>NC_058080.1:741133417-742377878 GCF_014858855.1 Bufo gargarizans | reverse complement strand
GAGCGGTACAGACTGAGCGCCCACAGCCTGCTCATCGAATCCGGGCGTCACCGACAGAGGTACATGCCCAGGGAGAGCAGAATGTGCCAGCAGTGCGACCAGGAGGCCGTGGAGGATGAGGCTCATTTCCTGCTGCGGTGCCTCACTTCAGGAGACTGTCTGATCTCTGCCCAGACTTCATCTCCATGGAGGAGGGAGAGAGACTCTCCATACTGCTGGGGGTAGAGGAGAACACAGCGGCCATAGCAGCGCAATATATTACTGCCTGCCATCGACTGAGAGGAACCTGATATACCATGGACTCCTATACCCCCACCCTATAAATGTCCCCATCCCCCAACCCCACCCAATTATTTCCCACTTGCTTTGGCAATGCTTAAATGTATTTAGTCCTGCCAATAAAGCTGATTTTATTTGATTTGACCAGGACCTGCCCAGTATCTGCTGCACTACCAGAGCTGAAGGACCTGGGGTGACATCACCATCATGTGATCAGTGCAGGGGGCGGGGCTCAGAAGTGGAGAGGATATTAGGTGTAGAAGGACCTGTGATGACATCACCATCATGTGATCACTGTAGGGGCGGGGCTACACAAAATGGATCAGATGACAGTGACATCACCACAGGTCCTAGAAGTGCTAGAAGCCTCCAGCTCCTCCAGTTCTCTCCTCTTCTGAATGATCACCAAGGATGGACAGGAAGGAGATCAGCAGAAGAATATTAGACCTCACCTTGGAGATCATCTCCCTGCTGAGCAGAGAGGTAAACTTTTCTAGATTTCTCTCCTCTGTATTGTATTCTGTAACAAGTCAGACATCGGGGAGGAGAATCCATCATAGGAAGTGATAGGAAGAGTCCAGGGTCCTGGAGAACTTCCCGGCTGACAGACTCTTTTGCTGATGATCTGCGCCTCCTTCTCTCCGATTATTTTGGGTTTATTTTAAGAATTGAGGAAGCTTTCAGGAGAAATCCGAGGCCCTTAAAGGGGTATTCCCATCACAGACAATGGGGGTATATTGCTAGGATAGGCCCCCATTGTCTGATAGGTGCGGGTCCCACCTCTGGGACCTGCACCTACAATGAGAACAGAGCAGGGAAATGAACGGAGGTCACACTGCGCAGGCGCAGCCAATCTCTATTCATTTCTATGGGGCCGCCGAAAATAGCCGAGTGCTGGCTCGTCTATTTCCGTCTGCCCCCATAGAAATGACTGGGAGTAGGAGCTGCGTGTGCGCTCTCATTCACTTCCATGGGAGCAGCGCTCGGTGGTGGACGGACCCCCGGAAATCCGGGATCCTCCTGTCATAGTTCTCCAGCTCTCCAGATTGTAAGCAAAATGGTCGCCAATGTGACTTAGAATTGCAAGATGGCGACAAGACTTTGTAGTCTTGTCGCCATTTGCGCCTAGACCCTCCACTGCTCTGCCTGTTTAAAGGGAGTCTTTCACCTAATCAGGGCGTTTCAGACCGCACAGACCAGGTTATAGACTCTTGGAGCCTCATTACAATGGTGCCTTTCTTTTCTGTGTCCCTCGTCCAACGGCTGCGGGCGGAGGAGGTAATAGGACAGAAGGGCGGCCAGAGGGCTGAAAGAGGTGTGTTTTTCGGGGCACATCGCCCAGTAACGCCCCCCCCGGGCACCTTCAGAAGCTCATTTGCATACATTTAAAAAGTGTTTTTTCCCATGATCTGGACGAAGGACACAGAAAAGAAAGGCACCATTGTAATGAGGGTCAGAGAGCCTATAACCTGGTCTGTGCGGTCTGAAACGCTCCGATTAACTTTAACCTCTTCCCGACCAGCACCTTAATAGTACGGCGCTGGCCAGCTCTTTAAAGTTGGCGCCTGCTCCTGAGCGCTGCAGTCGCCATAGCCTTGGGTGGCCGCCTGCTTCTTATAGCAGACACCCGCAGCTCATGTCCGCAACCGGCAGTAATGCCGATCACGGACATTTAACCCCTCAGATGCTGGGGTCAATTCTGACCACGGCATCTGAGCACGCTGAAAACCAAAAGCGCGCGCTTCCTGTGGTGCTCCGGCTCCCCTGTGCGGCGATCGGAGGAGCCGGAGCTTGTGTGCAGCGGCCCCTGTCTCTGTGACTGACCGGAGGCTGCGGCATAGTGTTTCCTATGGAGACCTTGCCTGTAATAGGCTCCATAGGAAAGTAGTGAAATCATCGTAGAGTCCAATGCAAGTGCCTGATAATAACAGATTACTGCATCCCTATTACCCTATGGGATCTATAAGAAGTGAAAAAAATATTAAATAAAATTCAAATCAACCCCTTTTTCCCCAAATAAAAGTGTCGTGATGTGCGAAAATGCCCATAGTATAAAATATATGCCCCAAATGGCAAACAGCAAAACGGAAAAAAGCGTCCAAATGGCCGATTCACCGTTTTGGTCGCTTCATTTAGTACAATTTTTTAAATAAAAAGTGATCAAAAAGTCATAGACACCTCAGAATGGTATCAATGAAAAGTTCAGATCGCCCCGCAAAAAGTGAGCCCCATATACTCCGTACACGTAATTACAAAAAAGTTATAGGGTCAAAATATGGTGACAAAAAGATAAAACAGATTTTTTTTTTCCCAACTTCAATTTTTTTTTTATCACTATCAAAACACAAGAAAAACGATACATATAAGGTATCGCCGGATTCGTACTGACCTTTGCAATTTCACCCCATTTGGATTTTTTTTCCCGCTTCCCACTATATCATATGCAATATTAAATGGTGGCGTTGGAAAGTACAACCTGTCCAGCAGAAATCGAGCCCTCATATGGCTATGTGAACAGACAAATACAAAAGTTATGGCTCTGGGAAGGCAGGGAGCGCAGAATGAAAACGCTCCAAAAAAAACCTCTCAGGGTGAAAGGGTTAAGAAAAAAAGGCTTTTATCCAGCAGACACACAAGCTGCAGATGTCTGCTGGGTGAACATCTGCCCCTCACACTGCCCGGCATGGGGGGGGGGGGAGGGGGCATGGGCTCCCGTCTCTAGCGGTCCGGCAAGTCTGAATCTGTGCTGTGGAGCTGAGCTGCCTGCAGAAGTGAGCTGCCTGCGGAAGTGAGCTGCCCGAGGAAGTGAGCTGCCCGAGAAAGTGAGCTGCCGGAGGAAGTGAGCTGCCCGCGGAAGTGAGCTGCCGGCGAAAGTGAGCTGCCGGAGGAAGTGAGCTGCCGGCGAAAGTGAGCTGCCGGCGGAAGTGAGCTGCCGGCGGAAGTGAGCTGCCGGGGGAAGTGAGCTGCCGGAGGAAGTGAGCTGCCCGAGGAAGTGAGCTGCCCGCGGAAGTGAGCTGCCGGCGGAAGTGAGCTGCCGGCGAATATGAGCTGCCGGCAAAAGTGAGCTGCCGGAGGAAGTGAGCTGCCCGAGGAAGTGAGCTGCCCGCGGAAGTGAGCTGCCGGCGAAAGTGAGCTGCCGGAGGAAGTGAGCTGCCGGTGAAAGTGAGCTGCCGGCGGAAGTGAGCTGCCGGCGGAAGTGAGCTGCCGGCGGAAGTGAGCTGCCGGAGGAAGTGAGCTGCCCGAGGAAGTGAGCTGCCCGCGGAAGTGAGCTGCCGGCGGAAGTGAGCTGCCGGCGAAAGTGAGCTGCCGGCAAAAGTGAGCTGCAGGCGGAAGTGAGCTGCCGGCGGAAGTGAGCTGCCAGCGAAAGTGAGCTGCCGGTGGAAGAGAACGGCCGGTGGAGGTGAGCTGCTGGAGAGATGTCAGCTGGGGACGCACAGAGCTCCCGCGCGGCCCATGGCTGATGACACGAGACACACAGATTTATTAGTGGGTTTTCTAGGACTCGGCCCCATGAGGTCACAAGGAGAGATGGGGAAACCCTGTTAGAACATCTATAAGCACCGGCTGTGCTGGTTTCACCCCACAGTATGTCGGTGGGATCCCCCGTCCTCGCCTGCGTAGTACTAATCGGGTCCCCGTCGGCTCAGGAGTGTGAGTGTGAGGGGGTGTGGCCTAACCAGATTGGGGCGTGGCTTAGCAGGACCTAGAAATTGATTTTTAACTTCATTTTTTCAGTCTGTCGACTGAAGAGTGGGAGGGGCATGGCCTAAACAGATTGGGGGGGTGTCCTTTTGAACAGCTCACTCTAAGACAGCAGCACTGTACTGAAGCTGACAGAAGTTGATTTTTACCTTCATTTTTTCAACCCCTTCGGCTCAGGAGTGTGAGGTGGGGTGGCCTAGCCTGGGGGCGAGGTTTTAAGTCTTTTGAGGGTGGACACATTGTGGCAGGGGGTGTGTCTGGGCTCCTTCCTGCAAGAGTGACGCCCCTCTCGGCACCTTACTGGCTCATTTGCATACCAAATAAACTGGATTTACAGAGAATAAAAACATCTATTGCTGGAACAAAGGCACATCTGGAAATAAGGTACTAAGTGCTATTAGGCCATGGCATTACTTCAATAGCGATTATCCTGGTGACAGATTTCCTTTAAAGCTCTCCTACAGCAGTGAAGATAAATGGCTGGGTTGTTATGGAAACCTGGAGTAAAACTGTGTATGTGGTGGCTAACGGCCTGCGAGCTTCTATTGGCTGATAATGGTCATGTGACTAGGCTTCTATTGGCTGATGCATTTTTTGGGAATATCTCAGAAACGGTACGTCCTAGAGAGCTGAGACCTGGTCTAAAACCTTCCCGGACACCTGATGTACCTGTCTGCCAAATTTCGTGATTGTAATTGCGATGGTGCGGATTCCTTTAGCGGACATACACACACACATACGCTCAGCTTTATATATTAGATGCGTGTCTGTATACCAGGAGCATATCATAATGGCTTTAGACCAAAAAGGAGTGAAATTATTACAAAAGTTCTCACAGAAGTAAAGAGAAAATTCTCAGCCTTGGGTTTAGAACATTCTAATCTAACGATAATGGGAAAATGTCAACTTCAGCATGAGAATAATGGAGTATGAGAAAGAAGGAGGGGAAGAGCCCACTGTGAGGAGAGAGGAGCAAAATGGAGGAAGTATGATTTCCTTCACACAGTCTTAGTTATGCCTCACATTTAGGTAAGAACCATGTGCTCTCTGGCTTTGTACTCCCCCAGGTGTTATATCATACAAGGCCTACCATTACACATCCCAAATAGTTCTTTTCTCCCAGTCGACTCCTCAGCAGCTCACCTGAGATCGCTCCTCCGCTCGGGAAACCACATTCAGAGAAGGTAAAACTCCTTCCCGTCCTCCGTGTTTTTCCAGTCCCCTTAACAAGCCTCATCTGGAAAAGCCTAAAAGAAAAAGGCAGCTTAAGGGCTCATGCACACAAACGTATTTTCTTTCCGCTTCCGTTCCGCTTTTTTGCGGACCGTATGCGGAACCATTTACTTCAATGGGGCTATAGAAAATACAGAAGTTACTCCGTGTGCATTCCGTTTCAGTTTGTCCGCATGGCAGCTCCGCAAAAAAGTAGTGCATGTCCTATTATTGTCTGCAAATCACAGTCCGAGGCCCCATTCAAGTCAATGGGTCTGGAGCGCACACGGCACATATCCGTATGTCATCTGTATTTCATCTGAATTTTGCGGATCCATTCTGTAGAAATGCTATGCCCAGCCCATATTGCTCATGTGTTTGGTGATTAATAAGTTACTGTTTCTGTATATGATCCGTAATAAAAGGATCAAATACGGAAACCATGCGGATATGTTTTGTGCAATAACTGAACGGAAGAGGACTTAAATCAGAGAGAAATAAACCCTCAGATACAGAGCAACGGATCAGTGAAAAACGGACCGCAAAACAACAACGATCGTGTGCATGAAGCCCTAAGAAGGAGGAAAAAAAAGAGAGCGGGAATGAGATGGAAAGGAAAGAGAAGGGGGCGAAGAGAAAAAAGAGGTGGAGGTAGAACTCCAGTTCTATGAGGCCAACAGAGATCTGTCCTCCATTCTCATGACCTCAAGTATCTTACTAAACCAAAGAGTTATAGAGGGAGAGGAGGTCTGTTTCCATAAACAGGGAATACATCCTTGCGTAGTGTTAACCCAGTGGTGCGCCACAGACGTAGACAAAGGTATCTCACCACGGTGAAGCAGGAAGAAAGCCAGTGTATTAGGCAGAGTGAGAGAGGTTATCTGCCATGCCTATGACCAAAAACTGGCTAACACCAGGACACTGCCAAAAATATGAACAATTGTACCTCAATCAGCTCTGTATCTCCAACACAAGGAAGAGACAGCTGGGATGGGGGAGAGTAGCTTAGAAAGCCCTCTGTACCCTACATAGAGAACCTTGAAACCTGATTCCTGAGTTCTACTAGCAATGGAGACTTGATGGGTCAAGGTAAAGATGCGATCTTTCTGTTCTGTTGTGAAATTGATTCCCAAGTCCCTTTCCTAATTAATATAAAGGAGATAACTGATTAGATGGAGAATTAAGTAGGCATTAATGTTGTGAGAGGGCGTACCGCAATACCCTTGTCAAGTACAAACACGTTCAAATGCTGTTTTGTCTCTAGTGTTCTTGGAGGCCTGAGAGAGTATTTAAAAAAGACCAAATGTCTCTTCTACTTCTCTGGCCAGAAGCCTTCATTTGTGGTTTACACAATTAGAGGTTCATAATAAAAATCGGTTTTGGAGTCCATCCCGTTGGACTAGAGCAGCGGTCTTGTCTAGTTCCTGTAGAAGAGTATTATGGTTAAAATCTTGGCCCTGCCCAGGCAAGTTGATACTAGCCGTGACGTCACTGGGCCAGTGGTAAACAGAAGCGCCGCTGCCTTCTCAAACAGCTGATCGGCGGGGGCCCCGGGTGTCAGACCCCTGCCGATTAGATGCTGATGATCTATCCGTAGGATAGGTCATCAGTTTAAACAAACTCCAGAACCCCTTTAAGTAAAAAAGAGAGGGAAGCTATGAAAAGACTTCAAGATAATACCAACATTGTTATACGCAATGCAGATTAGGGGGGAGGAATTGTCATCCAAGATAGGGCGGATTCAGGAAGAAAATCGAATTTTGTCAGACATGGAGTATTATTTACCTCTGGAGACTGACCCTTCAGCCCAGTATAAATTGGAGTTCAGGGCCCTAATAGAATCCGCATCACACATATTGGACACAAAATAATTCATTTTAATACCTGATCCAACAATGTCCTTATTTTACCATCTGCCTAAGATCCATAAAAATAACCTAAATCCACTAGGCCGACCAATTATTTCTGGTATCTCCTCTCTCACCTGTAATTTATCCCAATATGTGGATGTCCTTTTACAAAAATATTTGGTGACCCTACGCTCATACCTAAGAGACTCTACGTCTCTAATTCAGGCCTGGAAGGAAATAGAGTGGAGAGACACGTACTGATGGGTCACCTTGGATGTCACAGCGTTGTACTCCAACATTTCACATGAATTAGGTATCGATTGTTTAAAGTGGTACCTTGATAATGATCCTGAGATACCAGAGGAACAAAAGTTGTTTGTACTTGATAGCATTAGATTCATCCTTACACACAACGTGTTTACTTTTGAGGACACACTCTATTTACAGAAGAGGGGTACCGCAATGGGGACGAAATATGTCTGGCTAATCTATTCATGGGGCGTTTTGAAGATAATTGCATTTATGGATCCAAAAGCTGGACAGAAAACATTATCTTTTATCGAAAGTATATCAATGAATTGATATTCATATGGACGGGTAAAGACACCACTATCTCTTTCATTGAAGACCTAAATAAGACTTATTGGGGGAATTAACTTATCCGGCACTTATAGTACGCAAACTATAGAATACTTTGACCTTGAATTAAGTTCAGAGGGCCGTGAAATAACCACCCGGACCTTCTTCAAGACAGTAGACAGCAATAACTATCTGAACTACTCCAGCACACACTATAAAGATAAACATTCCATTCAGGCAGTTTAAAAGAATTAGGCGTAATTGCACCTCGGACGAGGACTTTGTAGCTCAGAGTGAAATCATCCGAACTAGGTTTCTCCAAAAGGTAGTAGAGGCTGCGTATTCGAAAGCGAGTAGCTTAACCCAGGATGAGTGCCTCAGTAAAACCAACAGAAGTCAAGCAAATGCCAAGGAAAGGAACTTTAAAATGAATTTTGTGGCAACATATGGTAATAACCACAATATCATTAGAGGCATACTATCAAAGTATTGGCATATATTGGCTAAAGACCCCCATTTGAAGAAGACCAAACCAGCCCGACCACCCCTGACATTTAGAAGGGCTAAAACCCTAAAAACTATTCTGGCACCCAGGAAATTAAAATCAACTAATAAATGCATCAAAATGGGCTGTGAGGTAAGTAAAATCCGTGAAACTGGAGGCAGCTTCAGATGTAATTTACCCAGATGCCTTTGTTCCACCATAAGCCGGTCCTCCACCTTCTGTAGTAATCCCACCGGAGTCTCCTGCCCGATCAGGGACCATCTTGATTACGTGTCTCAAAACGTTGTCTATCTATTGGACTGCCCATGTGGGTTGCAGTATGTGGGCCGCACTATACAGACATTGAGACATAGACTTAATAAGAACAGGTCAAATATAAAGAAGAAATTCCTTCACCATAGTGTCTCTCGACATGCCGCAGAACACCATGAGGGGACCTTTTCTATAGGTGTTACTTTAAAACCTGCAAAGATTGAAGAGACTGTCAAAATATTAGCCAAACCTTGAAAAGACGTGAAATGTTCTGGATTTTTAAGCTAAATTGCCCAGCCAGGCATCGGGGACGGCGCATTCGCGATTCAGTTACAGGATCGCGCTTGAGTCCGACGGCGCCTGCGCCGCCTGTACAAGCGCGGTCCCGGCGACTGAGCCGGGTGTCAGTTACACTACTTAGAGGCGGGGTTAGGGCAGGGGCGTTACAGCCAGGAGTGAGGGAAGGGCTACCCCCTTGACTGCTAGCGTGACTTCAGGAGCTGGAGACGAGGACTTTATAAGTCGTTTTTTTCATGAATATCCATCCCAGGAAAGCGGCACAAGAATGCATTCAAACACAATGAGGATCAACAAGCGCGGCGTGATGACGTGAACACGTCACGTCTCGTTCTCCCCTCTCGCTGGCCTCCCCCGTCCGAGCTCCCGGCTCCATCCGAACAGCTGCGCTGCGCTGACGCCGAATAGCTGATGCTTTGAGCTGCGGCGCTGCGCTGGCCTGCCTGCTGGGTCTCCTGCTTTGTCCCACGCTGCTGGATGCTGGATGGCTTCGGCTGTTCTTGCGGCTGCGGTTGTTGGGTGCCGCGTCTCTGCCTCTGATCTGATTGTTTGGGGGTCCTCCTAACCTCTCTCTCCGCTGCCTGCTTTGCTCTCCTTCCCTGCCCTGGACTCGGTCGCCGCATGGATCTGCCTGCAGCCCTCCCTTCATCGGTGTGCGACGGCTTGACGTCTGGACTGCTTGCTGCCCTGGGGATTAGGGAGGACGCTGTCTTCTCTGTACAACTTTAATTCTCTGACACGGCTGTAGTGCGCACCAGGACTGAGTTTCTTCTGGACACGTGAGATTAGTTTATTGACTGCCTTTTTCTTCTCCATATGTTTTGTTCTCTTTTTTTTTTTTTTTTTGTGTTGGACTGCCGGCTTCCCTGCTGCTTTGCACTGCTGCACTGCTCACTGAGGAGATACACTTCTGTTTTTTATGTAATTTTTTTTTGTGGCGTCTGGCGAAGTGGAAAGAGGAAGAAGGAAGGGAAGAGGGGGAAAGAAAAGAGAAAGAGAAAGAGAAAGGGAAAAGGAAAGGAAAAGGGGAAGGAGAGGAGAGAAAAAAAAGGGAGAAGAAAAGAAGAGAGGGAGGGGCTAAAAGGAGGAAGAACAGAAAGGGAAAAAAAAAAAGATGTAAACGGTGATATAAAGCAAACGGTGACATAAAGGGCAAAATAGAGGAATAGGAAGAAGGGAAAAGAATGGCCCCTAAGCGACGGTCTGTTGACTCCACTGTAACTAAACTGGGGGTTAAGACTCCAGAGAACAAAATCGATAAGTTTCTGAAATCACCTTTCCTAAACGAAAAGAATCCAGCTAAAATTAAACCCTCTGCTAATTTGAGGAAATTTGCTAAAACCCCCCAAATTGCTGACCCCTCTGAGGATGGATCAGGGGTGGTGGATCCGGAGGCAGGAGAGGAAGGTCTCTCTGCACAAATGCAAACTGAATGCGATCCATCTGTTTTGGATAGAATCCTTGGCGCTGTGGAAAATAACGGCATTCTAGTGCAAGGGATGTCCACTCAATTGGGGTCGGTACAGAGTGATATTTCTCTAATAAGAGAAGATTTGTTAAAGATCCGTGACCGAGTCCTCAATGTGGAAAAAACAGTCGACCTTCTGCAAACCGACATGGACATGATAAAATCTAAATTTCTCCTTCTCACTACAGAAAATCTAAGCTCTACAAAATAAGTTAGAGGACCTGGAAAATAGGTCTAGGCGAAATAATGTACACATAATTGGTTTCCCAGAAGGAGTTGAAGGCCGACTCTTAGAGGCACAACTCAAAGAGGTGGTCATGCACAACCTTGGCAGCGATAACTTTTCCTCCATGTTTCAAATAGAAAGAGCCCATCGAATCCCAGGAGGGAAACCCACCCCAGGGCGGCCGCCGCGTGCAATTTTAATGAAGCTATTACTGTCCGCAGACAGAGATATGATACTGAGAAGAGCAAGAGAATGTACACCCATTGAATATCAGGGTACTAAATTGCTCTTCTTTCCTGATTTTGCGCGGCAGACTCAGGAAAAAAAGAAGAAACTTTATGGAGATAAAGAAACGCTTGGCGGCTAAGGAGATTAAATATTCTTTACAGTATCCAGCGAAACTAAGAGTGATCCATAATGGGACTTCTTTTTTTTTTTGAGACACCACAACAAGCTTTAGACTGGATGGAGCAAAGGGATATTTAAAGCTGTCTACTACTATAATCAAAGGGATGGATGGGAGGCGGGGCTAGGATGGGGAGAACGGCCGGAAGTTAGAGGTTCGCCGACGAGATCGGGCGGACCAATAGAGAGGGGGGGTGGGAGGATAGGGGCGGGAGGGAACCCACCTTGCAGGAACGGGGTTTTTTTTTTTTTTTTTTCTTTCTTTTATGATTGATGTCCACTATAATTGTATTCTGGAATGTCAGAGGGCTCGGGGAAAGGGTAAAAAGGCAAGCTATCATGGATGCATTAAAAAGATATCTCCCAGCAATTATCTGTATAGTAGAAACTCACCTTACTAAGGAAACCTTGTCCCGCCTGACAACGGGATGGAACGCTCAATCCTATCATTCCACCTTTTGCGGCTCTTCTAGGGGTGTCTCAGTTCTGATTCATAACTCTGTAGATTTCATCCTTATAAAATCCCATATAGATGATCAGGGCAGATTTATTTTTTTGCATGGTAAGCTGTATGGTTACAGTTATATTCTCGCTTTTTTTTATATACCCCCGCCATTTTCAATGTACCCACTGATCCAGTTAACGCTTTTTTTTGAACAGAGACCAGAATGTCGGCTAATCCTGATGGGGGATTTTAATGCGGTTATGGACCCCAAAAAAGACAGATTTAGATCAGATGTAGCACGGGGAAGGAACCTTTGTAATTTGCCGTTGCCCCAGTTCTGCTTGGAGGTAGGAGTGGTGGATATATGGGAACATCTGGGCGGAGGAAAGAGAGTATACTCCTGTGTTAGTAGGAGTGGCAGAGCAATGTCCAGGATTGATCTAGCATTCACTAATGAGAGCAATCTGAGCAACATCCGGAAGATAAGATATGGAGTAAGAACAGTCTCGGACCATTCACCCGTACTAATTGAGGTTCGCACTGGGGAGAATAAGGATGGTGGGGGGTTAGGATTCAAGTTGAATCCATACTGGCTCACTATTCTGGACAATCCACAGTCTATCAGGATACTGATATCCTCCTTTTTGGAGGTGAATCTACCCTCTGCTAACATTAATATAGTGTGGGACTCCTTGAAAGCATACTTGAGGGGGGTTTTTATAAGTGAGATTGCGGCAGTAAAGAGAACATTTAGGAAAAAAGAGGAGGAACTGGTCAAGACTGTCGCACTTACAACTGAGCGATTTATCAGCCAACCCACTGAGTATAACAGGGAAGAGTTTCAGAAGGCCAGCTGTTCTCTGGAGAAATATGTAACTGAGAAAGCAAACCATAGAGTATTTTTTAAGGGGATTAAATATTTTTCAGAGTCTGGACGCCCTGGTAAGCTTTTAGCCAGAATTATTACACAACAAGATAAGAAAAAACAATCCATTACTTTGATTCGTAACACAGAGGGGGCAATTATAACAGATTTAGAAGGAGTCAGAGATACTTTTTTACAATACTTTACTCAGATATATAGATCCTCTCCTGGTTTGTCATCCGAACTGGCGATGCGGTTCTTGGAGAAAATTCCTCTCTCTACTTTAAATGAAGCTCAAATAGAATGTCTGGAAGAGGAGCTGTCTCTCTCGGAGCTGCAGGAGGCCCTGGGGTCTATCTCGGGGAACTCATCGCCAGGACTGGATGGCCTGCCATATGAGGTTTATCGTAAGTACAGTGAAGTGATTCTCCCTCAGATGCTAGAGGTTTTTACTCAAGCATTAAAGGGAGGGGGACTACCATGCTCTATGATGGAGGCTCTCATTGTTTTAATTCCAAAAAAGGATAAAGACCCGGCAGAATTGAGCTCCTACAGGCCAATCTCCTTATTAAATACTGATGTTAAGTTACTATCAAAAGTTTTGGCAAGGAGGCTTTCGCGGGTAATATCTACTATTATTCACCCAGATCAAAATGGCTTCATGCCAAAAAGAGGCACCCAGCATAATCTCCATAGGCTATTTATGAATATTCAGTCCCCGGAGTGTGGTACCCGCTCCATCCTGTCGCTGGACGCTACTAAAGCCTTCGACAGGGTGGAGTGGACTTTTCTCTGGGAGGTGATGAAAAAAATGGGCTTTGGCCCAAGATTTATGGCGATGGTTCAGCTATTATATAACTCTCCAGTGGCTAGGATTAGGATCAATGATATGACGACAGAGAGCTTCGCTCTAGAAAGAGGTACCCGTCAAGGCTGTCCCCTCTCCCCCCTTTTATTTAACATTTACATTGAACCCTTAGCGGCTAGTATAAGGCAGGATCCGAAGGTGGTCGGTTTTGGTATAATGGGGAAGCACGATCGTGTATCCCTTTATGCAGACGATATCCTGGTCTTTATTCATCAAACAGATACCACTCTCCCTCGTATAATGGACCTGGTTGGTCTCTTTTCTGATCCATTTGGTCTGGAGATCAACTGGGACAAGACTGTTCTCCTCCCTATAGACGAGTTGCGGGGCGAATGGGATAACCAGTTAACGATCTCGGACTCAATAAAGTATCTGGGGATAACAGTTTCTGCTAAACCACAGGAATATTTACAACTCAATCTGATCCCCTTGCTGATAAAACTGAGGGCTAAAATTAAGATATGGCAAAAAATTCTGCTTGCAAGAGCGGACAGAATTTCCTTAATAAAAATGGTAGTGCTTCCCCAGGTTCTTTACGTCCTGCGTAACTCGCCTGTTTGGATTGCAGATAAATACTTTAGATTGATAGAGCGGATGCTTAACGACTTATTATGGGGGAGGAAGCGCGTGAGACTGAAGGCACTTTATTTTTCTATGCCCTATAATCGGGGAGGTCTTAACCTCCCCTATTTTAAGGGCTACTTTGTGGCCTCCCAACTCTGCCTTTTTAATGATTGGGAAAATAGCCATTTCTGCAGCAGAGTGGTGAAGGATTCAGGTTTTTCGGATTTTTTTTACCGTATTGGAATCTGACTACTTATTAAATACACTGGGTGGTTACACACTTTTCTGCAGAATGGCTATAAAGACTTGGGCGGCCATAAGGAGTTGGTGCGGAGTCAAGGCATCACTCGTTTGCACCCCATTATGGCATAATTCAAAGCTTATGAACCTGAGTGATTTGAGCTGTAGCCAGTACTGGAGGACCAAAAATGTCCAGTATTTACATCAAGTGGTTAGTGGTGGACAAATCCTGCCCCTTAAGGAACTAAAGCAAAGGGCAAATTTAGGTGAGGTGGCTTGGTATGCATACTTTCAATTGAGGTTAGCACTTTCTAGCACTACGAACAGCCACGTTTTTATTATAGATACTCCTGAATTTTTACACGATTTAATTTGCAAGAAAACTGTCACGAGAATTAAAATATCACATTGTTATAGTCACTTAATGAAGAAATTTTTTTTAGATGTTCTCTCTCCAGGACAGAAATCCTGGTCTTCTTTACTTTTAGAGGTGGGCCCTCCAAATTGGGAGAATATAGGGGAAAGTTTAAAGTTGGTTTCACATAATTTTAATCACACGGTTGTACAATTTAATATTATGCACAAAATTTATGTGACACCTGTATGGTTATATAGGAGGGGACTTAGAGCCTCCTCTGACTGCCCACGCTGTGGTGACTCCGAGGCAGATCACTTACATCTGTTTTGGGACTGCCCAATGGTGAGCAGCTATTGGAGACTGGTCCAATCCAACCTGGCTCGTAAACTCGGTATTGTGGTTCCCTTGTCTCCCAGGATATGGGTCCTGGGAGACCTATCGGAGGTTGATTACCAGCCTATCAAACGCCTGTTTGTTGATCAAGGTGATGTTTTTGGCTAGGCTTCTCATTTCTAGATCATGGTTTTGCTCTTCTACTCCAGACTGCAGTAATTGGTTGGGTTTGGTTGAGAAAGTGAGAAACTATGAGAGGATTCTGTACAAACAAAGAGGATCCTGCGCAAAGTGGAGTCAGCTGTGGGAAGATTGGGACACGGATAATTAATTAGGATTTTTTTCCTTTTTTCTCTTTTTTTTTTTTTTTTTTCCTGCAGGGTGGGGGGTTTGGGGGGTGGGATGGGGAAGATCTCATTAGTCCGGTCTTTTCTACATGTTTGTATCGGCAAAGAATGTGCAGTTGTTCTGGAGTATTGTAGCATCTGCAGAGATGCTGGGGGATGGCAGGTCCCTCAGGCATTAAATAACGGATGCTGGGGAATTCCGGCCTTCTCCCCCAGAGGGCGGGATCTCCACTCGACTTTCAGTACTCATATTGTTATGGGTACTTGTGTCTATGTAATTATTGCCGAGTATGCTCAGGGTTGGAATCGACGGACTTGTGGACTTTATAGTATTATAAATGTTGTATTGACCTGTATTTTTTGTATTACAATTAATAAAATATTTAAATATAAAAAAAAAAAACACAATGAGGATAATCTATAAGGTACTGGTAATAGTTTATTAAGTGAAATCCTGGTGAAAGGTTCGCTTTAAATTCAGTAACATCTATTCGATTATTCCTTAATTATTTTAAATTCTTTAAAACTATTTGATGGGCAATCCAATTGTACGGCAAAAAGCTCTCACAAGAAAATAAGGTTTTTAACAACATCCGATTGGCACAACTTCTACACTTATGTATTCTGTATTATTTATATCAATCTGTTTTTATGAATTTATTTATTATATGTTTTTAGCTTAGGTGTGAATAGGGAAATTATTCAGGTTTTATCAAATTATATGAATTCTTATTAATATTAATAGTTTATTAATGTTCGATCTACCAGCTTGTATTTTATTTATTATTCTTGTCTTACCCTGAGTAGCTCTCTGGTCGGCTGGCATCCCAATCACCCAGGCAACCTCTGGCTTCCACTCACTTGGATAGGGTCATGTGACCGGCACCCGCGGCCACATGACGACCGGTCCTGCCCTCTACATACGTCACCCTGGGAGCCATAACGCCCCAGCTCCGGAGCCTTCCCGGAGCTTGTCACGTGGTCGGCTGTATGTGGTCACGTGGCTCCCCGCTCTGTCCAGATTCCGGGAGGCTTTCTCCCTCCCACCGCCCCTTCCCAAGGCCATACCCAGTAGGCGGTGTGTAGACTTTGCATGTCGCAGCCAGGTCTGTCGTCCGTTTCCTCAGTAACGTGACATGTGACTCCCGGCACTTGCGATCATGTGACCCCCGCCGGTATTAGACAATCAGTGTCACGGCTCCCGTATATAAACTTGCTGACATAAATACTATTGCATTCACCTGAAGAAGGGAAAGCCATCCCCGAAACGCGTTGTGAACCAATAAAGATTTAAAGATTGCTATTAACCCCCACTGGCCGGTTCGTTGTTGCGCCGAGGGATAATCCTTTTAGCATCCGTATTTTATGGAATGTCTGGCCCATAATAGAACATTCTGTTCCTATTTTGGGGGGGGACAATGTGACTAAAAAAAATGGCGAATCGCACAGGTTTTATTTTATTTTTTTGTTACGGCGCTCACCGCATAGGACTTTATTTTAAAATATTTTAGTAGTTTGGACTTTTCAGACGTGCCAATATGTAATTTTTATATTTATTTATTTATTGGTTATATATTTTATATGTAAAATTGGGAAAGGGGGTGATTTATACTTAATATTAAGATTTTTTTGTTTTTTTTTACTTTTTATTTATTAACTATTTTCCCCCTTAGGGCCAGAACCTGGGATCTTTTAATCCCTTGTTCTATTCACTCTGATAGAGCTCTATCAGGGTGAATAGGACTTCACCCTCTCCCTGCTGCCCTGGGCTCTGCACACAGCAGCAGGGAGCTGACTATGGCAGCCAGGGCTTCAGTAGCGTCCTGGCTGCCATGGTAACAGATCAGAGCCCCAGGATTACACTGCTGGGGCTCCGATCGGAACTCCTACTGCCACCAATGAGGAAGAGGGGAGGGGACCCTGTGGTCACTGCCACCAATGATTTTAATACTAGGGGGGGTTTGCGGGGTCACATTGCGCCACCAATGATTTTAATACTGTGGGGTTAAGGTGAGGGGGCGCCCTGCGCCACCAATGATTTTAATATTGGAGGGGTTGAGAGGAGGGGGCGCACTGCGCCACCAATGATTTTAATACTGGGGAGGAGGGGGGAGGGCGCACTGCGCCACCAATGATAATATAATTAACATTTAATACAGGAGGTGGGTGCGGCACCTGAGGGGTTAACTGCCGCTAATCGCAGCTCCCCGCTAGCACCTGGATTTAATCTCTCCTTATTGGTGGCAGCAGCGACACAGGGGGGAGGGAGAGACTGCTGCCTTCTCCCCTGTACTGCTGAGGAGAACACAGAGCGCGCTGGTTTCTGCAGCTTAGTTTGCTGTTCACTAAAATTCCTAAGTTCTTTTCCATGTCAGTGTTACCCAATGTTTTACCATTTAGTATGTACCGGTGACTTACATTATTCCTTCCCATGTGCATAACCTTACATTTGTCAGTGTTAAGCCTCATCTGCCACTTCTCTGCCCAAGCCTCCAATCTATCCAGATCCCTTTGTAGCAATTTACTGTCCTCTGTAGTATATATACAGTATACTGTTCTCTGTAGTATGTATATGTGTGTGTGTGTGTGTGTGTGTGTATATAAATATATATATATATATATACATACAGTACAGACCAAAAGTTTGGACACACCTTCTCATTCAAAGAGTTTTCTTTATTTTCATGACTATGAAAATTGTAGATTCACACTGAAGGCATCAAAACTATGAATTAACACATGTGGAATTATATACATAACAAAAAAGTGTGAAACAACTGAAAATATGTCATATTCTAGGTTCTTCAAAGTAGCCACCTTTTGCTTTGATTACTGCTTTGCACACTCTTGGCATTCTCTTGATGAGCTTCAAGAGGTAGTCACCTGAAATGGTTTTCACTTCACAGGTGTGCCCTGTCAGGTTTAATAAGTGGGATTTCTTGCCTTATAAATGGGGTTGGGACCATCAGTTGCGTTGTGGAGAAGTCAGGTGGATACACAGCTGATAGTCCTACTGAATAGACTGTTAGAATTTGTATTATGGCAAGAAAAAAGCAGCTAAGTAAAGAAAAACGAGTGGCCATCATTACTTTAAGAAATGAAGGTCAGTCAGTCCGAAAAATTGGGAAAACTTTGAAAGTGTCCCCAAGTGCAGTCACAAAAACCATCAAGCGCTACAAAGAAACTGGCTCACATGCGGACCGCCCCAGGAAAGGAAGACCAAGAGTCACCTCTGCTGCGGAGGATAAGTTCATCCGAGTCACCAGCCTCAGAAATCGCAGGTTAACAGCAGCTCAGATTAGAGACCAGGTCAATGCCACACAGAGTTCTAGCAGCAGACACATCTCTAGAACAACTGTTAAGAGGAGACTGTGTGAATCAGGCCTTCATGGTAGAATATCTGCTAGGAAACCACTGCTAAGGACAGGCAACAAGCAGAAGAGACTTGTTTGGGCTAAAGAACACAAGGAATGGACATTAGACCAGTGGAAATCTGTGCTTTGGTCTGATGAGTCCAAATTTGAGATCTTTGGTTCCAACCACCGTGTCTTTGTGCGACGCAGAAAAGGTGAACGGATGGACTCTACATGCCTGGTTCCCACCGTGAAGCATGGAGGAGGAGGTGTGATGGTGTGGGGGTGCTTTGCTGGTGACACTGTTGGGGATTTATTCAAAATTGAAGGCATACTGAACCAGCATGGCTACCACAGCATCTTGCAGCGGCATGCTATTCCATCCGGTTTGCGTTTAGTTGGACCATCATTTATTTTTCAACAGGACAATGACCCCAAACACACCTCCAGGCTGTGTAAGGGCTATTTGACCATGAAGGAGAGTGATGGGGTGCTGCGCCAGATGACCTGGCCTCCACAGTCACCGGACCTGAACCCAATCGAGATGGTTTGGGGTGAGCTGGACCGCAGAGTGAAGGCAAAAGGGCCAACAAGTGCTAAGCATCTCTGGGAACTCCTTCAAGACTGTTGGAAGACCATTTCAGGTGACTACCTCTTGAAGCTCATCAAGAGAATGCCAAGAGTGTGCAAAGCAGTAATCAAAGCAAAAGGTGGCTACTTTGAAGAACCTAGAATATGACATATTTTCAGTTGTTTCACACTTTTTTGTTATGTATATAATTCCACATGTGTTAATTCATAGTTTTGATGCCTTCAGTGTGAATCTACAATTTTTATAGTCATGAAAATAGAGAAAACTCTTTGAATGAGAAGGTGTGTCCAAACTTTTGGTCTGTACTGTGTATATATATATATATATATATATATATATATATTTATATATATACACACACACTCACCTAAAGAATTATTAGGAACACCATACTAATACGGTGTTGGACCCCCTTTTGCCTTCAGAACTGCCTTAATTCTACGTGGCATTGATTCAACAAGGTGCTGATAGCATTCTTTAGAAATGTTGGCCCATATTGATAGGATAGCATCTTGCAGTTGATGGAGATTTGAGGGATGCACATCCAGGGCACGAAGCTCCCGTTCCACCACATCCCAAAGATGCTCTATTGGGTTGAGATCTGGTGACTGTGGGGGCCATTTTAGTACAGTGAACTCATTGTCATGTTCAAGAAACCAATTTGAAATGATTCGAGCTTTGTGACATGGTGCATTATCCTGCTGGAAGTAGCCATCAGAGGATGGGTACATGGTGGTCATGAAGGGATGGACATGGTCAGAAACAATGCTCAGGTAGCCCGTGGCATTTAAACGATGGCCAATTGGCACTAAGGGGCCTAAAGTGTGCCCAGAAAACATCCCCCACACCATTACACCACCACCACCAGCCTGCACAGTGGTAACAAGGCATGATGGATACATGTTCTCATTCTGTTTACGCCAAATTCGGACTCTACCATTTGAATGTCTCAACAGAAATCGAGACTCATCAGACCAGGCAACATTTTTCCAGTCTTCAACAGTCCAATTTTGGTGAGCTCGTGCAAATTGTAGCCTCTTTTTCCTATTTGTAGTGGAGATGAGTGGTACCCGGTGGGGTCTTCTGCTGTTGTAGCCCATCCGCCTCAAGGTTGTGCGTGTTGTGGCTTCACAAATGCTTTGCTGCATACCTCAGGTTGTAACGAGTGGTTATTTCAGTCAACGTTGCTCTTCTATCAGCTTGAATCAGTCGGCCCATTCTCCTCTGACCTCTAGCATCAACAAGGCATTTTCGCCCACAGGACTGCCGCATACTGGATGTTTTTCCCTTTTCACACCATTCTTTGTAAACCCTAGAAATGGTTGTGCGTGAAAATCCCAGTAACTGAGCAGATTGTGAAATACTCAGACCGGCCCGTCTGGCACCAACAACCATGCCACGCTCAAAATTGCTTAAATCACCTTTCTTTCCCATTCTGACATTCAGTTTGGAGTTCAGGAGATTGTCTTGACCAGGACCACAACCCTACATGCATTGAAGCAACTGCCATGTGATTGGTTGACTAGATAATCGCATTAATGATAAATAGAACAGGTGTTCCTAATAATTCTTTAGGTGAGTGTATATATATATATATATATACTGTCCTCTGTGGTACCCCACCAGTGACAGTGGCCCAATCTGAGTGTGTACTGTTAACCCTTAGGTAGGGGTGGGCGATATATGCGATATGCACGATATGAATCTGTGCAACGATACAGATTTTGTCCATATCGCATATATCGCCGGACCGTGATATGACCACGGAGCGGGAGTGAATTAAAGAAGCTTCTCACCGCTCCGTGGCTCCGGCTCCCGACTCCGCACCACGCTGTACTGGAGTGGCCAGAGCCTGGCGTGCACACAGCGTCGGCCCGCTGGTTGACGCTGTGTGTGACGTCAGGTCCTGCAATGCATGCTGGGAAGAAGACGCGACACCTGCGGACTTGCCGAGCACCCTGCAGGAAAGGTAGGTATAGCGATTCTTCTGGGGGGGCTGGAGGATCGGGGTCGGGGATCTCTTTGCAAAGGATGGCCATGGAGCTTGGGGCTGATGGCACGGGCTCTGGGGGACATATGGCAGATGATGGCAAATGCCAAATGGGGCTTGGGGCTGATGGCACGGGCTCTGGGGGACATACGTGTATGACAGATGATGGTAAATGCCATGGGGCTTGGGGATGATGGCACTGTCTCTGGGGGACATATGGCAGATGATGGCAAATGCCAAATGGGGCTTGGGGCTGATGGCACGGGCTCTGGGGGACATACGTGTATGACAGATGATGGTAAATGCCATGGGGCTTGGGGATGATGGCACTGTCTCTGGGGGACATATGGCAGATGATGGCAAATGCCACATGGGGCTGATAGCACTGGATCTGGGGGACATATGGCAGATGATGGCAAATGCCATGGGGCTTGGGGCTGATGGCACTGGCTCTGGGGGACATATGGCAGATGATGGAAAATGCTATGGGGCTTGGGGCTGATGTCACTGGCTCTGGGGGACATATGGCAGATGATGGCAAATGCCATGGGGCTAGGGGCTGATGGCACTGGCTCTGGGGGACATGTCTGATGGCAAATGCCATGGGGCTTGGGGCTGATGGCACTGGCTCTGGGGGACATGTATGATGATGGCAATTGGAAAATGCCATGGGGCTGATGGCACTGGATGGGGGACATGGATTATGATGGCAATGGCATAGGGCTGATGATTTGCTAAACCACAATAAAAATATTATTTTTAGAAAGCAAATAGCAATACGTTATGTGGTATTGTGAACAGTGCTGGAAGGTGTGTTGTCCCACTTCAGGTACCTCAGATGGGTGAGACAGATAAAATCCAGAGAGTGTCAGTAGTCTCAGCAAAGCATAGTTTGCTGAGACATTTTTGTATACATTTTCTGGGCTGGATTTTACTTGGACTGGTGGCTAGGCTTGGTAGAGGGAGTTGCCAGTCCACACCCTTCCAGTACGGGTTTTCCTTTCTACCTGAGGTGATCGCAGGTGAGGCCTGCTGTAATCAGGCTGGCATAAAGCGGCTCAGAGTAGGTCAGTCTGACAAGAGATACAGAGACCCAGAGCAGAGGCTCTGTGCGTGGTCTCAGCTCGCCAGGCTGAGAGACCAGGGCATTGTGACAGCCCGAAGCTTGGGGAACGCCGTGACGCCGGGATTCAAGGGTCACAAGGCCGGAGTCGGGAGGACTGTTGGGCCACACTTCCCCATACAGGTACGGGACTGATTACAGCTGGAGAGGCTGGGGAACTACAGGCTGAGAAAAAGCTGCATATGGGTTCCGTGTGTGAACAGGGTCCTGTAGCTGAGTCAGGGCCACGTTAACAGGTGTAGTGAAAGCCCAGCCGGGCAGGTATTTGTTTTGTTTTGATGTATGTGGGAACCTCATCATACCCAGTGATTATTAACTGGACTGTTCAGAGTATGAAAAATGTCCCAATAAATGCAATGTTTGGCCCCGAAAGCTGCGGTGGACGACGATTCTTGTGAGAATGACCCCCCCTAGTACAGCGATCCCTTACAGTTAGTAAT
The DNA here is from genome assembly GCF_014858855.1 of Bufo gargarizans. Classification (NCBI taxonomy): domain Eukaryota; kingdom Metazoa; phylum Chordata; class Amphibia; order Anura; family Bufonidae; genus Bufo; species Bufo gargarizans. The sequence continues at coordinate 742,355,585 of NC_058080.1, read as the reverse complement.
AGTATAAGAAGGTTTTGTCTTAGAGTACTCGATTAATACACGATTGCTAAAATAATCATTTCCTGCAGCCCTAGATATCATCAAGCTGTGCAACTCGCAAGCATGGAGGAGCTTACACCAGTTACACGTGGGGAGGAAGAGGAGGTGCTCGTAAAGCAGACCGGTGCGACGTCAGTCATATGGATCTAGTTCGGGTTTAAGGAGTCGGATGTTGAGCAGAAAAATATAATCTGCAAACTATGCCGGGAATACAACAAATGTGTTTTATCACCTCAAAATGAAGCATGTTTTGGAATACGAAGATAGGCAAAAACTGCACCCTCCACAAACGGCCAGTCAATCAAATGGAAAGAAAAAAGGTGGCCCTGCCCCTGCCCACCAGCAGACCAATATTTTAAAAGCATTTTCTAAATGCACTCCGTATGACAAAAAAAATCGGCGGTAGATTGAAATTACAAATGCCATTACCCTGTACCTGTGGAAGGACATGGTGCCGTTTCTTACAGTGGAGAAAAGCGGCTTTCAGAACATGATTAAGACACTTGATCCACGTTACGAGGTACCTAGCCGCAAATACCAAACTGAAGTGCCCAAACTGTATGACAAAACAAATTTGTGTTTTACTTAGTCTTCATCTTTACATTGTTTGGAAAAAGATCTGTTACTGTTAGACAATACACATTAGGGGTGGGCGATATGGGCGATATAGGTGATATGCAATATAAATTTGGATTTTGTGCATATCGCCGGACCGCGATATGATCGCGCACCATGTTCTCCTGAGCCGGCACGGTGGAGAAGGAGGGAGTCCCTCCCCAATGTGCGCGGCTGCCGCTGACCACCAATGAGAACAGAGGAGGAGGAGGAGGGACTGACAGTAAATCATTGAGTTTTCACGATCTCAGTGAGATCGTGAAAACTCAAATACGATGGTATATTCTAACCCACAGGCGTTCCCATGGTGACAGGGACGCTTGCCTGGGGGTTAGAATATACAGGGCCACGCCGCTCACAGGAGAACATTTATAAACTAATCAGTAAGTTTAATCATTGCTGATCTCTTTACTTGGATACCTTACTCTGTCTTAGCTCCGGTAACAGCAGGCAGTGCGGGCGGGCGGCGCTCACTCACTGACGTCACGCGCCTGCGCCACCTAGTGGGAGGAGCAGGCGCGTGACGTCAGTGAGTGAGCGCCGCCCGCCTGCACTGCCTGCTGTTACCGGAGCTAAGACAGAGTAAGGTATCCAGTAAAGAGATCAGCAATGAATAAACTTACTGATTAGTTTATAAATGTTCTCCTGTGAGCGTCGGGGAGGGGGATCTGTGGATGGCACTGTTTAGGGGAGGGGGATCTGTGGATGGCACTGTTTAGGGGAGGGGGATCTGTGGATGGCACTGTTTAGGGGAGGGGGATCTGTGGATGTTACTGTTTAGGGGAGGGGGATCTGTGGATGGCACTGTTTAGGGGAGGGGGATCTGTGGATGGCACTGTTTAGGGGAGGGGGATCTGTGGATGGCACTGTTTAGGGGAGGGGGATCTGTGGATGTTACTGTTTAGGGGAGGGGGATCTGTGGATGGCACTGTTCAGGTGAGGGGGATCTGTGGATGGCACTGTTTAGGGGAGGCGGATCTGTGGATGGCACCGTTTAGGGGAGGAGGGGGATCTGTGGATAGCACTGTTTAGGGGAGGAGGGGGATCTGTGGATGGCACTGTTTAGGGGAGGAGGGGGATCTGTGGATGGCACTGTTTAGGGGAGGCGGATCTGTGGATGGCACCGTTTAGGGGAGGAGGGGGATCTGTGGATAGCACTGTTTAGGGGAGGAGGGGGATCTGTGGATGGCACTGTTTAGGGGAGGAGGGGGATCTGTGGATGGCACTGTTAGGGGAGGAGGGGGATCTGTGGATGGCACTGTTTAGGGGAGGAGGGGGATCTGTGGATGGCACTGTTTAGGGGAGGAGGGGGATCTGTGGATGGCACTGTTTAGGGGAGGAGGGGGATCTGTGGATGGCACTGTTTAGGGGAGGAGGCGGGATCTGTGGATGGCACTGTTTAGGGGAGGAGGGGGATCTGTGGATGGCACTGTTTAGGGGAGGAGGGGGATCTGTGGATGGCACTGTTTAGGGGAGGAGGGGGATCTGTGGATGGCACTGTTTAGGGGAGGAGGGGGATCTGTGGATGGCACTGTTTAGGGGAGGAGGGGATCTGTGGATGGCACTGTTTAGGGGAGGAGGGGGATCTGTGGATGGCACAGTTTAGGGGAGGGGACTCAGCTCCCTGCTGTTGCATACACAAAGCACAGGGCAGCAGGGAGAGTGTAAAGTCCTATTCACCCTAATAGAGCTCTATTAGGGTGAATATGACAAGGGTTCTAGCCCTTAAGGGGGCTAATAGTTATTAAATAAAAAGTAAAAAAAATAAAAGTTTAAACACCCCCCCAAATATAGAAAACAATATATCGTGATATATATCGCATATCGCACATGCTTCAAATTATATCACAATATAGATTTTAGGCCATATAGCCCACCCCTACGATACCAGAGGTTTTTTCGTTTTCATTTTTCTTCCCTATTTTCCTTGAGCCATAACTTTTTTTTTATATTTCCGGTCACATAGCTGTATGAGGGCTCATTAATTATGGCATAAAATTTAGTGAGAAGCGGTAAACAAATTCCAAATGGGGTGGAATTGGAAAAAAACTGCAATTCCTCCACCGTTTAACGGGTTTTGTTCCCACGGCGTTTCATTTGCAGCAAAACTGACCCATGCCCTTCATTCTTTGGGTCAGTACGATTAAAACGATACGTCATATGTATAGGTTTTTTATGTCTAAATAGTGTAAAAATAAATGTAAACTTTGATATAATAATAATTTGATTTTATTTTTTACATCACCATATTCTGACCCCCATATATTTTTATGCATGTACGGCACTGGTAGCGAACGGGTTAATAACCACCCTCTGTTTTCTATCCCTCAGCCAGTTACTTACCCACTTACAGACGTTTTCTCCCAGTCCGAGCATTCTCATTTTATATACTAACCTTTTATGTGGTACAGTGTCAGATGCTTTGGAGAAGTCCAGATATACGACATCCATTGATTCGCCGCTGTCAAGTCTAGAACTTACCTCCTCATAGAAACTGATTAAATTAGTCTGACATGACCGATCCCTCATGAAGCCATGCTGATATGGCGTTATCTGCTTATTTCTATTGAGATGCTCTAACATAGCATCTCTCAGAAAGCGTCAAACAGTTTACCCACAACAGATGTTAGACTTACCGGCCTATAGTCTCCAGGCTCTGTTTTTGGACCCTTTTTGAATATTGGCACCACATTTGCCATGCGCCAATCCTGTGGGACACACTTATATATCAGAAACTAGCAGAAGGTTCCGGCTTCGCTCGGGTATATTTCATCTATTTCATTTAATGTTTGTGTCTGTCATTAAAAGATATCGACAAAATCCACTATAACATTTACAGTACCTGCCCCCCCCCTTAACAGTAACATCCACAGCGCCCTCCCCTTTAACAGTGACCTCCACAGTACCCCGTCTCATTAACAGTGATTTCCACAATAACTCGCCCCCTTAACAGTGACCTCTACAGCACCCCGTCCCCTAACGCGGACCATCCCCTTAACTGTGACCTCCACAGTTCCCTGTCACCTTAACAGAGACCTCCTCAGTGCCCGCCCCTTTAACAGTGACCTCCACAGTTCCCTGTCACCTTAACAGAGACCTCCTCAGTGCCCGCCCCTTTAACAGTGACCTCCACAGTAGGGCTGAAACGATTACTCGATTAAATCGAGTAACTCGACAAAAAATCCTCAATGCAAATTTTTGCATCAAGGATTAGTTTGTGCCATGTGACTATGGAGCACGAGTAAAGCGCTTGCTATTACTCACGCTCTGTGGTCTCCCGCCGGCCAGCACCGCACCGCACTGTATTCTGACATACACACATGGTCAGGATGTAGTGCACGTAAGCGCTCACTATGACCTGACGCTGTGTGACGTGCAGAGCGTGAAGAAGACAATGCAACTGCAGAGTGTCGGCGGGGTGAGCCTATATGCACCGGGGGGGGGGGGGCACCTGATGGAACCGGGGGTGAGCCTGATGGCATGAGGGGAGCGGCCTAATGATGCTTTGAGGATTGATGGTGGCATGGGGGGGCAATGGCATAGCGTGGGATGCCTGGGCAAGCTAAGTATTGTGCCCCTCCAACCTTTGGCCACGCCCCATATTACAGATAGTGTAGTAGATATCACCTGCAGTCCTACGTAACACCACAGATAACACAGTGATAACTCTGTGTACAGATAATGTAGTAGATGGGTGTGAGCCCCCAGAATTCAGAACACGCACAGTGTGGCCTGAAGTCTGGGGCCAGGCTGCTACAGTGTGAGCCAAATTCTATATCCACCCTCCCATCACTACAGAACATCCAGGGTAATACATCGCCCCATACCTCTTACATCCAGGGTAATACATCGCCCCATACCTCTTACATCCAGGGTAATACATCGCCCCATACCTCTTACATCCAGGGTAATACATCGCCCCATACCTCTTACATCCAGGGTAATACATCGCCCCATACCTCTTACATCCAGGGTAATACATCGCCCCATACCTCTTACATCCAGGGTAATACATCGCCCCATACCTCTTACATCCAGGGTAATACATCGCCCCATACCTCTTACATCCAGGGTAATACATCGCCCCATACCTCTTACATCCAGGGTAATACATCGCCCCATACCTCTTACATCCAGGGTAATACAGCACCTCATACTTCTTACATCCAGTGTAATACAGCGCCCCATACCTCTTACATCCAGTGTAATACAGCGCCTCATACCTCTTACATACAGGGTAATACAGCGCCTCATACCTCTTACATCCAGGGTAATACAGCGCCTCATACTTCTTACATCCAGTGTAATACAGCGCCTCATACTTCTTACATCCAGTGTAATACAGCACCTCATACCTCTTACATCCAGTGTAATACAGCGCCCCATACCTCTTACATCCAGTGTAATACAGCGCCTCATACCTCTTACATACAGGGTAATACAGCGCCCCATACCTCTTACATCCAGGGTAATACAGCGCCTCATACCTCTTACATACAGGGTAATACAGCGCCTCATACCTCTTACATCCAGTGACATCTCCTTTGATGTAGATGTTCTCTGTCCTCATCTTCTCCTTTCAGACCTTCAGACCAGTCCACCATTTTTCAGCCATTTCTCGTCTCTGCAGTTTGACAAAAAAAAAATCTTAGTTTACTACTTTTCCATCATCCTCCCATCTTCTGGACAAATCATCCTACCACCCCCAATACTGTGCCGCTGTGCTCCCCAATATTATACAACAGAATCAGATAAACCCCCTGATAATACTAGTGCCATGCAGATAGTGCCCTTCAATAACTGCTCCCAGCAAATCGTGCCCCTGACACTAATAGTGTAAACATAACGTCCCCCAAAAATAATTGTGGTAAGCTGATACTGTGCCAAGGTGCCCGCACAGTAATAGTGCTTCCAAAAGTCCCACCAATAGTAATGATTCTCTGCTAGAGCACACATGGTAGTAATAGTGCTCCTACAGTGCCCCCAACATGTCCCCACTGTGCCCCAGAAGTAATAATGCTCCCATAGTGCCCATACTAGTAATCATGTTCCCCCTAGACCCCCAGTAGTAATAAAGCCCACCATAATGTCCCCCAGTAGTAATAATTTTCCTTATAATGTGACAGTGCAAAAAATAACCCCTTTTAATGCCCCCAGTTGAGCTAATGTCCCCATAATGTGCCAGTATAAAATACCCCTATATAGTGCCCCCAGTAAATGCCCCCATAGTGCTCCTCTCCCCCCTTCCTCCTAGTGCCCCCCATAATGTACCAGTATAAAATGCCCCAGTAGATGCCCCCCATAATTTGCAAGTATAAAATACCACACTTAGTGCCCCCGTAGTTGACCCCATAGTACTCCTCTCCCCCCTTCTCCATAGTACCCACCATAATGTGTCCCAGTATAAAATACTCCTTCTTTGTGGTCTCAGTAGATGCCCCCAATAATATGCCAGTAAAAAGTACCCCCAATAATGTGCCAGTAAGAAGTGCCCCCACAGTGCCCCCCAACAATGAGCCAATAAGTGTCCCCATAGATGCCCTCCAATCATGTGCCAGTGAGAAGAGCCCCCCATAGATGGTTCCCCAGTCATGTGCGAGTAGCTAGTATTGTACCATATAAAAAATAAACACTTACTTACCTCCATGGCAGTGATGTGATGCAGGCCTCTTCCGGCCTGTGTCCCGCGCTGTACGGTTCAGGCGGCACGATGACGTAATTGCGCCGCCTGCACTGGCCTCCGATAGGCTGCAGACCTAGTGCCTGCAGCCTATCAGAGGAACGGGGAAGGGAAACGCCTCTCCCCTGCCCCGCAGCACATCCATCTGTATCACTGTCCTGAGGACGGCCATACAGATGACTATAGAGATGAGCGCTTCCACAATGGAAGCGCTCATCTCCCTGTGCCCTGCCTGCCGCCGCCCCCACTTTTGAGCAGGGCTGCGCCGCCTGGGGCGATCGCCTAACTTTGCCTAATTGGCGGTGAGGCCCTGCTGGCGCCCCTTAAAATTTTGTGCCTGGGGCAAAGTCGTCGTCCCCCCACGCAACACCACTGAGGGGGGTATGAGTTTTTATAAAAGAAAACGTTCTTTTAATTAGTTTTTGCTTATTAGAGTACTTGATTTATCGTTGGAGTATTCGGTAGAATACTTGATTACAAAAATATTCTATAGCTGTAGCCCTTCTCCACAGCATTCCGCCTCCACAGTATCTCCTTAACAGTGATTTCCACAACATCCCATCACCTTAACAGTGGCCTCTACAGCAATCTGCCCCTTAACACTGACCTCCATAGCAGACCGTCCCCTTAACTGTGACCTCCACAGCAGTCTGCACCTAGGGTGGCCAGAGGTCCAGTTTTAGGCCGGACAGTCCAGCTTTCAGACTCCAGGGCCTGGACGGACACAGGGATGTTCTTTTGAACAGCTCACTCTCAGACTGCAGCACTGTACTGTCTGAGCATGAGCTGCAGGGAGAAAGTCACTCTCCCTCGTCGATCCCCTGCAGCTGACAGAAGTTGATGAGTGGGAGGGGGCGTGGCTTAGCAGGACTTGGGGGTGGGATTTTTAAGTCTGTCTTTTGAGAGTGGCCTATATGTCCACCCACCTGCCCCCTGAACTGTCACCTCCACAGCACTCCGCTCCCTTAACAGTGTCATCCACAGTGCCCTGCCCCTTTTAAAGCTGACCTGCAGCAGTGAAGAAAAATGGCCGGGTAGTTAACCTGGTGCACAACTGTGTGTATGTGTATGGCAGTTGGGATATTAAGAGAAAGACCTGCAGTCTTCTATTGGCTAATGTAGGTCATGTGATGTGCCATATTTGAATTTTTTGGGAATATCTCAGGAACGGTACATGCTAGAGAGCTGTGACCTCCACCAGATTTCTTTCCACGTAGCATGGGATGTGTATACCAAGTTTCATTAAAATCGATGGTTGCGTGTTTGAGTGATCGCAGAACATACATACAGTGGATATAAAAAGTCTACACACCCCTGTTAAAATGTCGTCAGGTTTCTGTGATGTAAAAAAAAAGACACAAAATTAAATGATTTCAGAACTTTTTTGAACTCAATTGAAAAACAAACTGAAATCTTTTAGGTAGAGGGAAGAAAAAATACAAAAATAAAATAATATGGTTGCAGAAGTGTGCAGACCCTTAAACTAATACTTTGTTGAAGCACCTTTTGATTTTATTACCGCACTCAGTCTTTTTGGGTATGAGTCTATCAGCATGGCACATTTTGACTTCGCACGATTTGCCCACTCTTCTTTGCAAAAACACTCCAAATCTGTCAGATTGTGAGGGCACCTCCTGGGCACAGCCCTCTTCAGATCATCCCACAGATCACCCCATCTGATTCAGGTCTGGGCTCTAGCTGGGCCATTCCAAAACTATAATCTTCTTCTGGTGAAGCCATTCCTTTGTTGATTTGGATGTATGCTTTGGGTCGTTGTCATGCTGAAAGATGAAGTTCCTCTTCATGTTCAGCTTTCTAGCAGAAGCCTGAAGGTTTTGTGCCAATATTGACTGGTATTTGGAACTGTTCATAATTCCCTCTAGCTTAACTAAGGCCCCAATATCAGCTGAAGAAAAACAGCCCCTTTGCATGATGCTTCCACCACCATGCTTCACAGTGGGTATGGTGTTCTTTTGGTGATGTGCAGTGTTGTTTTTGCACCAAACATATCTTTAGAAATTATGGCCAAAAAGTTCAACCTTGGTTTCATTACACCATAAGACCTTTTCCCACATGCTTTTGGGAGACATCAGATGGGTTTTTGCAAAATGTAGCCTGGCTTGGATGTTTTTCTTCGTAAGTAAAGGCTTTCGTCTTGCCCCTCTACCCCATAGCCCAGACATATGAAGAATACGGGAGATTGTTGTCACATGTACCACACAGCCAGGACTTGCCAGATATTCCTGCAGCTCTTTTAATGTTTCTGCAGGCCTCTTGGTCGCCTCCCAGACCAGTTTTCTTCTCGTCTTTTGATCAGTTTTGGAGGGACGTCCAGTTCTTGGTAATGTCACTGTTGTGCCATATTTTCTCCACTTGATGATGACTGTCTTCACTGTGTTCCATGGTATATCTAATGCCTTGGAAATTCTTTTGGACCCTTCTCCTGACAGATACCTTTTAACAATGAGATCCCTCTGATGCTTTGGAAGCTCTCTGTGGACCATGGCTTTTGCTGTGGGATGTGACTAAGAACATTTCAGGAAAGACCAACTAGAGCAGCTGAACTTTATTTGGGGTTAATCCAGAGGCACTTTAAATGATGGCCGGTGTATGCCGACTCCTATTTTAAATGTGATTGCTTAATTCTGAACACAGCTACATCCCCAGTTATAGGAGGGTGCGCACACTTATGCTACCACATTATTATTTTTTTTGTTTTGTTTTCTTCCCTCCACCTAAAAGATTTCAGTTTATTGTTCAATTGAGTGGTACAGTTTATAGGTCACATTAAAGGTGGAAAAAGTTCTGAAATGGTTTATCTGTGTCAAATTTTTTTACAGCACAGAAACCTGACATTTTAGACTTTTTATATGCACTGTACATACACATATACCTCCTTCTTTAAATATATAGATAAGGGTCTGGCTGTGACATTACTTAATTCTCTTAGGATACGGGGGTGTATGCCATCTGGTTCCGGCGATTTCTCTATTTTAATCTTTTTAAGACGCCGCTGTACTTCTTCCTGGGTCAGACAGGGCACTTTTAATGGGGAACTTACTTTTACATTCTGCATTTCATCTGACAGTTTATCTTCTTCAGTGAATACAGTGGAGAAAAAAATATTTAATAGGTTTGCTTTCTCCTCGTCGCTTTCTGCAACTCCCCCCCCCCCCCCCATTACTCTTTTAAGGGCCGACACCTTCAGATTTATACTTTTTACCATTTATATAATTGAAGAACATTTTATGGTTAGTTTTACTCTCTTTGGCAATAAATCTCTGTCTCTAGTTTGGCTGCTTGTATTTGTCTTTTATATATTCTATTTTTCTTTATAGTTTTTCGATGCTTCCTCGCTACCCTCCTGTTTTAGTGATTTTATATGCAGGGGCAGGGATTCTACTCAACTCTATTTCTGGTGAAAAAGCCAAATGGGAGTCACTGGACAATAATAAATCTAAAAATATTGAACGGGATCAGGTACAGAAAATTTAAGATGGAAACAATAAGATCAGCCATTCCAATGATATTTGAGGAGGCAATGATGGTGACATTAGATTTGAAGGATGAGTACTGTCATATCCCAATTCATCCAGACCACTCAAAGATTTCAAGATTTTGCAATGAAAAACAAGGGAAGGATACTACACTAGCAATTCACATGCCTGCCCTTTTGGGATTTTATCCTCCCCGAGGCTCTTCACAAAGGTGATGTCAGATCTGATTGCGTTCTGTTATGATAAGCCCATAGTTAGATGACCTATTGATTTTAAAGAATGCCAAACAGGACTTTCATGGGCAGTTACAGTTTGTATTGAAGACGCTACAGAAGTTGGGTTGGAAGATCAACTTCCAAAAGTCATCACTCACCCTTCTACAAGGAAGGAACCATAGAGGGTCACATCTATTCTTCCTGTTCCTGCCTGGTTGGAAGAGGGTCTCATCAGCGTAGAGCTGCCGTGGAGGACTCATGAAAAGAAAATTACCAGTAACTGTCATCCAGTTGTTTATTTAAGTGTCTCTCTCCATCCACAGGAGTACACAATAGTGAAGAAGACATTGGGGGACTGTGTGACTCCCATCATTTATCTTCAGGAGTCAGGAGGGCGGAGCAGGACCCCTCCCCCCATCACAGAGCCTCACCCCCTGATACATGAGCAGAAGATCGTAGAACTCACCCACCAGATGTTGGAGCTACTGACCGGAGAGGTGACACTGCTGGGAATGCTGGGAAATTCTCCAGTAACAGCACTGGAGGGGTCTGGGTGATGACGGTGTCATTGTGTTGTCAGGTTCCTATAAGGTGTCAGGATGTCACTGTCTATTTCTCCATGGAGGAGTGGGAGTATATAGAAGGACACAAGGATCTGTACAAGGAGGCCATGATGGAGGACCACCAGCCTCTTATATCACAAGGTAAGAGCCGTCATGTGCAGTGTGTACACGTGTGTACAGTGACATGTAATGGAGGAGCACCAGCCTCTTATATCACAAGGAAAGAGCCGTCATGTGCAGTGTATACACGTGTGTGCAGTGACATGTAATGGAGGAGCACCAGCCTCTTATATCACAAGGTAAGAGCCGTCATGTGCAGTGTATACACGTGTGTGCAGTGACATGTAATGGAGGAGTACCGGCCTCTTATATCACAAGGTAAGAGCCGTCATGTGCAGTGTATACACGTGTGTGCAGTGACATGTAATGGAGGAGCACCAGCCTCTTATATCACAGGGTAAGAGCCGTCATGTGCAGTGTATACACGTGTGTGCAGTGACATGTAATGGAGGATCACCAGCCTCTTATATCACAAGGTAGGAGCCGTCATGTGCAGTGTATACACGTGTGTGCAGTGACATGTAATGGAGGAGCACCAGCCTCTTATATCACAAGGTAAGACCCGTCATGTGCAGTGTATACACGTGTGTGCAGTGACATGTAATGGAGGAGCACCAGCCTCTTATATCACAAGGTAAGAGCCGTAATGTGCAGTGTATACACGTGTGTGCAGTGACATGTAATGGAGGAGCACCAGCCTCTTATATCACAAGGTAAGAGCCGTCATGTGCAGTGTGTACACGTGTGTGCAGTGACATGTAATGGAGGAGCACCAGCCTCTTATATCACAAGGTAAGATCCGTCATGTGCAGTGTATACACGTGTGTGCAGTGACATGTAATGGAGGAGCTCCAGCCTCTTATATCACAGGGTAAGAGCCGTCATGTGCAGTGTATACACGTGTGTGCAGTGACATGTAATGGAGGAGCACCAACCTCTTATATCACAAGGTAAGAGCCGTCATGTGCAGTGTATACACGTGTGTGCAGTGACATGTAATGGAGGAGCACCAGCCTCTTATATCACAAGGTAAGATCCGTCATGTGCAGTGTATACACGTGTGTGCAGTGACATGTAATGGAGGAGCACCAGCCTCTTATATCACAGGGTAAGAGCCGTCATGTGCAGTGTATACACGTGTGTGCAGTGACATGTAATGGAGGAGCACCAGCCTCTTATATCACAAGGTAAGAGCCGTCATGTGCAGTGTATACACGTGTGTGCAGTGACATGTAATGGAGGAGCACCAGCCTCTTATATCACAGGGTAAGAGCCGTCATGTGCAGTGTATACACGTGTGTGCAGTGACATGTAATGGAGGAGCACCAGCCTCTTATATCACAAGGTAAGAGCCGTCATGTGCAGTGTATACACGTGTGTGCAGTGACATGTAATGGAGGAGCACCAGCCTCTTATATCACAAGGTAAGACACTGTTATTAAATGGGCGGGCACTGTGGAGGTCACTGTTATTAAAGGGGCGAGCTCTATGAAGGTCCCTGTTAAAGGGGTGGTCACTGTGAAAGTCACTGTTATAGGGGCGGTCACTGTGAAAGTCACTGTTAAAGGGACGGTCACTGTGAAAGTCACCGTTAAAGGGGCGGGCACTAAAAAGTTCACTGTTAAAGGGGTGGGCACTAAAAAGGTCCCTGTTAAAGGGGTGGTCACTGTGAAAGTCACTGTTATAGGGGCGGTCACTGTGAAAGTCACCGTTAAAGGGGCGGGCACTAAAAAGTTCACTGTTAAAGGGGTGGGCACTAAAAAGGTCCCTGTTAAAGGGGTGGTCACTGTGAAAGTCACTGTTAAAGGGGTGGTCACTGTGAAAGTCACCGTTAAAGGGGCGGGCACTAAAAAGTTCACCGTTAAAGGGGTGGGCACTAAAAAGGTCACTGTTAAAGGGGCGGCCACTAAAAAGGTCACTGTTAAAGTGGTGCTCAATGCTAAAGGGGCGGTCACTGTTAAAGGGGTGGGCACTGTGAAGGTCATTGTTAAAGGGGCGGGCACTGTAGAGGTCACTGTTATGGGGGAAACTGTCTATCTTTTTACGACACCCGGAAAACATAAAATGAAATAGATGAAATATACCCGTGTGAAGCCGGGTCCTTCTGCTAGTTTTTATATATATAAGAGATATAGGAGGTAATATAATAATAAAAGGAGACAGGACAAATCAGTACTTAATTATGTATGTAAAATACCCTTACAACACAGGGGAGAACCCTACTTTTTAGATGAACATGGAGCTCAGAGTCTCCTGCCTCCAGAGGAGAGCCAGAACAATGGATGGCTCCTGACGTTACCTGGAACTCAAAAGACTTCAGGGGCGTAACTGGTGTCTCTCTTGCTAAGGATTTATGCTTGTCTGCTACTTCAGTTACCATCCACTATATCACAAGTGGATCTACACTGAGATGCTTAAAAGATCTGGTGAGTCTGGAGTCTATGTCTGTTACAACCTTTAAGCTTAGGATCCCATACCCTCTCTCTCTAGTGTGTAGATGCTCAATAGAAGTAATGCAGGATTGTATTACTGGAGTAGACAGCAAGTTCCTGGCCACTAGAAGAAGGGCGGTTAATGCTAATGGAGCGGGTGAAGATCATACCCTAGAGAGACTAGTTGAGGATGAACTGGGCATGTTACAGCAGCTCCTTTGGGGGTAGTATACAGTATATTTGCACCAGCTGACAATTTTAAACTATATACAATTTTTATTAAAAGAAGATATTGAAAGTCAAGATTCTGATGAGAATATCTGCTTTTTATTTTTAGATCGAGAACTTTCTTTAAAAACAAAAATAAACATGCTCGTTGCTGAAAAAGAAACCAACTTGGGCACAAAAAGATGTTCAAAAAGAAGGTATGAACAATTAGTAACATCGGAGGACGAATCTGCTGCTGAAGATGTTCAGGTAGAGCCTCTATCATGAATGTAGGGATGATAATGATCGTTAGCATAAATACTTTTATGGAACACTGGAAGAGTTAGGCGCCTTTCACACGGGCGAGTATTCTGCACGGGTGCAATGCGTGAGGTAAACGCATTGCACGCGCACTGAATCCGGACCCATTCATTTCTATGGGGCTGTGCACATGAGCAGTGATTTTCACGCATCACTTGTGCGTTGCGTGAAAATGGCAGCATGTTCTATATTCTGCGTTTTTCACGCAACGCAGGCCCCATAGAAGTGAATGGGGCCCCGTGAAAATCGCAAGCAAGTGCGAATGCGGTGCGATTTTCACACATGGTTGCTAGGTGACGATTGGGCTGGGGACCCGATCTGTATTATTTTCCCTTATAACATGGTTATAAGGGAAAATAATAGCATTCTGAATACAGAATGCTAAGTAAAATAGTGATGGAGGGGTTAAAAAAAATCTAAATTAACTCACCGAGTCCACTTGATCGCGTAGTTGCGGATCTCTGTCTTCTTCTGTAATGTTGAGCTGCCGGCTAAGGACCTGTGGTGACGTCACATCACATGGTCCAATCACATGGTCCCTCACCATGGTGATGAACCATGTGATTGGACCATGTGATGAGCACAGTGACGTCACCACAGGTCTTTTGCCAGGTCCTGAAGATAGAACAGAGACCGGCAGCTATGGAGTTAACTTTTTTTTATTTTATTTTTTTAACCCCTCCATCCCTAATTTACTTTGCATTCTGTATTAAGAATGATATTATTTTCCCTTATAACCATGTTATAAGGGAAAATAATAAAATCTACACAACACCGAACCCAAACCTGAACTTCAGTGATAAAGTCCGGGTTCGGGTCTGGGTACCAAACATGGCGATTTTTCTCACGCGCGTGCAAAACGCATTAAAACGCTTTGCACTCGCGTGGAAAAATCGTGCATTTACCGAAACGCACCCGCATCATATTTTACAGATTTGTTACTGATAATTTTATTAATCCTGAATTTAAGTTTAGAATGTGACCTGTTCCTTTGTGTTAGTGACTATTTGCTAAATTTTGTAGGCTAAATCACGGAAAGCAATGCGCAAGGAGGCAGAAATAGTTGCTGCTAAGCAGTTACTTAATGGTGTGAAGGACAACCACGGTGATGATGAAGCTCCAGAAACACGCAGAAATATGGAAGGCCGTATTAGGAAATTAGAAGAAGAGAACAAACAACTGAGGCAGTTGATTGTTACAGGCAAGTCAATCGGTTCAGCTGACGTAGTTACATTTCAGAAAGCTTGGCAGGTCAAGAAGTGAGCACTTGCTCTTTACGGTGTTTCCGGTGTTTTTGATTAGTTGTAAGGTCATCTTTGTGTGATCTTGTATTTTCTCCTCGCCCCCGGCTAGTCTACACCTTTTACTTGCTTGTTCCAGTATAGTTTTAAACCTTTGAAACAGATCTCATCCACTTCTGAAGTTTGGGGATATTCGCACGTGTAGAGCGCTTTAAGAACCTCCCGCAGGGGTTGTTCAGTATGGCGTCCATGCACTGCTTTCAAAACCATACAGGTAGAGCCTTCTGGCTTTCACTCTGGTTTGAGTGGTTCGCTCTGATTGGATCGTGATCAAAGGCAAGGAAAAGGAGACACCCACAGCGGAAGATGGCGTCTTCGCCCTGTTGCGAGTTTACAGGTCGGTACAATCAGGGGCGGATTAAGTGCATGATAGGCCCGGGGCTGTCTACCCAATTCAGGCCCCCCCCCCCCCCCCCCCTCCATTTTAGTTTTAGTTTTTTTTTTCTATATGAAGAGGCTGCGGTGCTTCGTAAGCGCCAACGTCTCTTCCTAGGCAATATGACATCGTTCACGTGGCCTTGGTGCAGCTCTGTCTCATCTGAGTGATTGCGGCTGAGCTGTAATACCGAGCGCAGGGCTATCAAATGGACAGCGCTGTGCTTGGTAATGAGCAAAGAGGCTGCGACGCTCACTGGGACATCGCGGTCTCCTCAAACAGCTGATTGGTGGGGGTGCCAGGAGTCAGACCCCCACCATCTCATAACTCTCTGTGTACAGATGTCATAGATGTTACCTGCAGTCCTATGTAACAACCCACATAACACAGTGAACTATTGTGTTATGTGAGGTGTTACATAGGACTGCATGGAACATCTACTACATTATCTGTACACAGAAAGTAATCACTGTTATCTAGGCTGTTACATAGGACTGCAGGTGACAAATACAAATTTTAGTTGCCAAATTTAAAACACATACGATTATGATAAAAAAAAGACTTGGAGGAGAAGATGAGACGCAGGTCACAGTAGTGAGCCAGCACCACATACAGGATAATACAGCACCACATACCTGTTACATCCAGTGACATCTCCTGTCATGTAGATCCTCTCTTTCATCTTCTCCTCCGTTTGACCAAGACCGCCATGACAAATTCTTTCAGCCGCATCTCGTCTCTACAGAGTTTGTTACACAGACACGTTAGAGTTCTCATAATTGGGGTCATTTATCAAACTGGTGTAAATTACAACTGGCTTAGGTGCCCACAGCAACCAATCAGATTCCACCTTTAATTTTCCAAAGGAGCTGTGAAAAATGAAAGCTGGAATCTGATTGGCTGCTATGGGTAACTAACCCAGTTATACTTTACACCAGTTTGATAAATTACCCCAAAGGTCCCTATAGTGTCTACAGCAATTATAATGTCCCCTAGAGTGCCCCCAGTAATAATAACACCCTATATTGTGTTCCAGGTAATAATACCTGTATAGTGTCCCCAAAAATAATGTCCCCTAATAGAAAGGCCCCCACACTACCCCCATATAGTAATTTCCCCCACACCGCCCCCATAAAGTAATTTCCCCCACACCGCCCCCATAAAGTAATTTCCCCCACACCGCCCCCATAAAGTAATTTCCCCCACACTGCCCCCATAAAGTAATTTCCCCCACACCGCCCCCATAAAGTAATTTCCCCCACACCGCCCCCATAAAGTAATTTCCCCCACACCGCCCCCATATAGTAATTTCCCCCACACCGCCCCCAAATAGTAATTTCCCCCACACCGCCCCCAAATAGTAATTTCCCCCACACTGCTCCATACAGTAATTTCTTCCACACTGCCCCAAATAGTAATTTTCCCCACACTGCCCCATATAATAATTTCCCCCCACACTGCCCCATATAGTCATTTCCCCCACACTGCCCCATATAGTCATTTCCCCCACACTGCCCCATATAGTCATTTCCCCCACACTGCCCCATATAGTCATTTCCCCCACACTGCCCCATATAGTCATTTCCCCCACACTGCCCCATATAGTCATTTCCCCCACACTGCCCCATATAGTCATTTCCCCCACACTGCCCCATATAGTCATTTCCCCCACACTGCCCCATATATTCATTTCCCCCACACTGCCCCATATAGTCATTTCCCCCACACTGCCTCCAATGTAGTAATTTCACCCACAAAGTAATTTGCTGCCCACACTGCCCCCATCAAGTAATAACACCACACACTGCCCCCCATTAGATCATTTTACCTGACACTGCCATCCATTAAGTAATTTGCCCCCCACACTGCAATCCATTAAGTTATTTGCTCTCACACTGCCAGCCATTAAGTGATTTGCCCCGACACTGCCCCATCATTAAGTAATTTGCCCCCCACACTGCCCCATCAAGTAATAACCCCCACACTGCCCCCACAGTATTAATTTCTCCACACTGCCCTCACAGTATTAATTCCCCCCATGGTAGTAATTTGCCCCTACAGTATTAATTGTCTCCCACACTACCCCCACAGTATTAATTTCCCCCATACTAGTAATTTGCCCCCACGTAGTAGTTTGCCCCCCCCCCTGTTCCTTCAGTAATGTCCCCCAAAGTCGGCAGTTGGCACACAAAAAAATAAAAAAATAAAAGGTAATACTTACCTGTGTCCCAGCCGGCGCTCACTCGTAGATGGTGCAGGCGTGCGCACACACGTCAGTGTGCTGCGTCCGGGCACAGGCACTGCGTGATGACGTCATCACGCCCGCCTGCACCGGGTTTTTACTACCGCATAGGCTTCAGGCCTGCTAGGCCTGAAGCCTATGGCGGTGATCGGCGGCGGGGCAGGGAACTATGCGCTCCCGTGCCCCGCCGTAGTTTGTGGGCGTTTGGGTCGTTGGGCCCCCCAGCGATGCCGGGCCCGGGGCTACCGACCCAAACGCCCCAATTATAATCCGCCACTGGGTACAATACAGAACAGGCCTCCAACAGCAGACGAAGAGGGGGGGGCGGTTTAAAAAAAAAAACACACACATCGCATCAGTTGGGGCCGCACTACAAGGTTTTGAGATAGTTAGCCTATGTCAAAACTGATAAAAGGTCCTCTTTAACAGTAATAATTTTTACTCCCAGGTCCACTCTGTAGTCCTGTCCAACACTTGTGCTGGTGGCTCCTCACCAGTTCTCCCAGCTTACGTGGCTGTCTTCGTGTGTCTCCAGCACGCATCTCCTGACTCCTGGAGGAGTCCTCTTGATCCCTGAATGACGTCTGTTCCTATTCCAAGCAGGGGCTAATTCCCCTAGCCAGCACCCTTTCCTTAAGTGTTGTGCACGCCTGTGCAATCATCAAGTGCTTGCCACTACCAAGACACGGACCCAGGAATGGAGATCTCATCTCTCCAACTCTCTTTGAAATCTCCTGGAACCCAGATCCCCAGCAAAATCCAGAAAACCACATTCTTCCTGAAACCTCTCAGTCCTACGTAATCAAACCACCAATTTCCACTGTGGGATTGCCACACAATACCACATAGTCGAATATTCCAATAAGAGAAAGATTAGCAATAGTACACAAACTTGGCATTATCTGGATACTACATCTATTATAGCCTTGGTTCTCAAACCCCAAGTTCAGTGGGTCGCCTCATGCCTTCCACTTTTCTGCCTCCCCCTAGTGCAGCACTGTCGGTCCTCGCACCGAGCAGCCATTCAAAATATGCTGCCAGTCCCTGCGTTCCAAGTTGAGGTGAGGTGGTCTGGCAGTATGGCCATATGGAAGCACCATCCATATCTGCATTCCAGATCCCTCACATGTCCTGTGGAGGTGCCTGGACGGAGGTCACATTCTGGCTCCCAGCAAGGGAGCGCTGTACCAGCAGTGCACATCTTGATGGAGCTCCGTCATCGCACAGAAACCCACCCTGGACCCCCAGAATGAGGATCTACTCCAGTTCTCATAAAATAGGGAGACTGGTTAGATCTTAAAAAAGAACCAATATTTGGCTGGTTTTTGGGCATGTGTCTGAGAGTGAGACCGTGCGGAATTGTGTCTGTGGTTGAGTGTAACCGGGTTTTTGAGGGTCGCCCAGTCCAGTGAGATGAATGAACCTTACCATGCAATCACACTACCGTGCATTCTGGTGTGGACGGCGTGTTGCATTGCCCTTTTATTTGAATGGCGCCCCAAACGCACCTCCCAACCACAGTTCAATTGCAGGCACTGGAATTAGGGGCATTTCCATGTGTTCCAGTGCGGCGTGACGTGGGTCACTACTTAATGACCAAGGACAGATGTGGGTTCTGAGGTTACACAGGTTGAGACCACTCATTATATACACAAGTAAGCTTGTTTGTTTTGTGGGACGGCCTCACTTTTACCGAATTTAAAATTCTGCTGAAATATTTTTGAAGCAGTGAGCGGCCAGCGGCAGACGTGAATAAGCCCTCCGATTGTGTCTTCTCCACAAGTGATCACTTTATAACAAACTATATGAATGAATATAGTGGGAAAAACACGCCCGACCTCTAAAAGGTTGTGTAACTAACTGGGGTTTTATTCTCCACAGAGTTGCCCGGTATTTTAGATACTTTGAGAACAACAACAGAGCAGCTGATAGCACTGAAGAATGATGGGGGCAGTTGTTTGGGTCCATCCTCTTCATCAGAATCCATCTCATCTCAAGAGCTGCACTCCTCTCAGAATCAAGCGGCACCCTCTAAGCCTAAACAGGTTGGTTTCCTTTTTTCCTACACCTGAATTTCCTTGCACAAAACAAATTCCCACAGGACAGAGGGAGCAAGTTCCAGGTTACTTCAACGTATTCAATAAGAAACCTGCAGCATTGTATGAAGACACGGGCTTGTTAGTCTTCATTTTCAGTCTAAGGCCAAAAATGTCTAAGTCGGGTCCACTGAAAGTCAATAGGGGGGACGCATCCGTTTGCAATTGCACCATTTTGTGTCAATGCCAACGGATACGTCCCCATTGACTTGCATTGTAAGTCAGGCCAGATCCGTTTGGCTCCGCATTGCCATGCGGACACTGCTTGCAGCATTTTGGTGTCCCCCCTCCAAAACGGAACGGAAGCGGTATGGAGCCCAATGGAGCAGTATGGAGCCCAACCAACGGATCCATTCAGAATGCGTTGGGCTAAAATGATCCGTTGCGTTGGGCTAAACTGAGCCTTGAAAGGGACCTTGCGAGGGTGAAAGTGGCCGAACTCCGGCCAGGGCTCAGATATCTGACTACATATTTTATAGAAACATACACAGATCTATTAGTTACAATTGCTAACACAGCATTCAACTTTTTTTCAGAAAAATGTTTTTATTTAAATTCTTCTGCTTTTATCTTGTTGCAGATGGAGCTTCATCCTGGCACCAGGGTGTATTTGTCTGCCCCGCAGTGGGCGGCCGCGCAGCAATGTAGTACGGCGTCTGCATTTGTTAGAGCGGTTATCATGAGTTTATTTGACACTGACACATTACTAAAAAGCAATTTCAAAGGTGGTGCCTCCAAGCGTCTGACAGATGGAGAGAAACGGGTGCCATTAGACCCTGTGAAAACATCAGCTCTGACAGGTAGACCGGGAACCATTATGACTGTAACTAGACTATGCTCAATTCAAGGGGTTCAGAGCTGAACCCGGACGTACCCCCATTTTCACCCCGGCAGCCCCCCAGATCGGAGCAGTTTATGTTCCGATGCTCTCCTTTGCCCTGCGGTAAATCGCGCAGGGCAAAGGCATTTTCTGTAGTTCCGGTGACGTACCGGGTTCTCCATGGGGCTGCCAGGAACCCTGGTGACGTCACCAGCACTGATGGGCATAGCCAGTAAAACGGCTAGGACAGCGCTAAAACCCGCCCATCAGAGCTGGTGACGTCACCGAACACACTGCCGGGCGGAAGCTTCTGCCCGGCAGTGTGTTATGGTAAACAAAAGAGCCTTTGCCCTGCGCGATCTAGCGCAGGGCAAAGGAGAGCATCAGAGCATAAACTGCTCCGATGCTCCTGTCAGAGGGGCTGCAGGGATGGAAATGGAGGAATGTCCGCGTTCAGCTCTGACCCCGGACAACCCCTTTAAAGATCTACATGTCACGAGGGTGTCAAGACCCACGCCTGACTCCGTTATACCCGGGGTCATGAAGTCGTAGCGGTTGGCTGCGCGCTCTATGTAAGATAGTGCTGTTTCTTTATGGTAGCTTTCTGGGTTTGCCTTGCAATCCTTTTTGTCTCACTCAGGGATCCGTAGCTCCTTCTCCTCAGCTGTTCCTTGTCCAGCACTCCCAAACCTCCTTATATTCCCCTCTCCCACTTCTCTGGTTGCCAGATATAGAGCTTCCTGCCTGGACTTCTATACTGACCCACTGGAGCTGTGTTGCTGCGTTCTCTGGTTGTTGGTCCAGAACGTTTCCCTCCGGATCCCTGTTGGACCTTTGTGGTCTGCTGTGGTCGCCCACCTGAGTTTATGTGTTTGTCTGTATTGTCTGTCCTCTCCCTGGTGTTTCCCTCTTAGTGTCAGTGGTGCGGACTAGTGCTCCCACTGGCCCGTTCACTATCTAGGGCTCATTTTAGGGAAAGCCAGAGTTTAGGCATGTGATCGCCGCACGGGTGAGGAACCCATCTAGGGACGTCAGGGCAGTCAGGTGCCAGCCGCAAGGTGAGTCAGGGGTCACCACCTTTCCCTCTCCCTTGGGCAGGGCTTTCCCTTTTCCCTCCCTGTGCGTGACGCCGGTCATTACACTACAGTATTTTGTTGTTTATATGCATGCCTAATATTGTTAGTTGGGATGCACCAATATCGGGAGCACAAGTGAGACCTCCTAGCACAGCATAGGGCTGCAGAGCCTGCCCCCTTCTGCCCTGCATGGAGCTCGCACAACTACAGATGTAGCAGGGGTAACACACACACTCTTACATTTCTTAACTCCTTGCGTTATCTTGGCACGAAAGCCATTGAAAAGCAATTGCTTAACGCATTTAGCTGCATTTAGTTTAGATAACACGTCTCATAAAGCATTAGTGTTAACCCTGCTACCTCCGTACCTGATAGTCTACACAGCCCACCACAGTACCTGCACAGCCCAGCAGACGATAGCCACCTGAGAGTCCACACAGCCTTCCACAGAACCTGCAAAGACCACCTGAGTCTACACAGCCTACCACAGAACCTGCAAAGACCACCTGAGAGTCTACACAGCCCACCATTTACCCTGTACAGACCAGCAGACCATAGCCACCTGCGAGTCCACACAGCCTACCACAGAACCTGCAAAGTGCACCTGAGAGCCACACAGCCCAGCAGACCATAGCCACCTGAGAGTCCACACAGCCTACCACAGAACCTGAAAAGACCACCTGAGAGTCCACACAGCCTACCACAGAACCTGCAAAGACCACCTGAGAGTCTACACAGCCCACCACAGTACCTGCACAGCCCAGCAGACCATAGCCACCTGAGAGTCCACACAGCCTACCACAGAACCTAAAAAGACCACCTGAGAGTCCACACAGCCTACCACAGAACCTGCAAAGACCACCTGAGAGTCTACACAGCCCACCACAGTACCTGCACAGCCCAGCAGACCATAGCCACCTGAGAGTCCACACAGCCTACCACAGAACCTGCAAAGACCACCTGTGAGCCACACAGCCCACCACAGTACCTGCACAGCCCACATGAGTGTCCACAAAGCCCACCATTTACCCTGCACAGACACCTCAGAGCCCTTACAGTCCACCATAGACCCTAAACAGCCCACCTGAAAGCACGAACAGTCCACCATAAACCTGCAAAGCCTACCTGAGAGTCTGCACAGCCCACCAAAGAACCTACACAGCCAACTGAGATGCCATATAGCCCACCATAGACCCCCATAATCCATCTGAGTCTGAGCAGCCCAGCATAAAACCTGCAAAGCTCACCATAGACCCCACACAGCCTCCTGCAGGGGTGTGGACATTTAAATACTTAAAGCAGGGGCCCAAACTACTTGTCCTGATATATAAAAATGTATTTAAAGTAAAACCTTATTGGGACAGGTCAAAAAGCACTTCTCATTGGTCACCATGGCCACCTGACTGTCCTGACAAATGAGTGCTTGCAATTTACGAGAAAAAGTCAAAATCAGGGCTGCACTGTGTGCGGTACAAATAGTACATCCATGGCAGTAGAGGACAGTTCACTGAAAGGTATTAGCAAGGGGGAAGGGGGGATGGGGAGAAGGGCCAGATTTGAGCTGTTTTTCTCAATTTTCCAAAATACCTTAAGAAAAGTGAAGTTACCCTTAAATTTGCATTATGCGTGATAGAGAACACTGCGGGGGTGGGGAGGTTGGTTTAATTTTTTTCTTATTTTTTTTTACATGTTTTTTCTTTAACTTTTTAACTTTTTTTACTTTGATTATTGTTTAGTTTTTTATTTAGTTTATTGCTATCACATAGAGGCTAACATGCCCCTACATGATAGTGTTTGGAGTTGACAGGTTCTCTTTCTAGAATCTGCCCTCCAACATAGAAGATCACGCTCATTACTGAGCTCAATCTCCTGTACGGTTGGTGACAGTTGGCACTGGGATCGCAGAGATCAGCAAGGAGATCATACATTCTCTGCTCTGCCCGTCGCTCTCCATCCTGAAATGTTTGCCATGCTCCCGGGTCCTACAGATGAGCATGATCCTTGAAAGTGGTGGTGATGATGGGGGGGGGGAATAGCGTTGGCTGCTGCTTGCTAGTCCGCAGCAGGGCTCAATATAGAAAAAGACAACCTGATTTTGAATGGTATAAATTCAGCACCCTTGCTCCAGAGACCCTGCACAGCCCACTAAGCTCCCACAGAGCCCTCCTGAAAACCTAGCCTCCTGGGATATCAGGCAAGCATCTTGGAGCACATAGTTTGGAGCTTCATATTACTCTGCATTAGTGTATAATGCATTGCTGGGATTTGTAGTCCCCCTACGGCTTGGAGTCAGTGGCAAACTACTAGTACTAGGCCCTGCTGCTCCCTCACTGTTCCAAAATCATTAGTCTGCAGAGTTTAAACAAAAATATAAAAAGTATTAGTAATTGGCATCATAAAGTATCTCGTACTGGTCTGGAACCAGTGGTATCGGTGCAGTCCTAATTGTTAGTTTACGTTACTCTTGCATCTGTTACAGAGCTTTTGAACATCTAATAAGTTTATTATTTTCCATTTACTTCTTAAAGCTGCAACTTTAGAAAAATTTCCGGGGACTTCAAAAGGTGTCATAAGTGATGCCGTCAACAGGAAAATTGCAGAATTAAAATTTCGACTGAAGGAAACGGTGAAGACCTCAGCAGATTTACAGAAATAATTTTTATAATGCAATTAAGTTTAAAAAATGTTAAAAGAGTGTTGCACAATTGTTTTTCTATTGTGTTTTGTACACGTTGTACATGATATTATTATAATAATAATACAAGATCTGTTTATTGTACAGTTTTTTGTCTTGAATACTATACAGTTTTTAACTTAGTGGAGTATATTTGAAATGCATTGGAAATACTGTATATTATAATTACTACCAGAAAGGCCTCTATCACACGGGTGTTCCGGATTTGCTCCGGATGCGTCCTCGGTGCATCGCGGGAAACCCACGCGGGTGAGTACACAATTTCAGTCAGTTTTGACTGCGATTGCGTTGTTTAGTTTTTTCCGCGCGGGTGCAATGCGTTTTGCACGCGCGTGAGAAAAAACTGAATCTGGTACCCGGACCCGAACTTCTTCACTAAAGTTCGGGTTTGGGTTCGGTTTTGTGTAGATTTTATTATTTTCCCTTATAACATGGGTAGACAGATGCTTAGTAAAATGTGCCTTCTATGTATATATAATCTCCTATCTATTTATCTATATACATATATATGTGTGTGTGTGTGTGTCTCCTATCTAACTATCTATGTGTATATATATATATATATATATATATATATATACTTGTGGTCATGGCTACAGCCAAGAGATATCCAAAGAACCCCAGGGAGAGAAAGAACGGGAACAACCTAACCCAGCTAGGCGTGTCTTAGCTGACCTGACTAAATGGCTTGTTGTGTGCCCTAAGCCATGATCGTGGGTAGGCCTGTAAGTGGGCATACCCTGTGGAAATGAGAAGATAAGGGAGGGAGGGTGGGGCACCTGAGAACACGCCCCTGTGAGTGAGGGTGTGGCTCATATATGAAGAGCCTCCGCCCCTCCCACAAATGCAGGCGGACTAATCAGCCTTACCAACGTATCCAAAAACGAGGCAGCACTCCAGAAGTAAAGTGAAGAAGGTGGACCCTTTATTGACCCCTCTTACTTCTGGAGTGCTGCCTCGTTTTTGAATACGTATTGCTTCATACTGACTGCTACGCCCGTGGTTTTGAGGACTTGCACCTGCTGTTTTCCCTTTTGTTTTTGATAGGATGTATATATATGTATCCTATCTATCTCTCCATCTATCTAAATATCTCTCTCTCCACACACACACAAGAATGTAGCTTTCATTATTTATGTAGCCCTATAGCTCGGGGCCTGGATAGAAGACTATCCCCTCTCTCCTCTGCCGCACGCTGGAGCTCTCCCAGCCCCATTATTCCTCAGCAGGTTCTCTGGACAATGGACTGGACTTAGTAAAAATATAATATATAAATAAAGCAGTCCTAGAGCCAGGGACCCCTTTATGCACATCTGGCCCTGTCTATACCTATGTGCCTACAGTCTATGCTCTTCACTGTCAGAATTATATCTGTCTGTTTGCAGCCAAGACCAACATGGGCCAAGCTGCCTTTTTGAGCACTAGGAATAAAATACAAGCATGGTGGATGTTGGCCTGAAGAGGTAGCTGCTGAGGGCCACGGATTGGACCCCGGGCAGATAGCCACCTTTGCCCTTTGTCCGACCCTGTGTATGAAGGGCTGAGAATTAGTTAGCTGGAAGCATGGAACAAAATAGGTTTAGGGAAAAAAGTATATTTAAACATTGGTGCGCAAATATAAGTCTGCTTATCTCAGACAGTGCCTCCCAGTCAGTATTAACCAGTAATGTCAGTGGCGGTGGCGGCACTGTCAGGCTCGGCACCAGCCTCCCAGTCAGTATTAACCAGTGACTCCACTAACTGTTGGGCGACTGTTATTATGGATAAAGGAGATGAGAATGTGGAAAGGACGACTGAGCCATCAACTACATCATCTGACAACAGGATGATGTCACCTCTGACAGTGACGTCACCCCCATGTTTGCTTCTTTCTACTATTCAGACTTCACTGACATCTCATCTCACTGCCCCCGTCCACTAGTAATGTGTCAGCTCCGTCCAGAATCTGCCCCTCCTAAAGGGATGCATTTTGAAAGGTCATTAAAAAAAAAAGCTGCTTCTTCATTTCTGAACCACGATCACGATCACTGTATTTTTATAAAGTTTGTGTAACAACTTCCTTGTTAATAGATGGAAAAGGTCCTTTTGGGGGTAAGGAACATAGTCACTTCTATGTAAGTAAGCTAAATCCCAGAAAAGGACCTCAGCAGGATAAGGACCTAGTACATAATGGATGGAATCGGTCCTTTTGGGGTACGGGAAATAGTCACTTCAATGTGAGTTGGTTAAATCCTATCCCTAAAAAGGACCTCAGGCTCAGGAATATGAATCCTACAAACTCCATAATAGAGGGAAAAGGTCCTTTTTGAGGTACAGGAAATAGTCACTTTAGTGTGAGTCGGCTAAATCCTATCCCTAAAAAGGACCTCAGGAGTATGAATCCTTCCTAGTATATAATAGATAGAAAAGGTCCTTTTGGGGTACGGGAAATAGCCAATTCAGTGTGAGTCGGCTAAATCCTATCCCCGAAAAGGACCTCTGGAGTATGAATCCTTCCTAGTATATAATAGATAGAAAAGGTCCTTTTGAGAATATAGGAAATTTCTAATTTGTTTTTTTTAACAAATAATGTTAAAGAGGTTATCTGCTATGGAAAGTATCCCCGCCAATGCCCGGGCCCCTTGTATGGATTAGACAGTTATGTTCAAAATAACAGCAGTGTGTTTAAAAAAGTGAATAAAGCTCAAATCCTTCTAATAGCTTTTATTTCCATCCACACAGATGCACTGGGAACACTACACATTCTATTCCAAATCAAAACATGAAGAAAAATATATCAAATCTGTGTTGTTCCTCTAAAAAAATTGAAGAAAAGTGAATATTAGATTGTTCAAAAAATAGCAGTGCTTGTCTTCTTCTTTACAAACTCAAACATTCACTATATAAACTGAAAAATGTTTGAAGATTTTGCTTTCCTCTGAATCACTTCACTAATACTCAGTTGTATAACGGCTGTTTCTGAGAACTGCTGGACGTCTGTGCTGCTCGGAGTCACCACCTTCTGCCCCTGTGAACAGGTTCTCCAGCCCAGGAGGATCGGACTACATTCCACAGTTCTTCTCTATTTCTTGGTTTTGCCTCAAAAACTGCATTTTTGATGTCACCCCACAAGTTTTCTAATGGATTAAGATCCGGGGATCGGGCCGGCCGCTCCATAACGTCAATCTTGTTGGTCTGGAACCAGGATGTTGCACGTTTACTGGTGTGTTTGGGGTCGTTGTCTTCTTGGAACACCCATTTCAAGGACATTTCCTCTTCAGCATAAGGCAGCGTGACCTCTTCCAGTATTCTGATGTATTCAAACTGATCCATGATCCCTGGTCTGCGATAAATAGGCCCAACACCGTAGTATGAGAAACATCCCCATATCATGATGCTTGTCCACCATGCTTCACAGTGTACTGTGGCTTGAATTCAGTGTTTGGGGGTCGTCTGACAAACTGTCTCCGGCCACTAGACCCAAACAGAACAATCTTACTTTCATCAGTCCACAAAATGTCTCTTTAGGCCGCCAATGTGCTCTTTGGCAAATTGTAACCTCTTCAGCACATGTCTTTTTTTAACAGTGGGACTTTGCGGGGGCTTCTTGCAGATAGCTTGGCTTCACATAGGCGTCTTCTCATTGTAACAGGACTCACAGGGAACTTTACACCTTCTTTCATCTTCCTGGAGCCGATTGTAGGCTGAGTCCTTGCCATTTTGGCTATTCTTCTATCCATTCGAATGGTAGTTTTTTGCTTTCTTCCACGTCTTTCAGGTTTTGATTGCCATTTTACAGCATTTGCGATCATTTTAGCTGAGCAGCCTATCATTTTCTGCACTTCTTCATATGTTTTCCACTCTCTAATCAACTTTTTAATCAAGGTACGCTGTTCTTCTGAACAATGTCTGGAACGACCAATTTTTCTTCAGAATTTCAGAGAGAAATGCACTGTAACCAGCATGTACAACATTTGCTGCCTTCCTTCCTTAAATAAGGGCAATAATTGCCACCTGTTTTTCAAAGAATGAATGACCTAAATCATTGAACTCCACACTGCTAGTATTTTGAACATGCCCCTTTCAATTAGTAATTCAATTACACAGAATCAGCAGCATGACTGTCATGACTGTTGGGTCTGTTGGATTTCTATTACTCTACTACACCTGCTAGTAAATTATTTGCCATGTAGAAATATTCTGGTTCCAGCTAGTCCAGGGCAGGTTTTTACTGGGAATAGGCAATGTGCTGGGTGGGTGCCTGTTCCCCATGCTCCAGTCCGAGACTTAGGGCATGCTCACGTCCAGGGATTCCATTTAATCTGGTTTCTGGAATTGGGTGGGTCTCACTCTGGGGTGTTTTGTGAAGCAGAATCCTGGTGAGGCTCTGTGTGAGTGGTCTCAGCCAGGTGGGCTGAGGGGCCACGAGGCTAGGCAATAGCCTGAACTTTGGGGGACACGGTGACGCCTGTGAAACAAGGATCACGAGGCCAGAGTCGGGAGGACTACTGGGCCACAATACTCCAAAAGGTATTGAAGTGTCACAGTCTGGAGGTTGCTGGACTGAATGGCTGAGGAAAGCCGCATTTGTGTTCCATGTGTGAACAGGGCTCTCTAGGTGAGTCAGGGATATGCTTATGTGTTTAGTTAAAGCCTAGCCGGGCAAGGGTTTGTTATTTTGTGTGGATGTCACACGTGATAAGTTGAAGCTGCGACTTCATAACCTGTTTTGCTGAAACGTCCGGAATAAAACACAAGTTTGGACATTCTACCCTTGTCTGGTGAAGTAATTTGTGCTGGCGACCCCCTAAAAGTAAACGATCCCTTACAATTGGTGGAGGACGCGGGCAAGTTGTCCATGAGAGAAGGGCAACGGTCGGTTGCTAGGGGCAACGCTGAGACTGCAGGTGCTGCTAAAAGCAGTTTTTTGCCGTGTGTGGAGTTAAAGGGCCGGAAGCTTTTTTTGTCCAGTGGAGCAGGTGCTGCTCATAAGAGTGAGGACTATTTTGCTGTGGTGCAAGTAAAACTGCAGTGAATTAAAGGGCCAGTAGCCCAGCAAAAGTGGACTTGTGGCTGAAAGTTTTTCCTGCTACCATGGGTCTCGGGGAAGAGTACATCCGGCGGCGCTTGCGCATACAGCAGGCAGAAGACATGGCCATAGCAATTGGCTACACTAAAAATGAATTGGCAAAATTTGATGCAGAGTGAGAGGCTTTGGAGGCACAGTTGCAGCTGGCCTTCAGAAAAGGGTTCTCAACGCTGTATGGACCCTGTACAAAGTTTCAAGAGGTTGGTGGTGTGCCGGGACTATCGGGGGAAAAGCAAAGATATGCCATTGCCAAGGGCAACCATCGGGAATTTAAAGAGGAGGAGAGCGGTTCAGCTCTCAGGAGGTCGAGTGTTCCCTACCAGTGGAGACAGAGTCCTAGAGAGGATGTGCCGAGGATTTGCGAGGTGGTTGCTAAGGGCAACAAACCACAATAGCGTGCGGCTGCCCAGCAGTTATGGAGCGGAGCAAGTGGCTAATATTCTGTGGCTGGAGATCCCAAGGAGAGGTCCACATCTGGAAGGAGTATGGAGTCACGGCGTTTCTCGTAGCAACCACTGCAGTCAGGAGTCTGCAAGTGATTTTGTAATGGAGGATCCTGGAGTATCCTTGGATTCTGGGACTGACGAACCCGTGACATCGCTGGGTAAGATCGTTCCTGTTATTGATTATGTGACAGACCCAGTGACAGTGAGCCGGCGGCAGGGGATACCTGCTGGGACGGTGAGTGATAAATCACGAGGCGAGGAACTGTCTCGGAAGTGGGTGACATTGGAGAAAACGCAGGGTCTGAACAGGTGGGTAAGCCTGTTGCGGTTGTTCCCTTGCAGGATGTTGCAGGGGAGAAGGTTGTTGTGTTGCCCAAAATGCCCGTGACCAAGGCTAGGCATGGGGTGGCGAAAATTAGAGACCCTATGATGGCGCTGGGTAAGAGGTAGCAGAATATGGAAACCTGAGATAAATAAAGTGATAAATATGCTGGACAGACATGCGGGTAATGAGGACTGTCAGGTAGTCCTCACTGAGTGTGAGGCTATAGTGACAGCTGGGACTGATGGACTTGCTGCTGTAAATTCGCTCGTACATGAGAGAAGGTTGTTCTGTGATTTGTGGGGTAGAAACACTTCTGCGGTCGGTCGCGTAACTCACGCAGAACTGGTACCTAGCCCGTTAACCCCTTAAGGACTCAGCCCTATTTCACCTTAAGGACTTGGCCATTTTTTGCATATCTGACCAGTGTCACTTTAAGTGCTGATAACTTTAAAACGCCTTGACTTATCCAGGCCATTGTGAGATTGTTTTTTCATCACATATTGTACTTCATGACACTGGTAAAATGAAGTTAAAAAAAATCATTTTTATTTATTAAAAAATACCAAATTTACCAAATATTTGCAAAAAATTGCAAATTTCCAAGTTTTAATTTCTCTACTTCTATAATACATAGTAATACCTCCGAAAATAGTTATTACTTTACATTCCCCATATGTATAATTCATGTTTGGATCATTTGGGAATGATATTTTATTTTTTGGGGATGTTACAAGGCTTAGAAGTTTAGAAGCAAGAAATTTTCAAAAACCTAATTTTTAGGGACCAGTTCAGGTCTGAAGTCACTTTGCGAGGCTTACATAATAGAAACCACCCCAAAATGACCCCATTCTATAAACTACACCCCTCAAGGTATTCAAAACTGATTTTACAAACGTTGTTAACCCTTTAGGTGTTCCACAAGAATTAATAGAAAATACAGATACAATTTTAAAATGTCACTTTTTTTGGCAGATTTTCCATTTTAATAATTTTTTTCTAGTTACAAAGCAAGGGTTAACAGCCAAACTGTTGTTTACAGAAACACCCCATATGTGGTCGTAAACGGCTGTACGGGCACACAGCAGGGCGCAGAAGGAAAGGAATGCCATACGGTTTTTGGAAGGCAGATTTTGCTGGACAGTTTTTTTGGACACCATGTCCCTTTTGAAGCCCTCCTGATGCACCCCTAGAGTAGAAACTCCCAAAAAGTGACCCCATTTTAGAAACTACGGGATAGTATAGTAACAGGCTCGTCACTGGAAGGCAGCGCCTTCCATCGGGTCCCCCCCTACAGCCGCATGGGGACCCGATGGCACCGCCGCCCGCCTGATAAGGTAAAACCGCAAACCGCAGGTCTGAATTGACCTGCGGTTTGCGGTGATCGCCAATGCCGGGGGTCACATGACCCCCCAGCGTTGTGACAGGATGCCCGCTGAAAGATTTCAGCGGACATCCTGTTCCGATTAACCCCCGCCACAATGAAATTTTAAAGTTAGGGGTCCTGGGTCCTTAAGGACTCGGTAAACATGGCGTACCGGTGCGTCCTACGTCCTTAAGGGGTTAAATGAAGTGACCATTAGAAACAGTGGAGCTGATAAGGTGCAAAGTGATGGTACCATGTTTGCCGAAATGCATAATGGGAATGTGATGTCATGTGAAATATGTGATAATAATGACATTCCTTTTCCTTTGCAGGCTGTGATTGGGGAAGAAGCTCCCCCTGTCGGTAAACATGTGTCTGATGTAAAAGTGTTGATAAATGTTAAAGGAACACCGCTAGAAGACCCCATTGTAGACAATGTGGTGGGGCTAGAGTATGTACCAGAAGTGGGTATGCAGTCTCCACAGGGTTCTATGGTTACTGAGGAAATGTCCAATGTGGGGATTAGCTCATGTGTGCCCCTAGATGTCAGGGATGATAATGACAAGCGTGGTACACGTGATATATGTAATGTGGCTGATAGCAGCTCAGAGAGTGAGGCTGCCATGTCAGTTTCTGGTGAAACTAAAGTGGTTACTAGTAGCGACCAGATGGGACGGGAGCTGACTGGGGATACGGCAACCTAGTGTCTGAGACCCACACCCAGGCAGGGGTAGATGACCTGACAGGTCAGTACAGCTACAAACTTGAAGATGTTTTCACTTGCTTTGCACAGTTCCTAGATACACTAGAGAAGGGACTAGCGGTAATCGCAGAGCAACTGCAGAAAGCTCCAGAGGAGTCACAGGAAGAGACTCAGAAAGAGATTAGTGAACTAAAGGATCTAGAGTCAAAAATAGAAGCAGAAATTCTCCAACTTCAAGAGGAACCTGCAGCTTCTGAGCAAAGCAGATGTCATGCAGAGCAATAAAGGGATGAGCTGGCTGATGAGGTCTTAAACAGCGCCTCAAAAAAATCTGCTCTCTTGGAGGAGAAAAGACATTTGGAAGCCAGGATGGCTCAACTTTATCAAGAGTTACGTGAACGGATGGTGGACCTGGACCACCAGAGACAAACTGTGTCTAGATTGAAGAAACAGAAGAAGTTTGACCAGCTCCTGGTTGAAGAGAAATACTGTACATATCGGCTCGATATGCCGAAAAACGTGACCGAGCGGAGGCTGATGCTCGGGAAAAGGAGACCAAAGCCCTCTCCTTGGCCAGAGCCCTTGAAAAAGTGCTTGAGGAGCAAGATAAATTTGAGGCTGAACAGGCAACTCAGAGCAAAGATGAAAAATCTCATGCGCTCAAAAGATGACGTCGGGAAGAACGTCTATGAGTTGGAGAAATCTAAGCGTGCTCTCGAGCAACAGGTGGAAAATTAGAAACCTGAAGAGGGGCGTCCTCTGAAAGACGTCAAGAAGTCTAAGCCAGAGCCTGGTAAGAATGGGACTGGTGATGGTGGCGCCGTGGTGCCGGCCGAGGCAGAGAAGAAGATGGAAGATGTATCTGCTGAACCAGTTGATGGGGCTGATGTGGATGCAGAAGACAAGAGATTCATGGCAGTGTGTGGCAAGGACCTGGTCATGAAAGACCTCTCCTCTGCTGTCAATGCCCTCCAGAAAGCCAGCAGTCTGCCGGGGAAGAAATACGGAGAGATGGATGACCAGTATGAGGATCCTGTCTACTACGATGGACTGGCTCTCCTGATTCCTGCCCGAAAGGAGAACAATATCCTGGGTGAGCCTATGGAGAAAATACCAGAAGTCTAGTGAAGACCCCGGTGTCCCCAGTACCTTTAACCTTGATGAGGAGGAGGGGTTCAGATTGGAAGTATATGATGCCATGTCTGAGAAGGATGAGAAAGCTAACAAAGTGAATGAAGACTCCAAAGGAGACTGAAAGGCTGAAGAAGCTAAGGACGATGAGTTGTAGTGGGAGAAATCCTCAGATGTTCCAAAGACCAAGGATAAGGCAGAAGAGGGGTCTGCCGAAGTGGGTAGAGCCACTGAAGAAGCAGAAGACTATGATACTGAAGCCAAACCTGAGGTAACCCCTGTGGGGACTAAAGAAAAAAGAGAAGTGCTATCTGGTGATAGAATAAAGAAACAAAGTGAGTGTGAACACCAGGTGACATTAGAGCGGCTGAAGGGTGGTTTAAAACTGACCAGCCAGATCTCCAATAAAAGGAGGAGGCAGGAGCTCCCTGTTGAAAATGGAGGCTTGGGCAGATAAGTGGCAGATGAGGTTTAACACTGACAAATGTAAGGTTATGCACATGGGAAGGAATAATGCAAGTCACCCGTACATACTAAATGGTAAAACACTCGGTAACACTGACATGGAAAAGGATCTAGGAATCTTAATAAATAGCAAACTAAGCTGCAAAAACCAGTGTCAGGCAGCTGCTGCCATGGCCAATAAGATAATGGGTTACATCAAAAGGGGCATAGATGCCCGTGATGAGAACATAGTCCTACCACTTTATAAATCACTGGTCAGACCACACATGGAGTACTGTGTACAGTTCTGGGCTCCTGTGAACAAGGCAGACATAGCAGAGCTGGAGAGGGTCCAGAGGAGGGCAACTAAAGTAATAACTGGAATGGGGCAACTACAGTACCCTGAAAGATTATCAAAATTAGGGTTATTCACTTTAAAAAAAAGACGACTAAGGGGAGATCTAATTACTATGTATAAATATATCAGGGGTCAGTACAGAGATCTATCCCATTATCTATTTATCCCCAGGACTGTGACGAGGGGACATCCTCTGCGTCTGGAGGAAAGAAGGTTTGTACACAAACATAGAAGAGGATTCTTTACGGTAAGAGCAGTGAGACTATGGAGCTCTCTGCCTGAGGAGGTGGTGATGGTGAGTACACTAAAAGAGTTCAGGAGGGGCCTGGATGTATTTCTGGAGTGTAATAATATTACAGGCTATAGCTACTAGAGAGGGGTCGTTCATCCAGGGAACTATTCTGAAGAAGAGGCAGAAGAAGAGGTCCCTACAGATGATGGGAAACAGACAGCTCCTGTAGTGTCGGCCATCTCCTATCACTGCTGAGGACCAGGTCCTTATGGAGGAGAGGATTTAGTCACAACCGTCCAGAACTCCTAGAGAAGAGACCAGGACCTGCCCAGTATCTGCTGCACTGCCAGAGCTGAAGGACCTGGGGTGACGTCACCATCATGTGATCAGTGCAGGGGGCGGGGCTCAATAGTGGAGGGAGTAGAAGGTGGTCCTGTGATGACATCACTATCATGTGATCACAGTAGGGGGCGGGGCTCAGCAAAATGGATCAGATGACAGTGACATCACCACAGGTCCTAGAAGTACTAGAAACCTCCAGCTCCTCCAGTTCTCTCCTCTTCTCCTGAATGACCACCAAGGATGGACAGGAAGGAGATTAGCAGAAGAATATTAGACCTCACCTTGGAGATCATCTCCCTGCTGAGCGGAGAGGTAAACTTTTCTAGATTTCTCTCCTCTTTATTGTATTCTGTAACAAGTCAGACATCGGGAAGGAGAATCCATCATAGGAAGTGATAGGAAGAGTCCAGGGTCCTGGAGAACGGCCTCCAGACCTTCCAAGTGATGGAGAACCTGAAGATCAGCCCCCAATATGGTGAGTAATGTATCATGCGACCAGTGACCAATAGTCATGTTGTAGAAGCCATGAGAAGGTAAGTAGGGACGTTGTACCCAGGAGGAGAGGGCCGGAGGAGAGCACATGGCTCCTGAAGGGTTTATTCCCTAAGTGTCTCTCTCCATCCACAGGAGTACACAATCGTGAAGAAGACATCGGGGGACTGTGTGACTCCCATCATCCATCTCCAGGAGTCAGGAGGACGGAGCAGGACCCCTCCCCCCATCACAGAGCCTTCCCCTCACCCTCTGATACATGAGCAGAAGATCCTAGAACTCACCCACAAGATGATGGAGCTGCTGACTGGAGAGGTGACACTGCTGGGAATGCTGGGAAATTCTCTAGTAACAGCACTGGAGGGGTCTGGGTGATGACGGTGTCATTGTGTTGTCAGGTTCCTATAAGGTGTCAGGACGTCACTGTCTATTTCTCCATGGAGGAGTGGGAGTATATAGAAGGACACAAGGATCTGTACAAGGAGGCCATGATAAAGGAGCGCCAGCCTCTTATATCACAAGGTAAGAGCCGTCATGTGCAGTGTATACACGTGTGTGCAGTGACATGTAATGGAGGAGCACCAGCCTCTTATATCACAAGGTAAGAGCCGTCATGTGCAGTGTATACACGTGTGTGCAGTGACATGTAATGGAGGAGCACCAGCCTCTTATATCACAAGGTAAGAGCCGTCATGTGCAGTGTATACACGTGTGTGCAGTGACATGTAATGGAGGACCACCAACCTCTTATATCACAGGGTAAGAGCCGTCACGTGCAGTGTATACACGTGTGTGCAGTGACATGTAATGGAGGACCACCAACCTCTTATATCACAGGGTAAGAGCCGTCATGTGCAGTGTATACACGTGTGTGCAGTGACATGTAATGGAGGACACCAGCCTCTTATATCACAAGGTAAGAGCCGTCATGTGCAGTGTATACACGTGTGTGCAGTGACATGTAATGGAGGAGCACCAGCCTCTTATATCACAAGGTAAGAGCCGTCATGTGCAGTGTATACACGTGTGTGCAGTGACATGTAATGGAGGACCACCAACCTCTTATATCACAGGGTAAGAGCCGTCATGTGCAGTGTATACACGTGTGTGCAGTGACATGTAATGGAGGACCACCAACCTCTTATATCACAGGGTAAGAGCCGTCATGTGCAGTGTATACACGTGTGTGCAGTGACATGTAATGGAGGACACCAGCCTCTTATATCACAAGGTAAGAGCCGTCATGTGCAGTGTATACACGTGTGTGCAGTGACATGTAATGGAGGAGTACCAGCCTCCTATATCACAGGGTAAGAGCCGTCATGTGCAGTGTATACACGTGTGTGCAGTGACATGTAATGGAGGAGCACCAGCCTCTTATATCACAGGGTAAGAGCCGTCATGTGCAGTGTATACACGTGTGTGCAGTGACATGTAATGGAGGACACCAGCCTCTTATATCACAAGGTAAGAGCCGTCATGTGCAGTGTATACACGTGTGTGCAGTGACATGTAATGGAGGAGTACCAGCCTCCTATATCACAAGGTAAGAGCCGTCATGTGCAGTGTATACACGTGTGTGCAGTGACATGTAATGGAGGACACCAGCCTCTTATATCACAAGGTAAGAGCCGTCATGTGCAGTGTATACACGTGTGTGCAGTGACATGTAATGGAGGAGTACCAGCCTCCTATATCACAAGGTAAGAGCCGTCATGTGCAGTGTATACACGTGTGTGCAGTGACATGTAATGGAGGAGCACCAGCCTCTTATATCACAAGGTAAGAGCCGTCATGTGCAGTGTATACACGTGTGTGCAGTGACATGTAATGGAGGAGCACCAGCCTCTTATATCACAAGGTAAGACCCGTCATGTGCAGTGTATACACGTGTGTGCAGTGACATGTAATGGAGGAGCACCAACCTCTTATATCACAAGGTAAGAGCCGTCATGTGCAGTGTATACACATGTGTGCAGTGACATGTAATGGAGGAGCACCAGCCTCTTATATCACAAGGTAAGACCCGTCATGTGCAGTGTATACATGTGTGTGCAGTGACATGTAATGGAGGAGCACCAGCCTCTTATATCACAGGGTAAGAGCCGTCATGTGCAGTGTATACACGTGTGTGCAGTGACATGTAATGGAGGACACCAGCCTCTTATATCACAAGGTAAGACCTGTCATGTGCAGTGTATACATGTGTGTGCAGTGACATGTAATGGAGGACCAGTTGCTAGGGAAGGGGGATAGGAGGATCGATCGTCTGTCTCTTCCAGAGGTGTCTTCCTGTGATGTGCTATGGATTCCTCAACTGGCCTTCTAGGTCTTCCACCCTGAAGCTGTGGACTTCATCTTCCTGCAGTGGGTCAGAATCTCAGGTAGTTGTCACATGCTCACCTGTCCGTGCTCCAGCAGTGAGCCTGGCCTCTCTGTTGTGGTGCAGCCGGAGTTGTTTTGTTCCTTTAGCAGGGATGCAGAGCCAATTGGTCTCGGTGCCGGTGTCACATGCTTCCTGAGGTGGGCCATTTTTTTGTTTGTTTATTTTTATTGAACTTTTTCCGAATTCAAAGTACAATAAGGCACATTTTAAGTACGTGTATAAGAACAGTAAATAGCATAAAACAACATGCTTTATCAAACCTCAGTGTAACCCAGTGAACCAATTTGCCTTCAAACCATTAATATGGAAAACGAAAAAGAAAGGAACAAAGTAGTGAGTGGAAAGAAAGAGAAGAAATAGGAAAGAGGGATGGTAAGGGGGGGGGGGAAGCGGAGCGAGGAAGGGAAGAGGGAGAAGGAGGGGGGAAGAAGTTAGTCCTAATTGGGTAGCGTATATTATATTTTGATATCTCAGCTCAACTGAGAGCAGATTAGACCGCCAATAAAGAAAGGAAGTCGGGAGATTCCTGCGCATCTATCCAACATGCCCAAGTCTCGTGGTATTTGGAGGACAGGTCTGAGGCTTCTGCAGCAATTTCCTCCATCCTATCTGCTGCATTTCCTGGAACCACTCTCTCATGGTGGGCACATGCGCCGAACCCCAGTGTCTAGGAATTACTGCTCTAGCGGCCGTAATAAAGAATCTCAGCAGGTTCCCTTTTTGGGATGAAATAGAGCCCGGAACGATGGAGAGGAGCGCTATTTGCGGGGAATTATCAACTGTTCTTCGTGAGATTTTGTTGAAAGCTTTAAATATAGAGTCCCAAAAGGGCTTGATTAAGTCGCACCCCCACCAAACGTGTAGCATTTACCTCTTTCCTTGTTGCAGCTCCAGCATAAATCTGATACCGAGGGAAAGCTTCTATGTCGTCTCACTGGGTATCTGTACCAATGGGATAAGACCTTATGGTTTTCATAGAAAGCTTATGGGAAAATTGAAATGCTTTTTGTAGAGCCGCTCTTTCTATGGTAATTCCTAATTCCAATTCCCATCCAGCGATAAAATTTGGATTGTCTTTGCATGAACCAGTCAATAGAATCTGATACAACTGAGAGATGAGGTGAGTCGGTGTAGAGGATGTAGTGTAGTTAGTGTGGTCCTGAAGGAACACTGCGCTCCCCTGGACAAAACAAAGGATTTTCGTTGTTCTTACTTGTTCAACCATGAAGTCCGTGTATCAGGGAATTTGGTGGAAATTGTGGGAAGAGACGGGAATGTGTTGCCTGACATAAAGGTGGGCCATTTTAACAGGCGGTTGCTGGCAGCAGGTGCCTGTGATTGGTCTTCTTGGCGTGTGTTGTATTTCTATCTAGATCCCTGGCATTCTGATTTTTAGATTGTCCCTGACCTTGCTTCTGATTGCTGAATATTTCCTCTGAGGTTCTCTGCTGGCTCTGACCACATCTGGTATTTGACTCTGTTTATTTTTTGTTTGTGCTGTGACGTATCTCTCTTGTTTGGACTGATTTTAACTTACTTTTAGATTGTGATCCAGTCCATATTTTGAGTGTCTGGTTTTGACCTCTTTCTGTCTGACTACTCTTTTACCCCACTAGGTTTAGGCTCCTGCAGTTAGTCAAGTTAGGGACCGTTGCCGAGTTGTGGGCTGCTAGTCAGGGTGGATCATGCAAGTAGGTAGGGATAGCGGTGGGGGTGGCGTACAGAGCTGAACTGTGTGTTGCTATTTAGCCACAGTTT
Organism: Bufo gargarizans; assembly: GCF_014858855.1. NCBI lineage: Eukaryota > Metazoa > Chordata > Amphibia > Anura > Bufonidae > Bufo > Bufo gargarizans. The sequence goes on along the minus strand of NC_058080.1, from coordinate 742,316,302 downwards.
TGTAACGCCCTTATGGTCCTTATTGTCCATCCTGTCTCAGATCTGCAGTTACTCAGTGGCGCCGCCTGTGTTTCTCCTGCACCAACTTCTCTGCGGCCCGATTCCTTTAACAGCATGTGCACAGTAGACCAGAAATCCTCTCCAGCTCCCGAGCAGCTGTAGATTTTCTGCCAGACAGAACTTCAGAAGATGCTCCAGACTTATTACCTCTTACTGCGATTCCTGACTGTAGCCCCTATTGTATATCTGCCCACTTTCACCATATGTGCTGTAGACTTCTATAGTAGCTTAAATCTGCCCCTCCTAAAGAGGAATTTTACAGCATGTTTTATCTAAAGTTGCATTGGAGATTAGGGAGGAGGCAGTTCTCACATCTCCATTTGCTTGTGACTTAAAATGACATATTGATAGAGGAAATACACATAAAAGGGAGAAAAGATCCAAATAGGAGGAAGCAGACTACTGTGCAGGCCTGAAAAATTGGGTCTGTGGCTTAAGAAGTCAAGCGGACCTCCTGTTATAGGTAGAGAGGTCTCCGAATTTTTTTGGGCCAAGCCTATATGGGTTTTGCAAAGGAAGTTAACAGTCCGGAGCACAAATTGAAGGTCAGGAGGAGGGAAGGGGGGTATCACGGCCTACAGTACAGGTAGCACGCTGTCTCTGCGAATCACAGCTGTCTTTGAGTATAAAGGTAAGACCGGAGCACTTTCCAGACGAAAAGTTCCCAATATAGAGTCCAGGGGTATTCATTATTGGTCCTGGTGACACATATGTAATATTGCAATGAAGCAAAATCGAACATCCAACTGTCAGGACAACTGCAATCTGCAACATCACAGATGTCAAATTCACATACCTGCATCTGCTCTGTAATGTTCACCCAGAATATCCATGTACCGGTGTCTGAGGCCCAGTATGAACATTGGGCTGTATCTGCTCCCACAAGACCCACACCCCCTCCCAACAGGAAGACCAAAAAGGATATCATTCTCAGCAGGTCTCAGTATGGGGGGCTGGAAACTTCTTGCAGTGGGAAGCGTGTGTCCAGGTCTTCTTGCCCTTGAGTTTCACTGAAGTAGGGGTAGTTAGCAGAACCTGGAATGGGCCATCAAATCTGGGCTCCAGAGTCTTTCTGACGTGCCTTTTCACCAGAACCCAATCTCCTGGTTGAAGGGTATGACTTTCAGGAATCTGGCTGGGATCTGGAAGTGAAGAAAATACTCGGAAATGTAGGTCAGTCAGATGTTTACACAGAGCAGATACATAAGCAGACAAGCATTCATGTTGTAAAGCAAGTTCTTGGGGAAAATACCATCCTAACTTGGGGGCACTGCCAAACTAAATCTCAAAAGGGGACAGCGTCTCTTTCCCCCTAGGGTGATGTCTGACACTGAATAGGGCAATTGAAAGAGTCTCTGGCCATGGTTTTCCAGTCTCTTGAGCCATTTTCAGCATTTTTAGTTTCAATGTGCCGTTCATTCTTTACACTTTTTCCACTGCTTTGTGGTCTGTATGGGGTATGGAAAGCAAGGTGAGTCCCCAGTGCGGCCCATATCTCCTGGGCCACGTCTGCTGTGAAGGCAGTTCCTTGATCACTCTCTATCACTTCAGGTACCCCAAATTTACAGACAATTTCATTTAACAGTTTTTTCACGTCTTCGCTGTCTGATTTTTCATGGGATAGGCTTCAGGCCATCCAGAGAACATGTCTATGACCACCAGAGCATACTGAAATCCCTGCGCAATGTCAATCTGGATCCTTTGAAATGACACTTGACAGGGACTTTTTCAATTTTTCCTGGGTTGCACTTGGCACAGACCATGCAGCTATTAACATGACGGGCGGTGAATGTAGAGATGCCTGGATCAAGCCATATAGAAAATATGAGGTTGTTCATTAAAGTTTTTCCTAAGTGTGTCGGCCCATGAGACTAACGTAGGGTAGAGACTTCGAGGCAAACAGAGGACATGCTCTTTCCTCCAAATCCTGTCTTTATCAAGGTCTCCTCCTTTTTCACACCACACTTCCTCCTCCTCTTCTGATGCTGCTTCTTGCATATCTTCCAGCATTTCCTTGGTGAGAGGAAATCTACGTGGTATTCCTGCCTCGCTCCTTGCGACCTTTGATCATGTCTGGGCTATCATTGTCTTCACCTTCTTCCTTTTCCTCATTGTAGCCCCCTTTGCCGCTTTATCAGCCCTGGCGTTTCCCTGGGCTTCTAGAGTATCTGCCTTTGAGTGTGCCTTGACTTTGAGTATGGCCACCTGCTTAGGGATTGTCAGGGCCTCCATTAACGCTTGCACAGCTTCAGCATGTTTTACAGGAGTTCCACTTGCCATGATGAAATTGCGGCTCCTCCAGATGAGGCCGAAGTCATGAGCTACTCCAAAGGCGTATCTAGAGTCCGTGTATATGTTGGAAGTCTTCCCCTCAACTATCTTGCATGCCTCAGTGAGGGTTATCATTTCAGCCTGTTAGGCAGACTTGTCAGGAGAAAGAGGGTAGGCTTGTAGCACATCATGTAAGGAAGTAATCGCATATCCAGTATGATATCTGCCTTGATCATCTGCGTATCGAGATCCATCTACAAACAGATTGAGATCAGGTTTGTCCAACATTGTTTCAGTCACATTCGGGAGGGTCTCAGTCTCTTATTTAATCAATTCCAGGCAATCATGGGAATCTCCAGAGTAGAAATCATCATTAGAATAAACATCCTCCTCCTACTCAGCACCAGCACTCCTCCCTTTGAGGAAAAGGAAGGAGGGAAGCAGGGTGGAGGACATGACACCTAGAGATAGCAACAGTGTCCGTAAGGAGAAGTGTACACTGCAAGCAAAGGTGTCTAGCAGCAGAGAGATGTTTTGGCTGAGTTTGCTGAAGGATCGCAGATATGTCATGGGGGGGCCAAAACCTGAAGAGGGTGATCCAGGACAATATCAGAAGTTTTGTCCAGCAGAAGATGACAGGCATGAATGGCTCGTATGCAAGAAGGGGTCCCTCGAGCAACTGGGTCCAACCGGGCTGAGTAGTAGCCCAGAGGCCTGTTCCTGCCCCCATGGCTTTGAGCAAGGACACCAGTGGCATGTCCCTGACGCTCCATAACATACAGTCTAAAAGGCAGGTTGTAGTTAGGTAATCCTAGAGCAGGAGAGGATGAGGGGCCGCTTTCAGCTGTTGAAAACAGAGTTTGGCATCCTCTGTCAGATAGACTGGAGTGTGCGGTATGCAGTTATATAAGGGCTGCATGAGGATAGAAGCATCCAGGATCCAAGGGCGGCAGTAGGAGATGAGGCCAAGGAAGGCCTGTAATTGTTTTGAGGTAGTAGGTTCTTAGATCTGCAAGATAGCCTTTTTGTTCTCTTCAGTGAGATGTTTAGCACCAGGGCTAAGGCAATGTCCGAGGAGCACTACCTGTGATTGACACCACTGGATTTTGTCTTTAGAAACCTTGCACCCCTGATCTGACAAGACGAGAAGTAAAGAGAGTGAGGCATCCGAGCATAGCTATGTGTGCTGAGCACACACTAAGAGATAATCCACATACTGGAGCAGCACAACATCATCATGAATCTGTTTCCATTCATCTAAGATAGATGACATGGCTTTGCTGAATTGGGAGGAGCTATTTTGAGCTCCTTGCGGCATGACCGTCCAGGTATACTGCGATTCTGCATGAGTGAAGGCAAAAAGGTATTGACAATCAGGGTGTAAAGGCACAGAGAAAAAGGCATTAGCTAGGTCAATGACTGAAAAGGCTGCAGCATCCGGTGGAATTGCAGAAAGTAAGGTGTGGGGATTTTATACAACTGGCATTTCCAAGACGGTGACTTCATTCACAGCTCAAAGATCATGTACCATTCTGTATGTATCAGGTTGCCCTTTTTTACCCTTCTTCCTCACTGGGAAAAGGGGCGTGTTACAGAGGGATGTGGTGGGAATTATGGCACCAACCCTTAGGAAGGCCCGTACTTGTAGAGGGACCGCATCCTTTTGGGCTATTGATAAGGAATATTGTGGCTTCCGGGGGAGTACTGCTCCTGGCTTAAGGTGTACCATGATAGGTTGCACCCGAAGTCTGCCCACAACCTGTGGTCCTTTTGCCCACAGCGTCCTGGGTAATCAACAGATAATATAGCAGCTGGAAGTGAACCTTCGGGCGGGCAGTCTTGCAGGGACATAAGAGCGGCCATTATTACTGTCTCCTCTGGCTGAAGGGGGGTGGAAAGGGTAAGGGTACCATCAAGCTGGGACTGTATAGTGGCTTGCATTTTCTGAAGCAGATCTGCTCCCAAGAGGTTACGTGGACATGTGGAGGAGACTACAAATTGTGAGAGTACTGTTGGAGGGTTGGGGTCCAAAATAGACATTGAGTGGTTTTGTTAAGGGAGAGGATCTAGCATGGCCATCAATGCCGATACATTGTACAGTAATGCAGTCAGGAAGGAGGGGTTGGGGATCTCATCACGTCGGAGTACACTTCTGGCTGCACCAGTATCCACAAGAAATGTGCGCATATTACCCCCTATATGCAGCTGCACCGTAGCTGCAGGTCCACAGTGACGTGTGGATCTGGCTTGCCCCTGTCCTATGGGGCGTGCTATCACTCCCCTCCCGGTGGGGATAGAGAAGGAGGAGAAGAGGGGGAGCCCATGGGTACACATGGGGTGGCCCCCCTCCTCCTTGCTGCGGGGGGCGATGCGCGCACTCCCTTTTTAGATGGCTGTACTGGCCACACCCATAGCAGAACTGACCAAGTTTGAATCCTTCCCTAGTGCGGGAGGGGTACTCCTCTGCTGCGAGCATTATATTAGCTCTGGAAGCTGCCTCTATGCCTTTAGCCACCAGAGTAATGTCTCAATAGGAACGGAGTGGTACTCCGGGCGGGTCATTTTCAGTGCTTTCTGTATGTGGGGTTTTAGTCCATCAGCAAAGGCACTAGACAACATTCTGGTTTGTACTGGGTCTTGTTTGAAAAAAAAACAAAACATTTGCTCTATGCAGTTTGCATAGTTCTCCACTGACTCTCCATTATCTTGTTTCATGTCCTGAATCTGAAATGCCTTATCAGTCAGTCTAGACCTAACCCAATTCTCTAACAGAAGTGCACTCCAGATTGGTATGTTTTCTGGTATTCTTCATCCCCATGGTTCGGGGCTGGTAGTTCCTTAGCCATGGTTGTGTAAAAAGAATCCCCTGCCTTAATTTGAGTAAGTCCAGATAGGTCCCTCCATGTGGCAGAGTGTGTTTTCCTGATTTGTTCCAATGCCCTATAGAAGGGCATGGGATGCTGTTCAGGGTCGGGGAGAGAGTTTACCAGATTGGTGGCCTGTGTGGGGTTAAGTCACATATCACCCCTCTCTATACATCTTGGGTGGGAGTCTGGACTTGTCTGGCTAGGAGATCTATTTTTTCCATCTAACCTGGCCACCATCTTGGCCTTCTCTCTCTCTCTCTCTCTCTCCCCTGCTGTCCTCCCTTTCTGCACTCCATGCTGCTTCAGCTCCCGCCCTCTGCTCCTGGGATCTGCATGAAGGGGGGGGGCTGAAGAGGGGACTGACTGCTTCGCTTTCGTCGCGAGGAGGTTTTATCTCCTCCTCACTCTGCTCTTTCCTCTGCCCTCGTGTTTCAACTCCCATAATTATGGGCACATTCAGGGGTGCAGTAGGGTGGGCAACCAGCCCCCCTGGCACATAATAGGTGCCATCCGGATTCAACACAGGATACAGGGTTGGAGTTCTCGTTTTAGCATTTTCTCTGCAGTCTGACTGACTGAGTCTTCACAGGGCTGTGCCGTCTCCTCGAATGTTATCAGGAGAGAATTGGGGCAACTCAGAGTGGTCTATCTGTCACCCTGCGATAGTTGCTGGACAGGGAAGACAACTGTTTGTACTGATGAGTGGGTATCTACGGACTGAGGCTGCATCATCACAGAAGCCCTCCCACTTCTGGAAGGGTGTGGCCGGGGGGCACCACAAGCAAGACACGTATCTCGGGAATCTGGATTCTGCTGCCCACAATGTGCACACGCCCATCCTGCTGGTCCCCTGGCTGGCACCCCACTCAGTGGGCAGAGCCTCTCAGAGTGTGGATTATCAGACACTGCTTCATTAGACACTGTGCCATTATAGGGCGGCGGCATTGCACTTTCTGTCATATAGACATCCCATCTCTCTGACCCCCCCCCCCCCCCTTCCCCGGCAGCCAGGCGATCGGCTGTCCGGTGCCAGGCTTGTGCTGGACCAAGTAAACTTTCATCACACAACTTTCCACGACACAGCGTCTCCTTCTTCCACATTTCAGAGTGTAGCTCTCCATTTTCATGACCACCAACTATCTTTATTAGCTTTCTATAATGCTTCACATGTTTGCTTCCTTCTTCTCGGTCTACCAACTGAGGGCCGGTATACTCGCCCTCAGGCAAGGATGGAGACTGTCCCATGAGCTTAGCTACTTGAACACAAACAAAACAGAAACAACTGCCACCTCCTCCTTCTCACTACCAAAGTAGAGCTTACCCCTGTGCAGTATATGCGATCTGGCTCCCACGTCTGGTCTACCAGGCCGGGACTCCTCCCCCTGCCACCGCAGGCAAAAATTGCCACCGCAAGCAGGAATATATTTTAGTCCCCCGGAGCTCCCCGGGGACGACTCCATCCGCCACCGCAGGCAAGAATTTATAGTAGCCCCTCTACTCTGAGCTCCCCTCCCTGCCAGGGGAAATCTCTTGCTCTTCTTAACTTTTTAACTGTGTAGGTGCCTGACACAAAAAAACAACACACAAATCCACAGCAGAGTAAACTCCTCTTTCAGTCTATGGTTCTAAAGGCTGCAGGATTTCAACATCAGCCGAAGCTGCTACTCACATCAACAGCAGAACAGATAACCACAGCACTGTGGAGTACGCCAGGAGGCAGGCAAGATAACCAGTTTTCTTACCTTGTCTCTGGAGCTGCAGTCCCGGTCCTCAAGCGTCTTCCACCGTGCTCCAGGAATCCAGGCCTTCGGCTGCGATGCTCCTTTCTCCCGCATCCCCACGTTGGGCACCAAAATGTTAAAGATGCCCTCAATCATGGCTAATTGTGTTTGCTCTACTGCTCCAAATTAGTAGTGTAATCCTAGGACTTTACATGCATGGAAGAAGTCACACTGCCACCTGGCAAGGGTGAAAGCAATTTCTCATTTATTAAAGGAAGTGAAGTAGTTTATAAGGACATCAGAGAGGGCATTCCCCGAGGCTCTTGGCATTGTTCCATTGGCTAAAATACGAAAAGAGATAACACTTGGCCTCTGCGCATTGTGCATTGTTTTACTAACTTTGGTATGCAAATTATGTAAATATCGATAAGCAAGCGCTATCTTGTAATGGCTTCCTCGCTAAAAGCAGAACAGCATACGTGTCATGCCCTGCTCGGACGGTGTGTGGAGGTCTATCAGATTGGCAGCACGTGTCTAACCTTTTTGTCTGTTTTGGAATCATGCTGGATCCGCCTTCCTTCAGGTGCTCTGGGTGGGGTCATTGGCTTAAATTGCCTTCTATCCCAGAGGGCCGTGCGGGTTATAGTATTCATTCTGGTCTTGGATTCAGGAAGGAAGGATTGTCTGTTCCAGCTCAGATAAGTTTCATTTGTGTTTGTGTTGTTTGCGGTCTAGGCTATTTGTGTGTCTTCTGCCCCTTCTCCCCTTTCATCATCTCAGGGATTCTAGGGTGTTTGCAGCCCAGGCACGAGGACACTTCTTACCTACCATCAAGGTCTGAAAGTGGGCTTAGCAGCATAGGGAGAGAAGTCAGGGATGTGCTAGGAGGTGACCTTTCCCCAGCACCTAGCCTAGACACTTGTGTATTTGGTTGTTTGTGTATCTGAGTTCCTGTCCGCCATGACAATTTGTCATATGTGACACATCAGGAAGGCGGGTCCTCTTGGGAAGGGTGAAACCTTCATGCTTTGGAGAAGATAAAGCATTGTCTGAGAGCTGGAGTATATGGGAGCTATCTTGTAGGGTAAAGGATGATATCCACATCTCCATCACAAGCACGACCACCGATGATGGACTGTAGGGTGGTTGTAGCCATGGAAACGAGCAGTATCATGTGATGGAAAAATGAATCCAGCCAGTAAAAGAAACAATATGGATAATAGTAATTAGTGGCTTGTATAATAAATGCTATTTGCTGAAGTGAGACAACCCCTTTAAGGATTCTTAGAACCACAAGGAGTCTCCGGCACTAAATACTGCTTCAGCATAATATGTTTATCATAATCAACACAAAGTCAAGGATCTCATGTTGATTGCATTTGCATGACTGAAATGATAAGATGTGATTAAGCTACCTCAGGAGAGGAAACAGAGACAGCAGCAGAGTGGTGACTTATTAGGGATGGAGACGGGCTTCCTGGTCAGACACATGGGTGTCAGGCATCTCCTTACCAAAATCTGAGTCAAGGTGGGTAGAAAGCGTAACCTGGTAATACAGTGATTTTGCCTTCCTTTTCCTGAGAGTATACAGGACGGATGTTGTTTTTTTTAGAAACAATGGTGGCTTTGCATCCTCCATTAATAAATCATTTGCCATTTGCCTGAAGGCAGTGGAATCCACTAAGTGGTGTGGGAGCGGCTCCACCACCAGCAGCTTGGCCAGGTGGAAGTTAAGTTTGCACACAAGTGGATCACTGAGCACGTATGATTGTTACCTGCTCACACTTTCTGTTATGGATGACTGACGATAAAGCAGCGAAGAGAAAGGAGGAGTTGTTTGAGCAGGAGAAGAAATAGCAGATGATGTTTTTGATGATGACAACAACACCTTACTGCTTGTGGATGTGGACTGGCTACTAGAATGATGACTGGGAGAAGGAGGACTGTCTTGCTTAAATTGGTGGCCAGTTTTCTGACCACGTCTTATTTGTGGCCTGCAGAGCTCGCTCACTGCAATGGTTTTGGTAGCTGGCACCACTGTTTTAAAAAATTCCCACAAGGAAGATGGCCATGCAAAGTCACCACCATACAAGCTTGACCTGAGTCTGACAGCTGTTGAGACTGCACTAACAACTGCAGCAACATTGCCTTCTTCCACAATAGTTTTGTAGAAAAAAATGGTCATTTGGACAGTCTACTACAATAGATGGTAATTGTGATGCAGGAATATAAGTCAGGTGGTACATTAGTCAGTGCTAAATGGAATTTTTGTAATAAATTCAGTTTTTTAGGAAAGAAATTGTGCAATTGGGAAGAAACCAACTGTGACACAGAAAAACATGTCACGTACACTAGGCTGCCTGAGGAATGGAATCTTTGTAAATCAATTTTGTAAAAAAAAAAAAAGAAAAGTAATATCTGCCATCACTGTGCAGAAACATTCCCACAAAGCAGTTACCCAGACAGAGCCACCACCAGCAACACTAACATTTCTGCCACCAGCTTGCCCTACTTCTGACAGCTTTTGAACCTGTACTCACAGCAGCGGCATCGCCTTCTCCCGAGCAGCAGTTTTGTAGTAAAAAGTTTTTGATTGGACGTAGTAAACTACAATATAACAGTGAGTGACACAGAATGTGATGTCCGGTTCACTAGTCTGTGATTAATGGAATTTTTGTAATAACATTTTTAACCATTTTTTTTTTTATTCCACTGCATCCTACAGTTGTCTATAAACCTGAGGTCTGGTGACTGTGCGGCCCCTAGGTCATACAGACCGCATTGTCGTGTCCGTGAATTCAGCCTGAGACGTGCCCTTTACAGAATGTCATGACATATCATCTTGTTAAATGTAGACTGTGGCCATGATTAAATTGTTGATAACAATGTTAAAGAGGATCTCACTATACTTTATAATACAAACTGCTTGTAGTATTAAACAGATCTCTTAGACCTGATGAGGCCGGTGTACTTATTTTGAAATTACATGTCAGAATGCTAATATTAAAGTGAGGAAGTAAGATCGCTCACGAGTCCTATATTCACAAGCTGTACTCAGTCTCTTCCCACTGTTGCTCCTGATATCTCACACATGCGCAGTGCAGGCTGCAGTCCCCATAGCTGTGCAGTAAAGAAAAGCATTGGATGCAATTAGAAGCTTGTACTGAGCATTGTGAGATTTTAGCAGCAGCAGACGGGGAGGTACACTTAAAAGAGCTTGTGAATTAAGCTTTAGGTGGTTATTATAACATGGATTCTTCTAGTGAGGACATCAGCATCATCAGGTCTAAGATCTATTTCTAATCATTACAGTTTGTGTTGAGGAATGTAGTGATGGATGCTTGTCTGTCATATATTTTGCCACAATGAGTGGAATGAATGGATTTTACCACTCCTTTTTGCTGGATCCACTTCCAGCCTTACAGGAACTTTATAAATATGTCTGCTTAACAGTTTGGTAAAATAAAAACCTCAAATTTAATTTTTATATTAACAGAAATTCCAAGTAAGAATTCCGAGGAAAACTTCATGTTGTTACGAAATTATAAAGTAATAGACGAAGATATAATGCAGCACTCTTCAGGAGAAAACCTTAATTTACATGCAGGACTTCACAGTACAGAATTATCATATAATGAGGAACCTTTACCTGAACAATCGCACGTTGTTATCTCAGCTCAGAAAGGGGGTAAAAGACTTCAGTGTGGTAAACAGTTCACAAAAAGCTTGGACCTTTCTACACAAAGAAGAACTCACACAGAGGAGAAGCCATACTCCTGTTCAGAATGTGGGAAGTGCTTCACATATAAATCAAATTGTATTATTCATGAGAGACGTCACACAGGAGAGAAGCTGTTTTCATGTTCAGAATGTGGAAATACTTTTATCCAAAAATCTGATCTTGTTAACCATGAGAGAATTCACATAGGAGAGAAACTATATTCATGTTCAGAATGTGAGAAATGTTTTGCACAAAAATCAGATCTTTATAATCATCAAAGAATTCACACAATAGACAAACCATATTTATGTTTAGAATGTGGGAAATGTTTTACACGAAGCACAAATCTTATTGCACATGAGAGAATTCACACAGGAGAGAAGCCATATTCATGTTCAGAATGTGGGAAATGCTTTACAAATAAATCCGATCTTGTTAAACATCATAGATTTCACACAGGAGACAAACCATATTCATGTCCAGAATGTGGGAAATGTTTTTCACGGAACTCAAATCTTATTGTACATGAGAGAATTCACACAGGAGAGAAGCCATATTTATGTTCAGAATGTGGGAAATGTTTTACAAATAAATCAAGTCTTATTAAACATCATATAATTCACACAGGAGACAAACCATATTCTTGTTCAGAATGTGGGAAATGTTTTACACGGAAATCACATCTTGTTGCACATCAGAGATTACACACAGGAGACAAACCATATTAGTGTTAAGAATGTGGGAGTGGAGTTGTAAAGTCTTACAGAGATATTGTACGGGTGTCATTAATTTGATAAATAAAATATATAGTGCTAGTTATGCGCTGCATCCCAAAATGTGCATCCTTGGGATATTTGAATCCGATAATTTGCAATCATTTATCATGGTTGGAATCAATAGACTTTTGTATCAGGCACATAAAACTCTAGCTGCTAAGTGGATGCGGCTACTTCCCCTGAGCATCTCTGAATTTACTGCAAGGATGATTGTGGTTATCAGGCTAGAAAGGGGGATATATATGAAGCGTATCTGCCTTTCTATGTTTGAAAATATCTGGGGCCCTTGGATAGACAAGTCTGGAGTCTGTAGCCCATGGTTGACCCTTCATAGTGGGCTCAGGGTTATTATGGGGTGACGCTAGTGGTGATATTTAAAGGTTGTTTGGGGGTATCTATTTGGTTCTTTCCTGCCAGCATCTTTAATAAATGGCATATTAGTCTGGCACTGCTTATATTTTTCCTTACTCTGTATTGTCTGTCTCATGGTCGGGACTTTGTCCCTAGGTATATGATAAATGTTTACATTTTATAACAAATGTCAAAATTTTTGGGGGTGCGGGTATTTTGTTGGGGTTTGTATACAAATAAATATTTGGCTGTCGGTCGCTTTGAGTATTGCAAACAATATTTTGCATTGTACAGGACGAAGCAATTGACACGAAAACTTGTGATATGTCATAGTTTATTTTCATAACTTAATAAAACATTATCTGATAAAAAAAAGAATGTGGGAAATGTTTTACAAATAAATCACATCTTATTACACAGGAGAGAAGTCACACGGGAGAGAAGCCATTTTCACATATTTTAACCACTTCACATCTGGGCCATTTCCCCCTTCCTGACAGAGCCATTTTTTGCAAATCTGACGTGTGTCACATTTTTTGTGGTAATAACTTTAAAATGTTTTTACTTATTTAGGCCATTCTGAGATTGTTTTCTCTTCACATTTTTTTTTTCTCTTCAAATTGAGTCAAAAAAATTTATTTTTAATTATAAAAAAATACCAAATTTACCAAAAGTTTGGAAAAATTAGCAAATTTAAAATTTTTTTTATAATAGATAGTAATGCTAAGGGGCAGATTGCTGTAGAGGTCACTGTTAAAGGGGATACGGTCGATATCTTTTAATTACATACACAAACATTAAATGAAATAGATTAAATATAGTCGTGCGAAGCCGGAACCTTCTGCTAGTAATCAGTATAAAGCATCCACAGAGCGGACAGAGATACTGAGAAGAGATGGTTATTAAGAGCTAGATAGATTTAGAGAGTAAAAATAGTTGGAGTCATTTATCAAACTGGTGTAAAGTCGCCCCTAGCAACCAATTAGATTCATCCTTTCATTTTCCAAAGGAGCTGTGTAAAATGAAAGGTGGCATCTGGTTGGTTGCTAGGGGCGACTAAGCCAGTTCTACTTTACACCAGTTTGATAAATGACCCCAGGTGTTAGGGAGAGAGGGAAGTCTCAGCTTTACACTGTCGCCCCTGCAGTTTCTGCCATTTATGTGTGTATTTAAATAAAGGTCCACTTCTTACATCACAGACAGATCTGGTGTGTGGTAGACAGAGGTATATTTGGTTAGCAAATGTTTGGCAAAAGAAAACACAGTAATTTCTAGGTCCGTCCACTAGTAAACATGTCCGCTCCTGCCGCCACTGCAAACCCACCACAGCCAGACATCTCCTGCACCTTGTCAATCATGTTCCATAGTGTACTGCCACCAACTACTACCACCACACAGCCAGACATCTCCTGCACCTTGTCTGTCATGTTCCATACTGTACTGCCACCAACTACTACCACCACACAGCCATACATCTCCTGCACCTTGTCTGTCATGTTCCATACTGTACTGCCACCAACTACTACCACCACACAGCCAGACATCTCCTGCACCTGGTCTGTTATGTTCCATACTGTACTGCCACCAACTACTAGCACCACAGCCAGACATCTCCTGCACCTTGTCCGTCAGGTTCCATACTGTACTGCCACCAACTACTACCACCACACAGCCAGACATCTCCTGCACCTTGTCCGTCAGGTTCCATACTGTACTGCCACCAACTACTACCACCACACAAGCCAGACATCTCCTGCACCTTGTCCGTCATGTTCCATACTGTACTGCCACCAACTACTACCACCACACAGCCAGACATCTCCTGCACCTGGTCCGTTATGTTCCATACTGTACTGCCACCAACTACTACCACCACAGCCAGACATCTCCTGCACCTTGTCCATCATGTTCCATACTGTACTGCCACCAACTACTACTACTACCACACTGCCAGACATCTCCTGCACCTTGTCCATCATGTTCCATACTGTACTGCCACCAACTACTACCACCACACAGCCAGACATCTCCTGCACCTGGTCTGTTATGTTCCATACTGTACTGCCACCAACTACTACCACCACACAGCCAGACATCTCCTGCACCTTGTCAGTCATGTTCCATACTGTGCTGCCACCAACTTCTACCACCACAGCCAGACATCTCCTGCACCTTGTCCGTCATGTTCCATACTGTACTGCCACCAACTACTACCACCACACAGCCAGACATCTCCTGCACCTTGTCAGTCATGTTCCATACTGTGCTGCCACCAACTACTACCACCACAGCCAGACATCTCCTTCACCTTGTCAGTCATGTTCCATATTGTGCTGCCACCAACTACTACCACCACAGCCAGACATCTCCTGCACCTTGTCCGTCATGTTCCATACTGTACTGCCATTTATGTTGACGCACCACTGCTGCTTCCACCACTACACAGCAAGACATCTGCTGCTTTGCCCGCATCATGTTCTAAACTGTATTGCCGCTGATGACGATTCGTCACTGCCGCTATCACCATCACACAGCCAGTTATATGTTGCCGTTATGTCCGCCCTGATCTCTTCTGTATTGGAAATGTAGGCAACACCCATCTAGGACCTGCATCTCATAAAGGAAAACATTTTGGAAAGCCATAAAAAAAAAAAATCACACTTCACTTTTTTTAAAATAATCGCGATTATAGCCACCAAATTTTTATCAAATTTGTGTAACAACTTCCTAGTTCTTAATAGATGGAAAAGTCCTTTCGGAGTATGGATAATAGCCATTTCAATGTGAGAGACGGATAAATCACATCAGCAGTACAAATCATCCCTGGTCCATAATAGATGGAAAAGGTCCATCTGGTGTATGAGAAATAGTTCACTGTGAGCAGGCTAAACCCCATGTCTGAAAAGGACCTCACCAGCAGGAGAACCTCTCTGTATATAACACATATAAAAGGTCCTTCCCTTACGTCCTAACCAGTGGCACAGGTGGGGTATTCTGCCCCCGTGGACTGGTTAGGACAGGTGAAAATGTTATTGACAAGTTAAAGTAATTAAGCAATTAACAAGACCCTCCCACCCCAATAAAGAGGGGAATCAAACCCCAGTCCCCTTGTGTTTTTTTCTGTCCTGCGGACAGATCTGGACGGGCGGAGGTCCCCCCCCTTCCTTCCCGGGGGGGGGGGGGGGGACGGGACCCCTGTTCTATCTTTATGCATGCATACCCCTGTTGGGGTCAGTTTTGCTTGTCTCCTGCACGCTGCTTGTGTGCAGGGTGATTTTTTAGCCGCATTAGGTGCTGCTATGCGTTACCTTTCTCGGCGGAGTGTCTGTGCGGGGGGCGGGGCTCCCTCTTGTGTATGCGCGTAGCCGGTCCTCTGGCAGTGCTATTGTGTCGGAGTGCGCTTGGCCGGAACAATGCTGGCCGCCGCCATATTGGGAAGTGACGTCACTTCCTCCCTTTTCCTTTTTCTATCTCCCGGCCGAGCTTGTCCTTATATTATATTACTTTATAATATAGGTTTTCCGCCTATCGCCCCTGTGGCGAACTACTGCCTATAAAAGTGCCCATGGTTTAGCGCTACCTCTGCCCCCATGTGGGCGGATCCTATTTTTGGCGCCAGGCAGACTATTTAAAGCTGGTTTAAAGGGTCAGTCAGCCTCCTGGAGCGCAGTTGTATTATTACTCTGCTTATCTTTGCTTAAGCTGTATTGGATTTCCACTTTCAGCGGGTTCCTCTGTTCAGCTTGTGCTTATAATTACCCTTGCGGGTTTCTTTTGATTCTAGCATTTCATGTTTTTTTCTGGGTAAAAGACCTTCTTGCTTAAAATTTCCTTCCTCCTCCTAATGCAACAGTTAATTCTGTTTTCTCTTTTGGAAGCCATGTCGTCTACCGGGGACAGTGATCGGGATCCTGGCAGGAAGAATCCTGGCAAGAGAGACGTCATCTCCAGTGCCACGACTGCCAGATTGTCCTGGAGGACAACCATGCGTATTCCCGATGTCCACCTTGTAGGGCGAAGCTGCTTCCCCAGCAGGAACCTACGGTTCATGATGTGGTAGACTGGGTGAAGGGTTATATGGAGTCTAACATGAGTCAAGTGAACTCCTCCATTGAGAAGCTGAAGCAGGCTCTTATATCCAAGCGCCAGAGACCTTCCTCTCCTCATCGGGCCATGGAGACGGAGCTCTCTCCTCTTCTTCCGAGGATGAAGACGGTTTCGCCTACTTCTTCCCTCCCGAAAAGGCCCAGCGGCTGCTGAGATCCATCCACCATGGTGCCATCAGACGACGGTCCAAGTCTTCAGGATCCGATGGACAGGAAGGCTGATTGCGCCTTTAGGCATGTTTACTCCTCGGCTTCGGCTTCTCCCTCGGTCGCTATTGCGTCTTCTGAAGTGGCGAACTTCCTTAAAACCAGGTTCGCCCAGATTCAGTCTGACCTGGACCAGGGGGTCTCTAGGGATGACATTCTGGTCTCTTGGAAGACGGCCGGCCTAGCCATTGATTTTTTTGTGTGACTCAGCTCCACAACAACTAAAATTGCCCTATAAGTCCATGGCGCTTTCTACCACGGGCAGGCGCCCGCTTTGGCTAAAGCCCTGGAAGGCGGATACTACTTCCAAACACAATCTTTGCGCCATGGCGTATGAACCCGGCAGACTGTTTGGAACAGAGCTGGACCAAATAATGGAGGGACTGTCGGACAAGAAGGGCAAATCCCTTCCCCAACAGTCCTTTCGTGGTCGGGGCAAGAGGTATGGGTCCAGTTCGGGACCTCAGCCTAGAGCCCAAAGAGATTGGGGCTCCCGTAGAGGGGGAAGATCCTCCAAAGGTTTCTAAGCCCCCCAAGAAGTCCTCGACGCTCTGATTGCAGGCCTCCTCGAGGCTCTTGGTACATTGCCCGTCTGACTGGATTTCCAGAACTCCCTGCTCCCCATATTCCCGTAGGCGGTCGCTTACAACATTTTCTAGAGTCTTGGCAGACTCATATTCAAGACCCGAGGGTTCTCTGTATTATATCTCAGGGATACCTGGTAGACTTGGACAGTCCCCCTTTAGACAAGTTTGTTCAAACAAAATTGCTTCCTTCCAGCAAACAAAAGATTTTGGAGAACTACAGTACGTTCTGGAGTATCTTCAGAAAGGGGCACTAGATGAGGTGTCTCTTCAAGATCAGGGAGCAGGTATCTATTCCCCAGTTTTTCTGGTACCCAAGGTGACAGGAGACTGGCGGATGATCAAAGATCTGAGAAACTTCAATCAGTTCATCAGACTCAAGCATTTACGGATGGAAACTATCCAGTCAGTGACCAATCTTCTCTTGCCAGGGGATTTCCTGGCAACCTTGGACCTCAAGGATGCCTACCTCGATATTCCCATCCATCCTGGGTTCAGAAGATTCTTAAGGAATCAGGAGAGTCCTAAAACACTTTCAGTTTGTGCCCTCCCGTTTGGAATTTCTTCGGCCCCACACACATTTACCAAGGTGGTGGTTTCCGTGGTGGCAGCTCTAAGACTTTAGGTTTTGAGCATTATTCCATACTTGGACAACTGGATCTTCAGAGGCCCCTTCCCAAGCGATCCTGTCCAAACACATTCAGCGGGCTGTAGCCTTCCTCCACCAGCTAGGATGGATAATCAACTAAGACAAGTCCCAGCTTCTACCAGCTACCTCAGTTAAGTTCCTAGGATTCCTGGTGGATTCAGTGAAAATGACTATTCATCTTACTCCCGAAAGAAGGCTATCTGTTCAGAATTCAGCCCGCTCTCTCTCAGTACCTCGGAAGGTAACCATTCGTACTTTGATGAGAATGTTGGGACTAATGTCATCAACCACAGAGGCGGTTCCTTGGGCATTATGGCACCTACGTCCGCTACAATCGGAGGTACTAGCCATGTGGAATCACAGTCTGTTGGGACTAAATTCCGTGCACTCCCTGTCTTATCGGGCCCGGTCCTCCCTAAGATGGTGGACCCATCTCGAGGACGGCAAGTCCCTGATCCAACCCTCTTGGATCCTACTTACCACAGATGCATCCCTAGTAGGCTGGGGAGCACATCTTCTAGACAAGACAGTCCAAGGAATCTGGACACCTCAGGAGATGTTGTTATCATCGAATCTCCTAGAAATCAGGGCGATCAAGCTAGCCCTTTTTTATTTTGCTCCCTGCATTCAAGGCAAAGCGGTGAGAGTACAGTCAGACAGCATGACGGCTGTAATGTACATCAACATGCAGGGAGGCACGAAGTCACAAAGTCTCCTGAGAGAGATAGGTGTGATATTGGATTGGGGAGAATTGAACCTCACCCACTTATCAGACGTCCACATTCGTGGAGTTCACAATATGATAGCAGATTGCTTGAGCCAAGGTCTTCCAACCGGGGAGTGGTCTCTCCATCCAGACATCTTCAAGGAGATAATGCTCATGTGGGGAATGCCAGAGATTGATCTCATGGCAACGAGGTTCAACACCAAGGTGGAGAGGTATTGCTCCCTTTACAGGTGGCAATAGATGCACTGTCAATCCCATGAAGGTTTGGGCTGGCCTATATCTTCCCTCCAATTTCCTTGATTCCGAGGGTATTGATGAAAATCAGGCAGGACCAAGCGTCAGTCATCACCATCATTCCATACTGGCTGAAAAGAGCTTGGTTTACCCAACTCATTCAAATGAGTCGGGGGCAATTCCCCAGAGAGAGTACTGGTGTCGGGGGACACTCAGACCTCCTCAAATCTTCAAATGTTCAACCTGACAGCCTGGAGGTTGATCAGTCCCTTCCAAGAATAGAAGGGCTATCGGGGTCTGTCTTGAGAACCCTAGAGCACTCCAGATCTGAGGCTACCAACAGATCTTATTCAAGAATTTTGAAGATTTTCTCAACTTGGTGTTCCAGTCGTCAACTGTGATCCACTGATGTGTCCATACCTACCATCCTACAGTTCCTGCAGGATGGTCTGGATAAAGGGTTGTCACCTTCGACCCTCAGAGTGCAAGCTTCTGCGATCTCGGCCTGTCTCAACAGGTACATTTCTCAAGAACCCCTTATCAAGAGGTTCCTTAGGGGAGCTTCAAGGTTAAAGCCTACGATAATTAAACCTATCCCGGTATGGGATTTAACGGTTGTGCTCAGTGGGTTATCATCTTCCCCCTTTGAGCCCTTAGAGGAGGTGGAGCTCAAGTTTCTAATCTGGAAAATTACTTTTTTATTAGCTATCAGCAAAACGAGTTGGGGAACTCCAAGCTTTTTCTGCTTTTGAGCCGTACACCATGTTCCTGCAAGATCGGGTGCTGCTCAAGTTTTTACCGACCTTTATTCCAAAAGTGCCTTCATTCAGCAACATCAACCAGGTGATTTCTCTTCCAGTTTTGGCTCCTCTCCCCTCCTCAGAAGAAAGGGGGCTCCATACCCTCGACGTTTCAAGATGTCTGAGGATTTACCTGGAACGGTCCAAGGTATTTAGGAAGGATGAAAACCTCCTTATCATTTTTTCCGATACCCACAAGGGTAGGAAGGCCTCTAAGCCCTCCATTAGTCGATGGATTAAAGAGGCAATTCGGGAGTCTTATGTGTCTCGAGGCTCGGAGCCCCCTGAGTTTGTAAGGGCCCACTCTACTCGAGCGGTGGCTACTTCCTTTGCAGAAAGAATCTCGTTTCCGCTGGATGTGATCTGTAAGTCAGCTTCTTGGAGTTCTCACTCCACTTTTATCTCACACTATAGAGTGGATTCTAGGATAGATAGTATTATCTTCCGCCAGGCATGAGAACCCTCCCATGGGGGTTTCTACTTGCTAATCCCCATCTGTGCCACTGGTTAGGACGTAAGGGAATCGTTCATTTCTAACGATAATTTGTTTTCCCTTAGTCCTAACTGGCACACAAATATCCCCCCCTTAGTTGCTTTAGTGTTGCCTTTTTTTCTGCTTGTAACTACACAAGGGGACTGGGGTGCACGGGGGCAAAATACCCCATCTGTGCCAGTGTTAGGACTAAGGGATCGTTAGAATTTCGTAATTATCATTAGAAATTAACGAATCTGGGGTATGGGAAATAGACAGTTCACTGTAAATCAGATAAATCCCATCATAGTACCAGACCTGACCACCAGGGGGCTGAGAGGTCCGTACCGGGCATGGGAAATAGACTGTAGAGTCCGCTATTCCCCATACTTGGTAAGGATCAGGTCCGTATGGTGCATGGAGTTTAGACAAATCAATAATAGCCGGCTAAACACTAGCTCTGCTCCCGACCTGTCCACTAGGGGCCAAAAGGTCAGTACCATGCATGGAGTTTAAATAGAACCCTGGAGGAATGGCTGATAACAGAGAACAAGAGCCCTGACTACCGACCAGGACCTGCCCAGTATCTGCTGCACTGCCAGAGCTGAAGGACCTGGGGTGACGTCACCGTCATGTGATCAGTGCAGGGGGTGGGACTTACCTTTAGCAAGGATCACATGACAGTGACATCACCCCAGGTCCTTCACCACCCCCTCTCTCCACTGCTAAGCCCCGCCCCCTGATCACATGACGGTGATGTCACCCCAGGTCCTTCACCATCCCCTCTCTCCACTGCTAAGCCCCGCCCCCACCACTGATCACATGACGGTGACGTCACCCCAGGTCCTTCAGCTCTGGCAGTGCAGCAGATACTGGGCAGGTCCTGGTCGGTAGTCAGGGCTCTTGTTCTCTCTGGTATCAGCCATTCCTCCAGCCTGCAGGTAAGATGAGCTGTGAGGAGACAGTGTGGTGGAGAGCTCAGACATGTCACCTCTGGAGATTCTCCTCCATTACACACGAGGAATCCTTCTCCGCTCCTCAGCTTAGTATGATGGGGGAGGAGTAGTGGGAATAGTGGGGGTTGTCATCATTCACTGACCCCTGACTGTCCTGGTGAGGGGCCCCTGCCTCCAGGAGGAGAATGAATGGAGCGGGGCCCGGCCTGAGCTCAGCTCTCTCCAGTCTCTTCTCTAGGAGTTTTGGACACAGCTGAGCCCAGAGGTGGGACCTGCATCTATCAGACATTTATCTCCTGTGGAGCCACCAGAGATCTCCATGTTGGGGCCCCTGGAATCCATGTGGTGGGGGCTCTGAGAAGCGGGCCCCTCCAGGCTCAGGAAGTGCGGTTCTGGAGGTGACATCTGGTCTTGTCCCCTGGATGATTTCCTCTCCTCTTCTCATAAAGGCGCCTGCAGTACTAGAAGCCTCCAGCTCCTCCAGTTCTCTCCTCTTCTCCTGATCGACCACCAAGGATGGACAGGAAGGAGATCAGCAGAAGAATATTAGACCTCACCTTGGAGATCATCTCCCTGCTGAGCGGAGAGGTAAACTTTTCTAGATTTCTCTCCTCTTTATTGTATTCTGTAACAAGTCAGACATCGGGAAGGAGAATCCATCATAGGAAGTGATAGGAAGAGTCCAGGGTCCTGGAGAACGGCCTCCAGACCTTCCAAGTGATTGGGGTCTGATCGGGTTCTCAATGTGGTGAGTGATGTATCATGTGACCAGTGACCAATAGTCATGTTGTAGGAGCCATGAGGAGGTAAGTAGGCACGTTGTACCAGGAGGAGAAGGCCGGAGGAGAGCACATGGCCCCTGAAGGGTTTATTCCCTAAGTGTCTCTCTCCATCCACAGGAGTACACAATAGTGAAGAAGACATCGGGGGACTGTGTGACTCCCGTCATCCATCTCCAGGAGTCAGGAGGGCGGAGCAGGACCCCTCCCCCCATCACAGAGCCTCCCCCTCACCCCCTGATACATGAGCAGAAGATCCTAAAACTCACCCACAAGATGATGGAGCTGCTGACTGGAGAGGTGACACTGCTGGGAATGCTGGGAAATTCTCCAGTAACAGCACTGGAGGGGTCTGGGTGATGACGGTGTCATTGTGTTGTCAGGTTCCTATAAGGTGTCAGGACATCACTGTCTATTTCTCCATGGAGGAGTGGGAGTATATAGAAGGACACAAGGATCTGTACAAGGAGGCCATGATGGAGGAGCACCAGCCTCTTATATCACAAGGTAAGAGCCGTCATGTGCAGTGTATACACGTGTGTGCAGTGACATGTAATGGAGGAGCACCAGCCTCTTATATCACAGGGTAAGGGCCGTCATGTGCAGTGTATACACGTGTGTGCAGTGACATGTAATGGAGGAGCACCAGCCTCTTATATCACAGGTAAGAGCCGTCATGTGCAGTGTATACACGTGTGTGCAGTGACATGTAATGGAGGAGCACCAGCCTCTTATATCACAGGGTAAGAGCCGTCATGTGCAGTGTATACACGTGTGTGCAGTGACATGTAATGGAGGAGCACCAGCCTCTTATATCACAAGGTAAGACCCGTCATGTGCAGTGTATACACGTGTGTGCAGTGACATGTATGGAGGACCACCAGCCTCTTATATCACAAGGTAAAAGCCGTCATGTGCAGTGTGTACACGTGTGTGCAGTGACATGTAATGGAGGAGCACCAGCCTCTTATATCACAGGGTAAGAGCCGTCATGTGCAGTGTATACACGTGTGTGCAGTGACATGTAATGGAGGAGCACCAGCCTCTTATATCACAAGGTAAGAGCCGTCATGTGCAGTGTATACACGTGTGTGCAGTGACATGTAATGGAGGAGCACCAGCCTCTTATATCACAGGGTAAGAGCCGTCATGTGCAGTGTATACACGTGTGTGCAGTGACATGTAATGGAGGAGCACCAGCCTCTTATATCACAAGGTAAGAGCCGTCATGTGCAGTGTATACACGTGTGTGCAGTGACATGTAATGGAGGAGCACCAGCCTCTTATATTCACAGGGTAAGAGCCGTCATGTGCAGTGTATACACGTGTGTGCAGTGACATGTAATGGAGGAGCACCAGCCTCTTATATCACAGGGTAAGAGCCGTCATGTGCAGTGTATACACGTGTGTGCAGTGACATGTAATGGAGGAGCACCAGCCTCTTATATCACAGGGTAAGAGCCGTCATGTGCAGTGTATACACGTGTGTGCAGTGACATGTAATGGAGGAGCACCAGCCTCTTATATCACAGGGTAAGAGCCGTCATGTGCAGTGTATACACGTGTGTGCAGTGACATGTAATGGAGGAGCACCAGCCTCTTATATCACAAGGTAAGACCCGTCATGTGCAGTGTATACACGTGTGTGCAGTGACATGTAATGGAGGAGCACCAGCCTCTTATATCACAAGGGTAAGACCCGTCATGTGCAGTGTATACACGTGTGTGCAGTGACATGTAATGGAGGAGCACCAGCCTCTTATATCACAAGGTAAGACCCGTCATGTGCAGTGTATACACGTGTGTGCAGTGACATGTAATGGAGGAGCACCAGCCTCTTATATCACAAGGTAAGAGCCGTCATGTGCAGTGTGTACACGTGTGTGCAGTGACATGTAATGGAGGAGCACCAGCCTCTTATATCACAGGGTAAGAGCCGTCATGTGCAGTGTATACACGTGTGTGCAGTGACATGTAATGGAGGAGCTCCAGCCTCTTATATCACAAGGTAAGAGCCGTCATGTGCAGTGTATACACGTGTGTGCAGTGACATGTAATGGAGGAGCACCAGCCTCTTATATCACAAGGTAAGAGCCGTCATGTGCAGTGACATGTAATGGAGGAGCACCTGCCTCTTATATCACAAGGTAAGACCCGTCATGTGCAGTGTATACACGTGTGTGCAGTGACATGTAATGGAGGAACACCAGCCTCTTATATCACAGGGTAAGAGCCATCATGTGCAGTGTATACACGTGTGTGCAGTGACATGTAATGGAGGAGCGCCAGCCTCTTATATCACAAGGTAAGAGCCGTCATGTGCAGTGTATACACGTGTGTGCAGTGACATGTAATGGAGGAGCACCAGCCTCTTATATCACAAGGTAAGACCTGTCATGTGCAGTGTATACACGTGTGTGCAGTGACATGTAATGGAGGAGCACCAGCCTCTTATATCACAGGGTAAGAGCCGTCATGTGCAGTGTATACACGTGTGTGCAGTGACATGTAATGGAGGAGCTCCAGCCTCTTATATCACAAGGTAAGAGCCGTCATGTGCAGTGTATACACGTGTGTGCAGTGACATGTAATGGAGGAGCACCAGCCTCTTATATCACAAGGTAAGAGCCGTCATGTGCAGTGACATGTAATGGAGGAGCACCAGCCTCTTATATCACAAGGTAAGACCCGTCATGTGCAGTGTATACACGTGTGTGCAGTGACATGTAATGGAGGAGCACCAGCCTCTTATATCACAGGGTAAGAGCCGTCATGTGCAGTGTATACACGTGTGTGCAGTGACATGTAATGGAGGAGCGCCAGCCTCTTATATCACAAGGTAAGAGCCGTCATGTGCAGTGTATACACGTGTGTGCAGTGACATGTAATGGAGGAGCACCAGCCTCTTATATCACAAGGTAAGACCTGTCATGTGCAGTGTATACACGTGTGTGCAGTGACATGTAATGGAGGAGCACCAGCCTCTTATATCACAGGGTAAGAACCGTCATGTGCAGTGTATACACGTGTGTGCAGTGACATGTAATGGAGGAGCACCAGCCTCTTATATCACAAGGTAAGAGCCTGTCATGTGCAGTGTATACACGTGTGTGCAGTGACATGTAATGGAGGAGCACCAGCCTCTTATATCACAAGGTAAGACCTGTCATGTGCAGTGTATACACGTGTGTGCAGTGACATGTAATGGAGGAGCACCAGCCTCTTATATCACAAGGTAAGACCTGTCATGTGCAGTGTATACACGTGTGTGCAGTGACATGTAATGGAGGAGCACCAGCCTCTTATATCACAGGGTAAGAGCCGTCATGTGCAGTGTATACACGTGTGTGCAGTGACATGTAATGGAGGAGCACCAGCCTCTTACACTGTATCACACGTCATGTGGCCCTTGTTCTGCAGCACTGGTTTTCTCAGTATATTCCTCTCTGCTTCGTTGCTGCACGTTCACAGCTCCTCATTCTGCAGCACATCTCCAGCAGTGTTACTCCGGGTGTTTTCTTCTCTTCTGGTTCTGAATCCAGTTTCCTAGAAATCCTCAGGTAACGGACGAACATCCAAGATAAAAACAGATCCAAATAGAATCTGCACATCACATTAGTCAGTTCCGGCCTGGCACTGCTTCATCCCCTCCAGTGCAGGAACGTGGCAGTGTCTGACCAGTTTCCAATGATATGTTTGTTACACTTACAATATAACACTTCACAGAACATCTACAGTGCGGAGGCCGCATGGAGTCCGTGAAAAGGCCCAACCTGAGCTTCTCTTCGTTTTCAACTGCACATACAGTCCTGATCAAAAGTTTAAGACCACTTGAAAAATGGCAAAAAATCCTATTTATCATGGCTGGATCTGAACAAGGTTCTAAGTAGAGCTTCAACATGCAACAAGAAGAAATGGGAGGGAGACAGAACATTTTTTGAGCATTCAATTTAATGAAAACAACGAATAAACTGAGACTGGCTGTTTTTCAGCTGATCAAAAGTTTAGGACCACAGCTCCCAAAAAACTAACCCCCCCCCCCCCTCCCCCAAAACAAAAATCCAACTTCGAAACATGACCTCAGTAATGAGTAGCTCCGCCGTTTCGGCATGCTTGATGCAAGCGTTTCCATGAGGTGAGTAGGAACATTTCTCCAAGTGGTGAAGACGGCCGCACGAAGGCCATCTACTGTCTGGAACTGTTGTCCATTTTTGTAAACTTCCCTTGCCATCCATCCACAAAGGTTCTCAATTGGTTTTAGATCAGGGGAACACGCAGGATGGGCCAGAAGAGTGATGTTATTCTCCTGGAAGAAGTCCCTTGTCCTGCGGGCATTGTGTACTATAGTGTTGTCCTGTTGAAAAACCCAGTCGTTACCACACAGACGAGGGCCCTCAGTCATAAGGAATGCTCTCTGCAACATCTGGACATAGACAGCGGCCGTTTGACACCCCTGCACTTCCTGAAGCTCCATTGTTCCACTGAAGGGAAAAGCACCCCAGACCATTATGGCGCCCCCTCCACTGTGGCGCGTAGACAACATCTCAGGTGGGATCTGCTGGTCATGCCAGTAACGTTGCAAACCATCAGGACCATCAAGGTTAAATCAGAGAATAAAACTTCCTTCCGCCTTTGAATGTCCCATGCTTGGTGCTCTCTTGCAAAGTCCAAATGAGCAGTTCTGTGGAGTTCAAGGAGACGAGGTCTTTGAAGACGTTTTTTGTTTTTGAAGCTCTTCAGTCTCAGATGCCGTCTGATGGTTATGGGGCTGCAGTCAGCACCAGTAAGGGCCTTAATTTGGGTCGAGGATCGTCCAGTGTCTTGACGGACAGCCAATTGGATCCTCCGGCTCAGTACTGATGAAATTTTTTGGGGTCTTCCACTTGACTTTTTTGTTCCATAACCCTCAGGATCATTTAAGAAATTCCAAATGACTGTCTTACTGCGTCCCACCTCAGCAGCGATGGCGCGCTGTGAGAGACCCTGCTTATGCAGCTCAACAACCCGACCACGTTCAAAAAGGGAGAGTTTTTTTGCCTTTGCCATCACAACGTGTGACTACCTGACAGAGAATGACAATGAATCCACATCTTTGCACAGATTTGGCCTTTTAAATGCATGTGGTCCTAAACTATGGATCAGCTGAAAAACCGCCTGTTTCAGTTTATTCGTTGTTTTCATTAAATTGAATTCTCAAAAAATGTTTTGTCTCACTCTCATTTCTTCTTGCTGCATGGTGAAGCCCTATTTGGAACCTTGTTAAGATCCAGCCATGCTAAATATGATTTTTTGCCATTTTTCAAGTGGTCTTAAACTTTTGATCAGGACTGTATGTCGTATCCACCAAATGTGTACATTTAATAAAGTACATCAATAACACTGGATCCGTCATCAGGATCAACCCGAGAAGGGCGTAACTGTCCTTCTAATGAATCCTCTCACAGAGGAGGATGGGGGTTTCAGTGATCTCAGAGGTCCCTGTTCCTGTCCAGCACCCTCATCAGATACTTTTCCCCATTCACCAAAACAGCTCCTCAGGAGAAAGGAATAGTTCTCCCTAAGAAAGGAGACCTGGAGGGGGATATAGATGTAGAGCTTTCTCCAACACCTCTGAGCCTGGTGGAGAGGAGACTGGGAGTAGTTGTTTTGCCTGATCTATAGACAGATCTACAGGAGGCCATGTATTCAGTCACTGTGCTTGTGTCTCCACAGATGGATCCAGGAGGAGAAATCCACCAGAGAGATGTCCCCGTCCTCTGTATTCCCAGGACTGTCCAGAGGAGAAGGTCCCAGAGAACCCTCAGGTAGATGGAGCTGAGCCCTGTACACATCTATATAGGGGGGTCCTGCAGTCATAGAGGGGTCATAGATTGCGGGGGTCTCTACTGTGGATCTGTCAGATTTCCCACCTGTCTGCTGTATTGTCCTGAATTGTTACAGATGACAAATTGGGGGGAAGATCTGACTGATATTAAAGTGGAGGATGAAGAAGAGAGGATGATGGGCGATCCCCCGTGTAAGAGTGAGGTGGAGGAGGATATTCCAGGAGATATCACCACAGGTATGGAATCATGAATGGGTAAAGTGACCTCAGGTTCTGTCCTTGGTGCCTTCAGGGCAGGAGGAGAATCTGATCTCCGGCTGCTGGTCTCTGATTGGAGATGTCCCCATCACATCATGGAGTGTTCCCCTTATCCAGCTGACGGTGATCTCTGATCAGATTCTTCTCTGATCCCGGCTGTTCCTCCAGGACATGACGGTCAGTCACATCCACACACCCACTGAGGATTATGAGGGCACAGATTTTGTGTCTGTGCTATCATGGTGGATACATGTACCTCATTGTGCAAGAAAGGGTTAAGCATCATGTTGAGATCATTTGGATGTGGTTCTACATCCTAAGTTATAAAATCACTACAGCGGATACACAGGGGACAGATCCCGCTAGTTATTCTGCTCACAGGATATTCACATCACGTGAGGAAACATCTGACTGGTTTCACCTTCTGCCTTGATAAGAAGTAGTTGTTCCTTCCATCTTTCAGGCCGTCTACAGTCTGCTATGTGACTGCCTGGTACTGATCCGATATGATGGCGCCCAGACCTGTCATTAGGTCAGAGGCACGGCTTAATAGGCTGCCGGTCAGTGTACTGCTTCCAGGCTGTGCTGCTGTGGAGAGCGGCACAATCCAAAACATTAATATATAAAAGTGCGGGGGGCACGCAATGTCAAGGCCATATGGACCCCTGAAATCTCTTATTGCATATACTCCAATATAAATATAATAAAACCAAGCTCGAATATACTAAAAACACTAAGCTCAAATATTATATGAGCATGTTACAAGAAAATTTAGACTGGCATGTTCTTATTCATAATCATAGTCATGGGTGCACATCCATAAGGCAAACATAATAAATAAATAAAATAATGGCTGCACACACATATAAGCAGTAAAGCTGAGAAATGGGGAACATTCCAAATTCAAGTAGTACTATACCTACTATTTGGATCAATGGAAGCTCTTAGTGCACATTTTGATCAAACTTGTGTCGAGCCCATCCACCAGGCGTCAAGGTGGCTTCCGCTGACTGGTCCCCATCACTAATATACCGCCTCTCTTGGACTTATCCAAGTCCACATTATCAGGGCAGTGAAGCATGCCCATACACGGTACTAGACAGTGGTGGTAGACAGTCAATGTGCTACAGTACCGCGAGCATAGACCGCTATATTCCTATCTCTGTAGTTCAATATTCATGTCCATAGACGGTAGTAGACAATCATTTATAGGTACGATGCTGATCCAGATCATAATCTTACATTATTCCACTTAATTAGAGTCCTCCTCCTCTTTTAGTTCTCAAACTGTGTCCACAATCTCTCACAGTCGGTTAATGCTGTGTCCGACCGCGCATTCACCTCATCAATCCCGATATACACTCACCTAAAGAATTATTAGGAACACCTGTTCTATTTCTCATTAATGCGATTATCTAGTCAACCAATCACATGGCAGTCGCTCCGATGCATGTAGGGTTGTGGTCCTGGTCAAGACAATCTCCTGAACTCCAAACTGAATGTCAGAATGGGAAAGAAAGGTGGGCTACAACAGCAGAAGACCCCACCGGGTACCACTCATCTCCACTACAAATAGGAAAAAGAGGCTACAATTTGCACGAGCTCACCAAAATTTGACTGTTGAAGACTGGAAAAATGTTGACTGGTCTGATGAGTCTCGATTTCTGTTGAGACATTCAAATGGTAGAGTCCGAATTTGGCGTAAACAGAATGAGAACATGTATCCATCATGCCTTGTTACCACTGTGCAGGCTGGTGGTGGTGGTGGTGTAATGGTGTGGGGGATGTTTTCTGGGCACACTTTAGGCCCCTTAGTGCCAATTGGCCATCGTTTAAATGCCACGGGCTACCTGAGCATTGTTTCTGACCATGTCCATCCCTTCATGACCACCATGTACCCATCCTCTGATGGCTACTTCCAGCAGGATACTGCACCATATCACAAAGCTCGAATCATTTCAAATTGGTTTCTTGAACATGACAATGAGTTCACTGTACTAAAATGGCCCCACAGTCACCAGATCTCAACCCAATAGAGCATCTTTGGGATGTGGTGGAACGGGAGCTTCGTGCCCTGGATGTGCATCCCTCAAATCTCCATCAACGGCAAGATGCTATGCTATCAATATGGGCCAACATTTCTAAAGAATGCTATCAGCACCTTGTTGAATCAATGCCACGTAGAATTAAGGCAGTTCTGAAGGCAAAAGGGGGTCCAACACCGTATTAGTATGGTGTTCCTAATAATTCTTTAGGCGAGTGTATAAGCCGTCATTTAGCTGTATGCAACAAATCGATCAAATGAGATTTCAGCGCCAGTGTTTGTACTTTACCTCTCTATGTTGTGCTTGTTTGCGTTCGGTCTTCTCAGGAGTAGTTCTTCCTCTTTTTGCCTGCCAGGACCTACGCGGCGTCCCACGTGATCCCGCCGTCTCCTCGTGGCGTCCCACGTGACGGAGGCAGGTAGCAGAGCGTATCCTCTAGGTCCTAACTTTTCGCCGCTCCGCTGCAATAATAAACACAATCGGTGTGCCGGACTTCTTAATCTCCGGATTCCCACAAGCTACCCCTGTGTTGGGGCCACATGAGTGGAGTATAGGTTCCTTACTGTCCTTTTCCAACTGCGTTTCGGGGCTACAACATGCCCCTTCCTCAGTGGTTAGACAGTAAACGAACCGGCATTCCTTTTATAGGGTAAATACTGAGTATCGCAATGTTCGCTGGGATAGTCAGCAGTCCTCAGGATATGGATCCTAGGTCCCGATTCTGGCCCATGTTCACGGCTATAGCTCCATCTTTCCCACTATATTATTTACATCATTTGCTCTCTTTGTTGGGTGTGATCAGTACACATTACTGCATTATACAATGTACAGGGAGTGCAGAATTATTAGGCAAGTTGTATTTTTGAGGATTAATTTTATTATTGAACAACAACCATGTTCTCAATGAACCCAAAAAATTCATTAATATCAAAGCTGAATATTTTTGGAAGTAGTTTTTAGTTTGTTTTTAGTTTTAGCTATTTTAGGGGGATATCTGTGTGTGCAGGTGACTATTACTGTGCATAATTATTAGGCAACTTAACAAAAACAAATATATACCCATTTCAATTATTTATTTTTACCAGTGAAACCAATATAACATCTCAACATTCACAAATATACATTTCTGACATTCAAAAACAAAACAAATCAGTGACCAATATAGCCACCTTTCTTTGCAAGGACACTCAAAAGCCTGCCATCCATGGATTCTGTCAGTGTTTTGATCTGTTCACCATCAACATTGCGTGCAGCAGCAACCACAGCCTCCCAGACACTGTTCAGAGAGGTGTACTGTTTTCCCTCCTTGTAAATCTCACATTTGATGATGGACCACAGGTTCTCAATGGGGTTCAGATCAGGTGAACAAGGAGGCCATGTCATTAGATTTTCTTCTTTTATACCCTTTCTTGCCAGCCACGTTGTGGAGTACTTGGACGCGTGTGATAGAGCATTGTCCTGCATGAAAATCATGTTTTTCTTGAAGGATGCAGACTTCTTCCTGTACCACTTGAAGAAGGTGTCTTCCAGAAACTGGCAGTAGGACTGGGAGTTGAGCTTGACTCCATCCTCAACCCGAAAAGGCCCCACAAGCTCATCTTTGATGATACCAGTCCAAACCAGTACTCCACCTCCACCTTGCTGGCGTCTGAGTCGGACTGGAGCTCTCTGCCCTTTACCAATCCAGCCATCTGGCCCATCAAGACTCACTCTCATTTCATCAGTCCATAAAACCTTAGAAAAATCAGTCTTGAGATATTTCTTGGCCCAGTCTTGACGTTTCAGCTTGTGTGTCTTGTTCAGTGGTGGTCGTCTTTCAGCTTTTCTTACCTTGGCCATGTCTCTGAGTATTGCACACCTTGTGCTTTTGGGCACTCCAGTGATGTTGCAGCTCTGAAATATGGCCAAACTGGTGGCAAGTGGCATCTTGGCAGCTGCACGCTTGACTTTTCTCAGTTCATGGGCAGTTATTTTGCGCCTTGGTTTTTCCACACGCTTCTTGCGACCCTGTTGACTATTTTGAATGAAACGCTTGATTGTTCGATGATCACGCTTCAGAAGCTTTGCAATTTTAAGAGTGCTGCATCCCTCTGCAAGATATCTCACTATTTTAGACTTTTCTGAGCCTGTCAAGTCCTTCTTTTGACCCATTTTGCCAAAGGAAAGGAAGTTGCCTAATAATTATGCACACCTGATATAGGGTGTTGATGTCATTAGACCACACCCCTTCTCATTACAGAGATGCACATCACCTAATATGCTTAATTGGTAGTAGGCTTTCGAGCCTATACAGCTTGGAGTAAGACAACATGCATAAAGAGGATGATGTGGTCAAAATACTCATTTGCCTAATAATTCTGCACGTAGTGTATATAAAAGTCATATAAGGTTCACATAAAATCCATATAAGACTATATTCACATAAAATGCAGTTCTTGACATTATTCCTATATCACCGATCATACAATTATCAGGATTCGTGATCTAACATACATTTAATAGGTTCTAATTAGTCCTAAAAGCAACAATGTCGACGAAATATAATGATACGTGATCTCGAAGATGTCTGCATGGAGAGATGAGGGGGAGAAAAGAATACCGGTGTTTTATTGTAATCCTAAAACACATAAGGCTTTGAATACACCGCCGGGAAGACCCACTGTCTCGGGTATCAGTTCGATATCCTGTATTTTGTCTCGCTACAGCCGGCCGTGAGGAGCTCACCGTCATATATCAGGGATACTACAGATATAGTTAGAATTCTGGAAGAAATGGAGTGGAATGAAGAATGGATTCTGGGCACGTTGGATGGAAGTTCTCTCCATACGATCATAGATCGCTCATTAGGCCTAGAAGCCCTTCAGAAACAATTTCCGACAAACAGCCCAATAGAAAACAGCAATTCTCCTTTCTGCTTTAAGGAGTGAGGTGTGAACGCGCCCACAGTTAGTTTGTGTTTCACAGAGAGTTTTACGTACAGCAGAAAGGACGGCCATGGGGACCAGATTCGCCCCCAGCTATGCAAATTTATATATGGCGCAATAGGAGGCGGATATGATCCAACCGAGGCTGGGGACGGATCTGGTTCCGTGGCGTCGTTATATGGACGATATAGTGTTTATTCGGACGGACACGGCGGAATCGCTGGACTGTTTCTTGCAGGATGTTAATAGGAATCTAAAGTTTACATCGACCATTAGCAAGACAGATCTACAATTTCTAGACTTAAATATTAGGGCAGATGGACAAAGACTCATTCGCAGTACCCACCTTAAGCCGGTGATGAGGAACAGTTTCATCCGGTTCTCTAGCTGCCACCTACCCAGGGGGCTCACAAACATCCCCACCAGCCATTCCAGGGGGTTAAAGGGACTGTACTGAAAACTAACAGTGCGAGAAAGAACAATTCTTAGAAGAAGATTATCCACAATATATTTGGGAGCATTAAATGGAGATAAAGCCGTGACCAGGACTGAATATTTCATTGCTAAACAGGAGAAAGAACAGGATGAGACCATTAGAATGATTCTGCCATACCACCCCCAATACAGAACCATAGAGAAGACCATGAATAAACACTGGGACCAGCTAGTAAATGATAAAGTCATAGGATCTCAAGCGACTAAAATACCACAAATTTCATATACCAAGGTTCCCAATTTGGGACTGAAAGGAGCCCCGTCTGTAAGAAATAAGACGCCCGTAATCGAACAGAATTGGTGAACACTTGAAGGCTTTTACAGGTGCGGGCGACGCTCTAACTGCAAACTGAGCTCCTTCCCAAAGAAAACAATGAAAGTGCAGTCCACACACAATACATTTAGTCTAGACATCAAACATGTGATTTACCGCTACAGTGTCCTTGCTCTATACAGTATGTGCGGAGAACAACAAGACCGCTGAGGAAGAGAGCACCCGAAGATGTGGCGAATATAAAGAAGGGATATGGATTACATTGTGCATTGAGAATCTTGGTTGTGACCCTCCAGTCTTATATTTGTGGCACTCAAAAGGGTAAAAAACCCTGGAGAGGAAGAAGCCATATCGCGCACATGTCAAGATTGGAGTCTAAAAAGATTTTTTTTATTTGACACCCCGATACCAAGAGGTTTGAACGCTGAAATGGAAATATTTGGGTTTCTATAGATGGGGGTTGTGGTCCACAGGAGAAGGGACATCGGGTGTTTGGCTGCTTATCAGCCCCCCGATCTCCCCGGTGCGGCACTTCGCCTCATCTCTCCATGCAGACATCCTCGAGATCACGTGCCATTATATTTCGTCGACATTGTTGCTTTTAAGACTAATTAGAACCTATTAAATGTATGTTAGATCACGAATTCTGATAAAGGGGAAAGTAGAAACGCAAATGTATCGCTATATGAACAAACGCATGAAAAACGCACAGATAACGCATATGCTTTTTTCGGACAGATATGGTTTATATGTGATATTTTGTATGATCGGTGATATAGGAATCATGTCAAGAACTGCATTTTATGTGAATATAGTCTTATCTGGATTTTATGTGAACCTTATATGACTTTTATACACATTGTATAATGCAGTAATGTGTACTGATCACGCCCAACAAAGAGAGCAAATGATGTAAATAATATAGTGGGAAAGATGGAGCTATAGCCGTGAACATGGGCCAGAATCGGGACCTAGGATCCATATCCTGAGGACTGCTGACTATCCCAGCGAAGATTGCGATACTGGGTATTTACCCTGTAAAAGGAATGCCGGTTCGTTTACTGTCTAACCACTGAGGAAGGGGCATGTTGTAGCCCCGAAACACGTTTGGGACAGTGAGGAACCTATACTCCACTCATGTGGCCCCAACACAGGGGTCACTTGTGGGAATCCGGAGATTAAGATGTTCGGCACACCGATTGTGTTTATTATTGCAGCAGAGCGGCGAAAAGTTAGGACCCAGAGGATACGCTCTGCTCAGGGGTGTACATAGAAATCATTGGGCCCCATAGCAAGAATCTGAATTGGGCCGCCTAACCCCGCCACCTAGCCTGGCCCATCCCACCTTCTGCCCTGGCTCCTCCCCTGTCACACCCCCCATTTGCAAATAAAGAAATGTATACATGACCTACCAAAAACGTTAGGGAGACTGGCGTAATTAGAAATGACTGGGCCCCACAGGAAACTTTTGAACGGGCCCCACAGCTAATTTTTGAATGGGCCCTCCCAGTTGTCCAGCACCTCTGATCGGCAGAGACCCTTGACTTCTTCCCTAATACAGTCCAATTATCGTCCAATAGACAAGTGAAGGAAATATATGTATACTGTAGTATGATATTTTGACACTGTCTATTGGACGATAATTGGACTGTATTAGGGAAGAAGTCAAGGGTCTCTGCCGGTCAGAGGTGCTGGACAACTGGGGGGCCCATTCAAAATTTTGCCGTGGGACCCGTTCAAAAGTTTCCTGTGGGGCCCAGTCATTTCTAATTACGCCAGTGCCAGTAAGAGAGACTGTTATTAGTGAAGGAATTTTTTGTTTAATGATCTGGGTTGGGGTTGAAAAGATAGTGACCGGGGGCTGGGGCAGTCTTACTGTGTGGGCGGGCTGGCAGTGCCACAGGTCCGGACTGGCTGCGGGATGACGGTTTGGCTGGTGACACTGGCGAGGCGGGCGGGCAGCACAAGTCACTTTCAACTTCTTCCACGCTGGGTGCGCCAATCAGCTGGGCCATCAGCATCTTTGCACACTCCTAATGCTGATTGGCCCAATGTGCTGTGCAGGTACACGAGCAGAGGGAGCGCGCAGCCAGGCTGGGTCCTAGGGAGCGCGCAGAGTCCATGAGAGTTCAGGGAGGGGGGCCTTCAAGCTGAGCCTGCAGTGAGCGCAGTTGCAGGGGGCGGGGCCTTCCATGCGCTCCGGGCCCCCCTGTGCCGCGGGCCCCATAGCTCTGCTACCTGCCTCCGTCACGTGGGACGCCACGAGGAGACGGCGGGATCACGTGGGACGCTGCGTAGGTCCTGGCAGACAAAAAGAGGACGAACTACTCCTGAGACGACACAAGACCGAACGCGAACAAGCACAACATAGAGAGGTAAAGTACAAACGCTGGCGCTGAAATCTCATTTTATCGATCTGTTGCATACAGCTAAATGGCGGCTTATATATCGGGATTGATGAGGTGAATGCGCGGTCGGACACAGCATTAACCGACTGTTAGAGATTGTGGACACAGTTTGAGAACTAAAAGAGGAGGAGGACTCTAATTAAGTGGAATAATGTAAGATTATGATCTGGATCAGCATCGTACCTATAAATGATTGTCTACTACCGTCTATGGACATGAATAGTGAACTATAGAGATAGCGGTCTATGCTCGCGGTACTGTAGCACATTGACTGTCTACCACCACTGTCTACTACTACTGTCTAGTACCGTTTATGGGCATGCTCATATAATATTTGAGCTTAGTGTTTTTGGAAGTGTCTCTCAAGGAGTCAAAATCTGATTTTACAACAAACCTTGTAATTTTATGGGGAGATATAGCAAGCCTGATATCCATCCATAGGTATCTTCCATGGGAGAAACCTCTTTGCATATTCGTTTCCCATTAAGCATTGCCAATAAGTCTCCATACAGGCCTGGTCATTTTATGGAGATTCAGCGACCTCCCTACGCTGCATTTAAGGCATCGCAGCCAGCCAGAATCTTACTCCGTATTGATGAAGGGCAAGCTCCCAAACCAGCTGTCTACAGATGGATATCTGACCTGGCTATGTTCCCTTGTCAAATACCAAGGCTTGTTGTACAGTAGGATTTTGACTCGTAGGGAGCCACTTCCAAAAGGTGGCGCTAGCGAGATGGTTCTCTCCCTTGGGAGATAGATACCTGTTTGCATGTTTATTTCCCATTGCATATTGCCAATACCAGTAAATCTCCATACAGAACTGGTCACTTTAAGAAGATTCAGCACCTACCTAAGCCACGTTCAAGGTATCGTGCTAAGAGCAAGCACCCTGAAATTGCTGTCTACAAATGGATATTTGGACTGGCTATATTGCCTTGTCAAATTCCAAGACTTGTTAGAAAGTCACATCTTGACTCAGGGGAGCCACTTCCAATAAGTGGAACTGGGAGATACCTTAGGAGATGCCTTAGGAGATACCTTAGGAGATACTTTTTTGAAAGCTCTTTTAAGCAGAGGCAGCATTAGTAATGTCAAAGTGACTGAGATATATGGCTGTGGATAAAGGAATGGTTGTCATTGTTAACAAATACCCTGTTTAATGACACACTGCACTGTTTGGTTTGTTATGTATTGAATTAAAAAACATTCCAAAAATGATCCCTTATTGGGGGAAGATACCTACCCCTGCTCACACAGTAGTAGCAGAAGGCGCAGTGACTTGTTCTGAACAAGCGGTCCAAGAATCTCCCTTTTTCAGGAGCAGCCGCAGTGGAACCTGATGGACAAAACAGGAGTTATGAGGCTGTGTAGGGGTAGTAGTAATGGCAGTATTAGCCTCAGTACAGTATGGAACCTGACGGACAGGAGATGTGAATCTGCATAATTGGCATTAGCCAGGGATGTGTGTGGATATCCTCACCAATCCATGCTCGATTTTTTTTTTTTTTTCAAAGATTCTTTTTCTGCTCCGGTATGAAGACACCATCTGCAGTGCTGCACACTCTCTGACCGTACACTGGAGGCTGCACAAGGCAGTACACTAATAGCAAACTAGTCCAGTTCCAGCCCTGTTACAGTCTGCTGACCCAGATGTCCATGGGGTTTTGGAACAGGGTATTTGACAGGGAAAGGGCACAGCCCAGGTACGAGTGAACCTGGTTGTTCAGGCGGTTTGTATCCGTTTCCTGATGTGCATCAGGTTGGCGCAGAGCTTGAAAGATCTGTTCCATCATATTTGTAGTCATAAGTCAGTGCAATTAGACTTTACTGGACTATTATCTCTTGAAGACGTTTTGCTAATCTTCTGACTGGCTTTCTCAATTAGAATCATTAAAGTGGTCCTCTCACTTCAGCAAATAGCATGTAGAGAAAGTAATACAAGCCACTTACTAATGTATTGTTATTATCCATATTGCTTCCTTCGCTGGCTGGATTCATTTTTCCATCACATTATACACTGCTCGTTTCCATGGTTACGACTACCCTGCAATCCATCAGTGGTAGTCCTGCTTGCACACTATAGGAAAGCAACACACAGAACCCTATATGACCCTTTAACTGTCACCAGCTAAAACCTAAATTAATAGAATCAATCCATCTAAGTAAATGTCTAAATGATTCCCCATCAGACCCTGAACTCGCTGATAACTCCATATCGTTATTTCTGATTGGCTGAGGCTGACTTCAAGGCATTATGGGAGCCCCCCCCCTCCCAGGGCAGGGACTCTCCCAGGGTCTTGTGATCCTCTGTATTATCACCCCTGCTCTGCTGTGCTCACTACTGTACTGTGAAATGTAAAATGATGGATGCCATTTTGAGCAATTTTATTAATCAAATTTGTAGATTACCGAATTCATTCACGAAGTCTCACACCACTCCGGGTGAGATGAATTTTGCCTATACGGAGGCAACACATTTTAATGCGTTACAGAGACAGCATTAAAACTGAAGTGTTCTAACGAATCGACTTTGGATCTCTGATCCAAAGCTTCATTCACTCAACTCTAATTATCAGGAAGCTTCGATGTCACATGTGATTATTGTACAGACACAGACGTCTCAGTGATGGCCACCTGCACTCACAGGACACTTCATTAGCTCCACCATCTTAATTCTTGATAGGACCCTCGTTCCCCTTAGAACATCCTGAATTCTTAGTGTAATGGACCCAACAAGGTGCTGGAAGCCTTTATTACAGGTTCTGATTGATGACCTCATTATGTCTATTCCACTGCATCCTACAGATGTCTATAAACCTGAGGTCTGGTGACTGTGCAGCCCCTAGGTCATACAGACCGCATTGTCGTGTCCTTGAATTCAGCCTGAGACGTGCGCTTTACAGAACGTCATGACATATCATCTTGTTAAATGTAGACTGTGGCCATGATTAAATTGTTGATAACAATGTTAAAGAGGATCTCACTAGACTTCATAATACAAACTGCTTGTAGTATTAAACAGATCTCTTAGACCTGATGAGGCCGGTGTACTTGTTTTGAAATTCCATGTCAGATTGCTAATATTAAAGTGAGAAAGTAAGATCGCTCATGAGTCCTATATTCACAAGCTGTACTCAGTCTCTTCCCACTGTTGCTCCTGATATCTCACACATGCGCAGTGCAGGCTGCAGTCCCCATAGCTGTGTAGTAAAGAAAAGCAGCAGATGCAATTAGAAGCTGTAATTTTACATTGAACATCCTGCTGGAAGACGGGCACATTCTCACTAAAGAGCGAGGGAGTCTGAAGCTTGTTCTGAGCATTGTGAGATTTCAGCAGCAGCAGACGAGGAGGTACACTTAAAAGAGCTTGTGAATTAAGCTTTAGGTGGGTATTATGACATGGATTCTTCTAGTGAGGACATCAGCATCATCAGGTCTAAGATCTATTTATAATCATTACAGTTTGTGTTGAGGAACGTGGTGATGGATGCTTGTCTGTCATATATGTGTTGACAAAGTGCGAGGCTGGTGTCCAGACATGGGCTGTTCAAATTCAGAGTTTTATCAAATCTTGACTTACTGTATATAATAAAAGTTGTGATCAGGTGTAAACTAGAAGGACTCTATCAGGACGTCAGAAAATGTTATAGAAAGCTTTATAAGATTGGAATAACAAATGCAGATTTTGAGGATTTTTTTTTTTTTTTGCCACAATGATTGGAATGACTGGATTTTACTGCTTCTTCCTCCTGGATCCACTTCCAGCCTAACAGGAACTTTATAAGTTTTTCTGCTTAACAGTTTGGTAAAATAAAAACCTCAAATTTCAATTTTTATATTAACAGAAATTCCCAGTAAGAATTCTGAGGAAAACTTCATGTTGTTACGAAATTATAAAGTGAAAGATGAAGATATAATGCAACGCTCTTCAGGAGAAAGCCTTAATGTACATCCAGGACTTCACAGTACAGAATTATCATATAATGAGGAACCTTTTCCTGAACAATCGCATGTTGTTATCACAGGTATGGCTCAGAAAGGGGGTAAAAGACTTAAGTGCGGTAACCAGTTCACAAAAAGCTTGGACCTTTCTACACAAAGACAAACTCACACAGAGGAGAAGCCATACTCCTGTTCAGAATGTGGGAAGTGCTTCACATATAAATCACATTTTATTATTCATGAGAGAATTCACACAGGAGAGAAACCATATCCATGTTCAGACTGTGGGAAATGTTTTACACAGAAATCAGATCTTGTTAAACATGAGAGACGTCACACAGGAGAGAAGCTGTTTTCATGTTCAGAATGTGGAAATAGTTTTATACAAAAATCAGATCTTGTTAACCATGAGAGAATTCACACAGGAGAGAAACCATATTCATGTTCAGAATGTGAGAAATGTTTTACACAGAAATCAAGTCTTGTTATACACGAGAGAAGTCACACAGGAAAGAAACCATATTCATGTTCAGAATGTGGGAAATGTTTTACACAAAAATCAGCTCTTGTTAAACATCAGAGATTTCACACAGGAGACAAACCATATTCATGTTCAGAATGTGGAAAGTGT
The DNA here is from genome assembly GCF_014858855.1 of Bufo gargarizans. Taxonomy (NCBI): domain Eukaryota; kingdom Metazoa; phylum Chordata; class Amphibia; order Anura; family Bufonidae; genus Bufo; species Bufo gargarizans. The sequence continues at coordinate 742,276,220 of NC_058080.1, read as the reverse complement.
TTTACACAAAAATCTGATCTTGTTAACCATGAGAGAACTCACACAGGAGAGAAGCCATTTTCTTGTTCAGAATGTGGGAAATGTTTTACACAGAAATCAAATCTTGTTACACATCGGAAATTTCACACAGGAGAGAAACCATATTCTTGTTCAGAATGTAGGAAATGTTTTACTCAAAAATTAGATCTTGTTAAACACCAGAGATTTCACACAGGAGACAAACCATATTCATGTATACAATGTGGAAAATGTTTTACACAAAAATCAGATCTAGTTAAACATCAGAGATTTCACACAGGTGAGAAGCCATATTCATGTTCAGAATGTGGGAAATGTTTTGCACAAAAATCAGCCCTTGTTAAACATCATAGATTTCACACAGGAGACAAACCATATTCATGTTCAGAATGTGGGAAATGTTTCACACAGAAATCAAATCTTGTTAAACATCAGAGATTTCACACAGGAGACAAACCATATTCGTGTTCAGAATGTGGGAAATGTTTTACACAAAAATCACATCTTATTACACATGAGAGAAGTCACACAGGAGAGAAGCCATTTTCATGCTCAGAATGTGGGAAATGTTTTACACAGAAATCACATCTTATTACACATGAGAGAAGTCACACAGGAGAGAAGCCATATTCATGCTCAGAATGTGGGAAATGTTTTACAAATAAATCACATCTTGTTACTCATGAGAGAATTCACACAGGAGACACACCATATTCATGTACAAAATGTGGGAAATGTTTTACACAAAAATCAGGTCTCGTTAACCATGAGAAAAGTCACACAGGAGAGAAACCATTTTCACATATTTTAACATATCATCAAGTTATTGATGGACCTTAAACAGCCAATAAGAATATTTATATTTTTGGTTGCAATTATTCTGGATCTCCCAGATGACCAAATTAATATTTATCTGATGTAAACTGTGACTGAGATCCACATTGTGGATATAAGGAAGAGAAGAAGAGCTTTGTTTACTTCCAGAGCAGTGAAGACGAATTGTCCCCATGAACCTTGCGTCTTATCACCGTATTTACACCTCCGCCCACACTGTGGGAGAGTCCTGAGTGACATGGGGAGAAGTAGCGACGCTCCATGGAATTGTTTTAACAGTATTTAAATGGACTCTCCAGGCTTTTTGGGAGATCAATCCTTTCTTCTGCCCTGTGGAAGAAAGATGTTTTAGTTAGCACTTGTCCACTCGTTGTGCCGCCAATGCTGCAGAGACTGTGTGAGCGAAGCAGAGACTGCAGCATTGGCGGCACAACGAGTGGACAAGTGCTAACTAAAACATCTCTTCCTCTTATGTCCTGCTCAGATGTGTTCCTTTCTATTCCTGTTCTGCTGCATAATATTAAATGCAAGTGAACAGGAAAGGAACATATCCAGTCAGGATCTTCAGCCTGTGGGAGTGCAGCAGAGTCTGCTTTTCAATGAGCAGGTACGTACTAAACTGTCTTCCATAACACAGAAGAAAAGACGGGTTTAATAAAAATAAAAAACCAAAAAAACCAGGAGAACCCCTATAAAGATAAAAGGAGATCTTAAATTTGTGCAAAGACATGTTGATGAATTATTGGTATTTTGTATGTCTCAGATAAGTTCTGGCCGGTAGGTCGCCCGCTCATTTATGCTCTGCTTGTTGAAGATCTAATACATGTAATACAATTTCTTATTTTTAACAACATATTTTATTAGATTTTCTCAATACAATTTCGACCCCGGGTGTGAGAAGTAATAAAAGTATAAGAAAAGTATGTAAAATATACAACTGCACAAGAGCAACACAGTTATACAGCTATATGGTCACAATATAATCAAACTATTTATCTCTGGGGGATTCACAGTTTTCATTTTAGGTTGTACATTTAGATTCAAAATTGATGTTGGTGGCTTCCAGGAAACATCAGATAAATTCTGTATAAGAAGATATATAGTTTTTGACCAAACGCTGGTGCTGGGCTTTAATCTGGAGCACTGTGCATGTACAGTGCAGGATTAAAGTTTTTGCTCCTACAATTTAGCCAGGAGCAGGCCCTCTCTTTGCCAGTCACTGACAGCCGAAGACCAAGAGGAGTAGATAGAATAAATTTATTACCGCTTCTGGCTTCTCCTTTACTTGCTGCATAGCGCTTAATGAGTGCAGTTTCACATCTACTGCAGCAATTCCGGCAGGCTGTTCCTGCAAAGAAGCATGGAGTTCTCTGAATCCTGCACTGCCCAATGCAACCAGAATGCTCGCTGGCCCCATTAACTATAGTGGGGCCCGGCAGATGTGCAGAGAATTGGCCGGACACAAACCGTTGCACACTGCGGTATTTGTCCGGCCGATTCCCGGCCTTTTCTGCCAAAACTGGCAGCCAGGTCACCCTGTCACAGATGTGAAAGTAGCCTAAACCACTCCAGGTCAACTTTTGCAATATAATAGGCTGAACTGGGGGAATAAAGTTGGAACTGTTAAACCATCACATCTGCACTAAATCACAAAAAGAAACTGTCCAGTCACAAAGACCTTTTTAGGCCTAGTCATTAAAGGGTTACTGACTTTTATATTTTACATTTTGCAATTAAAGAGGTATTCTCGTCTCGAGAAGAGGTCTGGTTTACGTAAACAATAGGACAGTAATCTTGGCTATTTCTTGGTAACCAAGCCTCCACTGAAACCTGGATACAGTGGGCTGGATGAGGGGTTCCCCGTTCTACAGATACCTGCAGGTCCCAAGGTTGCAGCATAAGGAAAAAAAATTCTGAGATTGCTGTTTTAATGATATTGAAGATAATGTCATGTAGCATTGCCCTGAAGTGAAATCCTGTGTGATTATTGCTCAGACTTGCTCCATGTTCTCCCACCTGAAGCCGTGTTCCAGGAAGCCTGTAGATTAATGACACTCCGAGTTCACCGAAGTTCTCTGTAACAACCATTGATTGTATTGGTGGATTGTCATAGAGTAGACTATTTTTGTCCTCGACCAATGTTTAACAATAAAAGGGTTTCCTTTGTCAAATAAGTTTTGTTGTTTTGGCCTGTTGTTCCACGTATGCCATATCTAGACACAACAATTTCTGTAGCTGTAATACTAGTTTTGTTTCAAATTTGTTGTCAATGGTGGACAGTGCTCATTGATGAAGAACACCACCCTGATAAATGGATGAGTCCTCAAGATAAATCAGTTGTTTTAAGGCAACATTACATAGTAGGGTGACAAGGAGTAATTCTGAGTCATTCTCTTGGTTACTTTCAATGATTCAGAAAGAAGCCTTGAGTATAAATTCAAACTGAAATTTTCATATAGGTCCGAGATGAAGACTCTGAAATTACCCCAAATGCTCGTCTTGTCTTGTACCTGTCAGGGAAACACCACACCGAGCATAAGAGGGAAGGGGGATTGAGGGAATCAGGCCTGAGAACTAGGGAAAGAAGATAGACACCTCTCAGTAAAACCCTAACCAAAATCCTGACTGACTACCAGTATGAACAGACCCCAGAGGTAGATGTGTTCATACGCAGGAATACCTAGAGTCCTATCAAGCCCTATAGGACCCTGCTACCAATGGCAGGGACGAGACTACCTGTTCCTCCAAAAGGAAGGACGAACAGGAGTCTCCTTTAGGCCTAATACAAACAATAGGAACACACAGAACCCAAACAAAATACAAAAAGGGAAAGGAAATAATTAACTTCAAAAGGGCTATACAGGGAGTGCAGAATTATTAGGTAAGTTGTATTTTTGAGGATTAATTTTATTATTGAACAACAACCATGTTCTCAATGAACCCAAAAAACTCATTAATATCAAAGCTGAATATTTTTGGAAATAGTTTTTAGTTTGTTTTTAGTTTTAGCTATTTTAGGGGGATATCTGTGTGTGCAGGTGACTATTACTGTGCAAAATTATTAGGCAACTTAACAAAAAACAAATATATACCCATTTCAATTATTTATTTTTACCAGTGAAACCAATATAACATCTCAACATTCACAAATATACATTTCTGACATTCAAAAACAAAACAAAAACAAATCAGTGACCAATATAGCCACCTTTCTTTGCAAGGACACTCAAAAGCCTGCCATCCATGGATTCTGTCAGTGTTTTGATCTGTTCACCATCAACATTGCGTGCAGCAGCAACCACAGCCTCCCAGACACTGTTCAGAGAGGTGTACTGTTTTCCCTCCTTGTAAATCTCACATTTGATGATGGACCACAGGTTCTCAATGGGGTTCAGATCAGGTGAACAAGGAGGCCATGTCATTAGATTTTCTTCTTTTATACCCTTTCTTGCCAGCCACGCTGTGGAGTACTTGGACGCGTGTGATGGAGCATTGTCCTGCATGAAAATCATGTTTTTCTTGAAGGATGCAGACTTCTTCCTGTACCACTGCTTGAAGAAGGTGTCTTCCAGAAACTGGCAGTAGGACTGGGAGTTGAGCTTGACTCCATCCTCAACCCGAAAAGGCCCCACAAGCTCATCTTTGATGATACCAGCCCAAACCAGTACTCCACCTCCACCTTTCTGGCGTCTGAGTCGGACTGGAGCTCTCTGCCCTTTACCAATCCAGCCACGGGCCCATCCATCTGGCCCATCAAGACTCACTCTCATTTCATCAGTCCATAAAACCTTAGAAAAATCAGTCTTGAGATATTTCTTGGCCCAGTCTTGACGTTTCAGCTTGTGTGTCTTGTTCAGTGGTGGTCGTCTTTCAGCCTTTCTTACCTTTGCCATGTCTCTGAGTATTGCACACCTTGTGCTTTTGGGCACTCCAGTGATGTTGCAGCTCTGAAATATGGCCAAACTGGTGGCAAGTGGCATCTTGGCAGCTGCACGCTTGACTTTTCTCAGTTCATGGGCAGTTATTTTGCACCTTGGTTTTTCCACACGCTTCTTGCGACCCTGTTGACTATTTTGAATGAAACGCTTGATTGTTCGATGATCACGCTTCAGAAGCTTTGCAATTTTAAGAGTGCTGCATCCCTCTGCAAGATATCTCACTATTTTTGACTTTTCTGAGCCTGTCAAGTCCTTCTTTTGACCCATTTTGCCAAAGGAAAGGAAGTTGCCTAATAATTATGCACACCTGATATAGGGTGTTGATGTCATTAGACCACACCCCTTCCCATTACAGAGATGCACATCACCTAATATGCTTAATTGGTAGAAGGCTTTCGAGCCTATACAGCTTGGAGTAAGACAACATGCATAAAGAGGATGATGTGGTCAAAATACTCATTTGCCTAATAATTCTGCACTCCCTGTAGAAGCACCAGGAAAAGCTACAGGATTAATAATGGCATTGATCTTATATGGACCAAAAAATCTTGGATCAAACTACCAAGAAGGTACCTTCAACCTAATGTTTCTCGTGGACAGCCACACAGAATCGCCCACTCTTACGTCCGGACTATTCATACATTTCCTGTCAGCCACACGTTTATAGTTGTTGCCCATATTCATCAAGTTATTTCGAATTTTCCGCCATATAGATGACAATGATGACGAAAAAGGTTCCTCAGGGATACCAGAAGTATCAGAACCAGAAAATGTGCCAAACTGCGGGTGATACCCATATGCCCCCAAAAATGGCGACTTACCAGTGGACTCCTGTCTATGATTGTTTATGCAAACTCTGCCAAAGACAAAAACTAAAACCACTCCTCGTGGTTCTCAGAGACAAAACATCACAAGTAAGTCTCCAGACTATGATTAGTGCATTTCGTCTGTCTGTTCAAAGAAAAGGACAGTTGTACCCCCAGTCGAGTACAGAACGCCTTCCAGAATCTGGAAACAAACTGAGTCCCACTGTCACGAATAATGGGGAGGGGATGACACCAAATGACACACAGAAGGAAAACACCGGAGTCTAGGCCTCAAAGCTAAGGGAGAGGGATGGTGACCTCCTAGAAATCCCTAGACCCCCCCTCCTGATTCCTGCCAGTGTGAGTAGACCCTGAAGGTGGAAAAACTCATACACTGGAACCTAGGCCCTAAAGACCCTGGAAGGCCCTAAAGGTAGTGAAAGGGAATGAGACTACAGGTTCCTTTCCAGGTGAACAAACCAGCGCCTCCCTGAGGCCTAGTAACAGCAAGCACAAGGGAACAACCAAATACAAGAGCAGTACAACGTATCTTATAGAAAATGGATGAGCAGGAACACAGGTAAGGTCCACACACCAACTCTTCCAAATCCAAGCAGAGAATATCAACCGCATGGTATGAAGTGTGAAACCAAACTAAATAGGTTAGCAGTAATGGCCGCCAGCTGCTACTGACAAGAGGTGTGGTTATTACCAGACAACACTGAGAATCAAGAGACTGTCAGTTAACCTCACGTGCAGTCAGTCTCTCTGGTCTGTTAACCTCTGTCACAGAAGGTACTGTGACAGTACCCCCCCCCCCCCTTCTACGGGTGACCTCTGGACACCCAGGACCGATCTTATCCGGATTAGCCCTGTGAAAGGCTTTTACAAGGCGACTGGCATTAAAGTCGGCTGCTGGAAACCACGCTCTCTCCTCTGGACCATAACCCTTCCAGTGAATGAGATACTGGAGGGATCTACGGAGACTTCGGGAGTCCACTATCCTGGTGATCTGAAATTCGAGATTACCGTCCACCATGACAGGAGGGATGGCAGGGAGGATGGTTCGGCAGGTTCGACATATCTCTTCAGTAATGATTTGTCGAACACATTATGAATCTTTAAGGCTAATTTCACACTTGCGGCAGAGTGATCCGGCAAGCAGTTCCGTCGCCGGAACTGCTTGCCGAATCCAGCAAAACGTATGCCAACCGATGGCATTTGTAAGACTAATCAGGATCCTGATCAGTCAGAAAAATTCCTGATCAGTCAGAAAAATGCCTGATCAGTCAGAAAAATGCATTGAAATGCCGGATCCGTCTTTCCCGTGTCATCTGGCAAAACGCATCCGGCATTTATTTTTTTCACCGGACAGATCCGGTATTTTGAATGCCGTATCCAGCACTAATACATTCCTATGGACAAAAATGCTGGATCCGGCATTCAGTCAAGTCTTCAGTTTTTTTGGCCGAAGATAAAACCGTAGCATGCTGCGGTTTTATCTTTTGCCTGATCAGTCAAAATGACTGAATGGAATACATCCTGATGAATCCTGAACGGATTGCTCTCCATTCAGAATGCATGGGGATATACCTGATTAGTTCTTTTCCGGCATTGAGCCCTTTTGACGGAACTCAGTGCCGGAAAAGAAAAACGCTAATGTGAAAGTACCCTAAAGATTGCGGAATTTCAAGACGAAAGATCTTATATTGACCAACTTCCAAGAAGATACTTGGCGATCTGAAATTCCAAACTAACGTCCACCATGACAGGAGCGGGTGGCAAGGAGGAAGGCTCCAAAGGTTCAACATATCTCTTCAACAAATATTAATGAAACACATTATTAATTTTCAGGGCCTAAGGAAGTTCAAGACGAAAAGCTACAGGATAAATAATAACAGTGATCTTATATGGACTAAAAAATCTTGGACCCAACTTCCAAGAAGGTACCTTAATGTTTCTTGTGGACAGCCACACAGAATCACCCACTCTCAGGCCCGGACCACTCATATGTCTCTTGTCAGCCATACTTTTATACTTCTTGCTAAAAAAAAAAAATTGGATTATTTAGAATTTTCCGCCAAATAGATGACAAAGAGAAAAATCTTTCCTCTTTGGGTATACCAGAAGTCTCGGTACCAGAAAATGTGCCAAATTGCAGAAGGAACCCATATGCTCCAAAAAACGGTGACTTATCAGTGGACTCCTGCCTATGGTTATTTATGGCGAACTCGGCCAAAGACAAAAAAGAAGACCACTCCTCCTGATTCTCTGAGACAAAACATCTCAGATAAATCTCCAGATTCTGGTTAGTGCGCTCAGTCTGTCCGTTCGACTGACGGTGAAAGACAGAAGAGAAGGACAATTGTACCCCCAAGCGACAGCAGAACGCCTTTCAGAATCTGGAAACAAACTTTCCGCCATATAGATGACAATGATGACGAAAAAGGTTCCTCAGGGATACCAGAAGTATCAGAACCAGAAAATGTGCCAAACTGCGGGTGATACCCATATGCCCCCAAAAACGGCGACTTACCAGTGGACTCCTGTCTATGATTGTTTATGCAAACTCTGCCAAAGACAAAAACTAAAACCACTCCTCGTGGTTCTCAGAGACAAAACATCACAAGTAAGTCTCCAGACTATGATTAGTGCATTTCGTCTGTCTGTTCAAAGAAAAGGACAGTTGTACCCCCAGTCGAGTACAGAACGCCTTCCAGAATCTGGAAACAAACTGAGTCCCACTGTCACGAATAATGGGGAGGGGATGACACCAAATGACACACAGAAGGAAAACACCGGAGTCTAGGCCTCAAAGCTAAGGGAGAGGGATGGTGACCTCCTAGAAATCCCTAGACCCCCCCTCCTGATTCCTGCCAGTGTGAGTAGACCCTGAAGGTGGAAAAACTCATACACTGGAACCTAGGCCCTAAAGACCCTGGAAGGCCCTAAAGGTAGTGAAAGGGAATGAGACTACAGGTTCCTTTCCAGGTGAACAAACCAGCGCCTCCCTGAGGCCTAGTAACAGCAAGCACAAGGGAACAACCAAATACAAGAGCAGTACAACGTATCTTATAGAAAATGGATGAGCAGGAACACAGGTAAGGTCCACACACCAACTCTTCCAAATCCAAGCAGAGAATATCAACCGCATGGTATGAAGTGTGAAACCAAACTAAATAGGTTAGCAGTAATGGCCGCCAGCTGCTACTGACAAGAGGTGTGGTTATTACCAGACAACACTGAGAATCAAGAGACTGTCAGTTAACCTCACGTGCAGTCAGTCTCTCTGGTCTGTTAACCTCTGTCACAGAAGGTACTGTGACAGTACCCCCCCCCCCCCCCTTCTACGGGTGACCTCTGGACACCCAGGACCGATCTTATCCGGATTAGCCCTGTGAAAGGCTTTTACAAGGCGACTGGCATTAAAGTCGGCTGCTGGAAACCACGCTCTCTCCTCTGGACCATAACCCTTCCAGTGAATGAGATACTAGAGGGATCTACGGAGACTTCGGGAGTCCACTATCCTGGTGATCTGAAATTCGAGATTACCGTCCACCATGACAGGAGGGATGGCAGGGAGGATGGTTCGGCAGGTTCGACATATCTCTTCAGTAATGATTTGTCGAACACATTATGAATCTTTAAGGCTAATTTCACACTTGCGGCAGAGTGATCCGGCAAGCAGTTCCGTCGCCGGAACTGCTTGCCGAATCCAGCAAAACGTATGCCAACCGATGGCATTTGTAAGACTAATCAGGATCCTGATCAGTCAGAAAAATTCCTGATCAGTCAGAAAAATGCCTGATCAGTCAGAAAAATGCATTGAAATGCCGGATCCGTCTTTCCCGTGTCATCTGGCAAAACGCATCCGGCATTTATTTTTTTCACCGGACAGATCCGGCATTCCGGTATTTTGAATGCCGTATCCAGCACTAATACATTCCTATGGACAAAAATGCTGGATCCGGCATTCAGTCAAGTCTTCAGTTTTTTGGCCGAAGATAAAACCGTAGCATGCTGCGGTTTTATCTTTTGCCTGATCAGTCAAAATGACTGAATGGAATACATCCTGATGAATCCTGAACGGATTGCTCTCCATTCAGAATGCATGGGGATATACCTGATTAGTTCTTTTCCGGCATTGAGCCCTTTTGACGGAACTCAGTGCCGGAAAAGAAAAACGCTAATGTGAAAGTACCCTAAAGATTGCGGAATTTCAAGACGAAAGATCTTATATTGACCAACTTCCAAGAAGATACTTGGCGATCTGAAATTCCAAACTAACGTCCACCATGACAGGAGCGGGTGGCAAGGAGGAAGGCTCCAAAGGTTCAACATATCTCTTCAACAAATATTAATGAAACACATTATTAATTTTCAGGGCCTAAGGAAGTTCAAGACGAAAAGCTACAGGATAAATAATAACAGTGATCTTATATGGACTAAAAAATCTTGGACCCAACTTCCAAGAAGGTACCTTAATGTTTCTTGTGGACAGCCACACAGAATCACCCACTCTCAGGCCCGGACCACTCATATGTCTCTTGTCAGCCATACTTTTATACTTCTTGCTAAAAAAAAAAAATTGGATTATTTAGAATTTTCCGCCAAATAGATGACAAAGAGAAAAATCTTTCCTCTTTGGGTATACCAGAAGTCTCGGTACCAGAAAATGTGCCAAATTGCAGAAGGAACCCATATGCTCCAAAAAACGGTGACTTATCAGTGGACTCCTGCCTATGGTTATTTATGGCGAACTCGGCCAAAGACAAAAAAGAAGACCACTCCTCCTGATTCTCTGAGACAAAACATCTCAGATAAATCTCCAGATTCTGGTTAGTGCGCTCAGTCTGTCCGTTCGACTGACGGTGAAAGACAGAAGAGAAGGACAATTGTACCCCCAAGCGACAGCAGAACGCCTTTCAGAATCTGGAAACAAACTGAGTCCCCCTATCAGACACCACATCAGAGGGAATACCATGTAGCCTCACAATGTTTTTAACAAACACCCGTGCAAGAGTTTTAACATTAGGTAGCCCTGGTAATGCTATAATGTGAGACATTTTACTGAAGCGATCAACAACCACCAGAATCACAGTTTTTAATGAGGAATTCGGAAAATCTGTGATAAAGTCCATGGACAAATGGGTCCAAGGTCTGGACGGGATGGACAACGGAAGTAGAGATCCTGAAGGCCGAGTATGTATCACCTTAGCACGTGCACAAGTACTACAGGCTGACACAGCCCTCCACACATTTACACATTTAGAGATGAGATTGATCGTGGATCTGCTTCCAGGTTTCCAGGTTGTCCTGTAAGAAAAGAACAGTGATGTTCCTCGAATACCTTGTGCCGTAATTCCGAATGAAGAAACAACTTCCCCGGAGGACAAGAATTCGGTGCATCTCCCTGGGCCTCCAACACCTCTGCATCGAGATTGGGATAAAGGGCGGATATTACTACCCCTTCAGACAAGATAGGACAAGGATCTTCCGAATCACCCCCTCCCTGGAAAGCTACTCGACAAGGCATCCGCCTTGACGTTCTTAATCCCAGGGCGATTGGTGACAATGAAATTAAATCTGGTAAAAAACAACGACCATTTGACTTCAGTTTACTGCAAGAATAAAATATGTTTGCTATAAACCTATGGTAGACCCTTCCCTCATCCCTATCTCCCCTCCTTTCCCTTCCCTTTCTTTCCCTTGTATCGTTCCCCACTTTAGCACATTGGGGCAAGTTATGTACAAGCCATTATATTGAAGAGTTTTAGTGATAGTTTCAACAACACTCCAGGCTAGACTGTTTCATAAGATAGAGTCAGGCAAGATTTTACTGTGTACAATTAGGCTTTGACATTCTGGTATTGACTGTCGAGGTTCCTGCGAGTTCCTCTATTGATTGTGCATATTATACTGGCTTGTTTTATGCCCTGTGTACGTCTTAAAATCAATAAAATCAAGTAAACATAAAAACAACGACCATCTGGCCTGCCTTGGTTTCAGACGTTTAGCCGACTCCAGGTAAGCCAGATTTTTGTGATCAGTAATTACCGTCATAGGATGCATCGCTCCTTCCAACCAATGCCGCTATTCCTCAAAAGCCAACTTAATGGCCAGCAATTCTCTATTACCTGCTAGTGTTGGGTGCAGATTTTTTAATTGAGAATATTAATAGCAAATATCGGTAGAGTTGAGCGTACACCTGGATGTTCGGTTTCGACTAGTTCGGCCTAACTTGAAAAAAAAAGTTCGGGTTCGGGACCCGAACTTGACCCCGAACCCGAACCCCAACCCCATTGAAGTCAATGGGGACCCGAACTTTTGGGTACTAAAATGGCTCTAAAATAGTCCTGGAAAGGGCTAGAGGGCTGCAAAAGGCATCAAAATGTGCTTAAGAGCATGACAACTGTTCTGCAAACAAATGTGGATAGGGAAATGACTTAAAATAACATAAAATACAGAAAAATTAAAAATAACAATCTGGATCTAGGAGTAGGAGGTTGAGAAGGCGGTGGATGGGTGGATGTGGCGGTGTAGGTGGAAGCGGCGGTGAAGGAGGAATAGGTAGCCAACACTGATTTGTGTTATTTTTAAAGAATAAGTGCACTTGAGTGCAAGAGTGGATGGTTGAGGCTGGTATAAATGTCTATTCTGCACAAGGTACGGACAAGTCCTGTGGGATCCATGCCTGGTTCATTTTAATAAACGTAAGCTTGTCCACATTGGCTGCGGCCTGTGATAATGCTCTCTGCCGTGCTAAACACACGTTCACACTATACACTGGCTGCAGGGCAGGTCAGCACCTCCAAGGCTGACAAAGCTTTTCCACATTTTGGCCATGCTAACCTTGCCTTCTCAGGTGCTGGCAGTGCCCCAGCTGCGTTGGCGACCTCTTCCTCCTCCTCCTGCCTTCGCCTTGTGCTTACACTGTGCCCCCGCTGTCAGGTGGGAATGCCATCAGCAGCGTGCGCTTGTAGTCGCGCATCTTCCGATCAGTAACAGATGTTTTCACTAAATTTAGTTCCCTGTCAGCAATGCAGAACAGGGGTTCATTCACGGGAAAAGGGGGTTCATGTCACCCAGCAATAGAACAGAGGATTTTGAGAGATTTAGGCCCCTGTCACCCAGGTACAGCAGGGGATCATTCACGGCAAAAGGGGGTTCATGTCACCCAGCAATAGAACAGAGGATTTTGAGAGATTTAGGCCCATGTCACCCAGGCTCAGCAGGGGTTCATTCACGGCAAAAGGGGGTTCATGTCACCCAGCAATAGAACAGAGGATTTTGAGAGATTTAGGCCCCTGTCACCCAGGTACAGCAGGGGATCATTCACGGCAAAAGGGGGTTCATGTCACCCAGCAATAGAACAGAGGATTTTGAGAGATTTAGGCCCCTGTCACCCAGGCTCAGCAGGGGTTCATTCACGGCAAAAGGGGGTTCTTGTCACCCAGCAATAGAACAGAGGATTTTGAGAGGTTTAGGCCCCTGTCACCCAGGCTCAGCAGGGGTTTGTATATGCAAAAAATGGTAAAATGTCACCCGACAATTAAAAATAAGATTTTTTTCAATTTAGGGCACTAAAATTGGCACTTTTTTGCATTACAATGGCTATAAAATAGTCCTTGAAAAGACTAGAGGGATGTAAAAGGCAGTAAAATGTGCTTTAGAGCATGGCAACTGCTCTGCAAACAAATGTGGATAGGGAAATAACTTAAAATAAAATAGCTAAAAATTACAAATTATTAACCTGCAACTCAGAGAAGGAGGTGGATATGGAGTCGGAGGTTGAGGAGGCGGTGAATGTGGTGTTGTAGGTGGAGGCAGCAATGGAGGAGGAGGAGGAGGTAGCCAACAATTTTATATATTTTTTTTATTGGGGTAGGTAGCCCCCAAAATATTGTGACAAATAAAAAAAATAAGAAAACAAAGAATCATTGCACTTGACTAGAGTACAAGAATGTATGTTTGTTGGTGGTATAAATGTCTATTCTGCACAAGGTACAAACAAGTCTTGTGGGATCCATGCCTGGTTCATTTTAATGAACGTGAGCTTGTCCACATTGGCTGTGGACAGGCGGCTGCGCTTGTCTGTGATGACGCCCCCTGCCGTGCTAAACACACGTTCAGATAATACACAAGGCGTAAAGGGCAAGCTCAGGCCATGTGCCCAATTTAGAGACCCAGAAGTTGAAGGGGCAGACCCGTCATTCAGTACGTGTAGGCGTGTGCACACATACTGCTCCACCATGTTGGTGAAATGCTGCCTCCTGCTAAGACGTTCCATATCAGCTGGTGGTGCTGGTTGTTGTGGCGTGCTGACAAAGCTTTTCCACATGTCGGCCATGCTAACCCTGCCTTCTGAGGTGCTGGCAGTGCTGCATTGGCGACCTCTTCCTCATCCTCTGCCTACGCCTTGTGCTTCCACTGTGCCCCCGCTGTCAGCTGGGAATGCCATCAGAAGCGCGTCTACCAGCGTGCGCTTGTACTCGTGCATCTTACGATCACGCTCCAGTGATGGAATTAAGGACTGTACGTTGTCCTTGTAATGGGGATCCAGCAGCGTGGCCACCCAGTAATCAGCACAAGTTAGCGGAGACACTGCAGCATGTAATCGCTCATGTGTGCAAGGCTGCCCAGAGGCAACGAAAAGCTGTCCTCTGTGGCAGGTGTATTGTCTGTGTCCTCTGTATCCCCCCAACCACGCACCAGTGATGGCCATGAGCTGGTCTGGGTGCCGCCCTGCTGTGAACATGGTTCCTCCTCCTCCATCTCCTTATCCTCCACCTCCTCATCCTCCAGAACTGTGCCCTGGATGGACAATTGTGTACCTTGGGTTTGTGGGTGCAGGAACCCACCCTCTGAGCCACTTGGGAATGACTGGCCGGAAACCCTACGAAATGATCCCTCTTCCTCCTCCTCCTCCTCCTGTGCCACATCCTCTTCCATCACCGCAAGGAGCGTTTTTTCAAGGAGGCATAGAAGTGGGATAGTAACGCTGAGAATCGGCGTTATCGGCACTGGCCATGTTGGTGGAGTACTCGAAACAGTGCAACAAGGAACACAGGTCTCTCATGGAGCCCAGTCATTGGTGGTGAAGTGGTGCTGTTCCGTCGAGCGACTCACCCGTGCAAGCTGCAGCTGAAACTCCACTATGGCCTGCTGCTGCTCGCACAGTCTGGCCAGCATGTGCAAGGTCGAGTTCCACCTTGTGGGCACGTCGCATATGAGGCGGTGAGCTGGAAGGCCGAAGTTACGCTGCAGCGCTGACAGGCGAGCAGCAGCAGGGTGAGAACGCCGAAAGCGCGCACAGACGGCCCGCACTTTATGCAGCAGCTCTGACATGGGGTAATTTTTAAGGAATCTCTGCACCACCAAATTCAGCACATGCGCCAGGCAAGGGATGTGCGTCAAACCGGCTAGTACCAGAGCTGATACGAGATTTCGCCCATTATAGCACACCACCAGGCCGGGCTTGAGGCTGACTGGCACAAACCACTCATCGGTCTGTTGTTTAAGGCCCGTCCACAGCTCCTGCGCGGTGTGGGGTTTGTCCCCCAAACAGCTAAGAAGAGTTTTAAAACTGCTTGCTGTCGTTTACCCCTGGCTGTGCTGAAGTTGGTGGTGAAGGTGTTACGCTGACCGGATGAGGAGCTGGTAGAGGATGAGGAAGCGGAGTAGGAAGCAACAGTAGGCAAACTGCAATCCTCGGTGGTGGAAGGACATGCGCCAAACTGCTATCCGCCTCAGGCCCAGCCGCCACTGCATTTACCCAGTGTGCTGTTATGGAGATATAACGGCCCTGACCGTGCTTACTGGTCCACGTATCCGTAGTCAGGTGCACCTTGCCACAGATGGCGTTGCGCAGTGCACACAAGATTTTGTCCCCTACTTGGTTGTGAAGGGAAGGGATGGCTCGCCTTGAAAAGTAGTGGCGGCTGGGCACGACGTACTGTGGGACAGCCACCGCCATAAGGCCTTTAAAACTATCCGTCTCCACCAGACGGAATGACAGCATTTCAAAGGCAAGTAATTTAGAAATGCTGGCATTCAGGGCTAGGGATTGCGGGTGGGTAGGGGGGTACTTCCTCTTCCTCTCCAGCATTTGGGGATATGGAGAGCTGAACGCTTCCGTGTGACATTGTGGAGATGCTTGGTGACCCAGGTGTTGGTGTTGCTGGCAGATCCTCTGTTTGTGGGGTGCCAGGTGGCACTGTTACTCCAGAGGTGGATGAAGAGGCCGCGACTGCAGCAGAAGAGAAAGCAGGAGGAGCCAGAGACCTTTCTTGGTTTTTGAGGTGTCTACTTCACTGCAGCTCGTGCTTTGCACTTAGATGCCTGGTCATGCAGGTTGTGCTCAGGTTGAGAACATTTATGCCTCGCTTCGGGCTCTGATTGCACAGCTTGCAAACCACTCGTGTCTTGTCGTCAGCACATTGTCTGAAGAACTGCCACGCCAGGGAACTCCTTGGAGCTGGCTTTGGTGTGCTCGGTCCCTTGCTGCGGTGGGCAGTAGGAGGCGTACTGTCTAGAGGACGGTGCTCTGCCTTTGCACCCTGCTCCCTCTTCTGCTGTGCTGGTGGCTCTGTGCGACCACCGCCTCTTCCTCCGAACTTCATCAGTCACTCGCATGATTTTGATTCCACGTGGGGTTGAGGACTTCATCGTCCTCCACATCATCTTTCACCCAGTCTTCACCCCTGACTTCCTTGTCGGTCTGCACGCTTTCGAAAGCCCCAGCAGTTGGCACCTGTGTTTTGTCATCATCCGAGACGTGCTGCGATGGTCCTCCCATGTACTCATCTTGAAAAATAAGTGGTTGGGCATTGGTGCACTCAATCTCTTACACTTCTGGGGCAGGGCTAGGTGGATGGCCCATGGAAACCCTGCTAACAGAGTCATCAAAAAGCAGAAGAGACTGCTGCATGACTTGGGGCTCAGCCTACTCGCACCTGAGGAAGGGGTTTCACTTTTGCTTGTAGCTGGCACAGATCGACCACGTCCTCTCCCTGCAACAGGAGCTCCACCAGCAGCACCACGACCGGGGCCACGTCCCTTATTTGACGCTCTCCTCATATTTTTTTAATTTAGGATCTTGCCCTAAATGGGTGTTTAATTAATAGTTTAAAAAAATGACAGTATGTAAAGGGTGTATCTCACACGGCCTGAACCAGACTAGGTCTCAATTAAAGATTTCTTTGCACAAAATGGCCGTATTTCAAATGGCTAATTCAAACCCCTGTATGTAGAGCTAGTATTTCAGAGGGCCTGAACCTCTGTAGGCCTGAACAAAATATATCTTTGCACAAAAAGGCTGTATTTCAAATTGCTGTATTTCAAATGCCTGATTCAAACCCCTGTATGTAGGGGGATATCTCACACGGTCTGAACCTCTGTAGGCCTGAAGTAAATATATCTTTGCACCAAACGGCTGTATTTCAAATGGCTGTATTTCAAATGCCTAATTCAAACCCCTGTATGTAGAGGGGGGATCACACACGCCCTGAACCTCTGTAGGCCTGAATTCAATATTGGTGCACCAAATGGCGGTATTTAAAATCTCTGAATGTAACTCAAATGTATTAAGGGTGTATCTCACAATGACATCTGCATCAAAGGCTGCCAACTAAATTTTTGGAGCCCAAAGGACTGTTTGTTTAACAACTGAATTTGACAGCAGTATATAAGCCTGTAATTTCACACGTGCTGATGCTGCAAGGCCTGAAAATAGTGTTTTTTGTCAAATAAGTGTGTTTTTCAAACCCCAGAAAATGATGGGTGTATTTCTAGCTTAAATTGCACACTGACTAATCCAGATGTTGTATTTTGCCCCCAAAAAATTGTGATTTGCAATGTCCCAAAAGCTCAGATGCAGTGCTGGTGCACTGATCATGCATAAAATGGCCGCCACAGAATTCTAAAAGTTAGTATTTTTGGTCAATGAGCTCAGGGCAGGGTAAAATGATAGTGCCCTGCACCCACACAACTACAGTCCTGATCAAAAGTTTAAGACCTACTTGAAAAATGGCAAAAAATCCTATTTAGCATGGCTGGATCTTAACAAGGTTCCAAGTAGAGCTTCAACATGCAACAAGAAGAAATGAGAGTGAGACAAAACATTTTTTGAGCATTCAATTTAATGAAAGCAACGAATAAACTGAAACAGGCTGTTTTTCAGCTGATCAAAAGTTTAGGACCACATGCCTTTAAAAGGCCAAATCTGTGCAAAGATGTGGATTCATTGTCATTTTCTGTCAGGTAGTCACACGTTGTGATGGCAAAAGCAAAAAAACTCTCCCTTTTTGAACGTGGTCGGGTTGTTGAACTGCATAAGCAGGGTCTCTCACAGTGCGCCATCGCTGCTGAGGTGGGACGCAGTAAGACAGTCATTTGGAATTTCTTAAATGATTATGGAACAAAAAAGTCAAGTGGAAGACCCAAACAAATTCCATCAGCACTGAGCCTGAGAATGCAATTGGCTGTCCGTCAAGACACTGGATGATCCTCGACCCAAATTAAGGCCCTTACTGGTGCTGACTGCAGCCCCATAACCATCAGACTGAAGGGCTTCAAAAACAAAAAACGTCTTCAAAGACCTTGTCTTCTTGAACGACACACTTTGCAAGAGAGCACCAAACATGGGACATTCAAAGGTGGAAGAAAGTTTTATTCTCTGATGAGAAAATTTTTATTCTTGATGGTCCTGATGGTTTCCAATGTTACTGGCATGACAAGCAGATCCCACCTGAGATGTTTTCTACGCGCCACAGTGGAGGGGGCGCCATAATGGTCTGGGGTGCTTTTTCCTTCAGTCGAACAATGGAGCTTCAGGAAGTGCAGGGGCGTCAAACGGCCGCTGGCTATGTCCAGATGTTGCAGAGATCATTCCTCATGACTGAGGGCCCTCGTTTGTGTGGTAACGACTGTGTTTTTCAACAGGACAATGCTACAGTACACAATGCCTACAAGACAAGGGACTTCTTCCAGGAGAATAACATCACTCTTTTGGCCCATCCTGCGTGTTCCCCTGATCTAAATCCAATTGAGAACCTTTGTGGATGGATGGCAAGGGAAGTTTACAAAAATGGACAACAGTTCCAGACAGTAGATGGCCTTCGTGCGGCCATCTTCACCACTTGTGACTACGTGTGACTACCTGACAGAAAATGACAATGAATCCACATCTTTGCACAGATTTGGCCTTTTAAAGGCATGTGGTCCTAAACTTTTGATCAGCTGAAAAACAGCCTGTTTCAGTTTATTCGTTGTTTTCATTAAATTGAATGCTCAAAAAATGTTTTGTCTCACTCTCATTTCTTCTTGTTGCATGTTGAAGCTCTACTTGGAACCTTGTTAAGCTCCAGCCATGCGAAATATGATTTTTTGCCATTTTCCAAGTGGTCTTAAACTTTTGATCAGGACTGTATTTGTCTGTAGATCGCTGAGTTAGATTCTCTCCTATGCTCTCCCTGAAATCACAAGTCCAGCAGCATCCTCTCCCTACACTTGTAACAGCAGAGTGACGTGCAGCGCTACATGACCCAAGCTTATATAGAGCCTGGGTCACATGCTTCTCTGGCCATTAGTAGGCATGGCTGTGATGGCCTCTTGGGGCAAGTAGTATGACGCTTGTTGATTGGCTGCTGTGCAGCCTTTCAAAAAGCGCCAAGAAAGCACCGAACACCAAACCCGAACTTTTTCAAAAATGTTCGGGTTCAGGGTCCAAAAACCCTAAAGTTCGGTACGAACCCGAACTTTACAGTTCGCTCAACCCTAAATATCGGCACTTCGAAAATTTGCGAATATTTTGAATATAGTGATATATATTCGTAATTTCAAATAGTCTAGATTTTTTTTCATCAGTAACCTCCCTTCTTGCTTGTGGGCCAATGAGAAGGCTGCAATGTCTTTGTCTGAGCTTAGCAACATCCCTAGCAACCAATAGGAAAGTTGCCTACCCCTTACTATATAAGAACCTCCCCAGCAGACATTTTCTACCGTTTTTTAAAGTTCTGAGAGAGAGCAGTGTCATTGCTGTGCTCTGTGCTTTCCACACTACATTAGATAGATGGCTTATCTATATAATACAGATAGTTAGTGGGAGATAGTCGGTGTAGGTTATATCCTGATATAGTGTAGCTGTTGCAGTGCAGTGTGATAGGTTCTGCCTATACATATATGCAGACCTGCTAAAATATGAAGTTTCAAGTATTGCGCCAAAATATTCACATCATTAGTGCCGATTAGAGCAATCGCGAATATATTGGAGCACTCTATCTGCATATAAAGCCATTTTTAATGTTCTGCCATGCCAACCATTTTCTCCAGTCTCCGGAAACTTCTAGCAGCTTGGAAAATGTAGCAAAAGTGACCCACACCTGTATTTCACGCTTATTACGTGAATATTACATTGCCGATTTCAAGAAAATGATCTCAATATCGCGAATATATGAGTATTCGCCCAAATATTCGTGAAATAAAAATAATAACCCTGCCGCTCATCACTATTGCCTACATCATAATTTCTCTCAGCAGCCGAGAGTTTCTTAGTGAAGAATGTACATGGACGCCATTTACTAGGTGAAGGACCTTGCGACAAGACTGCTCAAACCCCTACCTCCGATGCGTCAACCTCCACAATGAATGGCTGTGACACATCCATGCATATAGCCAGAGACATAGCAGTCTCCAGAGACACTGGGGTTTCATGAAAGGCCAAGGCGTCCTTCAGCCACTCTGATAACCCTTGACAAAACTGGCTACGGAGGCAGATTTGTTCCACTCTGTATCCGTAGCCCACCTCCTAGACTAAGAGCAATAAATCTCAGCGGAACGATCACCCTGACGAAGGCCGTGCAGCTTGGTTTCGTCTAGAGAGGTCCGATCCAGGATCATCATAGATAAGAGCCAAAGCTTCGAAAAATTCTTCTACCGACTAGAGAGACTGCGATATGGTCGGCAGAGAAAAAGCCCATGACTGCACATCCCCCTTAAGCAAGGAAATACCCACACCGACTTGCTGTTTCTCATCCCCAGATGAGTGTGGAGGTAGCCTTAAATACAGTTCGCATGCCTCCCTAAACAAAATTACATTTTCAAGTCCCCCAAAAAACCTGTCCAGGAGGGCAACTTTAGGTTCAAGACAGGCCTGGCAACCACTACTAGGACCAGCAGCCTGTGGTCTCTGCATCTGCGAGACGGTCGTGCGGAGGTCAGCTACATCCAAAGACAGCCCCTGCAGCTGACCTGCTAGTGCAGCAATGGGATCCATGGCTGCACACAAACAAAAAATTATGTTTTTTTGCGGTTTATATTGTCAACGCTTCGGTGTGAAAGGGAAACACCACACCGAGCATAAGAGGGTAAGGGGATACCAGAATAAGGCCTGAGAACTAGGTAAGGAAGATGGACACCTCTTAGTAAAACCCTATCCAAAGTCCTGACTGACTACCAGTATGAACAGACCCCAGAGGTAGGTGTGTTCATACGCAGGAATACCTAGCGTCCTATCAAGCCCTAGCAGGGACGAGACTACCTGTTCCTCCAAAAGGAAGGACGAACAGGAGTCTCCTTCAGGCCTAATACAAACAATAGGGAACTGCAACACACAGAACCCAAACAAAATACAAAAAGGGAAAGGAAGGATTGTACTTCAAAGGGGCCATGGAAGCACCAGGAACTCCGCCGAGATCCACACACCAGCAAAATGTTTATTCGGCTTTTCCATGTACGATAGTTACATTACATTCAAATTTTTACATTTGATTTCACAATATTATTTCAGAACAAAAGAAAGCTAAAACATGACTCAACATCATATTAACTCTCCCTCCCTCCCTCAGCCCCTTCCCCTCTCAGGTGGTTCACAAATATAGACCTCAAAGTAATGTAGTGGACCCGTTTGACTAAGCTTCTATAGATTTAGCCTGTCATGTTTTGTTTTCTGTGATGGTGTAGTTCAGCCCACCTAGAGGGCCTGCAATGTCTTCTTTGAGATACTAGGTTGAATCTCTAAAGGGATAAATTAGTTTATTTTGACGTCACCGTCATGTGATCAGTGGAGGGGGCGGGGCTCAGCATCAGCAAGGATCAAATGACAGTGATGTCACCTCTTCTCCTCTCCACTGCTGAGCCCCGCCCCCTGCACTGATCACATGACAGTGACGTCACCGCAGGTCCTTCAGCTCTGGCAGTGCAGCAGACACTGGGCAGGTCCTGGTCGGTAGTCAGGGCTCTTGTTCTCTCTGGTATCAGCCATTCCTCCAGCCTGCAGGTAAGATGAGCTGTGAGGAGACAGTGTGGTGGAGAGCTCAGACATGTCACCTCTGGAGATTCTCCTCCATTACACACAAGGAATCCTTCATCGCTCCTCAGCTTAGTATGATGGGGGAGGAGTAGTGGGGATAGTGGGGGTTGTCATCATTCTCTGGCCCCTGACTGTCCTGGTGAGGGGCCCCTGCCTCCAGGAGTAGAATGAATGGAGCGGGGCCCGGCCTGAGCTCAGCTCTCTCCAGTCTCTTCTCTAGGAGTTCTGGACACAGCTGAGCACAGCCCAGAGGTGGGACCTGCATCTATCAGACATGTATCTCCTGTGGAGCCACCAGGAATCTCCATGTTGGGGCCCCTGGAATCCATGTGGTGGGGGCTCTGAGAAGTGGGGCCCCTCCAGGCTCAGGAAGTGAGGTTCTGGAGGTGACATCTGGTCTTGTCCCCTGGATGATTTCCTCTCCTCTTCTCATAAAGGCGCCTGCAGTACTAGAAGCCTCCAGCTCCTCCAGTTCTCTCCTCTTCTCCTGAATGACCACCAAGGATGGACAGGGAGGAGATCAGCAGAAGAATATTAGACCTCACCTTGGAGATCATCTCCCTGCTGAGCAGAGAGGTAAACTTTTCTAGATTTCTCTCCTCTTTATTGTATTCTGTAACAAGTCAGACATCGGGAAGGAGAATCCATCATAGGAAGTGATAGGAAGAGTCCAGGGTCCTGGAGAACGGCCTCCAGACCTTCCAAGTGACGGAGAACCTGAAGATCAGCCCCCAATATTGTGAGTGATGTGTCATGTGACCAGTGACCAATAGTCATGTTGTAGGAGCCATGAGGAGGTAAGTAGGCACGTTGTACCAGGAGGAGAGGGCCGGAGGAGAGCACATGGCCCCTGAAGGGTTTATTCCCTAAGTGTCTCTCTCCATCCACAGGAGTACACAATAGTGAAGAAGACATCGGGGGACTGTGTGACTCCCATCATCCATCTCCAGGAGTCAGGAGGGCGGAGCAGGACCCCTCACCCCATCACAGAGCCTCCCCCTCACCCCCTGATACATGAACAGAAGATCCTAGAACTCACCCACAAGATGATGGAGCTGCTGACTGGAGAGGTGACACTGCTGGGAAATTCTCCAGTAACAGCACTGGAGGGGTCTGGGTGATGACGGTGTAATTGTGTTGTCAGGTTCCTATAAGGTGTCAGGACGTCACTGTCTATTTCTCCATGGAGGAGTGGGAGTATATAGAAGGACACAAGGATCTGTACAAGGAGGCCATGATGGAGGAGCACCAGCCTCTTATATCACAAGGTAAGAGCCGTCATGTGCAGTGTATACACGTGTGTGCAGTGACATGTAATGGAGGAGCACCAGCCTCTTATATCACAAGGTAAGAGCCGTCATGTGCAGTGTATACACGTGTGTGCAGTGACATGTAATGGAGGAGCACCAGCCTCTTATATCACAAGGTAAGAGCAGTCATGTGCAGTGTATACACGTGTGTGCAGTGACATGTAATGGAGGAGCACCAGCCTCTTATATCACAAGGTAAGAGCCGTCATGTGCAGTGTATACACGTGTGTGCAGTGACATGTAATGGAGGAGCTCCCGCCTCTTACACTGTATCACACGTCATGTGGCCCTTGTTCTGCAGCACTGGTTTTCTCAGTATATTCCTCTCTGCTTCGTTGCTGCACGTTCACAGCTCCTCATTCTGCAGCACATCTCCAGCAGTGTTACTCCGGGTGTTTTCTTCTCTTCTGGTTCTGAATCCAGTTTCCTAGAAATCCTCAGGTAACGGACGAACATCCAAGATAAAAACAGATCCAAATAGAATCTGCACATCACATTAGTCAGTACCGGCCTGGCACTGCTACATCACCTCCAGTGCAGGAACGTGGCAGTGTCTGAACAGTTTCCAATGATATGTTTGTTACACTTACAATATAACATTTCACAGAACATCTACAGTGCGGAGGCCGCATGGAGTCCGTGAAAAGGCCCATGTACAATATATGGGGTTCGGACCGCGCTTCTGGTCCAGGTCAGTATGCAAGTTCTTAATCCTTCTTACTTCCTCGTTTGCAGAGAGAGCCGAGGGCTGCAAATATCCCTCAAATAGATATCCTGCAACCGATGAAATTATAATAGTGTGAGTCCGTATGTAACAGTAACCTGCATTGCACTGGTTATACTCACACAATGCGAAAAAACATTCACGCCCTGTTTTTTTCGCATTGTGTGAGTATAACCAGTGCAATGCAGGTTACTGTTACATACGGACTCACACTATTATAATTTCATCGGTTGCAGGATATCTATTTGAGGGATATTTGCAGCCCTCGGCTCTCTCTGGAAACGAGGAAGTAAGAAGGATTAAGAACTTGCATACTGACCTGGACCAGAAGCGCGGTCCGAACCCCATATATTGTACCTGTCTATAACGTGATTGAACCCACATCACTTTTTCGGACCTGCTGCATAGCATTATTGCGGACTGGTGATATATTTATTTCCTTATTGTGAAAAGGCCCAACCTGAGCTTCTCTTCGTTTTCATCTGCATTTATGTCGTATCCACCAAATGTGTACATTTAATAAAGTACATGAATAACACTGGATCTGTCAGCAGGATCAACCCGAGAAGGGCGTAACTGTCCTTCTAATGAATCCTCTTACAGAGGAGGATGGGGGTTTCAGTGATCTCAGAGGTCGCTGTTCCTGTCCAGCAGGCGGCAGTCTCTCTCTCATCTGATACTTTTCTATTTTCCCCATTCACCAAAACAGCTCCTCAGGAGAAAGGAATAAGAAAGGAGACCTGGAGGGGGGTATAGATGTAGAGCTTTCTCCAACACCTCGGAGCCTGGTGGAGAGGAGACTGGGAGGAGGAGTTTTGTCTGATCTACAGACAGATCTACAGGAGGCCATGTGTTCAGTCACTGTGTGCTTGTGTCTCCACAGATGGATCCAGGAGGAGAAATCCACCAGAGAGATGTCCCCGTCCTCTGTATTCCCAGGACTGTCCAGAGGAGAAGGTCCCGGAGAACCCTCAGGTAGATGGAGCTGAGCCCTATACACATCTATATAGGGGGGTCCTGCAGTCATAGAGGGGTCATAGATTGTGGGGGTCTCTTCTGTGGATCTGTTAGATTTCCCACCTGTCTGCTGTATTGTACTGAATTGTTACAGATGACAAATCAGGGGGAAGATCTGACTGATATTAAAGTGGAGGATGAAGAAGAGAGGATGATGGGCGATCCCCCGTGTAAGAGTGAGGTGGAGGAGGACATTCCAGGAGATGTCACCACAGGTATGGAATCATGAATGGAGAAAGTGACTTCAGATTCTGTCCTTGGTGCCTTCAGGGCAGGAGGAGAATCTGATCACCGGCTGCTGCTCTCTGATTGGAGATGTCTCCATCACATCATGAAGTGTTCCCCTTATCCAGCTGACGGTGATCTCTGATCAGATTCTTCTCTGATCCCGGCTGTTCCTGCAGGACATGGCGGTCAGTCACATCCACACACCCACTGGGGACTATGTGGCCACAGATTTTGTGTCTGTGCTATCATGATGGACTACATGTACGGCATTGTGCAGGAATTACATGACCTACATGTACCTCTGTGCAGGAAAGGGTTAAGTATTATTTTGGGCTCGTCAGAAGACATTACAAGAAATCCAGATATTTTGGTGATTTCAGTTAAATCAAATAAATTAGTGAAGAAATCCCCCAATAATAACAGCAGAGAAAAAAAGCTACTCATCTTACTTCTATATTTCATATATGAGGCTGGGGGCAAGAACTGAGGAGACATCTGACAACACACAAGGTCTCCTGACAACTCTGCCCACAAGTCACAGGGGGACATGTTGTCTATAGAACAACCTTAGGCTGTGATATCAGCAGTCAGATGTCTATAATCTAGTGCCCACTATACAGCTCTCCGGGAGCATGTCTTCTGGGGGTCTCCTATAAGGGTCTATGGAGGGAACCTTTCCCCCCTTATGCCCCCTCTCTGAGCGGTGACCGGCTGATGTCTATAATCTAGTGCCCACTATACAGCTCTCCGGGAACATGTCTTCTGGGGGTCTCCTATAAGGGTCTATGGAGGGAACCTTTCCCCCCTTATGCCCCCTCTCTGAGCGGTGACCGGCTGATGTCTATAATCTAGTGCCCACTATACAGCTCTCCGGGAACATGTCTTCTGGGGGTCTCCTATAAGGGTCTATGAGGGAACCTTTCCCCCCTTATGCCCCCTCTCTGAGCGGTGACCGGCTGATGTCTATAATCTAGTGCCCACTATACAGCTCTCCGGGAACATGTCTTCTGGGGGTCTCCTATAAGGGTCTATGGAGGGAACCTTTCCCCCCTTATGCCCCCTCTCTGAGCGGTGACCGGCTGATGTCTATAATCTAGTGTCCACTATACAGCTCTCCGGGAACATGTCTTCTGGGGGTCTCCTATAAGGGTCTATGGAGGGAACCTTTCCCCCCTTATGCCCCCTCTCTGAGCGGTGACCGGCTGATGTCTATAATCTAGTGCCCACTATACAGCTCTCCGGGAACATGTCTTCTGGGGGTCTCCTATAAGGGTCTATGGAGGGAACCTTTCCCCCTTATGCCCCCTCTCTGAGTGGTGACAGGCTGATGTCTATAATCTAGTGCCCACTATACAGCTCTCCGGGAACATGTCTTCTGGGGGTCTCCTATAAGGGTCTATGGAGGGAACCTTTCCCCCCTTATGCCCCCTCTCTGAGCGGTGACCGGCTGATGTCTATAATCTAGTGCCCACTATACAGCTCTCCGGGAACATGTCTTCTGGGGGTCTCCTATAAGGGTCTATGTGGGAACCTTTCCCCCCTTATGCCCCCTCTCTGAGCGGTGACAGGCTGATGTCTATAATCTAGTGCCCACTATACAGCTCTCCGGGAACATGTCTTCTGGGGGTCTCCTATAAGGGTCTATGAGGGAACCTTTCCCCCCTTATGCCCCCTCTCTGAGCGGTGACAGGCTGATGTCTATAATCTAGTGCCCACTATACAGCTCTCCGGGAACATGTCTTCTGGGGGTCTCCTATAAGGGTCTATGGAGGGAACCTTTCCCCCCTTATGCCCCCTCTCTGAGCGGTGACCGGCTGATGTCTATAATCTAGTGCCCACTATACAGCTCTCCGGGAACATGTCTTCTGGGGGTCTCCTATAAGGGTCTATGGAGGGAACCTTTCCCCCTTATGCCCCCTCTCTGAGTGGTGACAGGCTGATGTCTATAATCTAGTGCCCACTATACAGCTCTCCGGGAACATGTCTTCTGGGGGTCTCCTATAAGGGTCTATGGAGGGAACCTTTCCCCCTTATGCCTCCTCTCTGAGCGGTGACCGGCTGATGTCTATAATCTAGTGCCCACTATACAGCTCTCCGGGAACATGTCTTCTGGGGGTCTCCTATAAGGGTCTATGGAGAGAACCTTTCCCCCCTTATGCCCCCTCTCTGAGCGGTGACCGGCTGATGTCTATAATCTAGTGCCCACTATACAGCTCTCCGGGAACATGTCTTCTGGGGGTCTCCTATAAGGGTCTATGGAGGGAACCTTTCCCCCTTATGCCTCCTCTCTGAGCGGTGACCGGCTGATGTCTATAATCTAGTGCCCACTATACAGCTCTCCGGGAACATGTCTTCTGGGGGTCTCCTATAAGGGTCTATGGAGGGAACCTTTCCCCCCTTATGCCCCCTCTCTGAGCGGTGACCGGCTGATGTCTATAATCTAGTGCCCACTATACAGCTCTCCGGGAACATGTCTTCTGGGGGTCTCCTATAAGGGTCTATGGAGGGAACCTTTCCCCCTTATGCCTCCTCTCTGAGCGGTGACCGGCTGATGTCTATAATCTAGTGCCCACTATACAGCTCTCCGGGAACATGTCTTCTGGGGGTCTCCTATAAGGGTCTATGGAGGGAACCTTTCCCCCCTTATGCCCCCTCTCTGAGCGGTGACCGGCTGATGTCTATAATCTAGTGCCCACTATACAGCTCTCCGGGAACATGTCTTATGGGGGTCTCCTATAAGGGTCTATGAGGGAACCTTTCCCCCTTATGCCCCCTCTCTGAGTGGTGACCGGCTGATGTCTATAATCTAGTGCCCACTATACAGCTCTCCGGGAACATGTCTTCTGGGGGTCTCCTATAAGGGTCTATGAGGGAACCTTTCCCCCCTTATGCCCCCTCTCTGAGCGGTGACCGGCTGATGTCTATAATCTAGTGCCCACTATACAGCTCTCCGGGAACATGTCTTCTGGGGGTCTCCTATAAGGGTCTATGAGGGAACCTTTCCCCCCTTATGCCCCCTCTCTGAGCGGTGACCGGCTGATGTCTATAATCTAGTGCCCACTATACAGCTCTCCGGGAACATGTCTTCTGGGGGTCTCATATAAGGGTCTATGGAGGGAACCTTTCCCCTCTTATGCCCCCTCTCTGAGCGGTGACCGGCTGATGTCTATAATCTAGTGCCCACTATACAGCTCTCCAGGAACATGTCTTCTGGGGGTCTCCTATAAGGGTCTATGAGGGAACCTTTCCCCCTTATGCCCCCTCTCTGAGCGGTGACCGGCTGATGTCTATAATCTAGTGCCCACTATACAGCTCTCCAGGAACATGTCTTCTGGGGGTCTCCTATAAGGGTCTATGAGGGAACCTTTCCCCCCTTATGCCCCCTCTCTGAGCGGTGACCGGCTGATGTCTATAATCTAGTGCCCACTATACAGCTCTCCGGGAACATGTCTTATGGGGGTCTCCTATAAGGGTCTATGAGGGAACCTTTCCCCCTTATGCCCCCTCTCTGAGCGGTGACCGGCTGATGTCTATAATCTAGTGCCCACTATACAGCTCTCCGGGAACATGTCTTCTGGGGGTCTCCTATAAGGGTCTATGAGGGAACCTTTCCCCCCTTATGCCCCCTCTCTGAGCGGTGACCGGCTGATGTCTATAATCTAGTGCCCACTATACAGCTCTCCGGGAACATGTCTGCTGGGGGTCTCCTATAAGGGTCTATGGAGGGAACCTTTCCCCCTTATGCCCCCTCTCTGAGCGATGACCGGCTGATGTCTATAATCTAGTGCCCACTATACAGCTCTCCAGGAACATGTCTTCTGGGGGTCTCCTATAAGGGTCTATGAACCTTTCCGCCCCTTATGCCCCCTCTCTGACGTCTAAGTATTCAGCAGAGACAAAAACAATTTAATGGGTGGGAAAATTTGTTCTGCTTCGGGACTCATGGAAAGAAGAAATTTCAGTGAGTAAATTTGAACTTTTTATATTGTCCCTCAGCAGCACACTAAAGGGAGATTGCAAGCAGTATAAAAAAGCTGGGGAAATTAGGAAATCAGGGCCTGAGGAAAACAGGCCCGGTGTGGGCTATATGGAAGGATTTCCGCAATCACTGAGGCTTGATCTTACATGACTTTGAGTAGCACCTTCAGAGGTGGAAATACATAAACGCAGAACTGAATCTAGATTTTCTGGTGCAGAAGACTGACAGCTTGACCCACTTGACATGACAGAAGAGCATCTGAATCTGCTCTCAGGAGCCAGTCATCCAGATATGGGACAACAAACATGCCCTACACTCTGAGGGCTGCTGCAACGATGACGGACAGTTTTTATAAATTCTCTGGGTGCACTGAATAGGCTGAACAGGAGACAAATGAATTGGTAATGAACCATGAAGATATTGCTATGCGGAGGAAGTGCTTGTGACACCTCAAAAATGGAACATGGAGAGAGGCATCTTTGATGGTAGCCATGAAGTCTCCTTTTTGAAGCAGAAACATGACTGAACTGATTGTTTCCATTCCGATCCTATTTTTGGCCACAGACTTGTCTACAAAACTGTATCACTAAACGGTATATAGTAGAAACGTTACAGCCAGCTCACCTTCTTATCCTGTGTGGCGGTGCACGGGGCGGACTCAAGCCAGTCCTCAAAGGTAATGCACAAAGTAGAAAGAATGCTCCAGCACCAGAACGGACATAATGAAAATTCCCGATCTTTATTCATCACCGAAATACAGGTGGACACAGCAAACAGTGATACCAACTCCCACTCGATCTTCAAGATCTACGCGTTTCGAACAGTAGTGTTCTTACTCATGATCTAAGGCGTCTGACATGTTGTGGGCTGAAATAAGGTTCACCTCCAGTGTTCCCACCCTCAAGGAGGGGTCACAAGAGGCAACGTGAACAGAAAATCAGACCAGTCCATGTGAGACACCTGTGTAAACATATTCACCTGTGGCACATATACCAAACCTAGTTCACAGTGCTAAAAAATGTTAATACAAAATATATGTAAAAAATACAAAATATAAAACCATGTAGTTATTTACTTCCAACATCAAAGTACAATTTATCATTAATAAGATTAGACATCAAATTATAATAAGTCTTGCATAGTATACAATGTATGTATGAGGCCCATAATAGTCCAACCAAGTTAGAAAATAATTATAGAGATGAGACTAGAAAAACATAAAACCAAGAAGCCAAAAGGACCGAATTAAATTAACATTTTCTTATAGTTCCATTTCGGCGATACCCGGGTGCATCTCATTCCACATTTCATTTTCTTATTTTGTTTGCATTCATCTTTATTTCGGTTGTAATTTACTATTAGATGATAATATAATTTGACTGTAATTCAAGGATAAACCGGCTATTCCATCCGCGTCATGTTCATGAATTAATACAAGGCGCGGATAGACGCCAGAACTCCTGTATGAAAAGTAACACGTAGAGCTACGATGCACTCAGGGATCGCCGATCACGCTGCTTGTTCCAGCTGGACCGCATCAGCCCCCTGTTCTGATTCACACCGCATCTTCAAAGAAATCGCTCCATATGAACTGCGGCGCCAACCCAGGAATGCGAACCGGCCCATCGGGGAAAGTAATACGTTATTTCATTATAATATCGATCCCATAACTCAGCATCAATGAGGTCATATTATAGAAGTTGAAACTGACATCTGTAGGTGTCAAACATTTTAAAACATTTTGATGACAGGTGAATACTATATACTTTACGCCGCAGTTCATATGGAGCGATTTCTTTGAAGATGCGGTGTGAATCAGAACAGGGGGCTGATGCGGTCCAGCTGGAACAAGCAGCGTGATCGGCGATCCCTGAGTGCATCGTAGCTCCACATGTTACTTTTCATACAGGAGTTCTGGCGTCTATCCGCGCCTTGTATTAATTCATGAACATGACGCGGATGGAATAGCCGGTTTATCCTTGATTTACATTCAAATTATATTATCATCTAATAGTAAATTACAACCGAAATAAAGATGAATGCAAACAAAATAAGAAAATGAAATGTGGAATGAGATGCACCCGGGTATCGTCGAAATGGAACTATAAGAAAATGTTAATTTAATTCGGTCCTTTTGGCTTCTTGGTTTTATGTTTTTCTAGTCTCATCTCTATAATTATTTTCTAACTTGGTTGAACTATTATGGGCCTCATACATACATTGTATACTATGCAAGACTTATTATAATTTGATGTCTAATCTTATTAATGATAAATTGTACTTTGATGTTGGAAGTAAATAACTACATGGTTTTATATTTAGTATTTTTTACATATATTTTGTATTAACATTTTTTAGCACTGTGAATTATGTTTGGTATATGTGCCACAGGTGAATATGTTTACACAGGTGTCTCACATGGACTGGTCTGATTATCTGTTCACGTTGCCTCTTGTGACCCCGACTTGAGGGTGGGAACACTGGAGGTGAACCTTATTTCAGCCCACAACATGTCAGACGCCTTAGATCATGAGTAAGAACACTACTGTTCGAAACGCGTAGATCTTGGGGATCGAGTGGGAGTTGGTATCACTGTTTGCTGTGTCCACCTGTATTTCGGTGATGAATAAAGATCGGGAATTTTCATTATGTCTGTTCTGGTGCTGGAGCATTCTTTCTACTTTGTGTATCACTAAATGCCTAGTTCCTTCTTTTTTTTTGGCAAAGCTAAAACTCTGGAGTAGGTTCCTTGACCCTGTTGGTGTAGGGGTGCCAATTCCAGAGCTCCTTTTTAGACAAACTCATGGACGGTCCGTCTCGCTCTCGTGCATTCATCGGTTCTGGAAAATCAAATCATTTTCTGAAAGACTTAACTTTTTTCCATCTGCAGAGCTCTGTGAGGGCTCCTTTTTTGCGTGGTGATCTGTAGTTTTTATTGGGGTAGTTTTTATTTTATTTTTGGCGTACAAGGTGACCAAAATCTGCGAATTGTACTTTTTTTTTTCTTTTCCTTACGGTGTTAACCACACAGAATAAAATATTCTTGTCAATGGATTTTCACGGGCTGCCTGGGCCACGGCCTGTTGGTCAGATAGCCATGGTAGGCCTAGGAACCTTCACAAGACCCCAGGCTGTCATGGCAATAGATCTGAGCCCCACGATTTTGCCGCAGGGGCTCAGATCAGAGGATAAAGGGAGCCTCCTCCCTCTGTATAAAGCCACAGATGCCACGGCCGCTACGGACAACGGCATCTGAGGATTGGTATCATTGCCAATCTTGGTCACTGCCGGTAGGTGTCTGCTGTACTATACAGCCCATGTATATAGGGAGCTCCATGTAATCTCACTACATACATTCCCTGCACGCTAATGCCATACATGTATGGCGTTATGTGTTAAGGGGTTAAATGAGCTTGTATCAAAGTGATGCCCAAATGGTGTTGAAGGGCAAAATGTGTTGGCAGAGAGAAGAGCTGGTTGTCAGACATGGTCGGACTTTTCACTTATTTGAATTTTGTCAAGTCCTGATTTACTGTATGTGATAAAAGTAATGACCGGGTGTAGAGCAGAATCCTGTCAGGAACTTATAGAAAGCTGTATAAGGCTGGGATCACATGTGGAGTTTGGTCTGGGCAATTGATAGAAATATAATAGAAACCAAAATGCAGACTCAGTAACTAACCTGATCGTGGCCTTGTCAGTAATTTTGGTTATGGGTCAGGAGTCCTGTGGAAGGGATGGGGATTCCTCAGGGAGGTGCCCTTCAGCTGTACTGTCAGGAGTCCTGTGGAAGGGATGTAGACTCCTCGGGGAGGTGCCCTTCAGCTGCGCTCTAAGGAGTCCATTCTGTGCTGTGCTATGACTAGTCCAGTGGAAGGGATGGGCATGTCCAGGGGAACTCTGCGTGGTCTCAAACCCAAGATCTTCTGTATAGGAAGAAGAAGATCTATCAGTTGAGCCTTTGAAAGCAGCTCAGGATGGTTATCCTGCTGTAAACACTCCATTCCTTATGTAAGATACTATACATAGCTGAGTGTATTGCCCTGCATAGAAGGGTGGTACTCCAAGCTGCCACTGGAATAGCCTTGTCCTCTAAGGACGAGTAATACTCCCAAGACCAGCTCAGGATGGTGGTGGCGGTAGTCCTGTAATATCCTGCTGAAGACATTCCATCTCTTTTATATAGAGATAGTCTTGTCTTCCAAGGACTCTCATAAAATCAGCTCAGGATGTTGGTGGTGGTAGTAATGTCATCCAGCTGTAAGCATTCCATCTCCCGTACAGTTCACTATATATAGCTAAGAACATGGCCCTGAACAGAAGGTGCTCCCAGCTCCTTTACACTGCATTGTCTCCTCCAAGGCGACGCTTAAGCTTGATGAGGTACTCCTACCATATCCAGCTGCTGTTTCCTTAAGGGTACAACACATATATATATTGCACTCCCACTAAGGTGGTCCTCCCACCGCTCTTTGATAGAATCGTATTTCCTTGTGACAGATGGTACTCCCTTTAAAAGGAGCAGTACCTGTAATACTACGGGGTATGCTTGCTATCGAGTGCACCTCCATATATCCCAGAGAAACCACTGCCTGCAGGCAGGGATGGAAACAGCAGATAGGGGCGGCCGCAGTCTGCCCGCACATCGCTAACAAAATAACCATGGAAAAATGTTTAATTAATCATTATTTTCATTTAAAGAGGACCTTTCATTACAATAAAAAATCTAAACGAAGTATGCTGGCATGGAGAGTGGCACCCAGGGATCTCCCTGCACTTACTATTATCCCTGGGCGCCGCTCCGTTCTCCCGGTATAGGCTCCGGTATCTTCAGATTTTCGGCTCAACTGGGAGGAGTCTGCTCTTGTTCTCCTGGGCGTCTCCTTCTCCCAGGCTGTAGCGCTGGCCAATCGCAGCACTCAGCTCATAGCCTGGGAGAGAAAAAACTCTCAGGCTATGAGCTGAGCGCTGCGATTGGCCAGCGCTAAAGCCTGGGAGAAGGAGACGCCCAGGAGAACAAGAGCAGGCTCCTCCCGGTTAAGCCGAAAATCTGAAGATACCGGAGCCTATACCGGGAGAACAGAGCGGCGCCCAGGGATAATAGTAAGTGCAGGGAGATCCCTGAGCGCCGCTCTCCATGTCTGTATACTTAGTTTAGATTTTTTATCGTAATTAAAGGTCCTCTTTAAGTCACAATTAGTGATGAGTGAAGCAAGCTTTGGATGCTTCATCTGTATTCGCTTTGTTTATTACTTCGAACCGAACTTGGCTTCAGTTCCGAGGTACCCGATGGAACCAATGCAGAGTTCAGTTTCAAGTTTTAAAGTGGTTTTCCATTTTAAAAATCAATTACCGAAGTTGTTCACGTGCGACTTCCAGAATAACTAACTTCGGCTCATCGGAGCCTATACATTCTAAGACTGTACGGAGATCCATCTCCGTATAGTATTAATCCAAAGTTATGAACGAAGCGACTTCGGATGCAACATCCAAAGCTCGCTTTGTTCATCTCTAGTCACAATTCAAATCAGTTTTTGGTGTGTTTTCTTTCTTTTTTCACAAATTCAAATTTATATCTTCACAGGAAATCCCAATGAGAATTCAGAGGGAAACTTCATGTTATCACTACATTATAAAGTAGAAGATGAAGACATCACGCAGCGCTCTTCAGGAGAAAACCTCATTACATTAAATCATCATGTACATCCAGGACTTCACAGTGCAGATCTGTCATGTAATCTCCCTAATCATGAAGAACCTTCTCCTGACCAATCACAGATTCTTACCACAAGTACAGCTCAGAAAGAGGGTGAAAGGTTCCAGTACAGTAAAGAGTTCCCTAAAAGATCAAGTCTTTCTACACCTGGAAGAATTCACACAGGAGAGAAGCCATACTCCTGTTCAGAATGTGGGAAATGCCTTTACAAAGAAATCTAAT
This sequence comes from Bufo gargarizans, assembly GCF_014858855.1. Taxonomy (NCBI): domain Eukaryota; kingdom Metazoa; phylum Chordata; class Amphibia; order Anura; family Bufonidae; genus Bufo; species Bufo gargarizans. The sequence goes on along the minus strand of NC_058080.1, from coordinate 742,241,119 downwards.
TTTATTACACATCAGAGAATTCACACAGGAGAGAAACCATATTCATGTTCAGAATGTGGGAAATGTTTTGCAGATAAATCAAGTTTTATTAAACATATAAGAATACACACAGGAGACAAACCATATTCATGTTCAGAATGTGGGAAATGTTTTACACAAAAATCATATCTTGCTACACATTTGAGAATTCACATAGGAGAGAAGAAGTATTCTTGTTCAGAATGTGGGAAGAGCTTTCTAAAGAAGTCAAAACTTGTTATACATGAGAGAACTCACACAGGAGAGAAGCCATATTCATGTTCAGAATGTGGGAAATGTTTTGCACAAAAAGCACATCTTGTTATACATGAAAAAATTCACACAGGAGAGAAAATGCATTTATGCTCAGAATGTGGGAAATGTTTTACACGAAAATCACATCTTGTTAAACATCAGAGAATTCACACAGGGGAGATGTATTCATGTTCAGAATGTGGGAAGCGTTTTACACAAAAATCATATCTTGATGCACATAGGAGAATTCACACAGGGGAGAAGATGTATTCATGTTCAGAATGTAGGAAGCATTTTACACAAAAATCATATCTTGATGTACATCAGAGAATTCACACAGGAGAGAACATGTATTCATGTTCAGAATGTAGGAAAAGTTTTATAAGGAAATCAGATCTTATTACACATGAGAGAATTCATACAGGAGAGAAGCCATATTCATGTTCCGAATGTGGGATATGTTTTACAAAGAAATCACATCTTGATACACATGAGAGAATTCACACAGGAGAAAAGCCATATTCATGTACGGAATGTGGGAAATGTTTTACACGAAAATCTTGTCTTGTTACACATAAGACAATTCACACAGGAGAGAAGCCATATTCATGTTCAGAATGTGGGAAGCGCTTTTCAGAGAAATCAAAACTTGTTAGACATGTGAGAATTCACACAGGAGAGAAGCCGTATTCATGTTTAGAATGTGGGGAGCGCTTTTTGGATAAATCACAACTTATTAGACATGAAAGAATTCACACTGAAAAGAAACCATTTTCACATTTTGCAACCTATTAGGTTATCAATGGTCCTTAAACAGCCAATAAGAAGGTTGTTTTTTTTGTGTGAAATTGTCCTGGATCTGCCAAACAACAATAATATGACCAAGAGCCATGGAGGAAAAGTATTGTGGTTAAAGATGAACCGTCCCCATGAACCTCGCTTCTTATCACTGTATTCACACCTCCATCCACACTGTGGCAGACTCCAGAGTGACATGGGGAGAAGTAACGACGCTCCATGTAATAGTTTTATAACGTATGTGGACATATTCATATTTCATCTTCGTTCAAACAGTATTTACAGATAAAATAAACTCTTCTATTTGCTCCACGACAGCGTCACCATTGTCACTGACAGACATTGTCTTTTTGGCTTATATTATACTTTCTCCTAGCGATGTGACCTTCATTACTCCTACAGACTAAACCTCCTGTGCGGAGACAGTGATATTGGTGGCATGATGGCTATATCACTGATTTATCTGACCTGTGTGATCTGTGATAATGAACTCCATATGTACATTCCTGAGGTTTAATGGTAAACCTATCTAGATACCTGGAGCTGAGTGATATATCGGTGGTGGGAATCGCTGGTGATGTCATATCTGTTAATTAACCTCTGAATAATGCCAACATGAATTCAGTGACCAAGTGATGCTCATATATGTGTTTCATATGTATCCTCACTCCATCTTTATTACCTGCAGAACATGAATGGAGACATGGTGCTGAATTATTATTATTTTGTGGTCAGTAGGTCACCCTCTCATTTGGTTTGTAGTTTTGTTGAATAATAAATACACCATGCAGTTTTTCATTTTTAATATGCATTTTTCAATTTTTTTTCTGTACATTTTTTATATTATCTCTCAATACAACACCATCCCCCGGCTGTAGTGAATAATACTATAACATAAATAATATAATTGCACAAGAGGAACACAGTTATACAGCTTTATGGTCATAATATAGCCAAATAATATACCGTACCTAGGTTTTTATTTCAGATTGTATAATTGGATATAAAAGGTCCATTGACACCACATGACGGCTTCTAGAAAACATCTGATAAATCCTGTACAGGAAGATATGTATTTTCTTAATGTCTTATATTTTAAATCTTACAGCTGAAGCTTAACCGAGTTTCATCTGAAAGACTGGATACTATGGTCAGCGGCATAGGATCAGGGACCCCAATTCTGCAGATAACCAGAGGTCCCAGAGGATGCAGGATATGCCATAAATGAAAACCCTGATAAGAAACGTTGCTGTTTTAATGATATTGAAGATAACATTATGTACTTGCCCTGAAGTTAAGTCCTGTGATTAACACCTGCTTGGGCTTGCTCCATGTTCTCCCATCTGAAGTTATGTTCAAGGAGAAATTCTGATTAAGGACACTCGAGTTCCCTGATGTTCTCTGTAACAAACCATTGAGTGTACTGGTGCATTGTCATAGACTGGAATATTTCTGTCCTCGACCAAAGTTTATCAATATTAATAACAACAATGAACAAACTTTAACAATAAAAGTTTCATTTGTAAAATACATTTTGGTCTCTTTGTCTTGATCCACAGATGTCCTCGTCAGACCCAACCATTTCGTTAGCTGTGCTATTACGTTTGGTTTTGAGGGGGGCTGTCAAGAATGAGCATAATGTCACTGGTGAACAACTCTATTTCTTATCTGTGTCACTGGGACACACAGGAGAGACCATGGTTATAGGTGCGGACACTAAGCATAAAAAGTGCTCAATCCTCCAACCAGCTATACCCTTGCCACAGGTACTAAGCAGATCAGTGCTATGCTAGTGCCTGTAAGAGGCAGACATACCTACATTCGCAGCTGTCTCTGCTTCTCCACATCCCCTCCTCCCTGTGGGAATTTCTTGTGTGTCCTTTAGAGAAGGAGACTACTCAGGGGTGAAGGTTTCTAATACAGAGCATGCTATAGACGAGGAGAAGTCATTTAAACTCTTCTATGATTGACAGCCTAATTGTAGTAGTTGGTGAGACCCTGCAGGTCAAGGAAATTGCTTTTTTTTCTGCACAAGAAGGGGTTTGTTATGTTGGTGGCTTGTACCTACTGCTGCCTTGCTACTCCAGACTAGTGTTGATCACGAATATTCGAATTTCGAATTTTTATTGCGAATATAGGTACTTCGAAAATTCGCGAATATTTTGAATATAGTTATATATTTTCCCTTTTTTTTTTATCAGTACACATGATCCCTCCCTGCTTCTAGCTTGTGGGCCAATAAGAAGGCTGCAATATTCTTGACTTTAGGAGTAGTAGTGTTTGCGAATTTTGCTCTATATTCTTTTTTTTCAAATATTCGCTATATTGCTATATATTCTTGTTTTATATTATTACGAATATTCGAAAAAACTAAGTTATAGCAATATAGCGAATATTCGGAAAAAAAAGAATATAGAGCAATTTAGCTAATATAGTGCTATAATGTTCTTTGTCTAATAGTTGTAATTTTTTTTCTCATCTGAAGTTCAGATTGGAAAAAAAATACAACTATAAAAAAAAAGATTATAGCACTATATTAGCTAAATTGCTCTATATTCGTTTTTTTTTCGAATATTCGCTATATTGCTATATATTCTTGTTTTAGAATATTACGAATATTTGAAAAAACTAAGTTATAGCAATATAGCGAATATTCGGAAAAAAAATCGAATATAGAGCAATTTAGCTAATATAGTGCTATAATCTTCTTTGTCTAATAGTTGTAAGTTGAAAAATTTGCAATAAAAAATTCTAATCCGCAAATTCGCATATTACACAATCATTACCTTTCCGATTTTTCGAGTAAAAAAAATCGGGAATTTTCGAATTTGCAAATATTCAACTAATATTCTACAAAATATTCGCGAAATATCGCGAATTCGAATATGACCCCTGCCGCTCATCACTACTCCAGACTGGCATGGATGCTGCTCCATGTGTCTGTCACAGGTCCAGCGTTCTGGCAGCAGGCCTGGGCATCTGTGTCCTGTTTGTCTACTGGGAATATTCTTCATTGAACCTCACCTCATTCTGCAGTATTGCAAGGGTTAACCCTTCTTTGGTTCTGTGTGCAGCAACTAGGCTGTTTCTAATGTGTAATCAGCTTCTGCTATATGTGCCATGCTGTTTATCTCATTCTCTGCCTGAGCAATAGGTTTACTAGCTAGCTAGATCCTTCGAAGGTGTGCTATAATCTGCTTATCTGCCTGTGTACTGACCTCTGCTGTTTGACCTGACCCATACCTGATCACCATACTGTACTGTCTGTCCTGTTTCATAGAGTCAAATAAAACTCTGCCTGCCCAGACTTTGGCCTGTTATTGACTATTGCTTTTTCTGATCTCTCGGTGCCCTGCACCTTTGGCTCTGACCACTACTCCAGGATGTAGTGGCCTGATGGCTCCCCTGAAGCAAAGTCTTGATCCCTGTATAAAGTTTAGAGGGTGAATACCAAGGTACTGCTAGGATAATGCCCTCAGGTTTAGCCCAAAGTCAAACTGGTTAGTTGACACAGTGGTTCCACACCAACTGATTGGAACAGGTTTTCATTCTGGCGTTCTCCAAAGGTTTTTCCAAACCATACAAATTCTGATTCCTGTCTGTCCAAAGAGTGGGATTTCCCAGACCAATGCTTTCTGTGCCAAACTTCTGGACCCTTTATACCCCTTTCCTCAAGAACTTGTTAAAAAGTGATCCTCCCATTGTAGATCATCCAGTGTCTAAACAAACCATTCTTCCCATGGCGGGTGCAACTTCCTGCTCCGACCAAAGAGAAGCCGTTGGGTCAGCTCACTACCCTCTCTTTGGCTTCTACATTGGTCAGCAAGGCCATTGCAGAGTTGGCTTTCCATCTCCTCAATGGAATCCTCATGGGTGAATCTCCAGAGGAATTGGCATACATCACCTTCAAATTTCAACACAATGTCCCAAACTTGTGCCTCTTTGCAAATACCAAATGTGCCTACAATACAAATCTTCAGACAGGGTGTACACTGAGACATGAGCATAAGACCTGGCAGAAACCTTTTCTACTGTACATGTACATTAGGGGTCTCAAACTCGGGCAGATATATGGACCGCAGAAAGAATAAAATTCCAGTTGACGGGCTGTGTTAACTTCAAATACCTCCCAGCAGCATCTGATAACACCGTGCAGCACATAACAGCTGTCAGCAGTGCAAAATAAACACCACCATGCAACATAAATATATCTCCCTAATAGCCTAAAATAAACACCCCCAAGAAGTACAAAACACCAAGCATTATTGTCCCCTGATAACCCCTCCCCCATTGGCAGTATTGTCCATGACAACCCCACCTCCACTGGAAGAATTATTGTCTCCTGACAGCCCCTCCCCCACTGGCAGCAGTATTAACCCCTGACAACCACTCCCCCACAGGCAGCAGTGTTGTCCCCAGACAACCCCTCCCCCACTGGCAGCAGTATTGCCTCAGATAAACCCCCCCCCCCACCCCCCCCATTGGCAGAAGTATTGTTCCCTGACATTTTCTCCAGCACTAGTAAAAAAGTACTTTTTGCATAAAAATCACTTAAAGCATTAAAAAAATAACAAAAAATTGCAAAACGCCTCAAAAAGGCCAAAATGTGTCACAGTTTTTATGGCATGTTTTTGTGGATACCTTTGGCATTTTTCAAGTCTTATGAAAACACCAGAAAATGATGCGAAATCACCAAAAATACAATGCAAAAATGCCAGGAAAAGATGTCACAAATGCATTTTTTGAAAAGGCATATGATTTTAATGATCGTTGATTATCATCCGTCATGTAAAACACAAATATGTAAAATGACCTGCAATGCAGATTCTAAAGCATGTCAATCCCACACAGGGTATTCGTGCATCTTCTGTAAGCCTGCTTTTACACCTGTGTTTTGATCAGTGATTATCATCAGCGATTGTGAGCCAAAACCAGGAATGGAAGCTACACAGAGATAAAGTACAGGGTGGGCCACGAAAAAAGTAGCCGCCTCCAATATCTCCAAATCAAACTGCCTAATAGTAAATCTGTCTTAGTTGTCCATAGCAACCAATCAGAGCCCTGTAGGAACTGAAAGCTGAGCTCTGATTGGTTGCTATGGGCAACTAAGTCTGATTTATTATTCAGTTTGATAAAAGAGGCCGATTGTGCCCGAAAGATGGTGTTCCACCTGGAGCAGTGATTGTGGAAGGCTACAGTATGTGCGAAGCAGATCAATTAGGAAAAGCAAGAGACATGTGCCGACAGCAGGCACCCACTAACGAAACCACCGGCTAATGGTATTCAGAGCCTGGTTTGAAAACGGTATCAAACTGACTGCAAACATGAAGAAACCGAGTCCTCCATCCATTAGGACGGCTGAAGTTGTGCATAAAAGTCAGCAGCGGATTGCAAGGAGCCCCCAAAAATCACCTCGAAGACTCTCAGCAAGTTGGTGTATCACGGCCGATGTGTCAGCGAGCGCTGAAATCTCTGAACCTGAAACCGAATAACGTGTGCAGGAACTGAAAGAGTCAGACAAAGCTGGACGCGGAAATTACTGGACCTGGGACTGGGATTCGTGCCCCCACCTATCCCTTCGGTTGAACTTGATGGACCTATGTCTTTTTTCAACCGTATTAACTGTGTAACTATGATTACTGAAGGACATTAGGACCCATTGCTGGACTTTATGACGGATGAAGCTTGGTTTCATTTATCAGGTCACGTAATTTCCCAGAATACGAGGTACTGGTCCACTGAAAACTGCATTTGACTAACAAAACAAAACTTCCCGCCCAGAAAATTGATGTTTGGTGCACAGTGTCAGGAACACGAATAGGATGAACTCAAGGAGAACATCACAAACATCATCCGCAGCATCACAAGCAGCATCAGCCAACAGAATCCGACCTGCCTGAAGATGCAAAGACAAGCGTGGACTGCAGGTAGCTGAACTGTTGTATCTGTTCTTCGTGCCAGAGTTTACATCCTGCTTTAACCTTGTACTGTTTGTTAGGGCGTGCACGGGCGTGTCTCTCCTCCCTTGTGAGGCAGCATGTACACGCCTTCTATCTCCCCAGCCTATGGCTGAGTTGCAGGAAGTATTTGAGGGCGCTTCCTGCCCTAAGAAGGCGCCTGAGCAATCTTGGTCACTATCTTGTCTAGTTCCTAGTCTGAAGGTGTTTTTGGAGTTCCTGCTTTTCTGTGTACCGGACCCTGCTTTTGGATTTAGGAGATTTTGCTCGTTTGCTGCCTGCCTCTGACTTTGGACTTCGTTTACGGACTTTGCTTGATTGCTGCCTGCCCTGACTTCAGACTTCCGGACCATGTCCTTCCCCTCGGTGCTGGCTCGGGGACTGCTCTGGAGTGGCACCTGGTGATTACCCTAACAGCCCAAGCCTATCCTTACCATCAGAGGCTCTAGTGAAGACCAGGTAGTCACTTAGTCACGCCGCTCCATGGTATAGCCGGTCAGTAGCACAGTGGGTCCACACCCGATCGCATAACATCGGGTCCAATTGTAACAAATTGGTGGGAAGATTTGATTCAGGTACAAATAAATTCAACCTGAATCAAGAGTGCTCAGATTGCCCTAGGACTTCATCCAATCCCCGTCAAGCACTTTAATGCCAAGATAGCATTAGTGATGTAAGAGTGACAGGTACATCTCGGCTATGGGTAAACCTGGTCGACGTGGTAACAAGAAACCTTTTCAAAAACACATTGGACTGATGGATTTGTTTTTATTTTTAAGATTAAAAATGATCCAAAAATGATGGCGTATTGGGGGAAGATACCTGCCCATGTTTATATGATACTAAGCTATAAACGCACATCTACCCTCACTATGTACACAGTGATACTAAACTGTACATCCCAAATTGCTGAGTCTACGTCTATGTGATTGCTGATAGTATAAACATAGAAACTGTCCCATATCCCTCTCCATGAATTATTCCAACAATACTTGCTACATAATAAAAAACTATTTGCATAAATCGCAGTTCCTTTGGTTTGGTGATAGAATTTTCCTCCAAATAAAAAGTACCGTATTTTTCACCCTACAAGACGGTTTTAGAGGAGGACAATAAGAAAAAATGATTTCTTCATTAGATCTCAGATCAGACCAGCAATCAGACCCCCCAATGTTAATCAGACCTCAGCTCACAGCCCCAATCAGACCCCCTATGTTAATAAGACCCTCAATCAGACCTCAGATGAAAGCTCCAATATAAATAAGACCCGTTCAGACTCCAGATGAGACCCCAATGCTTCAGATCAGCCACCATGCCTCAGATGAGACCCCAATGCTTCAGATCAGCACCCATGCCTCAGATCAGACCCAATGCCACAGATGAGCCCCCATGCCTCAGAGCAAATAAAATAAAATAAATCAACTTACCTCTCTTGCTCTGGACGCTGCATCCAGCTCTCTATCTTCTGCGAGCTGTGCTGTGACCTGACGCGTACAGCGTGAGGTCACAGAGCGTCCTCACACTGTGCGCAGTCACAGCCGATGGCAGTGGACCAAGAAGTGGTGAGTACAGCGTCCAGGGAGTGAAACATTCACCGCTTCCTGGTCCTACGTTACTAATGAGTGCTTCCAAAATGGAAGTGCTCAATACTATTCACCCCATAAGATGCACTGACATTTTTCTCCCAAAAAAGTATGTCTATAGAGTTTAAGTGTGGCTTGTTACAGTGTGCCTGCTTGAGAGCAGGGATAGCTTTGTATCTGGGGTGCGTGGTTTGTGTTACCATGTGCATGCTTGCAAGCAGGGAGTTGTTGGGGTACCTTCTGTCCCATAATTCAATAGATGGTGGCAGGGTGTTCTGGGATGTGTGGAGTGTATTGGGGGGTGTGTAGTTTATGCTCAATGCACAACCAGCATGGAAGATGAGTTCAAGATTGAGGAACTGGAGTAAATTAACCCCTTGCAGTCCCATCCATGACACTTGCTTGGACGGTTACATACAAGGGCGTAGCTAAAGGTTCATGGGCCGTGGTGCAACAGCTTGGGCCACCCTTCCCTTTGTAGCAAGGGGCAGGGGTGCACCTAGCCTTTCTACTGCCTGATGTAAAAATGTAAATGCCCCTAATGTGTGCCAGTACGAAAACTACCCCCTTATAATGTGGCCCAGTAAAAAAATATATATAAATACCCCCTTACCTTTCAGATCAGACATTCATAACAGATCTTCAGATCAGATCCCTTATCACACCTCTGATATCAGACCCCTCAATATCAGACCCCCAATAGACCTCCATGTCAGACCCCCCATATCAGACCTCCAAGTCAGATCCCCCCATATCAGACCTCAGACCAGACCCCCATTAGACTTCTCAGACCCACCATATCAGACCTCAGACCACACCCCCATTAGACTTCTTAGACCCCCCCCATATCAGACCTCAGACCACACCCCCATTAGACTTCTCAGACCTCCCATATCAGACCTTAAAATAAATAAAGTAACTTACCTCCCTGCTCTCTTCTCTCCTCAGGGCCCGAGTTGCACAGTCACCTGACTGCCTGCAGTGTCAGGTCATAGTACGCTCTGTATGTCCTAATGCTGTAGGCAGCCAGGACCCAGCAGCCCAGCCCCCAAGAAGAGCAAGTAGGGAGGAGGGGTAAGTACAGAGCTCACAGCGCTTCACTCCACCACCTCCTGCAGACTAGTGAAAGCTTTCATAATGGAAGTGCTCACTGGTATTCCCTTTATGCACTGCATTTTATAAAGGGGAGAAAAGTAAAACGCCATTGGAAAGGGGGGCCCTACAGGCCCCTCTGGCTTAGGGGCCTGGTCGCAACTGCAACCCCTATAGCTTCGCCAGTGGTTACATATGTGAAAACTAGAAATACAGGTTCTACTTGGTTAACATCAAGAATTAAAGGTTCCCTTACGTCCCAACAGCAGCACAACTGGGGTATTACTGCCCCTGTGGACTATCAGGACATGTGGAACTTTTATTAATTAAATCAAAATAAAGTGATAATTAACCAATTAGACCCCTATAAAGACCTTCCCAAACACACACACCGTGCGATTTTTTTCTGTCCTGCGGACAGAAGGGACATGTGGAGACCAATTTCTTTGTTTTCTTTTCCTGCAGTCGCCAAGAGGTCCGGCGTTCGGTTTCTCTGGGCTACGTTCCCCTTGTGAGACAGGGGTTTAGGTTACCTGTGGGTAGAGAGTTGAGGTAGTGTTTTTCTTACCTACCCTGCACCACCGCCGCCTGTGGTCTTGGCGTCTTTACCTCGCTTTGGTCGGCCGGGGGATCAGGGAACTGCCGAACTTCTGGTCCGGTTCTGTACCGGAAGTGCTGGTTTAAAATTATTATCTCTGTGTCACTTTCCGCTGGTGTAAGGCTCTGACATCAGAGGGGAGGATTGTCTCCTCCCACCTTGGCTATTTAAGTAGCTCATTTTTCCTTCAGTAGTCTCTCCGTTCACTCCTTGTTGGGAGAGTTGCTGATGCCTTAATGCTGACACTGTTGTGCTCACGCACGAGACTGAGCTGATGCTACCTGCTAATTCTCCAACCGCCTTGGCTGCTGCTGCTATTAATTTTTTCTTCAATATTCTTTCTGGATTATTTAAATGTCTTCTCCAGGATTGGGGGATGTGCTCTCTTCCAGACGGAAGTCCTCTTCCAAACGCAGACCTGTAACGTGTTGGGGCTGTAGCGCCTTGCTGCCTGACGACTATATTTATAACAAATGTCAGAGTTGTCGCCCACCTCCAGATCCTGAGCCCCAGTCTCTGGACATGAAAACCTGGGTAAAAGAATTCATGGGCAAGTCCATATCTGACGCATTAGCCCAGAAAAGGCCTAGACATAGTTCTCCTAGGAGATCTTCGTCTTTTGGAGAAGACCTGATGATTGTTGATGAAGCCCATTCCTCGGCTTCAGATAGTGAGGAAGATGAGGACACTACCACCCAGATATTCCCGGTGGAAAAAGTTCAGCGACTATTAAGATCCATCAGGTCAAGGTACCAGGATGTTGATCAAGGGGAAGCTTCTACTGCCACCTCTAGTGGGCCTAGGGCCTTCAAAGTGGAAGAGTCGCTCAGAAGTTTGATGACAACTGAATGGAAGCGGTATAAATGAAAGGTATGGTGGCTCACTCCGATTATAGCTGTGGATGGGTGCTACCAAGCCTTATGACTCACCCAGTCATAAAATAGTGCAAATGTCAAAAAATATAGAAAGGCTGAGCACTCTCCACCTGGACCAGACAGAGATACAGACACAATGGATAATGGTAGTAATATTTATTACACCTAATACAGATTCAACAATTAAAATATAAAATCTTAAAACAACTAACAAGTGATAAAACAATGTATAACATTCTAATTGGAAACGGAGTTCGATAGATTCTATTCGATTAATTTAATATATTCGACAAATGTTCCACCCATGTTTCCACCCATGCCCCTCCTCTCCAATGAAGCCCGTATAGGATAAGAATATTTAACACTTGTTCTATTATATACAAACTTAAAAAAAAAAATATATAATTTTTTTTTATTATGTGTGCTTTGGATACCATATATTACATATTTTAAGAGTTATACAATATTTATTTATATAATTGAGGCATACAGCAGTGAGGAACAATGAAATATATCCCTTTTTTTAATAAAAACTTATTTGCGGTTTTTTAAACCGCATCAAAACCGCATTTGAAAATTTACATGAGATAATGATTGAACTCATTGGCAAATATTTAAATTTAAAATAAGACTAATGCTGGAAATGGCAATGAAGTTATAACCGGGTAACAATATTGAACACCTTTTTTATCTTATATAAGGTTTTTTTAAAATATTTTTCATGATATGTGTTTTAAATGTTTTGGATTATATATTTTAGGAGTTATAGAACATCAATCTACACATTGTATGTATACAGCAGCAATGGATAAGAAAACGCACTTTATTCGAAAAAATCGCACCTGCGTTTTACAAATCGCACCAAAACTGCATTTGAGAATTTACATAGTTTAATGACATTATTCAATGGAAAACATTTAAATAACATCTTTGCTGAAAACTACTATATTAAGATATACTCTGAATGTCCTCTTTTTTCATATGAGTTGCTATTTTGATTACTCCATATCTGAACTTACATTCGACCAGATCCATTCCACATTTTTGTTTTATTGGATTTCAAATGATGATGGGTATAAAAAGGGGCAGATCCCCTTGGCGGGTCACCCTTGAGGAAGGGGCTAGGAAAAGACCCCGAAACGCGTCTGGTTATCTCAAAGACCCGCACATCAGCTGATGAATATACTTTGACCCCCACATCCTGGAATTGGATCTTCACCTTGCTGAACTTTCGACTCTCTGACATACAGCGAATATCTTGACCTAAAACCAACTGGGTCTTGCTAGATGCAAAATCTTCATCTACACACTCGCTATATCTGAATAAGCTGGGAAGACTACTGGAGAATATCTATATCGGGGACCCCATAATTGCTTGAACTGCTCCAGCTGACCCACCATAATCAGGTACCGCCGGATCTGACACTGTTAGCCACGTGGGACGCCACCGTGTGCTCCAGTCAGACAGCAATCGAAAGTTACTGAGAAGTGTAATCACTGCATCTCACTCATGTGAACATTTGTCGAATATATTAAATTAATCGAATAGAATCTATCGAACTCTGTTTGGATCGCTATTCGAATATACACTGAATATCCTATTGGCGAATATTCATCGATTCTTCAGTATATCGAACTTCAATCGATTTTATCTTTTTTAAAGGTTATATATGCCATTGTAATTTGTCATAGCACTTTACTCTTTTCCATCACCTTATGTAATTTCTACTGCATGTTTTACATCCAATATGCTGTTCCTAACCATTTCCAATTAGAATGTTATACATTGTTTTATCACTTGTTAGTTGTTTTAAGATTTTATATTTTAATTGTTGAATCTGTATTAGGTGTAATAAATATTACTACCATTATCCATTGTGTCTGTATCTCTGTCTGGTCCAGGTGGAGAGTGCTCAACTGAATGGAAGCATCCAGAAAAGGGACTGGTAATATCTAAAAGGTTTAAAACATTATATCCCCTAGTTCAAAGTCAACTGGACCAATGGGCTCCTTCTCCCAAGGTGGAAATAGCCATATCCAAGCTGTCAAGACACACTGTAGTTCCCTCTGGGAATGGAGGATGGTTTTAATTTCCAGGATTCACTGAATAGAAGAGTTGAATGCACTTTAAAAAGAAGCTATTCTGCCGCAGTTTCGTCCTCGGAGGTTGCTAATTTTCTCAGGAAGAAGCTCCTGGAAATTCAAACAGATGTAGATTCTGGTGTGGCTAGAACTGATATCAGTTCTTAGTTCAGGTCTGCTCTTTTGGGAGCGGATTTCTTGAGTGAGGGAGCATCTCAACAGCTTAAGTTGGCTTCAAAGTCGATGACTCTTTCTGTGGCCAGTAGGTGGCTCCTCTGGCTTAGAACCTGGAAGGCAGACAATGCCTCTAAGTACAATCTCTGTGGTCTGCCTTTACGAACCAGGGAGACTATTTGGGTCTGAGCTAGATAGGATTATGGAGGGACTCTCTGATAAAAAAAAGAAATGTGTCTCCCTCAGCTATCCTCTAGGGGGAGAGATAGGCAGTTTAGGGGATCCAGATCCCAATCCTACCATAGATGCCACAGAGGAAATCCTCACACCCAAGACCCTAGGGAGACGAATTCAAGCCTTTGACGCCATCTCTACTCCCCTGGCAGGTCTTATTGTAGACCCTCTTATTTCCCCCGGCTTGCTTACTCCTGTAGGCGGACGGCTCCGCCATTTCGTTAAAGATTGGGAACACAGTACTTCATACCAATGGGTCCTTCAAGCTCCTCCTCCTTCAAGGTACGTGAGGACCTCACTCCTCTCTCCTGTAAAACAGGCGTGCTTAAAACAATCCACCGTGTTTCTTGTACCCAAGCCGGACGGGAGCTGGCGAATGATAATATATCTCCGTTACTTGAACCGTTTTATAACCCAAAAGCAGTTCAGAATGGAGACCATTCGCTCGGTCATACAGGTTCTGCAACCAGGGGATCTCATGGTCACCATAGACCTCAAGGATGCATATCTTCATGTACCCGTTCATCCAGATCACAGAAGATACCTACAGATTGCTGTCTCTCTCAGGGGCACTGTCAGTCATTTTCAGTTTTCTGTCCTGCCCTTTAGAATCTCTTCTGCCCCCCACACCTTCACAAAGGTTGTGGTCACTATAGTGGCAGCCTTGAGGCTAGGGGGTTCAGAAATTATTCCTTATCTAGATGACTAGCTACTAAAAGCTGCATCTCTAGATATGTGGCAGAACCATCTTCATCGGGCTCTTACTTTTCTCCAGCATTTGGGCTGGATAATAAATTGGGAGAAATCCGAGATTGTACCAGCAACTTCAAGAAGATTCTTGGGGTTCATAATAGACTCCTCTCGGATAACTCTCTCCCTCACTCCGGAGAGAGGTCAGAAAGTAATCAGAGACGCAGTGTTTCTGATAGTCCCCCGTGTGGTTTCTATCAGAACCTTGATGAAGATGTTGGGCCACATGTCAGGACCTGCAGAGGCAGTCCCTTGGGCCCTAGCACACTTGTGCCCTCTTAAGTCAGAAGTGTTGGGCCTGTGGAACCGCAACCCTACTGGGTTAGACAAGAAATGCTCCCTGTCTCTTTGGGTATGCTGCTCCCTCAGGTGGTGGAAGCAGCTGAAATATGGGAGGTCCACAGATGCATCCCTTCTAGGTTGGGGAGCCCATCTGGAAGAAAATCCAGTACAGGGTACTTGGACTCCCCAAGAGAGCCAAATGTCATCAAACCTAAGAGAATTAAGAGCTGTCCGGTTGGCGCTCCTACACTTCATGCCTCAAGTCCAGGGCAAGGCAGTCAGACTTCACTTGGACAATATGACAACAGTATTCTACGTAAACAGACAGGGAAGAACGAGATCTCAACCTTTCCTCCAGGAAGTGGGATTGATCCTGTCTTAGGCAGAGAAGAACCTTACCCACCTAGCCGCAGTTCACATCAGAGGAACTCTCAATGTGGTGGCTGATCGCCTAAGTCGAAATCTTCCGGTGCCAGGCGAGTGGTTCCTAAGCCAAGAAGTCTTCCATCAGATTACGCAATGATGGGAAACGCCAGAGATCGATCTTATGGCGACAAGTTTCAATGCCAAGGTGGACAGATTCTGCTCCCTATAAAGGGAGAACAATCCTTGGGCGGTAGATGCTCTGTCCATTCCGTGGAGGTTCAGGCTGGCCTATGTATTCCCTCCAGTTTCCATGATACCAACAGTATTGATGAAACTCAGGCAAGACCAGACCTCAGTGATCGCCATAATACCCTTCTGGCCGAAGAGGTCTTGGTTCACCCAGCTCAGGCACATAAGCCAGGGGCAATATTGGAAGCTTCCTCTGAGGCAGGACCTAGTACAGCTGGCAGGGTCCTAACTAGACTTGAAGAGTCTTAACCTGACAGCCTGAAATTTGATCGCCCCCTACTAGAGTCTAGAGGGTTTTCTGCGAGGGTCCTGAGGACTTTATCTCATTCCAGATCAGTAGCTACCAACAAAGCCTATTCCAGAATCAAAAGGATTTTTCTCCAGTGGTGTGCCCTAAATGAAGTGTCCTCATTGGATCCCCCTCTTTCTTCCGTTCCTCAGTTCCCCAGAAGAAGCCTGTTAGGCGAAACGGCATTGGGAGGAGGAGGCTGCAGAGTTGGGGTGCTGCACATGGTATTGTAATCAACTTTGTAAATCCACCTTGCTCCCCTTTTTTTTCTGCTTTTGCTGCTTTTATGGCTCTAGTACTGACTGTTTGAGGTATTTATGTCACAACCAGACAGCTGAGAAGCTCTGACAGAGGCCTTTCAGAACCTCCTCCTTGAGTTTCTGTGTTGTGGTATTCAGCTCCTCCTCTCGTTAGCCTCTCTCAGCTGTCATGTGTTGGACTAATTGCTTCCCTTTAAATTCCTCCCTAGAAGGCTTTTCTGGGCGGCTTATACTACTTCCTGGAGTGTGTGTGCATGCTGACTCTGTTCTCCTGTTTGCTTCAAAGCTAAGTGTTGTACCTTTATCTGTTATTTTCTGTTTGCTGGATCCCAGGTGACCCTGACTCCCTCCGTATCTTGTGTAGGGAGCCGGTGGTCGTGTCCCCTCACTATTGTAGGGTGCTCAGGGCTTTATAGTCAAGGTTCGTGGATATGCAAACCTCCACCATTCGGATCTTTGCATAGGCTGAGCAGCCAGGGAAAGTGCCAGGTCTTCTGCAGGGGTCTCCCTTGGTTCCTTAGTTTTTGGATCCAGCGAGTCGTTTATACATGTTGCTTTGCCTTGTTTCCTGTACACCGTCCGTGACATTATAAGCCACCATAACCGTCTCAAGCATGGATCCGGTTTCACTTTTGGCTGAACGCTTCCAGGGTCTTTCATTGGAGGTAGCTGATCTCCGTAAGACTTTTTCTCAGCTTCAAGTGACCGGTTCAGCTTGCGTTCATGGAGTTTGTTCTGAGCCTAAGATCTCGCTCCCGGATACGTTCTCCGGGGGTAGTGAGAATTTTGTGCGTTTTAGAGAGGCTTGCAAACTCCATTTTCGCCTTCTTCCCCACTCCTCTGGTGATGAGGAACGGAGGGTGGGGATCATTATATCGCTGCTCAGAGGTAACGCTCAGTCCTGGGCCTTTTCGCTGACGGAGGGGGCACGGCCTCTCCGTTCAGTGGATGAATTCTTTTTAGCCCTGGGTCAGATATATGATGATCCGGATCGTATTGCTCTGGCTGAGTCTAAACTACGTCTATTATGCCAGGGTAAACAATCCGCAGAAATATACTGCTCAGAATTTCGGAGATGGGCAGCTGATACTGGTTGGAATGATGCTGCACTCCGAAGTCAATTTTGCCATGGTCTTTCAGAGGGATTGAAAGATGCATTTGCCTTTCATGAGAGGCCTATTTTTTTGGACTCTGCTATGTCTCAGGCCGTTCGTATTGACAGGCGTCTTAGAGAGAGAGGAGAGATGTCCCCTTCCTGTCATACTCAGTCCCAGGACAGTGCAGCGGTCCCGTTCTGTGCGCAGGGGTCTCAGTCGCCGTCAGCCCCTTCTGAGCAGGAGCCCATGCAGCTGGGGTTGATTGCTTCTGACAATAGAAGATTCAGCTCGCATGGGAGGGTTTGTTTTTGTTGTGGAGGTATAAATCATTTGGCAAATGTTTGTCCCTCTAGGAGATTCAGGCAGTTTTCTGGGAGTAATAAAGAAACAAACAGGAAAAAATCTTTTAAAAATGTTCCGTCTGTTACTATTGGCAGCGTTGAGGCGGAAATTGAAGGTTTTCCATTTGCTTGTAGTTCCCGTTTTGTCCTGCCGGCTAGGGTGGCGCTAGAGAGCAAGAACATTTTTTGTGAGATTTTTGTGGATAGTGGAGCAGCGGTTAATCTCATTGATAATCAATTTGCGATAACTCATGGTTTCCAGGTGCGCACTTTGGGAAAGGATATTCCTGTTTTTGCTATCGATTCCGCTCCACTTTCTCAGAAATCATTAAAGGGCATAGTTCACAATATCCGTTTAATTGTGAGTGATGCTCATGTTGAGGATGTGTCATGTTTCGTCCTTAGCGGTTTACCTACCCCTCTGGTGTTGGGGCTGCCCTGGCTCACTAAGCATAACCCCACCATTGATTGGCAAGCGAGGCAAATAAATGGTTGGAGTGACTTTTGCAGAGAGAATTGCCTCATGACATCTGTTTCTGAGGTTGCTACTAAGACTGTACCATCTTTTCTCTCTGAATTTTCGGATGTCTTCTCTGAGAGTGGAGTTCAGGATTTGCCCCCGCACAGGGAGTACGATTGCCCTATTAATCTCATCCCAGACGCCAAGCTGCCTAAATCTCGTTTATACAATCTTTCCCAACCTGAGAGGATCGCTATGCGTGCTTATATCTCTGAGAGTCTGAGAAAGGGACACATACGACCCTCGAAGTCACCTGTTGCCACTGGTTTTTTCTTTGTTAAGAAAAAAGATGGTTCTTTAAGACCTTGTCTGGATTTCAGGGAGCTGAACAATATCACAATTCGTGACCCTTATCCGCTTCCTCTGATCCCGGACCTATTTAACCAGGTTGTTGGGGCTAAAGTCTTTTCCAAATTAGATCTAAGAGGGGCATACAACCTGGTCAGGGTCAGAGAAGGGGACGAATGGAAGACGGCCTTCAATACCCCTGAGGGCCATTTTGAAAATTTGGTTATGCCTTTTGGTTTGATGAATGCCCCAGCCGTTTTTCAGCATTTCGTGAACAGCATTTTTTATCATTTGATGGGAAAATTTGTATTGGTGTATTTGGATGACATTTTGATTTTTTCTCCCGATTTCAAAACTCATAAGGAACATTTACGTCAGGTCTTGCTCATCCTGCGGGAGAATAAATTATATGCGAAACTGGAAAAATGTGTGTTTGCGGTTCCAGAAATTCAATTTCTGGGGTTTCTTCTCTCCGCTTCTGGTTTTCGCATGGACCCCGAGAAGGTCCGCGCTGTGCTTGAGTGGGAGCTTCCTGAGAATCAGAAGGCGCTGATGCATTTTTTGGGCTTTGCCAATTATTACAGGAAGTTCATTTTGAATTATTCTTCTATTGTTAAACCACTCACTGATATGACCAGAAAGGGGGTAGATTTTTCTTCTTGGTCAGTAGAGGCGTGTAAGGCTTTTTCTGATATCAAGGAGAGTTTTGCTTCCGCTCCCATCTTGGTGCAACCTGATGTTTCTTTACCCTTCATAGTTGAGGTTGATGCTTCTGAGGTGGGTGTGGGGGCGGTCTTGTCTCAGGGTTCCTCTCCTGCCAATTGGCGACCGTGTGCCTTTTTCTCAAGAAAACTCTCCTCCGCAGAGAGAAATTACGATGTGGGAGATAGGGAATTGTTGGCCATCAAGTTGGCTTTTGAGGAATGGCGCCATTGGCTAGAGGGAGCCAGACACCCTATTACCGTATTTACTGACCATAAAAATCTGGCCTACTTGGAGTCAGCCAAGCGTCTGAACCCGAGACAGGCCAGATGGTCGTTGTTCTTTTCTAGGTTTAATTTTGTTGTCACGTTCCGCCCTGGAGTTAAGAATGTGAAGGCAGATGCCCTGTCATGTTGTTTTCCAGGAGGCGGGAATTTTGAAGACCCGGGTCCCATTTTGGCTGAAGGTGTGGTGGTCTCTGCTCTTTTTCCTGAATTGGAGGCAGAGGTGCAGGCAGCCCAGTCAGAGGCTCCTGATCTTTGTCCTCCTGGGAGGTTGTTTGTGCCTCTCGCTTTAAGACACAAGATTTTTAAAGAACACCACGATACGGTCCTTGCTGGGCACCCGGGGGTAAGAGCCACACTGGATCTCATCGCTCGGAGATTCTGGTGGCCTGCGCTTCGTAAGTCGGTTGAGGGTTTTGTGGCAGCCTGCGAGACTTGCGCTCGTGCCAAAGTCCCTCATTCACGGCCATCAGGTCCTCTCCTTCCCTTACCCATTCCTTCCCGTCCTTGGACACATCTGTCCATGGACTTCATAACGGACCTGCCTCGTTCCTCGGGGAAGACTGTGATTCTGGTGGTGGTGGACCGTTTTAGCAAAATGGTGCATTTCATCCCTTTTCCTGGTTTGCCCAATGCTAAGACGCTGGCTCAGGCATTTGTTGATCACATTGTCAAATTGCACGGTATTCCTTCAGACATAGTCTCTGATAGGGGCACGCAGTTTGTTTCCAGATTCTGGAAGGCTTTCTGTTCTCGCTTGGGGGTTCGGTTGTCATTCTCTTCTGCTTTCCACCCGCAGTCGAATGGCCAGACAGAGCGCGTCAATCAGAATCTGGAGACATATCTGCGCTGTTTTGTGGCGGAGAATCAAGAGGATTGGTGTTCTTTTTTGTCCCTTGCTGAGTTTGCTTTAAATAACAGTCGTCAGGAGTCCTCTGATAAGTCACCATTTTTTGGTGCATATGGGTTTCATCCACAGTTTCGGACTTTCTCGGGAGAGGGGTCTTCTGGTTTACCTGATGAGGACAGATTCTCCTCGTCTTTGTCATCTATTTGGCAAAAGATTCAGGATAATCTAAAGAGCATGAGTGAGAGATATAAGCGTGTGGCAGATAAGAGACGTGTGCTTGGTCCGGACCTGAATGTTGGTGATCTGGTGTGGTTGTCTACCAAGAATATCAAATTGAAGGTTCCCTCCTGGAAGTTGGGTCCTAGGTTTATTGGGCCTTACAAAATCCTGTCTGTCATCAATCCTGTTGCATACCGTCTTGATCTTCCTCAGACTTGGAAGATCCATAATGTTTTTCATAAGTCCTTATTGAAACCTTATGTTCAACCCATTGTACCCTCGCCTTTGCCTCCTCCTCCGATTATGGTTGATGGGAATCTTGAATTTCAGGTCTCTAGGATTGTGGATTCTCGTCTTGTCCGCGGTTCTCTTCAGTACCTTGTTCATTGGGAGGGGTATGGTCCTGAGGAGAGGATGTGGGTCCCAGTGACGGACATTAAGGCCTCTCGTCTCATCAGGGCTTTCCATAGGTCCCATCCTGAGAAGGTGGGTTCTGAGTGTCCGGAGTCCACTCGTAGAGGGAGGGGTACTGTCACAACCAGACAGCTGAGAAGCTCTGACAGAGGCCTTTCAGAACCTCCTCCTTGAGTTTCTGTGTTGTGGTATTCAGCTCCTCCTCTCGTTAGCCTCTCTCAGCTGTCATGTGTTGGACTAATTGCTTCCCTTTAAATTCCTCCCTAGAAGGCTTTTCTGGGCGGCTTATACTACTTCCTGGAGTGTGTGTGCATGCTGACTCTGTTCTCCTGTTTGCTTCAAAGCTAAGTGTTGTACCTTTATCTGTTATTTTTTTGTTTGCTGGATCCCAGGTGACCCTGACTCCCTCCGTATCGTGTGTAGGGAGCCGGTGGTCGTGTCCCCTCACTATTGTAGGGTGCTCAGGGCTTTATAGTCAAGGTTCGTGGATATGCAAACCTCCACCATTCGGATCTTTGCATAGGCTGAGCAGCCAGGGAAAGTGCCAGGTCTTCTGCAGGGGTCTCCCTTGGTTCCTTAGTTTTTGGATCCAGCGAGTCGTTTATACATGTTGCTTTGCCTTGTTTCCTGTACACCGTCCGCGACAATTTACCTCTGTGAATCCAAATGTATATAAAAGGGGAAGCTGCAAGTGTTGTCTCTTTTTCTGTTTTCCATTTGTCTGCGGCTCCCTCTTTGTCCCCTCCTGGGGGGTTTCACCTGCTGCTATCTTTTCATGATATATTTTAGCCTGTGTTGTAATATTCAATAAAGATTTTGTTATTTTTGAACAGAGGTTTAGTGTTTCTTTATGTGGGTTATATTTAGTGAGTATTTATTCCTCCTGTATATTATTCATTGGAATCCGAACTTGATATTTGGTGACAGTCCCTAGATATTGCCAGAAGTATGAGAATATACCTAGAAAGAACTAAAGACTTTCGAAGATCTGAGAATTTTTTCATTCTTTTTCCTGGAAGGTACAAAGGTCTTAAAACTTCTAAACTGACATTAAGCCGTTAGATCAAAGAAGCTATCAGAGAAGCTTTTGTCCCTCAGGGATTGGTGCCCCCTGCTTTTATCCACGCTCATTCTACCCGAGCGGTAGCTGCATCTACGGCTGAGAGGAGCCTAGTACCTTTGAAGCACATTTGTGCTGCTGCCTCATGGAGTTCCCACTTTACATTTGTAAGCCATTATAGGCTTGACTTAAGGAGTTCAGAACACACCGCCTTTGGCAGGCCTGTCCTAAATTTAGTTCAGCTGGAAGACCCTCCCTCATAGGTTCTCTACTTGCTAAGTCCCCAGTTGTACTGCTGTTGGGATAAAGGTGGCCTTACGGTTCGCTCGGCGGTCGTTTCGCGGCGAACTTTGTGTGTTCGCAATTCGCCGAACATGCGAACACATGGAGAAATTAGCGCCCGCCATATTCTTTTACATTGTGAAGAACTTTGACCCATGACACATCCATCAGGTGGTACAGGACAGCCAATTGAGACGTTTCAGCACATGGACATACCCCCTACCTTATAAATAGACCTGATCTGGCCGCCATTTTACATTCAGTGTTTTGCCAGTGTAGGGAGAGGTTGCTGTTTGGAGCAGGGACAGACTGTTTGGGACACCAAACGCTAGCTAATAGGGCCACAAAAGTCATTTTAAGCACTAGTATAGGTGTGCTATCGATATGTGTGATACACAGAGGGGTGCGATAACTTATAATATACTTTTATAATGAGTCAAAAACACATAGATCTATATAGTGATCATCTGGAAATCAGGGGCCTAGGGGCTAGGGGCTTACTAGGGACATTTTTATATAGGGTAAGGTTCCGGCCGGGGTCACTCTTATCAGGGCGAGTGGTCTGTGGTTAGGCTATCAGGGCCAGAATAGCACCCCCTGTAGGGCAATATCAGGGACAGTTCTTTGCCCACCCTGTCCTTCAATACCACATCATCATCTAGCCTAGGGATGGATGTTTTTTTGCTTTCCCTCCTGGATTCATCGATGTGCACTGGAACCCCCCGGATTGTGGTAGGACATATGGTTTCTGATTTGGTGCCGCCGAGCACTTGTTATTGCCGACCACATCTATGCTTTTTGCTTAACTTTAATAATTTAATTTATTTTCATTTTGAGGGATATCTTTTCCATTCACACGTCCGCAAAATGGGTCCGCACCCGTTCCGCAATTATGCGGAACGGGTGCAGACCCATTAATTTTCAATGGGGCCGGAATGTGCTGTCCACATCCGCATTTGCAGATCCACATCCGCATTTGCGGATCCGCATCTGTGCTTCCGTTTCCGCCAAAAAATAGAACATGTCCTATTCTTGTCCGCAATTGCAGACCAGATTAGGCATTTTCTATTATAATGCCGGCGATGTGCGGTCCGCAAATTGAGGAATGCACACTGTGTTCGGCAAAACACTTACGGACGTGTGACTGGACCCTCATAGTAACATTATTAAAGGTTACGTTTTATCTTCACGTATATTCTAATGGATCGCCTTCCGTGTACAATGTTATAATATACTTTCTATGTTGGACAGTATATTATAGTGCATTTGCATTGTGCGGCAGTCGTGTGCGGTTCTGCTGCGATACTGCAGGTATATAGAGGGACAAGCGTTATTGGAACAAATAATTTCTACTGGTGCGATATACCGGTCGCCCCCCAAAAAACATATTGAAGTGGGGTGTTATACCAATATACTTTCTTTATAGTGCATTTGGGTACTGTATAGTGCATTTGCGCATGCGCGTACGCGAAAATTATATTGCCGATATTTCACATTGAAAAATTTTTTTGGGGGAGATCGCAAATTGGAATAATCCATCTGGTGTCACTGTCCATGTTGTGGGACTATTTGTGCACTTCTAGTAATTATTTCTTGGCTGCAAATATGAGCTGAAGGTTTTTCAGGTTCGCCTGCCATTAAAATTAATGGGACCCGCCGCGAACTTGCGGGTCGCAAACATTTGATCGCGTTCGCGCGATTGCGAACCGTCCCGGAAGATGTTCGTCCATCACTAGTAAGGGAATCGTTAATTTCTAATGATAATTTGTTTTCCCTTAGTCACAACATTTTGTGGGTTTATTACTTAACATTCTGCACAGTGTGAGTGTTTGGGGAGGTCTTTATAGGGGCCTAATTGGTTAATTATCACTTTATTTTGATTTAATTAGTTCCACCTGTTCGAATTGTCCACAGGGGCAGTAATACCCCAGTTGTGCTGCTGTTAGGACTAAGGGAAAACAAATTATCGTTAGAAAATAACAAATCCGTCCCTTGTTTTTTTTGTAAATTTCTCCCCTGAATAAAAGGCTACACTAACCCTGTGGATAATCGAGTACAGGGGTTGTATATGTAGCTTCATGCATGTGCCCTAAACTATACTGTATGTAGGTAAAATGGTACAAGACCAATGTAGAAAGATTTCAGGACATGCAAAGTGTGAGGGGATCTCTTTTACAGCTGTTATTTAGTATTTGGCCGCATCTAAGATTCTTCTTGATGTAATGACATGAATGATTCCGTTTTGCAGATGTTGCAGAGGCAGAGATTTGATGCTCATCAGATCTTTATTGTTGATTATACAGTAACGACACTACATATTCAAGCAAAAAACACTCGCCATATCTACATGCCTTTAATCATAACAGGAGATATAATTAACCCTCTCCAGTGCTCTATATTATCGCTATAACA
Source organism: Bufo gargarizans (assembly GCF_014858855.1). Taxonomy (NCBI): domain Eukaryota; kingdom Metazoa; phylum Chordata; class Amphibia; order Anura; family Bufonidae; genus Bufo; species Bufo gargarizans. Next base: position 742,216,788 of record NC_058080.1, on the reverse strand, counting down.
AGAGGTAAAGTTTTAACATCATTAATTTGATTCCTAGTTAAAAGGTTACAGCAATGACACAATACATCTAGGTTATCAATAGTATTAACATCTATCTCCACTACTTCGTTTTGGTTATATCTGTACACAGAGTGGTATACCCATCTTACCGCATATGTTGCTATAATCACCATCCATGTTATCATAAAGCAAGTATTGCAGGGAAAGTTCATTGAGAGGGATATGGGACTTTTTACATATACAGGTTCTATGCCCATACTCTCAGAAATCATATAGAAGTAGACTCAGCAATTTTGGACACATACTGTTTAGTATCGGTGTGTACATAGTGAGAGTAGAAGATGTGCGTATCTCCCGCAGTGAAGGTGGAGGTAAGAATACAGTGATAAGAAGCAAGGCTTATGAGGACAGTTCATCTTCACTGCTCTGGAGGTAAACAAGGGTCTTCTTCTTCTCTTCCTTGTATCCACAATACTTTTCCTCCATTTATCCAGGTCACAGTTGGCCACAGAGAAGTAGAATTTGGTTTCTTTGAGATCCAGTATTCCAGGCAAAAAAAGTAAATACTGTAATTGGATTTCAGGTCGGAGCTTCACGGTGACATGTCATGTGATGTGAAATCACAAGCTCGCATTGTGATACTGCATCTAATGATTGTCAATGGGGCCACCGACTTATCTACAATTTGGCTGAATTTTTTTTACTGTTAAATCTCAGCTGCGCAACTTTTCTGAGACTCACTGATGCTGTCATATGACATGTTGTCATGTAGCCCCAACCTTAAAGGGGTATTCCCATCACATACAATGGGGGCATATCAATAGGATGTGCCCCCTTTGTCTGATAGGTGCGGGTCCCACCTCTGGGACCCGCGCCTACAAGGAGAACGGATCGGGGAGAGCTGTGGATGGAGGGTTTCCCGAGGTTTGTCCACCACCAAGTGTTGCAACCCGCTGCTCCCATACAAGTGAATGTTGCAGCCCCTGCTCCCATTTATTTGTATGGGGCAGACGGAAATAGCCGAGCCAGCACTCGGCTATTTTTGGCAGCTCGATAGAAATGAATGGAGGGTGGCTGCGCATGAGCAGTGCCTCCTCCGTTCATTTCCCTGCTCCATTCTTGTTGTAGATGCAGGTCCCAGAGGTGGGACCCGCACCTATCAGACAATGGGGGCATATTCTAGAGATATGCCCCCTTTGTCTGAGATGGCAAAACCCCTTTAATGTCTATAAATAACATGGGTTCCAAATTCTTTTTTACTCCTCTAACATTTTCCATATTCTAGAAACTATATGTAGTCCTGTCTCATTTGAGGAGTTTTAGAATTTGATTGTATGAATTTTCTGATGTCTAACAAGATGTGATTTTTCAGTAAAACATTTCCCACATTCTGAACATGAATATGGCCTCTCCCCTGTGTGACTTCTCTCATGTGTAGCAAGATTTGATTTCTGTGTAAAACATTTCCCACATTTTGAACATGAATATGGCTTCTCTCCTGTGTGACATCTCTTATGTATAACAAGATAAGATTTATATGTAAAACATTTCCCACATTCTGAACACGAATATGGTTTCTCTCCTGTGTGAATTCTCTCATGTTTAACAAGTTCTGATTTACATGTAAAACTGATCCCACATTCTGAGCATGAATACTGTCCCTTCCCTGTATGAATTCCCTCATGTCTAGCAAGATGTGATTTTTTGGAAAAGAATTTACCACATTCTGAACATGAATATGGTTTCACTCCTGTGTGAATTCTCTCATGTTTAACAAGATCTGATTTCCATGTAAAACATTTCTCACATTCAGAACATGAATACGGCTTCTCTCCTGTGTGACTTCTCTTATGTTTAACAAATTCTGATTTCCACGAATAACATTTCCCACATTCTGAACATGAATATGGCGTCTCTCCTGTGTGACTTTTCTCATGTGTAACAAGACTTAATTTCCGTGTAAAACGTTTCCCACATTCTGTACAAGAATATGGCTTCTCTCCTGTGTGAGTTCTCATATGTCTACCAAGACTTGATTTCTCTGTGAAGCACTTCAAACATTCTGAACAGGAGTATGGCTTCTCCTCTGTTTGAATTCTTCTTTGTGTAAAAAGACCCGTGCTTTTTGTGGATTCTTTACCACTCTGAAAGCTTTTACCCCCTTTTTTACCTGTACTTGCGGTAACAATCTGTGATTGGTCAGGAGAAATTTTCTCATAATTAGTGGAATTATATGACAGATTTGTACTGTGAAGTCCTGGATGTACATTAACAGTACTGAGATTTTCTCCTGAAGAACGGTGCAGGATATCTTCATCTTCTACATTATAATTTTGTAATAATATAGCATTTCCCTTAAAATCTTTACTGGGATTCTCTGTGAAGATACAAATTGGAATTTGCAATTATTTTTCAAACTACAGGGTGAGTCAAAAGTCCCTTGCCACCCTTTTATTTCAGAAACTAACGAGAAAATGAAATATCTGAATACCCCAGCAAGTAATGGGTGAGGGGGTCTATCTTTTAAGTCAGTGTTTCCCAACCAGTGTGCCTCCAGCTGTTGCAAAACTACAACCCCCAGCATGCCTGGACAGCCTTTGGCTGTGCGGGCATGCTGGGAGTTGTAGTTTTGCAACATCTGGAGGCACACTGGTTGGGAAACACTGTTTTAGGTAATGTCTGGAACATTGCTGCTATTTTGAAAGCCGCCACATTGGATAAAGCACACATTTTTCCAATGGTAAGGGGGTCATGTAGCATATAAAAAAACAACAGAATTTGCCCAGAAATCGATTGCTGCAATCAGATTTGCAATATTTCTTGTGGTTCAAAAGTTATCAAACTTAACAAAAAGGCATGGGGCGGAGGTGGCTTGGAAGGAGCTTGTCAATTAGGCTACAGGTTTCCAGCACCTTGTTGGGTCCATTACACTAAGAATTCTGAAGGTGGAGGTGGAGCTAATGAAGTGTCCTGTGAGTGCAGGTGACCATCACTGAGACGTCTGTGTCTGTACAATAATCACATGTGACATCGGAGCTTCCTGATCATCATGGAGCTGAGGACAGGAGTGCACCGGAAGGAAGGAACAAACACAACAACCAAACAGCTTTAACCACTTAATGATCTTTTCTTTTGTATTCTCATTGTTATATTCCAAGACCTAAAACTTTTATATTTTTCTGTCTATATATCTGTACGACTTGGCTTTCTCAATTTGGCATACATATCATTTATTTTTCTGTATTTATTTATATTTTTTGTATATTTATGTGAAAACATAAAATGTAAACTTTATTCTAGGGGATGGTATAAATGCAGACATACCAAAAATGTAGAAAATGTTCACTTTTCTTTTTACTTTTGCACAATAAAAAAACATTTTATAGGGAGAGCAGTAATGTTTGTGCTCTTATATTCCAAAACCCATTTTTTTTTTTTCCATTGACGGACTCATATTAGTGCTTGATCTTTGGGATAAAGTCATAAAGGGAGTAAACTGGCACATTGTGTCTAAGGGGGAGGGGCAACAGATATTTTTTTTATATCTCTACTATCCCAAAATGATGCGTAACCCTTTCCTGTACCATGAGGCACATGTAGTACACCATGATAGCACAGACACAAAAGTTGTGCCCACATAATCCCCAGTGGGTGTGTGGCTGTGACTGACCTTCATGTCCTGCAGGAACAGCCGGGATCAGAGAAGAATCTGATCAGAGATCACCGTCAGCTGGAGAAGGGGAACACTTTGTGATGTGATGGAGACATCTCCAATCAGAGAGCAGCAGCCGGTGATCAGATTCTCCTCCTGCCCTGAAGGCACCAAGGACAGAATCTGAAGTCACTTTCTCCATTCATGATTCCATACCTGTGGTGAGATCTCCTGGAATGTCCTCCTCCACCTCACTCTTACACGGAGGATCGCCCATAATCCACTCTTCTTCATCCTCCACTTTAATATCAGTCAGATCTTCCCCCTGATTTGTCACCTGTAACAATTCAGTACAATACAGCAGACAGGTGGGAAATCTAACAGATCCACAGAAGAGACCCCCACAATCTATGACCCCTCTATGACTGCAGGACCCCCCTATATAGATGTGTACAGGGCTAAGCTCCATCTACCTGAGGGTTCTCTGGGACCTTCTCCTCTGGACAGTCCTGGGAATACAGAGGACGGGGACATCTCTCTGGTGGATTTCTCCTCCTGGATCCATCTGTGGAGACACAAGCACACAGTGACTGAATACATGGCCTCCTGTAGATCTGTCTATAGATCAGACTCTTCTCTCAGCTGCTTCACTTCTAGGTTTAGTTATCAGGGATAGATAACAATGTTCTGTTCCTCACCACCTGAGCTGAGATGCCCACAATGGGAACTTGAGCATCAGAAAAGAAGCAATGGAAGAATATGCATGATCTGATGAATCATGTTAAGTCATGTAGATGGCTCGGTGTGCGGCACTTCCCTAAAGGAGAGATAGCACCAAGTGCAATATAGGAAGAACACAAGCTGGCAGAGACAGTGTGATACTCTACACAATGTTCTTCTTGAAATTGTACCTCCTGCCAGCCATGTGGATGTGACATTTACCACCTACCTAAATACTGTACCAACAAGTACCACCCTTCATGGCACTGATATCTCCTAACGGCCACACTGCAAAAATCTGTTCAGGAATGAGGAACATGACAAAGAGATCAGGATGATGACTTGTCTTAAGATTTCCAGATCTCAATCCAATCGTCATCTGTGAGATGTGCTGGAATACATCAAACCGACGGGGGCCACACCAAGCAACTTACAAGACTTTCTTTAGAAACTGTCTGTAGACATGGGCTATGGTCACTGAATTAACATGAGGAGAATGTCTCTAAACTCCCTCCCATGGTGAGAATCCTCCTCCTGAGCCGTATTCTACCTCCCCTGAAGTGGGAAAGATGCAGGTAGCTCCCATCCTGACCGACTTGTATCTGAGGCAGTTACTATGGGATCCCTTTTACCTATCGCTCTCCGTCGTCTGCTCAGCTTGAATCTGTCCCCCTCCTGTGTTTCTGTCTATTACACCTTTTGTTATGTCCTGTACGCCATAATGTCTCTTCACTGTCTGGGGCTCTGATGGCGCTTGTGCAGGGGAAGGAGAACAAGCCAACACTTATAATTGGAAGTGAGCTATTCCTGGCGGGAGTATAAAAGGGTCTGTTTTGGTGACATTGGGTGTCGAGTGTTATAGACAGAGTGGGGGGGATGGAATAAGATTGACGCTTCTTACAGCAGTCTAAATAGTGAACCCCGCTGGTGTATTATGTGAGAGCATTATTAAGAGGTAATGATTCGGGAGCATCTTCATGAGTTCTGTGAGGCAGACATCTACAGCTGCCCAGGTGCTGGAGGTCATTCTTTGTGTAATATGCGCCAGTTTTCTGTGCACATGTTGTTAAATGAGTCTAACGGCGGAGGTGTTGATGCAGAAGAAACACAGGAGGCGCCACTGAGTGACTGCAGGTCTGAGACAGGATGGACAGTGAGGTACAAAATGGTGGCCGAATAGCAACTATCTACCAAACCACAGCGCGGACGAACCACAGCTCCAGGATGACCTAGAAGGCCAGTTGTGGTATCTCCGCCTCATTAAAAGAAGCCACCCGGTCATCCAGAAATAGGAGACAGGCAACGGATACTCCTCTCCCCCTCCCTAGTAACTGAGCCAAAGGAGTGATGAAGAACTCACCAATCATCTGCTGCCTCAAAAAGAGGCATCAGACATCCCCAGCAGGTAACATGTTAAGAGGAGACCTAAAGGTTATGTACACCTTTGGGGGCATTTTTTGTATTGCATTATACTCATTTTGAGCAAAAAAAATTTTTTTATAGGTTATATTAAAAATATAGCGTTTTTTTTCTGTACATTGCTGAGATGCTCTAGAAGCACCCTTTGGATTTTCAGTCTTTTCCGTCAGTAAGGAGCTGACGGACTCCTTATCTCTGACGTTATAAACACTCATTATGGCTCATTTCTTATCTTACAGAGAAGTGTTGATGACCTCCTAGTAGTTTAGAGATCAGGGTTAGATGACCGGCACAAAGTGAAAGGAGGACGCACACAGCTAGACAAAGAGTTAACTCTCTGTGACAGAACGGTCAATTGAAAAAAAGATTTTTAGACAAAAATGAGTAACATGCAATCTTAAAAAAATTGCCTCCAAAAGGTGTACATAGCCTTCAAAGGTACAGAAGACCTGCCACCCCATAATTCAGATCTCAGAGGACCCTTTTCCTGGCCAGAATGGAGATGGTCTTACTTAAGGAGTGTCATGGGAAAAAAGGTAAAACATGATCATCACTCTCATCGGTAAATCAGATTTAAAGGGATTCTACAGGATTTTAATACTGATGACCTATCCTCAGGATAGGTCATCAATATCAGATCGGCGGGGGTCCAACACCCGGCACCTCCCGCCGATCAGCTGCAGGAGCGGACGGCGTGCTCAGTGTGCAACTGCTGTCTCCAGTCTCTTCCTGCTCACTGTTGCTTTGCCATAGACACACAAGAAGAGTCGACGCACGGCACACACCGTCTCTTCATACAGCGGTGGTGCCGGACCCCTGCTGATCCGATGTTGATGACCTACCCTGAGGATAAGTCATCAATATTAAAAGTCCGGAGACCCCTTTAATCCCTTCCCGACATCCACCAGAATGGTACTCCAGATTGCCAACTCCAGAGGGAAGCGAGCACCATAGCTACTGGGTGCCTGCTGTTTCACACATCAGACACTTGAGGCCAATGTCTGCGTTCAGCAGTAATGCCGATTGTGGACTTTAAAGTCCACGATCGGCATTACTGCTGAACACGGACATCTGGAAGGCCACAAATGTGACCACGGCATCTGGAAGGCTGTAAACCCAGAAGCATGCACTTCCTGGGCAGGAACGTCTCCGCCAGCTGATATCAGGGAAGGCGTTCTATCAGTGTAATGAGCCAGAGCCTGTACTAGGCTTATTACTAGTATATTCCAATTAAGGCCAGCAAGTGGCAGCACTGAATTGGAATATACCGATCTTTGTATAGTGTAATGGATAAAATGTCATTACTTTATACAAACTGCAATCTAATGATTGCATGTTGGGGTCCACTTGGGAGCCTAAAAAAAGTTTTAAAAAAAATTAAAATCACCCCCCTTTTCCCAAAATAAAGTAAATAAAAAAAAAGTTATAGGCATTGCTGCATCTGAACTATTAAAATACAAAAAAAAAAATATAATCTCCCATACTGAGAATGGCTGTAATGAAAAAAATTAAAATAAAAAAATTTATATGAACACTTTTCTGTTCTTTATCACCTACTGACTCCAATTAGGATAATGGAATCAACACTTTTGACCCAATGCTGGGTATAATTACCAGATGTGGATTCAGTTACATATTTATTCCCAGAATTCTTGTACAGTCACTCAGAATTGAGAAAACTCGTTGGAAGAACGAGTGAAACGTTTTCAAGAAATCTACAGTACGTCCAGTTGCCTTGAATTATTCTTTACAGATATAAATGTGGTATCGCTGTAATCGCACTGCCCCGGAGAATGAAGGGAACAGGTCAGTTTTATCTCATAAGGAACGCTGTAAAACCAAAACCCATAAAACTGTCAAAATTGTATTTTTTTCCAATTCCAACACATTTGGAATTTGTTTCCAGCTTCACACTACATCGTATGCAATATTAAATGGTGCCATTCATATACATCTACCATGTTCCCCCGAAAATAATACCTACTTCTAGTTTTGCCTCTCGCTGTAATATAAGGCATCCCCCCGAAAATAAGACCTCCCCGATAATAAACATCCCCCGAAAATAAGGCCTCCCCTTTAATAAAGCCAACCCAGAATATAAGGCCCTCGAAGATACGGTACCGTAAGGCGTCTGACTCCTCTGGACTCTACGGGCGCCGCCACGCAGCTCACTGATTGGCCGCGAGGTCTCTTTAAATCAAAGCGCGCGCGCCACAGCCAGGACAAGCTGCTGCCTTCTTCCGCCCGCTGCTAGCTATGCCCTGACTGAGTCTGGCTGACTCACAACTTGGCTGGCACGGACACACAGGGGTGACAGGTGGGGGGGGAAATATCTGATGGAAGGTGGGGGGTGTCTGGTGAAGGTAGGGGGGGGGACTAAATACAGTAATCCACTGGCACAGGGGAGGGGGATCATTTAAAATTACACAGGGGGATCAGAGGGGGGGAATCAAAATGACACAGGGGGATCAGAAGGGGGTACTAAAATGGTAGGGTAACCCCCCCCCCTCCCCTCTGATTCTCCTGTGCCATTTTGATTCCCCCCTCTGATCCCCATGTGTCATTTTAAGTGATCCCCCTCCCCACCCCGATACCCCTGTGCCATTCCACTTCATGGAAAAATAAGATATCCCTGAAAATAAGACCTAGCGAATCTTTGGGAGCAAAAATTATTATAAGACACTGTCTTATTTTCGGGGAAACAGGGTAAAAGGAAAAATAAAAAAGTTACGGCTCCGAGAAGTCCGAAAATAATAAATGAAAATGCAAGAACTGAGAATCACAATGTCAGGAAAGGGTTAACCCAAGCCTATAAGTATAAACATAACATCATATAAACTGCCACCAATAGTCGGATCTCCTCAGATGTTCTGCGAGCTGTTGTGTTGTGGTCACTATAGGAAACATAAACCGTCCTCTCAGCTAATGTGCTCCATAGTATGGAGACTCTGAATCCTGACATCTCACCACCTGACAATGGACCCCAGGTCTCCGATCTTAGCGCCAGGTCACTGGACTCAGGGCCGGCGCTACCATAAGGCAGACCAAGCGGCTGCCTTAGGGCGCGCCCTGCGCAGGGCGGAAAAATGAATGCCCTTCTTTTTTTTTTTTTTTTTTATAACTTTCTTGAATTTGTGCCGCAGCGCCGCCGCCTTGCGCCCGCCCCCAGCCTGCGTGTGTCGGCCGCTCAGAGTCACGGCAACACACCGGTCACATGTGCTCAGCCTGCCATGGGGGCCTGACTGGTAGTAAGCTGCGCCGCCGGCGGGTATGGCAGGGACTAATAGGCGAGGCTCGAGCTGACTGATTGTGTTGTGTCTGACTCACACAGACACACACAGCCGCCAGCCAGATTAGACCACCAGACGCACTGGCAGCCAGCAGCAGCAGGAGTCAGGCAGGTCAGGAGTGGACTCAGGACTTAAGGTAGGTCACTTGAAGTTTGAACTGTTCCGAATTGAATGTATTGTATATAATAATTAATATGATCATTTAAAATTATTTCAAAATCATAAAATGAGGCCATAAGTGCTAGTCTAGTGCCAGAGCAGAGGCGCTCAGGCTTTTAGCACGGCATTCAATGATGTGTTTTAAAAAAGTAATTACAAAACAACAATCATTAATATTGCCCCCCCCCAATATTAATGATTGTTGTTTTGTAATTACTTTTTTTAAACACATCATTGAATGCCGTGCTAAGCCTGAGTGCCTCTGCTCTGGCGCTAGTTTGTGTGACCGTGACATGATGGAGGGAGGGGGTACAATGTAAATGTCTGTACAGTTGTACAGTACTCTGAGTATGTGACATGGGAATGGGGCCAGGCCGCCAGGAAGGGTCGGCTGGGGGGGGGGGGGGGGGGTTAAAATGTGACACAGTAAGGGGTAACGATGTGATCATGGATGGCGCCAGGGCTGTCCGGGCTGGGGAGGGATTAAGTGCAATGGGGGGGAGAAATGTGACACAATAGTCTATTGTGTCACATTTCTCCCCCCCCCATGGCACATCATTCCCCCGCCCGGACGGCCCTGGCCCCATCCATGATCATATTATTACCCCCTATCGTCAATAGGGCGGGGGGGGGGGAATGTGACACAATAGGGGGTGCTCATGGGATGGGGCCAGGTCCGGACGGGGGGGGGGGGGGGGGGGGCGATGTGCCATGGGGGGGGGGGGGGCGCCAAAATGTAGCTTCGCTTGTGTTGGCAAAAATCCTTGCACCGGCCCTGACTGGACTGACCCCAGCATGGAGTTACAGCGCAGTGATAATACGTTCTGAGACCGAGCAGAACCCGAGCTTCTCCACACTCATGTAGACAGGACCTGGCCGCTCCTTATAGAAGCCACTAGACTTGTGATACAAGAGGCTGGTGCTCCTCCATTACATGTCACTGCACACACGTGTATACACTGCACATGACCGCTCTTACCTTGTGATATAAGAGGCTGGTGCTCCTCCATTACATGTCACTGCACACACGTGTATACACTGCACATGACGGCTCTTACCCTGTGATACAAGAGGCTGGTGCTCCTCCATTACATGTCACTGCACACACGTGTATACACTGCACATGACGGCTCTTACCTTGTGATATAAGAGGCTGGTGCTCTACCATTACATGTCACTGCACACACGTGTATACACTGCACATGACGGCTCTTACCTTGTGATATAAGAGGCTGGTGCTCCTCCATTACATGTCACTGCACACACGTGTATACACTGCACATGACGGGTCTTACCCTGTGATATAAGAGGCTGGTGCTCCTCCATTACATGTCACTGCACACACGTGTATACACTGCACATGACGGCTCTTACCTTGTGATATAAGAGGCTGGTGCTCCTCCATTACATGTCACTGCACACACGTGTATACACTGCACATGACGGCTCTTACCTTGTGATATAAGAGGCTGGTGCTCCTCCATTACATGTCACTGCACACACGTGTATACACTGCACATGACGGCTCTTACCTTGTGATATAAGAGGCTGGTGCTCTACCATTACATGTCACTGCCCACATGTGTATACACTGCACATGATGGCTCTTACCTTGTGATATAAGAGGCTGGTGCTCCTCCATTACATGTCACTGCACACATGTGTATACATTGCACATGACGGTTCTTACCTTGTGATATCAGAGGCTGGTGCTCCTCCATTACATGTCACTGCACACATGTGTATACATTGCACATGACGGTTCTTACCTTGTGATATCAGAGGCTGGTGCTCCTTCATTACATGTCACTGCACACACGTGTATACACTGCACATGACGGCTCTTACCTTGTGATATCAGAGGCTGGTGCTCCTCCATTACATGTCACTGCACACACGTGTATACACTGCACATGACGGTTCTTACCTTGTGATATCAGAGGCTGGTGCTCCTCCATTACATGTCACTGCACACACGTGTATACACTGCACATGACGGTTCTTACCTTGTGATATCAGAGGCTGGTGCTCCTCCATTACATGTCACTGCACACACGTGTATACACTGCACATGACGGCTCTTACCTTGTGATATAAGAGGCTGGTGCTCCTCCATTACATGTCACTGCACACGTGTATACACTGCACATGACGGCTCTTACCCTGTGATATAAGAGGCTGGTGGTCCTCCATTACATGTCACTGCACACACGTGTATACACTGCACATGATGGTTCTTACCTTGTGATATCAGAGGCTGGTGCTCCTCCATTACATGTCACTGCACACACGTGTATACACTGCACATGACGGTTCTTACCTTGTGATATCAGAGGCTGGTGCTCCTCCATTACATGTCACTGCACACACGTGTATACACTGCACATGACGGTTCTTACCTTGTGATATCAGAGGCTGGTGCTCCTCCATTACATGTCACTGCACACACGTGTATACACTGCACATGACGGTTCTTACCTTGTGATATCAGAGGCTGGTGCTCCTCCATTACATGTCACTGCACACACGTGTATACACTGCACATGACGGCTCTTACCTTGTGATATAAGAGGCTGGTGCTCCTCCATTACATGTCACTGCACACGTGTATACACTGCACATGACGGCTCTTACCCTGTGATATAAGAGGCTGGTGGTCCTCCATTACATGTCACTGCACACACATGTATACACTGCACATGACGGCTCTTACCTTGTGATATAAGAGGCTGGTGCTCCGCCATCATGGCCTCCTTGTACAGGTCCTTGTGTCCTTCTATATACTCCCACTCCTCCATGGAGAAATAGACAGTGACATCCTGACACCTTATAGGAACCTGACAACACAATGACACCGTCATCACCCAGACCCCTCCAGTGCTGTTACTGGAGAATTTCCCAGCATTCCCAGCAGTGTCACCTCTCCAGTCAGCAGCTCCATCATCTTGTGGGTGAGTTCTAGAATCTTCTGCTCATGTATCAGGGGGTGAGGGGGAGGCTCTGTGATGAGGTTAGGGGTCCTGCTCCGCCCTCCTGACTCCTGGAGATGGATGATGGGAGTCACACAGTCCCCCGATGTCTTCTTCACTATTGTGTACTCCTGTGGATGGAGAGAGACACTTAGGGAATAAACCCTTCAGGGGCCATGTGCTCTCCTCCGGCCCTCTCCTCCTGGTACAACGTGCCTACTTACCTTCTCATGGCTCCTACAACATGACTATTGGTCACTGGTCACATGACACATCACTCACCATACTGGGGGCTGATCTTCAGGTTCTCCATCACTTAGAAGGTCTGGGGGCCGTTCTCCAGGACCCTGGACTCTTCCTATCACTTCCTATGATGGATTCTCCTTCCCGATGTCTGACTTGTTACAGAATACAATAAAGAGGAGAGAAATCTAGAAAAGTTTACCTCTTCGCTCAGCAGGGAGATGATCTCCAAGGTGAGGTCTAATATTCTTCTGCTGATCTCCTTCCTGTCCATCCTTGGTGGTCATTCAGGAGAAGAGGAGAGAACTGGAGGAGCTGGAGGCTTCTAGTACTGCAGGCGCCTTTATGAGAAGAGGAGAGGAAATCATCCAGGGGACAAGACCAGATGTCACCTCCAGAATCGCACTTCCTGAGCCTGGGGGGGCCCCACTTCTCAGGGCCCCCGCCACATGGATTCCAGGGGCCCCAACATGGAGATTTCTGGTGGCTCCACAGGAGATAAATGTCTGATAGATGCAGGTCCCACCTCTGGGCTGTGCTCAGCTGTGTCCAGAGCTCCTAGAGAAGAGACTGGAGAGAGCTGAGCTCAGGCCGGGCCCCGCTCCATTCATTCTCCTCCTGGAGGCAGGGGCCCCTCACCAGGACAGTCAGGGGCCAGCGAATGATGACAACCCCCACTCTCCCCACTACTCCTCCCCCATCATACTAAGCTGAGGAGCGGAGAAGGATTCCTTGTGTGTAATGGAGGAGAATCTCCAGAGGTGACATGTCTGAGCTCTCCACCACACTGTCTCCTCACAGCTCATCTTACCTGCAGGCTGGAGGAATGGCTGATACCAGAGAGAACAAGAGCCCTGACTACCGACCAGGACCTGCCCAGTATCTGCTGCACTGCCAGAGCTGAAGGACCTGCGGTGACGTCACGTCATGTGATCAGTGCAGGGGGCGGGGCTTAGCCTTGGAGAAGAGATGGTGAAGCACCTGGGGTGACGTCACCGACATGTGATCAGTGCAGGGGGCGGGGCTCAGCTGTAACCATAGACCTCACAACAGTGACATCTCCACAGGTCCTTTAACACCTTGTATCCTAGTGTGCTGAACCCCACCCACTGCTCTGATCACATGATGGTGACATCATCATAGGTCCTTCCTCACCTCTGCTCCTCTTAACTCCTGAACTCTGCACTGATCACATGACGGCGACATCACCCACAGGGTCCTTCACTAACTCTTCTTTTCTTCCCTCCTGAACCCCTCCCCTCCACTGATCACATGACAGTGAGGTCACACCCCCCAGGTCCTTCCCCACCTCTTATCCACTCCACTGCTGACCCCGCCAACTGCACTGATCACATGACAGTGACATCACCCCAGGTCCTTAACCCCCTCAGCCCCGCTAGCTTAAACACCCTTAATGACCAGAGCACTTTTTACACTTCTGCACTACACTACTTTCACCGTTTATTGAAACACACAGAGAGAAAATGCACCAAACAGATATAACACTGACTATGCTGGCAAGACATAAATACAGGTATTAAAAGCTGAGACTTTTGCCAATATGTTCCAGTCATGGAGATATCGGAGCCCAATCATGCACCACGTCACCAGTTTTGAGTGTGTTTGCCTTTACTTGGCATTCTAACACTCCTTTGCACCTGGTAACCTCCATCACATGGTCTGGTGTGGGTGTGGCTCACGGCCTGGCTTCATCCACATTGTACAACCGCAGTATACATGCTGGGCATTTGTGGGAAGCTTGGCTGTGAGCTGAATTATATCACCCCCAGACCGTGTTCACACCATAGTTAGAGCAGTGGTTAGGACCCCTTGCCATGCTGAGAACCGTGACGTGGTGCATGATTGGGCTCCGATATCTCCATGACTAGAACATATTGGCAAAAGTCTCAGCTTTTAATACCTGTATTTGTGTCTTGCCAGCATAGTCAGTTATATCTGTTTGGTGCATTCTCTCTGTGTGTTCTCTATGATTGCTACATTCTGTGTAGTTTGCTCTTGTGGTGCATGTGGACCGCGTCGATATCCTCCATTGTATGCATATTTTGCTGGGGTTAGTCGATTACTGCGGTCCACATGCGGTCGGGTTGCTCCCCCAATGATAGACACGCCACAGTGTCATGGGCTGAGCAGCTCCTCCAGAATTGCCACTATATTTTTTTGTTTTTTCATTTTCTGTTTCACCGTTTATTGCTCGGTCATGCAACTTACCACCCAAATGAATTTTACCTCCTTTTCTTCTCACTAATAGAGCTTTCATTTGGTGGTATTTGGTGGTTACTCTTTTTATATTAATCGAAATTGACCGAAATTTTTGCAAAAAAAGTCATTTTTCACTTTTGGATGTAAAATTTTTCAATTAAAACTACATTTATATATAAATTTTTCTCTAAATTTATTGTTCTACATGTCTGATAAAAAAAAAATGCAATAAGTGTATATTTATTGGTTTGGGTAAAAGTTATAGCGTTTACAAACTATGGTGCAAAAATGTGAATTTCCGCATTTTGAAGCAGCTCTGACTTTCTGAGCACCTGTCATGTTTCCTGAGGTTCTACAATGCCCAGACAGTAGAAACACCCCACAAATGACCCCATTTCGGAAAGTAGACACCCTAAGGTATTCGCTGATGGGCATAGTGAGTTCATGGAAGTTTTTATTTTTTGTCACAAGAAAATGATTATCTTTTATTTTTTTACAAAGTCTCATATTCCACTAACTTGTGACAAAAAATAAAATACAATTTTACATGAACTCACCATACCCCTCACGGAATACCTTGGGGTGTCTTCTTTCCAAAATGGGGTCACTTGTGGGGTATTTATACTGCCCTGGCATTTTAGGGGACCTAAAGCGTGAGAAGTAGTTTGGAATCCAAATGTGTAAAAAATGCCCTGTGAAATCGTAAAGATACTCTTTAGAATTTGGGCCGCTTTGCGCACCTAGGCTGCAAAAAAGTGTCACACATGTGGTATCGCCATACTCAGAAGAAGTAGGGCAATGTGTTTCGGGGTGTATTTTTACATATACCCATGCTGGGTGAGAGAAATATCTCTGTAAAAGACAACTTTTCCCATTTTTTTTGATATTTCTCTCACCCAGCATGGGTATATGTAAAAATACACCCCAGAACACATTGCCCTACTTCTCCTGAGTACGGCGATACCACATATGTGACACTTTTTTGCAGCCAAGATGCGCAAAGGGGCCCAAATTCCAATGAGTACCTTTAGGAGGGCATTTTTAGACATTTGGATTCCAGACTTCTTCTCACGCTTTAGGGCCCCTAAAATACCAGGGCAGTATAAATACCCAACATGTGACCCCATTGTGGAAAGAAGACACCCCAAGGTATTCCGTGAGGGGCATGGCGAGTTCCTAGAATTTTTTTTTTGTTTGGCACAAGTTAGCGGAAAATGATTTTGTAAGAGAAAAAAAATAAAATAATAATTTTCCCCTAACTTGTGCCACAAAAAAAATATTCTATGAACTCGCCATGCCCCTCACGGAATACCTTGGGGTGTCTTCTTTCCAAAATGGGGTCACATGTGGGGTATTTATACTGCCCTGGCATTTTAGGGGCCCTAAAGCGTGAGAAGAAGTCTGGGATCCAAATGTCTAAAAAATGTTATGTATTTGGATTCCGTGAGGGGTATGGCGAGTTCATGTGAGATTTTATTTTTTGTCACAAGTTAGTGGAATATGAGACTTTGTAAGAAAAAACTAAAAAAAAATCAATTTCCGCTAACTTAAAACTTAAAAAAAAAATCTATGAACTCGCCATGCCCCTCAAAAGTGATCTTTATAGCGCCGCAGCGATTTTACGGTGTTTTTGCAGTGATCAGGAAAAAAAAATTCTGTCACTGCGGTGGGGCGGACTGAACGCAAGTGTGCGCACAAGATCAGGCCTGATCGGGCGAACACTGCGTTTTTTGTAGAGCCTATAGAACATGTCCTATTCTTGTCCGCAATTGCGGACAAGAAAAGGCATTTTCTATATAGTTCTGGCAATGTGCGGATCCGCAAAATGTGGAAAGCACATTGCCGGTGTCCGTGTTTTGCGGATCCGTAAAACACATACGGACGTCTGAATGGAGCCTTACAGGGGGCTGATCAATGACAGGGGGGTGATCAGGGAGTCTATATGGGGTGATCAGGGGTTAATAAAGGGTTAATAAGTGACAGGGGGGGGTGCAGTGTAGTGTTGTGATTGGTGCTACTTACAGAGCTGCCTGTGTCCTCTGGTGGTCGATCCAAGCAAAAGGGACACCAGAGGACCAGGTAGCAGGTATATCAGACGCTGTTATCAAAACAGCGTCTGATATACCTTTCAAGGGTTAAAAAATTCGCATCTACAGCCTGCCAGCAAATGATCGCCGCTGGCAGGCTGTAGATGCACTCATTTAACTGCCGTTTCCTGTGCACACAGGAGCGCGCGTTCACAGGAAATCTCGCGTCTCACGAGATGACGCGCCGACGCGTCGAAGAGGAGAGAATCGACCGCCTCCGGACCGCAATCCTGCATTAGGCAGTTAAGCTCTGGCAGTGCAGCAGATACTGGGCAGGTTCTTCATCACCCCTTCTACTCCCCACTGCTGAGCTCCGCCCCCTGCACTGGTCACATGACAGTGACATCATCACAGGTCCTTCACCTCTTCTCTCCTGAGCCCCGCCCTCTGCACTGATCACATGACAGTGACGTCACCCCAGGTCCTTCAGCTCTGGCAGTGCAGCAGATACTGGGCAGGTCCTGGTCGGTAGTCAGGGCTCTTGTTCTCTCTGGTATCAGCCATTCCTCCAGCCTGCAGGTAAGATGAGCTGTGAGGAGACAGTGTGGTGGAGAGCTCAGACATGTCACCTCTGGAGATTACTTACAGTGCGCTGCAAATAATACAGCGGGGGATCAATAATCTCTAGCTCTCCAGTTGTGGGATACTCTGCCTCCCAGCATGCACACTTACATGGCAGAACTCCTATAGAAGTGAATGGAGCATGCTGGGAGTGGTAGTTTCCCCACTGCTGGAGGCTGCTGAACCCTGCAGTAGTACACAAATCATTAACCCCTTGGTGACCCTGCCCGTGGAAGTCGTCATGTTTCAAACAGCAGATACCCGCGGCGATTGCATGCGATTAGCCATAATGGCTCTTACATGCCTGTGTGTCCCCTGTGCCCGTATTGCAGACAGCAGATCCGCAGTATATGAGCACTGGCGGTGTGCGCTCCGTATCACGGATGTGGACCTATTCAATTCAATGGATTAGCAAAATGCGGACCAGAAGCCCACGGGAGCACTATGGAACACCTCCATGGGTTTTGTATAGCTTGGAAGAAAGACGAGACAGAGGGGAGATGAGAGAAACTGCTAAATACATAAAGGGAATCAACAAGGTAAAAGAGGAGAGAAGATTTACAAGAAGAAAAACTGCTACAAGAGGACATAGTTTTAAATTAGAGGGGAAAAGGTTTAATAGTAATATCAGGAAGTATTACTTTACTGAGAGAGTAGTGGATGCATGGAATAGCCTTTCTGCAGAAGTGGTAGCTGCAAATACAGTGAAGGAGTTTAAGCATGCATGAGATAGGCATAAGGCCATCCTTCATATAAGATAGGGCCAGGGGCTATCCATAGTATTCAGTATATTGGGCAGACTAGATGGGCCAAATGGTTCTTATCTGCCGACACATTCTATGTTTCGGTTCCATGTTCTATTTTTTTACGGTGCGGACTGAATCGCGCGGTCCGTGGATCCATTCAAGTAAAAAAGGGTCCGCACCTGCAAACAGCGCGTACAAGGCCAGTGCATTGTGGACTGCAGTTTGCGCTCCGTAGACTGGGCAGGGGCACATGAGCCCTAACAGTGTTTCCCGGCTTAGGCTAGTTTCACACTAGCGTTCGGCTGTCCGCTCGTGAGCTCCGTTTGAAGGGGCTCACGAGCGGACCCGAACGCTTCCGTCCAGCCCTGATGCAGTCTGAATGGATGCGGATCCGCTCAGACGGCATCAGTCTGGCGGCGTTCAGCCTCCGCTCGCCTCCGCACGGACAGGCGGACAGCTGAACGCTGCTTGCAGCGTTCGGGTGTCCGCCTGGCCCTGCGGAGGCGTGCGGATCCGTCCAGACTTACAATGTAAGTCAATGGGGACGGATCCGTTTGAAGATGCCACAATATGGCTCAATCTTCAGGCGGATCCGCCCCCCATTGACTTTACATTGAAAGTCTGGACGGATCCGTCCGAGGCTATTTTCACACTTAGCTTTTATATGCCAAAATAATGCAGACGGATCCGTTCTGAACGGAGCCTCTGTCTGCATTAATATGATCGGATCCGTTCAGAACGGATCCGATCGAATGCTAGTGTGAAAGTAGCCTAAGACCAGATGAGATCTAGTAGAACCTCGAGCAGGCTCCGATACCCATCACTGACATATACCAACCCAGAAGAATAAATATAGGGCGGCTCACTAAAGCCCAAAAAAATTGAATGAGGTGTTCTATCCGACGAAGCGTACCCAACGCTTGTACGTGGGGAATTTATAGAAGAAGTATAGGGATGGCACTCTGGTCATAGGTAGTGCATGGAAAAGAATATTTTATTAATAAATGGCTGGTTGCTGATAATGGATACAAATATAAAAAAGTTGTCTAGATAAAATTAGTAAATAAGTTGATAATTGTGGTAATACTGGTATATATCCTAGGTCTAAAATAGCGTCCTCCTAGGAATATAAAATGTACACGATATCAATGCATAAAAGATAAATAGTAAAAGTAGAAATGAAAAATAATAATAAAAAAAATATCCAATTGGGTGGAGGTGATAAAAGTCAGATAAACCTACTGGGGGTAGGTGCAGATATCAAGTCCAAATGATGTCACAAGAAGAATAAATATAGGTGAGAGGTGGGGGCACCCCTTTTGAGGGAGATGATAATGTTCAGTTCGATCTGAATTTGCCCACTTTGTTTCAGATAGATAAGGTGTTAACCTCCGATTAATAACTGTTTGTTTTCACAGATATCCAACAGTAGTATTATAATAAAGTACTGCTATTTTAGCAGGTACGTTACCCTCCTGTAGATCAGAGGTAGGCTGGTGAGCGGCTCCTGGCGGGCGGGTGGCGTCCACGTGTGTTGTTCCCGCTCAAACTCTCTGTTCCCGCTTACGGAGCTGTATGCTCTGCCTGTCTGCTGTTGTGGCTGTTTGTCACTCCCGGGGAGTGTGTACATTTTATATTCCTAGGAGGACGCTATTTTAGACCTAGGATATATACCAGTATTACCACAATTATCAACTTATTTACTAATTTTATCTAGACAACTTTTTTATATTTGTATCCATTATCAGCAACCAGCCATTTATTAATAAAATATTCTTTTCCATGCACTACCTATCACCAGAGTGCCATCCCTATACTTCTTCTATATATACCAACCCAGGCCAGCAGGTGGCAGCACTGGATGAGGCGATAGGATGGCTATATAGTCATCACAGAGCACAATGGGCTAATTATTGCCAATTAGGGTGTTTTATAAAAAGTTATATAGTTTTTAAAAACACAGAAAAATGAAAAAAAATATATATAGAAGTTCAAATCACACCCTTTCTCAAAAAAAAAAAATATATATATAGTATTTGTCACACCCACATTCCGCCCATATTATTAAAATATATAAATTATATCCCATATAGCAAACGGAGAAATAGCAAAAAATTCTAAATGGCCAATTTGTAATTTTTGTGGTCACTTTAGCTCCCCCCAAAAATTTTATAAAAAGTGATCGAAAAGTCACACACAAAATCAGTGCTCCAGACAAAAAAAATACCTAGTAGCCATTAGCTCCTGAACTGAAAAATTTAGGAGCCAAATTAAATTTTTAGTCGCCAAATCGAAACCGAATCAAAATTTTGGTATCGTGACAACGCTACGCCGATCAGATCTGCATAGGGTTGTTTCGATACCCAAATTTTGATTTGCTTTCATTACCATAAAAAGTATTGCGATACTCAATACCGTGGAAAAAAAAACACCAAAAAAAAGCCGCGTGCATTTCACATTTTTTGAAACGTTCGGCCCATAATAGAACAGTCCTATCCTATTTTTTGGGGTGACAAGGTGACAAAAAATGGCGAATCGCATGGTTTTTATTTATTTATTTCTGTTACGGCGCTCACCGCATAGGAGATATTTTTAAATAATTTAATAGTTTGGACTTTTCGGACACAGCGCTATGTAATATGTTTATTTATTGTTTATATATTTTATATGTGTTTTGACTGATCAGGCAAAAGATAAAACCACTGCATTCTACGGTTTTATCTCCGGCGAAAAAACGGACTTGACTGAATGCCGGATCCGGCATTTTTCCCCATAGGAAATGGGATAGGTATTTTTTTTAGTCTGGAGCACTGATATATATATATATAGTCACCTGGCCTGCGGTATTAGTGCCAGATCCGGCATTCAAAATACCAGAATGCCGGATCCGTCCTTCCGTAAAAATGTGTAAAAAGGTACAAGACGGATCCTTCTGTCCGCATGACAAGCGGAGAGATGGATTCGTTCTTGCAATGCATTTGTGAGATGGATCCGCATCCGGATGCGTCTCACAAATGCTTTCAGTTACATCCAGATCGGCGGATCCAGCAGGCAGCTCCGACGACGGATCACACTGCCGCAAGTGTGAAAGTAGCCTTAGTGTTTTTTTCGTTTTTTTTTTACTTACTATTATCCCCCGTAGGGGCTGTAACCCTTGTCCTATTCACCCTTAGGCCCCTTTCACATGGGCGAGATTTCCGCACGGGTGCAGTGCAAGGTGAACGCATTGCACCCGCACTAAATCCGGACCCATTCACTTCTATGGGGCTGTGCGCATGAGAGGTGATTTTCACGCATCACTTGTGCGTTGCGTGAACATCGCAGCATGTTCTATATTGTGCGTTTTTCACGCAACGCAGGCCCCATAAAGATAATGGGGCTGCGTGAAAATCGCAAGTGCGGATGCGGTGCGATTTTCACGCATGGTTGCTAAGATCAAAGTCTATTCACTGTATTATTTTCCCTTATAACATGGTTATAAGGGAAAAAATTAGCATTCCTTAATACAGAATGCATAGTAGAAGGTCAATTGAGGGTTAAAAAATAAAAAAAGATTAACTCACTCCAATTGATCATGTAGCTGCCGGTCTCCTGTTCTTTCTTCAGGACCTGTGGTGACATCACTATGCTCATCACATGGTCCATTACCATGGTGATGGATCATGTGATGTACCATGTGATGAGCACAGTGATGTCACCACAGGTCCTTTGACAGGTCCTGAAGAAAGAACAGAAGACCGGCAGCTACGCGATCAATTGGAGGAGGTGAGTTAATTTTTATTTATTTATTTTTTTAACCCTCATTGGCACTGCGCCACCAATGTTTATTATACTGGGGTGTTGGGGGGGGGGCCGCACTGCGCCACCAATGTTTATTATACTGGGGTGTTGGGGGGGGGGGGGCGCACTGCGCCACCAATGTTTATTATACTGGGGTGTTGGGGGGGCGCACTGCGCCACTGTTTATTATACTGGGGTGTTGGGGGGCCGCACTGCGCCACCAATGTTTATTATACTGGGGTGTTGGGGGGGGCGCACTGCGCCACTAATGTTTATTATACTGGGGTGTTGGGGGGGTGCACTGCGCCACTGTTTATTATACTGGGGTGTTGGGGGGCCGCACTGCGCCACCAATGTTTATTATACTGGGGTGTTGGGGGGGGGCGCACTGCGCCACTAATGTTTATTATACTGGGGTGTTGGGGGGGGGCGCACTGCGCCACCAATGTTTATTATACTTGGGTGTTGGGGGGGCGCACTGCGCCACCAATGTTTATTATACTTGGGTTTGGGGGGGGGGCCGCACTGCGCCACCAATGTTTATTATACTTGGGTTTGGGGGGGGGCCGCACTGCGCCACCAATGTTTATTATACTTGGGTGTTGGGGGGGCGCACTGCGCCACCAATAAAGATAACTGACCTGTTAATACAAATGCAGGAGGCGGGTGCCGGAATCAAATAGCCGACACCCGACCTCTATGACAGGGAGCTGCGATCTGCTGCAGTTAACCCCTCAGGTACCACACCTAAAGGGTTAACTGCAGCGGATGGCAGCTCCCTGTCATAGAGGTCGGGTGTCGGCTAGTTGATTCCGGAACCCGCCTCCTGCATTTGTATTAACAGGTCAGCCCCTCCCCTCCTCCTCCCGTCTCTTCTTATTGGCGGAGGCGGCGGCGGCAGCACAGGGGGGAGGGAGAGACTCCTTCTCCTCTGCGCTGCTGAGAAGAACATCGGCGGCGGGGTAGAGAACTATCATCTCTGGTGCCCCACCGCTGTATTCAACGGCAGAGCTGCGGCGGCGGGTCTAGTCGCAAATGGTGACAAAACTAAAAAGTCTTGTCGCCATTTGTAAATTCTAAGTCGCATTGGCGACCATTTTGGTCGCCATCTGGAGCCCTTAACATAGTGTTAGTGAAAAGTACAGATCGCCCCGCAAAAAACGAGCCCCACACAGCTCCGTACACAAAACTATAAAAATGTATAGGGGTCTGAATAAGGATTTTTTTTTTCAGCATTAAAATACAAGAAAAACTATTAAAAAAAAACTGTATAAATGTGGTGTCGCTGTAATTGTACTGACCCAGTTTTACATTATGCGGAAGATGTTTTTGAGGTGAATCAAGTCTTGTTAGACATAAGAGGATTCAAACAGGCGTGAAACTGTAGTGATGTTCAGAATGTGGGAAATGTTTTACACAGAATTAATTTCTAATTAAACATAGAAGTCAAACAGAATAAAAGTCGTATTGATGTCTAGGATAGACGAGGAGCTGTAGCGCTAAAGTGCTATCAGAGCAAAACAGAATGCTAAACCCCTGGGGCTGCATGGCCATGTGTATCACATGATAAGTCGTAGTTACAGTCAATATGCAGGTCCATGTGACTTGCATTGTGTTCCACGATGACCTGCGAAGTGTTGGACTGACAAATACTAGATGCAGCGTCACAACGCGACATTATGATCTCCATATCACGTGACACCTCACTGTGCAACTCCATCCTAACGGCAGATAAAAATGTTTCTTTTTTCATTGGATTCTTTCCATGTTAGGGCTCGTGCACACGACCGCCATGTTTTTTGCGGTCAGCAATTTGCGGATCCACAAAACACGGATGCTGACCGTGCTCATTCTGCAATTTGCGGTACCGAAAGGGGTTTCCCTTAATACAAATGCCTATTCTTGTCCGCCAAACGGACAAGAATAGTTCATGTTCTATTTTTTTCCGGCCCCGCGGAACGGAGCTAAGGATGCAGACAGCACATGGAGTGATGTCCGCGTCTTTTGCGGCCCCATTGAAGTGAATGGGTTTGCATCTGAAAAAATGTGGATCGGATGCAGAACCAAACTACGTTCATGTGCATGAGGCCTTGAGCCAAATGACCAAATTATATTTCTCGGAAGAGAAGAAGAGCCTTGTTTACTCCCAAAGCAGAGAAGATAAATTGTCCCCATGAACCTTGCTTCTTATCGCTGTATTCACACCTCCACCCACATTGCGGGAGAGTCCAGAGTGACATGGGGAGAAGTAACGACGCTCCATGTAATAGTTTTATAACGTATGTGGACATATTAATATTTCATCTTCATCCAAACAGTATTTACAGATCAAATAATCTCTTCTATTTGCTCCACGACAGCGTCACCATTGTCACTGACAGACATTGTCTTCTTGGCTCATATTATACTTTCTCCTAGCGCTGTGACCTTCATTGCTCCTACAGACTAACCCTCCTGTGCGGAGACAGTGATATTGGTGGCATGATGGCTATATCACTGATTTATCTGACCGGGTGATCTGTGATAATTAACCCCATATGTACATTCCTGCGGTTTAATGGTAAACCTATCTAGATACTGGAGCTGAGTGATATATCGCTGGTGGGAATCGCTGGTGATGTCACATCTGTTAATTAACCCCTGAATAATGCCAACATGACTTCAGTGACCAAGTGATGCTCATATATGTGTTTCATATGTATCCTCCCTCCATCTTTATTACCTGCAGAACATGAATGGACGCATGGTGCAGAATTAGTAGTATCTTGTATGTCTTAGATAAGTACTGGCCGGTAGGTCGCCCCCTCATTTGGGACTCTGCTTGTTGAATAATGAATACACTGCATGCTTTTTTCTATTTTTTTTCCAAAAAAGTTATTACATTTTCTCAATAAAACACTGTGGAAAATAATAAAACTGTAAAAAAAACTGTAAGAAAAATAATATATAATCGCACAAGAACAACCCAGTTCTACAGCTTTATACGGTAAAGCCAAACAATATATCTCTGGGTGATTCACAGTTTTCATTTCAGGTTGTATATTTGGATGTAAAAGGTCCTTTGATGCCACGTGACGACTTCTAGGAAACATCTGACAAATCGTATATATGAAGATAGATATTTTCTTAATTATATTTTACATTTTACAGTTAAAGGGATACAGATAAAGGGGTATTAAATTAGAGGGGCAAAGGTTTAACAGTAATATCAGGAAGTATTACTTTACTGAGAGAGTAGTGGATGCATGGAATAGCCTTCCTGCAGAAGTGGTAGCTGCAAATACAGTGGAGGAGTTTAAGCATGCATGGGATAGGCATAAGGCCATCCTTCATATAAGATAGGGCCAGCGGCTTTTCATAGTATTCAGTATATTGGGCAGACTAGATGGGCCAAATGGTTCTTATCTGCCGACACATTCTAGGTTTCTATGTATTGCCCCCTCCCCCATTCTTTCACAACCCTGTTAAAGGGGCATTCCGGGGTTACATTGTTATCCACTATCCACAGGATAGGGGATAACTATCAGATCGGTGGGGGTCCCAGTGGTAGGAAAGGAGGCCCCGTACTCTTGCAGTCCCCTGAAATGAACAAAATAGACAAGCACAGTACTCATGCAGTTCATTACAGGGGGCTGCAAGAGGTACGGGGCCCCTGTTCTTGTGATTGGTGTGGGTCCCAGTCGTAGGATCCCCTCAAATTTACTTAATGTAACGGAATACCCCTTTAAGGACACTCAGAGTTCCATGGGGTTCTCCAGCATTGAGTGTATAGCTATAGACTGGAATATTTTTGTCCTCGATCAATGTCTTACAATAAAAGGGCTTTCATTTGTCAAAAATTTGTGTTGTTTCTTTGTGTTCTTCCGCATATGTCCTCATTAGACCCAACATTTTTTGTATTTACTGTGAATTCAGAGGTATGAGAATAAATAGGCTTAAAATGACTAAGTGAATAAATGGTTTTATGAACAATAGTGGTATAATTAATAAATGCAGATATATATCTCATATAAAAGAATATAAAATAAAGAAACTAAGCTCGGGTCAGTTCTTGACTAGCTTTCTCTGCACTTTGTCAACACCCAAGATGGAGCATAACAAAGAGCCAGGGTAGGGTTCAAAAGACTTGCTAATTCTATATTCTAGCTATACAATCGTAAATCGTCATCGGTACGAAATCTACCTGTCTAATACAGCCTTGATAAACAATGAGTATGTATATAGCTCAGTGCCCCACTAGGGTGAGCACTGAACACCCCAGTATATTACTTATGTGTGTGCAGTGAACATAGCAAAACTTTGATAATGTGATATAGTTCAAATTAATTCCCTCATAAATTAATGAATTCTCAAGATAGTCCAGTGGTTCTAAAGTTATATTACATGGTAAGGATGACAGAGAGCTTCCCTCCACCGGTCAATTTACATGTTCCTAAAATAACACATTGCTTTTGTATTCAAAGTGCTGGAGTTTCATCTAGATCTGAGATGAACACTCTCAAATTGCCCTTAAAGTCTCCTTCGCACATCAATGAATTATGGATGTGTGTTGTCTGTGTCTCCACGGACTGCTAATCGACCATTGACTTTAATGTGTGGTTTTTACGGCCCATGGAGACACTGCAGGATTATGTCCTATCTGGTCTATGATTACGGATCCCTCACGCATATTATAGTCTATGGGTCCATAAAAAAATATCACTCATCATTTATCAGTTCTGGTGCGACAAACATGGCAGTGGATGTGGCTTGTATGCTTCGTAATAGTGAGATCACAGATATCCATGCAAGCACCGTGACGTCTTAATAAGCCTTATAGCTGGCGGTGGATCCGCCAAAGTTATGAAGAGGTGCCAGGCCTCTCCATAACTTCGGCGCATCCAGCGTCAGTTCTAAATTTACACCTGGCGTGAGTGGTGAAAAGTCGCAGTAAATGACCCCCATAGTTTGTAAGGCTGAAAAAAGCCCTCTGTCCATCTAGTTCAGCCTGTTATCCTGCAAGTTGATCCAGAGGAAGGCAAAAAAAAAAAAACCCTGTGAGGTAAATGCCAATTTTCCTCATTTTAGGGGAAAAAATTCCTTCCCGACTCCAATCAGACATCAGAATAACTCCCTGGATCAGCGACCCCTCTCTAGTAGCTATAGCCTGTAATATTATTACACTCCAGAAACACATCCAGGCCCCTCCTGAACTCTTTTAGTGAACTCACCATCACCACCTCCTCGGGCAGAGAGTTCCATAGTCTCACTGCTCTTACCATAAAGAATCCTCTTCTATGTCTGTGTACAAACCTTCTTTCCTCCAGACGCAGAGGATGTTCCCTCGTCACAGTCCTGGGGATAAATAGATGATGGGAGTGATCTCTGTACTGACCCCTGATATATTTATACATAGTAATTAGATCTCCCCTCAGTCGTCTTTTTTCTAAAGTGAATAACCCTAATTTTGATCATCTTTCAGGGTACTGTAGTTGCCCCATTCCAGTTATTACTTTAGTTGCCCTCCTCTGGACCCTCTCCAGCTCTGCTATGTCTGCCTTGTTCACAGGAGCCCAGAACTGTACACAGTACTCCATGTGTGGTCTGATTTGTAAAGTGGCAAAAATTTGAGATTTTATTAGGGCCGGCATTGTATACTCCATTTTTATATGAAGAGAGTTTTAATAAGATGTGCCAAATTTACTAAAAAGCACAGGCCACTTAAGTTTTGCACATTTTCCAGCAGTATGTATGCCAGAAATCAAATCTACACCACCTATGGGCTGTGGAGGCCATGCCCATTCTGTTAAGGCCTTCCTCTTCTTTAGAAAATGGATAAGTGTTTTAGAAACCAACAGAGTCACAAATGATTACATCACCAAACGGTCTCAATTAAACGGTACACTCCCGATACATAAATGAATCACAACAAGGAAGAGTGCAAAAACACACCATCAATGAATAATAAAATACAGTGGGATGCGAAAGTTTGGGCAACCTTGTTAATCGTCATGATTTTCCTGTATAAATCGTTGGTTGTTACGATAAAAAATGTCAGTTAAATATATCATATAGGAGACACACACAGTGATATTTGAGAAGTGAAATGAAGTTTATTGGATTTACAGAAAGTGCTATAATTGTTCAAACAAAATTAGGCAGGTGCATAAATTTGGGCACCACAAAAAAGAAATGAAATCAATATTTAGTAGATCCTCCTTTTGCAGAAATTCCAGCCTCTTAACGCTTCCTGTAGGTTCTAATGAGAGTCTGGATTCTGGTTGAAGGTATTTTGGACCATTCCTCTTTACAAAACATCTTTAGGTCATTCAGGTTGGACGGCTTCCGAGCAGGAACAGCTCTCTTTCTGTCACACCACAGATTTTCAATTATATTCAGGTCTGGGGACTGAGATGGCCATTCCAGAACGTTGTACTTGTTCCTCTGCATAAATGCCTTAGTGGATT
Organism: Bufo gargarizans; assembly: GCF_014858855.1. Classification (NCBI taxonomy): domain Eukaryota; kingdom Metazoa; phylum Chordata; class Amphibia; order Anura; family Bufonidae; genus Bufo; species Bufo gargarizans. The sequence goes on along the minus strand of NC_058080.1, from coordinate 742,188,496 downwards.
TTGAGCAGTGTTTAGGGTCGTTGAAAGATCCAGCCTCGGCGCAGCTTCAGCTTTGTCACTGATTCCTGGACATTGGTCTCCAGAATCCGCTGATACTGAGTGGAATCCATGCGTCCCTCAACTTTGACAAGATTCCCAGTCCCTGCACTGGCCACACAGCCCCACAGCATGATGGAACCACCACCATATTTTACTGTAGGTAGCAGGTGTTTTTCTTGGAATGCTGTGTTCTTTTTCCTCCATGCATAACGCCCCTTGTTATGGCCAAATAACTCAATTTTAGTTTTTTATCAGTCCAGAGCACCTTATTCCAAAATGAAGCTGGCTTGTCCCAATGTGCTTTAGCCCACCTCAAGCGGCGGAGAAAAGGCTTCTTCTGCATCACTCTCGCATACAGCATCTCCTTGTGTAAAGTACGCCGAATGGTTGAACGATGCACAGTGACTCCATCTGCAGCAAGATGATGTTGTAGGTCTTTGGTGCTGGTCTGTGGGTTGACTCTGACTGTTCTCACCATTCGTCACTTCTGTCTATCCGAGATTTTTCTTGGTCTGCCACTTCGAGCCTTAACTTGAACTGAGCCTGTGGTCTTCCATTTCCTCAATATGTTCCCAACTGTGGAAACAGACGGCGGAAATCTCTGAGACAGCTTTCTGTATCCTTCCCCTAAACCATGATGGTGAACAATCTTTGTCTTCAGGTCATTTGAGAGTTGTTTTGAGACCCCCATGTTGCTACTCTTCAGAGAAAATTAAAAGAGGAGGGAAACTCACAATTGACCCCCTTAAATACTCTTTCTCATGATTGGATTCCCCCGTGTATGTAGGTCAGGGGTCACCGAGCTTACCAAGCCAATTTGAGTTCCAATAATTAGTTCTAAAGGTTTTGGAATCAATAAAATGACAACAACAGCGACCACATGTCTGCACCGGCCTGATTGTGTGTAAACAATTATAGCACTTTCTGTAAATCCAATAAACTTCATTTCACTTCTCAGATATCACTGTGTGCGTCTCCGATATGATAGATTTAACTGACATTTTTTATCGTAACAACCAATGATTTATACAGGAAAATCATGACGATTAACAAGGTTGCCCAAACTTTCGCATCCCACTGTATAATGTTATCCACAGTACAAACTTGTGAACAAGCAGGGACAAAAACACAGCGGCACGCCACCTCGCTAACAACCTCTAGACTATAGCAATTAGCAGCAATGAAAAAACGACGTCAGAAGATGTAAATAACATGTCCCATGTCAGGGTTAAAACGGTCATATATATATATAAAGTGCATGTACATTGGTAGGTATGCCAGAAAGTGACCTGTGCATAACGAGAGCAGCAAAATAACTAACAAGTTTACTTGCTAAATTACACATGCAGCATGAAGGGCAACATACCAATAGAGAGAGAGATGGAAGCAAAGTGGTGGCGCTCCTCGACGCGCGCTTCGCGTGTGATCGCTTCCTCAGGAGGAGTGAAAGGTCAGGGGAAAATGACAGATTTAAAAAATACTATGCGGTATGCCCTTGTGATGAGATTCATATTGGCTTAACAACTAGAGAATTTCGAAAAAGGATACGGGAGCACGTTAGGGATATAGAAAAGGCGAAGACATAGAGGGTCTCAATGATCTGAAGACCATACCCAAACATTTTAAGCTCTACCATCAAAGTAATCCTAATGGATTACGATTCAGGGGCATTGACCGTGTACACTTAGGGATTAGAGGGGGCAATTGCAGTAAAATCTTGGCCCAGATAGAAAGTAAATGGATATTTAGGCTCAAGACCCTGACCCCTAAGGGATTGAATGAAAGTCTTGGCTTTGGCGCCTTTCTTTAAACAGTGGCGTTATTTTAGGGGTATATGGGGTTATATATAGCTTTAAGGAGCGTTTTATTTATTTTTTCCTCTCTTTGCCTTATGATTAACTTGTATATAATACTGTTATTTCTTTATTCTTAGTTTGCCTACTTACCATGAATTTGATTCTTTTCCATGAATGTCCGTCCTTGGAGGTGAAGCCAAATATATAATTGGATGAAAAACTCCTTTCTCCTTTGTTGGATTTTAGAAAACGTCATTATTCCTATATTGTCAGTGAATAACACTTATTTATATTATGGCTTTGACACACGTCTGACTGTTTGTACAGTTGGCATATGTAACCATCAGGAACAATGGGTGATTGGTGTTTTATAATATTTGTACTTTAATCATGTCTTTTCATTATTTATTAATTTATGTAGCACGACAATATGAATTGAGAATGGTATTTATTTATGTACCGATTAATCACATATTGTATTTATTGTTATTATTGTATCATCACTAATGTAAATATATTATTTGTGTAATTATGGATATATGATTTAATAATGAAGCATGCCTTTCATTGTATTGGCACACTGTAGCACTTATTCTTATAATGTAACGTCTATAACGTATGCACTATATATGTAGGATATGGCGTAATTTCAATTTCTTTTTCTTCTACTTTTCTTTGGTATTTCTGAGCTGTCCGGTGTTAATCTTATTGTGCAGCCGGTTTATAATCATTTAAGGATATGCTCCATCTATAATACACTGAAGTATAAAATATAAGATGCATCCTTCGGCTATCCTCATTATTGATCTTTATTGCTGCTACCAACATATGCGTCACTTGTGCGCATGACTGTCCGGCCCGTACGCCTGCTTCCGCCCATTCTCCGCTTGGATATGATGGTGGCGATGGCGATCCACATCATCTTTGTGTGACTGCCCTCTCTTCCACCAGCCTCAGGGGAAGGGCGGAAGCGGCATGACATGGCGGGTACTGATTGGTCATGCGCCGTTAGTGTGGCGAGGACACCTGTGAGGCATCATGTGTTCTTAATTCTGCCGGTTCATAGGTAAGCTTTCCTTTTTAAACCTGTCATTTTCCCCTGACCTTTCACTCCTCCTGAGGAAGCGATCACACGCGAAACGCGCGTCGAGGAGCGCCACTACTTTGCTTCCATCTCTCTCTCTATTGGTATGTTGCCATTCATGCTGCATGTGTAATTTAGCAAGTAAACTTGTTAGTTATTTTGCTGCTCTCGTTATGCACAGGTCACTTTCTGGCATACTTACCAATGTACATGCACTTTATATACAGGGAGTGCAGAATTATTAGGCAAGTTGTATTTTTGAGGATTAATTTTATTATTGAACAACAACCATGTTCTCAATGAACCCAAAAAACTCATTAATATCAAAGCTGAATATTTTTGGAAGTAGTTTTTAGTTTTTTTTTAGTTTTAGCTATTTTAGGGGGATATCTGTGTGTGCAGGTGACTATTACTGTGCATAATTATTAGGCAACTTAACAAAAAACTAATATATACCCATTTCTATTTATTTTTTCCAGTGAAACCAATATAACATCTCAACATTCACAAATATACATTTCTGACATTCAAAAACAAAACAAAAACAAATCAGTGACCAATATAGCCACCTTTCTTTGCAATGACACTCAAAAGCCTGCCATCCATGGAATCTGTCAGTGTTTTGATCTGTTCACCATCAACATTGCGTGCAGCAGCAACCACAGCCTCCCAGACACTGTTCAGAGAGGTGTACTGTTTTCCCTCCTTGTAAATCTCACATTTGATGATGGACCACAGGTTCTCAATGGGGTTCAGATCAGGTGAACAAGGAGGCCATGTCATTAGTTTTTCTTCTTTTATACCCTTTCTTGCCAGCCACGCTGTGGAGTACTTGGACGCGTGTGATGGAGCATTATCCTGCATGAAAATCATGTTTTTCTTGAAGGATGCAGACTTCTTCCTGTACCACTGCTTGAAGAAGGTGTCTTCCAGAAACTGGCAGTAGGACTGGGAGTTGAGCTTGACTCCATCCTCAACCCGAAAAGGCCCCACAAGCTCATCTTTGATGATACCAGCCCAAACCAGTACTCCACCTTGCTGGCGTCTGACAAAGGGTAAGACTATTCCTGTTATTAACTATGTGGCAGAGCCAGTGACAGTGAGCTCTCTGCCCTTTACCAATCCAGCCACGGGCCCATCCATCTGGCCCATCAAGACTCACTCTCATTTCATCAGTCCATAAAACCTTAGAAAAATCAGTCTTGAGATATTTCTTGGCCCAGTCTTGACGTTTCAGCTTGTGTGTCTTGTTCAGTGGTGGTCGTCTTTCAGCCTTTCTTACCTTGGCCATGTCTCTGAGTATTGCACACCTTGTGCTTTTGGGCACTCCAGTGATGTTGCAGCTCTGAAATATTGCCAAACTGGTGGCAAGTGGCATCTTGGCAGCTGCACGCTTGACTTTTCTCAGTTCATGGGCAGTTATTTTGCGCCTTGGTTTTTCCACACGCTTCTTGCGACCCTGTTGACTACGTTGAATGAAACGCTTGATTGTTCGATGATCACGCTTCAGAAGCTTTGCAATTTTAAGAGTGCTGCATCCCTCTGCAAGATATCTCACTATTTTTGACTTTTCTGAGCCTGTCAAGTCCTTGTTTTGACCCATTTTGCCAAAGGAAAGGAAGTTGCCTAATAATTATGCACACCTGATATAGGGTGTTGATGTCATTAGACCACACCCCTTCTCATTACAGAGATGCACATCACCTAATATGCTTAATTGGTAGTAGGCTTTCGAGCCTATACAGCTTGGAGTAAGACAACATGCATAAAGAGGATGATGGGGTCAAAATACTCATTTGCCTAATAATTCTGCACTCCCTGTATTGTGGCAATGTGAACATTGAAGTGTTGTTTTCCCCAGGCTCCAGTCCGGGACTTAGGGCATGCTCATGTCCAGGGATCCTATTTAATCCTGCTACTGGATCTTGGGTGGGTCTCACTCTGGAGAGTGTGCAGACAGAGGCCTGGTGAGGCTCTGTCAGTGTGGTCTCAGATAGGCCAGGCTGAGGGGCCACGAGGCTATGCAATAGCCTGGACTTTGGGGGACTTGCATACAGAAGGCTGGAGTGGCTCTGGGTGGTCTGAGCCAGGAGGGCTGAGAGACCACTATCCCCCAAGAGACCCTGGTGTGAGAGCAGCCTGGAGGCTGCTGAAGGTTGGGCTGGGAAAGCCGCATCTCATCACGGGTGTGAACTGTGGTACGCTTTAGGTGAGTCAGGGAAACCTATGTGTTTAGATAGGGCCCAGACGGGCAAGGTATTTTATTTTGGCTTTGTGTGTTTTTCTTTATGCCGTGTGCCACAATAAAGCACAGTTTGGCCCCTAAATCCTGGTGTCTGAAGAAATGTGTGATTGCAACCACCTGGAAAAGAGCTAATCCCCTACATTTGGTGGAGGATGCGGGCACATGTCCGTGCTGAAAAGTAAAAAAAAAACAACGTGGTTGCTAGGGGCAACAACATCACTGAAAAGAGCAGGTGCTGCTGAATGTTGCCAAGGAATTGCTGTGTTGCTGTGCAGTGATTTAAAGGGCCGGAAGCCTGCTAGTTTGCAGGAGCAGAGACTGTTGGTGTTAATCTGGACATTTTTTTTTTCTGTGGTGCAAACAGTGCAGGATTTAAAGGGCCAGAAGCCGAGTACAAGAGACTGATCAGTGGAAATGGCTACAAAATGGTATAGCCCGTGGGAGAAATCCTGCGAGTTAGTGATCGTCGGAATCCCACTGGGGGTCATTCTAGATTCCCGCCAGCAAGTGTCTCGGGTCCTGCCTGAAATTCTGGACTTTGTAACAAGGGGGCCAGAGACAAAAACTACGGTGTCACTGACCTTTGTGACTGACTATGGCTTTGTGCAATGGGAGCTGTTAAAATGTGAGACACTGGAAGTGGAATTTGTACTGGGCAAGGACTTTCCATTGTTTGGGCAGTTGTGGAGCGGAGGTCCTGATAAAAAGCAAAGATGTGCCGTTGCCAAGGGCAACCGTCGGGAAGACAAAGAGGTGGAGATCGGTGCGGTTCTCAGGAGTGCATATCTTCCCTGCGACTGTGTCCGGAGTCCTAGAGAGGAAGTGCGGAGGTGCAGTAAAGCTGTTGCTAGGAGCAACCACAACCTTGATGAGTCCGCGGGAGAGGATGTCACTGCTTTACCAGAATGGTTGATTACAAAGGGTAAGACTGTTCCTGTTATTAACCATGTGGCAGAGCCAGTGACAGTGAGCCGGCGGCAGGGGATACGTGGCAGAGCCAGTGACAGTGAGCCGGCGGCAGGGGATATTTGCTGGGCCGGTAGGTGATAAGTCACACAGAGAAAAGACTGTGTCTGAACAGGCGGATAAGCCGGCTGTGATTGCTCCCTCGCAGGAACCTGCAGGGGAGAAGGTTTCTGTGTTACCTCAGTTGCCCATGACCAAAGCTAGTTTTGGGATGACAAAGATCCGGGATCCCATGCTAGCCCGGGTAAGGGGTAGCACAATATTAAAACCTGAGACTGGTAAAATAATAAAGGTGCTGGACAGTCATGCAGAGAAGGACTATCCGCTGATTTTCACTGAGCGTGAGACTCCAATGAGAACAGAGACTGATGAACTTGATGTTACAGATACGCTCATGCATGAGGGAGTGTTGGGGTGTAATCTTCCCTTATGCTGGGAGTTGTGGAGTAATGGAGACACTTCTGCAGAGAGTGTAAAAACTCCTGCAGAACTTGTACCTGTACCTGTAAGTGAACGTGTAAGGAAAAGGACCATTGAAAACAGTGATGGTACCATGTTTGCCGAAATGCATAATGGAAATGTGAAGTCATGTGATATGTGATAATAATGACATGCCTTTTCCTTTGCAGGCTGTGATTGGGGAAAAAGCTCCCCCTGTCGGTAAACATGTGTCTGATGTAAAAGTGTTGATAAATGTTGAAGAAACACCGCTAGGAGACCCAATTGTAGACAATGTGGCGGGGCTAAAGGGTGTACCACACGGACCAGAGGTGGATGTGCAGTCTCCACAGGTTTCTATGATTAATAAAATGTCCCAGTGGGGATTGACTCAGGGGTGCCCCTAGAGGCCAGGGTTAATAATGACACGAGCAGTATAAGTGGCCTATGTGCCGTGATAGTTAGCAACTCCGAGAGTGAGGCTACCATGTCAAGACCCAGCAAAACTAAAGTGGTTACCAGTAGCGAGTCTAGCGACCAGATGACAGTTATATCTGACGAGACGAGAGTTCAGTCGGGTGACAGCCTAGTGTCTGAAGCTCATATCCTGACAGTTGTAGATGTACAGCTACAAACTTGAAGATGTTTTCGCTCGCTCTGCACAGTCCCTAGATACACTAGAGACGGGGCTAGCGGTTCTCGCAGAGCAACTGCAGGAATCTCCAGAGGAGTCACAGAAAGAGATGAATGAACTGAAGGAACTAGAGTCACTAATAGAAGCGGAAATTCTCCAACTTCAAGAGGAACTTGCAGCTTCTGAGCGATCCAGACTTCATGCAGAGCAGGAAAGAGATGAGCTGGCTGATGAGGTTCTAAACAGCGCCTCAGAAAAATCTGCTCTCTTGGAGGAGAAAAGGCATTTGGAAGCCAGGATGGCTCAACTTTATCAAGAGTTATGTGATCGCATGGTGGACCTGGACCACCAGAGACAAACTGTATCTAGATTGGAGAAGAAACAAAAGAAGTTTGACCAGCTCTTGGTTGAAGAGAAATACATATCGGCTCGTTATTCCGAAGAACGTGACCGAGCGGAGGCTGATGCTTGGGAGAAAGAGTCCAAGGCCCTCTCCTTGGCTAGAGCCCTTGAAGAAGTGCTTAAGGAGCGAAATGAATTAGAGAGGCTGAATAAGCAACTCAGAGCAGAGATGGACGACCAGTATGCAGATCCTGTCATGGTCTTACCTTCTTACTGTTCTCCTTCGTTTGACATGTGCTGGCGGCCATCTTGGTTTCTGGGTTTCTTGTAGCCTCCCACCCTGCGGCTTCTCCTTCCCACTGGGAGGAGCTGGATGCCTAGCTCATATATATAGGAGGTCTGTGGCTTCAGTTCCTTGCTTGGTCCTCCTGTGTTCACATGCTTCTAAGACTGCTGCTGCTTCTGGTTCCTGATCCTGGCCTCGTCTGACTACCCCGTTGGTTCCTGATCCTGGCTTCATCTGACTACCCTGCTGGTTCCTGATCCAGGCTTCGTCTGACTACCCTTCTGGTTCCTGACCTCTGTCTACGCAAGACCCTGCTTCGGTTTAGCCATCCGTTTGGACTTTTGCTTACAGCTTGATTTTCAATAAAGCCTTCTTATTTCCACTTATCTCTTGTTGTACGTCTGGTTCATGGTTCCATGACAGATCCAGGCTATTACGATGGGCTGTCTCTCCTGACTCCTCCCCAAAAGGAGACCAGTGTCCTGGGTGAGCCTCTGGAGAAAACGCCAGAAGACAAGAAGTATGCTGAAGACCCCAGTGCCTCCAACCTTGATGCGAAAGGGAAGGAGGAATTAAGAAAGCAAGGTTATGATGCCATGTCCCTGAATGGTGAGAAGGCTAATAAAGTAAAGGCCAAAGAGACAGAGGCCAAGGAAGCTAAGGCCGAGCTCTTGAAGTGGGAGAAATCCTTGGATGTTCCAGAGATCAAGGGTAAAGCCGAAGTGGGAAGAGGCAGTGAAGAGGCAGAAGACCCTGATACTGAGGCACCATCTGAGAAAACCACTGCTGGAAAAGAAGCGAGCGGGGGCAAGCCAGCTCTGCTGATGGAGCTTTGCAAAGACAAGAAGAAAAGGCCTAAGCGTCTGCAAGAGCCAGCGAAGTCAAACAGAGAGTCTGTCGTTTGCATAAAAATATATTCTGAAGGGAGTTCCAGAAGCCGAGATCGAAATTCTAAGAGTAAAGGAAAAATAAATGTACGATCTGCTGTTAAAATAAAACGACAAAAAGAGGCGAGTCATAAAAAGCGTGCTTGGCTGAAGCAGCTGTGTAAGTCAAAGGGAGAGAAAGATAAAAAAAATAAAAAGAGAGGGTCTGCCTGTCACATGGACATGGGAACATTGCAGACAATGTCTCTTGGGCAAGATGTCAGTGTGGGTAACAAACCAAGCTCTGATGGCATGGGTCTGGCAAAATAAAGGGAAGCCTCTGACGCTGACCACATCTTCCAGGGGGAAGGTTGAGCCAGGTGATGGCAAGAAAATGCGGATGCCCTGTCACGAGCATCCAGTTGGTACATGTGTTCACCCCCACAGGTTTGAACAGGGGGGGGGGGATATGTAGCAATGTGAACATTGAAGTGTTGTTTTCCCCAGGTTCCAGTCCGGGACTTAGGGCATGCACATGTCCAGGGATCCTATTTAATCCTGCTACTGGATCTTGGGTGGGTCTCACTCTGGAGAGTGTGCAGACAGAGGCCTGGTGAGGCTCTGTCAGTGTGGTCTCAGATAGGCCAGGCTGAGGGGCCACGAGGCTATGCAATAGCCTGGACTTTGGGGGACTTGCATACAGAAGGCTGGAGCGGCTCTGGGTGGTCTGAGCCAGGAGGGCTGAGAGACCACTATCCCCCAAGAGACCCTGGTGTGAGAGCAGCCTGGAGGCTGCTGAAGGTTGGGCTGGGAAAGCCGCATCTCATCACGGGTGTGAACTGTGTTACGCTTTAGGTGAGTCAGGGAAACCTATGTGTTTAGATAGGGCCCAGACGGGCAAGGTATTTTATTTTGGCTTTGTGTGTTTTTCTTTATGCCGTGTGCCACAATAAAGCACAGTTTTGGCCCCTAAATCCTGGTGTCTGTCAAGAAGCGTGTGTTTGCAACCCCTGGAAAAGAGCTAATCCCCTTACAATATATATGACCGTTTTTACCCTGACATGGGACATGTTATTTACATCTTCTGAGGTTGTTTTTTCATTGCTGCTAATTGCTATAGTCTAGAGGTTGTTATCGAGGTGGCGTGCCGCTGTGTTTTTGTCCCTGCTTGTTCACAAGTTTGTACTGTGGATGACATTTTTATTATTGATATTAATAAATATTATATTTTATTATTCATTGATGGTGTGTTTATGCACTCTTCCTTGTTGTGATTCATTAGAGTCACAAATGATGCCTACACAAAAATTTACAACTTTTGTATAACAGAAATTTGATGAATTTGGCTTTATATGAATACTCCCCATGGCATATGAGATCTGACTCCTGACGGTCCTACAACTCGAAATTCACAGTTCTATCCACCATGTAGTTGGCAGGCCTGGTACTGCAGCTCTGTTCCCATTCACTCCATGTGTATTTTCAGTGCTGGAGCTTCTGAAACAGCTGATTGCGGGAGTGTCGAGTCAGACCCCGCCCATCTGATATTAATGATCTATCCTAAGCATAGTTAATAAGCAAATCATAAAAAAAGCACTTTAAGACAACATTAGCTGTGGCCCAAAAAAGGGGAAGGTTTGTCTTTGTTTCCTACTATATGTTTTGTACTCCATCTTTAAGTCCTGTAGTAGTTCCTTAAAGTCATTGTCTTTTCTAAAAAGGCCAGACATCTCCAAATAATATTATGACCAGTGATGGCCAGTTCGCCGTGTTCACCCGCGAACACATGCGGGCTGCCATCTTAACTCACAAGTCCGGCGATGCACAGGTAAACCCTTACCTGTGCTTGTGCCAGGAGCCTTGTCTGAAACAAATGCGGTCACCGGGAGCAGGCAGTTCCGAGAACAGCCCGATGAAGGCCCCGGCGACTTCTCGGAACTGCCTGCTCCCGGTGACCGCACTTGTTTTCAGACTGGCTCGCGCACAGGCACAGGTAAGGACTTACCTGGTCATCGCCGGACTTGTGATTTAAGATGGCAGCCCGCATGTGTTCGCGGGCGAACTGGCCATCACTGATTATGACCCCTTGTGAAGGTGGCGAAATAAACAATGACTGGGTCATGATCTGACAGCACAAGGTCTTTAATCTTGATGTTGGTATGGGGAGGTCGTCTATACAGAGCCCTTTGTGTACATGAGAAAAGTGTGTGACCTCTGTCATCAAGGTATCTAAGCTCTCAACCATCCTAACGCCCCTGCACTCAAATATCTGAAGAAGAGTTTGTATGAAATCGGCACACCATTCCCAAATGAAAAGAAAGTCCACACTGGATTGGTGTCGCCCGTAGGTCGCCGGACGGAACCCAGGTGTGAATTAGTCCAAAATATTTTGAAAAGTCCAGCATCCACATGGTTGAGAAAAAATATGGATCAAAAATATTTCTTTATTGCAAAAACATTAAAAACAAGATTCGTACATCTCAATAGACAAAATCACTGAAGCCTTTCTGGCAACAGTATGGCCCTTAGTCATAGCGTACACGTGATCAACAGATATTATAGCGTACACGTGATATTAAAGGACTATTGTTTCAATACACAATGTGCAATTGATATATAGCTGGATGTTAGAAGTGTTTGTTTCTGCTGCTCTTGTGTTGTTGTACTTCCATCTTCTCTATGTAGTGTAAGGCTTATAGTGGTCCTATGGACAGATCCTTCCATCTCCTCTGTGGAGAGTAAGGCTTATAATGGTCCTGTGGACAGATCCTTCTTCTCTGTGGAGTGTACAGCTTATAGTGATCCTATGGACAGATACTTCCATGACCTCTGTGTAGTGTAAGGCTTATAGTGGTCCTATGGACAGATCCTTCCATCTCCTCTGTGGAGTGCATGGCTTATATTGGTCCTATGGACAGATCCTTGCATCTCCTCTGTAGACTGTATGGCTTATAGTGGTCCTATGGACAGATCCTTCCATCTCCTCTGTGGAGTGTACGGCATATAGTGGTCCTATGGACAGATCCTTCCAGCTCCTCTGTGAAGTGTACGGCTTATAGTGTCCTATGGACAGATCCTTCCATCTCCTCTGTGGAGTGTACGGCTTATAATGGTCCTATGAGCAGATCCTTCCATTTTCTCTGTGAATGGTAAGGCTTATAGTGGTCCTATCAGGGGCGGACATACCGCATGTGCAGCCGGTTCGGTTGCACAGGGGCCCAGAGCAGGAGGGGGCCCCTTCTTACCGGCTGCAGGGGGAGATAAGAAACTCCCAGGGCCGTCATTAAAGCGGGGCAAAGGCAGCTGCCCCGGGCCCAGTTGTTCCTGGGGGGCCCAAGCAGGGGCGTACAGGCCTGGCGGGGGAGGGGGCCCGCTGCACTCTCATGTAATGGGAGCGCTCTGACCGGGCCCAGCATGAAGTACAGTGAGAATGCCGGGCCCAGTCAGAGCGGCACAGAACAGGTGGCACAGAGACAAGGAGGAGGGGGTGGAGCACTCACCCTGCCCGGCAGTTCTCGTCACTGTCGGGCTGTTAGTTTCTATAGTGAAGCAGGGAGACCTCTCTGCTCCTTGCTTCACTGATATTCAGAGCTCAGGAGCTCCCCCTGCTGGCCGCACATTGCGCTGCTGGCTGTGGGAGGAGCGCTGAATGCTCGGGAATTTGCCTCCAGCACAGCCAGCAGCACGATGTGAGTGTGGGAGCACGTCATCAGGGAAGAAGGTAAGTATTACGTTTTTGTTTTTTCCCCCCATAAAGCTGCAAACAGGAGGCAACCACTAAAGTGAGGGGGCACAAAAGAGCCACTGTGAGGGGCACATATCTGGGTAAAACAACTACTGTGAGGGAGCACAGATATATAGGCATAACTACTATGAGGGGCACATATCTGGCATAACTGTTATAGGTCAGCTCATATCTGGCATAACTATGGGCACTGGGAACATATCTGGCATAACTACTGTGAGGAGCACATATTTGGCAAAACTGTTATAAGGCAACTAATATCTGGCGTAACTATGGGCATTGGGCACATATTTGGCATAACCACTGTGAGGGGCACATCTGGCATAACTGCTGTAAGGGGGCTCATATCTGGCATAACTAGGGGCACATATCTGGCATAACTGCTGTGAGGGAGGCACTTATCTGGCCATAATGACTGAGGGGGCACATATCTGGGCATAACTACTGAGGAGGCACATATCTGGGCATAACGACTGAGGAGGCACATATCTGGCTATAAATACTGTGAGGGGCACATATCTTGCATAATGACTGTGATGGGGCACATATCTAGCATAACCACTGTAAGGGAGGCACATATCTGGGCATAACTACTGTGAGGGGCACATATCTGGCATAACGAATGTGAGGGGGCACATATATGGGCATAACAACTGTGAGGGAGGCACATATCTGGGCATAACGACTGTGAGGGAGGCCCATATCTGGCCATAATGACTGAGGGGGCACATATCCGGGCATAGCTACTGAGGAGGCACATATCTGGGCATAACGACTGAGGAGGCACATATCTGGCTATAACCACTGTGAGGGAGGCACATATCTGGCTATAACCACTGTGAGGGAGGCACATATCTGGCTATAACCACTGTGAGGGGCACATATCTGGCATAGCGACTGTGAAGAAGGCACATATCTGGGCATAACGACTGTGAAGAAGGCACATATCTGGGCTTAACGACTGTGAGGGAGGCACATATCTGGCCATAACGACTGAGGGGGCACATATCTGGGCATAACTACTGAGGAGGCACATATCTGGGCATAACGACTGAGGAGGCACATATCTGGCTATAACCACTGTGAGGGGCACATATCTGGCATAATGACTGTAAGGGGCACATATCTGGCATAACGACTGAGGGGCACATATCTGGGCATAACTACTGTGAGGGGGCACATATGTAGGTATAACTGCTGTGAGGGGCCACAAGGAGGACATAACTATTTTGACGACTTAATTACTGTGAGGGGCCACAATGTGGGCATTAGTACTGTATGGTAGCACTAGATTACCTTGCTATACATTGGCAATTTGGCATGGCTCAGTCTTACAGGACCAACACAGTGCCCTCTGCTGGCGATTTCACAGGGGCAGTCACCATCCCTTCCTTATGTGATTTTTCTTTTTCTCTATCACCACAGGGACCTTGTTCTCGATCCAGCGGACATCACGCCGACGCCAGTGACATCCTGGATGAGGTAGGGTGAGTGTAGCCATGCATTGGGCTTAGGGCTCTTTCACACGAGCGGATCCTGTGCGGGTAATCCACTGCGTGAAAGAGTGTCAAGCCCCGCTCCGGACAGCAGAGACATGGAGCATTACTTGATTGATAATGCTCTTTGCCTCTCTGTGACCTTTTTACTACAAAATCACAGTGACACTGTATGTTTTGTATTGCTATAAGTAATGTTAGGACGGAATTGGTTATGTTGAGAACTTGGCTTGGCGAGGAGGGGGCCCAGGCACATTCTTTGCACAGGGGCCCTCTGCTGTCTGTGTCCGCCCCTGGGTCCTATGGATAGATACTTCCATCTGCTCTGTGGAGTGTGGGGTGTATAGTGGTCCTATGGACAGATCCTTCCATCTCCTATAGACAAGATAAGATAAGATGCCTTTATTGTCACTGTACAATACAATGTAATACAATGTACAATACAATGAAATGTCGTTTGGAGCAATCCTAGATGCCATGGACAGAGGAACAAGAACTGACATTTAAACTAAAGCATTACACCAGAAAAAAAACAAAACATTGCACTAGAAGGCATTACTATTCACAGTTCACACCATATATATAGTAAGTGCTTGTGAGTATATATACACTGATTCAGACACCACTGCAGACAAGAGGTCATCATGGGGTCATGAATGCAGCAGTCACTTTCAGTCTGTGGTAGTTTCTATCCTAGGAAGGGGCAATAATCTCTAAGCATTTAGGAGACTGATTGCTTTGGGGTAAAAGCTGTTCTTCAGCCTAGTGGTGCGGGCATGTAGGGCTCTAGGACCCCTACCAGAGGGTAGGGGAGTAAAAAGGCTGTGGCCGGGGTGAGTTGGATCCCCGCAGATAATTTTTGCCCTGTTGCTGCAGCGAGCAGTGAATATGTCATCCAGTGATGGTAACTGAGTACCAGTGATTCTGCCTGACATTCTGATGATGCACTTGAGGGTCTTCTTGTCCTCAGAAGAGCAGCCGGAGTACCACCCTGTGATGCAGTATGTGATAACAGATTCTATGGTGCACCTGTAAAAATTGACAAGCAGCTGTTTTGGGAGTTGTGCTTTCTTCAGACTCCTCAGAAAATAAAGCCTCTGGAGTTTACGGCGTATAGTGGTCCTATGGACAGATCCTTCCATTTACTCTGTGGAGTGTACAGATTTATAGTGTCCTATGGACAGATCCTTCCATCTCCTTTGTGGAGTGTACGGCTTATAGTGGTGTTATGTACAGGCCCTTCTAAGTTCATGTTAGGTGATATTCTCGATGGACCTTGACTTATGTCTTGATTGCTAGCTAATAGATTGTCCTTCTTCCCTCTTAATATAATCTATGTAGGATATTGTGAAGGATGAGCAGCTGTTACGAATGTCCGCAAGGTCCTTGCACCGTCCTTAGTCAGGTGAGTATACCAAATTGCTAGCACTACACTCAAGTAAATTCTTTAATAATGTCAGGTTGAGCTGTCTCGGGAAGGTGCAAGAAAAGGTGGACAATTTCAGAGTGTTCATCTCAGACCTATATGAAAATCCTACAGCCCAAATCCATACTCAAGGCTTCTTTCTGGACCATTTAAAGGGATTCTGTCATGAGATTTTACCCCTATAACCTAAACATATGCTCATGTCCGGAGTAATAATAAGAATCCTAAGCTGGCATTATTAAACTTCACTGTGGCTCTATTTGCACAAAAAACAAGTTTTCATAACCTGTCACTCACTTTAGGTGCCCAAGGGGAGGTCCGTTAATACAGGGTGCCCGGCTGCACCCCTCGCCGTCCGGTTCCCAGCGCTGCCTTCCCTAGCTCAGCGCCGCCTCCGTAATCCTACCCGTCCCTCTGCCAGATCCCGCGCCTGCGCACTAGGCTCAGCCTGATGCGCCGCGGACTCCTGGGAGCAGCTTCGTTGAGCGAAGTGCGCGTGCGCATCAGCCGGCGCATGCGCACTTCGCTCAACGAAGCCGCTGCCAGGAGACCGGACGGCGAGGGTTGCGGCCGGGCACCCTGTATTAACAGACCTCCCCTTGGGCACCTTAAGTGAGTGATTGACAGGTTATAAAAACCTGTTTTTTGTGCAAATAGAGCCACAGTGAAGTTTAATAATGCCAGCTTAGAAATCTTATTATTACTCCGGACATGAGCATATGTTTAGGTTATAGGGGTAAAATCTCATGACAGAATCCCTTTAAATTGACCAAAGTTAGCAACTCAGGGATGCTTCCTGTCACCCTTAAGGTCCTTTTACACTGGCCAAAAATTAGGGATGAGCATTTGTAGAAACACTTGTTCTCAATAATTAGCCTGTGTAAAAGGTGTCAACGATCACCCACAATTATTGTTCCTGTGCAGCAGAGAGTTCTGCTGCCAGGAACAGTGAATTTATATGGGGACAGACACTTGTCCCCAGACATTGAAGGTGATTGCTGCATGTAAATATAGCCCTAAACTTTGCTGACAATCAGGTAATTATCAGGAATGTCTAGTTTGTTCCCAGTAATTGCCTGTCATAAAACCATTAGTATGTGATATAGCCTTTGAACCACTGGATCGTTATCTCAAGGACTTGTCCCTTTATCAGGGAATTAAAATATTGTCCAGTGAATTCAACATAGTGTTGTTCACCAATGATCTCACACTCATTCTTGAGAAACCCCCCAAGCCCAAAACTCATAGTGCAGCTACAGAAATTGCTTTGTCTAGAAAGGACATACGTGGAACAAGAAAAAGAAACACCAAAAATTATTTGACAAAAAAAAAACAAAGACCTTTAATTGTTACACACTGGTTGAGGAGAATAATAGTCCAGTCTAGGACAATACATCAATACAATCAATGGTTTCTTACAGAGAAGCTCGGGGAACTCTGAGTGTCTTTAATTTAAAAACTTCCTTGAACATATCTTTAGGTGGGAGAACATGGAGCAAGTCTGAGCAGTAGATAGTCACCAGGATTTCATTTCAGAACAATGCTACATAACATTCTCTTCAATATAATTAAAAAAGCTAATTAGTTGTTTTACTCTCATTCCAGACATTTATGGCATATCTGAGGTGAGGGTCCCATCCCTTGGGTCCTGCACCTATCTCTAGGATGGGGGTCCCCTCACCTTGTCCACCTGGCCACCATATCCAAGTTCTCCTAGGTGATCACTATGCATTCAGAGAGCACAGTGCTTCAATCATGAAGAGACCCCACTGGGCGGGCACAAGATTAGGATTGCAGAGTCGCTTTTCTATGATAAACGCTGTGTTCTGAGCAAGGGAGACGCGTTAAACACAGCGTTTCAACCACACCGACTCCGAGATCTTAGTGACCTGGATAAAAATGTAAGTCATAAAGAATACATTTTCCTATACTGGATTTATCAGATGTTTTCTGGAAGACGTCACGTGGCATTAATGGACCTATTATATCTAAATATACAACCTGAAATGAAACCTGTTGTTCAGCTGTATTGTGACTATAGAGTTCTATAACTGTGTTGCTCTTGTGCAATTTATTATTTTTTTATACATTTATTATTCCCCACACCTGAGGTTCAGTGTTATATTGATAAAATGTAATAAAATGGTCTAAAAATTTTTTTAGGAAAATTATGTAAAAAAAAAAAAAAAAGTGATTCACTCAGTTCCAGTATCCAGATATGTTTATCATTAAACCGTAGTACACATGGGGTTATAGTGTAACTGTCACTTCAAGTATTTTTTATGTGTAGTACTTTTTTTGTATAATTTATTAAGTGATTTTGCTCCCTTTTGTTAAAAAAAACTGGCTCAGAAGTCGTCCCTTAGTGATGCTGTAAACAAGGATAACCCGTCTTCAGTATTTAGTGCACTGTACCCAGAAGACAGCTCACTGTTAGGACCTCTCCTTACCCTTTAGGCCTCTTTCACACGGGCGTTGCGGATTGGTGCCGGATGTGTTCAGGGAAAATGGTGCGATTTAACACTAAAACAAATCAGCTTTCACTGCGATTGCGTTCCATGTTTGCATTGTAATGCATTTTGCACGCGCGTGAAAAAAATCGGCATGTTTGGTACCCAGACCCGAACCCGGACTTCTCCACAGAAGTACGGGTTTGGGTTAGGTGTTGTGTAGATTGTAAAATAATAGCATTCTGAATACAGAATGCATAGTACAATAGGGCTGGAGGGGTTAAAAAAATAATAATAATAATAATTTAACTCACCTTAATCCACTTGTTCGCGCAGCCGGCATCTCTTCTGTCTTCTTCTTTGAGGAATAGGACCTTTGATGACGTCACTACGCTCATCACATGGTCCGTCACATGATCCATCACCAGTCAGCAGTTTTTCAGCACATAGAGACAGTTAGCATAGCAGTGTCCAGACTTATCTCACCCTGTATAACAAAGCCGACAAGGCAGTGTGTAATGACACAGGCTGTTTGTTACCACCGGCCACCATCTCTTTACCCATAGCTATTTAGGTCACTGCCACTTTAACCCTTTCAGGACATAGCCATTTTTCACCTTCCTGACAGAGCCTATTTTTCCAAAATTAATTGGTACCATTTTGGGATAAAGTATACTTTTTGGCCGCTTGCTATTATGCTTGTTGTAAGGCAAGGTGACAAAAATGGCTGTTTACATTTACATTCACCAGAAGGGGTAGACCTCTAGATATATTAATACAGCTAATCATTATGGACGCAATGATACATAATATGTCTGTTTTTCTTTTCTTTTTTCTAGCTGGGTCTCACAGGCTTCTGTAGAAGGCAAGCCCCTATGTCTCTGGAAGGTATCTGGTTGCCTTCCCAGCCATCGGGTCTCCGTTACAGTAGCGCAGAGACCCGATGGGGACGGGGAGGAAACCCCCCTCTCCCCATAAACCCTGTATATGCCGCGGTCAGCGCTAACCGCGGCATCCAAAGGGTTAAAGCGCCGACATTGGTGTATTCACCGTTGCTGGTCTATACAGCAGGTGCTCAGCTGTCAGAAAAAGCCGGACCCCTGCTGCTAATCGGGCAGGCATCAGTGTAACAAGATGTGTTTTTTGTATAAAACATCTGCCACTTTCTGGACATAAATATTTTGTTTCTTGTGTGACCTTTCTCATGTCTAACAAGATGTGATTTATATGCAAAACATTTCCCACATTCTGAACATTAATATGGCTTCTTTCCTTTGTGACTTCTCTGATGTGTAACAAGATATGATTTATCTTTAAAACTTTTCCCACATTCTGAACATGAATATGGCTTCTCTCCTGTGTGACATCTCTCATGTCTAACAAGACTTGATCTCTCTGTAAAACATTTCCCACATTCTGAACATGAATACGGCTTTTCTCCTGTGTGAATTCTCTCATGTGTAACAAGATATGATTTATCTGTAAAACATTTCCCACATTCTGAACATGAATACGGTTTCTCTCCTGTGTGAATTTTCTCATGTTTAACAAGATTTGATTGATGCGTAAAACATTTCCCACATTCTGAACATGAATACGGTTTCTCTCCTGTGTGAATTCTCTCATGGGAAACAAGACTTGGTTTATGTGTAAAACATTTCCCACATACTGAACATAAATACGGCTTCTCTCCTGTGTGAACTCTCTCATGTCTAACAAGATGTGATTTATCTGTAAAACATTTCCCACATTCTGAACATGAATATGGCTTCTCTCCTATGTGACTTATCTCATGTGTAACAAGATGTGATTTAGCTGTAAAGCGCTTCCCACATTCTGAACAGGAGTATGGCTTCTCTCCTGTGTAAGTTTTTCTGTGTGTAGAAAGGTTTGAGTTTTTTGTAAGCTCTTTACCATGTTGAAAACTTTTACCCCATTTGTGAGCAGTACTTGTAACAATCTGTAACTGGTCAGGAGAGGGTTCCTCTTGATTAGGGGGTTTATATGATAGATCTGTACTGTGAAGTCCTCGATGTACATTAAGGTTTTCTCCTGAAGAGCGCTGGATGATATCTTCATTTTCTACTTTATAATTTAGTGATAACATTAATTTTTCCTCAGAATTCTTATTGGGATTTTCTGCCAAAATAAAAATTAAACTTGGTGCGTTCAAAAAATACAGAGTAGACAAAATTATAGCATTCAAATTAGACTGAAAGTGGATCCAGCAGGAAGGAGATGTAAAACCATTTATTTCTAATCCACTCCTGACGATGGTTCATAAAACTGCACCAAAAACTGAATGTGTGATCCCAGCGTTATAAAGCTTTCTATAACAAAGTTCAGGATTCTGGTCTACACCCGGTCATCCCTTAAAAATTTGAAAACCCAGCTATAACTGGCAACGAAGCTTGCCTTTGCAGCACCCCAGTATAGCGGGTATCTGCAAATATTTGGTTTGTAATATTATTTACTGCTTGCACTGTACTCCAGCAGATGAGGTATGGTTGGCATCAGGGGGCTAACCACTTTATTCCTCTCCTCTTGGTAGGAGTCCTACTTCCTGTCAGGAGAGGGGAGTGTTAGGCTACTTTCACATTAGCGTTTTCAATTCCACCATTTCTGCAAGCAGCGTTTTTCTGTCCGCGATGTGGTGCGGAGCAAGACGGATCCGTCTTGGCACACAATGTAAGTAAACGGGGACGGATCCATTTTCTCTTACACAATAAAAAAAGGGATCCGTCCCCCACTGACTTTCAATGGTGTTCATGACGGATCCGTCTTGTCTATAGAAGACATAATACAACTGGATCCGTTCATGACGGATGCATGCAGTTGTATTATGGTAACGGAAGCGGTTTTGCAGATCCATGACTGATCCACAAAAAACGCTAATGTGAAAGTAGCCTTAACTAGGACTGTGAGGAGTGAGGAAGCATGTCCTATTGTTTCTACTCCAAGGGTAAAGGTTCATTTAGAAACGCCAAGCGGCACCTTCCTGGCAATCGACTGCTCATTCAGTGGAAGAAACACATTTACAAGCAGCAATCGCCTTCACAGTATAAGAACGAGGGAATGCTACTGCAATCGCTTGTCCTCATAGAGCTGCATTGTTTCTGAGCAGCAGATCGCTGTTTAGACATCACAATCTGCTGCCCATAAACAATAATTTAGGTGCCTACGACAGGATCACGTGTATACACTGCACATGATGGCTCTTGCCTTGTGATATAAGAGGCTGGTGCTCCTCCATTACATGTCACTGCACACACGTGTATACACTGCACATGACGGGTCTTACCCTGTGATATAAGAGGCTGGTGCTCCTCCATTACATGTCACTGCACACACGTGTATACACTGCACATGACGGCTCTTACCTTGTGATATAAGAGGCTGGTGCTCCTCCATTACATGTCACTGCACACACGTGTATACACTGCACATGACGGCTCTTGCCTTGTGATATAAGAGGCTGGTGCTCCTCCATTACATGTCACTGCACACACGTGTATACACTGCACATGACGGGTCTTACCCTGTGATATAAGAGGCTGGTGCTCCTCCATTACATGTCACTGCACACACGTGTATACACTGCACATGACGGCTCTTACCTTGTGATATAAGAGGCTGGTGCTCCTCCATTACATGTCACTGCACACACGTGTATACACTGCACATGACGGCTCTTGCCTTGTGATATAAGAGGCTGGTGCTCCTCCATTACATGTCACTGCACACACGTGTATACACTGCACATGACGGCTCTTACCTTGTGATATAAAAGGCTGGTGCTCCTCCATTACATGTCACTGCACACACGTGTATACACTGCACATGACGGCTCTTACCCTGTGATATAAGAGGCTGGTGCTCCTCCATTACATGTCACTGCACACACGTGTATACACTGCACATGACGGCTCTTGCCTTGTGATATAAGAGGCTGGTGCTCCTCCATTACATGTCACTGCACACACGTGTATACACTGCACATGACGGCTCTTACCCTGTGATATAAGAGGCTGGTGCTCCTCCATTACATGTCACTGCACACACGTGTATACACTGCACATGACGGCTCTTGCCTTGTGATATAAGAGGCTGGTGCTCCTCCATTACATGTCACTGCACACACGTGTATACACTGCACATGACGGCTCTTACCCTGTGATATAAGAGGCTGGTGCTCCTCCATTACATGTCACTGCACACACGTGTATACACTGCACATGACGGCTCTTGCCTTGTGATATAAGAGGCTGGTGTCCTCCATTACATGTCACTGCACACACGTGTATACACTGCACATGACGGCTCTTACCCTGTGATATAAGAGGCTGGTGCTCCTCCATTACATGTCACTGCACACACGTGTATACACTGCACATGACGGCTCTTACCTTGTGATATAAGAGGCTGGTGCTCCTCCATTACATGTCACTGCACACACGTGTACACACTGCACATGACGGGTCTTACCTTGTGATATAAGAGGCTGGTGCTCCTCCATTACATGTCACTGCACACATGTGTATACACTGCACATGACGGCTCTTACCTTGTGATATAAGAGGCTGGTGCTCCTCCATTACATGTCACTGCACACATGTGTATACACTGCACATGACGGCTCTTACCTTGTGATATAAGAGGCTGGTGCTCCTCCATTACATGTCACTGCACACATGTGTATACACTGCACATGACGGCTCTTACCTTGTGATATATGAGGCTGGAGCTCCTCCATTACATGTCACTGCACACACGTGTATACACTGCACATGACGGCTCTTACCCTGTGATATAAGAGGCTGGTGCTCCTCCATTCCATGTCACTGCACACACGTGTATACACTGCACATGACGGCTCTTACCTTGTGATATAAGAGGCTGGTGTCCTCCATTACATGTCACTGCACACATGTGTATACACTGCACATGACGGCTCTCACCTTGTGATATAAGAGGCTGGTGCTCCTCCATTACATGTCACTGCACACACGTGTATACACTGCACATGACAGCTCTCACCTTGTGATATAAGAGGCTGGTGCTCCTCCATTACATGTCACTG
This sequence comes from Bufo gargarizans, assembly GCF_014858855.1. Taxonomy (NCBI): domain Eukaryota; kingdom Metazoa; phylum Chordata; class Amphibia; order Anura; family Bufonidae; genus Bufo; species Bufo gargarizans. Next base: position 742,165,603 of record NC_058080.1, on the reverse strand, counting down.
CACACGTGTACACACTGCACATGACGGCTCTTACCTTGTGATACAAGAGGCTGGTGCTCCTCCATTACATGTCACTGCACACACGTGTACACACTGCACATGACGGCTCTCACCTTGTGATATAAGAGGCTGGTGCTCCTCCATTACATGTCACTGCACACACGTGTATACACTGCACATGACAGCTCTCACCTTGTGATATAAGAGGCTGGTGCTCCTCCATTACATGTCACTGCACACACGTGTATACACTGCACATGACGGTTCTTACCTTGTAATATAAGAGGCTGGTGCTCCTCCATTACATGTCACTGCACACACGTGTACACACTGCACATGACGGCTCTTACCTTGTGATATAAGAGGCTGGTGCTCCTCCATTACATGTCACTGCACACACGTGTATACACTGCACACACGTGTATACACTGCACATGACGGTTCTTACCTTGTGATATAAGAGGCTGGTGCTCCTCCATTACATGTCACTGCACACACGTGTACACACTGCACATGACGGCTCTTACCTTGTGATACAAGAGGCTGGTGCTCCTCCATTACATGTCACTGCACACACGTGTATACACTGCACATGACAGCTCTCACCTTGTGATATAAGAGGCCGGTGCTCCTCCATTACATGTCACTGCACACACGTGTATACACTGCACATGACGGCTCTTACCTTGTGATATAAGAGGCTGGTGCTCCTCCATTACATGTCACTGCACACACGTGTATACACTGCACATGACGGTTCTTACCTTGTGATATAAGAGGCTGGTGCTCCTCCATTACATGTCACTGCACACACGTGTATACACTGCAAATGACGGCTCTCACCTTGTGATATAAGAGGCTGGTGCTCCTCCATTACATGTCACTGCCACACACGTGTATACACTGCACATGACGGCTCTTACCTTGTGATATAAGAGGCTGGTGTCCTCCATTACATGTCACTGCACACACGTGTATACACTGCACATGACGGCTCTAACCCTGTGATATAAGAGGCTGGTGCTCCTCCATTCCATGTCACTGCACACACGTGTATACACTGCACATGACGGCTCTTACCTTGTGATATAAGAGGCTGGTGTCCTCCATTACATGTCACTGCACACATGTGTATACACTGCACATGACGGCTCTCACCTTGTGATATAAGAGGCTGGTGCTCCTCCATTACATGTCACTGCACACACGTGTATACACTGCACATGACAGCTCTCACCTTGTGATATAAGAGGCTGGTGCTCCTCCATTACATGTCACTGCACACGTGTACACACTGCACATGACGGCTCTTACCTTGTGATACAAGAAGCTGGTGCTCCTCCATTACATGTCACTGCACACACGTGTATACACTGCACATGACGGCTCTCACCTTGTGATATAAGAGGCTGGTGCTCCTCCATTACATGTCACTGCACACACGTGTATACACTGCACATGACAGCTCTCACCTTGTGATATAAGAGGCTGGTGCTCCTCCATTACATGTCACTGCACACACGTGTATACACTGCACATGACGGTTCTTACCTTGTGATATAAGAGGCTGGTGCTCCTCCATTACATGTCACTGCACACACGTGTACACACTGCACATGACGGCTCTTACCTTGTGATATAAGAGGCTGGTGCTCCTCCATTACATGTCACTGCACACACGTGTATACACTGCACACACGTGTATACACTGCACATGACGGTTCTTACCTTGTGATATAAGAGGCTGGTGCTCCTCCATTACATGTCACTGCACACACGTGTACACACTGCACATGACGGCTCTTACCTTGTGATACAAGAGGCTGGTGCTCCTCCATTACATGTCACTGCACACACGTGTATACACTGCACATGACAGCTCTCACCTTGTGATACAAGAGGCCGGTGCTCCTCCATTACATGTCACTGCACACACGTGTATACACTGCACATGACGGCTCTTACCTTGTGATATAAGAGGCTGGTGCTCCTCCATTACATGTCACTGCACACACGTGTATACACTGCACACACGTGTATACACTGCACATGACGGTTCTTACCTTGTGATATAAGAGGCTGGTGCTCCTCCATTACATGTCACTGCACACACGTGTATACACTGCACATGACGGCTCTCACCTTGTGATATAAGAGGCTGGTGCTCCTCCATTACATGTCACTGCACACACGTGTATACACTGCACATGACGGCTCTTACCTTGTGATATAAGAGGCTGGTGTCCTCCATTACATGTCACTGCACACACGTGTATACACTGCACATGACGGCTTTTACCCTGTGATATAAGAGGCTGGTGCTCCTCCATTACATGTCACTGCACACACGTGTATACACTGCACATGACGGCTCTTACCCTGTGATATAAGAGGCTGGTGCTCCTCCATTACATGTCACTGCACACACGTGTATACACTGCACATGACGGCTCTTACCTTGTGATATAAGAGGCTGGTGCTCCTCCATTACATGTCACTGCACATGACGGCTCTTACCTTGTGATATAAGAGGCTGGTGTCCTCCATTACATGTCACTGCACACACGTGTATACACTGCACATGACGGCTCTTACCCTGTGATATAAGAGGCTGGTGCTCCTCCATTACATGTCACTGCACACACGTGTATACACTGCACATGACGGCTCTTACCCTGTGATATAAGAGGCTGGTGCTCCTCCATCATGGCCTCCTTGTACAGGTCCTTGTGTCCTTCTATATACTCCCACTCCTCCATGGAGAAATAGACAGTGACGTCCTGACACCTTATAGGAACCTGACAACACAATGACACCGTCATCACCCAGACCCCTCCAGTGCTGTTACTGGAGAATTTCCCAGCATTCCCAGCAGTGTCACCTCTCCAGTCAGCAGCTCCATCATCTTGTGGGTGAGTTCTAGGATCTTCTGCTCATGTATCAGGGGGTGAGAGGGAGGCTCTGTGATGGGCTGAGGGGTCCTGCTCCGCCCTCCTGACTCCTGGAGATGGATGATGGGAGTCACACAGTCCCCCGATGTCTTCTTCACTATTGTGTACTCCTGTGGATGGAGAAAGAGAAAAAGATGTAAATTACATTTACCGGTAACCTGTTCTTCCAGACCTCATAGCGGCTCCCATGGAAAAGTCCCCCCCCCCCCCCTTCCTCACTGGACAGGACACTTGGAACATAAGAGCAGTACACATCTCTCCACACCTCAGTTTTACTAGAAATCTGACCAATGGTAAGACAGAGAAGAAAGCCCTACCTAATCTGAATAGCCTTAATTCTTGCTATCTCCTTTTTATGCTCTAGTCACAGTCTAGACACAGAAAAAGTGAAAGAACTTAATAACAAAGAAAATGAGGAGGGAAAAGCATGGGGAGCTGTAATGGGTTCTAGGAAAGCAGATTACCGGTAAGTTTAATCCATCTTTGACCTCCTCTCCCATAACTGCACCCCTGGAAAAATAAACTAGAAGTAAAGCAAATTCCGCCTGCCTGCGAGACTTTCTGACCAAAGGCAAGATCAGACACGAGGAAACACTGCAACCTTTAGTGCCTGAGAAAGGTATGATGGAAGCCCAGGTGGCCACCTTACATATCGGAGGAGGGCTCCGATCTCTCAACCTAGGAGGTGGACACTGGTCTGGTGGAATGAGCCCCTAAATTTAAGAAGGAGGAGGAAGGTCCTGACTGACATAAGCCAAAAAATAACCTTCTTCATCCATCTGCTGATGTTACTTAGGCTGGTCAAGGAACCCCTATTTTTTTATAATAATAATAATAATAGTAATCTTTATCTATATAGCGCCATCATATGCTGCAGCGCTTTACAATCAAGAACAAACATAAATAACAAAGCAACAGACAGGTCAACAATTTAAAAGCAATGAAATCCCTGCTCCCAAGAGCTTACAACCTATGAGGAGATATGGGTGACACAAAAAGCAACAAATGCTTGTTTGTACAATAGTCCGGCCATCTTAACAAAAATAGGGGAGTAGATATAAAGCTGTAAGAGCCATCACCAGCCGGTATCTGTAGTGCTTCTGGCACAGGGCTGAGGCATTGGAGTAATAAGTCCTGATATCCACAGGATAGCAGATAACTATTAGATCGGTAGCCGGGGGTCCTACCACTAGAACATGATTATGGGGGCACCATACACGGAACGGCCAGTCGGCATGTGTGCAGATGCTCCATTTAATTCTATGGGAGATTAAGAGATAGCCGAGGGGGATAGAGGAAGCTCCATGGGGTTCACGGGGCTCCCCTGTTCTCATGATCAGTGGTAGGGCCCCATTGATTTAATGGTTAACTCCAATCCTGTGCATAGGGTATATCTGAATATAACCGGAATACTCCTTTAAGTGGACCCTGGTCTTTCCTTCTACTGTCATCTTATATGTGTCTATACAGACGTCAGACCAGTGGTAGAAATCCTCCCTCCAGGCCGCAGTCTGCCATCTCATCCTCTTGTTTCTGGCCCTCTCCTCCTGGTACAACGTGCCTACTTACCTTCTCATGGCTCCTACAACATGACTATCGGTCACTGGTCACATGACACATCACTCACCATACTGGGGGCTGATCTTCAGGTTCTCCATCACTTGGAAGGTCTGGAGGCCGTTCTCCAGGACCCTGGACTCTTCCTATCACTTCCTATGATGGATTCTCCTCCCCGATGTCTGACTTGTTACAGAATACAATAAAGAGGAGAGAAATCTAGAAAAGTTTACCTCTCCGCTCAGCAGGGAGATGATCTCCAAGGTGAGGTCTAATATTCTTCTGCTGATCTCCTTCCTGTCCATCCTTGGTGGGTCATTCAGGAGAAGGGTCGTATTGCTGGTTTTCTTCATCCCCGCTCCAAAAAAAGGAATAATCAGTGAGTCCCATGTCCCCGATAATGAGGGCGAGAAAAAGTACAACTCATCCTGCAAAACTAAGACCCTCATAAAGCTGCACTGATGGGAAAACCCTGAGCTCCGGGTGTATCTAAGCTCCTGGCAGTGAAAATCTCATTCACACGGAGCAGATTCTCTCATCCAGCAGCGAATGATGACAACCCCCACTATCCCCACTACTCCTACCCCATCATACTAAGCTGAGGAGCGGAGAAGGATTCCTTGTGTGTAATGGAGGAGAATCTCCAGAGGTGACATGTCTGAGCTCTCCACCACACTGTCTCCTCACAGCTCATCTTACCTGCAGGCTGGAGGAATGGCTGATACCAGAGAGAACAAGAGCCCTGACTACCGACCAGGACCTGCCCAGTATCTGCTGCACTGCCAGAGCTGAAGGACCTGGGGTGACGTCACTGTCATGTGATCAGTACAGGGGCCAGGGCTCAGCAGTGGTAAAGATGCCAGGTGGTGAAGGACCTGGGGTGATGTCATTGTCATGTGATCAGTACAGGGGGCAGGGCTCAGCGGTGGTGAAGGACCTAGGGTGATGTCATTGTCATGTGATCAGTGCAGGGGGCGGGGCTCAGATTAGGAGGTTAAGAAGCTGGGATGATGTAAGCATCATGTGATCAGTGCAGGGGGCGGAGCTCAGAAGTGGAGAGGAGGTGACAGGACTGTGATGATGGTCATGTGACATGAGTGGCGGGGCTCCTGTGTGAGAAGGCAGTGGAGGATGGGTCTCTAGTGTGACTATTTCCAGAAGGATCTTCTCGGTGTCTTCTATAGATGGCAGGTCTCGTAGTGTGAGCTCCTCCTCTGTGATGGGAAGGAAGGGCCTCACATAGAAACGTCTCCCATTTGCAGTGATGTGCTTCTTCATTCACTAGTTCATAGTGTGTCCGTCATGCCAGATCTGGAGGAGAAGGATTGGATTGTGTGCTCCTTCTGGTTTCTTCATATTTTCTGTAAGGAAACGAGACGTCCTGTGCACGTCGGTGACTTGTGCTTCACACATCGGCCTTTGTGGTAAGATGTGCCGCAGTGATGCCGCATTCAGTCATTTTCGGTGCAGTTTGGCGGATCTAGTTTTACAGAAATCCCCTGCTCCTGCTCGCAGCACAAGGAGCCGATCAGGAGTTGGTATAACTTAGAGAAAAGTGTGTACCCCGCACCAGAGCCCCCAGTATGAGCCGCTGGGGTTGAGATTAGGGATAAGCGAATCAACTTCGGATGAAACAGCCAAAGTCGATTAGCATAATACTTAGTTTGAATACTGTACTGAGCGAGCGCTCCGTACAGTATTAGAATGTATTGGCTTCGTTAAGCCGAAGTTATTTCTTCACGAAGTCTCGCAAGACTTTGCGTAGTAACTTCATAATTAATTTCTACTGTAAAAAAACATTTCCTGAACTCAGGTTCGGGTCCAAGTGGTACCAAGGAATGTTTTTTACAGTAGAAATTTATTTATGAAGTTATTACTCGAAGTTTCGCGAGACTTCGTGAAGTAATAACTTTGGCTCATCGGAGCCAATACATTCTAACGAATAACGAAGTGTTATGCGAATCGACTTCGTATGTTTCATCTGAAGTCGACTCGCTCATGCCTAGTTGAGATGACCAAACCAGTGAAGATTTGTTTTGAGTCCAGTTTGCCAAATTTTTTAGAAAGTTTGGTTTTGACCCGAATAGGTTCGGGCCAAACTGAAATTGCTCCAATTGCCCTGAATGTTGGTATATAACCCATCTATCCTCCTTTTTAGGAAAACTTGTTATCTCTTCTTGTTTATTTTTAATGCTTCTTCTCCCACCTCCCCAAGCTCTGGAACGCAATGACAGCAATAGTAAATGATGTCTGAATGACACTGACATACATAGCTGTGGGGAAACACAGGTTTGACGGCGTTAACATACAGGGTGTTTATAAAGACACGGCACCGGTACATGCCTCATGCTTCTTCATATTCCAAAGTTTCCAAAAATTGTACCTAATCGGGGGCCAGATGCTGTTATGAGATTAAAAAATCTGAATTACTCTTACCGGTAATTTCCTTTTCTTGAGTCCTCCACAACGGCAGTACTATGAGAGAGACCTTCCTCCAACCAGGCGGGGACAGGAAGAATAAATTTTACTCTTCTTTGACTCCTCCTCGGTGTTTTACTGGACTGATCGCCTAGAGCAGGGGTGCACAACCTGCGGCCCGGGGGCCACATGCGGCCCTTGATACCATGGTGTGCGGCCCCCAACCCTCTGGTAACAGAAATGTATGTCTAGGTCTTGTGGTTGCTCACATGTATCTTTCATGTATTCTTCCATCAGATGGGAATCCTGGAAGTGTAACTAGACATTTCTGATATATACTGTATGTTCAATATGCTGTAAACATAGTATTTCAGTTGGTAATACCACTTTAAGTTTTATTTTCGGCCCTTGGAAATGGTTCAGGCTGACGAGGTGGCCCCCAACCAGAAAAGGTTGTGCACCCCTGGCCTAGAGAGTCTAACCACACACATACTCAAACCAAACACCTAAACACCCCTAATCTGTATTTCAATATGAACATTGTGGTTTTTTTTGGGGGGGGGGGGGGGGATATAGTGTGCCATTGTGCAAGACTCAAGAAGACTTCCATCATCTGTTGGGTTCTCACAGGAGGCGGGAAGAACAATCTCCTTGTGTCTGTGGAAATACATAACCACTCTGGGAAGAGAAGAAAGATCAAACTTGGTTTTTTCAATGCAACATCTTTCAAGTGCAACTTTTTAAGTGCTCATACCGAATTATACCAGAATGTAATATTATGGATATGGAATTCACTTTGTCATTACTAGTGATGAGCGGCAGGTGCCATATTCGATTTCGACGAAATTCGCGAATATTCGATAGAATATTCGTTTTATATTCGTCAAAATCGAATATTCGTCATTATTCTAGTTATCGCGATTAATATGCAATTTAAATAATCGCGTATCGCGATTTTAACTTAAAGGCTACTCTCCTATTGAAATAGCAATGCGATTAATTCAAGTTATAATAATCGAATTTCGATTTCAACTTAAGCACTGCTATATTCCATATTCGTTAACTCTAGCCTACTATGGAATATAGCAGTGCTAAGCTGAAATCGAAATTCGATTAATTCAAGTTATAATAATCGAATTGCGATTTCAACTTGGACCTGGTTTACTATGGTTGGCTTGGTAGAATTAGCGAATATGACGAATGTATTCGTCATATTCCACAAAACGAAGATAACAAAGTATTCTCCATCTTCGTTTTAGCTCCATATTCATCAACTTCGCTAATTCTAGCAATCATATAGGAAAGTTTACTATAGAGACAGCGAAGTTTAATTCGCTATGCGATTATATTACTTTGCTTTTTTTTTTTAAATCAATAGAATAATTATAATACCTGATAATTATTATAATTATTCTATTTATTTAAAAAAAGCAAAGTAATATAATCGCATAGCGAATTAAACTTAGCTGTCTCTATAGTAAACTTTCCTATATGATTGCTAGAATTAGCGAAGTTGATGAATAGGTAGCTAAAACGAAGATGGAGAATACTTCGTTATCTTCGCTAATTCTATCAAGCCAACCATAGTAAACCAGGTCCAAGTTGAAATCGCAATTCGATTATTGTAACTTGAATTAATCGAATTGCGATTTCAACGTAATTCTCAAATCCGACAGTACATTCTAGTATATGGAGACGTTCCCATGGTGATGGGGACGCTCCATGAGCACGGAAGTCGGCAGAAGCGGCAACGGGCACTGACTGGAGCAGCTAGGAAGCCAGGAATCCAAAGGACAGGTAAGAACAACTTTAGGGAAGTGGGAAAGAAAAAAATATAACAATTAAAAAATGAAAAAAATAAATAAAGAATATTCGAAATATCGAATTTAAAGCACTATATTCGAAATATTAGCGAATTGCCGATATTCGCCAAAAAAATATTGATATTTGAATATTCGCGCTCAACACTAGTCATTACTACTGACCATCACCCAATTCTCTCCTCTCCAGGTATGTCTGATATTGCCCACACCCCTCATCTTTCCTTCTCATCCCCTGGTATGTCTGCATTGAACCTAACTGCTGGACACAACTTTTCCATACCCCTCATCTTTCCTTCTCATCCCCTGGTATGTCTGCATTGAACCTAACTGCTGGACACAACTTTTCCAGAGTCTGATCTTGTCCATACCCCTCATCTTTCCTTCTCATCCCCTGGTATGTCTACATTGAACTGTTAATGTCTCTTTCCCGGCTGGATTTATTGAGTGTTTATTTACATTGACTATTTCACCCCTGTATCTGGTCCTCCCTTGATTAGGCCAAATGTAGACCCCCCCCCCCCTTCTTGTTCACACTTAATTGAACACTGAGTGGTATAAATCTAAGTCTTTAGGTCTTTCAGACCTTGTTCTTTTTAATGTAATATCTTTAAAGTGCAACTTTTTAAGTGCACATACTGAATTATACCAGAATGGCACCACAAGGGGACCAATTGTGATTACAGAAATAGTAAATGCAAACAATGTTTCAATCTTTCATCTTACTCTAGTCACTTTTCCACAACCTCCTGAAATACCCCCACATCCATTCACCCAACAAGGAACTATTCATCTTCTCCATCCATCTTACCTTCTCATCTGACCACTTGCACAAAACTGTTTGGCAACGTAAAACACTTCCTTCCCAAACACACACAGATACCTCATGCCTTCTCTTATTCTCACCTACTAACACTTTCTCTGCTTCTCCTTATTGCTGGTGATATCTCTCCAAATCCAGGGACCCCTCAGCAGATCCCCACTATCACCTCTACCTCCTACTACAAATATCCTTCTACAAATTTCTGCAACCCCTTAAACCCAAAAATAATTCCTCTGAGCGCTGCTACTTTGGTTCCTCTTGCAGTGGATTTCATTTCACTCACACCCTCCGCCCCAGTAGCAAACATGGTAGAGGAGTTGGTCTTCTCCTATCAGACACCTGCTCATATAGCCTAACTCCATTGCCACCCTCCAGTACACTCACTTCATTCGAAGCACACTGTTCGTATCTACTCTCCCTCCAACCTCCAAGTAGCTGTCATTTACCGCCCCCCAGGCCCAGCCACCATCTTTCTTGACCACTTTAACACCTGGCTCCTACACTTTCTTTCTGCCGAACATCCCCACTATAATCATGGATGACTTTAACATCTCTATTGACACCTGCCACTCAGCCGCCTCTAAACTCCTATCACTCTCTTCCTCCTTCAGGCCTCTCATAGTGGTCTTCAGCTCCCACCCACAGAGATGGTCATACTCTGGATCTTATTTTTACCTGCCTCTGCTCCCTATCTAACCTTTCTAATTTGCCTTTCCCCCTATCCGACCACAACCTACTCACCTTCTCTTCATTGATCTCTTCTGTTGCTCCCCCGGTCCGCCCACTAACACACCCCCACAGGAACCTTAAACATCTTGACTTTCGCTTGCTCTCTGACTCTCTTCTGCCACTCTCTACCTTCTCTTGTTCCCTCCAAGACCCAGATACTGCCACCACCCTATATAACACCACAATAAGTACAGCTCTGGACACTGTTGCCCCCCTTACACACAACAAAACCCTAAAAATCATGACAACCCTGGCACACCAACCTGTCCAAAAAACGCAGACAAGCTTCCCAGGGCTGCTGAGCGGCGATGGAAGAAATCCCACTCTAAGGATCACTTCACCGAATACAAGCAATCCCTCCTCATTTTCAAATTCTCACTCGCTGATGCAAAACAGGTGACTTCTCATCTCTCATATCTTCCCTGTCCCACAGCCCGAAACAACTTTTCAACACTTTTAATTTCCTTCTCCGTCCCCCAGCACCCCCACCCTCTTATATCAGCTGAGGACTTTGCCACATACTTCAAACAAAAGATAGTCAACATCAGAGAAAGCTTCAGTGCACAGTCCCCAAGACCTGCTTCTCTACCATTACAGAAGAAAACCTCTCCACTCTACTCTCCAGATCAGATCTCACCACCTGTGCACTTGAGCCAATCCTATCCCATATCATACCTGACCTCACCACAGTGTTTATCCCATCCCTAACTCATCTCTTCAACCTATCACTAACCTCTGGTGTCTTCCCCTCTGCTTTTAAACATGCTACCATTACACCCATCCTCAAAAAGTCTTCACTTGACCCATCTTCTTTGTCCAGTTATCAGCCCATATCACTTCTTCCATATGCCTCAAAGCTACTTGAGCAACATCTCCATTCTAAACTGTCCTCTTATCTCTCCTCCTGCTCCCTCTTTGACCGTCTACAGTCTGGCTTCCGACCCCACCACTCAACTGAGACTGCCCTCACCAAAGTCCCCAACGACCTACTAACAGCCAAAACCAAAAAACATTACTCTGTCCTCCTTCTCCTTGACCTGTCCTCTGCCTTTGACACCATCGACCACTCCTTTCTGTTACAAACTCTCTAATCTCTTGGCATCACTGACCTGGCCCTCTCCTGGATCACATTATACCTCATCGAGTGGACATTTAGCATCTTCAACTCTCTCACCACCTCCTCATCTCATTTCCTCTCTGTTGGTGTCCCGCAAGGCTCTGTCCTAGGATCCCTGCTCTTCTCTATATACACTTTTGGCCTGGGACAGCTCATAGAGTCCCAAGGCTTTCAGTATAACTTTTATGCTGATGACACACAAATCTACCTCTCTGGTCCAGACATCACCACCTTACTATCCAGAATCCCACAATGTCTATCTTCCATATCCTCCTTCTCCTCTCGCTTTCTTAAACGTAACATCTTGCTCACATCTTGCTCAGACCTATCTATCACGATCAATGGCTGCACACACTCCCCGGTCACTGCCTTAGAGCGACCTTGGATTCTGCCCTCTCCTTCCGACCGCACAAAAACATCTGTCACATCTGCAGTTTCCTCAGCTTTGAGTCTGTGAAAATGCTTGTACATGCCCTCATCATCTCCCGTCTAGACTACTGCAACATCCTCCTCTGTGGCCTTCTATCTAGCACTCTCGCACCCCTCCAGTCTATCCTCAACTCTGCTGCCCGACTAATCCTCCTCTGCCAATCCCTTAACTGGCTCCCCATTGCCCAGCAAATTCAGTTCAAAATACTAACAAGTACATAAGAGGCTGTCCACAACCTGTCCCTACATCTCTGAGCTACTTTCCCGATACATCCCCACACGCACTCTCTGATCCCCACAAGACCTCCTTCTTTCCTCTTATCAGCTCTTCCCACAATCGCCTCCAAGATTTCTCCCGTGCATCCCCCACACATCTGGAACTCACCTACAGTGGAATCCTTCAAAAGAAACCTGAAAACCCACCTCTTCAGACAAGCCTACAACCAGTGACCCTGCTGCCTCTATACCGCCATGACCAGCTTCACCCTCTCCTACTGTGTCCTTCTCCCATACTTTGTAGATAGATGGTAAGACATCACGGGCAGAGCCCTCTCTCCTTCTGTACCAGTTTGTAACTCGTCTTGTTCATGCTTAGTGCAATTGTCTGTATCATGTATGTATACCCCTGTTCATATGTACAGCGCTATGGAATGAATGGCACTTTATTAATAAATAATAATAATAACTTAAGTATTATCCTATTGTCCAAAATTTTAAAAAAACGAGCAGTGTATTTTAAAGCCTTTGATTTTCTTAAGTGGGCGACTACCTCTACCATAATTTTTGTGAATACTCTCGGGGCAGATATTATCCCAAATGGTAGGGCCTGAAATTGGAAGTGAAAAATCTGGTCTTTCAGGAAGACTGCTCATCTGAGAAACCCTGATCTTCCTTGCAAATCGGAACATTATAATAGGCATCATGAAGATCTAGGGATGCCATAAAATCCCCCTCCCTTTAGAATGCCTATGGTAGATTTCTCCGACTCCATTTTAAACTTTTCATAATTTATATACAAACCGGATTCCCAAAAAGTTGGGACACTATACAAATCGTGAATAAAAACTGAATGCAATGATGTGGAGGTGCCAACTTCTAATATTTTATTCAGAATAGAACATAAATCACGGAACAAAAGTTTTAACTGAGAAAATGTACCATTTTAAGGGAAAAATATGTTGAATCAGAATTTCATGGTGTCAACAAATCCCCAAAAAGTTGGGACAAGGACATTATTACCACTGTGTGGCATCTCCCCTTCTTCTTACAACACTCAACAGACGTCTGGGGACCGAGGAGACCAGTTTCTCAAGTTTAGAAATAGGAATGCTCTCCCATTCTTGTCTAATACAGGCCTCTAACTGTTCAATCGTCTTGGGCCTTCTTTGTTGCACCTTCCTCTTTATGATGCGCCAAATGTTCTCTATAGGTGAAAGATCTGGACTGCAGACTGGCCATTTCAGTACCCGGATCCTTCTCCTACGCAGCCATGATGTTGTGATTGATGCAGAATGTGGTCTGGCATTATCTTGTTGAAAAATGCAGGGTCTTCCCTGAAAGAGATGACGTCTGGATGGGAGCATATGTTGTTCTAGAACCTGAATATATTTTTCTGCATTGATGGTGCCTTTCCAGACATGCAAGCTGCCCATGCCACACGCACTCATGCAACCCCATACCATCAGAGATGCAGGCTTCTGAACTGAGCGTTGATAACAACTTGGGTTGTCCTTGTCCTCTTTGGTCCGGATGACATGGCGTCCCAGATTTCCAAAAAGAACTTCGAATCGTGACTCGTCTGACCACAGAACAGTCTTCCATTTTGCCACACTCCATTTTAAATGATCCCTGGCCCAGTAAAAACGCCTGAGCTTGTGGATCTTGCTTAGAAATGGCTTCTTCTTTGCACTGTAGAGTTTCAGCTGGCAACGGCGGATGGCACGGTGGATTGTGTTCACTGACAATGGTTTCTGGAAGTATTCCTGAGCCCATTCTGTGATTTCCTTTACAGTAGCATTCCTGTTTGTGGTGCAGTGTCGTTTAAGGGCCCGGAGATCACGGGCATCCAGTATGGTTTTACGGCCTTGACCCTTACGCACAGAGATTGTTCCAGATTCTCTGAATCTTCGGATGATGTTATGCACAGTTGATGATGATAGATGCAAAGTCTTTGCAATTTTTCGCTGGGTAACACCTTTCTGATATTGCTCCACTATCTTTCTGCGCAACATTGTGGGAATTGGTGATCCTCTACCCATCTTGGCTTCTGAGAGACACTGCCACTCTGAGAAGCTCTTTTTATACCCAATCATGTTGCCAATTGACCTAATTAGTGTTAATTGGTCTTCCAGCTCTTCGTTATGCTCAAATTTACTTTTTCCAGCCTCTTATTGCTACTTGTCCCAACTTTTTGGGGATTTGTTGACACCGTGAAATTTTGAATCAACGTATTTTTCCTTTAAAATGATACATTTACTCGGATTAAACGTTTGATCTGTCATCTACGTTCTATTACAAATAAAATATTGACATTTGCCATCTCCACATCATTGCATTCAGTTTTTATTCACAATTTGTTTAGTGTCCCAACTTTTTTGGAATCCGGTTTGTACCTCTGATCTGCTCTCCATCACCGCCTGTGACCTGAGTTCAGGCTTCCTGGCACATGCGGTCATAGTCTTTCCTATGTCACGGCAACCAGAGGTCACGGTGATGTCATCACAATCTCCTGCGCCGTTCTAATGCCTCATAGGCTCCCGTGTCCCTCAATGAACTGGATACCCAGGAGGCAATCCAGCTGTCTATCTCCATCTGCAGTTTGGCGCCAGGGGCAACTGCAACCACCACCAGGCCATGCCGGAGAGATGAGGCCCCTGTGACCAGGAGAGACAAGGCACTGAGATACTACAATTAGATAAATCCTACATTATATTAATAATTACTGAAGAAAATTAATCTGATCCTTGTAATGACTGTATAACTCATCAGGGAAGACAAGCAAGACCTGAGTGTACAGAGCAGATATGTGCTCTAATCATCGATCGGCAGCGGCCAGAGGAGTAATCAACCTAATGAGCTCACCCTTCAGAGCAACTACTCTCCAACATGAGCTCAGTCACTTCTAAACTCATCATCTCTCCTACCCACCACTATCACATGACTATAGCATCATCACAGGTCCTTCACCACCTCTTATCCTCTTCACTACTGAGCCCCGCCCCCTGCAGTGATCACATGACAGTGACGTCACCCCAGGTCCTTCAGCTCTGGCAGTGCAGCAGATACTGGGCAGGTCCTGGTCGGTAGTCAGGCTCTTGTTCTCTCTGGTATCAGCCATTCCTCCAGCCTACAGGTAAGATAAGCTGTGAGGAGACAGTGTGGTGGAGAGCTCAGACATGTCACCTCTGGAGATTCTCCTCCATTACACACAAGGAATCCTTCTCCGCTCCTCAGCTTAGTATGATGGGGGAGGAGTAGTGGAGATAGTGGGGGTTGTAATCATTCGCTGGCCCCTGACTGTCCTGGTGAGGGGCCCCTGCCTCCAGGAGGAGAATGAATGGAGCGGGGCCCGGCCTGAGCTCAGCCTTCTCCAGTCTCTTCTCTAGGAGTTCTGGACACAGCTGAGCACAGCCCAGAGGTGGGACCTGCATCTATCAGACATTTATCTCCTGTGGAGCCACCAGAATCTCCATGTCGGGGCCCCTAGGAATCCATAGTGGTGGGGGCTCTGAGAAGCAGGGGCCCCTCCAGGCTCAGGAAGTGCGGTTCTGGAGGTGACATCTGGTCTTGTCCCCTGGATGATTTCCTCTCCTCCTCTCATAAAGGTGCCTGCAGTACTAGAAGCCTCCAGCTCCTCCAGTTCTCTCCTCTTCTCCTGAATGACCACCAAGGATGGACAGGAAGGAGATCAGCAGAAGAATATTAGACCTCACCTTGGAGATCATCTCCCTGCTGAGTGGAGAGGTAAACTTTTCTAGATTTCTCTCCTCTTTATTGTATTCTGTAACAAGTCAGACATCGAGAAGGAGAATCCATCATAGGAGGTAATAGGAAGAGTCCGGGGTCCTGGAGAACGGCCTCCAGACCTTCCAAGTGATGGAGAACCTGAAGATCAGCCCCCAATATGGTGAGTGATGTGTCATGTGACCAGTGACCAATAGTCATGTTGTAGGAGCCATGAGAAGGTAAGTAGGCACGTTGTACCAGGAGAAGAGGGCCAGAGGAGAGCACATGGCCCCTGAAGGGTTTTTTTCCCTAAGTGTCTCTCTCCATCCACAGGAGTACACAATAGTGAAGAAGACATCGGGGGACTGTGTGACTCCCATCATCCATCTCCAGGAGTCAGGAGGGCAGAGCAGGATCCCTCACCCCATCACAGAGCCTCCCCCTCACCCCCTGATACATGAGCAGAAGATCCTAGAGCTCACCCACAAGATGATGGAGCTGCTGACTGGAGAGGTGACACTGCTGGGAATGCTGGGAAATTCTCCAGTAACAGCACTGGAGAGGTCTGGGTGATGACGATGTCATTGTGTTGTCAGGTTCCTATAAGGTGTCAAGACGTCACTGTCTATTTCTCCATGGAGGAGTGGGAGTATATAGAAGGCCACAAGGATCTGTACAAGGAGGCCATGATGGAGGAGCACCAGCCTCTTATATCACAAGGTAAGAGCCGTCATGTGCAGTGTGTACACGTGTGTGCAGTGACATGTAATGGAGGAGCACCAGCCTCTTATATCACAAGGTAAGAGCCGTCATGTGCAGTGTATACACGTGTGTGCAGTGACATGTAATGGAGGAGCACCAGCCTCTTATATCACAGGGTAAGAGCCGTCATGTGCAGTGTGTACATCTGTGTGCAGTGACATGTAATGGAGGAGCACCAGCCTCTTATATCACAAGGTAAGAGCCGTCATGTGCAGTGTATACACGTGTGTGCAGTGACATGTAATGGAGGAGCACCAGCCTCTTATATCACAGGGTAAGAGCCGTCATGTGCAGTGTGTACACGTGTGTGCAGTGACATGTAATGGAGGAGCACCAGCCTCTTATATCACAGGGTAAGAGCCGTCATGTGCAGTGTATACACGTGTGTGCAGTGACATGTAAGGGAGGAGCACCAGCCTCTTATATCACAGGGTAAGAGCCGTCATGTGCAGTGTATACACGTGTGTGCAGTGACATGTAATGGAGGAGATAAGGGATGCATATAAGCTCTTAACAATCTCCGCCTCTGATGCCACCAGATGTAAGGCAGCTATCCTATAAGTCAGTGTTTGACCTGTTAAATAAGCCTTGAGACATGACTTGGATAATAAATAAGTCAGCATCTCTTCTGCCGACAGCTGTTTCAGCTCATGCTGATTATGGTGCTCTTAGTTATTCCAGTTTTCTCTGCTCTGCACTGATGAGGGACAATCCCCTCTGCAGTTGAGGTGCTGGCTTATTTATTTATTATTCAAGTCATGTCTCAAGGCCTATAAGCCTCCTCACGCCGATTAAGGTGCTCTCCCCAAGGAGAGATAGTACCCACCCCAAAACATGGAGACGGTACACTGTTGGGCCGTTATAGTAGAACACACTGTACTATGTAGAGACGTCCCATAAAAAAGTATTATCACATATATGTTATTTAAAAATAGAGTCCTATGTGCAATGAATGCATCCGTGTAATTGTGTCATATGTCAGAGCTTCTGTATGAGAAGTATATCATGAAACCTCCAACAAGAGGCTGAAACATGATGTGTCTCCGCTCTATCACTTAATGCAAATGACCGTCAGATCTTGTGCTCAGACTCCATTAATCATCATTCCATGAACGTCATAAAAAATGCAAAGGAAGCAAATGTATAAAAACATGAATCCATAGGTATATAAAAACACCATCAGTATCATACCAAGCCCACAAAAAATTCAATCCGAAAATCCAGTGATCTCAGAGGTCCCTGTTCCTGTCCAGCAGGGCGGCAGTCTCTCTCACCAGATATTTTTCTATTTTCCCCATACACCATAACAGCTCCTCAGGAGAAAGGAAAGGAACTTAGAAGGGGATGTAGATCTTTCTCCAAAACCCCAGTGCCTGGTGGAGAAGAGACTGGGAGAAGTGGTTTTACTTTCTCCATGTACTGTGACTGATGAAGGTCTTCACTGTGGGTTCTCTCTAAAAATTACCTTATAAGCAGAGGTGTCATTGTGCCAGCATGAGACCCTGGCATGTTTTTTGATTGGTATGGTGAAGGAGGGCACTGTATAAACAATCCCCCCCCCCCCCCCAGGCCTTGCAATGTATAACTGTATCTTCATCCTCAGAAGTTACTGTTGTGGAGTAGGAGCTGTCGTCCCACTGCCTGCCACCTGCTCTCATAGACCAGGTGTTACTTCAGGCCTATGGCCTGCCAGGTGCTGGACCTCGGCACAGGTAGTGAGCAGCAGAACATTGATCACTAAACCTAGAAGTGAAGGAGCTTAGAGAAGAGTCTGATCTATAGACAGATCTACAGGAGGCCATGTATTCAGTCACTGTGTGCTTGTGTCTCCACAGATGGATCCAGGAGGAGAAATCCACCAGAGAGATGTCCCCGTCCTCTGTATTCCCAGGACTGTCCAGAGGAGAAGGTCCCGGAGAACCCTCAGGTAGATGGAGCTGAGCCCTATACACATCTATATAAGGGGGTCCTTCAGTCATAGAGGGGTCATAGATTGTGGGGGTCTCTTCTGTGGATCTGTTACATTTCCCACCTGTCTGCTGTATTGTACTGAATTGTTACAGATGACAAATCAGGGGGAAGATCTGACTGATATTAAAGTGGAGGATGAAGAAGAGAGGATGATGGGCGATCTCCCATGTAAGAGTGAGGTGGAGGAGGACATTCCAGGAGATGTCACCACAGGTATGGAATCATGAATGGAGAAAGTGACTTCAGGTTCTGTCCTTGGTGCCTTCAGGGCAGGAGGAGAATCTGATCACCGGCTGCTGCTCTTTGATTGGAGATGTCCCCATCACATCATGAAGTGTTCCCCTTATCCAGCTGACGGCGATCTCTGATCAGATTCTTCTCTGATCCCGGCTGTTCCTGCAGAACATGACGGTCAGTCACATCCACACAACTACTGGGGATTATGGGGGCCAGTGAACAACATGTACCTCATTGTGCAGGAAAGGGTTAAGCATCACTTTGGTCTAGTAAAGAGATATTAAACAATCTGTACATTTTGGTGATTTTTCTCTAAAATGGATTAAGGGGTTTTACAAAAAAAGAAAACAAAGAAAAATAATAGCTTTATAAACAATATGACTTTTAAAGTCTCCCCTTTCACTTTCGGCTGCAGCTCCCCTTTTCGAGCGGCGGTCACCCCCCCCCCCCCCCCACACTTTAACAGATTGTGCCAGTTATTTCTTTAAACTCCCTTTATGACAGTAAAATGTGTTTATATTGTGCAAAAGTAATAAACCGATGTGAAAAACATTCTACATATTTGGTATCTACACATTCGTACCGTCACATAGAATAAAATCAATCAACAAAACCTTAACAATAAATTACATGTACCCTAAAAAGGTGCCATTAAAGAATACAACTCGTCACACAAAAAATAGTCCCTTGGAATCTGATAAAAATACCAAAAAATGAGTAGTCATGTAATGACAATCAGACATGCTTAGTCTGGTCGTTAAGGGGTTAAAAATGTTTGGTTGTTGTGTTTTTGCCTTCCTTCGGTGCACTCCAGTCTCCATGATTAGCAGGAAGCTCTTATGTCACATGCAAGAGCGGACTGGGAACTTAAATACATCCCCAAAAACTTCCACTGGCCAGGCCATGAGGAGGGCTCAGGCTGCCCCCCTGGGCATCGGCCCACCGATAAATTTCCCTGTAAGGTCTGATCCACCCCTGGTCACATGTGATTATTGTACAGACACAGACGTCTCAGTGATGGCCACCTGCACTCACAGGACACTTCATTAGCTCCACCATCTTAATTCTTGATAGAACATCCTGAATTCTTAGTGTAATGGACCCAACAAGGTGCTGGAGAACCTTTATTACAGGTTCTGATTGATGACCTCACTCTGTCTATTCCACTGCATCCTACAGATGTCTATAAACCTGAGGTCTGGGGACTGTGCGGCCCCTAGGTCATACAGACCGCATTGTTCATGTCCGTAACTCAACCTGAGACTGTGCGCTTTCCTGTCTGATATTATGAGCATATTGTGACTCCAGTCAGAGAGTCGGAACCAAATTCAGCAGCTCACGATCCCCTTGCCGCTGCACGGGAAAGGGGCGATCACAGCAAAATCCAATGAATTATTCCCAGCAGACGTGCTCGCTTCAGCCTTGTATTTTTATTCCAGAAAAAATGTCCATCAACAGGACGCGTTTCGGCTCATGTAGCCAGTCTCAACCGTCAGAGAGTGACAGTCCTGTATTCATGAGCTAAACTCAGTCTCTGTCCACTTATAGCTTCATTGAAAAGCTCTTTCAGTGCACCTCCTCCTCTGCTGCTGATATCTCACACAAGCTCCATCAGATGACATCAGAAGCTGTAGTTCTACCCTGAAGCTCCTACTGGAGCAAGGGGGATCTCTCACAGCAGCAAAACTGAAGCTTGTCCTGACCAGTGTGAGAGTTCAGTGGCAGCAGCAGGGGAGGAGGTACACTAAAAAGTGTCTGTCACTTAAGCTCTATGTGGGCACTACGGCATGGATTTTTCTAGTGAATCCACCAACTTCATCACGTCTAACAGATCTATTTAATAATGAATGCACTTTGTGTTTAGAATTGTGGAGATAGATCATTTAGAAAGTTAACTTGTATTAATGTGATTCCCACTTAAAGGATCATGTTTTCATTAAAAAAACTATTTTTGCATATGTTACTGCTGCAGCACATTATGCATAAAGCAATCTTTAGTTTCTTCACTTACCACCGTTTTCCTTGAATTTTTCCCTTAGTTATGGCTGTCTTGAATCCTACAATATGAGGATCTTCTCAAGATGGCTCCTCTGCTAGTTCTCTGAGGCCAAAACTGCCTCCCCTTACTTCCCATACACACTTGCTGTAGACAGCAGTTTCCTGCCAGCCAATAAGATTGGATTACTGAAAGACACGCCTCCCCACTCTAAAGCCTAATGCAGGCATGCAGTGTGAAGGACCGCCTATCTGACTTCTGTTTACATTAAGTTGGAAGACAGATGAGCCCTAGCAACGGTCTTTTAAGTGAGCAGTGGAAAGGGACAGGAGACATTACTGAAAGCTGTTATTATAAGGTAATTAAAGATCTTTTAGCAATCATTGACAGACTAACTCAGGTATACATGCCTAGCTCTAATAAACTAGCAAATAAAAAATAAATATGACAGTTATCCTTTAACATTGAAGGGCTAAATGTGTTGTGAGAAGGTAGGCTCTGTTGCCAGACATGTCAACTTTTGTATTCTAAAAGTGGTGTGGGATATAGACCAGAATCCTGGACTTTTTTTTAGAGTGTTACACAAAGCTTTATTAGGCCGGAATCCATTTTGGTGCAGTTTTTCTGTACTAAAGTAGGAGTGTATTAAAAATGAATGAATTGTACCTATAGTTCCTGCTGGATCCACTTCCAGCCAAAAATGAATGTTATGGGTTTGTCTACTTAGTAGTTTGAAAATCACAAGTTCTATTTATATATTTTTTACAGAAAATCACAAAAATTTGAATGGAAATGTTATATTATCACTACATTTTAAAGCAGAAGCTGAAGATACCAGGCCGTGCTCTGCCGGAGAAAATATAATTACCCTAAATGTAAAAACAGGACTTCACAGTACAGATCTATCATATAATCCCTCTAATCATAAGGAACCCTCTCCTGACCAATCACAGATTGTTACTATAAGTACCGGGCAGAAAGGAAGTGAAAGGTTTCAGTGTGGTAAAGAGTTCAGGAAAAGATCAAGACTTTCTACACACAGAAGAAGTTATACAGGAGAGAAGCCATACTCCTGTTCAGAATGTGGGAAGCGCTTTACAAATAAATCAAATCTTCTTACACATCAGATAATTCACACAGGAGAGAAACCATATTCATGTTCAGAATGTTTGAAGCGCTTCACAGTGAAATCAAGTCTTGTTAGACATGAGAGAATTCACACAGGAGAGAAGCCATATTCATGTTCAGAATGTGAGAAATGTTTTACACAAATATCACATCTTGCTACACATAAGAGATGTCACACAGGAGAGAAGCTATATTCATGTTCAGAATGTGAGAAATGTTTTAGATATAAATCAGATTTAGTTAGACATGAGAGAATTCACACAGGAGAGAAGCTATTTTCATGTTTGGAATGTGGAAAATATTTTACAGATAAATCATATTTTCTTAGACATGAGAGAATTCACACAGGAGAAAAGCCATATTCATGTTCAGAATGTGAAAAATGTTTTTCGCATAAATCAGATTTCATTAAACATGTGAGAATTCACACAGGAGAGAAGCCATATTCATGTTCTGAGTGTGAAAAATGTTTCACAGATAAATCAGATTTTGTTAGACATAAGAGAATTCACACAGGAGAGAGGCCGTATTCATGTTCAGAATGTGGGAAATGTTTTACCAAAAAATCACATCTTGTCACACATAAGAGAATTCACACAGGAGAGAAGCCGTATTCATGCTCAGAATGTGGGAAATGTTTTACCCAGAAGTCATGTCTTGTTAGACATGAGAGATGTCACACAGGACAGAAGCCATTTTCGTGCTCAGAGTGTGAGAAATGCTTTACTACTAAAGAGAAACTTAATAAGCATCAGAGAATTCACACAGGAGAAAAGCTGTTTTGATGGAGGAGAAACTTTTGGCTTTAAACATCGATTTAAAATAATATTTTTAAATATAGGAAATGTTATCAGATCGAAAAAAAAATTAAACCAGTGCTATTCACAGACTAGTCATGCAGCTTTTTTAGCTGTTAAAAAGCAGCTAAACTGGAAAAGTCACAGTCAAGTTGCAGTGGCACATGACTTGCATAGCGTTCTGTGGTGGCAAATCTGCATATTACCTGGCAACCAAATATCCAAGTGTTGGATTTTTTTTTTTGACTGTCGCAGGATATTGGATATCGCATTGTGATTCTATTTCTCTGAGGTCAATTGTGACTGAGATCCAAATATTGTGGATATAAGGAAGAGAAGAAGAACCTTGTTTACTCCCAAAGCAGAGAAGATAAATTGTCCCCATGAACCTTGCTTCTTATCACTGTATTCACACCTCCACTCACACTGCGGGAGAGTCCAGAGTGACATGGGGAGAAGTAACGACGCTCCATGTAATAGTTTTATAACGTATGTGGACATATTAATATTTCATCTTCATTCAAACAGTTTTTACAGATAAAATAAAGTCTTGTATTTGCTCCACGACAGCGTCACCATTGTCACTGACAGACATTGTCTTCTTGGCTCATATTATACTTTCTCCTAGCGCTGTGACCTTCATTGCTCCTACAGACTAACCCTCCTGTGCGGAGACAGTGATATTGGTGGCATGATGACTATATCACAGATTTATCTGACCGTGTGATCTGTGATAATTACCCCATATGTACATTCCTGTGGTTTAATGGTAAACCTATCTAGATACTGGAGCACATTAGGCCCCTTGCAGACGAGCGTGTCCGGATGCGTTGCGTCTGCGATCAGGGAAAATCATGCGAGTAGGTACGCAATTGCAGTCAGTTTTGACTGCGATTGAGTTCCGATGTTCAGTTTTTATCATGCGGGTGCAATGCGTTTGGCATTTCTCTTTATCATCTTTGAAATGTTTCTACACCTTGATCAGAGTCACCTGTGGTAAATTCAGTTGATTGGACATAATTTGGAGAGACAAATCGCTGTCTATCTAAGGCAGGCATGTCCAAACTGTGGCCCTCCAGCTGTTGCAAAACTACAACTCCCAGCATGCCCTAATAGCTGTAAGCTATCCAGGCATGCTGGGAGTTGTAGTTTTGGAACAGCTGGAGGGCCGCAGTTTGGACATGCCTGATCTAAGGTCTCAGAGCTGACAATGCATATCAGAGACCAGGTCATGAGTAGTGATGAGCGGCAGGGGCAATATTCGAATTCGCAATATTTTACAAATATTTTGTAGAATATTTGTCATATATTCGAGAATTCGTAATTATTTCCTTGATTGCGAAAATCGGCAATGTTATATTCACGTAAAGCGCGCGCAATACAGGCGTGGGTCACTTTTGCTACATTTTCAAAGCTGCTAGAAGTTTCCTGAGACTGGAGAAAGTGGTTGGCATGGCAGAACATTAAAAATGGTTTTATATGCAGCTAGAGTGCTCCAATATATTCGTGATTACGCTAATCAGCAATTAATGATGTGCATATTTTGGTGCAATACGTGAAACGTTACATTTTAGCAGGTCTGCATGTATGTATGGACAGCAGAACCTATCAGCTACACTATATCAGGATATAACCTACACTGACTATCTCCCACTAACTATCTGTATTATATATATAAGCTATCTAACTATCTATCTAATGTAGTGTGGAAAGCACAGAGCACAGCAATGACACTGCTCTCTCTCTCAGAACTTAAAAAACTGCAGAAAATGGCTCCTGAGGAGTTTCATATATAGTAAGGGGTCGGCAACTTTCCTATTGGTTGCTAGGGATGTTACTAAGCTCAGACAAAGACATTGCAGCCTTTTCATTGGCCCACAAGCAAGAAGCAGGGAGGGATCATGGGTTCAGATGAAAAAAATCTAGAATATTCAAAAATACGAATATATAGCACTATATTTTAAATATTCGCGAATTCTCGAAGTCCCTATATTCGCGATTAATATTCACACCTTTTTTTTGCAGGGCCACGGAACGGAGCAAAGGATGCGGACAGCACACGGAGTGCTGTCCACATTTTTTGCGGCCCCATTGAAGTGAATGGGTCCGCACCCGAGCCGCAAAAACTGCGGCTTGGATGCGGACCCAAAAAGGCATGAGGCCTAAATGGGAGAAACTTCCATATGGTCAACCATCATTGCAGCACTCCAGAAAGAAACCTCTCTTCACATGAAAACTTGCACCCCAAAGGAATCTCAGACTGTGAGAGACATGATTCTCTGGTCTGATGATTGGTTCAAGAGTGAATGTTTTGGCCTCAATTTATCATGTCTGGAGGAAACCAGGCCCTACTCATCATCTTCCCAATATCATGGTGAAGCATGGTGATGGCAGCATTATGCTAGGGGGACAAGGAGACTGGTCAGGGTGGCAGGAAAGCTGAATGGAGCAAAGTACAGAGATATTCTTAATCAAAACCTGATCCAGCGCTCTCTGGACCTCATCTGGAACAATCTCAATTAGCTATTATCAACCATGGTGATGTATCTAAGCTCCTGGCAGTGCAGTATGTGGAGGCAAGAGACTCTAAACTCAGTGAGTATCTAAGCTCCTGGCAGTGCAGTGTGTGGAGGCAGGAGACTCTGAGCTCTGTGTGTATCTAAGCCCCTGGCAGTGCAGTGTGTGGAGGCAGGAGACTCTGAGCTCTGTGTGTATCTAAGCTCCTAGCAGTGTAGGGTGTATCTAAGCTCCTGTCAGTGCAGTTTGTGGAGGCAGGAGACTCTGAGCTCTGTATGTATCTAAGCTCTTGTCAGTGCAGTGTGTGGAGGCAGGAGACTCTGAGCTCCGTGTGTAGCTGAGAGTCCTCAGTTTATATTTATATTTCCATCCTTATCATATATATCCTCGGTTCCCCAAGTGAGCCATCTACATTTATTTTAGAAGATACTTTAAACAGTATTAGACAGTCTGGTCTGACCTGGAGGTATGGTTCTCTGCGTAACAGAGCCTGGATTTCTGAAATCCTCCTTGCTGTAGCAAAAGTGACAATAACCAACACCATCCAAGACAGGAATTTAAAAAAAGCATTCTGGAGTGATTCAAATGGAGAAGCGTAAAGCTAAAGAGAGATCCCAGTGAGGACAAGGTGGTCTTATTGGTGATCGCAAGTTTCTCACTGCTCTGAAAAATCTCCTTATTAAATAATTTCCTGTAAACTTATTTTTATGAAGAAAATCGCTGAAAACTGCAGTTTTAGAGTAGCTGGCTTAAAGGTGGCTGTTTTTTTTCTCTGCCAAGAGTTTTGATTACTGCATAAAAAAAGTCCAAGTTGCCGAAAGGAATTATTTTCAGCCTCCAGGCCAAAAGTTGCAGTCTGTGAGGAGCTGGAGATGAAAAAAGCCTTTCTGAAGGAGCAGATCGTGGATCACTAGAAGTTTCCAGAGAGTTTCATCAAAAAAAGAGAGTTTCATCTTACTGATGAAGGGACTGCGTCCCGAAACGCGTTTAACCCCTTAAGGACACAGGGCGTACAGGTACGCCCTTGTGCCCTGGTACTTAAGGACACAGGGCGTACATGTACGCCCTGTGCATTTTCAATCACCGCCGCGCGGCCGGCGGCGATCGGAACCCCGTGCCTGCTCAAATCATTGAGCAGGCACTTGGGGCAAATGCGTCGGGGGGTCCGGTGACCCCCCCATGTATGCGATCGCAAAAAACCGCAGGTCAATTCAGACCTGCGGTTTTCTGCGTTTCCGGGTTATTCGGGTCTCTGAAGACCCGATAACCCGGAACAGGATGGTGATGGTGGTGTGATTTCACTCCACCAATCACCATCCAGCGATCCTGAGTGGTGATGGTGACATCACCACTCAGGATCGCTTTCTGATTGGTCAGGGGGCGGTGCGGCGGCAGATTCAAAAGAGGCAGGCGCCCCTCTCCTCCTCCTTTTGTGTTCCAGCGCCGGAGGAGAGAGGAGCTGCCTGCTTGTGTCCACCATCGCTGCCAGCACCCCTGATCTGTGCCCCCAGGACCCGATCTGTGCCCCAGCACCCCATCAGGTACATAGGGACAGCTAGGGAAAGTTTGGGATAGGCAGGGAAAAAAAAGGGAAAGTTAGTTTTTTTTTACTTTTTATTGCATCACCCTAGTTAGGGTGTCTGGGGTCCACAGCACAGCTGTGTGACCCTAGACCCCCCAGGGGTGCTGCCACTTGCCCCCCTCCCCCTGCCACTTGCCCCCCCCCCCCCACCTTTTTTGGGGTGCTTTTTTTTTTTTTTTTGAGTTCGCTGACTGTGACCGGCACTTAGCGTCCGGCCACTGTAAGCGCATCGCACACCCCACCGCTGATCAACTTCGGACGGTTGATCAGCAGTTTTGAATTTTTTTTCCTCACTTTTTTGCCCTTTTTTTAGTTAGTTTTATTTATTTTTTTCTGTTAGTTTTAGGGTGAGTTCGTGAACACCCGTGCCCCCTCACACACGCACACCAAATAAAGAGTTACACACACGCACATATACACGCAGACACACACTCCCCTATGGCCCGCCGGACGTTCTCGGCCGAGGAGGCATACGCCCAGCTTGCCTCCGAGTCCGAGAGTCCCAGTGAGGATGAGGATGACCCCACATTCCTGTTGTCATCCGCATCCTCCTCATCATCTAGCGATGATGATGAGCCCCCAAGGCGGCGGAGACGCCGCCAGGCGGAGCAAGGGGACCGCCATGTTAGGGACCCTGTGGCCCACACTAGTACGAGCAGCTCTGGGGCTCGTACTGGTTTCCCGGCCCACCAGTTAAATCCACCGGAGCACCCTGCCGGTGAACTTGTCTGGTGTAGCCCAGAGCGATACGAGCCCGTGATTCCTGATTTTGTAGGCCAATCAGGAATCCAGATTTCCACAGTGGGCTACACTGAATATGACTTTTTTTGTCATTTTTTCAGTGACTCACTGGTAAATCTGATGGTGGAGCAGACGAATCTGTACGCCCAACAGTTCGTCGCTCAACACCCGGGCTCCTTTTTGGCCAGGCCCGGTGGCTGGACGCCGGTCAGTGCAGCCGAAATGAGGACATTTTGGGGCCTCGTGCTGCATATGGGCCTGGTCAAGAAACCCAGTGCCAGGCTGTACTGGAGTGGGGACGTCCTATATCAGACCCCACTTTACAGTACGGTTATGACACGCTCCCGGTTTGAGGCCATCAGGAAATGTCTGCATTATTCCGATAATGCAGCATGTCCACCCCGAGGTGATCCTGCCCATGACCGTCTGTACAAGATACGGCCGGTCATCGATCACTTTGGGGCCAAATTCATGGAGGCCTATGTACCTGGAAGGGAGGTCGTGGTTGATGAGTCTCTCATTGCGTTCAAGGGGAGACTCATTTTCCGCCAGTATGTGCCTTCCAAGCGGGCGAGGTATGGCGTGAAGCTATACAAAATTTGTGAGAGTACCTCAGGGTACACTTACAAATTTCGTGTGTACGAGGGGCGAGATTCCCGGATTCAACCACCAGAATGTCCCCCCACTCTGGGTGTTACCGGGAAACTCGTGTGGGACCTTATGTACCCACTGCTGGATAAGGGTTACCACTTGTACGTGGATAACTTTTATACCAGTATCCCCTTGTTCCAGTCCCTTGCCGCCAGATCCACGTCCGCTTGTGGGACCGTGCGGAAAAATCAACGCGGCCTCCCTGCCCACCCCCTCCAGGTACCCTATCCCCAGGGGTGAGACCCGTGCCCTTACCACTGGAAACCTGTTGCTGGTCAGGTATAAGGACAAGAGGGATGTCCTTATGCTGTCCACAATTCATGGTAACGGCATCACCCCTGTCCCTGTGCGAGGTACCGCGGCAACGGTCCTCAAGCCCGATTGTATCGTCGCCTACAATCGGTATATGGGAGGAGTTGATCTCTCGGATCAAGTCCTCAAGCCATATAACGCCATGCGCAAAACCCGGGCATGGTACAAAAAAGTTGCGGTCTACTTGGTGCAGGTTGCCATGTACAACTCTTTTGTACTATCCCGAAGCGCTGGCAGCACAGGGACATTCCTCCAGTTCTATGAGGCAGTCCTCAAGGCCCTGATCTTTTCGGACCGGGAAAGAGCAGGCCGGAGTACCTCGGGAACTGTAGGCGCCCGGATCGTCCCTGGCCAACACTTTCCAGGTGTGGTCCCCCATACTGGAAAGAAGGGACGAACCCAAAAAAAGTGCAGAGTGTGTCGCAGGAGGGGGATACGGAAGGACACGACTACTCAGTGCGACACATGCCCCGATCATCCGGGCCTCTGCATTGACGGTTGCTTCAGGGAGTATCACACTTCCATGGAGTACTAAATTTATATCCCAATTTAGGACTGACATGGGATAAAAAAAAAAATGGTTCTCAGACTTGAGACACCCAAAAAAACTAAAATAATTTATTAAAAGTAGACATAGGTATTGCCGCGTCTGTAATAATCTCCTCTATAAAAATGCCCCATGACCTAACCCCCCAGATTAACACGGTCCAGAAAAAAAAAAAAGGTGCAAAAAAAGTTTTTTTTTGTCACCTTACATAATAAAAAGTTTAATAGCAAGCGATCAAAAAGTCATATAGCCCCCAAATTAGTGCCAATACAACCGTCATCTCATCCCGCAAAAAATGAGCCCCCACATAAGATAATCAGATAAAAAAAAAAATTTAAAATGACCCTTAGACTTTAGAGATACAAATTTTTTTTTAGGGTATCAAAAAGGATAATATAGTCTAAAACCTAAATTATTGTAAAAAAAAAGTTGACTTATTAGGTATCGCCACGTCCGTAAGAATCTCCTCTATAAAAATACCCCATGACCCAACCCCCCAGATTAACACAGTAAAAAAAAAAAAAAAAAATAGGTGCAAAAAATTTTTTTTTTGTCACCTTACATAACAAAAAGTTTCATAGCAAGCGATCAAAAAGTCATATAGCCCCCAAAATAGTGCCAATAAAACCGTCCGCTCATCCCGCAAAAAATGAGCCCCCACATAAGATAATTGGCTAAAAGAAAATTAAAAAAATTACACTTAGACTTTAGAGATACCCAAAAAAAAAAGTTGTATCAAAAAAGATAATATAGTCAAAAACCTAAATAATTGTAAAAAAAAGTAGACTTATTAGATATTGCCGCGTCCGTAAGAATCTCCTCTATAACAATATCCCATGACCTAACTACCCAGATTAACACGGTTAAAAAAAAAACAAAAAAACGGTGCCAAAACCGCTATTTTTGGCACTTTTCCATTTCAGTCCGTTTTTTCCGGTAAGAAAACAAGGGTTAACAACCAAACAAAAGTTAAAATTTATTACCCTGATACTGCAGTTTACAGAAACGCCACATTTGTGGTCGTAAACTGCTGTATCCGTAAAAGGGAGGCTGCAAAAGGAAAGGACCGACATGGTTTCTGGAAGGCCGATTTTGATGGCCTTTTTTATTGACACCATATCCCTTTTGAAGCCCCCCTGATGCCCCCCTAGAGTAAAAACTCCCTAAAATTGACCCCATCTAAGAAACTACACCCCTCAAGGTATTCAAAAATGATTATACAAACTTTATTAACCCTTTAGGTGTTCCTCAACAGTTAATGGCAAATGGAGATGAAATATCAGAATTTCAATTTTTGGTAACCTTACCTCACAAAAATGTAATATAGAGCAACCAAAAATTATATTTACCCTAAAAATACTCCCCCAAAAAATGCCACCTTATCCCGTAGTTTCCAAAATGGGGTCACTTTTAGGGAGTTTCGACTCCAGGGGTGCATCAGGGGGGTTGAAACAGGACACGGTGTAAATAAACCGGTCCATAAAAATCAGCCCTCCAAAAACCAAACGGCGCACCTTTCACTCTACGCCCCGCTGTGTGGCCGTACAGTAGTGTACGGCCACATATTGGGTATTTCTGTAAACGGCAGAGTCAGGGTAATAAAGATACAGTCTTGTTTGGCTGTTAACCCTTGCTTTGTTAGTAGAAAACATGGGTTAAAATGGAAAATAAGGCAAAAAAATGAAATTTTCCAATTTCATCCCCATTTGCCAATAACTCTTGCGCAACACCTAAAGGGTTAACGACGAATGTAAAATCAGTTTTGAATACCTTGAGGGGTGTAGTTTCTTAGATGGGGTCACTTTTAGGGAGTTTCTACTCTAGGGGTGCATCAGGGGTCTTCAAATGGGACATGGTGTAAATAAACCAGTCCATAAAAATCAGCCCTCCAAAAACCAAACGGCGCACCTTTCACTCTATGCCCCGCTGTGTGGCCGTACAGTAGTTTACGGCCACATATTGGGTGTTTCTGTAAACGGCAGAGTCAGGGTAATAAAGATACAGTCTTGTTTGGCTGTTAACCCTTGATTTGTTAGTGGAAAAAATGGGTTAAAATGGAAAATTAGACAAAAAAATGAAATTTGCAAATTTCATCCCCATTTGCCAATAACTCTTGCGCAACACCTAAAGGGTTAACGACGAATGTAAAATCAGTTTTGAATACCTTGAGGGGTGTAGTTTCTTAGATGGGGTCACTTTTAGGGAGTTTCTACTCTAGGGGTGCATCAGGGGTCTTCAAATGGGACATGGTGTAAATAAACCAGTCCATAAAAATCAGCCCTCCAAAAACCAAACGGCGCACCTTTCACTCTATGCCCCGCTGTGTGGCCGTACAGTAGTTTACGGCCACATATTGGGTGTTTCTGTAAACGGCAGAGTCAGGGTAATAAAGATACAGTCTTGTTTGGCTGTTAACCCTTGATTTGTTAGTGGAAAAAATGGGTTAAAATGGAAAATTAGACAAAAAAATGAAATTTTCCAATTTCATCCCCATTTGCCAATAACTCTTGCGCAACACCTAAAGGGTTAACGACGAATGTAAAATCAGTTTTGAATACCTTGAGGGGTGTAGTTTCTTAGATGGGGTCACTTTTAGGGAGTTTCTACTCTAGGGGTGCATCAGGGGTCTTCAAATGGGACATGGTGTAAATAAACCAGTCCATAAAAATCAGCCCTCCAAAAACCAAACGGCGCACCTTTCACTCTATGCCCCGCTGTGTGGCCGTACAGTAGTTTACGGACACATATTGGGTGTTTCTGTAAACGGCAGAGTCAGGGTAATAAAGATACAGTCTTGTTTGGCTGTTAACCCTTGCTTTGTTAGTGGAAAAAATGGGTTAAAATAAAAAATTTGACAAAAAAAAGAAATTCTCAAATTTCATCCCCATTTGCCAATAACTCTTGTGCAACACCTAAAGGGTTAACAACGTATGTAAAATCAGTTTTGAATACCTTGAGGGGTGTAGTTTCTTAGATGGGGTCATTTTTGGGTGGTTTCTATTATGTAAGCCTCGCAAAGTGACTTCAGACCTGAACTGGTCCCTAAAAATGTCGTTTTTGTAAATTGCTGAAAAATTTCAAGATTTGCTTCTAAACTTCTAAGCCTTATAACATCCCCAAAAAATAAAATATCATTCCCAAAACAATTCAAACATAAAGTAGACATATGGGGAATGTAAAGTCATCACAATTTTTGGGGGTATTACTATGTATTACAGAAGTAGAGAAACTGAAACTTTGAAATTTGCAAATTTTTCCAAAAATTTGTTAAATTAGGTATTTTTTGGTGCAAAAAAAAATATTTTTTTGACTTCATTTCACCAGTGTCATGAAGTAAAATATGTGACGAAAAAACAATCTCAGAACGGCCTGGATAAGTCAAAGCGTTTTAAAGTTATGAGCACTTAAAGTGACACTGGTCAGATTTGCAAAAAATGGCCTGGTCCTAAGGTGTAAAAAGGCTGTGTCCCTAAGGGGTTAAGCAGCAGAGGATTATTGCATCAACCCTGAAACAAAGCAGGCACGGAGAACATACTCTGAATAGGATCGCGATCACAAGTCCGCTGACGTCATCCATCCAGACGCGCGAACCACGCCCCCAGCGTCCTAGGCAACACGAGGGACGCCATCGCCTCCACAGCCTTCCAGGAACTGCTGATCATTGCCGGAGGACGAAATACAACGAGCGCTGGGAGGGGTAAGTGAACTCTGAAGCCAGAGACAGTGCGGGACGCCGCACTCAGGCACAGAGCTCCGCTTCACTCCACAGCTTGGCACATAAATCTTACAACCTACCAGACTGCCTACAAGAGTACAAAGTTACATTTATGCCTACTACTCCATGTGAAATATATTGCATACTCCATGTGAAAGTTACATTTATGCCTACTACTCCATGAGAAATATATTGCAACATCACAATATCTATCCTGGATTAGGCATAAATCACTCTCTGCTCAGAATTGTTTTTATATTACATTTCTTTCCTCCACAAAGGACCGTCTCATCATTGATAATACCTTCATCAATTCCATCCATTTATTTCATTGATGATTTTTTTGCTAAATAGTGGCCACTTGTATATGGAATTATTTTTATGAAAGTTTTTACAGACTGCACATATTTTTGAAAGCCGTTACAGACTGCATTTTATTCCGGATTTTTACCTGATTTTTTTACTTGATTTTTTACCTGCTTCTGTTACTTTTTGTTTATATATAAAATACCTATTATTCCTTTATATACAAAATACTCACTATTAAGTAGGTGGTCCCCACTATTACATGAAAAAACCATACCCTTAAACATATTTTAAAAACAACTACCTACTATTTACCTACTAATAAATTATTCACTTGTACCCAAATTGAGTGTGCCTGCTCATCTTTACCAATTCTGCAACCATATACTCCTGACTGGGTGAGTCAGACAGAGCAGTCTTTGCACCTCTAGCATTTGCCTAAGTGGTAGAGCCGTCTATCCTTTTTACTTATTTCATCAAAAAAAGCCAACAAATCTCTGCAAGGCCTAAAGGGAATTACCACAATCGCATCTGGTCGCTCTGCCTATATTTTGGCCACCACCCCCTGTATTATTGGGAGAGGAGGAAAGATGTAGACAAAGAGATTTTTTCACTGCAGAGAGAGGGCATCTACCGCGTACTGGAGATCCTTTCTGTAAACAGAGCAAAATAGTGGCAATTTCGAATTCTCTCTGGTTGCCATTAGATCTATTTTTGGCTCTCCAACTCCACTGATGATCTGGTGGAACATTGTCTGATTGAGCGACCATTCTCCCGGCTCTAAAATGGTTCATACATAGTAACATAGTTTTTAAGGCTGAAAAACCCCTCTGCCCATCCAGTTCAGTCTGTCATCCTGCAAGTTGATCCAGAGGAAGGCAAAAAACCACTGAGGTAAAAGCCAATTTTCCCCATTTTAGCGGAAAAGAGTTTCTTTCCCACTCCAATCAGGCATCAGAATAACTCCCTGGATCAACGACCCCTCTCTAGTAGCTATAGCCTGTAATATTATTACACTCCAGAAATACATCTAGGCCGCTCTTGAATTCCTTTATTGTACTCCCCATCACCTCCTCAGGCAGAGAGCTCCATAGTCTCACTGCTCTTACCGTAAAGAATCCTCTTCTATGTTTGTGTACAAACCTTCTTTCCTCCAGATGCAGAGAATTTCCCCTCGTCAAAGTCATAGTCCTGGGGATAAACAGATGATGGGAGTGATCTTTGTACTGACGCCTGATATATTTTTACATAGTAATTAGATCTCCCCTCAGTCGTCTTTATTCTAAAGTGAATAACACAAATTTTGACAATCTTTCTGGGACCTGTAGTTCACCCATTCCAGTTATTACTTTGGTTGCCCTTCTCTGGACCCTCTCCAGCTCTGCTATGTCTGCCTTGTTCACAGGAGCCCAGAACTGTACACAGTACTCCATGTGTGGCCTGATTAGTGATGTGTAAAGTGGAAGCACTATGTTCTCATCACCGGCATCTATGGCCCTTTTGACTCAGTACATCTGCTTGAGTGTTGTTGGCACCTCTGATGTGTACTACTGAGATTTTGACAGAATGTCACTGTGCCCAGTTCATGATTTTCTGACACTGTTTCGCCAGTGTCATTGACCTGGGGTCCCCTTACTTGTTGAGGTGGAACACACAGACATGATTGTCCGTCTGTATTTTTATTTCTTTGTTCACCACAAGTTGAAAGTGTTTCAGGGCCAGATATATCACTTTCATCTCCCTCATATTGCACGAAAGGCAGCGATCCTGGGACTGCCACGATCCTTGTCTCCAAAGATGGTCTAAATGGGCTCCCCAGTCCAAGGCTGATGCTTCTGTTGTCAATATCTTGGGTTGTGCCAGTCTGAATGATCTGCCTCGAGTGAGATTGGTTTTGACAAGCCACAATTTAAGGCTCACACTAACCTAAATGAGAAGACACATGTACCTGTCCAGACCTAACAGGCATTTGTCCCAGACTGTCAGAATGTTCCTCTGTAATAGGCTGAAATGAGCCTTGGCCCATGGTACTACCTCTTCTCTGATGTTTGTTTGTGGTGAAGCCGGAAGCTGACAAACAGATCTTCTGATTTTCTGAATCTTCTCTAAAGGAAGATCATCATCATGCTTTCTGAATTTAGAACACATACTAGAAACTGGATGCTAGTAATTCGACTGAGCACTGACTTTTTCCAATTTATGAAGAATCCGTATCTCTCGAGAAAATCTAATGCTGTTGATTAGTGCTGGAGAAGGAGATCTGACGAATACATCAGGAACCGTCTAGATAAGGAATTATTTGGATGCCTTGAAGTCACCAGTATTTTCGTAAATACCAGGGGTGCACACCTGATCCGGAGCAGAAGATCTTGTGAACTTATAGTAGACCGTCTACGTAGGAAGAACAAGAGCTACCGCAAGTATTTCTTGTGCTCTTTTTTTATTAGTACATGCAGATAGGCATCTGCCAGATCAAGTTTGACCATGAAATTTTATTGTTGGATAATAGCCATAGCCAACCTTATGGATTCTATCTTGAAAAAGATTTTCTTCAGATACTTGTTTAGAAATAGAAGATGTATCATTAGTCTCCATCTGCCATCTGGTTTGGGAACCGCAAAAAGAATTAACTCCATAATTCCACTTTTTGCACTTCTTTTAGGACTTATTTTGCTAGAAACTTAGACTCTAGGTCTTGAACATGAGGTTTTCCTGCAGACATGGTGACTAGAGATGAACAAAGTTTAGAAAAATTCAATTTGGCTGCCTTGCCGAACTTCAACAAAAAAATTATATTTGTCACGAATTAGTCCATCACAAATCGCTTTCCATTGCATGGCGCAATGAATAGAAATGGTGATCGCGCCACTCCCTGTCATTTAACCCCTCAGATGCCTCATTCAACACTGATCGCGGCATCTGTGTCACGGCTGTTTAAGGGTAACAAGAGTATACACAGTAAAAAGAGCTACTGACCGGACCCCAAACTAGGGAAGAGAAAGGGTGACCCCTGTCAGACCCTCAACACTCTCCCTATGCTGCTAAAGCACATGCCCGGATCCAGATGGTGGAACGAGGCATGCCCGCGTACCTTAGACTGATGAGCCCTGTAACCCCTACAATAGTGGAAGGGGCACGGCCACCGATGCCCTGCACAGAATATGGAGGGAACCGGGGCCACCTCAGATCCAGTCAGGAAATCACCAGGTACATAACAAAGTCTGCACACTTAGCTGATGGAGCTGCAGCCGCAGAGAAGACGGATCCAAGGACCGCTGGCAATATCCGGAGTGCTTGCAGCAGCAGAACACAGGTCCAGAGAACTAGTAGCTAAAGAAGGGAAGATACTCAAGGCAGAGCTACAACTGAAAAGAGAAATATAATCCACGCCCTGCAATAGGAGGAGGGGTGATTTAAAGGCAGAGAAATCAAACGCAGGAGAGACAGCTGGGAGTAAGACCTCATCACAGGGGCGGAGAAACAGAACAGTGAGAAAACCTCCAACCCTAAGTGACATCATCACAGGGGTGGAGACACAGAGCTGTGAGAACGTCTCAAAGCTCTGGTAGTGACAGTACCCCCCCTTCTACGGGTGGACTCCGGACACCCAGGACCCACCTTCCCAGGATGAGCCCTGTGAAATGCCCTGATAAGGCGAGTGGCTTTAATGTCCGACATCGGAACCCACATCCTCTCCTCAGGACCATAACCCTTCCAATGAACGAGGTACTGAAGAGAACCGCGGACAATGCGAGAGTCCACAATTCTGGAAACCTCAAACTCCAGATTGCCATCAACCAAAATCGGAGGAGGAGGCAAAGAGGAGGGTACCGTGGGCTGGACATATGGTTTTAAGAGAGATCTGTGAAAAACATTATGTATCTTCCAAACCCGTGGAAGATCAAGGCGGAAGGCAACAGGATTGATGACTGACAAAATTTTATAAGGCCCAATAAACTTGGGACCCAATTTCCAGGAGGGAACCTTCAGTTTAATATTTCTTGTAGACAACCACACCAGATCACCCACATTCAGGTCCTGACCAGGCACACGTCTCTTATCAGCCACACGCTTATACTTCTCACTCATCTTTCTGAGATTACTCTGAATCTTTTGCCAAATGGTAGACAAAGACGAGGAAAATCTCTCCTCCTCAGGTAAACCAGAAAGAGCCCCTCCCGAGAATGTCCCAAACTGCGGATGGAACCCATATGCACCAAAAAATGGTGACTTATCAGAAGATTCCTGACGACGGTTGTTCAAAGCAAACTCAG
This sequence comes from Bufo gargarizans, assembly GCF_014858855.1. NCBI lineage: Eukaryota > Metazoa > Chordata > Amphibia > Anura > Bufonidae > Bufo > Bufo gargarizans. The sequence goes on along the minus strand of NC_058080.1, from coordinate 742,128,278 downwards.
CAAGAGGGAGAAATGAACACCAATCCTCCTGGTTCTCTGCCACAAAACAGCGCAAATATGTCTCCAGATTCTGATTGAGGCGCTCAGTCTGACCATTCGACTGCGGGTGAAAAGCAGAAGAGAAGGACAGCCGAACCCCCAGGCGAGAACAGAAAGCCTTCCAGAACCTGGACACAAACTGCGTGCCTCTATCGGAAACAATCTCAGAGGGAATGCCGTGCAATTTAACAATATGATCGACAAAAGCTTGCGCCAACGTTTTAGCATTGGGTAAACCAGGGAAAGGAACGAAATGAGCCATCTTGCTAAAACGGTCCACGACCACCAGGATCACCGACTTCCCCGAGGAACGAGGAAGATCCGTGATAAAGTCCATGGACAGGTGTGTCCAAGGACGGGAAGGTATGGGTAACGGGAGAAGGGAACCTGAAGGTCGTGAACGAGGGACCTTAGCGCGAGCGCACGTCTCACAAGCCGCCACAAAACCCTCCACAGACTTACGAAGAGCCGGCCACCAAAATCTCTGAGCAATGAGATCTACCGTGGCTCTACTCCCGGGGTGACCAGCAAGAACTGTATCATGATGTTCCTTAAAGAGTTTGTGACGTAGCTCAGGAGGCACGAACAACTTCCCGGAGGGACAACGGGCAGGTGCCTCAGACTGGGCAGCCTGGACCTCGGCCTCCAAATCGGAATAAAGAGCAGAAACAACTACCCCCTCCGCCAAAATGGGACCCGGGTCCTCGGAGTTTCCTCCTCCCGGAAAACAGCGAGAGAGAGCATCAGCCTTCACATTCTTGATCCCAGGGCGAAAAGTAACAACAAAATTAAATCTGGAGAAGAACAGAGACCATCTGGCCTGTCTCGGATTCATACGCCTGGCCGACTCCAGGTACGCCAGATTCTTATGGTCGGTAAAAACGGTGATAGGGTGCCTGGCCCCCTCCAACCAATGGCGCCATTCCTCGAAAGCCAACTTGATGGCCAACAACTCCCTATCTCCCACATCATAGTTTCTCTCTGCCGGGGAGAGTTTTCTAGAGAAAAAGGCACAAGGTCGCCATTTGGCAGAAGAGGGGCCCTGGGACAAAACTGCACCCACACCCACCTCGGAAGCATCCACCTCAACAATAAAAGGTAAGGAAACATCGGGATGCACCAAGATGGGAGCAGACGCAAAACTCTCTTTAATCTTAGAAAAGGCTGCAAGCGCCTCCTCCGACCAAGAGGAAAAATCCGTCCCCTTTTTTGTCATGTCAGTAAGGGGTTTGACAATAGAGGAATAATTCAAAATGAACTTTCTGTAGTAGTTAGCAAAACCCAGAAAGCGCATCAATGCCTTCTGATTTTCAGGAAGCTCCCACTCCAGCACAGCACGGACCTTCTCCGGATCCATGCGAAAACCAGAAGCAGAGAGGAGAAAACCCAGAAATTGAATCTCTGATACCATAAAAATACATTTCTCCAGCTTGGCATACAGTTTATTTTCCCGCAGTATCTGCAGGACCTGAAAAAGATGATCCTGATGAGTCTGAACATCAGGGGAAAAAATCAAAATATCATCAAGATACACCAATACAAATTTCCCCATTAAATGATAGAAAATACTATTAACAAAATGCTGAAAGACGGCCGGAGCATTCATCAGGCCGAAAGGCATAACGAGATTCTCGAAATGCCCGTTAGGGGTATTAAAGGCCGTTTTCCATTCATCCCCCTCTCTGACCCTGACCAGGTTGTACGCGCCTCTCAGATCCAATTTGGAAAACACCTTGGCCCCAACAATTTGGTTGAAGAGGTCCGGGATCAGAGGAAGGGGATAGGGATCGCGAATCGTGATACGGTTCAGCTCCCTAAAATCTAAGCAAGGTCTCAGAGAGCCATCTTTTTTTTTAACAAAAAAAAAACCCGCGGCAACAGGCGACTTTGAGGGACGAATATGCCCCTTCTCGAGACTCTCGGAGATATAGGTTCGCATTGCGAGTCTTTCCGGTTGTGAGAGATTGTAGAGGCGTGCCTTTGGCAGCTTGGCGCCGGGAATGAGGTTAATGGGACAGTCAAACTCCCGGTGAGGAGGTAGCTCCTGAACACCGCTCTCGGAAAACACATCCGAGAAATCAGAGAGAAATGATGGCAGAGTTTTAGTAGACACCTCTGCAAGAGTGGCTGTGAGACAATTCTCTCTACAAAAGTCACTCCACTCATTTATTTGCCTTCCTTGCCAATCAATAGTGGGGTTATGTCTAGTGAGCCAGGGTAGCCCCAAAACTAGAGGAGAAGGCAATCCGTTAAGGACAAAACAAGATATCTCCTCCACATGAGTGTCACCTACAGCTAGCCGGATATTGTGAACAATGCCTTTCAGAGATCTCTGCGAGAGTGGGGCAGAGTCAATAGCAAAAACAGGTATATCCTTTTCTAATGTACAAACCTGAAAACCATGCAAGGCTACAAATTGAGTGTCAATAAGATTGACGGCCGCTCCACTATCGACAAAAATCTCACAAGGAATGACCTTGCTCTCTAGCGCCACCCTGGCAGACAGGAGAAAACGGGAACTGCAGGTCAGAGGAAAAGCATCAAATCCCACATCAACTTTGCCCAAAGTAGCAGATGAAGCAGAACTTGATGATCCACCTCTTGAGGTTTTTCTCTTATTATCGCTCTTAGTACAGTTCAGGAATCTCCTAGACGGACAAACATTTGCCAAATGACCTATGCCCCCACAACAAAAACACACCATATTCTGAGGACTAAATCCTCTTTTATCAGGGGCAAGTCGGCCTAGCTGCATGGGCTCCTCCTCAGAGGGGAGCGAGACAGGATGGGACCCCTGCATACTGAATGAGTCCGCACCATTGCCCCTAGACTGACAATGGCTGGACGGAGAGGTCTTGTTTCTTTCCCTTAGACGCCTGTCAAGGCGTACCGCCAATGACATGGCAGACTCTAAGGATGTTGGTCTCTCATGGAAAGCAAAGGCATCTTTCAAATCCTCTGAGAGACCATGACAGAACTGACTTCGGAGTGCAGCATCATTCCAGCCTGAATCAGCTGCCCATCTCCGAAATTCAGAACAATAAAGCTCCGCAGACAGTTTGTTCTGGCATAGAACACGTAAGTTCGATTCTGCCAGAGCAACACGATCCGGGTCATCATATATCTGCCCCAGGGCCACAAAAAACCTTTCCACGGATCGCAGGGAAGGATCCCCTGATGGCAGCGAAAAAGCCCAAGTCTGAGCATTACCTCTGAGCAGGGAGATGACAATCCTCACCCTCTGTTCCTCATTACCAGAGGAGTGGGGACACAAACAAAAATGGAGTTTACATGCCTCTCTGAAGCGAACAAAATTCTCACTGCCCCCGGAGAACGTTTCCGGAAGTGAGACCTTTGGCTCGCAACAGACTCCATGAGCCGGAGCAGAGCCCAATGCTTGTAGCTGAGTCAGAGATTGACGGAGATCTGCTACTTCCAAAGAAAGACCCTGCATGCGGTCAACCAGGTCAGAAAGCGGATCCATGTCAACAAGGACGGTTTTGGTGGATTATAATGTCACGGCTGTTTAAGGGTAACAAGAGTATACACAGTAAAAAGAGCTACTGACCGGACCCCAAACTAGGGAAGAGAAAGGGTGACCCCTGTCAGACCCTCAACACTCTCCCTATGCTGCTAAAGCACATGCCCGGATCCAGATGGTGGAACGAGGCATGCCCGCGTACCTTAGACTGATGAGCCCTGTAACCCCTACAATAGTGGAAGGGGCACGGCCACCGATGCCCTGCACAGAATATGGAGGGAACCGGGGCCACCTCAGATCCAGTCAGGAAATCACCAGGTACATAACAAAGTCTGCACACTTAGCTGATGGAGCTGTAGCCGCAGAGAAGACGGATCCAAGGACCGCTGGCAATATCCGGAGTGCTTGCAGCAGCAGAACACAGGTCCAGAGAACTAGTAGCTAAAGAAGGGAAGATACTCAAGGCAGAGCTACAACTGAAAAGAGAAATATAATCCACGCCCTGCAATAGGAGGAGGGGTGATTTAAAGGCAGAGAAATCAAACGCAGGAGAGACAGCTGGGAGTAAGACCTCATCACAGGGGCGGAGAAACAGAACAGTGAGAAAACCTCCAACCCTAAGTGACATCATCACAGGGGTGGAGACACAGAGCTGTGAGAACGTCTCAAAGCTCTGGTAGTGACAATCTGTGACTCACATTTAGTCGTTCAGGGATTAATCAGGGGATGACAGATGCCGTGCGTGCCCAGCATGATCAAGTGGTGAGGTCATCACGCTTTCCGCAGGTCCTTTGGTGGGCTTTCTTCAATCAAGACTGGAGCAGATAGTCTCTCCGCGAGTAAGTGGATGACATGGGTATAATTTTTTTATTTTCAGCCACCATTTTAGGAAAAATTTATTTACTATGACAAAGCATAAGTAAATTTGGCTTTGTGGTGATTTGAAGTTTTCCTGAAATTCAAATCACAGTACACTTGGGATACTTTGATTCATTCGACACTAATACTGACGTATTTGTTTGGAGGCAGGGTTTGGAACTCTAGTGCGTAACCTTCTTGGACTGTGGACAAGACCCAGAAATCGGTGGTGACATTTGCTAAAGGTGAGTGCATTCTTGCAATCTGGCACCTACAGGCGGCAGAGCAAGGCTGGTGTTAGAAGTGGCTTTTCTTGTATTTCTTGGGAAAGGACTAGCTCTGGTTCCAAGGGGAAAGGACTAGCTCTGGTTCCAAGCGGCAGCCCTGGAACCTCTTGAACGTTACCTTCCAAACCCGCGATAGGTTTGACTATTTCTCTTTGCAGTGAAAAGGCTGTGGCATGAATTCTAATGGAACCTAGGGAAGAGAATTGCCTTCACTGAGATTTTGCAAGACATCTTTAAGTTCTTCGCCAAACAAGCTAGAGGGATGGAAGGGCAGAGAACAAAAATGTCGCTTGAAGGCTACATCTCCTAACCATGGTTTTATCCAGAGAGCCCATCAACCAGAATGAACAGCCCCAGTGTGTCTACCAGAAAATCTCCCGCCAATTTTAAACTGGACAAATCTTCCAAAGATTTTTTCTCTTGAGTCTCCATCGAGTAGGTCTTGACCAATTTCACTTAAAGGGGTTATCCAGGAATTAAGAAAATTAAAATATTTAAATATGACTATTATAAATATATTCCCAAATAATTCACGGAGAAGGTTTGTGAAAGTGTATGAAACTGCTACTTTTATTAGTATACACTAAAAACAGGGGAAACAGGAGTTAGAACCTAATGAAAAATTCCCTATATGGAACAGTGCAACTAATTGACGCTCAGAAGACACATAGGTCATGAGCTACAAGGGTTGGCTAGAGTTAGGTATTGGACAAATACCGTCGCCACCCAATACTGCCAACAGGGGAATGTATTTGTGCTCAACTGGTGAACAATAACCTCCACAATGCTCAGATGGGTGTGATATTGGTAACACACCACTTGACTTTCACTGAGCTCAGGAGGTAACAGCACCAGGAATGAACGTGTACAAAATAACACCGCAGCCAAAACCACTCCCTCTGTGAAATTAGACTGGATTGGCACAGTGAGATATTGAGTCCACTAATGAAATCCACATACCGTAAGTGTCCCACACAAATTATTGGATTTTAGGAACTTAACATGTGGATAAACACTGGGGATAATTCCCTAAACAACAGCCTGGTAGCTGATATTAAACACAGATGAAGGGATACGAACCCCAAATCAGTTAATCAAGTGGTCCAGCTTCCCCTAAAGCCGCGCTTGTCAGCACATTACAGCTCATCATCTCATGTCAGTTGGTAAGCTCAACGCGTTTCATCTACATTAGATTCATCAGGAGCAGGAATGGCTGGCTGTAAAACATGTGAGTACTGCTGTGCATCAGCTGTCCCACCGGCATGGTGACAACCTCCGGCGCTAGTTCGGCCGTGATGCGGCGGCCAAATGCACTTCATTTTAAGGAGAAGGTCCCTCCCTCATGACGCGGGAATCCAGTGCAGGCGAATCACAGGCCAGGGGGCAGCAACCACCGCCTGTCAGCTCCCGGTAAGGATCCGGCCGCACAGAGTAGAGGATTGCCACATGTGTAAACAGGTTTGAAGAGGCAAAAAAAGGCAGGGGACAGTTCCAGGGGCAAAAAGGGTGAACAGATCAATGGGAGAAAGGAACGGGAGCATGCAATCTGTTACTCAAAGCATTGCTGAAGTCCAGACATATTAGACAAGTTAGTCGAGGACACACCAACACCGCTCCACATGTGGGAATGTATAATACCAGGGATTTGATTATATATAAATCCTGCTACAGAGATGAAACATGTGACCTAACCGGAGGGCAAAAAGTAAAATGTCCCCCAACATATCAATGTAACGGAATGCACATGCCACCAATTACATGGATACCAACAATGTACTGATGATATGTAGCAAACGTTGTCAGAAACCTAGCAGACCGCACATCAATCAATAAAGCTAACATAGGAGATATGATCATTGAGTTCATGAGGCCACAGGGTCCCCAATTTGAAGGTCCACTGGGCCTTCTTTTGTAGGACTCTTTGATCTAAATTACCTCCACAAGGCGAAGACCATATCACCTCGATCTCCTGAAAGGATATTGTCCATACGTCACCCGAGTGACAGGCAATGACATGACAGGCAACCGGGGTGTCAGTCATTTTGCGGACATCCTTTAAATGCTCTCCGACGCGATGTCGAAACTCGCGTACGGTTTTGCCCACATACTGTAACTCGCAGGTACACGTAAGCAGGTATACCAACCCCACAAATCTGCAATTGATAAACGTACAGATAACATAGGATTTATTTGTAACCGCGCTGCAGAATGTGGGGCCGGATTTAATAGAGTCGCACGCAATGCAGCTGCCACAGCGGTATGTCCCTTTTAAAGGGGTTGTCCGGGTTCAGAGCTGAGGCTAGCATTGAAGCATTTCATGCTCCGATGGGCTCCCTTGCCCTGCGCTAGATCGCGCAGGGCACAGGCTCTTTTGTTTATCATAACACACTGCCGGACGGAAACTTCAGTTTTACTGTCTAGGGCAGCGCTAAAGCCCGCCCATCAGTGCAGGTGATGTCACCGGGCTTCCTGGCAGCCCCATGGAGAGCCCCGGTACGTCACCGGAACTCCTAAAAATGCCTTTGCCCTGCACGATTTAGAGCAGGGCAAAGGAGAATATCGGAGAATTAACTGCTCCGATGCTCAAGTCAGGGGGCTGCCTGAGTGAAAATGGAGGTATGTCCATGTTCAGCTCTGAACTCTGACAACCCCTTTAAGGGATTCATCAGCCAAGTGGATGACACTGGTGTCTGAAAAAAATCTGTGGCAGAAGGGATCTTTAAGATTGCGACCTCTTCGGTACGTGACCAAAGGAATGGGACTAATGAGATGACCGACGTCGGGATCCATCTGCAAAATGCCACAGTATTTGCGAAGAATCTCATGAATTGGGCCATTGACCTCATCATAGGTGGTGATCAACCAAATCTGACCCTGGGAGCTATCCCTTTCACAAGGGTTGAGAAGTGATTCCCGGGTACAGGATAACACATGCTGATACACAGAAGTACCTTCCGGGGATAGCCTCTATTGATGAATCGATTGGTAAGGTCATCAGCTTTACTCCGAAAGTCATCAAGGGATGAGCAGTTACGGCACACCCTTAGGAATTGTCCTTTTGGTATTCCTTTTTTCAGAGGGTATGGGTAGCAGATCCCCCAATGAAGCAAGGTATTGGTTGCTGTGCTTTTGCAATGCAGACTATCGTTCCAATATAATAATAGTCAGGTCAAGGAATGTAATTTTGGTGGAATCAATTTCTTAGGTACAAAATAGGCCATAGTTTTTTATATTCAAAGCCTCCACAAATTCATTAAACTCTTTTGTGGTCCCATTCCAAAATATCAGTACATCATCGATGTATCTCACCCAGAGGGTGATATGACCTGACTATACACTCATCTCGAATAATGTCTCCCTCTCCCACCAGCACAGGTACAAATTGGAGTAAGATGGCGCACATGGACTATCCATGGCGATGCCCCTGAGCTGGTGGTAGAAGCGACAATTAAACAAAAAGATGTTATGGTGTAGCACAAAATAAAGCAACTTGATGACAAATTCATTATGCGGGCCATATTCACTACTCCATTCTTGTAAAAAGTGCTGTACTGCTGTACAGCCATCTACATGAGGGATCGAGCTAGGAGGATAGACTCGCAAGGAGGATATTCTCCTCGACGTGGAGGCCATCCATTTTGTTGACAATCTCCATCGAATCCCTCACGTAGGATGGTAAGCCAATACAAAGGGACGCAGAATGATGTCAACATAAGTACTAATTTGTTCGGCGAGACTGTTAGTGCCGAGAACAATTGGTCTGCCTTTAAGGGGGTGTCTTCCCTTATGTACCTTTGGCAGACTGTAAAAACACGCCATCTGTGGATGTTTCGGCAGAAGCGTGTCAAATTCGGCCTTAATAATAATACGCAAATCAAGGGCCGAAGTCAAGATGTGCTTCAGTTCTACTAAATACTGTTCAGTTGGATTAGATGGCAAGATGTTATAGCAATCCTTGTTGTTAATAATGTTACTGCCCACATCTTGACATACTGTTCCTGATCCATAAGAACAATATTACCTCCCTTATTGGCAGGCTTTATAACGATGGTGTCATCTGCATCAAGGGACCATCGCATTCCTGCTTGGTGAGATTATTCCTGCCCACCCTCTGCCCTTCCATCAATAAATACCCTCAAGAAAACATCCATGGGGGTGACATCATTGATAGGGGGATTGAGGTGCGAATGTTTCCTCATAGAGATGAATGGTCCCTCCCCAGGAGTCGCCTTCAGCAAGCAGGTCTGCAAGATTGCATACATCTTCTAGGTCAGCCAGGTCAACTCAACACCCAACAACTCACATTGAGGCCTATCATGGACTTCCCCTATTTTGTCCCCTTGAGGGTCTGCGGGGCTGGGGATGTGCCCTCCCACTCTTTGCGGACTTTGTATCAGTATCCCCTTCTGAGGACGAGGGTTCAGTTTGTGCTTCTAGGCCCTTGGCAGGTGTGGTTTTATAATCGAATAGACGTATCAGCATGTGTTATCCTGTACCCGGGAATCACTTCTCAACCCTCATAAAAGGGATAGCGCCATGGGTCAGATTCGGTTGATCGCCACCTATGATGAGGTCAATGGCCCAATTCAGGAGATTCTTCGCAAATACTGTGGCATTTTGCAGATGGATCCCGACATCGGTCATCTCATTAGTCCCACTCCTTTGGTCACGTACCGAAGAGGTCGCAATCTTAAAGATCGCCTCTGCCACAGCTTTTTTCAGACACCAGTGTCATCCACTTGTCTGATGAATCCCTTAAAAGGGACATACCGCTGTGGCAGCTGCATTGCGTGCGACTCTATTAAATCTGGCCCCATATTCTGCAGCACGGTTACAAATAAATCCTATGTTATCCATACATTTATCAATTGCAGATCCGTGGGGTTGGTATACCTGATTATGTGTACCTGGAGGTTACAGTACGTGGGCAAAACCAAATGAAAGTTTCGACTTCGCATTGGAGAGCAATTAAATGATGTCCACAAAATGTCTGACACCCCGGTTGCCCGTCATGTCAATGCCTGTCACTCGGGTGATGTACGGGCAATATCCTTTCAGGGGATCGAGGTTATACAGTCTTTGTCTCGTGGAGGTAATTTAGATCAAAGAGGTTTCTGACAACGTGTGCTGCATATCATCAGTACGTTGTTGGTATCCATGTCATTGGTGGCATGTGCATTCAGTGACATTGATATGTTGGGGGACATTTTACTTCTTGCCCTCCGGTTAGGTTATATGTTTAATCTCTGTAACAGGATTTACATATAATCAAATCCCTGGTATTATACATTCCCACATGTGGAGCGGTGTTACTGGGTCCTCGACTAACTTTATATGTCTGGACTTCAGCAATGCTTTGAGTAACAGATTGTATGCTCCCTTTCCTTTCTGCCCCTGGAACTGTCCCCTGCCTTATTTTGCCTCTTCATACCTGTTTACACATGTGGCAATCCTCTACTCTGTGCGGCCGGATCCTTGCCGGGAGCTGACAAGCGGTGGTTGCCGCGCCCTGGCCTGTGATTCGCCCGCACTGGATTCCCGCATCATGAGGAGGGAGGAACCTTCTTCTTAAAATGAAGTGCATTCGGCCACCACTTCAAGGCCGAACTAACGCTGGAGGTTGTCACCACTCCGGTGGGACAGCTGATGTACAGCAATACTCACATGTTTTACAGCCAGCCATTCCTGCTCCTGATTAATCTAATGTAGATGAAACGCGTTGAGCTTACCAACTGAAATGAGATGATGAGCTGTAATGTGCTGACAAGCGCTGCTTTAGATGAAGCTGAGCCACTTGATTAACTCTCGAGTCCCTTAGTTTTGGGGTTCGTATCCCTTCATCTGTGCTTAATATCAGCTACCAGGCAGTTGTTTAGGGAATCATCCCCAGTGTTTATCCACATGTTAAGTTCCTAATAACCAATAATTTGTGTGGGACACTTATGTGGATTTCATTAGTGGACTCGATATCTCACTGTGCCAATCCAGTTTCATTTCCCTCCCCTTTCACACAGGGAGTGGTTTTGGCCGCGGTGTTATTATGTACACGTTCATTCCTGGTGCTGTTACCTCCTGAGCTCAGTGAACGTCAAGTGGTGTGTTACCAATATCACACCCATCTGAGCGTTGTGGAGGTTATTGTTCACCAGTTGAGCACAAATACATTCCCCTGTTGGTAGTAGTGGGTGGCGAAGGTATTTTTCCAATACCTAACTCTAGCCAACCCTTGTCACTTATGACCTATGTGTCTTCTGAGCGTCAATTAGTTGCACTGTTCCATATAGGGAATTTTTTATTAGGTTCTCACTCCTGTTTCCCCTGTTTTTAGTGTATACTACTAAAAGTTGCAGTTTTATACACTTTCACACACCAACTCCACTTCTCCGTGAATTATTATTTTTGAGTGAGAGGTAGTAGCTTATTAATCACTACAGTCCATGAATTGTTTTATATTCCCAAATACCTTTCATTAGTTAAAGTGGCTGGTTTTGTCTAGGGAGCAATCATTAGGAGAAATAAAATGGCCGCTGTCCTATTAGTACACACAAAATCTGTCCTAATCACACAGCAGGACACGTTACTTCACAACACTGAGCTAAAGAGCTGCCTCATCCTCCTCTCTGCTCTGCTTGTCAGGGACTATGATCCTGAATGCAGTTTAATATGCTCTTTAGCTGAAGCTCTGGAGGAATGGAGTTCATGAGGAGACATGAAATACAGAGAGGACAGACTGTGGTAATGTGTTGCTATGGTAATGGAGAGCATACAAGTGCTGCTGCTCATTATTATACCCCCACCTCCTCTCCATACTTCACCTTTCATGAACTTCATTCCTACAGAGATTCAGCTGAAGATTTTATCATGTGTATTTAGGATCATAATCCCTGACAAGCAGAGAGGAGGATGTTGTGAAGTAACTTGTCCTGTGTGTTTAGAACAGGTTAAGGCTTAGTTCACACGAACGTGTGTGATCTGTGGCCGTATTGCGGCCCGCAAATCGCGGGTCGCAATACACGGCCACAGTTCCGTGTGCATTCCGATTCACGGATGCGGACCCATTCACTTCAATGGGTCCGCAAATCCGGAATAGCGGAACGGCCGCACGGGACGGGACCCCTCGGAAGCACTACGGAGTGCTTCCGTGGGGTTACGTCCCGTACCTCCGTTCCGCAAAAAGATAGAACACGTCCTATCTTTTAGCGGAACGGGCGGATCGCGGACCCATTAAAGTGAATGGGTCCGCAATCCGATGCGGCTGACCTACGGCCGGCGATCGTGCATTGCGGCCCGCTGTTTGCGGGCCGCAGCACGAGCACGGGTCACACACGTTCGTGTGAACTCGGCCTAAGGGTGTACTAATAAGATGGCAGCCATTTTGTTTCCCCTGATGATTGCTCCCCAGGCAAAATGAGCCATTATAACTAATGAAAGGTATTTGGGAATATATTTATAATAAAGTAATTACATTTTTTTTTATTCCCAGGGAACCCCTTTAACCTGAGCTAAAGGGCTCTTGCCACTGGAACCACAGCGAGTGATGCTTTAGATACTGCAGCAGAAATTTTATAGCTTCTGCACAGCACAGCATCCTCTTTATGGTCAAGAGGTCAATCGTCGGCAGAAAAGATGGATTTTTTGGCCTGTCACTTGTATGTCAACTTTAGGCCTCATGCACACGACCGTGCCGTTTTTTGCGGTCCGCAAAAAACGGAAAGCGCCCGTGTTGCCTTCCGCAATTTGCAGAACGGAATGGGAGCTGGCAATATAAATGCCTATTCTTGTCCGCAAATCACAGACATGAATAGGACATGTTATATTTTTTTTGCAGGGCCGCGGAACGGAGTGCTGTCCGCATGTTTTGCGGCTCCATTGAAATGAATGGGTCCGCATCCGAGCCACCAAAACGGCGGCTCGGATGCGGACCCAAACAACGGCCGTGTGCATGAGGCCTTAGGTGGCATTTCCTTAGGAATCAGATCAAATTTTATAAACTGCCCCAAATCTAGACCCATAATCAAGTCTTTGCCTTGCTCAGAACTTTTAACTCAGGGTGACTAAGTAGCACTTTAGCTTCTTTACGTGGGAAATAAAATAAAGTATTTTTATTTATTGTGTCTTTATGAGAATCGTCCTTCTCCACAAAACTTTTAACAGCTTTAATGAGTCTAGCAGCTTTATCTTTATGGAAAAGAAAAAACCCTCTGAAACATCAGGATCAGAGTCATCTGAGTTCTCCTCGTCAGACACAATCTGTACAGATGAAAAGTAAGAAGACAACGAACTTTCTGGGGTTTCTTTGCTATTTTAGATTTTTTTTTTGTGAATTTCCTTAAAAACTTAATTTAACTTTTCTTTAAGCCAATCAAGAAAACAGGCACCTTATCGTTATCTTGTGACGCAGGATCGGCCTCGGCATCATCTTGGAAAGGTGGTGCACAGAGAGGAGAAATATCTGCATATCATCAGGTCATCAGGCTGTAACTGTTCACAATATAAGCAGGTTCTGTGTCTGGACTTTCTTCTCTCTTGCCTCCAGAGATGGCTCTGGATAAGAGTCAGTATGGTGCGCAGAAAGCGCAGACACAGCAAGTAACACAAGAAGCAGGAAGGGTCCATACAACAGGCAGCGACATCCCTTAGCTGCCACTGACTCAGCTGCCCGGAGTGTACTGACAAGAAGAGCAAACACTGCACCTACAAAGTTACAGGCGCCAAATCACCCTGCGTCTGCACACAAAGCCCGGCCAAACGCAAGCGCCAGCTCCTGTAGAGATGTATAAGCGAGTTAGACGCACACACCAGGTCTTAAGCCATGCAGAGGAGTATTCAGCGTGACGCCAGCATGCTACCACCTCTAGAGCAAAGACTAGGGTTGTCACGATACCAAACTTTTGATTCGATTTCGATACCATAAAAAAGTATTGCGATACTCGATACCATTCGATGCCACGCGGAAAAAAATAAAAACACAAAAAAAGGCTTGTGCATTACACATTTTATGGAAAGTCCGGCCCATGTTAGAACAGTCCTACCCTATTTTTTTGGGGGGGACAAGGTGACCAAAACATTTTAAATTTTAAATTTTTCTGTTACAACCTTCACCGCATAGGAGATATTCTTTTATTTTTTCATCATTCTGACTTTTTAGGACGTGGCGATATGTAATATATAAATGTTTTATTGTGTTTATATTTTTATATGTAAAATTACGAAAGGGGGAGATTTAAAATTTTAATATTTGGGGGGGGGGGGGGGTTTAAACTTTATTTTTTATTTACTATTAGCCCCCTTAGGGGATAGAACCCCTGTCTATTCACCTAATAGTGCTCTATCAGGGTGAATAGGACTTTACACTCTCCCTGCTCTCTGGGCATAGTACACACGGCAGCAGCGTCCTGGCTGCCATGGTAACCGATCAGAGCCCCAGCTAGGGCTCCGATCAGAAGCTTCCACTGCACCACCAATTGATGAGGGGGGGACTCTGGTGCCACTGCCACCAATGACTATAATACTGGGGGGGAGGAGGGGAACTATAATACTGTGGATGGGGGGACCGCAATTAATATAATACTAAGAAGAGGGGGAGTCGGAGGGGAGGAAATGTAGCCACTGCACCACCAATGAATATAGTTTATGCCTAAATACACACACAGGCTGCGGCACCTGAGGGGTTAATTGCGGTCATAGAGGCCAGGTATGGGATATGGCCAGCACCCGTAGCCTACGTTTGTATTCAGGCATAAACTATATTCATTGGTGACGCAGTGGCCACAGTCCCTCCCCTCCTAGTCCTCTCTGTTCTCATTGGTGGCCAGCAGCAGCCACACACAGTGGGGAGGGAGGGACTCATGGATAACATGGAGCATGCCGAGAGCAGCGCGTGCCATGTTCTCTCAGTATCGGTAAATAACAAATCCCAGTATCGAATCGATCCGGGTACAAAAGTATTGATTGGGTATCAATAATTCAATCCTCGGTGCAACTCTAGCAAAGACCAATGTGTCGAAAATGAGGGGAGCGGGATGGACGGAGACACACACCGACATTAGTCCTAATTAGGACCGAAGAAATAAGCATGTCTCCTTATTGCCTCCGGGGGGTGGCGGGTGTTGTACTGCATTGTTATTTTATATACTAAACTACATGTGTGTCTCTTCTGTCCTTATTATACAGACAGTATTTAACCCATTCAGTGCTGCCTGTAGGATGTGAGGGATGAGAATCCATTTTGTATAAACATGTCCTCCATCTTGTGTATATGAGAGATTTAGGTCAGGTCCTAAATGGAGCTCACAGGGTTAAATAGACTGATAATAATAAAGCTAAAAACAAGGTCAAAAATGTTTGTTGATTGCACCCACACACCCCTCTCCACAGTTTAGAGGTATAGTCTGAGCCTCAGGAAGTGTGGGGGGGGGGGGGGGGAGAGGAATGGAAACCTACGTATGGTCTTATATGGTCTTGTGATTTATATCTTGTAACCGCAAATGTCATGTTTGTCATGTGATAGTTTTTGAAATAAAGAGAAATCTGATACAACTATATCCAATGTTTGTGTCAGTTTCCCCGAGCGCTCAAATCCCTTTTAATTTGGATTCCAACAATTATAGGTAAAGGGATATTTCCCTAACAAAATCTTGACACCCAACGTGGGGCTCAACTAAAGGACACTTCATCTGGCCTCCGACAAATTGGACGTTCCGTTCCAGGATTTGCAGATATAAGAAATAGCGCTAAAAGGTAAGAGACTTTATCTTACACTATATCTGTGTCTCCCTGACTGGTTTGTCTGGTTCGAGGATCTGGTGATTGAATGTACGTATAAGTTCTTTTATAGTTGAGTCTATTTTTGGTAAGAACCTGAAAATGACTATGATTGTTGGATTTTGAGACCTAAGAGATGGACAGTTTTAATTGGGAAGTCTTTGGTTTAGTTTTGGGGGTTTTGGTATATGCCTTATATGTTCTTTATTGTATGTGGAAAATCTTAGAGAATTACAGGAAGGATACCGTATTTTTCGCCCTATAAGACGTACTTTTTCCACCCCAAAAGTGGGGGGGAAATAGAAGTGCGTCTTATGGGGCGAATGCTGGTGCGTGATGTAGTGAGTCACACTGCCAGAGCCCGTCCGGCCTCCAGCCTGCTATGAAGTTAGTAGTAAGTAGTTCAAGGGCTCGAATTCAGATCATTTGAATATTTTAACAATACCTACAAGTTAGATATGATTATACTACAGTGAGAGGGGCCCGGTGTAGTAGAATACAGTGACTGCACCGGGCCCTGCTGCCATTACAAAACCACATGCCGGGCCCCATTAACTACACAGGGACACTGTTATGGGGGATCTGTGAATGAGATATTAGATAAGATGCTATCCACATATGCCCCCATAACAGTGCCATCCACAGATCCCCCCATAACAGTGCCATCCACAGATCCCCCATAATAGTGTCATACACAGACCACCATTAGTTCAAAACCCACCAAAAGCACACCTTTTGGTTCAAAATAATTTTTTTCTTATTTTCTTCCTCAAAAACCTAGATGCGTTTTATAGGGCGAAAAATACTGTAATCAAAGTCCTTGGACTCCAATGTCTGGTTTGCGAGGTTTTGATTGGTTAAGAAAACTGAGGGAAAATAGACGTCTGAATAATTGTTTATCTTTCTGTGGAAAAAGATTGACATACAAAATAGGGAACAATTTCAGTATACCAGAGGGTTACAAAACAGCTAAGACTTTAGTCGAAGAGAAGGAAGGAAAAGAAGGTTTGAAAAATATTGACAGGGTGTTGAAGAAGGTAGGAATGAAGCATGGAAATTTGAATGTGGATACTTGGGAAAGATTCAGAAGGACACATTGTGGTTGGATAAAGGATCATGGATGTGAAGAAGTAGTTAATACCTGCGTTAAAGTGGCAGGGGAAGTTGGAACTGAGGGGTGGCAAGGAGAAGTAGTCAGAAGTAGACTGTTATATACTCAGAAATCAAAAGACAATGACGCTGACGAACGACCTCCCCCATATCCAACTGCCTCTAGACCTCCAAGGGAATGGACTTGTAATGTCTGTGGCAATCAGAATCCAATGCATGCAGAGCCTGTGGTGCCCCCCGCCCACAGACCTGTAGGACTCTACCCTGTTCTGACTAAGACAACCTACCCAGACCCACAATAGGACAACAAGGGGCGACGGGAGGAGGACAACCTCAGGACCACCCGGATAGGTCATTGGAGCGAACATCCAGAATCAGAAACCTGAATTTCTTCACGCCATTGTGACTGAGTACAACCCCTGAAGTCCAAAAGACACACTCAGACTTTTGACCCGACTGCCCGATCCTCTGGCGATGCCTATGCTTACTTCTAGGACAGATACAGGTGACTTATGGGGCTATGTGGACTGACTTGAAGGATCTGATGTTGCAGAATATTAGCGAGTCACAACATCAAATGGTAAATGTATACAGTCATGTGAAAAAATTAGGACACCCTTTGAAAGCATGTGTTTTTTTGTAACATTTTTAATAAAAGGTTATTTCATCTCCGTTTCAACAATACAGAGAGATTAAAGTAATCCGACTAAACAAAGAAAACTGAAGAAAAGTCTTTTCAAGATCTTCTGTAAATGTCATTCTACAAAAATGCCTATTCTAACTGAGGAAAAAGATAGGACACCCTCACATGTATTCCCTCTTAAATTGGCTCAGATCTCACACAGGTATATCACACCAGGTGCACATAATTAGTAGATCGTTACTCTGCATGTTGAATGAGGCTTGCCCTATTTAAACCTCAGACATTTAGTTTGGTGTGCTCCTGACTGTTGAAGTGAGAGTGAGCACCATGGTGAGAGCAAAAGAGCTGTCAGAGGACTTCAGAAAAAAGATTGTAGCAGCCTATGAGTCTGGGAAGGGATTTAAAAAGATCTCAAAAGATTTTGAAATCAGCCATTCCACTGTCCGGAAGATAGTCTACAAGTGGAGGGCTTTCAAAACAACTGCCAACATGCCCAGGACTGGTCGCCCCAGCAAGTTCACCCCAAGAGCAGACCGCAAGATGCTAAAAGAGGTCTCCAAAAACCCTAAAGTGTCATCTCGAGAACTACAGCAGGCTCTGGCTACTGTTGATGTAGAAGTACATGCCTCTACAATCAGAAAGAGACTGTACAAGTTTAACTTGCATGGGAGGTGTGCAAGGAGGAAACCTTTGCTTTCCAAGAGAAACATCGAGGCCAGACTGACATTTGCCAGAGATAAAGTTGACAAAGACCAGGACTTCTGGAATAATGTTCTTTGGACAGATGAGTCCAAAATTGAATTATTTGGACACAACAGCAGAGGACATGTTTGGCGTAAACCAAACACAGCATTCCAAGAAAAGAACCTCATACCAACTGTGAAGCATGGAGGTGGAAGTGTCATGGTTTGGGGCTGCTTTGCTGCAGCAGGACCTGGTCAGCTCACCATCATAGAATCCACGATGAATTCTACTGTGTATCAGAAGGTGCTTGAAGAACATGTGAGACCATCAGTTAGAAAATTAAAGCTGAAGCGGAACTGGACCATGCAACATGACAATGACCCAAAACATACTAGTAAATCAACCAAAGATTGGCTGAAAAAGAAGAAATGGAGAGTCCTGGAATGGCCAAGTCAAAGTCCAGATTTGAATCCCATTGAGATGCTGTGGGGTGACTTGAAAAGGGCTGTACGTGCAAGAAACCCCTCAAACATCTCACAGCTGAAAAAGTTCTGCATTGAGGAGTGGGGTAAAATTTCCTCAGACCGATGTCGAAGACTGGTAGATGGCTACAAGAACCGTCTCACTGCAGTTATTTCAGCCAAAGGAGGTAACACTCGCTATTAGGGGCAAGGGTGTCCTATCTTTTTCCTCAGTTAGAATAGGCATTTTTGTAGAATGACATTTACAGAAGATCTTGAAAAGACTTTTCTTCAGTTTTCTTTGTTTAGTCGGATTACTTTAATCTCTCTGTATTGTTGAAACGGAGATGAAATAACCTTTTATTAAAAATGTTACAAAAAACCACATGCTTTCAAAGGGTGTCCTAATTTTTTCACATGACTGTATATGAACGAACACAGAGATGTCCCCATGGATATTATGACTAGAGACTAGGTCAAGGGAGGAAGAAAGTTCCCGAAGTCTTAAAGACATAGTACAGGGTCCTTAGGAGACTGCAGAGACGTATGCTGCAGGACTAAGGACTATCTGGACCGACATGGGTTGGGATCAAGCTGGAAACATGGGAGAAAAACTGTTGACATGTGCATTCATGGAGGGCCTTTGACCCGCCCTCCAGGCTAAGCTGAAAGCCTGTAAACCTGAATGGCGTGTGACCCCTTTAACCCAATTAATTGCTGCAGTGAAAGGGTTAAAACTAGACATGAAGAAAAACCCTGCTCCGGCTAAATACATGGGGAAGGGCACCGGTGATTTTAAATGTTACAATTGCGGAAAACCAGGTCAAATCAAGAGAGATTGCAGGGCTCCCAGGAAATCTAGAGACAACGGTGGCCAATTTAGTCCACAATCACCACCATCTTCAGACTAGAATACCGGTATCCCTGTGACGGTTCTGCCTATAAAAGTAGAGTCCGTGGGCCCCCAAATACATATCCTGGTATCCCAAGGAAATAAAAAGGCTGTACCATTCCTGGACGATACAGGGGCAGCCAAAACAGTTGTTGACCAGAACTTTTTAAAACCCTATCAACTCAGTCCATGCCACGTCCCAGCCATGGGTTTCACTGGAGAAACCGTGTTTGTCCGTGGGTCTGAACCAGTCAAACTAAAAATCAAAGACAGTACTGTTATCACTCAAATTTTGGTAAAGGGTGATCTCCCTGAACCTATTCTGGGAACTGATGTACTCCAAGCGCTCAGGGCTAGTATCCATCTACACCCAGATGGAACTAGTCACGTAGACTTTGGATTCCCAGAAGAAGTTCTCTGCCCAATAATGGCTTCTATAACGGTGGCTGAATTAAATCTTCCTGATTGGACAGAATCTGAAAGGAGTCTGTTCAGCCAGGTCCCCGAGAGCCTTTGGGCCACCTCAAAGACAGACATAGGCAAATTACCTGTGTCCCCTGTGATAGTGTCTCTAAAGCCCGGGTGTCAGTCCCCTGCAAGTTAAACAGTACCCATTGAGTCACGCTCAGGAAATAGCAATGTCCAGCCAAATAGATGATTTTCTCCGAGCAGGTGTTCTCATCAAGACTGTATCCCCGGCAAACACTCCCCTATTTCCAGTGAAGAAGAAGGCCGTTAAGGGTCAGCCAGTCACATATCGAATGGTCCATCATCTTCGAGAGGTCAACAAAGTCACAGTCCTACAAACCCCAATAGTGCCCAATCTGCACACTTTGCTGTCCCAAGTTCCATCCACAACTATCTGTTTCACTGTGATTGACCTGGGAAATGCATTTTTCAGTGTACCTCTTTATTCAGATTGTCGGTATCTTTTTGATTTTACTTTCAAGGAGAACTAGTATACATGGAATGTTTTACCCTAGGGGGCCCAGAACTCACCCACCATGTACAGTCAGGCCCTACAGTCTGTCCTAGCCAACTGGTCCCCCCCCCTTATTGCAATATGTCGATGACTTACTTTTGTGTGCTGAAACAGAGACCAGTCGTCAAGCCGCCACTCTGTTTGTCTTCTGATCCCTTTCATCTTACAGAAGAAGCTGTTAATAACTTTCATACTTTGAAACTGTGCATACTGTCTCCCTTCGCTCTGGGCATTCCAAAATATGACAAACCTTTCTGTTTGATTTGGTCTGAAATGCAGGGGCATAGCACTGCTGTACTTTTCTGCTCGCCTCGATCCTGTTGCCAGAGGCAGTGTCAGGGCAGTAGCAGCAGTGCAAGCCATGATTAAAAAAGCTTTTGAAATTGTTCTGGACTGCCCTGTAACTGTTCAAATTCCTCATGACATTAAAGGCATTCTCACTCAAGTGCAACCAAAACATATCTCTATGGCCAGACAACTGAGACTAGAGTGTGCACTCCTCATGCCTGCAAACATCTCATTCAAACGTTGTACTACTCTGAATCCTGCTACTCTGTTACCGATTACAGAATCTGAAATGGGGGAGGGAGGTGTATCAGAACTTTTAACTGATGAACATGACCCTCATGACTGCGTACAATTAATGCAGAAGGAAACGTCTGGTTTTCATGAAAAACCTCTTTCTAATCCTGACTTTCAGTATTTTGTAGATGGAAGCAGGATCATGGGGGAGGATGACTGATTCCATACTGGATATGCAGTTGTCACACAGCATGAGGTAAGTACAGCTGAACCTCATATATCAGCACAAGAAGCGGAGTTGAAGGCACTCAATGAGGCGTGTAAAATGGCCAAGGGGTAGAAAGTGAACATCTACACAGACTCAAGGTATGCTTTTGGTATTGCACATGACTATGGACCTATTTGGCGGGCCAGGGACTTCCTAACATTTGCAGGCCAGCCTATAAAGAATAAAGACTCTGTACTAGAACTTATAAACTCTCTGTTGTTACCAGAGGAAGTTGCCATCATCAAGGTCAAGTCACACATCAGACACACCATGGTGGAGGCAAAAGGTAATGATCGAGCTAACAAAGCGGCCAAACATGCCACACTACAGCCCGTAAAGACCGTCCACACCACAGTAAAAATCCTGAAGCCTGAAGACATGTCTGTAAATATGCTCCCAAAAATGACTGATCAAGCCCCTCCTGAGGAAAAACAGCTTTGGGCAAAGCACGCGGCCAAGGTTGATGAACAAGGAATCTGAAGAAACAAAGAAAGGACTTGTTTACGTCGTCCAATGTATCCTGCTATGGCACAGGAGGCCCATGGGCCTACCAATCTGTTTAAAGGTGCTATGGTAAGTATTTTAAATGCTGGTTGGATTGCACCAGGGTTTTCCACAGTAGCAGCTCGGTTTGTACAAGGGTGCATGATTTGTGCATTGAATAATCCCGATCAAGTGGTGAAGACTCCAAGCAAGCACACCCCGAGGCCATTTTACCCATTTCAGAGATTGCAGATAGACTATATACATCTACCTAAGGTAGGTGTGTATGAGTTTGACTTGTATTTAAGCTCATTTGAGAGAGCGTGCCGCCAGTTCTGCATCCCTGAGGATCAGTGGGCTCTACACCTGACGCCTCAGCTGACTGGTAAAGCGCTGGATGCTTTTGCGGAGCTACCCACAGACCAAGACTGCGATTATCAGACTATTAAGGATGCCATAATCGCTAAATTCCAGTTGACTCCCAAGGTTTACCGAAGAAAGTTCTATACCATCCAGAAAGGGTCCACAGACTCTTACGCGGATGTGGCTAGCCACTTATGCATCACATTCCGCCAATTGACTTGAACCCTTAAGGAAATAAAAATGCTAACCTCGAGGATTTGATGATCCATGACCAGCTCCTCGCTGTATGCCCTACAGATGTGAGACAGTTTGTGCTGGAGCGCAAGCCCCAGTCTGCCAAAGAAGCCGCTGAGCTGGCAGACATGTTTGTCGCAATCCAGGTGCCAGACATTTGCAAACCTGTGGTGGTGGACACTCGCCGGCCTATGGTTCCAGACATCCGCAAACCCCTAGTACCTGACAGCCGTAAACCTCCAGTACCCGACAAGGACAGAGCCATGTCCCAGAACTGGAGCAAAGGCAGGCACGCTGGTGTGAGCTGTGTCGCAGGCCCGGTCACACCAAGTTATGCAGGGAAGCTAGCCCAACCACCTAGTAAGGCAGCTAGCACCACAATATCGCCAAGCCCTAAGGGGGCCAACGCCTTCACACCCGCCTCATCTGCTGTATTCCTTGTCGGGGGATCCGAGTTACACGGCGGATCCCAGTATCACCAGTCCGTCATTGTGAACGGTCAGCTTGGTCCGTTCACATCTTGTTACAGAAAAGGATATCCTTCCTGGAAAATTCCTCACTGTGACTGGAGTTGGGGGCACTCGCACTCATGTGGCCCAATCCAAAGTCACCATCGATTGGGAAAT
Source organism: Bufo gargarizans (assembly GCF_014858855.1). NCBI lineage: Eukaryota > Metazoa > Chordata > Amphibia > Anura > Bufonidae > Bufo > Bufo gargarizans. The sequence continues at coordinate 742,105,581 of NC_058080.1, read as the reverse complement.
GGGATGTCAAAAGCGAGTTGTTGGGGTGCTGGATGATATTCCTGTCACCACAGGGCTTGCCATTGATTTGGGGACCCAAGCAGGACGCCCTGACCAAAACCAGGTACTGTACAACCCTTTGGGGAAACAGGGATAAGGGGACACTTTACCTGCTATTTCTACCGTACCTAGCGCATCTAGACGGGAGGTATCAGATTTAAACTTGCAAGCAACTAAATGTCATTTGCCTATTTCTGCACCTGTCATTGTTGATCAAAATGCATGGCCAGCCGCCGCAGCAGTACAATATGAGCCAAGAAGACAATGTCTGTCAGCGACAATGGTGACGCTGTCGTGGAGCAAATAGAAGAGTTTATTTTATCTGTAAATACTGTTTGGATGAAGATGATAGCGACTGGCCACTTTCTGCTGACCAACGAGTAGGTAAGATGTCTATACGGCGCCTACTAATGCAGCCTCTGTTGATGTTCTGTGCTGTTTGCTATACTGTGATCCCTCAAAATACAATGGTCTTTCCTGGGCCACTGTGTGCTGAAACTATAACCCTGGGTTCACACCTGAGCGTTCCTCAAACGCGCGTTTTACGCGCGTTTTTATGCGCGTTTTTTGTAATAGTAAACGCGCGTTTGACGCGCGTTTGTGTCATTGACTGCAGTGTCCTATGGCCACAAACGCGCATCAAAACGTCCCAAAGAAGCTCAAGTACTTGTTTGAGCGTCGGGCGTTTTACAGCGCGTTCGTACGCGCTGTAAAACGCCCAGGTGTGAACCCTTCCCATAGGGAAGCATTGGTTTTCATGTCTTAAGCGTTTTAAAGCGCGTTTTAACGCGCTGTAAAACGCTCAGGTGTGAACCCAGGGTAATGCCTCACACTCAGACTGGTAAACACCTTTATTAGCTCCTCTGCGGCACTGCATGTTCAGTACTGCCCCCTATCTGTGTCAGGATGAGATGCTCCTTCGGACATTTTACTTTTCAGGCACATTGAGTGATTTACAGCTCCCAGCATCTATTCCTAACTACTATAAAGACTTGCTTTATCTACTTATTTATCTCATACATATATTGGACTTGCAGCTATTTAGCATATGATTAGTTCTGCAGATTCCTGTCATGTAACTGCACTGTTACTGTTTTGCTCCTAAAATTCGAAATTTAAATTTTGATTATTTTGTTAATATTTTGTAAATCCACGTTTGGCTTTTAACACTGCCTGAATCTTCTGGACATGTTCTCGATCAGATTTAAGCATGTCTCGACCGAAACCTGTTCCCAGGTCTCTTCTACATGTTCCCAATGTTGGTGCATACGGGGCAACTCATTTGGGTACGAATAACAGCTTTTTCTTCAACTCTAGCCAGAAGTGTAAATTTTAATTAATTTTTTTTGTTTTTATTTTTTGATATTTACACTTTTTTTTCATCAAGTCCCACTTGGATCTTGAAGATTTAGTGGGTCTGATGGCTATACAGTGCATTGCAATTCTGTGTAGTGTCAGTTTTACACTGATACAAAGCCTGATCCGTCTCTAAGGGTCTGTCAGGCTTAGATACCATGGCAAGCCTGGATGCCCGTGTAAGGCATCCAGTTCCCATGGCAACCATCAGCCATGGATCTGTGCTGTCTGACCGTGAGCTGCGGGGAGAAAGTCCCCCTCCCTCCCACTGCAGCTGAAATTCGTTCTGCATTTAATTTTTTAAGTCTCCATTGGCTAACAGGATTGGGGCGTGGTTCAGTGGAGCCGGGTATAGGGCTATAAAGTCCAGCTTTGAGGGTGGTCTGAGTGCCACCCTAGCTTAAAGGCTCCTGTAACCAAGCCTGCAGAAGAGCAGCAGCACATGTCTTGTATCAATATCTCAAGGTCCATCATTGACCGAACTTACAAAGTGTAAGTCGAAACGTTGCTATGAAGTTTGTTCAATGATACAAGGCGTGTGCTGCAGTTCTTTTATAAACTATATACCATATAGTCATCTTGTATACGCATTCATCAACAGTTTCCAGAAAGCGGCCAACCCCTTTAATATACCTACATATGTTATAAATCAATTACATGGAGTTATCCAAATGTCAGGCTTTATTCAGATATCAGTGAATCACGGAAGTGTGCTGTCATATTCTTCCCATAGCCATTATTTTTATTATGTGTATTCACACATCCGTGATTTACCATGGTCCAGGGATCAATTGTTACATAACGGAAGCATGCCCATTTCTTAGTGTTTACGGATGGATCATGCCCATTATAGTCTATGGGTTCGTGAAAGGACACGGACACAACACAGATGCTATTTCGTCCCTGTCTCATGGATCATTGCTAGATGCTCCTAAATTAATCTTCTGCTGAGTAGTTCTGGTACAATACGGATAAGACACAGAAGGCAAAAAATGGATACACTGATCTTTCACGGACATCTTCACAGATAAACCACTGACTGTCTTGTCACTGATGTAATGGAAACATATGTGTAAAGATGTGTTACAGAGATAAGAAGAAAGATTCATGGGGACAATTCATCTTCAATGCTATGGAAGTAAACGAGGCTCTTCTTCTCTTCCTTAAATCCACAATACTTTTCCTCCAAGGATCCCGGTCAGTTGACCTCAGAGAAATATCATTAGGTTATATGGGAGATCCAGGATAATACCACCCAAAAAATAAATCTTCTTATTGGCTTTTTAAGGTCCACGAATAACCTAATATGTTAAATTATGTGAAAATGTTTCTCTCCTGTGTGAATTCTTTCATGTGCCAAAAGATTTGATTTTTGGGTAAAACATTTCCCACATTCCGAACATGAATATGGTTCCTCTCCTGTGTGAATTCTCTCATGTGTAACAAGATCTGATTTATTTTTAAAACATTTCCCACATTCTGAACATAAATATGGCTTCTCTCCTGTGTGAATGATCTTATCTTTAACAATATATGATTTTTCTGTAAAACATTTCCCACATTATGAACATGTATATAGTTTCTCCCGTGTGAATTCTCTTACATTTAACAAGATGTAATTTTAGTGTAAAACATTTCCCACATTCCGAACATGAATATCGTTTCTATCCTGTGTGAATTTTCTCATGTGTAACAAGATCTGATTTATCGTTAAAACATTTCCCACATTCTGAACATGAAAACGGCTTTGCCCCTGTGTGAATTCTTTCATGTTTATGTAGAGCTGATGTTTGTCTAAAAGATTTCCCACATACTGAACATGAATATGGTTTCTCTCCTGTGTGAATTCTCTTATGTGTAACAAGATTTGATTTATTGCTAAAACATTTTCCACATTCTGAACATGAATACGGCTTCTCTCCTGTATGAATTTTCTGATGTGTAACAAGATATGATTTTTGTATAAAACATTTCCCACATTCTGAACAAGTATATGGCCTCTCTCCTGTGTGAATTCTCTGATGTTTAACAAGATGTAATTTTAGTGTAAAACATTTCTCACATTTTGAACATGAATATGGCTTCTCTCCTGTGTGAGTTCTCTCATGCCTAACAAGATGTGATTTTTGTATAAAACATTTCCCACATTCTAAACATGACAACATCTCTCCTGTGTGGATTTTCAGATGTGTAACAAGATGTGATTTCCGTGTAAAACATTTACCACATTCTGAACATGAATATGGCTTCTCTCCTGTATGAATTTTCTGATGTGTAACAAGATATGATTTTTCTGTAAAACATTTCCCACATTCTGAACATGTATATGGCCTCTCTCCTGTGTGAGTTCTCTCATGCCTAACAAGATGTGATTTTTGTATAAAACATTTCCCACATTCTAAACATGGATACATCTCTCCTGTGTGAATTCTCACATGTGTAACAAGTTGTGATTTATTTGGAAAACACTTCCCACATTCTGAACATGAATATGGTTTCTCCCTTGTGTGAATTCTCTTGTGTGTAGAAAGTTGTGATTTCCGTTTAAAACATTTCCCACATTCTGAACATGAATGTGGCTTCTCTCCTGTGTGGCATCTTTCATGTATAACAAGATGTGATTTATATTTATAACATTTACCACATTCTGAACATGAATATGGCTTCTCTAATGTGTGAATTCCTCTGTGTGTAAAAAGACCTGAGCTTTCTGTCAACTCTTTACCACAGTGAAACCTTTCACCCCTCTTTTGACTTGTACTTGTGGTAACAATCTGTGATTGGTCAGGAGAAGGTCCCCCATGATTAGGAGAATTATAGGACATATCTGTACTGTGAAGTCCTGGATATACAATAAAGGTAATGATGTTTTCTCCAGAAGACCGCTGCAGGATAGCTTCATCCTTTAGTGATAACATTTTTTCCTCAGAATTCTTGCTGGGATTTTCTGTTAAGATAAAAATTAGAAATTGCATTTTTCCCCCCAAACTAGATAAACATAACATTTCTATTAGGCTGGAAGTGGATTCAACACGAAGGACAAGCATAAGAGTGCCCCTATTAGTAGTGCCCTCCAGTATTAATAATACCCTCACAGAGCCCCCAGTAGAAATAAGGCCTCCTATTTTTTCCCCCAGTGGTAATAAAGCTCCCATAGTGCTCTTAATAGAAATAAGGCAGATCTATAAGTCCCTCCTATAGAGCCCCCAGTAGTAATAAGAATACCTATAATGTCCTCTGGATTTGCAGTGCCCCCTGTATATTCCTTCCTCCAATATACAGTTCCATGTAAATAACATCCCTATCTAGAGCCCCCTCCAACATACAGTCCCATGTAAATAACATCTCTCTATCTAGAGCCCCCTCCAACATACAGTCCTATGTAAATAACATCACTCCCCCAGGCAACTTCTTTCTGCCTGTTGGTTTCCTGACACACTCAGGCATTGGGACACTGCCTCTTTATGACTGGGCGCTTTTGTCACACTGCCTGTCCAGGAGCCTGCTCTGCTGTGTTACTGAGTCTTGCCAACACAACACACCTCTATATTCCTGCTGCACTGCCACTGCTGCTGTTGTTCTTGTGGGTCCATAAAAACTTTTTAGTAAAAACCAAGGCTGCACAGCTTGCACTCTGTCTCAGGCTATTGCTGAGCTGAGCCTCACTTCCTGCCAGCCCAGTACTGATAAGACGAGCTAGGAGCAGCCAAGCCAGCCAGACTTCCTGTGCGCCCATAGGATAACTAATTAGAAGAGAAGTGAGGAGGAGCCAGTAGCCAATAAGGTTAGAAGATCCACTGCAGTCATTGCTGCCGTACTTAGCACAGCGATATTGCACTAGCGCCGCGGGCCCCCAGCTGTGAGAGTGAGTCAGCTGAGCTAAGCCAGCCCAGAAATCAGATGTCATGCTGCAGCTGATCTAAGCCAAGTAGCTGCCTTAATAGATGTAATATCGTAGTGTGCAGCACTGCAGCCAGTCACCACCAGTCTCCCGAGTCCCGAGGTTCAGGGCAGTGGTAGTTTCATTCGGGCTCTGGCCCCGGATAAAAAGCCCTAGTGAAGCCCATGCTGTTTATCCAGTTCGGCCTATTATCCTGCAAGTTGATTCAGAGGAAGGCAAAAAAAAAAAACTGTGAGGTAAAGGCCAATTTTCCTCACTTAAGGGGAAAAAATTCCTTCCGGACTCCAATCAGGCATCAGAATAACTCCCTGGATCAAAGGGCTGTTCCAGGACTGCATACATTAGACAAGATGTGCACTGGACTGCGCTGTCAATAATGGAACACATACTAAATGGTGATTACGCATCAAAAGAGAAAAAATACAATGTAGTGCAGTGATAAGAATCAAAATTACTGTAATCCCCTCCTAATGTCCCTGAATCTCAAGTCACGTAATCTAAAGTCACACACTTAATACAAACTCACCTGTGCATAACCATGGAGAAGGAACAGAAAAAAAATGTAATCACAGTATACTCTTAGCTGCTATGCAATAAACCTGAGAGTGACCTCTTTTAGATGGGACAAGTGACCCATCCACCACGACAAAGTGACCTCTTTTAGATGGGACAAGTGACTTATCCACCACGACAAGGTGATCCTCTTTTTAGATGGAATAAGTGATTTAGATCTCAGATTCATGTATATAATGGCCTAATGGCTGCACAGTTCCCAGATATCAGCTTTATAGACGTTCACATATAGTATAATACGGATGTGACTCACCAAAAGATAATGGAGAATCTTATGCTTACGAGCGCAGCCCGATGAAGGCTGTTCTCGGAACTGCCTGCTCCCGGTGACCGCATGTGTTTCAGAGAGGCTCGTGGCGCAGGCACAGGTAAGGACTTACCTCTGCATCGCCGGGCTTGGGAATAAAGATGGCAGATTGCATGTGTTCGTCGGCGAACAATGCGAACTGGCCATCACTGGTCTCCATATGGCGGAACCTTACAATCCCAATTTATGGCAGACTACAAGAGCAGCACAGATCAGTCACTGGTTATCTAAGAGCACGTTCACACATGTCAGTCACTATCTCCATTCATGATTCCATACCTGTGCTGACATCTCCTGGAATGTCCTCCTCCACCTCACTCTTACACGGGGGATCGCCCATCATCCTCTCTTCTTCATCCTCCACTTTAATATCAGTCAGATCTTCCCCCTGATTTGTATCTGTAACAATTCAGTACAATACAGCAGACAGGTGGGAAATCTAACAGATCCACATAAGAGACCCCACAATCTATGACCCCTCTATGACTGCAGGACCCCCCTATATAGATGTGTATAGGGCTCAGCTCCATCTACCTGAGGGTTCTCTGGGACCTTCTCCTCTGGACAGTCCTGGTAATACAGAGAACGGGGACATCTCTCTGGTGGATTTCTCCTCCTGGATCCATCTGTGGAGACACAAGCACACAGTGATTGAATACATGGCCTCCTGTAGATCTGTCTATAGATCAGACTCTTCTCTAAGCTCCTTCACTTCTAGGTTTAGTGATCGGAGGAAATAACACTGGAGGGTTTCCGGATATCTCCCTCTGACAGAAGCTCCGACGTCAGGCTCTATACAGTCATACAGGGGCGGACATTGCCCAGAAGCTCCATGTATAATCTACAATGTATACGCTGCGGAACACGGATTTCACAGGACGCCTCTGATAGAGCAGTGTAGTCTACTATACCGGCCTGATGGAGGCCAGAAGGACACGCTCCCATCATGTGACTGGAGCCCTATGGATATGACATAAAGCACACGTAGCCTCTAATGTGAGAAGAAACTGTGGAGCTCTTCCATTACATGTCACTGCTCACACGTGTATACACTGCACATAACGGGTCTTACCCTGTGATATAAGAGGCTGGTGCTCCTCCATCATGGCCTCCTTGTACAGATCCTTGTGTCCTTCTATATACTCCCACTCCTCCATGGAGAAATAGACAGTGACGTCCTGACACCTTATAGGAACCTGACAACACAATGACACCGTCATCACCCAGACCCCTCCAGTGCTGTTACTGGAGAATGTCCCAGCATTCCCAGCAGTGTCACCTCTCCAGTCAGCAGCTCCATCATCTTGTGGGTGAGTTCTAGGATCTTCTGCTCATGTATCAGGGGGTTAGGGGGAGGCTCTGTGATGGGGTGAGGGGTCCTGCTCCGCCCTCCTGACTCCTGGAGATGGATGATGGGAGTCACACAGTCCCCCGATGTCTTCTTCACTATTGTGTACTCCTGTGGATGGAGAGAGACACTTAGGGAATAAACCCTTCAGGGGCCATGTGCTCTCCTCCTGGTACAACGTGCCTACTTACCTTCTCATGGCTCCTACAACATGACTATTGGTCACTGGTCACATGACACATCACTCACCATACTGGGGGCTGATCTTCAGGTTCTCCATCACTTGGAAGGTCTGGAGGCCGTTCTCCAGGACCCTGGACTCTTCCTATCACTTCCTATGATGGATTCTCCTTCCCGATGTCTGACTTGTTACAGAATACAATAAAGAGGAGAGAAATCTAGAAAAGTTTACCTCTCCGCTCAACAGGGAGATGATCTCCAGGGTGAGGTCTAATATTCTTCTGCTGATCTCCTTCCTGTCCATCCTTGGTGGTCATTCAGGAGAAGAGGAGAGAACTGGAGGCTTCTAGTACTGCAGGCGCCTTTATGAGAAGAGGAGAGGAAATCATCAAGGGGACAAGACCAGATGTCACCTCCATAACCGCACTCCCTGAGCCTGGAGGGGCCCCGATTCTCAGGGGCCCCAACCTGGAGATTTATGGTGGCTCCACAGGAGATAAATGTCTGATAGATGCAGGTCCCACCTCTGGGCTGTGCTCAGCTGTGTCCAGAACTCCTAGAGAAGAGACTGGAGAGAGCTGAGCTCAGGCTGGGCCTTGCTCCATTCATTCTCCTCCTGGATGCAGGGGCCCCTCACCAGGACAGTCAGGGAGCCAGCAAATGATGACAACCCCCACTATCCCCGCTACTACTTTCCCCATTATACTAAGCTGAGGAGCGGAGAAGGATTTCTTGTGTGTAATGGAGGAGAATCCATACCTCCCAGCTTTTGTATATTGCAAAGAGGGACAATATGTGTGACGCGGATCACGTCAGTTTTTTTCATTTTAGGCCACGCCTCTAACTCCGCCCAAAGCATAATTCCTGACTCCGTCAGAACGGCAGCGGCCGGGGATCGGTCAGTTTAAGTTCCTTTATTTTTTTACAGCATGTGGAGCCCCGGGGACCATTTTTTCCTTGCACTTCAATAATCCTGTAAATATTAGTACATATCGGGTAAATCATCAAATTAAAGATATTGTAAGGTCCAAACTGCAGGAGCCGGCCTATAATGAGAGGTCCCCATGGGATTATAGGCTTACCGGTTGTTTTAATGTTTTGGTTGTTGGAGGGAAAATTCTGAGGAAGGGTCAAGTAGGTGTCATCACTGGGCAGGAAGGGTCGGTGACTGGCAGAATCTGCCCAGGATGGTAAGGGTCTTCTTATTGGAGCATGGTGCTGTCCCATGGCTGCTGGATCAGGACAGAATTATTCTCCCAGCCCAGAAGAAGTAGGAACTGAGATGTGGTAGATGGATACATTGGGGGTATTGGGGTATTTGCCTTACCTTGATGGAAATCTGAGACGCACGTCCGCCCTCCCCCTTTTCCTTTTTCGATTTATTTATTTGTCATTTTATTAACCCGGGTAAAATGTCTTATTAATAAGCGGAGTTTGCGGTAACCGGAGCTCCTGGCTGAGCGTCTATACCGCTGCTTTATTATCTTCATGGTTATTTATTCATTTCTATTGGTTGTAGTTAAATATCTTGTTGAATTTTGAAGTTGGTGACACTTAAGGATCACGAATGAAGAGGCTGTGGCCAAATATTCTCCACCTAAAATGGTGTCTGTGGATAAGGTTTACCATCGACTTCTGGTCTAATACACAGGTAGAAACCATAAGACACTTTACTAAGGAGCAACTTACTACATTTATTCAATGCACAGAATTATACATTCATTCCCCGGGACAAAAAGAGGGACAAAGGGACTCGGGTAAAAAAAAAAAAAACATTTAAAGGGGTTCTGCACTTTGTTTAAACTGATGATCTATCCTCTGGATAGATCATCCGCATCTGATCGGCGGGGGTCCGACACCCGGGACCCCCGTCGATCAGCTGTTTGAGAAGGCAGCGGCGCTGGCAGTAGTGCTGCAGCCTTCTCGCTGTTTACCGCCGGCCCAGTGACGTCTCAACTTGTATCTACTGGCCTGAGCGGGGCCAAGCTCCATTCAAGTGAACAGAGCTTAGCCCGGCCCAGGCCATTGATACAAGTCGCGACGTCACTGGGCCGGCGGTAAACAGTGAGAAGGCCGCGGCGCTGCTGGAGCGCTGCTGCCTTCTCAAACAGCTGATCGGCGGGGGGCACAGGTGTCGGACCCCCGCCGATCAGATGCTGATGATCTATCCAGAGGATACATCATCGGTTAAAACAAAGTGCAGAAGCCCTTAAGGATCAAAGAGGGACAAAGGGACTCGGGTCAAAAGAGGTACATTTAACACCTTAAGGACTCAGCCCCATTTCACCTTAAGGACTTGGCCATTTTTTGCAATTCTGACCAGTGTCACTTTAAGTGCTGATAACTTTAAAACGCTTTGACTTACCCAGGCCATTCTGAGATTGTTTTTTCGGCACATATTGTACTTCATGACACTGCTAAAATTGGGTCAAAAAAGTAAATTTTTTGGCATAAAAAAATACCATATTTACCCAAAAATTTGAAAAACTTGCAAATTTCAAAGTTTCAGTTTCTCTACTTCTGTAATACATAGTAATACCCCCAAAAATTGTGATGACTTTACATTCCCCATATGTCTACTTCATGTTTGTAGTATTTTGAGAATGATATTTTATTTTTTGGGGATGTTACAAGGCTTAGAAGTTTAGAAGCAAATCTTGAAATTTTTCAGAAATTTACAAAAACTCAATTTTTAGGGACCACTACTAGCTCTGAAGTCACTTTGCTGAGGCTTACATAATAGAAACCGCCCAAAAATGACCACATTCTATAAACTACACCCCTCAAGGTATTCAAAACTGATTTTTACAAACTTCGTTAACCCTTTAGGTGTTGCACAAGAGTTATTGGCAAATGGGGATGAAATTAGCGAATTTCATTTTTTTGACAAATTTTCAATTTTAACCCATTTTTCCACTAACAAAGCAAGGGTTAACAGCCAAACAAGACGGTATCTTTATTGCCCTGACTCTGCTGTTTACAGAAACACCCCATATGTGGCCGTAAACTACTGTACGGCCAGACAGTAGGGGCGTAGAGGGAAAGGTGCGCCGTGTGGTTTTTGGAAGCCAGGTTTTGCTGGACTGTTTTTTTGACACCATGTCCCATTTGAAGCCCCCCTGATGCACCCCTAGAGTAGAAACTCCAAAAAAGTGACCCCATTTTAGAAGCTACGGGATAGGGTGGCAGTTTTTTTGGTACTAGTTTAGGGTACATATGATTTTTGGTTGCTCTATATTACACATTTTTGTGCGGCAAGGTAACAAGAAATAGCTTTTTTGGCATCATTTTTTTTATTGTTATTTACAACATTCATCTGACAGGTTAGGTCATGTGGTACTTTTATAGAGCAGGTTGTCACGGATGCGGCGATACCTAATATGTATACTATTTTTTTTTATTTATGTAAGTTTTACACAATGATTTCATTTTTAAAACAAAAAAAATGTTTTAGTGTCTCGATAGTCTAAGAGCCATAGTTTTTTCAGTTTTTGGGCGATTATTTTAAGTAGGGTCTCATTTTTTGCGGGATGAGATGACTGTTTGATTGGCACTATTTTGGGGGGCATATGACTTTTTGATCGCTTGCTATTACACTTTATTGTGACGTAAGATGACCAAAAATTGCTTTTTTTACACCGTTTTTTTTTTTTTTACGGTGGTCATCTGAGTGGTTAGGTCATGTGATATTTTTATAGAGCCGGTCGATACGGACGCGGCGATACCTAATATGTATACTTTCTATTTATTTATGTAAGTTTTACACAATGATTTCATTTTTTAAACAAAAAATAATAATGTTTTAGTGTTTCCATAGTCTAAGAGCCATAGTTTTTTCAGTTTTTGGGCGATTATCTTGGGTAGGGTTTGAGTTTTGCGGGATGAGATGATGGTTTGATTGGTACTATTTTGGCGTACATGCAACTTTTTTGATCACTTTCATTACCTTTTTTGGGAAGTAAGGTGGGCAAAATTTCAATTTCCTAATAGTTTTTTTTTTTTTATGGCGTTCACCGTGCGGGGAAAGTAACATGACCGTTTTATAGATCAGGTCGTTACTGACGCGGCGATACCAAACATGTGTAGGGAATTTAATTTCTTTCATTTTTAATCAGTGATAAATGTGTTTTTTGATTCTTACTATTTTTTCACTTTTTTTTACCCAGACCCACTTGGTTCTTGAAGATCCAGTGGGTCTGATGTCTGTATAATACAGTACAGAACCCTATATAGGCTATTGTACTGTATTTTACTTACACTGAACAGATCTATGCCTTTAGCACAGATCTGTTCAGCACCATGGACAGCAGGATGCCTGAGAGGCGTCCTGTTGCCATGGGAACCTTCCCCGTCTGCTCAGCAGAGGTCAGAACTTCGCAGACGGGGAAGGGTAAGGACAGGGGCTCTGGGGGGCTGCCTGGGGGCTCTCTCCCTCTCCCATCGGGGGGCTGCAAAGGCACAGCAGCCCCCCGATGGGAGAGGGAGGGAGCTCCCTCTTACTGTTAACTTTTTCCATACAGCGGTCCGTACGAACCGCTGTATGGAAAGGGTTAAACGGCTGACATCTGCACAGATGTCAGCCGTTTATACTGGCACCCTTGGTATAACCCACTAGACGCCAACGATTATTCAAGGGGAGGCGGGCAGGGATCGCGATCCCGTCTACCGCACCGCCCGCCTCCCGCACCGCCCACAACCCCCCCTGCACCACCCACCGGCAAAAAATCATGCAGGGGGGCTGCAATCGATAGTTTAGGAACACTAAAGTTTCTGATCAGAAACTGCAGAAAGCGCAGCAAACCGCAGATCTGTATTGACCTGCGCACATGACCCCCCCTGGCGTTGTGACAGGATGTCGGCTGAATGATTTCAGCCGGCATCCCGTTCCGATTAACCCCCTCGGCGCCGGAACAACGATTTAAAGTTAGGACGTACCGGTACGCCCTGAGTCCTTAAGGGGTTAAAGAGGACCTTTCATGGATCCAAACATTATAAACTAAGTATCAGGATAGGAAATGCGGCGCCCAGGGATCTCACTGCACTCACTATTTTCCTGGGCGCCGCTCCGTTCGCCCGGTGTATTCTCCCGCCTGATATGCTAATTTTTGCATCGGAGCAATGAGGAGGAGACTGAGACTTTCTCCGTGGGCGTCTCCTTCTCCTCGGCTGTAGCGCTGTCCAATCGCAGCAGAGGTTTTTTTTCTCCCTGGCTGTGAACTCTCTGCTGCGATTGGACAGAAGAAGACGCCCACAGAGAAAGTCACAGTCTCCTCCTCATTGCTCTGATGCAAAAATTAGCATATCAGGCGGGAGAATACAACGGGGGCCACAGCGGGCGAACGGAGCGGCACCCAGATCCCTGCACTATGCCCTACATACCCTGATACTTAGTTTACATTGTCTGGACCCATGAAAGGTCCTCTTTAAGGATCAAAGAGGGAGAAAACAAGGGACACTTGGGAGGCATAGAATCTCCAGAGGTGACATGTCTGAGCTCTCCACCACACTGTCTCCTCACAGCTCATCTTACCTGCAGGCTGGAGGAATGGCTGATACCAGAGAGAACAAGAGCCCTGACTACCGACCAGGACCTGCCCAGTATCTGCTGCACTGCCAGAGCTGAAGGACCTGGGGTGACGTCACCGTCATGTGATCAGTGCAAAGGAGGAGCTGAACTGAGATGATGTCACAATCATGTGATCAGAGCAGGGGGGGCGGGGCTCAGCAGTGACTACCGACCAGGAGCCGCCCAGTATCTGCTGCACTGCCAGAGCTGAAGGACCTGGGGTGACGTCACCGTCATGTGATCAGTGCAGGGGGCGGGGCTCAGCAGTGGTGAGAGGAGGTGGGGAAGGACCTGTAATGTTGTCACCGTCATGTGATCAGTGCAGGAAGCGGGGCGGGGCTCAGCAGTGGTGAGAGGAGGTGGTTAAGGACATGGGATGATGTCACTGTCATGTGATCAGTGCAGGGGGGGGCGGGGCTCAGCAGTGGATAGGAAGTGGTGGGAAGGACTGGGGTGTTGACGTCACAGTCATGTGATCAGTACAGGGGGCGGAGTTCAGCGGAGATGAAGAGAAGAGGTGGTGAAGGACCTTTGGTGATATACATCATGTGATCAGTGCAGGGGGAGGGGCAAATTACTGGAGAGGAAAAGAGGTGGGGAAGGAGGTGGGATGACTTTAGTGTCATATGATCAGTGCAGTGGGCGGAAGCTCAGGAGTGGAGGAGAGAAGTGGTGGAAAAAGACCTGTGATGATGTCACCATCATGTGAGCTGTGCAGGGGGCGGGGCTCAGCCATTGATGCACTGATCACATGGTGCTGACAATATTACAGTTCTTTCACCAACTATTCTCTTCCTTAACGGGGTTCTGCACTTTGTTTTAACTGATGGTCTATCCTCTGGTTATCCAGAGAATAGATCATCAGTTAAAACAAAGTTCAGAACCCCTTTAATTCTGACCTCCAGCTCCTCCAGTTCTCTCCTCTTCTCCTGAATGACCACCAAGGATGGACAGGAAGGAGATCAGCAGAAGAATATTAGACCTCACCTTGGAGATCATCTCCCTGCTGAGCGGAGAGGTAAACTTTTCTAGATTTCTCTCCTCTTTATTGTATTCTGTAACAAGTCAGACATCGGGAAGGAGAATCCATCATAGGAAGTGATAGGAAGAGTCCAGGGTCCTGGAGAACGGCCTCCAGACCTTCCAAGTAATGGAGAACCTGAAGATCAGCCCCCAGTATGGTGAGTGATGTATCATGTGACCAGTGACCAATAGTCATGTTGTAGGAGCCATGAGGAGGTAAGTACCAGGAGGAGAGGGCCGGAGGAGAGCACATGGCCCCTGAAGGGTTTATTCCCTAAGTGTCTCTCTCCTAGGGTGGCCAGACGTCCGGTTTATAGACTTCTGGTCCTCCGTCCGGCACAAGGCCCAGACGGACAGCCAGAAGTCCTCCTTTTTGGCGGTTAAGATGACAGCCGGCCGCCTCCTGTCTGGCAGCACATCCAGATCACAGTGCGCTGTATCGTGATGTCACAACATCATCAGCGCTGCACGCAGCACCAGCCGTTTCTGTTTTTTACAGGCGGGAACAGAGGAGCGTGGGACGTGGAGAGACTGCGGTTGCTGCCACTGCCACACTTGCCCAATCTCTATCTACAGAGTACTGTACAGACTACAGCACAGTGTACACACACTCAGTCACTCACTCGACTGTCGAAAACACCCTCGCCAGCCAGGTCCAGGCAGCAACAATCTCAGGCACTCAGCTCAGCCTCCCTCAACTGAGTCTGCCGTCAGTATTGAACTATTGTGTGCCACTGTCCCCGGTACGATGTCCTCCTTTTTGGGGTTCTGCAAGTGGCCACCCTACTCTCTCCATCTACAGGAGTACACAATAGTGAAGAAGACATCGGGGGACTGTGTGACTCCCATCATCCATCTCCAGGAGTCAGGAGGGCGGAGCAGGACCCCTCCCCCCATCACAGATCCTCCCCCTCCCCCCCTGATACATGAGCAGAAGATCCTAGAACTCACCCACAAGATGATGGAGCTGCTGACTGGAGAGGTGACACTGCTGGGAATGCTGGGAAATTCTCCAGTAACAGCACTGGAGGGGTCTGGGTGATGACGGTGTCATTGTGTTGTTAGGTTCCTATAAGGTGTCAGGACGTCACTGTCTATTTCTCCATGGAGGAGTGGGAGTATTTAGAAGGACACAAGGATCTGTACAAGGAGGCCATGATGGAGGAGCACCAGCCTCTTATATCACAAGGCAAGACCCGTCATGTGCAGTGTATACACGTGTGTGCAGTGACATGTAATGGAGGAGCTCCAGCCTCTTATATCACAAGGTAAGAGCCGTCATGTGCAGTGTATACACGTGTGTGCAGTGACATGTAATGGAGGAGCACCAGCCTCTTATATCACAAGGTAAGAGCCGTCATGTGCAGTGTATACACGTGTGTGCAGTGACATGTAATGGAGGAGCACCAGCCTCTTATATCACAAAGTAAGATCCGTCATGTGCAGTGTATACACGTGTGTGCAGTGACATGTAATGGAGGAGCACCAGCCTCTTATATCACAAGGTAAGAGCCGTCATGTGCAGTGTATACACGTGTGTGCAGTGACATGTAATGGAGGAGCACCAGCCTCTTATATCACAAGGTAAGAGCCGTCATGTGCAGTGTATACACGTGTGTGCAGTGACATGTAATGGAGGAGCACCAGCCTCTTATATCACAGGGTAAGAGCCGTCATGTGCAGTGTATACACGTGTGTGCAGTGACATGTAATGGAGGAGCACCAGCCTCTTATATCACAGGGTAAGAGCCGTCATGTGCAGTGTATACACGTGTGTGCAGTGACATGTAATGGAGGAGCACCAGCCTCTTATATCACAGGGTAAGAGCCGTCATGTGCAGTGTATACACGTGTGTGCAGTGACATGTAATGGAGGAGCACCAGCCTCTTATATCACAAGGTAAGACCCGTCATGTGCAGTGTGTACACGTGTGTGCAGTGACATGTAATGGAGGAGCTCCAGCCTCTTATATCACAGGTAAAAGCCGTCATGTGCAGTGTATACACGTGTGTGCAGTGACATGTAATGGAGGAGCTCCAGCCTCTTATATCACAAGGTAAGAGCCGTCATGTGCAGTGTATACACGTGTGTGCAGTGACATGTAATGGAGGAGAACCAGCCTCTTATATCACAAGGGTAAGAGCCGTCATGTGCAGTGTAGTACACGTGTGTGCAGTGACATGTAATGGAGGAGCACCAGCCTCTTATATCACAGGTAAGAGCCGTCATGTGCAGTGTATACACGTGTGTGCAGTGACATGTAATGGAGGAGCACCAGCCTCTTATATCACAAGGTAAGACCGTCATGTGCAGTGTATACACGTGTGTGCAGTGACATGTAATGGAGGAGCACCAGCCTCTTATATCACAAGGTAAGACCCGTCATGTGCAGTGTATACACGTGTGTGCAGTGACATGTAATGGAGGAGCACCAGCCTCTTATATCACAGGGTAAGAGCCGTCATGTGCAGTGTATACACGTGTGTGCAGTGACATGTAATGGAGGAGCACCAGCCTCTTATATCACAAGGTAAGAGCCCGTCATGTGCAGTGTATACACGTGTGTGCAGTGACATGTAATGGAGGAGCACCAGCCTCTTATATCACAAGGTAAGAGCCGTCATGTGCAGTGTATACACGTGTGTGCAGTGACATGTAATGGAGGAGCACCAGCCTCTTATATCACAGGTAAGAGCCGTCATGTGCAGTGTATACACGTGTGTGCAGTGACATGTAATGGAGGAGCACCAGCCTCTTATATCACAAGGTAAGAGCCGTCATGTGCAGTGTATACACGTGTGTGCAGTGACATGTAATGGAGGAGCACCAGCCTCTTATATCACAGGGTAAGAGCCGTCATGTGCAGTGTATACACGTGTGTGCAGTGACATGTAATGGAGGAGCACCAGCCTCTTATATCACAAGGTAAGAGCCGTCATGTGCAGTGTATACACGTGTGTGCAGTGACATGTAATGGAGGAGCACCAGCCTCTTATATCACAGGGTAAGAGCCGTCATGTGCAGTGTATACACGTGTGTGCAGTGACATGTAATGGAGGAGCACCAGCCTCTTATATCACAAGGTAAGAGCCGTCATGTGCAGTGTATACACGTGTGTGCAGTGACATGTAATGGAGGAGCACCAGCCTCTTATATCACAAGGTAAGAGCCGTCATGTGCAGTGTATACACGTGTGTGCAGTGACATGTAATGGAGGAGCACCAGCCTCTTATATCACAAGGTAAGAGCCGTCATGTGCAGTGTATACACGCGTGTGCAGTGACATGTAATGGAGGAGCACCAGCCTCTTATATCACAAGGTAAGAGCCGTCATGTGCAGTGTATACACGTGTGTGCAGTGACATGTAATGGAGGAGCACCAGCCTCTTATATCACAAGGTAAGAGCCGTCATGTGCAGTGTATACACGTGTGTGCAGTGACATGTAATGGAGGAGCACCAGCCTCTTATATCACAAGGTAAGAGCCGTCATGTGCAGTGTATACACGTGTGTGCAGTGACATGTAATGGAGGAGCACCAGCCTCTTATATCACAAGGTAAGAGCCGTCATGTGCAGTGTATACACGTGTGTGCAGTGACATGTAATGGAGGAGCACCAGCCTCTTATATCACAAGGTAAGAGCCGTCATGTGCAGTGTATACACTGTGTGCAGTGACATGTAATGAAGGAGCACCAGCCTCTTATATCACAAGGTAAGAGCCGTCATGTGCAGTGTATACACGTGTGTGCAGTGACATGTAATGGAGGAGCACCAGCCTCTTATATCACAGGGTAAGAGCCGTCATGTGCAGTGTATACACGTGTGTGCAGTGACATGTAATGGAGGAGCACCAGCCTCTTATATCACAAGGGTAAGAGCCGTCATGTGCAGTGTATACACGTGTGTGCAGTGACATGTAATGGAGGAGCACCAGCCTCTTATATCACAAGGTAAGAGCCGTCATGTGCAGTGTATACACGTGTGTGCAGTGACATGTAATGGAGGAGCACCAGCCTCTTATATCACAAGGTAAGAGCCGTCATGTGCAGTGTATACACGTGTGTGCAGTGACATGTAATGGAGGAGCACCAGCCTCTTATATCACAAGGTGAAGAGCCGTCATGTGCAGTGTATACACGTGTGTGCAGTGACATGTAATGGAGGAGCACCAGCCTCTTATATCACAAGGTAAGAGCCGTCATGTGCAGTGTATACACGTGTGTGCAGTGACATGTAATGGAGGAGCACCAGCCTCTTATATCACAAGGTGAGAGCCGTCATGTGCAGTGTATACACGTGTGTGCAGTGACATGTAATGGAGGAGCACCAGCCTCTTATATCACAAGGTAAGAGCCGTCATGTGCATTGTATACACATGTGTGCAGTGACCTGTAATGGAGGAGCACCAGCCTCTTATATCACAAGGTAAGAGCCGTCATGTGCAGTGTATACACGTGTGTGCAGTGACATGTAATGGAGGAGCACCAGCCTCTTATATCACAGGGTAAGAGCCGTCATGTGCAGTGTATACACGTGTGTGCAGTGACATGTAATGGAGGAGCACCAGCCTCTTATATCACAGGGTAAGACCCGTCATGTGCAGTGTATACACGTGTGTGCAGTGACATGTAATGGAGGAGCACCAGCCTCTTATATCACAGGGTAAGACCCGTCATGTGCAGTGTATACACGCGTGTGCAGTGACATGTAATGGAGGAGCACCAGCCTCTTATATCACAAGGTAAGAGCCGTCATGTGCAGTGTATACACGCGTGTGCAGTGACATGTAATGGAGGAGCACCAGCCTCTTATATCACAGGGTAAGAGCCGTCATGTGCAGTGTATACACGTGTGTGCAGTGACATGTAATGGAGGAGCACCTGCCTCTTATATCACAAGGTAAGAGCCGTCATGTGCAGTGTATACACGTGTGTGCAGTGACATGTAATGGAGGAGCACCAGCCTCTTATATCACAAGGTGAGAGCCGTCATGTGCAGTGTATACACGTGTGTGCAGTGACATGTAATGGAGGAGCACCAGCCTCTTATATCACAAGGTAAGAGCCGTCATGTGCAGTGTGTACACGTGTGTGCAGTGACATGTAATGGAGGAGCACCAGCCTCTTATATCACAAGGTAAGAGCCGTCATGTGCAGTGTGTACACGTGTGTGCAGTGACATGTAATGGAGGAGCTCCAGCCTTTTATATCACAAGGTAAGAGCCGTCATGTGCAGTGTGTACACGTGTGTGCAGTGACATGTAATGGAGGAGCACCAGCCTCTTATATCACAAGGTAAGAGCCGTCATGTGCAGTGTATACACATGTGTGCAGGGACATGTAATGGAGGAGCACCAGCCTCTTATATCACAAGGTAAGAGCCGTCATGTGCAGTGTGTACACGTGTGTGCAGTGACCTGTAATGGAGGAGCACCAGCCTCTTATATCACAGGGTAAGAGCCGTCATGTGCAGTGTATACACGTGTGTGCAGTGACCTGTAATGGAGGAGCACCAGCCTCTTATATCACAAGGTGAGAGCCGTCATGTGCAGTTGTTCTCTGATCCCGGCTGTTCCTGCAGGACATGACGGTCAGTCACATCCACACACCCACTGGGGATTATGCTGGCATAGATTTTTTGTCTGTGCTGTCATGATGGATACATGTACCTTATTGTACAGGAAAGGGTTAAGCATCACTTTGGTGTAGTAAAGAGATATTAAACAATTTGTACATTTTGGTAA
Source organism: Bufo gargarizans (assembly GCF_014858855.1). NCBI lineage: Eukaryota > Metazoa > Chordata > Amphibia > Anura > Bufonidae > Bufo > Bufo gargarizans. The sequence continues at coordinate 742,085,542 of NC_058080.1, read as the reverse complement.
TTTTTCTCTAAAATGGATTAAGGGGTTTTACAAGAAAGGGAAACAAAGAAAAATAACAGCTTTATAAACAATATGACTTTTAAAGTCTGCCCTTTTTGAGCGGCGGTCACCCCCCCCACACTTTAACAGATTGTGCCAGTTATTTCTTTAAACTCCCTTTATGACAGTAAAATGTGTTTATATTGTGCAAAAGTAATAAACCGATGTGAAAAACATTCTACATATTTGGTGTCTACACATTTGTACCGTCACATAGAATAAAATCAACATGGTGGAATTGTTGTTTTCTTTTGTGTCCGCTCAAAACCTTAACAATAAATTACATGTACCCTAAAATGGCGCCATTAAAGAATACAACTCGTCACAAAAAATAGTCCCTCATATAGCCAGATCGTCAGAAATATATCTTGGAATCTGATAAAAATACCAAAAAATGAGTAGTCATGTAATGACAATCAGACATTCTTAGTCTGGTCGTTAAGGGGTTAAAAATGTTTGGTTGTTGTGTTTTTGCCTTCCTTTCGGTGCACTCCAGTCTCCATGATTAGCAGGGAGCTTTTATGTCACATGCAAGAGCGGACTAGGAACTTAAAGTGGCCCTGGAAAAAATACGAAAAGTGGCCCCATTTTGTAGTTGGTTCCAAATTGATGGAAGGCAGGGCCAGCAATCCCATATTGTGGCACATTATACCGCCCCAACAGAGCCAAATACCATAGTCCAAATACTGCCAGCAGCACAAAATACATCCCCAAAAACTTCCACTGGCCGGCCATGAGGAGGGCTCAGGCTGCCCCCCTGGGCATTGGCCCACTGGGAAATTTCCCTGTAAGGTCTGATCCACCCCTGGTCACATGTAATTATTGTACAGACACAGACGTCTCAGTGATGGTCACCTGCACTCACAGGACACGTCATTAGCTCCACCGTCTTAATTCTTTATAGGACCTTCGTTCCCCTTAGAACATCCTGAATTCTTAGTGTAATGGACCCAACAAGGTGCTGGAAACCTTTATTACAGGTTCTGATTGATGACCTCACTCTGTCTATTCCCCACTGCATCCTACAGATGTCTATAAACCTGAGGTCTGGGGACTGTGCGGCCCCTAGGTCATACAGACCGCATTGTCATGTCCGTATCTTCAACCTGAGATGTGCGCTTTCCTGTCTGATATTATGAGCATATTGGGAAAGGGGCGATCCCCACAGCAAAATCCAATGAATTATTCCCAGCAGACGTGCTCGCTTCAGCCTTGTATGTTTATTCCAGAAAAAATGTCCATCAACAGGACGCGTTTCGGCTCATGTAGCCGGTCTCAACCGTCAGAGAGTGACAGTCCTGTATTCATGAGCTAAACTCAGTCTCTGTCCACTTATAGCTTCATTGAAAAGCTCTTTCAGTGCACCTCCTCCTCTGCTGCTGATATCTCACACAAACTTCATCAGATGACATCAGAAGCTGTAGTTCTACCCTGAAGCTCCTACTGGAGTAAGGGGGATCTCTCACAGCAGCAAAACTAAAGCTGGTCCTGACCAGTGTGAGAGTTCAGTGGCAGCAGCAGGGGAGGAGGTACACTAAAAAGTGTCTGTCACTTAAGCTCTATGTGGGCACTACGGCATGGATTTTTCTAGTGAATCCACCAACTTCATCACGTCTAACAGATCTATTTAATAATGAATGCACTTTGTGTTTAGAATTGTGGAGATAGATCATTTAGAAAGTTAACTTGTATTAATGTGATTCCCACTTAAAGGATAACTGTCATGTTTTCATTAAAAAATCTATTTTTTCATATGTTACTGCTGCAGCATTATGCATAAAACAATCTTTAGTTTCTTCACTTACCACCGTTTTCCTTGCGTTTTCCCCTTAGTTACGGCTGTCTTGAATCCTACAATATAAGGATCTTCTCAAGATGGCTCCTCTGCCAGTTCTCTGAGGCCAAAACTGCCTCCCCTTACTTCCCATACACACTTGCTGTAGACAGCAGTTTCCTGCCAGCCAATCAGATTGGATTACTGAAAGACACGCCTCCCCACTCTAAAGCCTAATGCAGGCATGCAGTGTGAAGGACCGCCTATCTGACTTCTGTTTACATTAAGTTGGAAGACAGATGAGCCCTAGCAACGGTCTTTTAAGTGAGCAGTGGAAAGGGACAGGAGACATTAATGAAAGCTGTTATTATAAGGTATTTACAGTTCTTTTAGCAATCATTGACAGACTAACTCAGGTATAAATGCCTAGCTCTAATAAACTAGCAAATAAAATAAAAATATGACAGTTATCCTTTAACATTGAAGGGCCAAATGTGTTGTGAGAAGGTAGGCTCTGTTGCCAGACATGTCAACTTTTGTATTCTAAAAGTGGTGTGGGATATAGACCAGAATCCTGGACTTTTTTTAGAGTGTTACACAAAGCTTTATTAGGCCAGAATCCATTTTGGTGCCGTTTTTTTGGACCAAAGTAGGAGTGTATTAAAAATGAATGAATTGTATCTCTAGTTCCTGCTGGATCCACTTCCAGCCAAAAATGAATGTTATGGGTTTGTCTACTTAGTAGTTTGAAAATCACAAGTTCTATTTTTTATTTTTACAGAAAATCATAAAAATTTGAATGCAAATGTTATATTATCACTACATTTTAAAGCAGAAGCTGAAGATACCAGGCCATGCTCTTCCGGAGAAAATCTCATTACCTTAAATGTAAAAACAGGACTTCACAGTACAGATCTATCATATAATCCCTCTAATCATAAAGAACCTTCTCCTGACCAATCACAGATTGTTACTACAAGTACCAGGCAGAAAGGAAGTGAAAGGTTTCAGTGTGGTAAAGAGTTCAGGAAAATATCAAGACTTTCTACACACAGAAGAAGTCCCACAGGAGAGAAGCCATACTCCTGTTCAGAATGTGGGATGCGCTTTACAAATAAATCAAATCTTCTTACACATCAGATAATTCACACAGGAGAGAAACCATATTCATGTTCAGAATGTTTGAAGCGCTTCACATTGAAATCAAGTCTTGTTAGACATGAGAGAATTTACACAGGAGAGAAGCCATATTCATGTTCAGAATGTGAGAAATGCTTTACACAAATATCACATCTTGCTACACATAGATGTCACACAGGAGAGAAGCTATATTCATGTTTAGAATGTGGGAAATGTTTTAGATATAAATCAGATTTAGTTAGACATTAGAGAATTCACACAGGAGAGAAGCTATTTTCATGTTTAGAATGTGGAAAATGTTTTTCGTATAAATCATATTTTGTTAGACATGAGAGAAGTCATACAGGAAAGAAGCAATATTCATGTTCTGAGTGTGGAAAATGTTTCACAGATAAATCAGATTTTGTTAGACATAAGAGAATTCACACAGGAGGGAAGCCGTATTCACGTTCAGAATGCGGGAAATGCTTTACTAAGAAATCACATCTTGTCACGCATAAGAGAATTCACACAGGAGAGAAGCCGTATTCATGCTCAGAATGTGGGAAATGTTTTACCCAGAAGTCATGTCTTGTTAGACATGAGAGATTTCACACAGAACAGAAGCCATTTTCGTGCTCAGAGTGTGAGAAATGTTTTACTACTATAGAGAAACTTAATAAGCATCAGAGAATTCACACAGGAGAAAAGCTGTTTTGATGGATGAGAAAATTTTGGCTTTAAACATCGATTTAAAATTATATTTTTAAATATGGAAAATGTTATAAGATCGAAAAAAAATTTTTAAACCAGTGCTATTCACAGACTAGTCGTGCAGCTTTTTTAGCTGTTAAAAAGCAGCAAAACTAGAAAAGTCACAGTCAAGTTGCAGTGGCACATGACTTGCATAGCGTTCTGTGGTGGCAAATTTGCATATTACTTGCCAACCAAATATCCAAGTGTTGGATTTATTTTTTGACTGTCGCAGGATATTAGATATCGCATTGTGATTCTATTTCTCTGAGCTAAATTGTGACTGAGATCCAAGTATTGTGGATATAAGGAAGAGAAGAAGAGCCTTGTTTACTCCCAAAGCAGAGAAGATAAACTGTCCCCATGAACCTTGTTTCTTATCACTGTATTCACACCTCCACCCACACTGCGGGAGACTCCAGAGGGACATGGGGAGAAGTAACGACGCTCCATGGAAGAGTTTTTTATAACATATGTGGACATATTAATATTTCATCTTCATTCAAACAGTATTTATAGATAAAATAAAGTCTTCTATTTGCTCCACGACAGCGTCACCATTGTCACTGACAGACATTGTCTTTTTGGCTCATATACTTTCTCCTCACGCTGTGACCTTCATTGCTCCTACAGACTAACCCTCCTGTGCGGAGACAGTGAAATTGGTGGCATGATGACTATATCACTGATTTATCTGACCGGGTGATCTGTGATAATTAACCCCATATGTACATTCCTGCCGTTTAATAGTAAACCTATCTAGATACTGGAGCTGAGTGGTATGTCGGTGGTGGGAATCGCTGGTGATGTCATATCTGTTAATTTACCCATGAATAATGCCAACATGAAGTCCGTGACCAAGTGATGCTCATATATGTGTTTCATATGTATGCAGAGCACGGCACGTTGATGAATTATTCTTATTTTGTACAGTCATTGACAAAAAAAAAATGACACACACAAGAAGGATTTGTTGGAGTGGAATAAAACTTTGATTGTGTGAATGTAAAGTTGCTTTATTATGACCACCATCTATCATTCAGCGTAATATCTGTATGCAGCTACATGGGCTGGGAGTGACTCAATAAGGTCCCGGTAGGTTGTCACAGGTATCTGGAGCCATGCTGACATCAATGCATCCCACACCTGCTGGAGGGGGTGTAGGAGAGCGAACATGATGATTGAGGTGGTCCCTCAGATGCTCAATTGGGTTCAAGTCTGGGGTATTAGGGGGCCAGGATACTACTTTAAAGTCTTGGTCATGCTCTTCCAACCATTGTTAGACATTTCTAGTTGTGTGACAAGTCGCATTGTCTTGCGGAAAGATCCAATCCACCATAGGGAAGACAATCATCATGTATTGATGTATGTGATCTGCAAGGATGGATTCTTACACAAAATCGGTTTAGAGTGCCTTCCACATGGATCAGTGGGCCCAGAGAATGCCATGAAAACATTCCCCAGACCATAATGCTGCCACCTCCAGCTTGTGTTCTTCCAGCAGTGGAGACAGGGCATTGGTCCTCTGATGTTTCTCGTCTGAGATTCCAATGTCCATCTGTTCGATGAAGCAGAAAATGTGACTCATCAGAGAAGGAAACCCTTTGCCAAACAGCGGAGGTCCACTTCTGATACTGCAGTGAAAATGGAATCCTTTTCTGCCGATGCAACTTAATTATCAGAGGTGTGGTGACCATCCGTCTGCTTTGGAGCCCCATATACAGTTAGTTTCACTGAACTGCTGTTTAAGCCACAAGCCTGTAGCCCCATGGTTAATTTTGGTCGTGAGCTGCTCCACTTCATAGCCAATGTTCACCTCTCATATCAATGGCTCCACAATTTCTATGTCACTTATTTGCAATGGTGCCATTTGTCCACAGCACGAGAACAGTTCACAAACTGCGCAGTTTTAGAAATACTGCTATCCCTCGACCTGAAAGGCAATAATCATACTTTTTTGCAGCTCTGATGAATCGCCCCTTTTACCCCTGACAGCAATAAGGGATATTCTGAGCCAGCTCACCACACGTGACTTCCTTCATGAGCTACACCCTGCCAACATTGAAAGTATATATACTACAAAAACTACTACTGTATACTTTAGAACCTTTTACTTTCTTCACATTTTGTTAAGTTGTGGCCTTCAGCTTAAATTAAAAAGAAAATGTTTTCCCCATCATTCTGCACTCAGTACCTCATAATGAGAAATTGAAAACACAATTTTACAAATTTGTGCAAATTTATTAAAAAGGAAAAACTATAATTTTGTAAGGACATTCAGTATTCAGACCCTTTGCTGTGACACTTGATATTTGGCTCTGGGGCCTGGCATTTCTCTTTATCATCTTTGAAATGTTTCTACACCTTGATCAGAGTCACCTGTGGTAGATTCAGTTGATTGGACATAATTTGGAAAGACAAATCGCTGTCTATCTAAGGTCTCAGAGCTGACAATGCATATCAGAGACCAGGTCATGAGTAGTGATGAGCGGCAGGGGCAATATTCGAATTCGCAATATTTTGTAGAATATTTGTCATATACTCGAGAATTCGCTATTATTTCCTTGATTGCGAAAATCGGCAATGTAATATTCACCTAAAGCGCGAGCAATACAGGCGTGGGTCACTTTTGCTACATTTTCAAAGCTGCTAGAAGTTTCCTGAGACTGGAGAAAGTGGTTGGCATGGAGAACATTAAAAATGGTTTTATATGCAGTTAGAGTGCTCCAATATATTCGCGATTGCGCTAATCAGCAATTTATGATGTGCATATTTTGGCGCAATACATGAAACTTCACATTTTAGCAGGTCTGCATGTATGTATGGACAGCAGAACCTATCACACTACCTAACACCCTGTACTGGAACCTATCAGCTACACTATATGAGGATATAACCTACACTGACTATCTCCCACTAACTATCTGTATTATATATATAAGCTATCGAACTATCTATCTACTGTAGTGTGGAAAGCACAGAGCACAGCAATGACACTGCTCTCTCTCAGAACTTAAAAAAACTGGTCAAAATGGCTGCTGGGGAGTTTCCTATATAGTAAGGGGCAGGCATCTTTCCTATTGGTTGCTAGGGATGTTGCTAAGCTCAGACAAAGACATTGCAGCCTTTTCATTGGCCCACAAGCAAGAGGCAGGGAAGGATCATGGGTTCAGATGAAAAAAAATATAGAATATTCAAAAATACGAATATATATCACTATATTTTAAATATTCTCGAAGTGCCGATATTCGCGATTAATATTCGCTATTCGAATATTCGCGCCTAACACTAGTCATGAGGCGGAAACAACTACCTGTAAAGCTCAGAGATAGGATTGTGTTGAGACACAGATCTGGAGAAGGGTAGTAAAATATTTCTGCTGCACTTTTTTTTTGTAACAACCAGGACTCTTTCTAGAGCTATCCGCGAGAGAGGTGACCAAAATCCCAATGGTCACTCTAGCTGAGCTCCAAAGATCCTGTGTATAAATGGGAGAAACTTCCAGATGGTCAACCATCATTGCAGCACTCCAGAAAGAAACCTCTCTTCAATAAAAGACACATGGACATTTGCAAAAAGCCCCCAAAGGACTCTCAGACTGTGAGAGACAAGATTCTCTGGTCTGATGATTGTTTCAAGAGTGAATGTTTTGTCCTCAATTCATCATGTCTGGAGGAAACCAGGCCCTACTCATCATCTGCCCAATATCATTCCTACAGTGAAGCATGGTGATGGCAGCATTATGCTGGTAGGACAAGGAGACTGGTCAGGGTGGCAGGAAAGCTGAATGGAGCAAAGTACAGAGATATTCTTAATCAAAACCTGATCCAGAGCTCTCTGGACCTTATCTGGAACAATCTCAATCAGCCATTATCAACCATGGTCATGTATCTAAGCTCCTGGCAGTGCAGTATGTGGAGGCAAGAGACTCTAAACTCCGTGAGTATCTAAGCCCCTGGCAGTGCAGTGTGTGGAGGGAGGAGACTCTAAGCTCTGTGTGTATCTAAGCTCCTGTCAGTGCAGTGTGTGGAGGCAGGAGACTCTAAGCTCTGTGAGTATCTAAGCTCCTAGCAGTGCAGTGTGTGGAGGCAGGAGACTCTAAGCTCCGTGAGTATCTAAGCCCCTGGTAGTGCAGTGTGTGGAGGTAGAAGACTCTGAGCTCTGTGTGTATCTAAGCTCCTAGCAGTGTAGGGTGTATCTAAGCTCCTGTCAGTGCAGTGTGTGGAGGCAGGAGACTCTGAGCTCCATGTGTATCTAAGCTCCTGGCAGTGCAGTGTGTGGAGGCAGGAGACTCTGAGCTCCGTGTGTAGCTGAGAGTCCTCAGTTTATATTTATATTTCCATCCTTATCATATATATCCTCAGTTCCCCAAGTGAGCCATCTACATTTATTTTAGAAGATACTTTAAACAGTATTAGACAGTCTGGTCTGACCTGGAGGTATGGTTCTCTGCGTAACAGAGCCTGGATTTCTGAAATCCTTCTTGCTGTAGCAAATGTGACAATAACCAACACCATCCAAGACAGGAATTTTAAAAGAGCATTCTGGAGTGATTGAAATGGAGAAGCGTAAAGCTAAAGAGAGATCCCAGTGAGGACAAGGTGGTCTTATTGGTGGTCGCAAGTTTCTCACTGCTCTGAAAAATCTCCTTATTAAATAATTTCCTGTAAACTTATTTTTACGAAGAAAATTAATCGCTGAAAACTGCAGTTTTAGAGTAGCTGGCTTAAAGGTGGCTGGTGTTTTCTCTGCCAAGAGTTTTGATTACTGCAAAAAAAAATTCCAAGTTGCCAAAAGGAAGTATTTTCAGCCTCCAGGCCAAAAGTTGCAGTCTGTGAGAAGCTGGAGATGAAAAAAGCCTTTCTGAAGGAGCAGATCGTGGGTCACTAGAAGTTTCCAGAACTGTTCTTGAGACAATTTCATCAATAAAGAAAACAAATTTCTGCAAAGCCAAAAGGGAATTACCACAATCGCATCTGGTCGCTCTGCCTATATTTTGGCTACCTCCCTCTGTATTAGTGGGAGAGGGCGAAAGATGTAGAAAAAGAGATTTTTTCACTGCAGACAGAGGGCATCTACCGCATACTGAAGATCCTTTTTGTAAACAGAGCAAAATAGTGGCAGTTTCGAATTCTCTCTGGTTGCCATTAGATCTATTTTTGGCTCTCCAACTCCACTGATGATCTGGTGGAACATTGTCTGATTGAGTGACCATTCTCTCGGCTTTAAAATGGTTCATACATAGTAACATAGATTTTAAGGCTGAAAAAAGTCCTCTGCCCATCCAGTTCAGTCTGTTATCCTGCAAGTTGATCCAGAGGAAGGCAAAAAAACACTGAGGTAAAAGCCAATTTTCCTCATTTTAGCGCAAAAAATTCCTTCCTGACTCCAATCAGGCATCAGAATAACTCCTTGGATCAACGACCCCTCTCTAGTAGCTATAGCCTGTAATATTATTACACTCCAGAAATACATCCAGGCCCCTCTTGAATTCCTTTATTGTACTCACCATCACCACCTCCTCAGGCAGAGAGCTCCATAGTCTCACTGCTCTTACCGTAAAGAATCCTCTTCTATGTTTGTGTACAAATCTTCTTTCCTCCAGACGCAGAGGATGTCCCCTCGTCACAGTCCTGGGGATAAATAGATGATGGGAGAGATCTCTGTACTGCCCCCTGATATATTTATACATAGTTATTAGATCTCCTCTCAGTTGTCTTTATTCTAAAGTGAATAACACTAATTTTGACAATCTTTCTGGGACCTGTAGTTCACCCATTCCAGTTATTACTTTGGTTGCCCTCCTCTGAACCCTCTCCAGCTCTGCTATGTCTGCCTTGTTCACAGGAGCCCAGAAATGTACACAGTACTCCATGTGTGGCCTGATTAGTGATGTGTAAAGTGGCAGGACTATGCTCTCATCACCGCCATCTATGCCCGTTTTGACTCAGTACATCTGCTTGAGTGTTGTTGACACCTCTGATGTGTACTGCTGAGATTTTGACAGAATATCAGTCTGCCCAGTTCATGATTTTATGACACTGTTTCGCCAGTGTCATTGGCCTGGGGTCCCCTTGCTTGTTGAGGTGGAACACACCGACATGATTGTCCGTCTGTATTTATATTTCTTTGTTCACCAGAAGTTGAAAGTGTTTCAGGGCCAGATATATCACTTTCATCTCCCTCATATTGCACGAAAGGCAGCGATCCTGGGACTGCCATGATCCTTGTCTCCAAAGACTGGTCTAAATGGGCTCCCCAGTCCAAGGCTGATGCTTCTGTTGTCAATATCTTGGGTTGTGCAGGTCTGAATGATCTGCCTCGAGTGAGATTGGTTTTGACAAGCCACAATTTAAGGCTCACACTAACCTAAATGAGGAGACACAAGTACCTGTCCAGGCCTAACAGGCATTTGTTCCAGACTGTCAGAATGCTTCTCTGTAATAGGCTGAAATGAGCCTTGGGCCATGGTACTACCTCTATGGAGACCAAGAATCTGCGTCAATTCTCTGATGTTTGTTTGTGGTGAAGCCGGAAGCTGACAAACTGATCTTTTGATTTTCTGAATCTTCTCTAAAGGAAGATCATCATCATGCTTTCTGAATTTAGAACAAATCCTAGAAACTGGATATTAGTAGTTCGACTGAGCACCAACTTTTTCCAATTTATGAAGATTCCGTATCTCTGGAGGAGATCTAATGTTGTTGTCAAGTGCTGGAGAAGGAGATCTGACGAATACATCAGGAACCGTCTAGATAAGGAATTATTTGGATGCCTTGAAGTCACCACTATTTTCGTAAATACCAGGGTTGCACACATGATCCGAAACAGAAGACCCTTGTGAACCTGTAGTGGACCGTCTGAGTAGGAAGAACAAGAGCTACCGCAAGTATTTCTTGTGCTCTTTTTTTCTTTTTTTATGGGCACATGGAGATAGGCATCTGCCAGATCAAGTTTGAACATGAAATTCTGTTGTTGGTTAATAGCCATAGCCAACCTTATGGATTCCATCTTGAAAAAGATTTTCTTCAGATACTTGTTTAGAAATAGAAGATGTATAAGTAGTCTCCATGTGCCACTGGGAACCGCAAAAAGAATAAACTCCAAAATTCCGCTTTGTCACTTCTTTTAGGACTTATTTTGCTAGAAACTTGGACTCGAGGTCTTGAACATGATGTTTTCCTGCAGACATGGTGACTAGAGATGAGCAAAGTTTTGAAAAATTCAATTCGGCTGCCTTGCCGAACTTCAACAATAAATTAGATTTGTTACGAATTACTCCCTGTCATTTAACCACTCAGATGCCGCATTCAATGCTGATCGCGGCATCTGTGATTTAGTCGTTCAGGGATTAATCAGGGGATGACAGATGCCGTGCGTGCCCAGCATGATCAAGTGGTGAGGTCATCACGCTTTTTCGCAGGTCCTTTGGCGGGTTTTCTTCATTCAAGACTGGAGCAGATAGTCTCTCCGCGAGCAAGTGGATGACGTGGGTATAATTTTTTTTTTTCAGCCAACATTTTAGGAAAAATTGATTTGCTATCACAAAGCATGAGGAAATGTTGCTTTGTGGTGAATTGAAGTTTTCCTGAAATTCAAATCAAAGTACACTTGGGATACTTTGATTTGTTCGACACTAATACTGACATATTTGTTTGGAGGCAGGGTTTGGAACTCTAGTGCATAACCTCCTTGGACTGTGGACAAGACCCAGAAATCGGTGGTGACATTTTGGTAAAGGTGAGCGAATTCTTGCAATCTGGCACCTACAGGTGGCAGAGCAAGGCTGGTGTAAGAACTGGGTTTTCTTGTATTTCTTAGGAAAGGAATAGCTCTGGTTCCCAGCGGCAGCCCTGGAACCTCTGGAATGTTGCCTTCCAAACATGCTATAGGTTTGACTATTTCTCTTAGCTATGAAAAGGCTGGGCATTAATTCCATTGGAACCTAGGGAAGAGAATTGCCTTTCTTTTCACTGAGATTTTGCAAGACATCTTTAAGTTCTTCGCCAAACAAGCTAGGGGAATGGAAGGGTAGAGAACAAAAATGTCACTTGGAGGCTACATCTCCCGACCATGGTTTTATCCAGAGAGCCTATGGACCAGAATTAACAGCCCCAGTGTGTCTACCCGAAAATCACAAAGAATATCTTCAGCCAATTTTAAACTGGACAAATCTTCAAAAAAAAAAATCTCTTAAGCCTCCATCCAGTAGGTCTTGACCAATTTGACTTAAAGGGGTTCTCCAGGAATTAAGAAAATGAAAATATTTATATATTTCTTTATTATAAATATATTCCCAAATAATTCACGGAGAAGGGGAGGAGGTGTGTGAAACCGTATGAAACTGCAACTTTTATTAATATACACTAAAAACAGGGGAAACAGGAGTGAGAACTTAATGCAAAATTCCCTATATGGAACAGTGCGACTAATTGACGCTCAGAAGACACATAGGTGTCACGGCCTGCTGTGTACACCGTGACACTTGTGCCATGCTTGCGGTTGCCGGTGGCAACGTGTTGCTGTTTTGGCATGTGGTGGCAGTGTCTCGGCTTTGGCTGTGTGCGCCGTGACATTTTTGCCACGCATGCTGTTGCCGGTGGCAACGTGTTGCGTGTTGGCTGGTGTGTGTACTTCCCCTTTAAGTTGTAGCATTCCCCTTTCTGGTGCTGTAAGGGTTAACTCCCTGACTGGGTGTGGTCACTTGGATTTATCTCCTGTAGCTTCCTCGCTGGAGTCAGTTGTACTTCAGCTGTCGGTGCTGGAGCTCTGCTCTAGTCCAGGGTGTTCTATCTGCCCAGTCCTTGAGGGCCACCTTATAGGACATCGAGGTCATCTGCGATGTCATTTGTTTGTCTCCCTTATCCTCTATGTACCCAACCTCACTTGTTGTATGTTTGGTGTGGGTTTATGTTCAGGGTTTGTTGTACGTCTTGTTTGTTGTTACATGTCTGGGTTGTGTTTGTTCCTGCATGTGTGCAAGATGTTTTCCGTGTGTGTTGTATCTCCAAAAGGGGGCTGGTTTCTCGGAGGGTTGAACCATAAGCCTGTACGAAGTGTTGTTTGGGGCTGCCAGTTTGGGGCTGCCATGCACTGTGTGAGCATAGGGGGCTCTGGCAGAGTTGGTAAGCTGGATTCCTGTGTCGGTTATTTGCACTGTGACTTGCTGTGTGTTCGGCTCCTGTACTGATGCACAGGTTTCAGTTGTGGAGGTTCGGCAGGTAAGTGAGTTGTCTTGTTGTTCTTACCATGTAATAGGGTATTCCGGTCAGTAGGTTTGGTATATAGATCTGTCGTGAGGGTACCTGTCTCTGTTTTTAGAACTATTGTGTCCAGGAAACTGATGGATAGCACATCTGTGTGGGAGGTGAATGTTAGGTCGGGATCTTGACTATTGATATACTCAGTAAATTCAGTAAATGAATATATTTAATCAAATGCCCTTGCGGCCTGGCCTACGTGGGGGAAACTACGCAAAATATACGCGATCGAATTTCCAAACACAAATCCGATATCCGGTGTAACAGAACTGAACAACCCATCCCACATCACTTCTCCCTTGCAAAACACCAAATCAGCCAACTTAGATTCCAAATACTGGAACAAACACTGGCGGGAAGAAGAGGCGGTAACCGGATCGTGCGTCTGAAAGAACGCGAATCGTTTTGGATATTCTAACTCAATACCCTTTTTCCAAATGGTATGAATCAGGACTTTGATTTTTGTACATCATGATAAACTCATCCAGACTTATACCACTAAACGTGAGGATATATAACTAAAGTTGGACATATATCTTATAATCTCCACATCCACCTCTTTTCTTTCGTACTTAATGCTAATGATCTTTTATTGTAACGAGATATTTACTAATACCACTTTCTCTTTTACCTCCCACAGACAAAATGACTCTTAAAGTCCATCCCAATCAGGTAGTATATGATACAATATAGTCATATAGTATTTAAGCATAGTTACAACATAGTCTTATAGTATTAAGGTATAGTTCCTATATAGATATACAACAAAAGATGTAATCTTTGGCAATATGTTTGTATTATACTGCATACATTATTAATCTCAGAATGACTGAACTAATCTAGTTAATATGTCTATAGGCTAGTGATTATTAACATATATATACCCTGGTTGGGTCACCTTATGTATCCCAACTTTCAGCCTGTTTCCAACTTTCAGCCTGTTTCCACCATTACTCTGCCTGTATCTATTCGTAATGGGCCCTTGTTCCAAGCCCTCTATGCCTCTACAATCGTATCACCCATGCCAGCACTTCCTTGCCAGCTCGGGGCTCGGCGGGCTGAGTGCGCATGCGCGCCGGCGCCGCCGCCGCAGTGACGTCATTCGCCTGCGCGCGGTGGCGTCATGCGTGCGACGGGGCCAGAGGCGTGCGCATGATGCCCGCCCACACCGGCGGCACACTTTAAATAAGATACCAGCGCTGCTCACACCAGCGCATCCCAACGCAGGCAACATGCAGCCCGGACAAAGGTAATACCGACTGACACGCTCATTTACTCTCTCCATCCACGGCAGCTTCTGATAAGATGTCCCCAAGGGATGTGACCTTGACCCTTACCTAGTGTTATACCAGAGGCCTCCCTTCTATCTGATGTATGCTTATATGCCTATATGCCTAGCCTTACTACAGCATGTTATCAAGCCTAATGACAATTGATATAACCTCTATAACACTTTACAGGTCTCACCATCCCAGAGAAGTACTGCTACCCTGCATGACTTTGCCTAATGCCTATTGTTGCCCTTGACAATTATGAATTTTGCGAGAGATATCACTATTTTCACTTGTTGTGGACTTTAGCTTCGCTCTCTCTGCTTTTTCCTATGTTCTCTCCCATTCTTGCCACTCAATGTTGTACCTAATTGTACCCCACTATGTTTATGCAACTCCACAATTGAGGATATCTACATGAAATATATATATCTGAAATGATAGTACGCTTACCTGTTACCCTCTGCGACACTAGCGATTCGTCAGTGGACAACTTGACATGCATGTTATATATACTATGAATTATACTTCAATTTACCATAATCATGTATAATGTTTTCTGACACATTATATTGTATCTTACTCCAGGCCGTGATCAAGGTCCCATACAAGGACCGAAACGTTAAACGTTGGCCAAGTCTATGCATTCCTGGATGCTTACAAATAATGAAATTATGAATTATAATGAAATAAGATATAAATATCATGGAATGAAAATAATAAAAATATAAAACTTTTGTTTATCATAACACACTGCCAGGTAGGAACTTCCCCTTGGCAGTGTGTTCGGTGACGTCACCGGCTCTGATAGGCGGGCTTTAGTGCTGCCCTAGCCGTTTTACTGGCTAGGGCAGTGCTAACGCCCGCCCATCAGTGCCGGTGATGTCACCGGGCTTCCTTGCAACCCCATAGAGAGCCCCGGTACGTCACCGGAACTCCTAAAAATGCCTTTGCCCTGCCCGATGTAGCGCAGGGCAAAGGAGAGCATCGCAGCATGAACTGCTCCGATGCTCAAGTCAGGGGGGCTGCTGGGGTGAAAATGGAGGTAATGTTCAGCTCTGAACCAGGACAACCCCTTTAAGGGATTCGTCAGCCAAGTGGATGACACTGGTGTCTGAAA
Organism: Bufo gargarizans; assembly: GCF_014858855.1. NCBI lineage: Eukaryota > Metazoa > Chordata > Amphibia > Anura > Bufonidae > Bufo > Bufo gargarizans. Next base: position 742,070,206 of record NC_058080.1, on the reverse strand, counting down.
AAAGCTGTGGAGGGGCGATCTTTAAGATTGCGACCTCTTCGGTACGTGACCAAAGAAGTGGGACTAATGAGATGACCGACGTTGGGATCCATCTGCAAAATGCCCCAGTATTTGCGAAGAATCTCCCGAATTGGGCCATTGACATCATCATAAGTGTCGATCAACCGAATCTGACCCTGGGCGCTATCCCTTTCACGAGGGTTGAAAATGGGACATACCGCTGTGGCAGCTGCATTGTGTGCGACTCTATTAAATCCGGCCCCACATTCTGCAGCACGGTTACAAATAAATCCTATGTTATCCGTACGTTTATCAATTGCAGATCTGCGGGGTTGGTATACCTGCTTACGTGTACCTGGGGGTTACAGTATGTGGGCAAAACTGTATGCAAGTTTCGACGTCGCATTGGAGAGCATTTAAATGATGTCCGCAAAATGGCTGACACCCCGGTTGCCTGTCATGTCAGTGCCTGTCACTCGGGTGATGTACGGGCAATATCCTTTCAGGGGATCGAGTTTATAAGGTCTTCGCCTCGTGAGGGAAATTTAGATCAAAGAGTCCTACAGAAGGAGGCTCGATGGACCTTCAAATTGGAGACCCTGTGGCCTCATGAACTCAATGATCATATCTCCTATGTTAGCTTTATTGGTTGATTGATGTGCGGTCTGCTAGGTTTCTGACAATGTGTGCTGCATATCATCAGTACGTTGTTGGTATCCATGTCATGGGTGGCATGTGCATTCAGTGACATTGATATGTTGGGGGACATTTTACTTCTTGCCCTCCGGTTAGGTCACATGTTTCATCTCTGTAACAGGATTTACATATAATCAAATCCCTGGTATTATACATTCCCACATGTTGAGAGGTGTTGCTGGGTCCTAACTTTATATTTCTGGACTTCAGCAATGCTTTGAGTAACAGATTGCATGCTCCCTTTCCTTACTCCCATTGATCTGTTCACCCTTTCTGCCCCTGGAACTGTCCCCTGCCTTATTTTGCCTCTTCATACCTGTTTACACATGTGGCAATTCTTTAATCTGTGCGGCCGGATCCTTGCCGGGAGCTGACAGGCGGTGACTGGATTCCTGCATCATGAGGAGGGAGGGACCTTCTTCTTAAAATTAAGTGCATTCGGCCACCACTTCACGGCCGAACTAACGCTGGAGGTTGTCACCACTCCGGTGGGACAGCTGATGTACAGCAATACTCACATGTTCTACAGCCAGTCAGTCCTGCTCCTGATAAATCTAATGTAGATGAAACGCGTTGAGATTACCAACTGACATGAGATGATGAGCTGTAATGTGCTGACAAGCGCTGCTTTAGAGGAAGCTGAGCCACTTGATTAACTCTCGAGTACCCCCTTAGTTTTGGGGTTCGTATCCCTTCATCTGTGCTTAATATCAGCTACCAGGCAGTTGTTTAGGGAATTATCCCAAGTGTTTATCCACATGTTAAGTTCCTAAAAACCAATAATTTGTGTGGGACACTTATGTGGATTTCATTAGTGGACTCGATATCTCACTGTGCCAATCCAGTTTCATTTCCCTCCCCTTTCACACAGGGAGTGGTTTTGTCCGCAGTGTTATTATGTACACGTTCCTTCCTGGTGCTGTTACCTCCTGAGCTCAGTGAACGTCAAGTGGTGTGTTACCAATATCACACCCATCTGAGCGTTGTGGAGGTTATTGTTCACCAGTTGAGCACAAATACATTCCCCTGTTGGCAGTAGTGGGTGGCGAAGGTATTTTTCCAATACCTAACTCTAGCCAACCCTTGTCACTTATGACCTATGTGTCTTCTGAGCGTCAATTAGTTGCACTGTTCCATATATTCATTAGGTTCTCATTAGTGTATACTAATAAAAGTTGCAGTTTTTTACACTTTCACAAACCTCCTCCCCTTCTCCGTGAATTATTATTTTTGAGTGAGAGGTAGTAGCTTATTAATCACTACAGTCCATGAATTGTTTTATATTCCCAAATACCTTTCATTAGTTATAGTGGCTGGTTTTGTCTAGGGAGCAATCATTAGGAGAAATAAAATGGCCGCTGTCCTATTAGTACACACAAAATCTGTCCTAATCACACAGCAGGACAAGTTACTTCACAACACTGAGCTAAAGAGATGCCTCATCCTCCTCTCTGCTCTGCTTGTCAGGGACTATGATCCTGAATGCAGTTTAATATGCTCTTCAGCTGAAGCTCTGGAGGAATGGAGTTCATGAGGAGACATGAAATACAGAGAGGACAGACTTTGGTAATGTGTTGCTATGGTAATGGAGACTGCATACAAGTGCTGCTGCTCATTATTATACCCCCACCTCCTCTCCATACTTCACCTTTCATGAACTTCATTCCTACAGAGATTCAGCTGAAGATTTTATCATGTGTATTTAGGATCATAATCCCTGACAAGCAGAGAGGAAGATGTTGTGAAGTAACTTGTCCTGTGTGATTAGGACAGGTTAAGGGTGTACTAATAGGATGGCAGCCATTTTGCTTCCCCTGACGATTGCTCCCCAGGCAAAATGAGCCATTATAACTAATGAAAGGTATTTGGGAATATATTTATAATAAAGTAATATTTAAGTATTTTCATTTTTTTAATTCCCGGAGAACCCCTTTAACCAGAGCTAAAGGGCTCTTGCCACTGGAACCACAGCGAGTGATGCTTTAGATACTGCAGCAGAAATGTGATAGCTTCTGCACAGCATAGCATCCTCTTTATGGTCAAGAGGTCAATCATCGGCAGAAAAGATGGATTTTTTTGGCCTGTCACTTGAATGTCAACTTTAGCTGGCATTTCCTTAGGAATCAGATCAAATTTTATAAACTACCCCAAATCTTGACCCATAATCAAGACGGCGGTATGTTAAGCATTGTACTCCAAAACAAGATTATTGCGCTTGTGGAGAAGAGGGATTCCTCCTCTGGAGTTATTTCTTTGCTCTATCAGACCTTGCTGGATCTATTTCTGTAATACCATCCTGTAAATAGTAGGACAAAATGGGAAGCGGAGATGGGGCCTGTAATGGATCTCCTGGCACCCCGACTGGGTACCTCCGTCGATAGATGCTCCTAGTGCTTTCCGAGGACTCCAAGCACTCCACTTGACACCGTACGCACTGCAGACCCCACAAACCGCCGAAGCTTGGTTGAGGTCTCACCGTCTCCTACCCACCCTGGACCTACGAAAAGGCTCCAGGCTCCAGTGGGTGAACCTCTCCTAAATCCCGAGAGCAGGAACAGCTCTTACAAGAGCTAGTAGTTATGCCAGGGGAGTATAGCAAATCTTCAGCGTATAGCAATCCCCCAGTTTTGATCAGTGATCCAAACACCAGTCTCAACATGATGAAGGATAAAACAGGAACTCTTAATTGAGGGCTACGCGCCCGTATTTATGCAGGTCCCCATCTGGTGGACACGCCCCTAGGGGACCAGAAGGGAGACTGTGACACAGGACGGATATGCAGCAATTCAGGATAAACAGACACAACACATCCCCACAATGCATCATGGTTTCCTCCTCTCTGCCCTGGAGACAACTGAGGAGCAATTCAATTATCTCTCAGGACAAAGGGAAATCGCCAATACACATGTGGAGACAACAGGACAGAAATCACTATTTAAACACACAATGGGACAATAGAAACACACCCAGCATATTCCTCCCCTCTGTCTAGGAGATAATGGAGTCAATTTCTGTATCTGCTCAACTATCTCCTACGCTGAAAAGTTACACTTCTTATAAATTGTTACAACTTTGTGAGTTTACATTGTACATACATATAACTTATATCAATTTAACCAGTATAACTTGGGGACAAACCTATCCAAAATTCACTTGAATAGGTTAAGGGGTTTAAGAGTTAGTAAAAGTATCTTAAAGGGCTGTAATCCTGAGGCAAGAGGCTGGTAAACAGGCCTCTCCAAAACCCAGTGGCGAGGTTGGTTTCGCCACAGGGCCGTTAGAGGAAACCCAGTGGCAGGAGATATTGGAGAGGATTCCGCAGCTCTCTCTCAGCGAGGCCCATAGGCTGTCGCACCTATATCTAATACATAGGGTTTATAGAGCTCCTCAGTTTCTGTTTAATATTGGACTTCGGTTGGATTCCAAATGCCCTCGATGTGGGGAGGAAGGTGCGGGTATGTTGCACATGCTGTGGTCATGCTCGGCACTGGAGAGTTATTGGCGCATGGTGCTGCATCTCATTAATTCTCTGTATGAAGTTACGCTGGATGTGACTCCATTTGTCTGTATATTGGGGTATGTGGAGGACTTGCCAATCACTGAGCCCAGGAAGATAGCAGTGGCCAGAATGTTGTATATGGCTCGTAAGCTGATTGCTCAACACTGGCTGGATGAGGGTAGTCCTAGTAAAACCGAATTTATAGCCAAGATTAATTGGTTACTTAATCTGGAACGAGGGGTCTATAGGAAGAGGGGTGCCATGGCCAAATTTGAAAAGCTCTGGACTCCTTGGATTGATGCCCCCGGGCTGGCGTCCAGGGAACTTCAGAGATACCGTCTGGGATTAGTGTGAGGGTACTACCGCTTATTGTACATATATGGCTGGGTGATTGGCGATTTCTTACTGGAGAAATGGAATGTTTCTACGCTGTGTAATGTACTGTGGGGAAGTTATGACCGATAACGAATGTATATTCCATTTATAAGATCACAGCTTTTCTTTCAAGATTTTGTGGGATTGTTGTAGGGATGGGGCCTGTGTGATTATTATGTGGTGGTGATGGTGTAACCGAATGTTGAAGCTATGGAAGATGGAGGGCATCACAATGATGGTTTGTGGGGGGAGGGTATGTGGGGGTTGGGGCCTTATGTTTGTATTATTAAAATGCTAATAAAAAATTACTTAATTAAAAAAAATATATAAAAAATAACTGAAATCAGTGTTGGCTACCTATTCCTCCTTCACCGCCGCTTCCACCTACACCGCCACGTCAACCTACACTGCCACATCAGCCCATCCACCGCCTCCTCAACCTCCTACTCCTAGATCCAGATTTGTATTTTTTATTTTTCTGTATTTTATTTTGTTTTAAGTCATTTCCCTATCCACATTTGTTTGCAGAACAATTGCCATGCTCTTAAGCACATTTTGATGCCTTTTGCAGCCCTCTAGCCCTTTCCAGGACTATTTTAGAGGCATTTTAGTGGCCAAAAGTTTGGGTCCCCATTGACTTCAAGCTCGGGTCGAACCCAAACTTTTTTTTCAAGTTCGGCTGAACCTGCCGAACCCAAACATCCAGGTGTCCGCTCAACTCTACTTCTAGGCATAAGCTGCAATTTTGTAAATACTAGGTGATATTTTTTGGACACTGCCTGTCACACGGTGCCTGGCACCTTACCCTCGAATGAAAAGAGGCAGTGGAAAAGATACATGTGCCCAAAGGAGCACAGAACTTGAGAGTATTTTTGGGTCTTGTCTCATACTGCCACTCCTGGATACAGCACGCATGTATGTTAATGCAGCCCCTCTATGACTGTTTGTCTTCTGATCCCTTTCACCTTACAGAAAAGGCTGTTAATAACTTTCATACTTTGAAACTGTGCATACTGTCTGCCCCCGCTCTGGGCATTCCAAAATATGACAAACCTTTCTGTTTGTTTTGTTCTGAAATGCAGGGGCATGGCACTGCTATATGCACCGTGGCCTACTTTTCTGCTCACCTCGATCCTGTTGCCAGAGGCGCCCCCTCTTGTGTCAGGGCAGCAGCAGAAGCGCAAGCCATGATTGAAAAAGCTTTTGAAATTGTTCTGGACTGCCCTGTAACTGTTCAAATTCCTTATGACATTCAAGGCATTCTCACTCAAGTGCAACCAAAACATATCTCTATGGCCAGACAACGGAGACTAGAGTGTGCACTCCTCATGCCTGCAAACATCTCATTCAAACGTTGTACTACTCTGAATCCTGCTACTCTGTTACCAATTACAGATTCTGAAATGGGGGAGGGAGGTGTATCAGAACTTTTAACTGATCTTGTTGAACATGACCCTCATGACTGCGTACAATTAATGCAGTAGGAACCTTCTGGTTTTCATGAAAAAACTCTTTCTAATCCTGATTTCAGTATTTTGTAGATAAAAGCAGGTTCACGGGAAAGGATGGCCGATTCTATACTGGATATGCAGTTGTCACAAAGCATGAGGTAAGTACAGCTGAACCACTCCCACCTCATATATCAGCACAAGAGGCAGAGTTGAAAGCACTCACTGAGGCGTGTAAAATGGCCAAGGGGAATAAGGTGAACATCTACACAGACTCAAGGTATGCTTTTGGTATTTCACATGACAATGGACCTATTTGGCGGGCCAGGGACTTCCTAACATCTGCAGGCCAGCCTATAAAGAATAAAGACTCTGTACTAGAACTTATGAACTCTCTGTTGTTACCAGAGGAAGTTGCCATCATGAAGGTCAAGGCACACATCAGGCACACCACAGTGGAGGCAAAAGGTAATGATCGAGCTAACAAAGCGGCCAAACATGCCACACTGCAGCCCGTAAAGACTGTCCACACCCCGGTAAAAATCCTGAAGCCTGAAGACGTGTCTGTAAATATGCTCCAGAAAATGACTGATCAAGCCCCTCCTGAGGAAAAACAACTTTGGGCAAAGCACGCGGCCAAGGTTGATGAACATTTCAGAGATTGCAGATAGACTATATACATCTACCTAAGGTAGGTGTGTATCAGTTTGTTCTTGTTTGTGTTGATCACTTTTCAAGATGGCCGGAAGCCTTCCCAGTAGCAAAGGCAAATGCAAAGAATACCACCAAGAATCGGTGTTCCTGAAGTCATTGAGTCAGATGGGGGTCCCATTTCACAGGAGAGGTAATGAGGGAGGTCATGCAGGCGCTAGGGGTCACTCAAGCATTTCACACGGCCTACCATCCCGAAAGCAGCGGCCCGAGTTGAACGCCTCAATGGCAGATTGAAGTTAAAGATCCAGAAAGCCATGCAGGAAACCCAAAGACCCAGGGCCGGCGCTACCATAGAGGCAAGGGGGGCAATTGCCCCCGGGCCCTGACTCCTTAGGGGCCCCCAGCGCTGGCCCGGTGTCACGGAAGGTGTACAGGAAACAAGACAACACAAAATGAATATACGACTCACTGGATCCAAAACTAAGGAACAAAAAGGGAGACCCCTGCATTAGACCTGGCACTCTCCCTGACTGCTCAGCCTATGCGAAAATCCCAATGGTAGATGATCGCATATCCTCGTACCTCGACTGTATAACACCTGAACACCCTATAATAGTGAGGGGACACGACCACCGACTCCCTACACTAGATACAGAGGGAGTCAGGGTCACCTGGGATCCAGCAAACAGAAAAACACAAATGAAAGCACAACACTTATCTTGTAGAAGACTGGGAAGTAGGATCAGCATGCACACACACTCTAGAAAGTAATATAAACCGCACACTGATGCACTATGGGGAGGAATTTAAAGGGATGCAATCAGTACAACTACATGACAGCTGAGAGAGGCTAACGAGATGAGGAACTGAAAGCAAAACAAAGGAAGCTCAAGGAGGAGGTTCTGAAAGTCATCTGTCAGAGCTTCTCAGATGTCTGTTAGTGACACCCGGCCGCAACTACTACTATATCTATAATTCTATTGTGTGCCTGTGGCGCTACCTCTGGAGACGGCGCCGTGCCGCCGTAATTTAATTAAAACTGGACTGGAGTCTGGAGTGGAGGGGCCCCCCGCCTGGCAGACGCTGTGCCTGTGCTGCTTGTCTCTTTAGGAGATTTGAGACTGGAGCAGGGGCATGCACGGCACAGGCAGGCACGTCTAGCGTCTGGCTGACGTTTCCACAGGCTCCCCCCCCCCCCCCCCCGCCCAGAGCAGAGAACTTGGATTGAAGAAGGAGCAAGCAAGGCAAGCGCCATTGGTAGCCAGCCAGCCACAGCCCAGTCTAACTCTGCCAGCGCCAGGGAAGGCCCACCGCCCGCCGCCCACAGTCAGAAGGCAGCCGCCCCCAGCCAAGTTCCAAACTTCCACTGAAGTTCCAACTTCCAAGAATCCAAGTCCAGTCTACAGAAGTCAGTCATCACAGACCAGTTACAGTTACTGTCTGGTAGGTAGGTTATATTGTTGTTATTTAAACTGGATTGGATCCATGATCCATCCATTCCCAGTTTCCCACTCACTTACTTAGTCCCAGGCACCATCTAACCCGTCCGGGCCGTCCCAGTATACTACTAGCCCGGCCTGTGGCCCTGGTTCTGTTTGTGTTTGGAGTCAGTTGGACTGGAGAAATGTGCATTTTGGGGGTGGGGGCAGTTACTAGTACTAACAGTAAGGCAGTAACTGGCCCCCTCCCCCCCAAATGCACATTTCTCCAGTCCAACTTTCCAAACAGAACCAGGGCGGGCTAGTATACTGGCACTGGGACGGGTGAGATGGTGCCTGGGATGGATCCGATCCAGTTTAATCAACCAACCTACCAGTAATTGGCCCCTTTCCCCCCCAAATGCATATTTCTCCAGTCCAACTGTCCAAACAGAACCAGGGCGGGCTAGTATACTGGCACTGGGACGGGTGAGATGGTGCCTGGGATGGATCTGATCCAGTTTAATCAACCAACCTACTAGTAACTGGTTGGTTGATTAAACTGGATCGGGATCCATCCCAGTCTGGTAGGTTGCTTGATTAAACTGGATTGGATCCATCCCAGGCACCATCTCACCCGTGCCAGTGTACTAGGCCGCCCTGGTTCTGTTTGGAGTCAGTTGGACTGGAGAAATGTGCATTTGGGGGGAGGGGAGGGGGCCAGTTACTGGTAGGTTGGTTGATTAAACTGGATCGGATCCATCCCAGGCACCATCTCATCCATCCCAGTGCCAGCAGTGTACTAGCCCGCCCTGGTTCTGTTTGGACTGGAGAAATGTGCATTTGGGGGGGAGGGAAGGAGATATGTGCTGCTGCCAAGTGACGTTAAAGTCAGCAAGTGTCATGTGGGGAGGGCCCCTTATTGTTTTCTGCCCCAGAGCCCCATTTCACCTAGAACCGGCCCTGCAAAGACCTTGGCCATAATGCCTGCTCCTCGCCCTATATTCTGTTAGAACCACTCCCAACCGAAAAACAGGACTGTCTCCTTTTGAGATTTTTTTTGGGTGCGCTCCCAGGCTTGGGTTGTACTTCCCCTAGCAGTTACAGATGAACAATGACAATCTCGCTAGGTATGTCCAGGCCCTCACAAAACAGCTTAAACATACTTATAAACAAGTGTTTGCTTCACTTCCAGATCCTGACTCAGTAGAAGGAACTCACAGCTTGCAGCCCGGAGACTGGGTGGTGATAAAGAGCCATGTGAGAAAAGAACTAGATCCAAGATTCGATGGTCCTTTTCAAGTTGACTGTGATGCTTTGCGATCTCGGCAATACGAATAAATTGCGAATGCATCCTGTTTTAAAATTACAAAAATCTCAAGAGCCCTCTCATTCACACAAAGAGTTAAAACTTTCAGTTACAGCTCACAGAGCAGAGGTAAATTAGTAAATCCTTGCCAAAGATTCTTCTTGTCCCCATGCCGGGTTATACATCCATCAAGCTGATATTGTCTTGACAAAATCCCATAAAAGTGCCCTCTCTATAGTCTGAGCGGCCCCAGCACAGAAGGGGTCCTAACACCCTAAGTCTGGTCAGAACTTCAGACAAGAATGACAGATCCTTATCACACAGCTGGTTGGTACAAGAAGGAAGATGACCTGAAAGTCACCTCCGATCCATAGATTTCATATTTTTCTCCCATTTTCTTCATAGTTCATGGGGTTAGGAAAATACAAAATGAACAAGCTCTTCAGAGGTTGTTCGGGTTATTCTAACACACCTTCCAGGAAATCCGCAAGCAAATTGGAAATTCCCGCTTTGAGATATAAAGGTTCTCAGGCAACCTGTATTGTCTTCCAGTCATATTTGGTATCAGATGATTCGTAAAGTTCTACTAATTATAAATATGAACTCTATTTCTTGATTTGACATACGGGTACTGAGAAACTGACAAAGCAATGATGCTGCCAGATTTTCTCTATCTGGGGCAAGAACTGCCCCCTGTTCCAATTACACAAGGCTGGGCTTGTGCGTGTCATAACCACTCCCAGCTACAGAGTGGGTAAAACACAGTGACCCACTCTGGTCCGGGTCCCTCATCTACCATCTGAAGTCGAATAACATCACGACCACGTGCTGTACACGGGCACCCCGCCATCTTGGATTTTTCCCTGCAAAGACTCTATCTTTTATTGGACTCTACCACGGTAATTCTGAACTTACAGACATTCTATTCCCTTTCATCTCTTACTTATTTCTATCCGACTGGCAGGTATATTTACATGTCAGTTTTAATGTATATTTCTGTGTGTAGTTTTTATAATAAAACTAACGATTTAATCGTTCGAATTTTGCCCTTGTTACTTGATTATCTGGTCTATGCTAAGAACTCTGTACTCACAAGAGACATACTACCGCATTGTCTTATTTTTATAAATTGTTGATTTGTTAGCTAGGTTGCAAATAACCATTTCTTCCCTTTAGGAATAGCTAGCCGGGGTCTCTTTGCCCCGATTCAATATGAAGAGAGGTGGCAGCAAATTAAGTTGGTTTCCCGCGCAAAATCGATAATTTTATTTTACCGATTGTACATACAATCGCGATTGTATAATGTAAGGACATATCAACCAATCTTAAACGTTTTCTTGTGCTCACAGTGGATTTACCTCCAGAAGTCTCTAGTGGACGAGACCTGTATGGCAACTGTGGCATAGTACAACGGGATTGGCTGGTGGCTGTCTCATTGGTTGACAGCAGTGGGATAAAAGAACCCAAAATAACAGGCAGAAGTCTGCTTTTGGGAGATCAAAGCACAAAGTACTGACAAATGCAGTTTTTGTACAATCAGAACAATAGGACAGTGGTTACTTGAGTTACGGGCGCAAAACGGTACACATTGATATCTGATAGATTGGTATACATTTTCCCACCTTTTCTTTGCTATATCCTATTCTTTAACCCTTCTTTTCTGAATTCAGTTCCAAATTTGGTCTGTTACCAACTTACAAGCCTTATGTGAGTCGCAAGGCATTGCAATTCTGAACAAAAATCGATCACAGCTGATCAAAGCTTTGATGGAGCGAGATGGCCAGGCGATGGAGGATTCCAATCCCAGACAGGAGGCTTCGCCGCCACTTCGCTCAACGTCACCCAGCACCACCAGCTATGGGAGTGCTGATTTTGCTACTTCAGCTCTGGGTGTTGTGGATACCCTGGATAACACTATGTCCACAGCACCTGCTAGCCCTCAGCAAGGAATGAGCAGCTCTGGACTAAATGTCACTGCCTTTGGCCCTAGGAGCCAGCAGTTGTTAGCGGGCCTGACTGGCTCGGATTTGCGTTTATACCTGGAGATGCAGCTCGACCTAGAGGAGAAACAGCGGCAAAGAGAGGAGTGATAGCTCGAAAGAGAGGAGGGGCATCAGCAGTTCCAGCTTCAGAGAGAGGCGCTGCTACACCACTGTGCACTAGAACTGGCCCAAGTGAGACAGGCTGAGCGGTCTTCCTCTCCTAACACTCCTGCTGCAGGAGGCACACCTCTACCCGTGCTCCCCAAAGCAAGGTTTCCAGTTATGGAGAAAAACGGGGACATTGACTTGTATTTAAGCTAGTTTGAGAGAGTGTGCCGCCAGTTATGCATCCCTGAGGATCAGTAGGCTCTACACCTGACTGGTAAAGGGCTGGATGTTTTTGCAGAGCTACCCACAGACCAAGACTGCGATTAGCAGACTATCAAGGATGCCATAATCACTAAATTCCAGTTAACCCCCAAGGTTTACCGAAAAAAGTTTCATACCATCCAGAAAGGGTCCACAGACTCTTACGCGGATGTGGCTAGCCGCTTATGCATCACATTCCGCCAAGGGACTCGAACCCTTAAGGAAAATAAATGCTAACCTCGAGGATTTGATGATCCATGACCAGCTCCTCGCTGTATGTCCTACAGACGTGAGACAGTTTGTGCTCGAGCGCAAGCCCCAGTCTGCCAAAGAAGCCTCTGAGCTGGCAGACATGTTTGTCGCAACCCGGGTGCCAGACATTCGCAAACCTGTGGTGGTGGACACTCGCCGGCCTATGGTTCCAGACATCCACAAACCCCTAGTACCTGACAAACATAAACCTCCAGTACCCAACAAGGACAGAGCCATGTCCCAGAACTTGAGAAAAGGCAGGCCCGCTGGTGTGAGCTGTGTCGCAGGCCCGATCACACCAAGCAAACCTGTTATGCAGGGAAGCCAGCCCAACCACCTAGCCAGGCAGCTAGCACCACAACAACATCAAGCCCCAAGGGGGCCAATGCCTCCACTACCGCCTCATCTGCTGTATTGCTCGTCGGGGGATCAGAGTTACACGGCGGATCCCAGTATCAACAGTCCGTCACTGTGAACGGCCAGACTGTCATTGGATTCCGAGACACCGGTGCAGATGTCACCATGGTCCGTTCACATCTTGTTACAGAAAAGGATATCCTTCCAGGAAAATACCTCACTCTGACTGGAGTTGGGGGCACTCGCACTCATGTGGCCCAAGCCCAAATCACCATTGATTGTGGAATGGGATGTCAAAAGCGAGTTGTTGGGGTCCTGGATGATATTCCTGTCACCACAGGGCTTGGCACTGATTTGAGGACCCAAGCAGGACACCCTGACCAAAACCAGGTACTGTACAACCCTTTGGGGAAACAGGGATACGGGGACACTTTACCTGCTATTTCTATGTACCTAACGCATCTAGACGGGAGATATCAGATTTAAATGTGCAAGCAACTGAATGTCATTTGCCTATTTCTGCACCTGTCATTGTTGATCAAAATGCATGTGTCAGTGTTCTGGCCATAACACGTGCTATGGCCAGCCGCCGCAGCAGTACAATATGAGCCAAGAAGACAATGTCTGTCAGTGACAATGGTGACGCTGTCGTGGAGCAAATAGAAGAGCTTATTTTATCTGTAAAAACTGTTTGGATGAAGATGATAGCGACTGGCCACTTTCTGCTGACCAACGAGTAGGTAAGATGTCTATACGGCGCCTACTAATGCAGCCTCTGTTGATGTTCTGTGCCGTTTGCTATACTGTGATCCCTCAAAATACAATGGTCTTTCCTGGGCCACTGTGTGCTGAAACTATAATGCCTCACACTCAGACTGGTAAAACAGCTTCCATTAGCTCCTCGGCGGCACTGCATGTTCAGTACTGCCCCCTATCTGTGTCAGGATGAGATGCTCCTTCGGACATTTTATTTTTCAGGCACATTGAGTGATTTACAGCTCCCAGCATCTATTCCTAACTACTATATATAAAGACTTGCTTTATCTACTTATTTTTCTTGAAATTTCACTTTTTCTTACACCCCATATGTCCTCGGAAACTACTGTTTGGAGGCACGGCAGTGTTCAGAAGGAAAGGAGCAGCATCAGGATTTTCTAACATGGAATTTGCTGAAATTGTTTTTAGGGGCCATAAAAAAAAAATTATTTTATTTTTTTACCAATGTAGCTTTGTGAGGGCTTGTTTTTTTGCAGGACAGACTGTAGATTTTATTGGTATAATTGTAGGATACATATGACTTTTTGATCACTTTTTATTAAATTTTCTGGGGAGGTGAGGTGACAAAACAGAAATTCCATCATTGTTTTTTCATTTTATTTTTTACGGCCTTTACCATATGGGACAAGTAACATCATCATTTTATAGATCCAGTTGTTACAGATGCGCAGATACCATATACACTGACGATCAAAAGGGTAACAATGTTTTGAACTTTTGACTTTCAGGCTCCATATCTCACCATCCACTACAGCTTTGAAGGCGAGACTCCCATCATTTTATGGACAATCATCTCGACTATCTCATACATACATTGGGCTTGCAGCTATTTAGCATATGATTAGTTCGGCAGATTCCTATAATGTAACTGCATTGTTGCTGTTTTGCTCCTAAAATTCTAAATTAAAATTTTTATTATTTTGTTAATATTTTGTAAATCCACCTTTGGCTTTTAACACTGCCTGAATCCTTCTGGACATGTTCTCGATCAGATTCAAGCATGTCTCGACCAAAACCTGTTCCCAGGTCTCTTCTACATGTTCCCAATGTTGGTGCATACTGGGCAACTCACTTGGGTACGAATAACAGCTTTTTCTTCAACTCTAGCCAGAAGTGTAAATTTTTATTTATTTTTTATATTTACACTTTTTTTTATCAAGTCCCACTTGGATATTGAAGATTTAGTGGGTCTGATGGCTATACAGTGCATTGCAATGCTGTGTACTGTCAGCTCTACACTGAGACAGACTCTCATGCTTAGGTACCATGGCAAGCCTGGATGCCTGTGTAGGGCATCCAGTTGCCATGGTAACCATCAGCCATGGATCTGTGCTGTCTGAGCGTGGGCTGCAGGGAGAAAGTCCCCCTCCCTCCCGCTGCAGCTGAGCTGAGGTTGGTTCTGCATTAAATTTTTTAAGTCTCCATTGGCTGTGTGAGGCCAGGGTGTGTGGCCTAACAGGATTAGGGCGTGGTTTAGTGGAGTCGGGTATGGGGTTGTAAAGTCCAGCTTTGAGGGTGGTCTGAGTGGCCACCCTAGCTTAAAGGCTCCTGTAACCAAGCCTGGAGAAGAACAGCAGCACATGTCTTGTATCAATATCTCAAGGTCCATCATTGACCGAACTTACAAAGTGTAAGTCGAAACGTCGCTAAGAAGTTTGTTCAATGATACAAGATACAAGGCGCGTGCTGCAGTTCTTCTATAAACTGTATACCATATAGTCATCTTGTATACGCATTCATCAACGGTTTCCAGAAAGCGGCCAACCCCTTTAATATGCCTACATATGTTATAAATCAATTACATGGAGTTATCCAAATGTCAGGCTTTATTCAGACATCAGTGAATCATGGAAGTGTGCTGTCATGTTCTTCCCATAGCCATTATTTTTTTTTATGTGTATTCACACATCCATGATTTACCATGGTCCAGGGATCCATTGTTACATAACGGAAGCACGGCCATTTTTTTGTGTTTACGGATGGATCATGCCCTATTATAGTCTATGGCAGGGATTGCCAACCTGAGGCTCTTCAGCTGTTGCAAAACTACAACTCCCATCATGCCCGGACAGTCTACAGCTATCAGCCTACAGCAGGGCATGGTGGGAGTTGTAGTTTTACAACAGCTGGAGAGCCGGATGTTGGCCATGCCTGGTCTATGAGTTCATGAAAGGATACGGACACAACACAGATGGTATTTCGTCCCTGTCTCATGGATCATTGCTAGATGCTCCTAAATTAATCTTCTGCTGAGTAGTTCTGGTAGAATACGGATGAGACACAGAAGGCAAAAAATGGACGCACTGATCTTTCACGGACATCTTCACAGATAAACCACTGACTGTCTTGTCACTGATGTAATGGAATGTGGATGTGTGAATGAGGCCTGATTCTAGATTCTCCCGCAGTGTGGGTGGAGGTATAAATACAGGGATAAGAAGAAAGATTCATGGGGACAATTCATCTTCAATGCTATGGAAGTAAACAAGGCTCTTCTTCTCTTCCTTAAATCCAAAATACTTTTCCTCCAAGGATCCCGGTCAGTTGACCTCGGAAAAATATCAATAGGTTATGCGGGAGATCCAAGATAATACCACCCAAAAAATAAATCTTCTTATAGGCTTTTTAACATCCACGAATAACCTAATATGTTAAATTATCTGAAAATGTTTCTCTCCTGTGTGAACTCTTTTATGTGCCAAAAGATTTGATTTTTGGGTAAAACATTTCCCACATTCCGAACATGAATATGGTTTCTCTCCTGTGTGAATTCTCCTATGTGTAACAAGATCAAATTTATTTTTAAAACATTTCCCACATTCTGAACATAAATACAGCTTCTCTTCTGTGTGAATTATCTTATCTTTAACAATACATGATTTTTCAGCAAAACGCTTCCCACATTCTGAACATGTATATAGTTTCTCCCGTGTGAATTCTCTTATGTTTAACAAGATGTAATTTTAGTGTAAAACATTTCCCACATTCCGAACATGAATATCGTTTCTATCCTGTGTGAATTTTCTCATGTGTAACAAGATCTGATTTATCTTTAAAACATTTCCCACATTCTGAACATGAAAACGGCTTTGCCCCTGTGTGAATTCTTTCATGTTTATGTAGAGCTGATGTTTGTCTAAAAGATTTCCCACATACTGAACATGAATAGGGTTTTTCTCCTGTGTGAATTCTCTTATGTGTAACAAGATTTGATTTATCTCTAAAACATTTTCCACATTCAGAAC
This sequence comes from Bufo gargarizans, assembly GCF_014858855.1. NCBI lineage: Eukaryota > Metazoa > Chordata > Amphibia > Anura > Bufonidae > Bufo > Bufo gargarizans. The sequence continues at coordinate 742,053,825 of NC_058080.1, read as the reverse complement.
ATGAATACGGCTTCTCTCCTGTATGAATTTTCTGATGTGTAACAAGATATGATTTTTGTGTAAAACATTTCCCACATTCTGAACATGTATATGGCCTCTCTCCTGTGTGAATTCTTTGATGTTTAACGAGATGTAATTTTAGTGTAAAACATTTCCCACATTTTGAACATGAATATGGCTTTTCTCCTGTGTGAGTTCTCTCATGCCTAACAAGATGTGATTTTTGTATAAAACATTTCCCACATTCTAAACATGAATACATCTCTCCTGTGTGAATTTTCAGATGTGTAACAAGATGTGATTTCCGTGTAAAACATTTACCACATTCTGAACATGAATATGGCTTCTCTCCTGTGTGAATTCTCACATGTGTAACAAGTTGTGATTTATTTGGAAAACATTTCCCACATTCTGAACATGAATATGGTTTCTCTCTTGTGTGAATTCTCTTGTGTGTAGAAAGATGTGATTTCCGTTGAAAACATTTGCCACATTCTGAACATGAATGTGGCTTCTCTCCTGTGTGGCATCTTTCATGTATAACAAGATGTGATTTATATTTAAAACATTTCCCACATTCTGAACATGAATATGGCTTCACTAATGTGTGAATTCCTCTGTGTGTAGGACCTGAGCTTTCTGTCAACTCTTTACCCCAGTGAAACCTTTCACCCCTTTTCTGACTTGTACTTGTGGTAACAATCTGTGATTGGTCAGGAGAAGGTCCCTCATGATTAGGAGGATTATAGGCTATATCTGTACTGTGAAGTCCTGGATATACAATAAAGGTAATGATGTTTTCTCCAGAAGATCGCTGCAGGATATCTTCCTCTGAATTCTTGCTGGGATTTTCTGTTAAGATAAAAATTTGAAATTGTATTTTTTCCCCCCTAAACTAGATAAACATAACATTCCTATTAGGCTGGAAGTGGATTCAACACGAAGGAGAAGCATAAGAGTGCCCCTATTAGTAGAATAACTAATAAGGCCTCCTATTTTCCCCCCAGTGGTAATAAAGCTCTCTACGGACCCCACAGTAGTAATAAGGCCCCCATAGTGCTCTTAGTAGAAATAAGGCAGAGCTATAAGTCCCTTCTATAGAGCCCCCAGTAGTAATACGAATGCCTATAATGTCCCCTGGATTTGCAGTGCCCCTTGTAGTTATATTCTTTCCTCCAATATACAGTACCATGTAAATAACATCCCTATCTATCTAGAGCCCCCTCCAACATACAGTCCCATGTAAATAACATCTCTCTATCTAGAGCCCCCTCCAGCATACAGTCCTATGTAAATAACATCACTCCCCCAGGCAACTTCTTTCTGCCTGTTGGTTTCCTGACACACTCAGGCATTGGGACACTGCGAGTCGCCCAGTATGCACCAACAAAAGAAAAAAAATACAATGTAGTGCAGTGATAAGAATCAAAATTATTGTAATCCCCTCCTAATGTCCCTGAATCTCAAGTCACGTAATCTAAAGTCACACACTTAATACAAACACACACTGGAAATCAAACACACGAACGTTCACAAACTCGCGTTATTTGTCTGCTTGTATAAATGCAGATCTCAAACCAGACTGCTTTTTTTCCCTCTGGATTCAAAGGACTGAGCTGCCCTCATGGCTGGCTATTGAACTTCTCCTAATTAGACAGCCACACCCTAATTACTCACCTAATCACAGTATACTCTTAGCTGCTATGCAATAAACCTGAGAGTGACCTCTTTTAGATGGGACAAGTGACCCATCCACCACGACAAAGTGACCTCTTTTAGATGGGACAAGTGACCTATCCACCACGACAAGGTGATCCTCTTTTGAGATGGAATAAGTGATTTAGATCTCAGATTCATGTATATAATGGCCTGTTGGCTGCACAGTTCCCAGATGACAGCTATATAGACATTCACATATAGTATAATACGGATGTGACTCACCAAAAGATAATGGAGAATTGTCTGCTTACGAGCGCATGGTAAAGGAGATCCCCCATCTCCATAGACACAGATGACAGATAATAAATAATGGCATCTCTAGTAACCGGACATAACAATGTAATAGGACTAAAAACTAATTTTTAACAATATATAAAAAACTGATATTTAGTCCTGATGAAATATCAATGTCTGTAGTCAATCAGCGCCATATAATCAATCTTAACAGTGTATGACGGTAACGGTGGTGTGCACTTCTGGGCCCTCGTATCACACTTCACTCCTAATCATACAGCCATATGACAGATCGGTCATTGCTATACTTTTCAGAACAGATGTGAGCCCATTCATTGCAATGGAGTGCGAAAAATGTGTAGAGCACATTGTGTGCTGTCCGCGACCCCACAAAAAAGATAGAACATGTCCTATTCATGTAGAGGGGCAAAGGTTTAAAAGTAATATCAGGAAGTATTACTTTACTGAGAGAGTAGTGGATGCATGGAATAGCCTTCCTGCAGAGGTGGCAGCTGCAAATACAGTGAAGGAGTTTGAGCATGCATGGGATAGGCATAAGGCCATACTTCATATAAGATAGGGCCAGGGGCTATCCATAGTATTCAGTATATTGGGCAGACTAGATGGGCCAAATGGTTCTTATCTGCCGACACATTCTAGGTTTCTATTCTTGTCAGTTTTTACAGACAAGAATAGGCATTTCTATCATAGGGAAGGACGTTCTAATCTGCAAAACACAGAACGCACACGGACAATATCTGTGAGAATGGACCCTTAGGCCTCTTGCACACAAACGTTTTTTTATCCTGTTTATGATCCATTTTTTGCGTTCCGTATACGGAACCATTCATTTCAATGGATTCGCAAAGAAAATGGAAGGTGCTCCTTCTGCCTTCCATTTTTGTATTTCTGTTCCGTAAAAAGATAGAACATGTCCTATTCTTGTCCGCATAACAGACAAGGATAGTACTGTTCTATCAGGGGCCAGCTGTTACGTAAAAAACAGAATGCACACGGACGTCATTTGTCTTTTTTGCGGATCCGTTTTCTGCGGACCGCAAAATACTGAAAAAGCCATACGGTCGTGTGCAAGAGACCTTAGAGTGAGATTTGATTTACTCCACCGCCTTACAATCCCAAATTATGGCAGACTACAAGAGCAGCACAGATCAGTTACTGGTTATCTAAGAGCACGGTCACACATGACAGTCACTATCTCCATTCACGATTCCATACCTGTGGTGACATCTCCTGGAATGTCCTCCTCCACCTCACTCTTACACGGGGGATCGCCCTATCATCCTCTCTTCTTCATCCTCCACTTTAATAATAATTAGATCTTCTCCCTGATTTGTCATCTGTAACAATTCAGTACAATACAGCAGACAGGTGGGAAATCTAACAGATCCACAGAAGAGACCCCCATAATCTATGACCCCTCTATGACTGCAGGACCCCCTATATAGATATGTATAGGGCTCAGCTCCATCTACCTGAGGGTTCTCTGGGACCTTCTCCTCTGGACAGTCCTGGGAATACAGAGGACGGGGACATCTCTCTGGTGGATTTCTCCTCCTGGATCCATCTGTGGAGTCACAAGCACACAGTGACTGAATACATGGCCTCCTGTAGATCTGTCTATAGATCAGACTCTTCTCTCAGCTCCTTCACTTCTAGGTTTAGTGATCGGAGGAGATAACACTGGAGGCTTTCCTGATATCTCCCTCTGACAGAAGCTCCAACGTCAGGCTCTATACAGTCACACAGGGGCGGACATTGCCCAGAAGCTCCATGTATAATCTACAATGTATACGCTGCGGAACACGGATTTCAAAGGACGCCTCTGATAGAGCAGTGTAGTCTACTATACCGGCCTGATGGAGACCAGAAGGACACGCTCCCATCATGTGACTGGAGACCTATGGATATGACTGACATATAAAGAACACGGAGCCTCTAATGTAATGTGAGAAGAAACTGTGGAGCTCCTCCATTACATGTCACTGCACACACGTGTATACACTGCACATGACGGCTCTTACCCTGTGATATAAGAGGCTGGTGCTCCTCCATTACATGTCACTGCACACACGTGTATACACTGCACATGACGGCTCTTACCTTGTGATATAAGAGTCTGGTGCTCCTCCATTACATGTCACTGCACACACGTGTATACACTGCACATGACGGCTCTTACCTTGTGATATAAGAGGCTGGTGCTCCTCCATTTCATGTCACTGCACACACGTGTATACACTGCACATGACGGGCTCTTACCTTGTGATATAAGAGTCTGGTGCTCCTCCATTACATGTCACTGCACACACGTGTATACACTGCACATGACGGCTCTTACCTTGTGATATAAGAGGCTGGTGCTCCTCCATTACATGTCACTGCACACACGTGTATACACTGCACATGACGGCTCTTACCTTGTGATATAAGAGGCTGGTGCTCCTTCATTACATGTCACTGCACACACATGTATACACTGCACATGACGGCTCTTACCTTGTGATATAAGAGGCTGGTGCTCCTCCATTACATGTCACTGCACTCACGTGTATACACTGCACATGACGACTCTTACCCTGTGATATAAGAGGCTGGTGCTCCTCCATTACATGTCACTGCACACACGTGTATACACTGCACATGGCGGCTCTTACCTTGTGATATAAGAGGCTGGTGCTCCTCCATTACATGTCACTGCACACACGTGTACACACTGCACATGACGGGTCTTACCTTGTGATATAAGAGGCTGGTGCTCCTCCATTACATGTCACTGCACACACGTGTATACACTGCACATGACGACTCTTACCTTGTGATATAAGAGGCTGGTGCTCCTCCATTACATGTCACTGCACACACGTGTATACACTGCACATGACGGGTCTTACCTTGTGATATAAGAGGCTGGTGCTCCTCCATTACATGTCACTGCACACACGTGTATACACTGCACATGACGGCTCTTACCTTGTGATATAAGAGGCTGGTGCTCCTCCATCATGGCCTTCTTGTACAGATCCTGGTGTCCTTCTATATACTCCCACTCCTCCATGGAGAAATAGACAGTGACGTCCCGACATCTTACAGGTACCTGACAACACAATGACACCGTCATCACCCAGACCCCTCCAGTGCTGTTACTGGAGAATTTCCCAGCATTCCCAGCAGTGTCACCTCTCCAGTCAGCAGCTCCATCATCTTGTGGGTGAGTTCTAGGATCTTCTGCTCATGTATCAGGGGGTGAGGGGGAGGCTCTGTGATGGGGTGAGGGGTCCTGCTCCGCCCTCCTGACTCCTGGAGATGGATGATGGGAGTCACACAGTCCCCCGATGTCTTCTTCACTATTGTGTACTCCTGTGGATGGAGAGAGATACTTAGGGAATAAACCCTTCAGGGGCCATGTGCTCTCCTCCGGCCCTCTCCTCCTGGTACAACGTGCCTACTTACCTTCTCATGGCTCCTACAACATGACTATTGGTCACTGGTCATATGACACATCACTCACCATATTGGGGGCTGATCTTCAGGTTCTCCGTCACTTGGAAGGTCTGGAGGCCGTTCTCCAGGACCCTGGACTCTTCCTATCACTTCCTATGATGGATTCTCCTTCCCGATGTCTGACTTGTTACAGAATACAATAAAGAGGAGAGAAATCTAGAAAAGTTTACCTCTCCGCTCAGCAGGGAGATGATCTCCAAGGTGAGGTCTAATATTCTTCTGCTGATCTCTTTCCTGTCCATCCTTGGTGGTCATTCAGGAGAAGAGGAGAGAACTGGAGGCTTCTAGAACTGCAGGCGCCTTTATGAGAAGAGGGGAGGAAATCATCCAGGGGACAAGACCAGATGTCACCTCCAGAACCGCACTTCCTGAGCCTGGAGGGGACCCGCTTCTCAGAGCCCCCAGCACATGGATTCCAGGGGCCCAACATGGAGATTTCTGGAGGCTCCACAGGAGATAAATGTCTGATAGATGCAGGTCCCACCTCTGGGCTGTGCTCAGCTGTGTCCAGAACTCCTAGAGAAGAAACTGGAGAGAGCTGAGCTCAGGCCGGGCCCCGCTCCATTCATTCTCCTCCTGGAGGCAGGGGCCCCTCACCAAGACAGTCAGGGGCCAGCGAATGATGACAACCCCCACTATCCCCACTACTCCTCCCCCATCATACTAAGCTGAGGAGCGGAGAAGGATTCCTTGTGTGTAATGGAGGAGAATCTCCAGAGGTGACATGTCTGAGCTCTCCACCACACTGTCTCCTCACAGCTCATCTTACCTGCAGGCTGGAGGAATGGCTGATACCAGAGAGAACAAGAGCCCTGACTACCGACCAGGACCTGCCCAGTATCTGCTGCACTGCCAGAGCTGAAGGACCTGGGGTGACGTCACCGTCATGTGATCAGTGCAGGGGGCGGGGCTCAGCAGTGGAGAGAAGAGGTGGTGAAGGGCCTGTGATGATGTCACTGTCATGTGATCCGTTCAGGGGGCGGGGCTCAGTAGTGGAAAGGATAAGTGGTGGGAAGGACCTGGGGGGTTGACGTCACGGTCATGTGATCAGTACAGGGGACGGATTTCAGCAGAGTTGAGAAGAGGAGGTGGTGAAGGACCTTTGGTGATATACATCATGTGATCAGTGCAGGGGGAGGGGCAAATTACTGGTGGGGAAGGAGGTGGGATGACTTTAGTGTCATATGATCAGTGCAGTGGGCGGAGCTCAGTAGTGGAGAAGTGGTGGAAAAGGACCTGGGATGATATCACAATCATGTGAGCTGTGCAAGGGGCGGGGCTCAGTAGAGGTAAGGACCTGGGGTGTTAACGTCACAGTCATGTGATCAGTACAGGGGGCGGAGTTCAGCAGAGGAGAGGAGGTGGTGAAGGACCTTTGGTGATATACATCATGTGATCAGTGCAGGGGGAGGGGCAAATTACCGGAGACGAAAAGAGGATGGGGAAGGAGGTGGGATGACTTTAGTGTCATATGATCAGTGCTAGTGGGCGGAGCTCAGGAGTGGAGGAGAGAAGTGGTGGAAAAAGACCTGTGATGATGTCACCATCATGTGATCAGTGCAGGGGCGGGGCTCAGCCATTGATGCACTGATCACATGATACAAAGAAAAAAATGTGGGGGTTCAGCCAGCACAACCCCTAGCAGGTGCAGATTGCTATGGCGAAATACAGATACAAACACAAAAATACAAATGCACTCTGCAACCAGCGCTCTGCAACCAGCACTCTGCAACCAGCACTCTGCCCTGCCTTTATGCTGGATGTTGAATAAGGCATTGGTGTACATTTTGGCCAAAGTGTAATAAGCCACTCACCACGTCAAGGTCGCCTTCATGAGTGGTCCCTAACACTAGTTCCTACCTGTTATGGGCCATGACAGCCACATAAAGTCCAGGGAGCGCAGGTACAGCATGCACGCCAAGCACACTCTGCTTTTAACCCCGTCCGGTGCCATTACAGCTTTCATCGGATCCAGGGATGCAAGTACCAACATGCATGCTGAGCCCACTATATATTACTCTGAGATGAGTCAGGAACCGGACTCATCTCAGGTTAATTTGCATATGTATCAAATCGTTTTTCTTGACATAATAAAAGCACACAGAGCTATGGGGACTGCGGATGTGCTAGCGGCTATCTAGCAACCCATGTCCTCAGCTCTATACACAAAATCCCAGGTGACAGGTTCCCTTCAATTCTGACCACCAGCATCTCCAGTTCTCTCCAGGAACGAGATCAGCAGAAGAATATTAGACCTCACCTTGGAGATCATCTCCCTGCTGAGCGGAGAGGTAAACTTTTCTAGATTTCTCTCCTCTTTATTGTATTCTGTAACAAGACATCGGGAGGAGAATCCATCATAGGAAGTGATAGGAAGAGTCCAGGGTCCTGGAGAACGGCCTCCAGACCTTCCAAGTGATGGAGAACCTGAAGGTCAGCCCCTAATATGGTGAGTGATGTATCATGTGACCAGTGACCAATAGTCATGTTGTAGGAGCCATGAGGAGGTAAGTAGGCACGTTGTACCAGGAGGAGAGGGCCGGAGGAGAGCACATGGCCCCTGAAGGGTTTATTCCCTAAGTGTCTCTCTCCTAGGGTGGCCAGACGTCCAGTTTTTAGACTTCTGGTCCTCCGTCCGGCACAAGGCCCAGACAAACAGCCAGAAGTCCACCTTTTTGGCGGTTAAGATGACAGCCGGCCGCCTCCTGTCTGGCAGCACATCCAGATCACAGTGCGCTGTATCGTGATGTCACATCATCAGCGCTGCACGCAGCACCAGCCGTTTCTGTTTTTTACAGACGGGAACAGAGGAACTTGGGACGTGGAGAGACTGCGGTTGCTGCCACTGCCACACTTGCCCAATCTCTATCTACAGAGACTGTACAGACTACAGCACAGTGTACACACACTCAGTCACTCACTGGAGGTTGAAAACACCCTCGCCAGCCAGGTCCAGCCCACACCCGGCCCAGCCTGCCTCCAACCCACACCTGGCCCAGCCAGCCTCCAGCCCACACCGGGCCCAGCCTGCCTCCAGCCCACACCGGGCCCAGCCTGCCTCCAGCCCACACCGGGCCCAGCCTGCCTCCAGCCAACTCCGGGCCCAGCCTGCCTCCAGCCCACACCGGGCCCAGCCTGCCTCCAGGCCACATCGGGCCCAGCCTGCCTCCAGCCCACTCCGGGCCCAGCCTGCCTCCAGCCCACACCAGGCCCAGCCTGCCTCCAGCCAACACCGGGCCCAGCCTGCCTCCAACCCACACCGGGCCCAGCCTGCTTCCAGCCAACTCCGGGCCCAGCCTACCTCCAGCCCACACCCGGCCCAGCCTGCCTCCAGCCCACACCGGGCCCAGCCTGCCTCCAGCCCACACCGGGCCCAGCCTGCCTCCAGCCCACACCGGGCCCAGCCTGCCTCCAGCCAACTCTGGGCCCAGCCTGCCTCCAGCCCACACCGGGCCCAGCCTGCCTCCAGCCCACTCCGGGCTCAGCCTGCCTCCAGCCCACACCGGGCCCAGCCTGCCTCCAGCCAACACCGGGCCCAGCCTACCTCCAACCCACACCGGGCCCAGCCTGCTTCCAGCCAACTCCGGGCCCAGCCTGCCTCCAGCCCACACCTGGCCCAGCCTGCCTCCAGCCCACACCGGGCCCAGCCCATGATGGAGGAGCACCAACTTCTTATATCACAAGGTAAGAGCCGTCATGTGCAGTGTATACACGTGTGTGCAGTGACATGTGATGGAGGAGCACCAGCCTCTTATGTCACAGGGTAAGAGCCGCCATGTGCAGTGTATACACGTGTGTGCAGTGACATGTAATGGAGGAGCACCAGCCTCTGATATCACAAGGTAAGAGCCGTCATGTGCAGTGTATACACGTGTGTGCAGTGACATGTAATGGAGGAGCACCAGCATCTTATATCACAAGATAAGATCCGTCATGTGCAGTGTATACACGTGTGTGCAGTGACATGTAATGGAGGAGCACCAGCCTCTTATTTCACAAGGTAAGAGCCGTCATGTGCAGTGTATACACGTGTGTGCAGTGACATGTAATGGAGGCGCACCAGCCTCTTATATCACAAGGTAAGAGCCGTCATGTGCAGTGTATACACGTGTGTGCAGTGACATGTAATGGAGGAGCACCAGCCTCTTATATCACAAGGTAAGACCCGTCATGTGCAGTGTATACACGTGTGTGCAGTGACATGTAATGGAGGAGCACCAGCCTCTTATATCACAAGGTAAGACCCATCATGTGCAGTGCATACACGTATGTGCAGTGACATGTAATGGAGGAGCACCAGCCTCTTATATCACAGGGTAAGACCCGTCATGTGCACTGTATACACGTGTGTGCAGTGACATGTGATGGAGGAGCACCAGCCTCTTATATCACAAGGTAAGACCCATCATGTGCAGTGTATACACGTGTGTGCAGTGACATGTAATGGAGGAGCACCAGCCTCTTATATCACAAGGTAAGAGTCAACATGTGCAGTGTATACACGTGTGTGCAGTGACATGTAATGGAGGAGCACCGGCCTCTTATATCACAGGGTGAGAACTGTCATGTGCAGTGTGTACATGTGTGTGCAGTGACATGTAATGGAGGAGCACCAGCCTCTTATAGAACAAGGTAAGGGCTGTCATGTGCAGTATATACACGTGTGTGCAGCGAAATGTAATGGAAGAGCACCAGCCTCTTATATCACAAGGTAATAGCCGTCATGTGCAGTGTATATACGTGTGTGCAGTGACATGTAATGGAGGAGCACCAGCCTCTTATATAACAAGGTAAGAGCTGTCATGTGCAGTGCATACACGTGTGCAGTGACATGTAATGGAGGAGCACCAGCCTCTTATATCACAAGGTAAGAGCCGCCATGTGCAGTGTATACACGTGTGTGCAGTGACATGTAATGGAGGGCCACCAGCCTCTTATATCAAAAGGTAAGACCCTTCATGTGCAGTGTATACATGTGTGTGCAGTGGCATGTAATGGAGGAGCACCAGCCTCTTATCTCACAAGGTAAGGCCCTCATTTGCAGTGTATACTCGTGTGTGCATTGACATGTAATGGAGGAGCACCAGCCTCTTATACCACAAGGTAAGGCCCCTCATGTGCAGTGTATACACGTGTGTGCAGTGACATGTAATGGAGGAGCACCAGCCTCTGATATTACAAGGTAAGAGCCGTCATGTGCAGTGTATACACGTGTGTGCAGTGACCTGTAATAGAGGAGCACCAGCCTCTTATATCATAAGGTAAGGCCCCTCATGTGCAGTGTATACACGTGTGTGCAGTGACATGTAATGAAGGAGCACCAGCCTCTTATATGACAAGGTAAGAGCCGTCATGTGCAGTGTATACACATGTGTGCAGTGACATGTAATGGAGGAGCACCAGCCTCTTCTATGACAAGGTAAGAGCCGTCATGTGCAGTGTATACACATGTGTGCAGTGACATGTAATGGAGGAGCACCAGCCTCTTCTATGACAAGGTAAGAGCCGTCATGTGCAGTATATACACATGTGTGCAGTGACATGTAATGGAGGAGCACCAGCCTCTTCTATGACAAGGTAAGAGCCGTCATGTGCAGTGTATACACATGTGTGCAGTGACATGTAATGGAGGAGCACCAGCCTCTTCTATGACAAGGTAAGAGCCGTCATGTGCAGTATATACACATGTGTGCAGTGACATGTAATGGAGGAGCACCAGCCTCTTATATCACAAGGTAAGACCCGTCATGTGCAGTGTATACACGTGTGTGCAGGGACATGTAATGGAGGAGCACCAGCCTCTTATATGACAAGGTAAGAGCCGTCATGTGCAGTGTATACACATGTGTGCAGTGACATGTAATGGAGGAGCACCAGCCTCTTCTATGACAAGGTAAGAGCCGTCATGTGCAGTATATACACATGTGTGCAGTGACATGTAATGGAGGAGCACCAGCCTCTTATATCACAAGGTAAGACCCGTCATGTGCAGTGTATACACGTGTGTGCAGTGACATGTAATGGAGGAGCACCAGCCTCTTATATCACAGGGTAAGAGCCGTCATGTGCAGTGTATACACGTGTGTGCAGTGACATGTAATGGAGGAGCTCCACAGTTTCTTCTCACATTACATCGGCCCGGTATAGGAGACTACACTGCTCTATCACTTTGCAGCTTGTCTTCCTCACTTCCTCTCTTCTGAATCACCAACTCTGATTAGGGGTGATTTTAATATCCCCATTGATGATCCCATCCCCCCCATCAGCCGCTCACTTTCTTTCGATAACCTCCTCTCTTGGAATATCACAACTGACTTTCTCTGCCACGCATGAACAGGACAATACACTCGATCTAGTCTTCTTCCGTCACTGCTTAGTCTCAGACTTTAGTAACTCATCCTTCTCACTTTCTGACCACAATCTTCTTTCATTTACTCCGACCTCTCACTCTTCTCATGACAATCCTACTTTTCTCGCTTACAGAAACCTTCACACCATTAACCCCCAGCAACTTACTAACACCCTACAATTAGCTTTTACCCCAATCACTTCCCTCTCTTGTCCAGACTTGGCTGCCAATCATTACAACCAGACCCTCAAATCCACCCTAGATGAAGTTGCTCCAATATCGATCCGACCCTCCCTACACAGAACACGGCAACACTGGCACACATCTGAAACCTGTTTTCTCCAGCGCTGCTCCAGATGTGCAGAACGCTTGAGGAGAAAATCGTGAATATCAGCAGACTTCCTCCATTATAAATTTATGCTCAAAACATACAATTCGGCTCTCAACATTGCCAAACAAAAGTACTTCACCTCTCTCATCTCCTCTCTCTCAAATAACCCAAAACGACTCTTTCACACTTTTCATTCCCTTCTAAGCCCTAAAGTTCCAGAACCTGTCACTGACCTCTGCGCTGATGGCATGGCCACCTACTTCAGAGACAAGATCGGCAGTATCCGGCAGGAAATAATCTCCCATTCTCCAAATAATTTCAATCCTCCTCCCTCCCATTCCTCCACATGCTCTCTCTCCTTTTTTGACCCTGTAACAGAGGAAGAAGTCTCCAGGCTTCTCTCTTCTTCTCGACCCACGACCTGTAGCAGTGATCCTATTCCATCACACCTCCTCCAGTCCCTCTCCCCGGCTGTCATCACTCACCTAACTACAATTTTTAACCTCTCTCTCTCTTCTGGTATCTTTCCCTCCTCTTTCAAACACTCTATTATAACCCCACTACTAAAGAAACCATCTCTTGACCCGACCTGTGCTGCTGACTACTGACCTGTTTCTAACCTCCCCTTCATCTCTAAACTCCTTGAACGTTTTGTCTGCTCTCACTTAATAAGCTATCTCTCTGCAAACTCTCTTCTTCACCACTTACAGTCTGCCTTTCGCCCTCTTCACTCTACAGAAACTGCTCTAACTAATCTAACAGCAAAAATAAATGGTGATTATTCTCTACTGATTCTGCTGGATCTCTCTGCAGCATTTGATATTGTAGACCAAAAACTCCTCACCATGCTCCACTTAATTGGTCTTAAGGACATGGCCCTCTCTTGGGTCTCTTCCTATCTCTATAGCCGCTCCTTTAGTGTATCATTCGCTGGCTCTTCTTCTTCTCCTCTTCCTTTTGATGTTGTCATTCCTCAGGGCTCAGTACTAGGTCCTCTACTCTTCTCCCTCTATACAGCCCCCATTGGACAGACTATCAGTAGATTTGGCTTTCGATGCCATCTCTATGCTGATGACACCTAACTATACACTTCATCCTCTGACATCACCCCTGCTTTACTCAAAAACACCAGTAATTGTCTGGCAGCTGTCTCTAACATCATGTCCTCTCTGTATCTAAAACTAAAACTGATCCTCTCAAAAACTTAACTTCTTGTCTTTCTCCAATCTACTAACTCACCTAAACTTGATATTTCAATTTTAGTCTGCAGCACTATCATAACTCCTGTGCAACATGCCCGCTGTCTTGGGGCCACATTTGACTCTGATCTTTCCTTTGTTCCCCATATTCAGTCACTTATACGCTCTTGTCATCTGCACCTCAAGAATATCACCAGAATCTGCCCTTTTCTTACGGTGGATATGGCAAAAACTCTTGTTGTTGCCTTGATTCATTCTCGTCTTGACTACTGCAATGCATTACTAATCGGTCTCCCTCTCACTAAACTCTCCCCCCTTCAGTCTGTTCTGAATGCTGCAGCTAGGCTTATCTAACCGCTACACTATTTCTACTAGTCTGTGCCAGTCACTTCACTGGTTACCCATCCACCACAGTTTACAGTTCAAACTTCTCACCCTCAAAGCTCTCCACAGTGCTGCACCTCCATACATCTCCATTTACCACCCTACTCGTGCTCTCCATTCTGTTAGCGACCTAAGATTAATAACCTCCATAATTCATACCTCTCACTCCCGTCTTCAAGACTTTTCTCGAGCTGCACCTACTCTCTGGAATACTCTGCCCTTGAATATTAGGTCAATTCACAACTTCTCCACCTTCAAACGTGCCTTAAAAACACATTTTTTCAGGCAGGCTTATCAAGCTACCTAAAATGACATTTCCCTGACTAAACCTCTTGCCCACCAACTCCTCTGGACTCGATCCTCTAGCAGTCCCAAACTCGAAGCAGATAGGCCTGCACCACTCCTGTCAGTTCAATAATGGTTCAAATCCTACTTATCACAATACCTTGTGTGTCACCCCCAATTCCTCATAGATTTGAAGCTCTTATGAGCAGCGCCCTGACTCCTAGTGTCTCAGTTGTATATTAGGCAGTTACTTTTGTTTCGTACATGAACCCTATGAATTTGTAAAGTGCTGCGGAATATGGTGGCGCTATAGAAATACATTTTATTATTATTATTATGAGAGGCATCCTGTGAAATCCGTGTTCCGCAGTGTATACATTGTAGATTATACATGGAGCTTCTGGGCAATGTCCGCCCCTGTTTGACTGTATAGAGCCTGATGTCGGAGCTTCTGTCAGAGGGAGATATCAGGAAAACCTCTGATGTTATTTCCTCCGATCACTAAACCTAGAAGTGAAGCAGCTGAGAGAAGAGTCTGATCTATAGACAGATCTACAGGAGGCCATGTATTCAGTCACTGTGTGCTTGTGTCTCCACAGATGGATCCAGGAGGAGAAATCCACCAGAGAGATGTCCCCGTCCTCTGTATTCCCAGGACTGTCCAGAGGAGAAGGTCCCAGAGAACCCTCAGGTAGATGGAGCTGAGCCCTGTACACATCTATATAGGGGGGTCCTGCAGTCATAGAGGGGTCATAGATTGTGGGGGTCTCTTATGTGGATCTGTTAGATTTCCCCCCTGTCTGCTGTATTGTACTGAATTGTTACAGATGAAAAATCAGGGAGAATATCTGACTGATATTAAAGTGGAGGATGAAGAATAGAGGATGATGGTCGATCCCCCGTGTAAGAGTGAAGTGGACGAGGACATTCCAGGAGATGTCACCACGGGTATGGAATCATGAATGGAGAAAGTGACTTCAGATTCTGTCCTTGGTGCCTTCAAAGCAGTAGGAGAATCTGATCACCGGCTGCTGCGGTGCTCTTTGATCGGAGATGTCCCCATCACATCATGGAGTGTTCCCTCATCCAGCTGATGGTGATTTCTGATCAAATTCTTCGCTGATCCCGGTTGTTCCAGCAGTCACATCAACACACCCATTTGGGGTTATGAGGGCACAGCTTTTGTGCTATCATGATAAATAAATGTACCTCATTGTGCTGGAGAGAGTTAAAGGTTATGCTCATCTTCGGGGGCAATTTTTAATAATTGCAAATTGCCCATTTTGAGCTAAAAATCTTTTTTTGTCAATTGTTCTTTATTAAATATATTCAGCCGTTCTATCAGAAAGCGTTAACTGTCTAGCCGTGTGAATCCTACTTTCACTTTCAGTTTGTGTTAGTTATCTAATAACCCTTATCTCTAAATTCCTAATAGCTCAAAACACTTGGGTAAGCCACATTCTTATCAGTAATATAAGAGCGGAGCTATAATAGTGTTTACAATGTCTGAGAAAAATAGCCGTCAGCTGAGCTGCCTGACGGGGAATAGCAGAAATACAGAGCCTGCTACTAGAGAATCTCAAGTCTGTACAGAGAAAGGGGCTCAACATTTTTAATAAAGATCAATTGTAAAAAAATATTTTTATCTCAAAACTAGTGCAATGCAATGATAACAAATTGCCCCGAAGTTGTACATAGCCTTTAAGCATAATTTTGGGCTCGTCAGTAGACATTACAAGAAATCCAGACATTTTTGTAATTTTCTTTGTAAATGGTTAAATCAAATAAATTAGGCAAGAAATCCCCCAATACTAACAGCGGAGAAGAAAGCTCCTCATCTTACTTCTATATTTCATATATGAGGCTGGGGTCAAGAACTGAGGAGCTATCTGACAACACACAAGGCACAGGGGGACATGTTGTCTTCAGGATATTCTTATAGAACAGGCATGGCCAACCTGCGGCTCACCAGCTGTTGTAAAACTACAACTCCCACCATGCCCTGCTGCAGGCTGATAGCTATAGGCAGTCTAAGCATGCTGGGAGGTGTAGTTTTGCAACAGCTGGAGATCCTCAGGTTGGCCATGCCTGCTATAGAACAACCTTAGGCTGTGATATCAGCAGTCAGATGTCTATAATCTAGTGCCCACTATACAGCTCTCCGGGAACATATCTTCTGGGGGTCTCCTATAAGGGTCTATGGAGGGAACCTTATGCCCCCTCTCTGAGCGGTGACCGGCTGATGTCTATAATCTAGTGCCCACTATACAGCTCTCCGGGAACATCTCTTCTGGGGGTCTCCTATAAGGGTCTATGAGGGAACCTTTCCCACCTTATGCCCCCTCTCTGAGCGGTGACAGGCTGATGTCTATAATCTAGTGCCCACTATACAGCTCTCCAGGAACATGTCTTCTGGGGGTCTCCTATAAGGGTCTATGGAGGGATTCTTTCCCCCCTTATGCCCCCTCTCTGAGCGGTGACCGGCTGATGTCTATAATCTAGTGCCCACTATACAGCTCCCCGGGAACATGTCTTCTGAGGGTCTCCTATAAGGGTCTATGGAGGGAACCTTTCCCCCTTATGCCCCCTCTCTGAGCTGTGACCGGCTGATGTCTATAATCTAGTGCCCACTATACAGCTCCCCGGGAACATGTCTTCTGAGGGTCTCCTATAAGGGTCTATGGAGGGAACCTTTCCCCCCTTATGCCCCCTCTCTGAGCGGTGACCGGCTGATGTCTCTGGTCTATCACATATGTGTGACTCTGCAGTAGTTCTGAAGAAGTCACTGATTGTGGCAGTGCAGTGTGAGTGCTAGGAGTCCGGAGATGAGGCTCTTACTGCCCATCTGCCGCTGATTGACAGCTTTCTCCCTATTAGCGTCAGTAGTATGAGGGGGGGGGGGAGCTCATATCTCATGAATACACTGGACTCTGCTTTATCCCTTTAATGACCCATGATGGTAATGTTCATAATATATGTAGAAACATCTAAGTGGTTGACAGGATGTTGGGGCTCCCTCTTTCTGGCCTTCAGCACCTCACAGTTTAATTGGTCCAGTCAGGTACAATGGCACGCAGGGGCCTAACAAATTCCTCCAGACCGGTTATCAATATTTAATAGGCCGTGCCAGAGGCACAGTTCAATAGATTTTACTAATTCATAAATGATTTAGCCCATTAAGAAAAATGAGGTAGCAGACTCTCTGGTAATTCTGTTTCCTGCAAGTCTCTATGACCGCACATCTAAGACTTTCTTTCCCTGGTAGGACAAGAAAGAAATACTGGTTTAAACCCCCCCCCCCCCCCTCCAGTGTATTTTAACAGAACCACCAAAGACAGAAATATGAAAGGAAAAAGAAAAGAAGAAAAATTTGGGCTGGAATCCCCTGTGTTGTCATGGAGACTTCCAGGAAACTGAATTACTGGTAAGTCTAACATTTTATCATCTCCATGAAAACACATCCGAGAACAAACAAAGGACCGGGGTGGGATAATAGCACAAAGGTCTTTGCGTCCAAAGGCCATATCTTTATTAGCAAAAACCTCAAGTTTATAGTGCTTGATGAAGGTATGACTTCTCTTCCATGCAGATTTGTTCTCGGTCCAGGAAACAGACATTGTACTGGTTGAATGAGCTTTAACCCCTTCCCACATTCCCACGTGCATGTACATGATGTGATCGGGTGGGTGCAGGAGCTGCACGGGCCCAGCTGATACTGATAGCCCGGCCCCTGCTGCATCCGGCGGCATTGCTGTATGCGGTGATTAACCCCTTCGCATGCCGCAGTCAGCGCTGGCCGCTGCACATGCAGGGTTTACAAAGGGAAGGGGCTCCCTCTGACTGGCCATGGCAGCCCCAATGCCTTCCACAGGCATCGGAGCCCGCCAGCTACGGAAGCCCAGGAGATCCAGCCTGAGGGCTGCATCATCTAGGCAACTGTCAGCGTCTTACTGTGTAAGACGCTGACTGTTAAATTCAGTACAATACAGAATGTATTGTACTGAATTGAAACAGGGATCAATCAGTCCCACAATGATATGCGATATGTGCTATTTTTTTTTTTTTTTATAATCATTTTTTCTTCAGTTTCAAGTAAAAAAAAAAAAAAAGGCGTCCTTTTCCAAAAATAAAATAAAGTGTGCCATTTTCTTTCACCTTTCAGCACAAAAAAATAATATGCACCCTAAAATTTTTTTTTCACTTTTTTGGCAGATTTTCCATTTTAATAATTTTTTTCCAGTTACAAAGCAAGGGTTAACAGCCAAACAAAACTCATTATTTATGTCCCTGATTCTGTATTTTACAGAAACACCCCATATGTGGTCGTAAACTGCTGTACGGGCACACGGCAGGACGCAGAAGGAAAGGAATGCCATACGGTTTTTGGAAGGCAGATTTTGCTGGACTGTTTTTTTGACACTATGTGCCATTTGAAGCCCCCCTGATGCACCCCTAGAGTAGAAACTCCAGAAAAGTGACCCCATTTTAGAAACTACGGGATAGGGTGGCAATTTTGTTGGTACTAGTTTAGGGTACATATGATTTTTGGTTGCTCTATATTACACTTTTTGTGTGGCAAGGTAACAAGAAATAGCTTTTTAGGCACCGTTTTTTTTTTTTTGTTATTTACAACATTCATCTGACAGGTTAGATCATGTGGTAATTTTATAGAGCAGGTTGTCACGGACGCGGCGATACCTAATATGTATACAATTTTTTTTATTTATGTAAGTTTTACACAATGATTTCATAAAAAAAAAAAAAAAAGTTTTAGTGTCTCCATTGTCTAAGAGCCATAGTTTTTATTTAGTTTTTGGGCGATTATCTTAAGTAGGGTCTCATTTTTTTGTGGAATGAGATGATGGTTTGATTGGCACTATTTTGGGGTGCATATGACTTTTTGATCGCTTGCTATTACACTTTTTGTGACGTAAGATGACAAAAAATTGCTTTTTTTACACCGTTTTTATTTAAAAAAATTTACGGTGGTCACCTGAGGGGTTAGGTCATGTGATAGTTTTATAGAGACGGTCGATACGGACGCGGCGATACCTAAAATGTATACTTTCTATTTATTTATGTAAGTTTTACACAATGATTTCATTTTTGAAACAAAAAAAAATCATGTTTTAGTGTTTCCTAGTCTAAGAGCCATAGTTTTTTAAGTTTTTGGGCGATTATCTTGGGTAGGGTATGATTTTTGCGGGATGAGATGACGGTTTGATTGTTACAATTTTGGCGTACATGCAACTTTTTTGATCACTTTTATTACCTTTTTTGGGAAGTAAGGTGGCCAAAATTTCAATTTCATCATAGTTTTTTATTTTTTATTTTTATGGTGTTCACCGTTCGGGTAAATTAACATGACCGTTTTATAGATCAGGTCGTTACGGACGCGACGATACCAAACATGAGTAGGGAATTTTATTTATTAGTGATAAATGTGTTTTATTTTTTTTACTTCATTTTTTGACCCAGACCCACTTGGTTCTTGAAGATCACAACTGGCCACAACTTCGCAGACGGGGAAGGGTAAGGAGGGGGGCTGTCTGGGGGTTGTCTGGGGGCTCTCTCCCTGTCCATCGGGGGGCTGCAAAGGCACAGCAGCCCCCCGATGGGAGAGGGACGGAGCTCCCTGAGCTGTTAACCTTTTCCATACAGCGGTCCGTACGGACCGCAGTATGGAAAGGGTTAAACGGCTGACATCGCATCACAGATGTCAGCCGTTTATACCAGGGTGTCAGCAATGTGCTCACACCCTGGTATACCCACTGACCACCAACGATTATTCAAGGGGAGGCGGGCGGGGGATCGCGATCCCGCCTGCCGCACTGCCCGCCTCCCGCACTGTCTGCACCGCCCGCAACCCCCCCTGCACCTCCCTCGGGATAAAATCATTCAGGGTGCAGGGGGGGTGAAACATATATATTTTAGGAATACTAAAGTTTTTGATCTCCGCGGTCAGGGACCGCGGGGATCAGAAACTGCAGAAAGCGCGGCAAACCGCAGGTCTGAATTGACCTGCGGTTTGTTGCGATCGCTGTCATGAGGGGGTCACGGGACCCCCCCACGCATTTAGCCGAGGTGCCTGCTCAATGATTTGAGCAGGCACCTTGTTCCGATCACAGCTGGCCGGTACGTCATGTGTCCTTAAGGACTCGGGAAACATGCCGTACCGGTACGTCATGTGTCCTTAAGGGGTTAAAGTCGGATAAGTCATATTTAAGTGTCATTAACATTGATTGCGTGCTGCATTTCCTATGCAACCAACACGACCCTAGCTTCGTACAGTTCCTCATATCGGGACTTAGGTCAGGTTTCCACACTGGTCTAATTGCCCTGCCCGAATCATCTTATGAATGCAGAAATTTATCATCGGCGGAGTGCTACCCTGAAGCAGCAGATGAACCTATTGCCATCGAGTTGGCCAAAGGGTTCCTGATAGGCCCCTTTTCTTTCCCTCCTCTTGATCATTGGAGAGTCAGTCCTATAGTCGTAGTCACAGGGAAGTTTAGCAATAAAGAAAGATTGATCATCGATTTATCAGCCCCACACGGTCACTCCATTCCCAGTATCAACTCCCTCATACCTTCCAAAGAAGTCAGTATGAAATATTCCTCGATAGATCAGGCTATCGCCATAATACTGCAGTTAGGCCGTCATACTATTATGTCAAAAGCCAATATTTCTGACACTTTTAAACTACTCCCCATCAGTCCAACTCTGTGGCAGTGGCACTCTATAAAGTGGAGAGATCTTTACTACTTTGCCTCTAAACTCACCTTCGGGTCCAAAAGCAGCCCGTGGTTGTTTGACAAATTGTCTCAGGCTCTCCACTGGATACTAGTCAATGAGTTTCACTGTACTTTTGTCATCCATTACCTGGATGACTTTCTATTGTTAGAACACCCCGGGTCCAATTCAAAAGCACTACAGTCGCTTCTAAGCTGTTTCCACCAACTTGGTATTCCCGTATCCCCAAAAAAGGTCGAAGGTCCACCCTCGGTTATCACTAGGCATCATTCTGGATACGCTAAACATGGTCGCAAAATTACCAGAAAACAAATTGAGTAGGATTAGGGTCGTCCTTCACAAGTTTACGCAGACCAGAATTATTAAGAAAGTAGAATTACAGTCTCTTTTAGGTATGTTAAACTTCGCCATGCAAATTATTCCCCAAGGTAGGCAATTTGTTTCACGACTACTAGCTCTCCTTCCTTTAGCTCCTTCCCAAGACAGCCATATATGCCTTGACGATCAAGCAGTAGCCGATTTTGCCATGTGGGACTGTTTTCTTAACAACTGGAGTGGTATTTCACTTTTCATCCCTGAGTGGCCTAACGAGGTCAAGACACTGCAGTCTTCAGCTTCCTTTTAGATTTACCCCACAGTTGCAGCCGCTCGTGTTTGGGGTCATGAATGGATTGGTCATATGGTATTATTTGTTTCCGACAACGTAGCGGTCATTGATATCTTGAATAACGGGTTAGCTAAATCCCCTCAGGTGTTGTTGTTCGTCAGACGTCTAGTGCTTCTTTTGTTGCAGCACCAATTTCGATACATATGCTCACATATATCCGGGGAAAAGAATGTTGCGGCCGATGCCCTGTCTAGAGCAAATTTTGCCCTTTTCTCACAGGTATTTCCCGATGCGCACGTCAATGGTGCCACAGTCCCTCCTTTTCCACCACTGATCTGGGTTTAAACTCTCATCTGGTCACAGCTCGTTCATTACTAGCCAAGTCCCTGTCACCTACCATGGCCAGATCTTACCATACAGGTTGGAGGGCATTTCTCAAGTTCCAAGACAGGTTTCCCCATGGCAGTCTCGATTTTACCAACTACATTTTAGCTTTCATCGGCTACTGTCATTCTGAATTGAAACTGTCATACTCTACAGTTAAGTCCTACTTAGCCGGTATTCAGCATTTCCGAGCCTCGAGTCAACCAGAAGCTCGCTCACTATTCTCCATTCATGTAATTAAGTCTACTCTCAGGGGTCTTGACAAATGCAATCAAGATAAACGTCCTGGCCGACAGACCATCACCGGGCAAACATTTTGTGAGTTATCTGACATGTTAGACAGAAGCCCCTTTGGAGCCCAACAGAATCTAGTGATCAAAGCAGCCATGTACCTGGCTTTCTATGGGTTCCTGAGACCAGGGGAATTTACCTCAGCCCTTCGTAGCAGTAGGTATCTTACCGTCGGTCAACTCAAGGCTAATAGAGAAAGCTTTATTCTCTCGCTCACATCCACCAAAACATCACAATCAGGCCCTCCAACCCAGATCATATATTACCCTACCACCCACTGCTGGTGCCCTGTTCAAGTGCTACAACAGTTGTTAAAATGTTTTGACAATAAACCACCCGATAGTCCATTGTTGCCATTCAATGCTGCGCTGCGCTTCTCACAACTACACAATTTGTCTCTCATATCAGTACTCTGGTGGCCAACTTAGGTATAGACCCAGCATCTGTCTCTGGCCATTCCTTTCGAATTGGCGCCACTTCTGCAGCATCCAAGAACCAAGTTCCGGCTCATGTCATCAGGAAACTAGGGCGGTGGCAGTCCTCCTGTTATTACAGATATATACCTCATCCGAACGTTGAGATGTCTCTTGCCTTTCAGAACTTGGTGTTGTAAGTGCGAATTGTAATAAAGTTTTTCTGGTTATATGTTGTCTCTTTTGGCCTCCTTCAGTCATCCCTACAACGTTGCGGTTATGGCACAAATTAAACCGCTTATTCAGGTAATTACTTAGTTAGGATTCCTGTTCTAGTTGTAGCCCCGACAACAAGAAATATTGCATTACAAATCGGGAAAGGAGAGAGATATAAGGTCAATACGGCATGGTGCGGTTCAGGGTAGGGAGGGGGGAAAGGGGTTATATAATATTATGTGTTCAGTCTTTGACCAATGCTGTACCCAATTAGGGTATATATATGTTCACATATGTAAATCTATGTTATCTGTTTATGTACAAAAAATGGAGGAAATCAATAAAAAACTATTTGCTAAAAAAAAATATAGAGCAACCAAAAATCATATGTACGCTAAAATAGTACCAACAAAACTGTCACCTTATCCCGTAGTTTACAAAATGGGGTAATTTTTGGGGAGTTTCCACTCTAGGGTTGCATCAGGGGGTCTTCAAATGTGACATGGCAACTTAAAATTATCCCAGTGAAATCTGCCTTCCAAAAACCATATGGCGTTCCTTTCCTTCTGCGCCCTGCCGTGTGTCTGTAGAGCAGTTTACGGCCATATATGGGGTGTTTCTGTAAACTACAGAATCAGGGCAATAAATATTGAGTTTTGTTTGGCTGTTAACCCTTGCTTTGTTACTGGAAAAAATGGATTAAAATGGAAAATCTGCCCAAAAAATGAAATTTTGAAATTTCATTCCCATTTTCCTTTTAATTCTTGTGGGGCACCTAAAAAGTTAACATTTGTAAAATAAGTTTTGAATAGCTTGAGGGGTGTAGTTTCTAAAATGGGGTGATTTATTGGTGGTTTCTAATATATAAGCCCCAGAAAGTGTCTTCATAACTGAACTGGTCCTGAAAAAATTTGAATTTTTATTAAATATTTAAAGATTTGCTTTTAAACTTCTAAGCCATTTTAACGTCCCCAAAAAAATAAAATCGAATTTTCAAAATGATCCAAACATGAAGTACACATATGGGGAATGTAGAGTAATAACTATTTTTGGAGGTATTACTAAGTATTATAAAAGTAGAGAAATTGAAATTTGCTAATTTTTTGTATTTTTTTTATAAATAAAAATGAAATATTTTGACTCAATTTTACCACTGTCATGAAGTACAATATGTGAGGAGAAAACAATCTCAGAATGGCCTGGAAAAGTAAAAGCGTCTTAAAGGGAACCTGTCACCAAAAAAACGGATACTTAACTGTTAATTGTACCTTACAGTGCTGCAGAGTAGTTTCCTAATGGAATTTTTGATTGTTTAGCCGCATCTAGCCTCCTGGAGAAATCAATGTTTTATTCAGCCGCTGCCCCCTGCTTCAAGTCAGGTTTGAAGTCAAGGGGGCAGCGGCCTAGGCGCCTCGAATGCTGCTCTCCCCGCCTCCCGCCACCTTTATTGACACACCGGATCTCAGTGGCGGAACCGCGCT
The DNA here is from genome assembly GCF_014858855.1 of Bufo gargarizans. Lineage (NCBI taxonomy): Eukaryota > Metazoa > Chordata > Amphibia > Anura > Bufonidae > Bufo > Bufo gargarizans. The sequence goes on along the minus strand of NC_058080.1, from coordinate 742,029,657 downwards.
CCCAGCCCGCATGCGCAGTAAAGGGCTGCTGTAGCGCGATCCCGGCTCCGGCTCGTACACTCAGCTGGCTTCAGTTTCGCTACTGCGCATGCACCCGCCAGCCTTACATACTAGCGCAGTTACAAAAGATGCCGGGCGCATGCGCAGTAGCGAAACTGAAGCCGGCTGAGTGTACGAGCTGGAGCCGGGATTGCGCTACAGCAGCCCTTTACCGCGCATGCGGGCTGGGAGCGCGGTCCCGGCACTGAGATCCGGCGTGTCAATAAAGGCGGCGGGAGGCGGGGAGAGCAGCATTCGAGACGCCTAGGCCGCTGCCCCCTTGACTTCAAACCTGACTTGAAGCAGGGGGCAGCGGCTGAATAAAACATTGATTTCTCCAGGAGGCTAGATGCGGCTAAACGATCAAAAAGTGCATTAGGAAACTACTCTGCAGCACTGTAAGGTACTATTAACAGTTTAGTATCCGTTTTTTTGGTGACAGGTTCCCTTTAAAGCTATTGCCACATAAAGTGACACATGTCAGATTTGCAAAATTAGGCTGTGTCCTGAAGGTGAAAAATGGCATGGTCCTGAAGGGGTTAAGAGCAACGGCAATCTCGCCACTAGCTGTGTAAGCTGCAGAAATAGCAAAAGAAATCCATCTGGAAATACAACTCTGCTGCTTTCCTACCCTTATGTGGACCTCCAGTCTTTAGTTGCTTCTAAATATTGCAGGGTGGCCTGCCTGATGTTGAGGTTATGGTATGTTGTTTCATGAATACTCCTTGGGTTAGCACAAAAGTAATAGAACTATGACATCATGGCACCGATGAAAAGAGGTAGATACCTTGGGTAAAAAACTCAGGTCTAACTAAAACATAAGCTTTCATCAGTGATTCTGAGAAAAGGTTCCTGAATAACGAGAGCTTGTATCTCACTAACTCTGTCTCCTCGCTGAAGGAATCACTACTGAGGAAATTGTCTTAAGTGTAAGAAACCTCATGGAGATTGCATCTAGAGAGAAGTCGTCATATATAACACAACTACATTAAGGTTCCAAAGAGGGACCAGATTTTTAATTTTTGTTTTAAACCTGTCAGCTGCTCCAAGGAGTCTAGAAAGTATCTTTCAACAGACTGGTGTTCTACAAAGCACTCAAGACTGAGACTTGGATCTTAACCACTTCCCATCTGGGCCATTTGCCCCCTTCCTGACCAGGCCTAATTTAGCAAAACTGACATATCTCACTTTATGTGGTAATAACTTTGGAACGCCTTTATTTATCCAAGTCATTCAGAGATTGTTTTCTCGTGACACATTGTACTTCATGATAGTCATAAATTTGAGTCAAAATATTTCACCTTTATTTATGAAAACATCCCAAATTTACCCAAAAATTTAAAAAATTCGCAATTTTCTAAATTTCAATTTCTCTGCTTTTAAAACAGAAAGTGATACCTCATAAAATATTTATTATTTAACATTCCCCATATGTCTACTTTATGTTGGCATCATTTTGGAAATGTCATTTTATTTTTTTAGGACGTTAGAAGGCTTAGAAGTTTAGAAGAAATTCTTCAAATTTTTAAGAAAATTGCCAAAACCCACTTTATAAGGACCAGTTCAGGTCTGAAGTCACTTTGTGGGGCCTACATAGTGGATACCCCCATAAATTACCCCATTGTAGAAAATACACCCCTCAAGGTATTCAAAACCGATTTTACAAACTTTGTTAACCCTTTATGCGTTCCACAAGAATTAAAGGAAAATGGAGATCAAATTTTTAAATTTCACTTTTTGGGCAGATTTTCCATTTTAATCCAATTTTTTCTTTAACACATCGATGGTTAACAGCCAAACAAAACTCAATATTTATTACCCAGATTCTGCGGTTTACAGAAACACCCCACATGTGGTCATAAACTGCTGTATGGGCACACGGCAGGGCACAGAAGAAAAGGAACTCCACATGGTTTTTAGATGCCATGTCCCATTTGAAGCCCCCTGATGCACCCTTACAGTAGAAACTCCCAAGAAGTGACCCCATTTTGGAAATTAGGGGATAAGGTGCCAGTTTTATTAGTACTATTTTTGGGTACATATGATTTTTTGATCATTCATTATAACACTTTATGGGGCAAGGTGACCAAAAAATTGGTTGTTTTAGCACAGTTTCTATTTATTTATTTTTACAGCGTTCACCTGAGGGGTTAAGTCAAGTGACATTTTTATAGAGCAGATTGTTACGGACGTGGCGATACCTAATATGTATACTTTTTCTCATTTATTAAAGTTTTACACAATAATAGCATTTTTGAAACAAAAAAATTATGTTTTAATGTGTCCATGTTCTGATAGCTATAGTTTTTTTTATTTTTTGAGAGATTTTCTTATGTAGGGGCTAATTTTTTGCGGGATGAGGTGACTGTTTTATTGGTACCATTTTGGGGGACATACGCATTTTTGATCACTTGGTGTTGCACCTTTTGTGATGCAAGGTGACAAAAATTGCTTGTTTTGACACCGTTTTTTTTTTTTTTTACGGTGTTCATCTGAGGGGTAAGCTCATGTGATATTTTTATAGAGCTGGTTTTTACAGACGCGGCAATACCTAATATGTATACTTTTTTTTATTTGTTTCACTTTAACACAATAATAGCATTTTTGAAACCAAAAAATGATGTTTTAGTGTCTCCATGTTCTAAGAGCTATAGTTTTTTTATTTTTTGAGAGATTTTCTTATGTTGGGGCTCATTTTTTGTGGGATGAGGTGATGGTTTTATTGGTACCATTTTGTGGGACATACGCATTTTTGATCACTTGGTGTTGCACCTTTTGTGATGCAAGGTGACAAAAATTGCTTGTTTTGACAGTTTTTTTTTTTTTTACGGTGTTCACCTGAGGGGTTAGCTCATGTGATATTTTTATAGAGCTGTTTTTTACCAACGCGGCAATACCAAATATGTCTATTTTATTTAATTTTTTCTATTTTAAATTATTTTTTTTTTATTCCTTGGGGACCTTTTTTTTTTTTACATGTGAAACTTTTTTTTTTTTTTTAACCCTTTATTTTTATTTTTTTTATTTTACACTTTTCGTCCCCCATAAGGTCATACAAGACCTCTGGGGGACATTTGCTTCACTTTTTCATTTTTTTTCACTGTTGATTTCTCCTGTAACTGGGGCTGACATAGTCGCCCCAGTTACAGAAGAAATGCACCCCCCAGAGAGGCTGTACAGCGTGATTCTGCGCTGTACAGCCTCAGAGCAGGGCTGATCGAGGTCTCTGAAAGACCTTACACAGCTCCTGCACGCTCCGGTCCCGGCGATCACATGACCGCCGGGCCGGAACAGGAAGCGCATAGCGCATAGTGCATACTCAGTGAGCGCTGTGTCTGCAGCGATCCGGAAGGCAGGGACACCTGGGAACTGTCCCTGCCTTATCTCTGGGTTGCCCTGCTGTCACTGACAGCGGGCAACCCGATCAGCAGCTGCACGATTAGCTGTCACAACCAGACAGCTGAGAAGCTCTGACAGAGGTCTTTCAGAACCTCCTCCTTGACTTTGTTGTGGTATTCAGTTTCTCATCTTGTTAGCCTCTCTCAGCTGTCATGTGTTGGACTAATTGCTTCCCTTTAAATTCCTCCCCAGAATGCTTTTCTGGGCGGCTTATATTTCTTCCTGGAGTGTGTGTGCATGCTGATCTTGTTCTCCTGTCTGCTACAAAAGCTAAGTGTTGAACATTTATCTGTTACTTTCTGTTTGCTGGATCCCAGGTGACCCTGACTCCCTCCGTATCTTGTGTAGGGAGCCGGTGGTCGTGTCCCCTCACTATCGTAGGGTGCTCAGGGGTTATATAGTCAAGGTACGTGGATATGCAAACCTCCACCATTCGGATCTTTGCATAGGCTGAGCAACCAGGGAAAGTGCCAGGTCTTCTGCAGGGGTCCCCCCTTGGTTCCTTAGTTTTTGGATCCAGCAAGTCATTTATGCATGTTGCTTTGCCTTGTTTCCTGTACACCGTCCGTGACATTATAAGCCGCCGAAACCGTCTTAAGCATGGATCCGGTTTCACTTTTGGCTGAACGCTTCCAGGGTCTTTCATTGGAGGTAGCTGACCTCCGTAAGACTTTTTCTCAGCTTGCGTTCAGCTTGAGTGACCGGTTCAGCTTGCGTTCATGGAGCTTGTTCTGAGCCTAAGATCTCGCTCCCGGATACGTTCTCCGGGGGTAGTGAGAATTTTGTGCGTTTTAGAGAGGCTTGCAAACTCCATTTTCACCTTCTTCCCCACTCCTCTGGAGATGAGGAACGGAGGGTGGGGATCATTATATCGCTGCTCAGGGGTAACGCTCAGTCCTGGGCCTTTTCGCTGCCGGAGGGGGCACGGCCCCTCCGTTCAGTGGATGAATTCTTTTTAGCCCTGGGTCAGATATATGATGATCCGGATCGTATTGCTCTGGCTGAGTCTAGACTACGTCTATTATGCCAGGGTAAACAATCTGCAGAAATATACTGCTCAGAATTTCGGAGATGGGCAGTTGATACTGGTTGGAATGATGCTGCACTCCGAAGTCAATTTTGCCATGGTCTTTCAGAGGGATTGAAAGATGCATTTGCCTTTCATGAGAGGCCTATTTCTTTGGACTCTGCTATGTCTCAGGCCGTTCGTATTGACAGGCGTCTTAGAGAGAGAGGAGAGATGTCTCCTTCCTGTCATACGCAGTCCCAGGACAGTGCAGCGGTCCCATTCTGTGCGCAGGGGTCTCAGTCGTCGTCAGCCCCTTCTGAGCAGGAGCCCATGCAGCTGGGGTTGATTGCTTCTAACAATAGAAGATTCAGCTCGCATGGGAGGGTTTGTTTTTGTTGTGGAGGTATAAATCATTTGGCAAATATTTGTCCCTCTAGGAGATTCAGGCAGTTTTCTGGGAGTAATAAAGAAACAAACAGGAAAAAATCTTTTAAAAATGTTCCGTCTGTTACTATTGGCAGGGTTGAGGCGGAAATTGAAGGTTTTCCGTTTGCTTGTAGTTCCCGTTTTGTCCTGCCGGCTAGGGTGGCGCTAGAGAGCAAGAACATTTTTTGTGAGATTTTTGTGGATAGTGGAGCCGCGGTCAATCTCATTGATAATCAATTTGCGATAACTCATGGTTTCCAGGTGCGCACTTTGGGAAAGGATATTCCTGTTTTTGCTATCGATTCCGCTCCACTTTCTCAGAAATCATTAAAGGGCATAGTTCACGATATCCGTTTAATTGTGAGTGATGCTCATGTTGAGGATGTGTCATGTTTCGTCCTTAGCGGTTTGCCTACCCCTCTGGTGTTGGGGCTGCCCTGGCTCACTAAGCATAACCCCATCATTGATTGGCAAGCGAGGCAAATAAATGGTTGGAGTGACTTTTGCAGAGAGAATTGCCTCACGACATCTGTTTCTGAGGTTGCTACTAAGACTGTACCATCTTTTCTCTCTGAATTTTCGGATGTCTTCTCTGAGAGTGGAGTTCAGGATTTGCCCCCGCACAGCGAGTACGATTGCCCTATCAATTTCATCCCAGACGCCAAGCTGCCTAAATCTCGTTTATACAATCTTTCCCAACCTGAGAGGATCGCTATGCGTGCTTATATCTCTGAGAGTCTGAGAAAAGGACACATACGACCCTCTAAGTCACCTGTTGCCGCTGGTTTTTTCTTTGTTAAGAAAAAAGATGGTTCTTTAAGACCTTGTCTGGATTTCAGGGAGCTGAACAGTATCACAATTCGTGACCCTTATCCGCTTCCTCTGATCCCGGACCTGTTTAACCAGGTTGTTGGAGCTAAAGTCTTTTCCAAATTAGATCTAAGAGGGGCATACAACCTGGTCAGGGTCAGAGAAGGGGACGAATGGAAGACGGCCTTCAATACCCCTGAGGGCCATTTTGAAAATTTGGTTATGCCTTTTGGTTTGATGAATGCCCCAGCCGTTTTTCAGCATTTCGTGAACAGCATTTTTTATCATTTGATGGGAAAATTTGTATTGGTGTATTTGGATGACATTTTGATTTTTTCTCCCGATTTCAAAACTCATAAGGAACACTTACGTCAGGTCTTGCTCATCCTGCGGGAGAATAAATTATATGCGAAACTGGAAAAATGTGTGTTTGCGGTTCCAGAAATTCAATTTCTGGGGTTTCTTCTCTCCGCTTCTGGTTTTCGCATGGACCCCGAGAAGGTCCGCGCTGTGCTTGAGTGGGAGCTTCCTGAGAATCAGAAGGCGCTGATGCGTTTTTTTGGGCTTTGCCAATTATTACAGGAAGTTCATTTTGAATTATTCTTCTATTGTTAAACCACTCACTGATATGACCAGAAAGGGGGTAGATTTTTCTTCTTGGTCAGTAGAGGCGCGTAAGGCTTTTTCTGATATCAAGGAGAGTTTTGCTTCCGCTCCCATCTTGGTGCAACCTGATGTTTCTTTACCCTTCATAGTTGAGGTTGATGCTTCTGAGGTGGGCGTGGGGGCGGTCTTGTCTCAGGGTTCCTCTCCTGCCAATTGGCGACCGTGTGCCTTTTTCTCAAGAAAACTCTCCTCCGCAGAGAGAAATTACGATGTGGGAGATAGGGAATTGTTGGCCATCAAGTTGGCTTTTGAGGAATGGCGCCATTGGCTAGAGGGAGCCAGACACCCTATTACCGTATTTACTGACCATAAAAATCTGGCCTACTTGGAGTCAGCCAAGCGTCTGAACCCGAGACAGGCCAGATGGTCTTTGTTCTTTTCTAGGTTTAATTTTGTTGTCACGTTCCGCCCTGGAGTTAAGAATGTGAAGGCAGATGCCCTGTCACGTTGTTTTCCGGGAGGCGGGAATTTTGAAGACCCGGGTCCCATTTTGGCTGAAGGTGTGGTGGTCTCTGCTCTTTTTCCTGAATTGGAGGCAGAGGTGCAGGCAGCCCAGTCAGAGGCTCCTGATCTTTGTCCTCCTGGGAGGTTGTTTGTGCCTCTCGCTTTAAGACACAAGATTTTTAAAGAACACCACGATACGGTCCTTGCTGGGCACCCGGGGGTAAGAGCCACACTGGATCTCATCGCTCGGAGATTCTGGTGGCCTGCGCTTCGTAAGTCGGTTGAGGGTTTTGTGGCAGCCTGCGAGACTTGCGCTCGTGCCAAAGTCCCTCATTCACGGCCATCAGGTCCTCTCCTTCCCTTACCCATTCCTTCCCGTCCTTGGACACATCTGTCCATGGACTTCATAACGGACCTGCCTCGTTCCTCGGGGAAGACTGTGATTCTGGTGGTGGTGGACCGTTTTAGCAAAATGGTGCATTTCATCCCTTTTCCTGGTTTGCCCAATGCTAAGACGCTGGCGCAGGCATTTATTGATCACATTGTCAAATTGCACGGTATTCCTTCAGACATAGTCTCTGATAGGGGCACGCAGTTTGTTTCCAGATTCTGGAAGGCTTTCTGTTCTCGCTTGGGGGTTCGGTTGTCATTCTCTTCTGCTTTCCACCCGCAGTCGAATGGCCAGACAGAGCGCGTCAATCAGAATCTGGAGACATATCTGCGCTGTTTTGTGGCGGAGAATCAAGAGGATTGGTGTTCTTTTTTGTCCCTTGCTGAGTTTGCTTTAAATAACCGTCGTCAGGAGTCCTCTGATAAGTCACCATTTTTTGGTGCATATGGGTTTCATCCGCAGTTTGGGACTTTCTCGGGAGAGGGGTCTTCTGGTTTACCTGATGAGGACAGATTCTCCTCGTCTTTGTCATCTATTTGGCAAAGGATTCAGGATAATCTAAAGAGCATGAGTGAGAGATATAAGCGTGTGGCAGATAAGAGACGTGTGCTTGGTCCGGACCTGAATGTTGGTGATCTGGTGTGGTTGTCTACCAAGAATATCAAATTGAAGGTTCCCTCCTGGAAGTTGGGTCCTAGGTTTATTGGGCCTTACAAAATCCTGTCTGTCATCAATCCTGTTGCATACCGTCTTGATCTTCCTCAGACTTGGAAGATCCATAATGTTTTTCATAAGTCCTTATTGAAACCTTATGTTCAACCCATTGTACCCTCGCCTTTGCCTCCTCCTCCGATTATGGTTGATGGGAATCTTGAATTTCAGGTCTCTAGGATTGTGGATTCTCGTCTTGTCCGCGGTTCTCTTCAGTACCTTGTTCATTGGGAGGGGTATGGTCCTGAGGAGAGGATGTGGGTCCCAGTGACGGACATTAAGGCCTCTCGTCTCATCAGGGCTTTCCATAGGTCCCATCCTGAGAAGGTGGGTTCTGAGTGTCCGGAGTCCACTCGTAGAGGGAGGGGTACTGTCACAACCAGACAGCTGAGAAGCTCTGACAGAGGTCTTTCAGAACCTCCTCCTTGACTTTGTTGTGGTATTCAGTTTCTCATCTCGTTAGCCTCTCTCAGCTGTCATGTGTTGGACTAATTGCTTCCCTTTAAATTCCTCCCCAGAATGCTTTTCTGGGCGGCTTATATTTCTTCCTGGAGTGTGTGTGCACGCTGGTCTTGTTCTCCTGTCTGCTACAAAAGCTAAGTGTTGAACATTTATCTGTTACTTTCTGTTTGCTGGATCCCAGGTGACCCTGACTCCCTCCGTATCTTGTGTAGGGAGCCGGTGGTCGTGTCCCCTCACTATCGTAGGGTGCTCAGGGGTTATATAGTCAAGGTACGTGGATATGCAAACCTCCACCATTCGGATCTTTGCATAGGCTGAGCAACCAGGGAAAGTGCCAGGTCTTCTGCAGGGGTCCCCCCTTGGTTCCTTAGTTTTTGGATCCAGCAAGTCATTTATGCATGTTGCTTTGCCTTGTTTCCTGTACACCGTCCGTGACATTAGCGTGCAGCTGCTGTTTCTGAAAGGACGTTTTAAAATGTGCTTTCAGAAATAGAGGTCCACCCATAGGACGTTTATATCCTATGGGCGGACTTAACTATGGGAAAAGCTCAGATCTATGGACATCCTGTAAAAAATCTAATCCCAAGGGGATATTTGGAGAATCCTCATTCTTTTGTTGTCCACAACATGAAGCAATTATTTTTCCATATTTAAGGTAAATTTTGGAGGTGGTAGACTTTCTACTACATAGTATGTTCTGGACCACTCTCAGATATGCCATTTTGTAACAGGATGAATTTCTCAAACTCCAGGCTGAAAAGTGCAGAATTTGTACATTTTTGGTAGCGGACTGGACCCTGGGTCAACAACCCTGGAGATAAGGGGAGTTTAATGGGTTTTTCTAACCAGATTTTTCAGTAAGCCCAACAAATTCCTCCTGGTTCAGTATGGCATGATGAGAATTAGGGTGCAGTTCTCCCTCATGAACATCGGAAAGACTCTGGGAATCAAAGGAATAGACTCTGGGAATCAAATTACACATTTCTAAGATTTTGTTTCACGATGGGGAGAATTATCATCCCTATCACATATGGACACAAATTGTACATCCTGATGCCAGGCTAGTCACAACAGTCTGAGTTGTAGAGGGCTCCAACAGTGAGCCTTGTGTGGCTGGGACACTCGTGCTGAAGCTCCAAAGATGGCCCGTCCACAAGGGAAGATCACTGGATTGTAGGTAATAGTCCCGGCGCCATTATAAAAGATCATGTGCTTTATGGCTCTAAAAACTGGAAAAGGCACGTTCTGACCCCTGTGGAGCCGACTGGGCAGCGAGGGAGCTTAAACCCAGTGGCGGGGACCAGGTAAGTATGATCAGCATTGCATATCTGGCCACTCTGTAGGGTCTGATAAAACAAGCTTAAAATTGGACAACCCCTTAATCTGAGGCCGGTAAGCAACATGGGCCAGTAGGCCAGTGATGTACTGTTCATGGGTCACATGGCTTATTTGTAGCTCACTCCTATTGAAGTGAATGGGGCTGAGCTGCAATACCAAGCACAGCCATTATACAATATACTCTGCTTTGTAAGCTGCGTGGAGGCCGCGGTGGTGCTGGGAGTCAGACTTCTGGCGATCTAATATTTTTTGCCTATCCTGAGGATAGGCCACCAATATAAGAAATCTGGAAAACCCCTTTAACTTCCCCCAAGAGTCATATATTCAAACCCTCCCAAGGTCCATCATTGACCAAACGTACAAAGTATAAGTCGAAACATCGCTATGAAGTTTGTTCAATGATTGACATTGAGATATTGATACAAGGCGCGTGCTGCAGCTCTTCTATTAACTATATACCATATAGTCATCTTGTATACAGATAAGAAGCAAGGTTCATCTGGACAATTCATCTTTACTGCTCTGGGAGTAAACAAAGTGCAACATCCGACAGCGGCAAGGGGTCCCTTTATAGAAGCCAATGGCCAAGTGGCCAAGTAGGAATGGCCAAGTGGTATAGGGTTGCCTACAATGTTTCTTAATGTTTGTGTTGTGTCATGGTGCTCCTACCTGGATACACTGAACCCCAGGCGTTGTTGTCCAAAGCAGCAAAAGGGGGAAGTAGTAGAAGGGGATGAAGAATAAATTGAGTCCAGACCTTGTGATGAAGTTGAAAACAGCTTTACTTTGGTAAACGTTTCTCCAAACAGTTTACAGACTTTGTCTTGGTTCCCAGCAGGCTTTAGCATTAAAACTCTGTGGCAGGAAAACTCCTCTCTGCTACATCTGTTTATCTCTGGCTCTACTGTACTGACAGGGTAGCTGTATAACTTTGCTTCCTCTGGATGCTGCAACTTCTATCGGTAGTCCTTCTCTAGGTTTGGTTATGCAGGGAACTATACTTCCTGGCTTCTGAGGCTTCAGGCTGTGGCCTCCAGATCCAGCAGATATGAAGGTGCTCTGGCTGGCTTGCTTTGCTTGGCTGGGGCAGGTCCTGCAGGGACGTGCACCTACCGCACACCCTTCCCCTAGCTGGGGTTGCACTAGACTGACCTAACTAACTAGTCCCCTCCTTAGAGGGAGAGTTAGAATGGAAAGAAGGGTTCCATTCTGTGTAACTGTTGCTCTGCCATACTTGCTGCCACCTACTGGTGAACCAGGTACATAAAATATTAACATAACCGTTTCAAAAAAGGAAATGTACAGTGTTTGGACCTGAAATAAATACATAAGATGACATGATGTATAAAGACAGTAGCGGGGTGCAGACGTGGTAATGCCACTCTGGAGTATTACAAAAGCTCTTCTTCTTTTCCTTAAATCCACAATACTTTTCCTCCATAGATCCCGGTTATTTAGGGGGGGGGGGGGGGAGCGTGTCCAGAAGCCAACTAAGATGGCCGCTTGAGCACTTAGCTCCCGCCTGCGCCGCCGCACTCTGGCAAGCGACACCTGCAATATTGGCCAAATTGGGGACAAAAACAATACCCGAAGGTCCTCTACTCTTCCATGATCTCCCTCGCCACCCAGGACACTCGAGGAGTGCTGGACGTGGGCTTCCAGGACAGCTCTCCCCGCGAGGCACTCCACGCTGCCATTGCTCCCTCCCACCGCCCCGACAAAGTGCTCAAATGGGAGCGCGCAAAGAACCACAGGAGCAGAGGGATGTGCCACCCACCACCACTGAGGCACCTTCACCACCTTGAGAATCAGCACCCCCCAAGGACTGGACCAGAGCTCCCACCTGCAGCTTCTTGCCTGCCGCATCCATGAGGTCAGGAGTTAACATGGCGGCCCTCAGGCCCATTGCACTACTGATTTCGGACCTTAAGATTTTTACTAAAATATTGGCCTCGCGCTTTATACGCCTTTCTTCCAGCTCACAACAGGGGGCTGAGGATACATTTACTGTGCTCTTATCCACCCTGCAGAACACAGCTCCCTCATCCTCCTCACAGAGACCTTTTCTGAGGACCCCTGGTCTGCCCCTTAAAAGGATACCCCACCTTCCCTGGCTAATGAAAACAGCACCTCCCCTTCCCCCCAGATGCCAGGGCTAGTTCACCAAGCCCTCCCCTGCTGGCTGCTATGTCACCTCGTGCTGCTCCTGAGCCCCCACAATTCTGGGCAATTTACCTCAGCCAATTCCCTACAAAAGAGGACTTTCGAATGCTCATACCTGAAGTTAAGGGAGCCTGCAGCGCAGAGATTGCTGCTGTTTGCACCGATACAAAGCATATTGTCGATTGAGTGGACTCATTAGAAAATGCGCACGAAGACACCAGACAGTACATACTGTATCTGCCCTTCACGAGTCTGTAGCATCTGGAACAGTGGCTTTTAGAGAAAAAGGTTGGCACTTGGAGGATCTGGACAATAGGGGCCGCAGGAATAACATTAGAGTCTGAGGTCTCTCAGGGGACACTGGAGATAAAGACCTTTTTGTCACTTTGGAGGCTATATTTAATATAATCTTAGGAGAGCCACCCTCACACAAGATCAAACTGGACAGTGCCCATACTGGACAGTGCCCATAGGGCGCTCAAACCCAAGGGCTCCTCCACTCGTCACAGGGACATAATTTGCTGTGTCCATGATTACACTCTTGCAACTTTAAATTTGATGGGGCCCCCGTGCAGCTCTTCCCTGACCTCTTCTGGATTACCCTGCAAAAAAGGAGACCCCTACAGCTTCTCCTCACATTACTACGAGACCGTCAAATAGCATACCGCTGTGGATTTCCGTTTGCTTTGTCAGCACTCCAGCAGGGAAAGAAAGCAACCCTTTGCTCCTTCTTAGACCTACACCCTTTCTGCAAGATGCTGGGACTTTCTGTACCTGCAATGACGGACTGGGAGATCGAACCTCCTGTGCCACCACCACCCCGTGTCTGGTCCCAGGTCACAAGGAAGAGAAGAGCAGGTCTGAACGTGGGTCCCTCCTCATCCACGTGGACCCCTCCATCTCCAGGACATCAATCGCCAGATTAATCCCTCTAATTAAAGTAGTGGGTGACGACCCTGATTCTACTCCTGAACTACCTACACAAGCAGTAGTTCACTATTGTTGCGGACCCGCCCACTTATGCTCCTATTTGTCATAACTATTTGCTATTTAGCCAGTCACTTATATAATGTTATTTTGTTTTTACTTTCATGGTGCAGGCACCGGTTGAACTTAGAAGGTCTTGTTAGTCAGTATTTGCTGCACAAGGAGCCTCAGTCAGTTGACCTTCCCTCCCTGCAACCCCAGAGCAGGCCTTGATAGTTGCCTTTGGCAGGGAAATATGTCCCTGGAAATTGTCAATCACTGCTAGTTATATTTTGGGGGTTTTCGTCTTGTCTTGTCTCCCTCTTCCTCTTGTCTCCATATCCCTTTCTAGCGACCTCAGATTTCTCAATCAAAGCCCCTACGGACTCTGACCTCGGCATTAGATGAGAATTCATCAGATGTGAAGTTCCTCGACTAACAAACAAGGAACACACAGAATTAATTTCTGTGGCTATTGCTGAGCTGTATTCTCCCTACACTTCACTCCCTTCTACACTACCATGGTGCAGTGTATGACCCTAAATGTCAAGGGACTCAACTCCAACGCCAAGAGGAGACTTTTGCTCTTGGAGTTGAAATCCCTCAAAGCGGACACTGTTTCTTCAGGAAACCCACTTTGAGGAAAAGTCCTCCTTTCGCTTTGCATCTCACCTATATCCCACTGCATACTCGGCCACCCATTCTCAGCCCACTGCCCCATCACAATTAAATCTTCAATATTAGATCCGCAGGGGCGCTATATCATTCTTAGAGGTAAACCTGCAGGTCAGTCAATCACGCTTTGTAATTTGTATGCCCTTAACACGTCCCAGATTCATTTTCTTAGCAGAGTGTTCCACAAGGTTTTCGGATTGGTTCTACTGGGAGGGGACTTTAACAACATTTTTTCTGACTCTATGGACTGGCTGACTCTGCCGGGCAGGCCCTTTCACTCAACACAACTGCGATTAGCCAGGGACTTTCGCAAATTATATACTCCTTATATGACCTTTGGCGACCTAATCATCCTACTGATAGGTCCTTCTCCTTTTACTCCGCCCCACATCCGAATTGATTTATCTTTTGGAACTATCTCCACTCTCCGTGTGTTAAAGGAGGCTCATATGGGTCAAATCACCTGGTCCGACCATGCCCCAGTAATGGTTGGAATAGACCTCGGGTCTGGACACACTCGTCAATGTCATTGGCGTCTTAATGACACTCTCCTTAAGAGACCACTATTACGGGACAAACTACGCAGTCACCTAAAATCCTATTTTGAGCTTAATAATGGGTCGGTGGGGAATATATGTTCCCTATGGGAGGCCCATAAGGCGGTAATAAGAGGGCACTGTATCGCCCTGGGCACATAACTAAAAAAAGGACTCGATAGCTACAGTACGGTCCCTGAAATCCTGTTTGAATAACCTGGAGGAGATAATGTCTGCCCACCCTACCCGCCGCACACTTAAGCATATAGTTGTTGTTAGAGCCCACCTACATAGGATAGTCCTAGGCAGGGTCGACAAACTAATGTTATACACCCGAGAACGGTATTATGCATGGGGGAATAAGCCCCACACTCTGTTGGCCAGACAACTTAGGAATCGCCCCCAACAAAAAGGTCCCTGTGCAGTTAAGGGAGCGGATGGGACCGTTCACTATGACCCCAGGGAAGTTGCAGAGCGATTCTCGACCTACTATGCCACCCTCTATAATCTGCCTAGTGACCTCCCCAGAAACGAAGGGACCAGAGAGCGCCTATTGAAGTCATATTTGGCCTCATGTAACCTCCCCACCCTCTCGACTGCAGATACTACTGCTCTTAATAGACCTGTGACTGTGGAAGAGATAGAGGAGGTTATTGACCACCTACCGGAGGGCAAGTCCCCGCGCCCTGATGGCTTCTCCTATACATATTATAAGATCTTTAAGACAGAACTGATCCCCCATATGGCAAATCTCTTTAATCGATTCCTAGCTGGTGATGCGGTACCTACTCCCATGTCCCACTCACATCCTACGTTGATCCCAAAACCCGGAAAGTACCCTCTCGATTGCCAAAATTACAGGCCCATTGCACTACTGATTTCGGACCTCAAGATTTTTACTAAAATATTGGCCTCCCGCTTAAACGCCTTTCTTCCATCATTGATTCATAAAGACCAGTTAGGGTTTGTCCTATGTTGTCAGGGCAGTGACAACACAAGCTGGAACATCGACTTGATGGAGGTGGTTGACCGTTCGGGGAAGGAGGCATTGCTTCATAGTTTAGATGCTGAAAAAGCGTTTGACCGCTTAAGTTGGCCAATTCTGTTTGTGACCTTGAAGGCATACGGTCTCTCTGGCCCCTTTGTTCAGGCCATTCGAGGCTTATACTTCTCCCCCACAGCGACAATGAAGCTTCCACATGCTGAGTCTCGACCAATACACATAGCCAATGGGATGTCCCCTATCCCCTTTCCTATTTGCAATGTGTATTGAATCCCTAGCGGCTACAATCAGGGCTTGCCCAGATGTCAGGGGGATCATGGTCAGGGATGAAGAGTTTAAGCTGTCACTATATGTGGACGATGTCCTTCTCACCCTCACTAAACTCCATATCTCCCTCCCAAACCTCCACTCCATTTTACAAGAGTTTGGACGTCTGTCGGGGTATAAAGTCAAGAACCATAGAACTGAGGGTCTCCCCCTCAATATTCCTCAGGCAACCCTTGGCTTCCTCCGGGCAAACTTTCCTTTCCATTGGAAGGAGGACTCTTTGCTATACTTGGGTGTGGACCTCCCCCCCCCCCGTTACACAGACCTCTACAGGACAAATTTCCCATGCATGTATAAAGAAATTAGAGATCTCATTGCCAAATGGCACACACTCCCATTATCCTTCCTAAGCCGCATTGCGGCGGTAAAAATGACAATCTTACCTAACATCCTGTACCTGTTTGAGACCTTACCCGTTCTGGTCCCCCTCAAAGACTTAAAAAAATATAAAAATAAAATAATATGGTTTCATAAGTGTGTACACCCTTAAACTAATGCTTTGTTGAAGCACCTTTTGATTTTATTACAGCACTCAGTCCTTTTGGGTATGAGTCTATCAGCATGGCACATTTTGACTTGGCAAGATTTGCCCACTCTTCTTTGCAAAAACACTCCAAATCTGTCAGATTGCGAGGACATCTCCCGTACACAGCCCTCTTCAGATCATTCCACAGATTTTCAATGGATTCAGGGCTGGGCTCTGGCTGGGCCATTCCAAAACTTTAATCTTCTTCTAGTGAAGCCATTCCTTTGTTGAATTGGATGTAGTGTATGCTTTGGGTCGTTGCAAGTTCCTCTGCATGTTCAGCTTTCTAGCAGAAGCCTGAAGGTTTTGTGCCAATGTTGACTGGTATTTGGAACTGTTCATAATTCCCTCAAGCTTAACTAAGGACCCAGTTCCAGCTGAAGAAAAACAGCCCCAAAGCATGATGCTGCCACCAACATGCTTCACTGTGGGTATGGTGTTCTTATAGTCATTAGAGATGTCGCGAACGCAAATTTCCGCAAATGTTCGCGAACGGACGAACCGGGGGAACCGCCATTGACTTCAATAGGCAGGCGAATTTTAAAACCCACAGGGACTCTTTCTGGCCACAATAGTGAATGAAAAGTTGTTTCAAGAGGACTGACACCTGGACTGTGGCATGCCAGAGGGGGATCCTTGGCAAAACTCCCATGGAAAATTACGTAGTTGACGCAGAGTCTGGTTTTAATCCATAAAGGGCATAAATCACCTAACATTCCTAAATTGTTAGGAATAACGTGCTTTAAAACATCAGGTATGATGTTGTATCGATCAGGTAGTGTAAGGGTTACGCCCGCTTCACAGTGACAGACCAAACTATGACAGACCAAACTCCCCGTTTAACGCACAGCAAACAACCGCAAACAGTCCATTTGCACAACCGCAAACTCTCCATTTGCACAAGGTTGGATACCAAGCTAGCCATGTCCTGTTCCTTGTCCTCACTGACGTCATTGAAAGTCTCTTCCTCCACCCACCCACGTACAACACCAAGGGTCCCCGAAAGGTGACAACAAGCCCCCTGGGACGCCTGCTGTGGTTGGTCTTCCGCCTCCTCAAAGCCACCTTTCTCCTCTGACTCCTCTTCTTCAGACTCCTCTCTCTGCGTTTGCGCAGGTCCAGCAATTGACGACGACAAGGCTGCTTCTGGTGGTGATGGTGACCACAACTCTTCCTCTTCATGCTCATCTACGGCCTGATCCAAAAAAAACGCATATGGGATGAGGTCGATGATGTTGCCTTGGGTTTGACTGACCAGGTTTGTCACCTCCGCAAAAGGACGCATGAGCCTACAGCCATTGTGCATGAGCATTCAGTAACGCGGCCAAAAATAACCCAGCTCCGCAGAGGCTGTCCTCTTTTTTTTCAATTAAAAAAAATCTTCTTACCAGTTTAATCTCTGTTTTGTCCCCTATCAGGGGCCGTGTATGGAATAGATTTTAGGAACCGGGAGATGGAAAAAGATGCTTGGTCGGTCCTCTTACTTCAAATTCGGGGCACTGTGCGTACGCCTTGCGATGTACTGTGCTACCAGATATGAGAGGTATGTTAAGTACTACTATTCCTATCAGTTTAATCCCTGTTACGTCCCCTATTAGGGGACGTGTATGGAATAGATTTTAGGAACTGGGAGATGGAAAAAGATGCTTGGTCGGTCCTCTTGCTTCCAATTTGGGGCATGGCGCGTGCGCCGTGCAATGTACTGTGCAATCCCAATATGAGTGGTATGTTAAGTAGTACTATTCCTATCAGTTTAATCCCTGTTACGTCCTCTATCAGGGGCCGGTGTATGGAATAGATTTTAGGAACCGGGAGATGGAAAAAGATGCTTGGTCGGTCCTCTTACTTCCAATTTGGGGCACTGTGCGTACGCCTTGCAATGTACTGTGCTACCAGATATGAGTGGTATGTTAAGTAGTACTATTCCTATCAGTTTAATCCCTGTTACGTCCCCTATCAGGGGCCGGTGTATGGAATAGATTTTAGGAACCAGGAGATGGAAAAAGATGCTTGGTCGTCCTCTTACTTCCAATTTAGGGCACTGTGCGTACGCCTTGCAATGTACTGTGCTACCAGATATGAGAGGTATGTTAAGTACTACTATTCCTATCAGTTTAATCCCTGTTACGTCCCCTATCAGGGGACATGTATGGAATAGATTTTAGGAACCGGGAGATGGAAAAAGATGCTTGGTTGGTCCTCCTACTTCCAATTTGGGGCACTGTGCGTGTGCCATGCAATGTACTGTGCTACCCTATATGAGTGGTATGTTAAGTAGTACTATTCCTATCAGTTTAATCCCTATTATGTCCCCTATCAGGGGCCGGTCTATGGAATAGATTTTAGGAACCGGGAGATGGAAAAAGATGCTTGGTTGGTCCTACTTCCAATTTGGGGCACTGCGCGTGCGCCGTGCAATGTACTGTGCCACCAGATATGAGTGGTGTGTTAAGTAGTACTATTCCTATCAGTTTAATCCTAGGGGACGTGTATCGAATAGATTTTAGACAACCGCAAAGAGTTGTCAATAGTTGACACACTCATGACATCAATTTTATTCCTCTATGCGTCAATCTTGGTGTAGTGATGACTGTGCTCATGCGCACGGTCAGGAGATTGCAGGCGATGGCAGTTTTTCAAAGCCTATGGTCGTGCTGAGGTAGTTCAGTGACAGTTAAGTGACCCAGAAAACAATGATTCTGCAGTGTGGGCCCATTGTTGGCCTAGTAGGCTTTAATGATCACCTTAGATGATCACAAAGAAAATTAATGTTTTTTCTATGCAAAATTAACCAGCCGATCGCCTTTGGTCTGTTCACAATGAAGCAACAACCTTATCATCTGGGGTGTGCCAACATTGCCAACACACTCATAGAGGTGATCGCTTCATTGTGATACACAAGCCCCTTCACCACAACAAGGTAACGATCATGAAGGGGAATTGACACATATATGTGCCTTTTTTTTGTTTTGTTTTTGCAGCCACAGTGCAGCACCAGAGGACAGAACAATTAGGCATGTACACATGCCTGAAAAATTAGGTATTGTTGCAGCCGCTGCTGTAGCAGTGGCCGGAAAAATTTATGTTTTCCAGGCAGAAAGTACACTAAAACATTGCGGCTTGAACCCTAGTTGGTGGCGGAGAAGTCACGCAAGTCATCCGGCATGCAGAGATAAAATACAGCAGCGTGTGGACCATTTTTAGCCCAAGGCATCTCATCTCATCAGGCCTTTTTTAATGAAATGTATCGCCCACTGTCAGTCCCTTTGGGATCCATGCCTCATTTATCTTAATAAAGGTGAGGTAATCTAGACTTTTTTGACCTAGGCGACTTCTCTTCTCAGTGACAATACCTCCTGCTGCACTGAAGGTCCTTTCTGACAGGACACTTGAAGCGGGCCAGGCCAGAAGTTGGGGATAGCTCAGGCCACAGGTCAAGCCTGCACACCCAGTAGTCAAGGGGTTCATCGCTCCTCAGAGTGTCGATATATGCAGTTAAGGCAAGGTAGTCTGCTACCTGTCGGTCGAGTCGTTCTCTGAGGGTGGACCCGGAAGGGCTGTGGCGATGCGTAGGACTTAAAAAGCTCCGTATGTCCTTCATCAATAACACGTCTGTAAAGCATCCTGTCCTTGCCGGCGTGGTCGTAGTAGTAGGAGGAGGATTACTTTCACCTCTTCCCCTGTTAGATTCCCGTTGTGCTGTGACATCACCCTTATATGCTGTGTAAAGCATACTTTTTAACTTGTTTTGGAACTGCTGCATCCTTTCCGACTTCCGTTAATTCGGTAACATTTCAGGCACTTTCTGCTTATACCGGGGGTCTAGTAGCGTGGCCACCCAGTAAAGGTCATTCTCCTTCAGCCTTTTTATACGAGGGTCCCTCAACAGGCACGACAGCATGAAAGACCCCATTTGCACAAGGTTGGATGCCGAGCTACTCGTGTCCCGTTCCTCATCCTCACTGATCTCACTGAAGGTCTCTTCTTCCCCCCAGCCATGTACAACACCACGGGTACCAGATAGGTGACAACGAGAACCCTGGGATGCCTGCTGTGGTTGGTCTTCCTCCTCCTCAAAGCCACATTCCTCCTCTGACTCCTCTTCCAGCGTTGCCGCAGGTCCAGCAAGCGATGCTGATAAGGCTGTTTCTGGTGGTGATGGTGACCACAACTCTTCCTCTTCCTGCTCATCTACGGCCTGATCCAGCACTCTTCGCAGGGCATGCTCCAGGAAGAAAACAAATGGGATGAGGTCGCTGATGGTGCCTTCGGTGCGACTAACTAGGTTTGTTACCTCCTCAAAAGCATGCATGAGCCTACAGGCATTGCGCATGAGCGTCCAGTAACGTGGCAAAAAAATACCCAGCTCCACGGAGGCCGTCCTACTCGTTGACGACTTTTTCTTGTTGGAGCAGGTGGTCGAACATTAGGAGTGTTGAATTCCAACGTGTCGGGCTGTCGCAAATCAAGCGCCTCACTGGCATGTTGTTTTGCCGCTGAATATCTGAAAAGTGCGCCATGGCCCTGTAGGAACACCTGAAATGGCCACACACCTTCCTGACCTGCTTGAGGACGTCCTGTAAGCCTGGGTACTTATGCACAAAGCGTTGTACGATCAGATTCAACACATGTGCCATGCACGGCACATGTGTCAACTTGCCTAAATTCAATGCCACAAATTGCTTCCGTTGTGACACACACCACTTTGCCGATCTCCAGTTGGTGCGGAGTCAGCCACTGATCCACCTGTGCGTTCAGGGCAGACAGGAGTGCTGGTACGGTGTGACTCTCTGCTTTTAGGCAAGTCAACCCCAAGACGGCGTGACACTGTCATATCCGGGATGTGGAATAGCCCCTGGGGAGCTGAGGGTGCAGTTGATGTGGAGCAAGATGCAGCAGCAGAAGAGGACTCAGCCGAGGTTAGCGAAGAGGATGGAGTAGGAGGAGTAGAGGAGGTGGCAGTAGGCCTGCCTGCAAGTCGTGGCGGTGTCACCAACTTCTCTGCAGAGCCACGCATTCCATGCTTGGCAGCCGTCAGCAGGTTTACCCAATGCGCAGTGTACGTGATATACCTGTCCTGACCGTGCTTTGCAGACCTGGTTTCAGTGGTCAGATGGACCCTTGCCCCAACACTGTGTGCCAGACATGCCATGACTTCCTTTTCCACAATAGAGTACAGGTTGGGGATTGCCTTTTGTGAAAAGAAATTTTGGCCGGGTACTTTCCACTGCGGTGTCCCAATAGCTACACATTTTTTGAAGGCCTCAGACTCCACCAGCTTGTATGGTAAAAGCTGTCGGGCTAAGAGTTCCGACAAGCAAGCTGTCAGACTCCGGGCAAGGGGGTGACTCTGTGACATTGGCTTCTTACGCTCAAACATTTCCTTGACAGACACCTGACTGTGGGCAGATGAGCAGGAACTGCTCAAGGCGGAGTGGCGGGTGGTTGAGAGGGGGCAAGGAGGACTGCAGTGGTTCACGTGGCTGAAGATGCTGGACCAGGAGGAGAATGGTGGCTTTGAGTTTGTGTGCTGCTTGTACTCGTCATCATGTGTTGATCCCATAGGCGTTTGTGATGTGAGATTATGTGCCTTCGCAAAGCAGTTGTACCTAGGAGGGTGTTGGACTTCCCACGACTCAGTTTCTTTTGGCACAGGTTGCAAATGGCATCGCTGTTATCAGCAGACACACAAAAAAAAAGCCAAACTGCTGAGCTTTGCAATGATGGCATTCTGGTGGTGGCAACAGCATGCGTTTATTGGCGTGCTGTCTGGCTGACCCCGGGTGCCAATACATGCTGTCTGACTGTGCCACTAGCTCCTTGCGACGACCTCCCCCTGCTTCCAACTCGTCTCCTCCTCCTCTCTGTCTCCCCATCTGAACTTTTTCCCCTGTTCTTCTTCTCTTCGAGCAGGCACCCACGGACATATCATCATCATCAACCGCTTCACTTGTATCTGACAACTGAGCAAAGGAAGCAGCAGTAGCTACAACATCATCATCATCATCACACCGTTCGTCCATGTGTGTAATGCTGCCTGACTGAGACATATCCCTGTTATCTACATCCCCTGGCAATAATGGCTGCGCATCACTAATTTCTTCCAACTGGTGTGTAAATAACTCCTCTGAGGGATCAAGTGAAGCAGCTGTGGTGCTCGTGTTGGTTGTGGCGGCAGGCAGGCGAGTGGTAACTTGAGAGGTGCCCGAATCTGAGCTTGAGGAGGATGGTGCGTCAAGGTTCCGAGCGGAAGCTGTAGAAGATTGGGTGTCCTGTGTTAGCCAGTCAACTATGTCCTCAGAACTTTTCGAGTTCAGGGTACGTGGCCGCTGAACACTGGGCGTTATTCTAGGGCAGTAGTTGACACAGTACACGCTGTAGGCCTGACACACACACTTGCAGGCAACTGAAATTATATTACAGTCAAAAAAGTATCATGACCGGCGTGCCGATCACATACGTGACGCAAAGGGAGGGAAATGGGAAGGCTCTGTCGTCCCTAGACGGGTTCCTTACCCGTACGCCGATCACGTGCCTAAACCCTGGCTTTCCCTAAAATGAGCCCTACATAGTGAATAGGGCGGTGAGAACACTAGTCCGCACCACTAACTCTAAAGGAAAACACCAAGGAGAGGACAGACAATACAGACAAAACATATAATCCCAGGTGGGCGACAACAGCGGACAACAAAAGCCTAACAGGGATCCGGAGGGTAACGCTCTGGAACAACAACCAGGAATCACAGCTACACAGCTCCAGTGGGTCAGTATAGAAGTCCAGGCAGGAAGCTCTATATCTGGCAACCAGAGAAGTGGGAGAGGGGAATATAAGGAGGTTGGGATTGCTGGACAAGAAACAGCTGAGGAGAAGAAGCTACGGATCCCTGAGTGAGCCAAAAAGGGTTGCAAGGCAAACCCAGAAAGCTACCATTAAGAAACAGCACTATCTTTAGACATAGAGCGCACAGCCACCCACTACGACTTCCTGACCCCGGGTATAATGGAGTCAGATGTGGCTCTTGGCACACTCGTGACAAAAATATATATATTTTTTTTAATGTAACTGATGAGTGGTGGCACTGGGCACTGGTAGTAGTTGGCACAGTACACGCTGTAGGCCTGACACACATGCTTGCAGGCAACTGAAATTATATTTCAGTCAAAAAAAGTTTAGTTTTTTTTTTAAATGTAATCTACTGTGACACCAGATATGAATGGTGGCACTGTGCACTGGCAGTAGTTGGCACAGTGTATGCTGACTCCTATTTACCATGATTTTGAATGTGATTGCTTAATTCTGAACACAGCTACATCCCCAGTTATAAGAGGTTGTGCACACTAATGCAACCACATTATTTTATTTTCTTCCCTCCACCTAAAATATTTCAGTTTGTTTTTCAATTGAGTGGTACAGTTTATAGGTCACATTAAAGGTTGAAAAAGTTCTGAAATTATTTATCTTTGTCAAATTTTTTTACAGCACAGAAACCTGACATTTTAACAGGGGTGTGTAGACTAATTATATTCACTGTATATACCAGGGTGATGGAAATATGGACCCTGGAATATACGACTGCAATGTTCCAGGACAAAATAGATCTATTTCATGCTATTTGGGATGTTTGGAACAATTACTGGGCTACTAGGCATCCCTGAGTAGAGCCCAAGAGAATTATGTATTCCCTCCCCCCCCCGATGTGTCTTTGTATGTATTGTCTATGTCTTTCTTTATTAGTGTTATTCAAATAGGTTTCAGCTTAGATCACACACACCCTAATATTAGATCAATGTAGCTACTCCCTCACGAGAGTTCCTTATACGTTGGGACATCCTTATAATTGTCTTTCTTTTTTTTAATTACTTTTCATTTTTCATTTTTTTTCTATATCCATTTTTATCAAAGAAATAAGTACGACAAGACGCTGGATTCTTAAGTAACCTTTATTGGTTCTTGATTGATTTACATTGCACATAAAACGTGAAGTTATAGTATATGTTTTTTTTGTTGCATATTGCTTTGCTCACGTTACCTTGTACAATTGTGCATACAGTTGAAACACTATTGTTTTGTTGTATTTCAAAAAAAATGCGCTTATATAAAAAAAAAAAGAAATATCATTAGGTCATTAGGATATCACCACCCTAAAAATAAACCTTATTGGCTTTTTAAGGTCCACGAATAACCTAATATGTTAAATTGCGTAAAAATGTTTTTTACAGCTTCTCCCCTGTGTGAATTCTCATATGATTAACAAGATATGATTTTAGTGTAAAACATTTCCCACATTCTGAACATGAATATGGCTTCTCTCCTGTGTGAATTCTCTCATGATTAACAAGATCAGATTTTTGTGTAAAACATTTCCCACATTCTGAACATGAATACGGCTTCTCACCTATGTGAAATTTCTGATGTGTAACAAGCTTTGATTTAAATCTAAAACATTTACCACATTCTGAACATGAATATGGCTTCTCTTCTGTGTGAATTCTCACATGTGTAACAAGTTTTGATTTATTTGGAAAACACTTCCCACATTCTGAACATGTATATGGTTTCTCCCCTGTGTGAATTCTCTCATGTTTAACAAGATGCAATTTTAATGTAAAACATTTCCCACATTCTGAACATGAATATGGCTTCTCTCCTGTGTGAATTCTCTCATGTTTAACAAGATCTGTTTTTTGTGTAAAACATTTTCCACATTCTAAACATGAATACGGCTTCTCTCCTGTGTGAATTTTCTGATGTGTAACAAGATTTGATTTCCCTATAAAACATTTACCACATTCTGAACATGAATACGGCTTCTCTCCTGTGTGAATTTTCTGATGTGTAACAAGATTTGATCTATTTGGAAAACACTTCCCACAATCTGAACATGAAAATGGCTTTTCTCCTGTGTGAATTCTCTCGTGTGTAGAAAGATATGATTTTTGTGTAAAACATTTCCCACATTCTGAACATGAATGTGGCTTCTCTCCTGTGTGGCATCTTTCATGTATAACAAGATAAGATTTATATTTAAAACATTTCCCACATTCTGAACATGAATATGGCTTCTCTAATATGTCAATTCCTCTGTGTGTAAAAAGACCTGAGCTTTCTGTGAACTCTTTACCACAGTGAAACCTTTCATCCCCTTTTTGACTTGTATGTGTGGTAACAATCTGTGATTGGTCAGGAGAAGGCCCCTCATGATTAGGATTATAGGATATATCTGTATTGTAAAGTCCTGGATGTACGTTAAGGGTAATGATGTTTTTTCCTGAAGACCGTTGCAGGATATCTTCATCCTTTATTGATAACAAACATTTTTCCTCAGAATTCTTGCTGGGATTTTCTGTTAAGATAAAAATTAGAAATAGCATTTTTTCCCCCAAAACTAGATAAGCATTCCTATTAGTCTGGAAGTGGATTCAACAGGAAGGAGAAACATAAGCCATTCTCCTGGATTTCAGTAAAAAAAAATAAAAAAAACAGCACCAAAAACTGCACATAGGACTGAACTGATTGAGACTCTCATGGCAGTCACAGAGTCACAGCATGTTGCATGGTGACACCATTAAAATACATTACATGAGATGTCTCGCGACTTTGTCGCATGACATCATCACTGGAGCCCTAGCTTAAATCAAAATAACGATTAATTGAACATTTTTCTGTGGTTACAATTATTGGACCGATATTTTGTTAGCGATGTGCGGGCAGACTGCGGCCACCCCTCTCTGCTGTCTCCATCCCTGCAGGCAGTGGTTTCTCTGGGATAAATGAAGGTGCTCTGCATAGCAAGCATACCCTGACGTATCACTGGCACTGCTCCTATTAATGGGAGTACCATCTGTCCCAAGGAAACACGATTCAATCAAAGAGCGGAGGGAGTACCACCTTTTAGTGGAGGGCAATATATATAACAACAGAGAAAGTCCGCAGCACTCCTTGAAGTAAAAAATGTGCAGTTTATTCACACATGTCAGAAAATTGACAATGTTTCAGTTCTCTCACAGAACCTTTCTCAAGTCTGGTGACCTGACTTGAGAAAGGTTCTGTGAGAGAACTGAAACGTTGTCAATTTTCTGACATGTGTGAATAAACTGCAAATTTTTTACTTCAAGGAGTGCTGCGGACTTTCTCTGTTGTTTATCCGTCCTGTATCGAGGGACCACCGCGGGCACCGTACAACTATTTACTGCATGCGAAGGAGTGCTGCCTAACCTTTTATATGGATATATATGTGTATGTATATATATACAGTACAGACCAAAAGTTTGGACACACCTTCTCATTCAAAGAGTTTTCTTTATTTTCATGACTATGAAAATTGTAGATTCACACTGAAGGCATCAAAACTATGAATTATCACATGTGGAATTATATACATAACAAAAAAGTGTGAAACAACTGAAAATCGGTCATATTCTAGGTTCTTCAAAGTAGCCACCTTTTGATTTGATTACTGCTTTACACACTCTTGGCATTCTCTTGATGAGCTTCAAGAGGTAGTCACCTGAAATGGTCTTCCAACAGTCTTGAAGGAGTTCCCAGAGATGCTTAGCACTTGTTGGCCCTTTTGCCTTCACTCTGCGGTCCAGCTCACCCCAAACTATCTCGATTGGGCTCAGGTCTGGTGACTGTGGAGGCCGGGTCATCTGGCGCAGCACCCCATCACTCTCCTTCATGGTCAAATAGCCCTTACACAGCCTGGAGGTGTGTTTGGGGTCATTGTCTTGTTGAAAAATAAATGATGGTCCAACTAAACGCAAACCGGATGGAATAGCATGCCGCTGCAAGATGCTGTGGTAGCCATGCTGGTTCAGTATGCCTTCAATTTAGAATAAATTTCCAATAATGTCACCAGCAAAGCACCCCCACACCATCACACCTCCTCCTCCATGCTTCACGGTGGGAACCAGGCATGTAGAGTCCATCCGTTCACCTTTTCTGCGTCGCACAAAGACACGGTGGTTGGAACCAAAGATCTCAAATTTGGACTCATCAGACCAAAGCATAGATTTCCACTGGTCTAATGTCCATTCCTTGTGTTCTTTAGCCCAAACAAGTCTCATCTGCTGGTTGCCTGTCCTTAGCAGTGGTTTCCTAGCAGATATTCTACCATGAAGGCCTGATTCACACAGTCTCCTCTTAACAGTTGTTCTAGAGATGTGTCTGCTGCTAGAACTCTGTGTGGCATTGACCTGGTCTCTAATCTGAGCTGCTGTTAACCTGCGATTTCTGAGGCTGGTGACTCGGATGAACTTATCCTCCGCAGCAGAGGTGACTCTTGGTCTTCCTTTCCTGGGGTGGTCCGCATGTGAGCCAGTTTCTTTGTAGCGCTTGATGGTTTTTGTAACTGCAATTTTTCAGACTGACTGACCTTCATTTCTTAAAGTAATGATGGCCACTCGTTCTTCTTTACTTAGAATTTGTATTATGGCAAGAAAAAAGCAGCTAACAGTCTATTCAGTAGGACTATCAGCTGTGTATCCACCTGACTTCTCCACAAGGCAACTGATGGTCCCAACCCCATTTATAAGGCAAGAAATCCCACTTATTAAACCTGACAGGGCACACCTGTGAAGTGAAGACCATTTCAGATGACTACCTCTTGAAGCTCATCAAGAGAATGCCAAGAGTGTGCAAAGCAGTAATCAAAGCAAAAGGTGGCTACTTTGAAGAACCTAGAATATGACATATTTTCAGATGTTTCACACTTTTTTGTTATGTATATAATCCCACATGTGTTAATTCATAGTTTTGATGCCTTCAGTGTGAATCTACAATTTTCATAGTCATGAAAATAAAGAAAACTCTTTGAATGAGGTGTGTCCAAACTTTTGGTCTGTACTGTATATATATATATATATATATATATATATGTTGTATGCTTCGGTAAACAGCAGCTGGATATGGTAGGAGTACCTCCACCAGCTTCAGCTTATTTTGGGAGTACCACCTGTCTTTGGAAGACAAGACTATTTCAGTGGCAGCTGGGAGTACCACCCTTCTGTGCAGGGCAATACACTCAGCTATGTGTAATATATAAGAAATTAAGCATTTTCAGCAGGACATTACAGGACTACCACCAGCACCATCCTGAGCTGCTTTCAATGGCTCAACTAATAAAGTTTTGCTTCCTATAAAGCAGATCCTGGATTTGAGACCCAGCAATATTCCCCTAAGCACCTCCATCAATTCCACAGGACTTTATTTTACTGCACTTTGTACTGAGCATGTGTGAGATATCAGCAGCAGCAGGAGAGGAGGTGCACTGAAAGGAGCTCGTCAGTTAAGCCATAGATGGTCAGAGAATAAGGAGAGGTCATGAATACAGGACTCAGGAGCGCTCTTACTTTCTAGATGGGGTCATAAATGCTCATTTTAAGATCAGCCATTCTGATACAGAATTTCAAAGTAAGTAAGTACACCGGCCTCATCAGGTCTAAGAGATCTCCTTAATACTACATGTCTCCTGTATTGAGAATTTAGTGAGAGATTCTCTATTATATTTTTTTTTACATTACTTTTTTTAATTAAAGTTTTACATCCAACAAATATGTAGCAGCTTCACATTTGTTACAGCAGTAATAAGTAATAAAGATATAAGATCTTCCATTATCACCTGATTACATTTATATTACATATGTAAACTGCCTGATAGAAACATATAGGAAAAGAAACATAAATAAAACTAAATGAAAGTAATAAACCTTTCAAGTATCAGATCTGGTCCGAGTCTGTAGGGAGAGTCTTATATCTCACCTAATTCCGACAACAGTCCAAGATCGAGAGTCAGAGGGAATGTCTGAGATTTCCCCAAACTAAGACTGCTCTTCTATCTTCATCGTCCTCGTCCCTATTTTGGAGCGGTTTTTGGGGTGTGCTTACTCCATAGGGCCCACAAGGTCTTAAATGCCTCATATCTGTTTAGTCTGATTGCAGCCATTTCCTCCACAGAGATCCTCTATAATATTATGGACAATCTGGTCCTGACCACACAATCCTACATTTACTAAGATCATGCACCATGAGGTGAAGCGCACGTCTCAGGGAGAATCCACGGACATGACAATGCGGTCTGTAAGGTCTAATGGCCGCACAGTCACCAGATCTCGGGTCTATAGACATCTTTTGAGTTTTTTATCTCATGACTTGTATTTCTTGATGGCACCATTTTGGGGCACATTTAATCGGTTTAGGTTTTATTTATTTTATTTAAGGGAACATATAAAGCCCCGCTATTCCTCCGATGTTCCTTGTGGATTTTTTAGCAGTTTTTTGCACAGTGACCATTACTCAATGGGACGGCACGAATGAAGTGACACCAGAGATGGAGATTATTTATGATGTTTTACTCAATACAAATATATTTTATGAACAAAAAAAAGTGATGTTTTTTGTTTTTTTCCTTACAAGACACAACTATTTGCTGTTCCCGTCGATGAGCCGGTACGAGGCTCTTATTGTTTTACCGAGTTGTCATTTTTAATGGTTCCATTTTGGGGAACTTACAATTTATTGAAGAAAACCACAGAAATGCACTTAGTAAAGTAGATGCATACACTATATATGGACTAAGTCCTCATTCTGATATGATAATATCTGAGACACTTAGCCAATATATTTTGATCAAAACACATCTAAGCCCGCCTACCGAACGCCAAGGTGGTCTCAGGTCAGACGGGTCCTACGCTAAACCTACCTAAGCCATTGGGCTTCTATGTTCAGGAGCGCAGACACCGCACATATGGTGTGCTGCTCCTAGTCACCTCCATGTGCATCCAGCAACCAATGGGAGGAGGAGCAAGCACAGCCACATGTACCACCTAATCAAGGCGCTCTATTGGATAGGGGAGAGGGCAAAAGTGCAGAGGAATGCTACTCCCAAGATAATAGGTGCGCATTCACACTTGAAGGTGCCACTCCCTCAAGCATACACTACATAGACAAAAAAATCACAGAAAAAACTAAGATAAAAACATCCTGCACGATATAATATGGAAACTGCGGATGTCCCTGGCCATATCATTAAAGAAAACCAGGGACATCCGCACTTTCCATATCATATCGTGCAGGATGTTTTTATCTTAGTTTTTTCTGTGTTTGTTACTTACAATTTATTGACTAATTAAAAAAAAATTGGGGGTGGAAAATGGAAAAAATACGGAATCCAGCTTTTTGTTTTTTCACACACTGCTCTGTTCTATATGAATACGTTCTCCTTATTCTAGGGGTCGTTATAAATGTGTCTGAACCAAATATATAGAACAATTCTAACGACGTTATTTTTCATTGTATACAGGTTTTTTTCTTTTTTTTTTTGTGCGGAGGGGGAAGAATCCTACATGTCTTTCTTCCTAGGGCACTTGAAGCTGTGATCCTTTTATCACTTGTATAATGCTTTGCAGTTGATAGTTTTCCATAGCATTACTGGCGGTAGTACACTGACCGGCCATCTATTAGGCTGCACCGCTGGGGTCTCCTATTACACAGCAGGTCTGGGGTCTTTGTGAGGCCTCTGGGCGCCATTGTACCTGATTGGAACCTCACAATGACATTTTGGGGTGTCTATGGCCAGACAGATGGAGACCCAGCCTCGTCTCAACCACTTAGATGTTGCTACACATATGATGGACATTTACATTATGAGCCCAGTGTATTCATCAGATATGGACTCCCCCCCCCCCCCCCCCCCTCATACTACTGACTGACAGTAATAGGGAGAAAGCTGTCAATCAGCGGCAGGTGGGCAGTAAGAGCCTCATCTCCGGACTCCTAGCACTCACACTGCACTGCCACCATCAGTGACTTCTCCAGAACTACTGCAGAGTGATAGACCAGAGACATCAGCCGGTCACCGCTCAGAGAGGGGGCATAAGGGGGGAAAGGTTCCCTCCATAGACCCTTATAGGAGACCCCCAGAAGACATGTTCCCGGAGAGCTGTATAGTGGGCACTAGATTATAGACATCAGCCGGTCACCGCTCAGAGAGGGGCATAAGGGGGGAAAGGTTCCCTCATAGACCCTTATAGGAGACCCCCAGAAGACATGTTCCTGGAGAGCTGTATCGTGGGCACTAGGTTATAGACATCAGCCGGTCACTGCTCAGAGAGGGGGCATAAGGGGGGAAAGGTTCCCTCATAGACCTTATAGGAGACCCCCAGAAGACATGTTCCCGGAGAGCTGTATAGTGGGCACTAGATTATAGACATCAGCCGGTCACCGCTCAGAGAGGGGCATAAGGGGGGAAAGGTTCCCTCTGTAGACCCTTATAGGAGACCCCCAGAAGACATGTTCCCAGAGAGCTGTATAGTGGGCACTAGATTATAGACATCAGCCGGTCACCGCTCAGAGAGGGGGCATAAGGGGGAAAGGTTCCCTCCATAGACCCTTATAGGAGACCCCCAGAAGACATGTTCCCGGAGAGCTGTATAGTGGGCACTAGATTATAGACATCAGCCGGTCACCGCTCAGAGAGGGGGCATAAGGGGGGAAAGGTTCCCTCATAGACCCTTATAGGAGACCCCCAGAAGACATGTTCCTGGAGAGCTGTATAGTGGGCACTAGATTATAGACATCTGACTGCTGATATCACAGCCTAAGGTTGTTCTATAGGAATATCCTGAAGACAACATGTCCCCCTGTGACTTGTGTGCAGAGTTGTCAGGAGACCTTGTGTGTTGTCAGATGTCTCCTCAGTTCTTACCCCCAGCCTCATATATGAAATATAGAAGTAAGATGAGGAGCTTTCTTCTCCGCTGTTATTATTGGGGGATTTCTTCACTAATTTATTTGATTTTAGGGAAATCACCAAAATGTCTGGATCTATTGTAATATCTGCTGACGAGCCCAAAATGATGCTTAACCCTAGAGCAGCAGCAGCCGGTGATCAGATTCTCCTCCTGCCCTGAAGGCACCAAGGACAGAATCTAAAGTCACTTTCCCCATTCATGATTCCATACCTGTGGTGACATCTCCTGGAATGTCCTCCTCCACCTCACTCTTACACGGGGGATCACCCATCATCCACTCTTCATCCTCCACTTTAATAATAATCAGTTCTTCCCGATTTGTCATCTGTAACAATTCAGTACAATACAGAAGACATGAGGGAAATCTAACAGATCCACAGAAGAGACCCCCACAATCTATGACCCCTCTATGACTGCAGGACCCCCCTATATAGATGTGTATAGGGCTCAGCTCCATCTACCTGAGGGTTCTCTGGGACCTTCTCCTCTGGACAGTCCTGGGAATACAGAGGACGGGGACATTTCTCTGGTGGATTTCTCCTCCTGGATCCATCTGTGGAGACACAAGCACACAGTGACTGAATACATGGCCTCCTGTAGATCTGTCTATAGATCAGACTCTTCTCTCGGCTCCTTCGCTTCTAGGTTTAGTGATCGGAGAAAATAACACTGGAGGGTTTCCTGAAATCTCCCTCTGACAGAAGCTCCGACGTCAGGCTCTATAAAGTCACACAGGGGCGGACATTGCCCAGAAGCTCCATGTATAATCTACACTGTATACACTGAACATGACTGCTCTTACCCTGTGATATAAGAGGCTGGTGCTCCTCCATTACATGTCACTGCACACACGTGTATACACTGCACATGACGGCTCTTACCTTGTGATATAAGAGGCTGGTGCTCCTCCATTACATGTCACTGCACACACGTGTATACACTGCACATGACGGCTCTTACCTTGTGATATAAGAGGCTGGTGCTCCTCCATTACATGTCACTGCACACACGTGTACACACTGCACATGACGGCTATTACCTTGTGATATAAGAGGCTGGTGCTCCTCCATTACATGTCACTGCACACACGTGTACACACTGCACATGACGGCTCTTACCCTGTGATATAAGAGGCTGGTGCTCCTCCATTACATGTCACTGCACACACGTGTACACACTGCACATGACGGCTCTTACCTTACGATATAAGAGGCTGGTGCTCCTCCATTACATGTCACTGCACACACGTGTATACACTGCACATGACGGATCTTACCTTGTGATATAAGAGGCTGGTGCTCCTCCATTACATGTCACTGCACACACGTGTATACACTGCATATGACGGGTCTTACCTTGTGATATAAGAGGCTGGTGCTCCTCCATTACATGTCACTGCACACACGTGT
Source organism: Bufo gargarizans (assembly GCF_014858855.1). NCBI lineage: Eukaryota > Metazoa > Chordata > Amphibia > Anura > Bufonidae > Bufo > Bufo gargarizans. The sequence goes on along the minus strand of NC_058080.1, from coordinate 741,996,607 downwards.
ATACACTGCACATGACGGCTCTTACCTTGTGATATAAGAGGCTGGTGCTCCTCCATTACATGTCACTGCACACACGTGTATACACTGCACATGACGGCTCTTACCTTGTGATATAAGAGGCTGGTGCTCCTCCATTACATGTCACTGCACACACGTGTATACACTGCACATGGCGGCTCTTACCTTGTGATAATAGAGGCTGGTGCTCCTCCATTACATGTCACTGCACACATGTGTATACACTGAACATGACGGCTCTTACCTTGTGATATCAGAGGCTGGTGCTCCTCCATTACATGTCACTGCACACACACGTGTATACACTACACATGGCGGCTCTTACCCTGTGATATAAGAGGCTGGTGCTCCTCCATTACATGTCACTGCACACATGTGTATACACTGCACATGACGGCTCTTACCTTGTGATATAAGAGGCTGGTGCTCCTCCATTACATGTCACTGCACACACTGCACATGACGGGTCTTACCTTGTGATGTAAGAGGCTGGTGCTCCTCCATTACATGTCACTGCACACACGTGTATACACTGCACATGATGGGTCTTACCTTGTGATATAAGAGGCTGGTGCTCCTCCATTACATGTCACTGCACACACCGTGTATACACTGCACATGACGGCTCTTACCCTGTGATATAAGAGGCTGGTGCTCCTCCATTACATGTCACTGCACAAACGTGTATACACTGCACATGACGGCTCTTACCCTGTGATATAAGAGGCTGGTGCTCCTCCATTACATGTCACTGCACACACGTGTATACACTGCACATGACGGCTCTTACCCTGTGATATAAGAGGCTGGTGCTCCTCCATTACATGTCACTGCACACACGTGTATACACTGCACATGACGGCTCTTACCCTGTGATATAAGAGGCTGATGCTCCTCCATTACATGTCACTGCACACACGTGTACACACTGCACATGACGGGTCTTACCTTGTGATATAAGAGGCTGGAGCTCCTCCATTACATGTCACTGCACACACATGTATACACTGCACATGACGGCTCTTACCCTGTGATATAAGAGGCTGGTGCTCCTCCATTACATGTCACTGCACACACGTGTATACACTGCACATGACGGCTCTTACCTTGTGATATAAGAGGCTGGTGCTCCTCCATTACATGTCACTGCACACACGTGTATACACTGCACATGACGGCTCTTACCTTGTGATATAAGAGGCTGGTGCTCCTCCATCATGGCCTCCTTGTACAGATCCTTGTGTCCTTCTATATACTCCCACTCCTCCATGGAGAAATAGACAGCGACATCCTGAACCCTTATAGGAACCTGACAACACAATGACACCGTCATCACCCAGACCCCTCCAGTGCTGTTACTGGAGAATTTCCCAGCATTGTCACCTCTCCGGTCAGTAGCTCCATCATCTTGTGGGTGAGTTCTAGGATCTTCTGCTCATGTATCAGGGGGTGAGGGGGAGGCTCTGTGATGGGGTGAGGGGTCCTGCTCCGCCCTCCTGACTCCTGGAGATGGATGATGGGAGTCACACAGTCACCCGATATCTTCTTCACTATTGTGTACTCCTGTGGATGGAGAGAGACACTTAGGGAATAAACCCTTCAGGGGCCATGTGCTCTCCTCCGGCCCTCTCCTCCTGGTACAACGTGCCTACTTACCTTCTCATGGCTCTTACAACATGACTATTGGTCACTGGTCACATGACACATCACTCACCATACTGGGGGCTGATCTTCAGGTTCTCCGTCACTTGGAAGGTCTGGAGGCCGTTCTCCAGGACCCTGGACTCTTCCTATCACTTCCTATGATGGATTCTCCTTCCCGATGTCTGACTTGTTACAGACTACAATAAAGAGGAGAGAAATCTAGAAAAGTTTACCTCTCCGCTCAGCAGGGAGATGATCTCCAAGGTGAGGTCTAATATTCTTCTGCTGATCTCCTTCCTGTCCATCCTTGGTGGTCATTCAGGAGAAGAGGAGAGACCTGGAGGCTTCTAGTACTGCAGGCGCCTTTATGAGAAGAGGAGAGGAAATCATCCAGGGGACAAGACCAGATGTCACCTCCAGAACCGCACTTCCTGAGCCTGGAGGGGCCCCGCTTCTCAGAGCTCCCGCCACATGGATTCCAGGGGCCCCAACATGGAGATCTGTGGTGGCTCCACAGGAGATAAATGTCTGATAGATGCAGGTCCAACCTCTGGGCTGTGCTCAGCTGTGTCCAGAACTCCTAGAGAAGAGACTGGAGAGAGCTGAGCTCAGGCCGGGCCCCCCTCCATTCATTCTCCTCCTGGAGGCAGGGGCCCCTAACCAGGACAGTCAGGGGCCAGAGAATGATGACAACCCCCACTATCCCCACTCCTCCCCCATCATACTAAGCTGAGGAGCAGAGAAGGACTTATTGTGTGTAATGGAGGAGAATCTCCAGAGGTGACATGTCTGAGCTCTCCACCACACTGTCTCCTCACAGATCATCTTACCTGCAGGCTGGAGGAATGGCTGATACCAGAGAGAACAAGAGCCCTGACTACCGACCAGGACCTGCCCAGTATCTGCTGCACTGCCAGAGCTGAAGGACCTGGGGTGACGTCACCGTCATGTGATCAGTGCAGGGGGCGGGGCTCAGCAGTGGGGAGGGGAAGAACCTGGGGGGTGATGTCACCGTCATGTGACCAGTGCCGGGGGCGGGGCTGAACTTTAACAAAGATCACATGATGATGACATCACCCCAGGTCCTAGAATTACCTGAAGCCTCCAGCTTCTCCAGTTCTCTCCTCTTCTCCTGAAAGAGCCACCAAGGATGGACAGGAAGGAGATCAGCAGAAGAATATTAGACCTCACCTTGGAGATCATCTCCCTGCTGAGCGGAGAGGTAAACTTTTCTAGATTTCTCTCCTCTTTATTGTATTCTGTAACAAGTCAGACATCGGGAAGGAGAATCCATCATAGGAAGTGATAGGAAGAGTCCAGGGTCCTGGAGAACCTGAAGATAAGCCCTCAGTATGGTGAGTGATGTGTCATGTGACCAGTGACCAATAGTCATGTTGTAGGAGCCATGAGAAGGTAAGTAGGCACGTTGTACCAGGTGGAGAGGGCCGGAGGAGAGCACATGGCCCCTGAAGGGTTTATTCCCTAAGTGTCTCTCTCCATCCACAGGAGTACACAATAGTGAAGAAGACATCAGGGGACTGTGTGACTCCCATCATCCATCTCCAGGAGTCAGGAGGGCGGAGCAGGACCCCTCCCCCCATCACAGAGCTTCATCCTCACCCCCTGATACATGAGCAGAAGATCCTAGAACTCACCCACAAGATGATGGAGCTGCTGACTGGAGAGGTGACACTGCTGGGAATGCTGGGATATTCTCCAGTAACAGCACTGGAGGGGTCTGGGTGATGACGGTGTCATTGTGTTGTCAGGTTCCTATAAGGTGTCAGGACGTCACTGTCTATTTCTCCATGGAGGAGTGGGAGTATATAGAAGGACACAAGGACCTGTACAAGGAGGCCATGATGGAGGAGCACCAGCCTTTTATATCACAGGGTAAGACTCGTCATGTGCAGTGTATACACGTGTGTGCAGTGACATGTAATGGAGGAACACCAGCCTCTTATATCACAGGGTAAGAGCCGTCATGTGCAGTGTGTACACGTGTGTGCAGTGACATGTAATGGAGGAGCACCAGCCTCTTATATCACAAGGTAAGACCCGTCATGTGCAGTGTGTACACATGTGTGCAGTGACATGTAATGGAGGAGCACTAGCCTCTTATATCACAGGGTAAGAGCCGTCATGTGCAGTGTATACATGTGTGTGCAGTGACATGTAATGGAGGAGCACCAGCCTCTTATATCACAGGGTAAGAGCCGTCATGTGCAGTGTGTACACGTGTGTGCAGTGACATGTAATGGAGGAGCACCAGCCTCTTATATCACAAGGTAAGAGCCGTCATGTGCAGTGTATACACGTGTGTGCAGTGACATGTAATGGAGGAGCACCAGCCTCTTATATCACAAGGTAAGAGCCGTCATGTGCAGTGTATACACGTGTGTGCAGTGACATCTAATGGAGGAGCACCAGCCTCTTATATCACAGGGTAAGACCCGTAATGTGCAGTGTGTACACGTGTGTGCAGTGACATGTAATGGAGGAGCACCAGCCTCTTATATCACAAGATAAGAGCCGTCATGTGCAGTGTATACACGTGTGTGCAGTGACATCTAATGGAGGAGCACCAGCCTCTTATATCACAGGGTAAGACCCGTAATGTGCAGTGTGTACACGTGTGTGCAGTGACATGTAATGGAGGAGCACCAGCCTCTTATATCACAAGGTAAGAGCCGTCATGTGCAGTGTGTACACGTGTGTGCAGTGACATGTAATAGAGGAGCACCAGCCTCTTATATCACAGGGTAAGAGCCGTCATGTGCAGTGTATACACGTGTGTGCAGTGACATGTAATGGAGGAGCACCAGCCTCTTATATCACAAGAGGATAGATCGCGCTTCCTCAGGCCACTGAATGCGTCATCGCGCATGCGTGCGCTTTATGCAGGTGGATAGGGGGACGGCCGACGCCGTCAGCAACTATCTCGCTCCCACGGATATGACGTAGCTAAAATACATGCGACCAACAGGTTCGGTCATAATACAAACATACTGGAAAAAAGACAGCACCAACATTGAAGATATCTAGGGAGAAAGCGGACATCAGGGGGTATATAGTGCAGCAGCACAACATGTATATTGAGACTATAGTGGTAATATCAGGATGGTATCTTATGAGTAGTAATGATGCAAGCGGTCACAGTTTGTGGCCCCCGCCACCAACTACACCTAATCACATTTATAAATAGATTCACCAATATAGGGAAGGGGGAGGTGCGCTTATATTTAGGGCATGTGCGCAACAATAGCTCCTCTATATCGAGCGCATGCGACTCACAGGAACACCGACATATCACTCCTGTCATTCATTCCCACCGCATGCATAGCCTCCGTCCGCATAATCCACCTAGCTTCCCTCTGCAGGAGCAGGCAATGCCGGTCACCACCCCGAGGGATGGGACGGACATGCTCTACGCCCGCAAAAGAGAGGCAACGTGGATGAGCGTTGTGGGCCGTGCGAATATGCTCGATGAGGCGTGGACTGCCTCTACCTGATCGAATGGAGCCAATGTGTTCACGAATGCGCTCGAATAGAGGGCGAATAGTTTTTCCTATATAGAAGCGCTTACAAAACATGTCTTCTGGGGGTCTATAAGGGTCTATGGAGGGAACCTTTCCCCCCTTATGCCCCCTCTCTGAGCGGTGACCGGCCGATGTCTATAATCTAGTGCCCACTATACAGCTCTCCGGGGACATGTCTTCTGGGGGTCTCCTATAAGGGTCTATGGAGGGAACCTTTCCCCCCTTATGCCCCCTCTCTGAGCGGTGACCGGCTGATGTCTATAATCTAGTGCCCACTATACAGCTCTCCGGGAACATGTCTTCTGGGGGTCTCCTATAAGGGTCTATGAGGGAACCTTTCCCCCCTTATGCCCCCTCTCTGAGCGGTGACCGGCTGATGTCTATAATCTAGTGCCCACTATACAGCTCTCTGGGAACATGTCTTCTGGGGGTCTCCTATAAGGGTCTATGAGGGAACCTTTCCCCCCTTATGCCCCCTCTCTGAGCGGTGACCGGCTGATGTCTATAATCTAGTGCCCACTATACAGCTCTCCGGGAACATGTCTTCTGAGGGTCTCCTATAAGGGTCTATGGAGAGAACCTTTCCCCCCTTATGCCCCCTCTCTGAGCGGTGACAGGCTGATGTCTATAATCTAGTGCCCACTATACAGCTCTCCGGGAACATGTCTTCTGGGGGTCTCCTATAAGGGTCTATAAGGGAACCTTTCCCCCCTTATGCCCCCTCTCTGAGCGGTGACCGGCTGATGTCTCTGGTCTATCACATATGTGTGAATCTGCAGTAGTTCTGGAGAAGTCACTGATTGTGGCAGTGCAGTGTGAGTGCTAGGAGTCCGGAGATGAGGCTCTTACTGCCCACCTGCCGCTGATTGACATCCTTCTCCCTATTAGCATCAGTATTATGAGGGTGGGGGGAGGCAATATCTCATGAATACACTGGACTCCTGCTTTATCCCTTTAATGACCCATGATGGTAATGGCCATAATATATGTAGCAACATCTAAGTGGTTGACAGGATGTTGGGGCTCCCTCTTTCTGGCCTTCAGCACCTCACAGTTTTATTGGTCCAGTCAGGTACAATGGCGCGCAGGGGCCTAGAAAATTCCTCCAGACCAGCCATAAGTATTTAATAGGCCGTGCCAGAGGCACAGTTCAATAGATTTTACCAATGAATAATTTAATAAATTATTAGCACATTTAAAAAAAAAAATTCAATGAGGTAGCAGACTCTCTGGTAATTCTGTTTCCTGCAAGTCTCCATGACCGCACATCCAAGACTTTCTTTCCCTGTTAGGATAAGAAAGGAATACTGGTTTAAATGACCACCCTCCCCTTCACCTCCAGTGTATTTTAACAGAACCACCAAAGACAGAAACATGAAAGGAAAAAGAAAGAAGAAAAATTTGGGCTGGAATCCCCTGTGTTGTCATGGAGACTTCCAGGAAACGGAATTACTGGTAAGTCTAACGCTTTATCATCTCCACGAAAACACATCCGAGAACAAACAAAGGACCAGGGTGGGGTTATAGCACAAAGGTCTTTGAGTCCAAAGGCCATATCTTTATTAGCAAAAACCTCAAGTTTATACAGTTGCAAAAAAAAGTATGTGAACCCTTTGGAATGATATGGATTTCTGCACAAATTGGTCATAAAATGTGATCTGATCTTCATCTAAGTCACAACAATAGACAATCACAGTCGGCTTAACCTAATAACACACAAAGAATTAAATGTTACCATGTTGTTATTGAACACATCATGTAAACATTCACAGTGCAGGTGGAAAAAGTATGTGAACCCTTGGATTTAATAACTGGTTGAACCTCCTTTGGCAGCAATAACTTCAACCAAACGTTCCCTGTAGTTGCAGATCAGACGCGCACAACGGTCAGGAGTAATTCTTGACCATTCCTCTTTACAGAACTGTTTCAGTTCCGCAATATTCTTGGGATGTTTGGTGGGAATCGCTTTCTTGAGGTCATGCCACAGCATCTCAATCGGGTTGAGGTCAGGACTCTGACTGGGCCGCTCCAGAAGGCATATTTTCTTCTGTTTAAGCCATTCTGTTGTTGATTTACTTCTATGCTTTGGGTTGTTGTCCTGTTGCAACGCCCATCTTCTGTTGAGCTTCAGTTGGTGGACAGATGGCCTTAAGTTCTCCTGCAAAATGTCTTGATAAACTTGGCAATTCATTTTTCCTTAGATGATAGCAATCTGTCCAGGCCCTGACGCAGCAAAGCAGCCCCAAACCATGATGCCCCCACCACCATACTTCACAGTTGGGATGAGGTTTTGATGTTGGTGTGCTGTGCCTCTTTTTCTCCACACATAGTGTTGTGTGTTTCTTCCAAACAACTCAACTTTGGTTTCATCTGTCCACAGAATATTTTGCCAGTACTGCTGTGGAACATCCAGGTGCTCTTGTGCAAGCTGTAAACGTGCAGCAATGTTTTTTGGACAGCAGTGGCTTCCTCTGTGGTATCCTCCCATGAAATCCATTCTTGTTTAGTGTGTTACGTATCGTAGATTCGCTAACAGGGATGTTAGCATATGCCAGAGACTTTTGTAAGTCTTTAGCTGACACGCTAGGATTCTTCTTCCCCTCATTGAGCAGTCTGCGCTGTGCTCTTGCAGTCATCTTTACAGGACGGCCGCTCCTAGGGAGAGTAGCAGCAGTGCTGAACGTTCTCCATTTATAGATAATTTGTATTACCGTGGACTGATGAACAGCAAGGCTTTTGGAGATACTTTTATAACCCCTTCCAGCTTTATGCAAGTCAACATTTCTTAATCGTAGGTCTTCTGAGAGATCTTTAGAGCGAGGCATCATTCACATCAGGCAATGCTTCTTGTGAAAAGCAAACCCAGAACTGGTGTGTGTGTGTTTTATAGGGCAGGGCAGCTGTAACCAACACCTCCAATCTCATCTCATTGATTTGCTGACACCTCACTCCAATTAGCTCTTGGAGATGTCATTAGTCTAGGGGTTCACAAACTTTTTCCACCTGCACTGTGAATGTTTACATGGTGTGTTTAATAAAAACATGGTAACATTTCATTCTTTGTGTGTTATTAGTTAAGCAGACTGTGATTGTCTATTGTTGTGACTTGGATGAAGATTAGATCACATTTTATGACCAATTTGTCCAGAAATCCATATCAATCCAAAGGGTTCACGTACTTTTTCTTGCAACTGTAGTGCTTGATGAAGGTATGACTTCTCTTCCATGCAGATTTGTTCTCGGTCCAGGAAACAGACATTGTACTGGTTTAATGGGATTTAAGAGCAACGGCAATCTCGCCACTAGCTGTGTAAGCTGCAGAAATAGCTAAAGAAATCCATCTGGAACTCTGCTGCTTTCCTACCCTGATGTGGACCTCCAGTCTTTAGTTGCTTCTAAATATTGCAGGGCGGCCTGTCTGACGTTGAGGTTATGGTAGGTTGTTTCCTGAATACTCTTTGGGTTAGCACAAAAATAATGGAATTATGACATCATGGCACCGAAGGAAAGAGGTAGATACCTTGGGTAAAAAACTCAGGTCTAACTAAAACATAAGCTTTCATCAGTGATTCTGAGAAAAGGTTCCTGAATAACGAGAGCTTGTATCTCACTAACTCTCCTCGCTGAAGGAATCACTACTGAGGAAATTGTCTGAAGTGTAAGAAACCTCATGGAGATTGAATCTAGAGAGGAGAAGTCATATATAACACAACTACATTAAGGTTCCAAAGAGGGACCAGATTTTTTATTTTTGTTTTAAACCTGTCAGCTGCTCCAAGGAGTCTAGAAAGTGTCTTTCAACAGACTGGTGTTCTACAAAGCACTCAAGGCTGAGACTTGGATCTTAAGCGTATTATGGAAAAAGCTCAGATCTATGGACAGCTTGTAAAAAAAATCTAATCCCAAGGGGATATTTGGAGAATCCTCATTCTTTTGTTGCCCACAACATGAAGCAATTATTTTTCCATATTTAAGGAAAATTTTGGAGGTGGTAGACTTTCTACTACATAGTAAGTTCTGCACCACTCTCAGATATGCCATTTGGTAACAGGATGGATTTCTCAAACTCCAGGCTGATAACTGCAGAATTTGTACATTTTTGGTAGCGGACTGGACCCTGGGTCAACAACCCTGGAGATAAGGGGAGTTTAATGGGTTTTTCTAAGCAGATTTTTCAGTAAGCCCAACAAATTCCTCCTGGGTCAGTATGGCATGATGAGAATTAGAGTGCAGTCCTCCTCATGAACATCGGAAAGACTCTGGGAATCAAAGGAATAGGGGGAAATTACACATTTCTGGGATTTTGTTTCACAGTGGAGAGAATTATCAGTCCTATCACATGTGGACACAAATTGTACATCCTGATGTCAAGCTAGTCATAACAGTCTGAGTTGTAGAGGGCTCCAACACTGAGCGTTGTGTGGCTGGGACACTCGTGCTGAAGCTCCAAAGATGGCCTGTCCACAAGGCAAGTTTGTAGGTAATAGTCCCGGCGCCATTATAAAAGATCATGTGCTTTATGACTGTGAAGACTGGAAAGGGCACGTTCTGACCCCTGAGTCTGATGTGATCACCAAGGCCTTACTCCGGTCCCATGCTGCCTCTCTGCATGAAGCCCCCTGGGCCACCACTGGAGGGAATTTCATTAGGGCTACAGTGACTGTATAGACGGGGACCAGGCCGCAACATGAGGAGGGAATGCCTCTGCCCGTCGGATCTGACCTTGGCCTAGAAAGAGTAAAATGTCTTCAGCTCAGAATCCCAGAGGAGCTCCCCGCACCTCACTGATCTGCTTGCTTTAACAGGACTAAACTCTGGAGGGGTGGAGTTTTAAACATTTCTGTGTTTTTTGTTTTTTTTCCTGTTCTATCAGAAGGCAGTCTCATATGTGCTGTCATGGAGACAACAAAAAAATTAATAAAACTAAAACATAAATGATATGTACCCCAAAATGGTGCCATTAAGAAAAAACACAATAGTTCACACAAAAAACAGGCCCTTATACAGCTTTATTAATAGAAAAATATAAAAGTTGCGAGTCTTGTAATGTGACAGGGAAAATATAAAAAGTATAAGGTACCGGACCTGCTCCATAACAATATTAAATACATGTAGTATTAAATTGGTCTCTTACATCTGATGAGGCCGGTGTACTGACTTTGAAACACTATTAGAATGGCTGATATAAAAATAAGCATTTTATGAGTCCATCTAGAATATTAGCGTTCTCATGAGTCCTGTGTGTCCACCTATAATATAATTGACAGGCTCCTTTACCTTTCAATGTACCTCCTCCTCTGCTGCTGCTGAAGACACACGTGTTTATCCTGCAGTAAAAAGAAAATGTTCATTTTATTTTATGGGTTTGTACAAATATTTATTGGATTCTTCTAATGAGTACACCAGGCTTAAAGAGGACCTTTCACCAGAATAAAACTTCTAAAGTAACTATACAGGCATGTAGAGCGGCGCCCAGGGACCCCCCTGCACTTACTGTTATACCTGGGCGCCGCTCCGTTCTCTATGAGCTGAGCGCTGTGATTGGCCAGCGCTACAGCATGGGAGAATGAGCCGACGGCAGGTTCCCCTGGGTGGGGCCTAACTGTGAAGATACCGAAGGCAATAACTGGAGAACGGAGCGGCGCCCAGGTATAACAGTAAGTGCAGCGGGGTCCATGGGCGCCGCTCTACATGCCTGTATAGTTACTTTAGAAGTTTTATTCTGGTGAAAGGTCCTCTTTAATATCTGTTTGATAATGGATGCAGTTTCTGTTGAATGGTGACAGATCAGTAATCCTTGTGAACTTCTATAGTTAGTGTTGAAGGGCAAAATGTGCCATGCCGAGAGCAGGACTGGGTGCCAGTCATGGTCGGGCTTTTCACATTTTTGAGTTTTTTTTATCAAGTCATTTTTTACTGTATGTAATAAAAGTCATGACCTAGAGTACCAGAATCCTGGACTTTGTCAGGAAGTTGTAGAAGTTCGTAAGATTGAAATAACAAGTGTAGTTTTTTTTGTTAGCCAAAGCCAGGAGTGGATTCGAAATAAATGGCCTATAGTTCTCCTTCCTGCTGACTCAACTTCCAGCCAAATAGTAATGCTATAAGTTTGTCTACTCTGTAGTTTGGGAAAAAGACACAAGTTTTCAATTCTTATCTTCACAGAAAACCCCAGTAACAATTCTGAGGAAAACGTCATGTTATCTCTAGAAGATGATGATATCATGGAGAACTTTTCAGAAGAAAACCTCATTACCCCTAATGTTCATCCAGGACGTCACAGAACAGATCTTTCATATAATCCCCCTAATCATGAAGAACCATCTTCTGACCAATCGCAGATTTTAACCACAAGTACAGCTCAGAAAGGGGGTGAAAGGTTTTACTTTGATAAAGAGTCCACAAAAAGCTCAGGTCTTTCTACACACAGAGTATTTCACACGGGAGAGAAGCCATACTCCTGCTCAGAATGTGGGAAATGTTTTACACTGAAATCACATCTTGTTATACATCAGAGAAGTCACACAGGAGAGAAGCCTTATTCATGTTCAAAATGTCAGAAATGCTTTACACAGAAATCACATCTTGTTACACATGAGAGAATTCACACAAGGGAGAAGTCATATTCATGTTCAGAATGTGGAAAGTGCTTTACAGAGAAATCAAGTCTTATTACACATGCGAGAAGTCACACAGGAGAGCAGCCATATTCATGTTCAGAATGTGGGAAGTGTTTTACATATAATTCACATCTTTCTATACATAAGAGAATTCACACAGGAGAAAAGCCATATTCATGCCCAGAATGTGGGAAACGTTTTACACAAAAATCAGCTCTTGTTATACATGAGAAAAGTCACAAAGGAGTGAAGCCGTTTTCATGTTTAGAATGTGGAGCATTTTTTACACGGAAAGCACATCTTGTTAGACATGAGAGAAGTCACACAGGAGAGAAGTTATATTCATGTTCAGAATGTGGGAAATGTTTTACACGGAAATCATATCTTGTTACACATGAAAGAATTCACACAGGAGAGAAGCCATTTTCATGTTCAGTATGTGGGAAAAGTTTTAGACAAAAATCAGATCTACTTAAACATGAGAAAATTCACACAGGGGCCAAGCCGTTTTCATGCTCAAAATGTGGGAAATGTTTTACACGGAAATCGAGTCTTGTTATACATGAGAGAATCCAGTGCTCAGTTCGGTAACAGACCTCTGAGGTTGGAATGTAACCCGGTGGAGGCGGAAATAAAAAGGGCTTAATTAAATAAACCATTATCCACTTTGTATGTAGCACTAATGGCTGTGCAAGATTCTCCGATTGATACATTTTTTGTCAAATGGAGATGAGATGTGGTGGATCTAGAGGCCCATCATGTGAAGGAATTGAGCCACACGTGGAGATCCACGGTTGTTAGTGCCAGAGATCAACTTATACAGTTGAAATAGTTACATATAATGTACTATACACCTGGTAGATTATTTAAGATGCGCAGATTGGCTAGCCCTCAGTGCACCCGCTGCGGATGTGATGAAGGCTACTTCTTTAACATGGTGTGGCAATGCCCGATTATCCAGGAGTTTTGGGTAGAGATACATGCCTACATAAACACTAAACTAGGATTTCCAGAGATTTGCACGCCAAAGACGAGTCTGTTGGGAATAGTCAATGATGTTATCCCCACAAAATATGGTAGGAAACTATACAGGCTGCTTCTATATTACGCAAGGAAAACTATCCTTCTAAACTGGAAGACCCCTAAAATACTTACCAAACAACTAACCACAGTTGGTCAATTCTGATCTAGGGCTTTACAAGCTTGTTTACGAACATCGGACAACCACTGACCGTTTCCTTAAAATATGGGGTCCTTGGATTAATGCACAAACAGTAACACCTTGATTGAGTAATATTTCCTTGTTTGGTCCCGTGGGGGAGTGACTGGTTTGAATGTGTGTCCGTGTCACTGTGATGGAACATTTTGCATTTAATATTGAGGTTTCACCACCAAACTACCTGTACATTCAGTTCTGAATAAGGACATGGACTTTGCTCAGTGGAAACCACTGGATTACTTATGCTAATGTGATTGTCTTTGTACTGTTATACCTTGAAAGGGTTGTTTTTCTCTTTGAAAATTTAATAAACAGATACTATAAAAAAAAAAAAATACATGAGAGAAGTCACACAGGAGAGACTCAGAATGCAGGAAGCACTTTTCAGATAAAGTTATATATGGATATCTGTCACGCCGGTGACAGGTTTGAGAAGGTTGGAAAGAATATCTGCACATTAGTTATCTGACAGCCTCTTTTGGTTTCACTTTGTGTGTTGCTGGTATGTCCACACAGCCTGTTCAGGTGTGGATCATGTGACCTTCACCTCCCCCTCTTAAGTCTGACTTTACCCATCACTCCTTGCTCTGGATAGCTTCATTTCGTTTTTGGAAGAGCTGGAGTGTGGTTCGTGGTGAAGTCCCGTTCGTCCATCATCCATCAGCCTCAGAAGTTAAGTGTTCCACTTGTTCTGTTTTGTATTCCCCCCCCCCCCCCACCTTTGTTGTTTACTAGGCCTCAGCGAGACGCTGGTTCCTTCACCAGGGAAGGAGCGGGTTGTCTCTGCCCTGTCATTAATATTAGGGCGTCTGAGGGCCACCAGGGTTTTCTAGGTTCCTGTGTATGGGCATCTCTACCATCGAGAGGTGCCCATACGGAAAGGAGTTAGGGCCAGGAGCAGGGTTTTATAGGTGGTGACCCTTTTCCTTCCCTAGCGGTGAGGCCTAGTAGCTTTTCCCTTCCTTCTTGTTGTCTTTTGGTGTTCTCCCCTACTACATCCGTGACCAATATCACACAGGAACAATTTGCAACCATTTTTATATATTTTAACATATTAGGTTAATCATTGTCTTAAAGGGTTTGTCCACCTTTAACTTGTTATATCAGACCACACATAGTGGCCAGACCTGTGGTAGTGATCATACTTAACTTGTCCCCGCCACTGGGTTCTGGCTAATCACTTCCAATGTCTGGGCATGTGACTGCTGTAGCCACTGTCACAGGGTCACGTGCCACATGGGTGATATGTTTCTGCTACAAGCATTCATTGGCTAATATGATACATTTATTCTGTGGGTCACTACGATTATGATGATGCCACATTTATATTGGTTTTATTACGTTATTCTTGCATAATAATAAACACCTGTTTTAAAAATGTATGTTTTTGTGTGGCTGCACCTCAAGACCCGGAACATTTTTTATTTTTCTGATGACAGAACCGGAGACGGCTAATAGATCGGATCGCTTATTACCGTAGCATGTAACGGGTATGGCTGGAGAAGTGGTTTTCATATTGTGTGTGCAAATTTAACCCTTTAATGACCAGCCCTGAAAAGGCCTTAATGACCAAGCCAGAATTTAGATATCTGGCATGTGTGACTTTATCAGAGAACTCATTAAAGTTATTGCACTTCCAAGTAATTCTGACATTGGTTTTTCCTCACATATTATACTTTATTTAGGTGGTAAAATTAGACCTATACAATTTGCCTTACAGATATACATTACCATATGTTTACTTTATTTTAGAAGCACTTTTGAAAAATGTTTTACATTCTTGAACAATTTTGAAGTCTTACAACCGCTTGTCTCTAAGGGGCCTTATCTTTTTGGTAGAAATGAATTAAAAGCAAGTGAAAATTAAAATTGCATATTTTTTTTCACAAATGTGTCCTTTTTAAAGATGACTTTTTGAACAGTACACATAAAAATGAAGAAATGCACCGGATATTTTATCATTCTACTTCTCCCATTTTCAGACCTATTCTCGTTGTGGCCCTATTCCGGTGCCGGCACACATGGCAGGGCCCAGAAGGAGCAGCCAGTTTCTCTCAGGGCACAGATTGTACTTGAAAATATTTCAGGGCCCATTGCACGGTTATATAGGCATAGAGCTTAAAAAAATGAACATACACCTCTATTCAGCAAATGTTCCAACTTTCGGCTAGAGAGGTCTTCAATTATCTCAGGGTTAAACACTTACTAGCATCTATTATCACGAAGTCCCCTCCCACTCATACAGGGATCCTACAACTCTATTGCTCCCAGGGCTTGCTGAAAAAAGGGGCAACAGGACGTATATATGAATACATGGGAGAAAAATCTAAATTTGCCAAGTCCAATTCATTCAAGAAATGGGAGCGAGAATTGGGCACTACATTTTCTGGGGATGACTGGTCCTCTGCATTGGGCTTCTTAACCTCTAACTTTAGATGTGTCACTCATTATGAGGCTGGTGTTAAGACTTTATTAAATTGGTACTTTACACCCCAAAGGTTACATATCATATATCCTACATCCTCTCCCCTGTGTTGGAGGGGCTGTGGAAACATAGGCTCTCTGCTCCATGTTTTATGGGCATGCCCAGCTATCACGGATTTCTGGAAGCAGGTGTTTGCATTGCTGGGGGAAGTGTCGGGTCAGGACATCCCCCCCCTCCCCGGAACTTGCTCTCTTATTCTTGGGCATTCGGCGCTTGTGCCCGTCGTATAGGCCCATAGTGGGGCACATCTTACTCAGCGCTAAACTGGTTATAACCCGCCATTGGAAGAAAGCGAGTCCTCCAGATATCTTGGAGGTGGTAACTGAGCTAAACACCACCTGCCGTTATGAGAAGATGATTCCATCCTCAATGCTCCCTCCTGTAAAATACAGACATACCTGGAACTCCTGGATAGCCCACCCGAAGTTTTCTAGGTAGATGTCCCTTAAACAGATGGCCCCTGAGAGAGGAGTGGTCGTATAGATAAATATATACTATCGGAAGGGTCCCTCCTGTAGTTGAGCCTCCTGATTAGACAGACCTGTGTTCAATATTTGTTGTTTCTGATTTGTAAGTTCTATTGATGACTTATACTCAGTGACTGCTACATGTAATCCATGATAATGGAAACCTTGTTTATGGAAATATCAATGTCCCTGGTGGCTGCGTCCACCTTGAATTGAATTGTTTTTGCAATAACAGTTCTGCTGATCATTTTATGAAAATGTTTTCAATAAAAAAGTTGAACTAAAAAAAAAATGAACATAAATGACCCCATTTTAGAAACTACACTCCTCAAACTTTGTTAACCCTTTAGGTGTTCCACAGGAATTAAAGCAAAATGGAGGTGAAATTTAAAAATTGTATTTAATTAAATTTTGCAGCTTTTCCATTTTAATCAATTTTTCCTGGCAAGGAAGTGCCCGGGTTAACTGCAAAACAAACCTCAATATTTCTAACCCTGATTCTATGTGGTTGTAAGTTGCTGTAGGGGCACCCAGCAGGATACAGAAGGAAAGAAGATCAATATGGTTTTTTGAGGGCATATGTTGCTAAAATGGTTTTTGGACACCATGTCATAATAGAAGACACGATGAGCTACAGTGGAAACCCCCAAAAGTGACCCTATTTTGGAAACAACCCTTCTAGGAATTTTTGGAGTGCTTTAACGCAATTAGCGTTTTACAGAATTTAGAAACACTGGGCCTTTAAAATGAAAAATATTTTTTTCCCCAAAAATTTTTCATTTTCATAAAGGGTAATAGGACAAAAAGCACCCCACAATTTCTTACCCATTTTCTTCTAAACACGGCAACGCCCCATATGTGGTCATATACTGCTGTATGGGCGCATGGGAGGGCTCCGAATGGATGGAGTGCCATATGGCTTTCAGGGAGCAGATTTGACTGGAATGGTTTTGACACCATGTTGCATTTCAAGACACCCTGAGGTACCAGTATAGTGGAAAGACCCAAAAAGTGACCTCATGTTTGTAACCTACACCGCTCTAGGAATTTTCCAATAGATGTAGTGAGCGCTTTGACCCCACAGGTGTTTCATAGAATTTTTTTTTTTAAATGGGGACATGAAATGAAAAATGACATTGTATTTCAGTTATATGTAGTTTCATAAGTAGTAACATTAGAAAAAGCACCTGCAATTTTCTTACTTAATTTTTCCCGAGAATGACAACACCCCATATGTGGTCAGAAACTGCTGTATGGAAACACCGCAGGGTTCAGAAGAGAGAGCATTAGGGGCCAATTTATTTGATTTACACAGAACTGGCGGACAGCTGCAGAGGTTCTGAGGGGAAATAACACAAACCCCCAAGAAGTGACCCCATTTTAGAAACCACACCCCTCACAGAATTTACCAATGGGTGAAGTGAACATTTTGACCCCACAGGTTTTTTGCAAAAAATTAAAGCTCAGCAGATGGTACAAAGTGAAAATTGCAATTTTACACAAATAAGCCATTTCACTGCCCAATATGTTGTGCCCATTGTATCCCAGTGTGATAAGTGAGCACTGTTATTATTATACCCTCCTTCCTGGTTTAGAAACACCCTACATGTGGCTCTAATCTTTTGCTCCGGAGTAAAAGGGCACCATGCGCATCTGAGGCCCAATGTGGTGCTGACAACTGTAGAGGCTCTAGAGTGAAATAAGAAATGGAACCCCCGAGCAATGACTTTTTGATTGCTTAATAGTATGCCTTTTGTGAGGTGAGGTGTCCTAAAGGGGTAGGTTACCTAATATTTTTATAAAGCCGGTCATTACAGACACGACAATACCCAATGTGTCTATTTTTTTGTGCTCAGTTTTACACAATAAAAGCATTTGTCACAATTCTCTGAGAGCCATATTATTTAAAAATTTTTGTCGATTGCCTTATGTGGCACCATTTTGGAGTACATCCGACTTGCTTGCTTGATATTATGCTTTTTGTGAGGTCAGATGAAGAAAAAATGACTGGGACTTTAACTTTTGGGGGTCTGATCCCCTCTACAATGCATTACAATACATATACCCTTGGGTTCAGGGTCTCATAGGTTTCTGTGGCTGGAAGGCTCCAATGCCTATGTAATGCATCGGGCAGCCTTAGCAGTCATCGGCCCCCTGTGACTGCAGAATGGGGGCATATGGGGTTGGAGAGGGAGCCCCCTCCCTCCGCAAACACCATACATGCCGCGGTCAGCGTTATGTTATCATCGACACTGGCGTATACGGCTGGTCCCCTGTGCCTGAAATGACCAATGGCAAAGCTCCTTACAGCAAAGAGCTTTATTTATTGGTTGGTATAGGCGCGCACTGGAGATATACAGGTCCTGCAGCAGGGGAAACCGGCGGGAGCTGGAAGGAGGGGCCGGCTACCGGGGTGGCTGTTGTAAGGAGAGCGGAGCGCACTTCCGAGGACCTTGGGAAACATGACAGGGCCGCTGGAGAGCTAAGGAGCCATGATAACTGTACTTCCCCTTTAAGAGCAGAGATGTGGTGTGTTAATCAACACTGTCTACTACTAATGTCCTTTAGGACTCAATTACACCACTTTCCCTGCACCTACCTACTTAACTAAGACTTAACTTTTATTTCTTATTATTTAATACTTATGGTGTAAATTACTGATTTTGTTAAAATTCTCAGTGATCACTGGCCATTTGTATATCCCTTTAAATCACCCTGTCAGGACTGTCATCTGACTGGGTTTCGATACACACTTTTGCTAGCAGGCTGCGCGCTTGCCTGTATTTTGTGTGTGTTCAGTGCAATTCATTTTATTATACTGTTATGGCCCAGTGATAGACTGCCATAAAATTCAGAGCCTCACGCTGCCCCCCGACATGTTTCGCCGTATCACGGCGTCTTCAGGGGTTAGGGCAGAGTGTAGCACTCTGCCCTAACCCCTGAAGACGCCGTGATACGGCGAAACATGTCGGGGGGCAGCGTGAGGCTCTGAATTTTATGGCAGTCTATCACTGGGCCATAACAGTATAATAAAATGAATTGCACTGAACACACACAAAATACAGGCAAGCGCGCAGCCTGCTAGTAAAAGTGTGTATCGAAACCCAGTCAGATGACAGTCCTGACAGGGTGATTTAAAGGGATATACAAATGGCCAGTGATCACTGAGAATTTTAACAAAATCAGTAATTTACACCATAAGTATTAAATAATAAGAAATAAAAGTTAAGTCTTAGTTAAGTAGGTAGGTGCAGGGAAAGTGGTGTAATTGAGTCCTAAAGGACATTAGTAGTAGACACTAAGGAGCCATGGACTCATGTGACTGGTCCCTGGTGACCCTGCTCCCCCCTCCTCCTGTCACCCCACTAGTGACCCTGCTCCCCCTCCTCCTGGTCACCCCACTAGTGACCCTGCTCCCCCCTCCTCCTGTCACCTCACTAGTAACCCTGCTCCCCCCTCCTCAGGGTCACTAGTGGGGTGACAGGAGGAGGGGGAGCAGGGTCACTAGTGGGGTGACAGGAGGAGGGGGGAGCAGGGTCACTAGTGGGGTGACAGGAGGATGGGGGAGAAGGGTCACTCGTGAGATGACAGGAGGAGGGGGGAGCAGGGTCACTAGTGGGGTGACAGGAGGAAGGGGGAGCAGGGTCACTAGTGAGGTGACAGGAGGAGGGGGGAGCAGGGTCACTAGTGGGGTGACAGGAGGAGGGGGGAGCAGGGTCACTAGTGGGGTGACAGGAGGAGGGGAGCAGGGTCACTAGTGGGGTGACAGGAGGAGGGGGAGCAGGGTCACTCGTGAGATGACAGGAGGAGGGGGGAGCAGGGTCACTAGTGGGGCGACAGGAGGAGGGGGGAGCAGGGTCACTAGTGGGGCGACAGGAGGAGGGGGAGCAGGGTCACTAGTGGGGTGACAGGAGGAGGGGGGAGCAGGGTCACTAGTGGGGTGACAGGAGGAGTGGGAGCAGGGTCACTAGTGGGGTGACAGGAGGAGTGGGAGCAGGGTCACTAGTGGGGTGACAGGAGGAGTGGGATCAGGGTCACTAGTGGGGTGACAGGAGGAAGGGGGAGCAGGGTCACTAGTGGGGTGACATGAGGAGGGGGAGCAGGGTCAAAAAGTCAGTTTCAAGGAAAACAGTCACCTTGAGTCTGGTGTTTGTTCACACCATGCAGCAATGCAGAAGTCCTTGGACATAGCAGAAACCACCTGCTCTCACGCCAACAAGGTAGCAGACCCAAACTCCCAGGTCCCAACACAGAGACTGACAGAGCTTCACTGTCAGAGAGGAGTAAATTCCTCCCAATTGACAGTGCTGCCTGTGTTTTATAGCCCAAACCAAGACCCGGCCTGGAACGTGGGGAGAAGCCACCCACCCTGCACTTTGGCTTCTCCCAGTAAGAGCCGACCTGGATCGGCTTTACAGCCATACTAAATAGCAAAACCATGTTAACCAGCACTAGCTGCCGCTGACACATGAAATTACCGGCTCTTACCTCACCAAGGCCAGAAATCTCAGTGACACATACCTTCCGTCAATGACGGACCCTTGCGCCTTCCCACATACCTCCCCTTTGTTCAACCCTGAGGGGGTGAACACTCGCTAGACAGTGTACCCAGGACAGGGCATCCACGTTTCCCTGTAACCTTTCTGCCCTGTGTTCCACTGAGAACTTGAAGTTCTGTAACGACAAGAACCATCTGGTGACCCGAGCACTCCTCTCTTTGGCTTGGCTCATCCACTTGAGAGGGGAGTGGTCGGTCACCAAACTTTCTCCCCAACAGATAATAGGGGAGAGACTCGAGTGCCCTTTTGATGGCCAGGCACTCTCTCTCCACTATACTGTTACCTAGTCTCGTCTGGGGAAAGCTTTTGGCTCAGGAAAACAACAGGATGTTCCTCCCCATTGATGTCCTGAGAGAGTACAGCTCCGAGGCCTACTTCAGAGGCATCGGTCTGTACCACAAACTCCCTCTTGAAGTCGGGCGTCACCAACACCGGGGACCCACACAGGGCAGACGTCAAAGCGGAGAAAGCCTTTTCTGCCTGTTCATTCCACTGAACCGTCACTGACTTGCGTCCCTTCAAAAGGCCTGTCAATGGTGCGGCAACTGTAGCAAAATTGGGGCCAAGCCTCATATACTATCCCACCATACCCAGGAACGACTTTACTTGCCGTGTAGTGACAGGTCGGGGCTAATTCCTACAGTCATGTGAAAAAATTAGGACACCCTTTGAAAGCATGTGGTTTTTTGTAACATTTTTAATAAAAGGTTATTTCATCTCCGTTTCAACAATACAGAGAGATTAAAGTAATCCAACTAAACAAAGAAAACTGAAGAAAAGTCTTTTCAAGATCTTCTGTAAATGTCATTCTACAAAAATGCCTATTCTAACTGAGGAAAAAGATAGGACACCCTCACATGTATTCCCTCTTAAATTGGCTCAGATCTCACACAGGTATATCACACCAGGTGCACATAATTAGTAGATCGTTACTCTGCATGTTGAATGAGGCTTGCCCTATTTAACCCTCAGACATTTAGTTTGGTGTGCTCCTGACTGTTGAAGTGAGAGTGAGCACCATGGTGAGAGCAAAAGAGCTGTCAGAGGACTTCAGAAAAAAGATTGTAGCAGCCTATGAGTCTGGGAAGGGATTTAAAAAGATCTCAAAAGATTTTGAAATCAGCCATTCCACTGTCCGGAAGATAGTCTACAAGTGGAGGGCTTTCAAAACAACTGCCAACATGCCCAGGACTGGTCGCCCCAGCAAGTTCACCCCAAGAGCAGACCGCAAGATGCTAAAAGAGGTCTCCAAAAACCCTAAAGTGTCATCTCGAGAACTACAGCAGGCTCTGGCTACTGTTGATGTAGAAGTACATGCCTCTACAATCAGAAAGAGACTGTACAAGTTTAACTTGCATGGGAGGTGTGCAAGGAGGAAACCTTTGCTTTCCAAGAGAAACATCGAGGCCAGACTGACATTTGCCAGAGATAAAGTTGACAAAGACCAGGACTTCTGGAATAATGTTCTTTGGACAGATGAGTCCAAAATTGAATTATTTGGACACAACAGCAGAGGACATGTTTGGCGTAAACCAAACACAGCATTCCAAGAAAAGAACCTCATACCAACTGTGAAGCATGGAGGTGGAAGTGTCATGGTTTGGGGCTGCTTTGCTGCAGCAGGACCTGGTCAGCTCACCATCATAGAATCCACGATGAATTCTACTGTGTATCAGAAGGTGCTTGAAGAACATGTGAGACCATCAGTTAGAAAATTAAAGCTGAAGCGGAACTGGACCATGCAACATGACAATGACCCAAAACATACTAGTAAATCAACCAAAGATTGGCTGAAAAAGAAGAAATGGAGAGTCCTGGAATGGCCAAGTCAAAGTCCAGATTTGAATCCCATTGAGATGCTGTGGGGTGACTTGAAAAGGGCTGTACGTGCAAGAAACCCCTCAAACATCTCACAGCTGAAAAAGTTCTGCATTGAGGAGTGGGGTAAAATTTCCTCAGACCGATGTCGAAGACTGGTAGATGGCTACAAGAACCGTCTCACTGCAGTTATTTCAGCCAAAGGAGGTAACACTCGCTATTAGGGGCAAGGGTGTCCTATCTTTTTCCTCAGTTAGAATAGGCATTTTTGTAGAATGACATTTACAGAAGATCTTGAAAAGACTTTTCTTCAGTTTTCTTTGTTTAGTCGGATTACTTTAATCTCTCTGTATTGTTGAAACGGAGATGAAATAACCTTTTATTAAAAATGTTACAAAAAAACACATGCTTTCAAAGGGTGTCCTAATTTTTTCACATGACTGTAATTGCCTCAATTTTGTTCACCTAAGGTTTGATCATTCAGTGCCCAGTTACATACCCCAGGTACTTGGACTCTTCTAACCCTATCGTGCACTTTCTGGGTTAGCGGTTAAGCCAGCTTTCTTAAGGGAGTCCACTACAGCCTGTACTTTAGGTAGGTGACTTTCCCAGTCGGTGCTGGGGATAACGATATCATCCAGGTACGCCAACGCTTACCGACGATGTGGGTGTAGTACAACGTCCATTAGCCTTTGAAACATGGCTGGAGCGCCATGTAGACCAAAGGGTAATACCTTGTACTGATACAGCCCCTCTGGCGTGATTAAAGATGTTTTTTCCTTGGCAGCCTCTGTTAAGGGTACCTGCCAATACCCTTTAGTGAGGTCCAACACTGAAAAATACCGGGCTTGGCCTAACTTCTCAATATGCTCATCTACTCGGGGCATGCGATGTGCGTCAAACTTGGACACCTCATTCAGTTTGCGGAAGTCGTTACAGAACTGCAATGTCCCACCCAGCTTGGGTATTAAGACTATCGGACTGGCCCAATCACTTTTTGACTCCTCGATGACACCTAGCTGGAGCATTAGCTGCACTTCTGCCGCGATGGCTTGTCGCTGAGCCCCGGGTACCCGGTAAGTTTTAACCTGACTTTTACCTGAGGCTCAGTGATAATGTCATGCCGGATTATGGACGTGCGTCCAGGGAGGTCCGACAACACATCCGTGTTCTGACTAATTAACTCCCTGGCTTCCTGAGCCTGTTTAGAGGAGAGGCTGTCAGCAATTATAACAGTGGCAGCCGCTTACCTTGCTACAGACAGAGGGGCCGAAACCGCTTCCCCTAAGAACCCTGGTCGTGGGCTGTCTTCTGTACAGGTTTCCCTATCTCTCCTGTTTAAGCAGATTCACATGGTACACCTGCTCTGGCTTTCGCCTCCCTGGCTGGTGTACCTTGTGATCTACCTTTACAATTTTTTCAAGTACCTCGTAGGGCCCCTGCCACTTAGCTAGGAACTTACTGTCTACAGTCGGTACCAGAACCAACACCCGATCACTCGGTTTAAAGTTCCGGACCCGAGCCTGACGATTATAGACCCTACTCTGGACTCACTGCACTGCCTCCATATGCTCCCTAACCAAAGGTAAAACTGTTTCCATCTTTCCTTGCATCTGGGTGATATATTCACCGAGAGTGTGTCTGCCATATAGAAGTTCGAAGGGCGAGAACCCAGTAGAGGCCTGGGGCACTTCTCGCACTGCGAACATGAGATAGGGCAGAAGAAGGTCCCAGTCCTTCCCATCCTTAGACACCTTTCTACCAGGCCATCAATTTGCAGACGATACAAGCACGTCCGTAACTGTTTTATGTGGAGCAACTTACAGAGTTCCCTCATGACCATGGACATAAACGGGGTCCCTTGGTTGGTCAGAACCTCCTTAGGCAGACCCACTCGAGAAAACATCTCCATTAACTCCTTAGTCGAGATGGCCTTGCGGTTCGCCCGTCGGTCGTTTCGCTGCGAACTTTGTGTGTTCGCGATTTGCTGAACATGCGAACATATGGAGATATTCGCGCCCGACATATTCTTTTACATTGTGAAGAACTTTGACCCATGACACATCCATCAGGTGGTAAAGGACGGCCAATTGAGACGTTTCAGCACATGGACGTACCCCCTACCTTATAAATAAACCTGATCTGGCCACCATTTTACATTCAGTGTTTTGCCAGTGTAGGGAGAGGTTGCTGTGTGGAGCAGGGACAGACTGTTTGGGACACCAAACGCTACCTAATAGGGCCACAAAAGTATTTTTAAGGACTGGTATAGGTGTGCTATAGATAGGTGTGATATACAGAGGGGTGCGATATACTTATAATATACTTTTATAATGAGTCAAAAACACATAGATCTATATAGTGATAACCTGGAAGTCAGGGGCCTAGGGACTAGGGGCTTACTATGGCCATTTTTATATAGCGTAAGGTTCCGGACGGGGTCGCTCTTATCAGGGCGGGTGGTCTGAGGTTAGGCTATCAGGGCCAGAATAGCACCCCCTGTAGGGCAATATCAGGCACAGTTCTTTGCCCACCCTGTCCTTCCATACCACATCATCATCTAGCCCAGGGATAGATGTTTTTTGCTTTCCCTCCGGGATTTATGGATGTGCACTGGAACCCTCCAGATTGTGGTAGGACATATGGTTTCTGATTTAGTGCCGCCGAGCACCTGATTTGGTGCCGCCGAGCACTTGTTATTGCCGACCACATCTATGCTTTTTGCTTAACTTTAATAATTTAATTTATTTTCATTTTGAGGGATATTTTTTCCATTCACACGTCCTCAAAATGGGTCCGCACCCGTTCTGCAATTTTGCGGAATGGGTGCAGACCCATTCATTTTCAATGGGGCCGGAATGTGCTGTCCGCATCAGCATTTGCGGATCCGCACTTCCGCATCCGTGCTTCCCTTTCCGCAAAAAAATAGAACATGTCCTATTCTTGTCCCAATTGCAGACAAGATTAGGCATTTTCTATTATAGTGTCGGCGATGTGCGGTCCGCAAATTGCGGAATGCACATTGCCAGTGGCCGTGTTTTGCGGATTCGCAAAACACTTATAGACGTGTGAATGGACCCTCATAGTAACATTATTAAAGGTTACGTTTTATCTTTATGTATATTCTGATGGATTGCCTTCCTTGTACAATGTTATATATACTTTCTATGTTAGACAGTATATTATAGTGCATTTGTATTGTGCGGCGGTCGTGTGCGGTTCTGCTGCGATACTGCAGGTATATAGAGGGACAAGCGTTATTGGAACAAATCATTTCTACTGGTGATATACCAGTCGCCCCCCACAAAAAACTGATTGAAGCGGAGTGTTATACCAATATACTTTCTTTATAGTGTATTTGGGTACTGTATAGTGCATTTGCGCATGTGCAAAAATTATATTGCCGATATTCCGCATTGAAAAAAATTATAAATGGAGATCGCAAATTCGAATAATTCATCTGGTGTCACCGTCCATGTTGTGGGACTATTTGTGCACTTCTAGTAATTATTTCTTGGCTGCAAATATGAGCTGAAGGTTTTTCAGGTTCGTCTGCCATTAAAATGACTGGGACCCGCCGCGAACTTGCGGTTCGCGAACATTTGACCGCGTTCGCCCAATCGCGTTCACAAACCGTCCCGGCAGATGTTCGTCCATCACTACTTTTTAGCTATGAGTTCGGCTGATGTATGACGCAGTGGCACCGTCTCCGGGTACCGAATGGCGTAGTTGCTGATGACCAAGATGTGTTGGTGCCCTCTAGCGGACTTTGGTACTGGGCCTATGAGATCCATAGCTATCCGTTCCAATGGAACCTCAATAATCGGGAGAGGGACCAGAGGACTCTGGAAATGTGGCTGGGGGCTGGTTATCTGGCAGTTTGGGCAAGACTTATAATACTCTTCCACCTCTCAGAACACACTGGGCCAATAGACCCGCTGTAGAATCTGGTCCTGCGTTTTCTGCTGGCCCAGGTGTCCCCCGAGAACATGTTGGTGGGCTAACTCCAACACGAGCTTGTGATACGCCTTGGGCACAACCAGCCGTTCAATATGCTCCCCCCGTAGTTTATTTACCCAGTACAGCATCTCCTGTTGAACCACAAAACGGGGAACATAGACTCGGCCCCGGTTGTTGCGGCTCACCCTCAACTACTACCACACTGGTGCTGTGCTGTACCAAAATTATCTCCAGACACGTTATGGTCTGTCATCTCCGGACCTGGTGGCAAGTCCTCCACATCTCCCACCATCACACTTAGTGGGGTTGTCTCCCCCTCTTCCACCGAAGTGGCGATCACCCCTACCGCTTGCCCTTCGGACTGAGGTTCCCAGGGTTCTGGTCTCCCTCCTGAGTCGGGCCACTCTGCTAGGGTTACGTCTGTCTCCTGGGTATCGGTAACTTTCATATCTGGCCATAGTGCCGGGAAACCGGGGAAGTCTCTCCCAATTATAACTTCATCCTGTAATTTTTTGGCGATGGCCACCTCATAAGTCCTCCTGCCGGCCACTGTTGATAGAGAGACCAGGGCGGTGGGATAGTGCTTTAAATCTCCATGAATAGACACTACGCCGACCTTTTTGGCCAGTATACTTGGCGGGCTGCACCAGGGCAGCTCTTACCAGGAACACCAGGCTCCCTGAATCCAGCAGAGCCACCGCCAGAGTGCCCCTCACTTCCACCTAGCACAGGTGGCTATTGTCTATAGTCTCGGAGGTTCCTGTGGCACACAACTTCTTGTCATATAGTAAGTCGCGGTAGCCATAGTTGGTGTCCATGTGTTCACCCCGATGGGGACAGTCGGCCCTTAAGTGTCCAGGCTCATGACATCACCAGCAGACCACCGGGGCTGGGTCTACAGGGGGTACGTCCCGGGCGGGTTTGGCTGGCACGCTGCCAGGTCTGGGGTGGAGATTTCCAGGGTTTGACTGGCCCGCTCCCAAAAGAACCCCCCTGTAGATTTCTGGTGGCCTCATAGCGCTCCACCAGGTTGACCATCTCCATGGCATTACCCGGAAACACCTGGCCGGTCCAGTGCTTGAGGGGGTACGGCAAAGCCCTCCAGGAGACATCCGCCAAGAGACGGTGCAGCATAGCAGTGGGGGTCAGTATGTCAGGCTGCAGCCATTTTTGCAAACTGTGTAACAAGTCATAATACTGCGGTCTGGCGGGTTCAACCGGGTTAAATTCCCAGTGATGCACTTGCTGGGCCCGAACCAACACATTCACCCCCAGTTTCGCCACAATCTCACCTTTTACGGTCAGGTAATCGGCCGCTTGCTCATTGGGGAGATCGAAAAAAACTTTCTGTGGAACGGAGCGACAACCTCAGCCCACTGGTCCCAGGGTAACTTCTCCCTCACGGCCACCTTTTCGAACACAGATAGGTCTCAACGTCATCTGAGGGGGTCATCTTAGGGATCGCCGCGTGGACAGCTTTCCGGGCATCGTGGACGTTCTGGGACGCTCCTGCCGCTTGCAATGCTATCACATGTTGTAATAGCAGCTGGTTAGTTTCCTGCTGCTGCTTGTTAGCCTCCCGCTGCTGTAAGCTAGCCTCCACGAGGGCTTTCACGACCGCCTCCATTTTGTCAGGGGACACGGGTCGTAAGCTTGCCGACTTAATGTAGGACATGCACTTGTGCCGGGGAAAACAAAATCTTTTCGGCCTTCAGGCCTGCCAGCATCCGACACCAATTGTGGGGATTTGCTCTGGTAGGCAGATTAGCGGACGCAGTACAGAGGCAACGACAACGTCTTTAACTTAAACAGTTCAGTGTTTATTCACACATAAGACTAAGAAAAACAAAAAGTCAGTTTCAAGGAAAACAGTCACCTTGAGTCTGGTGTTTGTTCACACCATGCAGCAATGCAGACGTCCTTGGACATAGCAGAAACCACCTGCTCTCACGCCAACAAGGTAGCACTGCACTTTGGCTGCTCCCAGTAAGAGCCGGCCCGGATCGGCTTTACAGCCATAACTAAATAGCAAAACCATGTTAGCCAGCACTAGCTGCCGCTGACACATGAAATTACCGGCTCTTACCTCCCCGAGGCCAGGAATCTCGACACATACCTTCCGTCAATGACGGACCCTTGCACCTTCCTACAATGCCTAACCCTATTAAGTGTAGCACACCTAAAAGGGCGGCCTCACTTCAACAAATGGCATTTATCATGTAGAGAAAGTGAATACAAGGCACTTACTAATGTATTCTGATTCTCCATATTGGCTCTTTTCCATCACATTATACACCGCTCGTCTCCATGGTTTGGACCACTCTGTATTCCAGCAGCGGTGGCCGTGCTTACACACTATAGGTAAAAGTGTTGGCCTATGCACACCTCCAGCCTTTCGCACGGCCACCGCTGCTGGAATGCAGAGTGGTCCAAACCATGGAGACGAGCGGTGTATAATGTGATGGAAAAGAGCCAATATGGAGAATCAGAATACATTAGTAAGTGCCTTGTATTAACTTTCTCTACATGATAAATGCCATTTACTGAAGTGAGACAACCCCTTTAACCCCCTAAGGCCCCTTTCACACGGACGAGTATTCCGCGCGGATGCGATGCGTGAGTTGAACGCATTGCACCTGCACTGAATCCTGACCCATTCATTTCTATGGGGCTGTGCAAACGAGCGGTGATTTTCACGCATCACTTGTGCTTTGCGTGAAAATCGCAGCATGCTCCTCTTTGTGTGTATTTCACGTAACGCAGGCCCCATAGAAATGAATGGGGTTGCGTTAAAGTCGCAAGCATCCGCAAGCAAGTGCGGATGCGGTGCGATTCTTCACGCACGGTTGCTAGAAGACGATCGGGACGGAGACCCGATCATTATTATTTCCCCTTATAACATGGTTATAAGGGACAATAATAGCATTCTGAATACAGACTGCATAGTACAATAGCGCTGGAGGGGTTAAAAAAATAAATGTAACTCACCTTAATCCACTTGTTCGCGCAGCCCGGCATCTCTTCTGTTTTTATCTGTGAGCAATAGGACCTTTGATGACGTCACTACGCTCATCACATGATCCATCACCATGGTGATGGATCATGTGATGGACCATGTGATGAACGTAGTGACAGATGAAGACAGAAGAGATGCCGGCTTCGCAAACAAGTGGATTAAGGTGAGTTAAATTATTTATTTATTTTTTAACCCCTCCAGCGCTATTGTACTATTATTTTCCCTTTAAAACAGGTTATAAGGGGAAATAATACAATCTACACTACAGCTAACCCAAACTTGAACTTCTGTGAAGTCGATTTTGCGCTTGCAAAACACATTTCACCCCCGCGATAAAAACTGAACATCGGAACGCAATCGCAGTCAAAACTGACTGCAATTGCGTACGGGTCTTAAAGGGGTCCTCTCACTTCAGTAAGTGGCATTTATCATCTAGAGAAAGTTAATACAAACCACTTACTAATATACTGGTATTATCCATATTGCTTCCTTCGCTGGCTGGAATCATTTTTCCATCACATTATACACTGCTCGTTTCCATGGTTACAGACCATCCTGTAATACTTTAGTGGTGGTCGTGCTTGCAAACTATAGGCAAAAGCATCAGCCTCTCTGGTGGCCGGGACCATAGGAGCGCACACAGGCTGGTGCTTTATCCCAGAGTGTGCAAGCACAACCACCACTGATGGATTGCAGGATGTTCTGTAACCATGGAAACGAGCAGTGTATAATGTGATGGGAAAATGAATCCAGCCAGCCAAGGAAGCAATATGGATAACAATATATTAGTAAGTGGCTTGTATTAACTTTCTCTACATGATGAATCCAACTCCAATCAGACACGTATCACCTGTTGTGTCATAGCTGTTTCACCTTTTCACATTCCGTATCCTTAAAGGGAGTCTTTCACCTAAAATGACCATTATACACCACAAACATCATGATATCCATTACATTCCTCATATTATAATCTTACCTTTCATATTGCTGTCCGTCGCCTATTCTCTCTTAAAAACACTTTTATTCCATATGCTAATCGGGTTCTGAAGGTGCCCAGGGGCGGCGTTTATGCGGCCGGTGCCCAGGCTCCACGGCGCTGTTCAAATCAAACCCCTCCCCTTTCACCCCTCTGGCCCGCCCTCGGTTCTTTAGATACCATCCTCCAGTCAATGACAAATCCGGCGCCTGCGCCTGCGCACTCCATTACCCACTAGGGCAGAGGCAGCAGAACGTTTAATCCGCATGCGCCGGCCCGTACATCCCGATCTAGCCGGCGGAAGTAAACTGCCAAAATATCGGGATGTATGGGCCGGCGCATGCGCATTAAACACTCTGCTGCCTCTGCCCTAGTGAGTAATGGAGTGCGCAGGCGCAGGCGCCGGATTTGTCATTGACTGGAGGATGGTATCTGAAGAACCGAGGGCGGGCCAGAGGGGTGAAAGGGGAGGGGTTTGATTTGAACAGCGCCGTGGAGCCTGGGCACCGGCCGCATAAACGCCGCCCCTGGGCACCTTCAGAACCTGATTAGCATATGGAATAAAAGTGTTTTTAAGAGAGAATAGGCGACGGACAGCAATATGAAAGGTAAGATTATAATATGAGGAATGTAATGGATATCATCATGTTTGTGGTGTATAATGGTCATTTTAGGTGAAAGACTCTCTTTAAAGGTTTTCTTTGGGTGTAAATAAATAAATAAATAAAAATTCTGGCCCAAATATGTAATAAACTGAAATAGAAATGCTAAAGGGCTGGTGTCCACTTTTCTAGTTATCCTGCATCCACAGGATCGGGGAGAACTAAGTCAGGGCCGGCGTCAGAACCCGGCAAACCCGGGCAAGTGCCGGGGCCCACTGTAAGTTAGGGGGCCCACTCGTCTCCGCGGCGGCCCCTTTAAAATGTTTGCCAGAAAATATTTGCGCATCGCATCGCATCGCAGCGCAGCGCAGCGCCCGCTCGCCGTCCGAGCCATAATTATTCATGTTGCGCAGCGCCCGCCCCCTCTCTCACGTGATCCTCTTCTCTTCTGACTCCGAGTCCAGGCACCGCACGCCGCACAGTCAGATCAACGAATCCAGCGAATACGATGATCCTCATTTGAGTCTGACTCACTGTAAGCCCGCCCCCAGCCAGCAGCAGGCCTGATAGCCGAGCCCAGAGCTGGAAACCTGGCGCCCAGTCCCAGAGCAGACACAACTGAATGCTGCTGAAGTGCTGACAGCTGAATTTCGTGTTAAATTTCTAATTCAGATTAACTAGTAAGTCTAGTAAGTCACAGAAAGACCAGTTATTGTAGTATTTATTATTATATGTTACATAAATGGGGGGCCTGCCGCCTGGGGCTATCTACAGTGAGTGTCACGACTCACAGTCACTGTCTACACCAAAACACCTAAATAATTGAATAAAGAACAATTAGCATGTGTTGCTTTGCTCTTGCTCAGCATCAGCAGCACACATCATGCCTGTAAGGCCAAATGCACACGGCTGTGAGCGGTCCGTGGTATCCCGGCCTGGCATCTTGCTGAGAGCTGGAGCGTATGGCGTCATTGGTTGCTATGACGCCGTGCGCTTCATGCCGCCGCTGCACTACAGTAATACACTCGTATGATCTATACGAGTGTATTACTGTAATGCAGCGGCAGCATTAACAGTGTCATAGCAGCAACCAATGACGCTGTACGCTCCAGCTCTCAGCAGGATGCCAGGCCAGGATACCACGGACCGCTCACAGCCGCGTGCATTCGGCCTAAAACACAATATAAACTCCTCTAAGAAAATACCAGAACCCATGAAATCAATTATACAGTTTATTGGCAAAAATTCATAAGAGGAAATTTTCCTCTTATGAATTTTTGCCAATAAAGTGTATTATTGATTATTATTTTCTTAGGAGGAAAAATTATTTTTCATAGGAGTTTGTTTTAGGCCTCATGCACACGGCCGTTGTGGGCCCATGGCTGTATTGCTGCCCGCATACGGCCATTCAAGTTGAATGGGTCCGGATCTGTCCCGGCCGCTGCACGGACGTTGCCCGTGCATTGGGGACCGCAACAGATGCATAACAGCCGTGTGCATGAGGCCTAAGGGCTCTTTTATACGAACGGGTGCCGTGCGGGTAATCCGCTGTGTGAAAGAGAGCCAAGCCCCGCTCCGGACAGCAGAGACACAGAGCAGTAACATGACTGATAATGCTCTGTGCCTCTCTGTGCCATTTTTACTACAAAATCACAGTGAGATACAGCTGTCACAGTGATTTTGTAGTAAAATGATCACAGAGGCAAAGAGCATTATCAATCATGTTACTGCTCCGTGTCTCTGCTGTCCGGGACGGGGCTTGGCACTCTTTCACGCAGCGGATTACCCGTATGCGCATGGCATTCGCTCGGATGTAAGAGCCTTTAGGCCCCTTGCAGATTAGCGTTCCTCCCGAAGCGAGTCCACATCGCAGCACCCAGCGCTGCCGGAGGTCACATAGCATTATATTGATTTATGATCTAACCCTTAAAGTTCTGGAATGTATTGGATAACACTGGCATAATGCTGTTAGTGTCATCTAATACATTCCAAGACTGTAAAGGGTTCTGAACGGAGCCACCGTCTGCATTAATATGAGCGGATCCGTTCAGAACGGATCCGATCGAACGCTAGTGTGAAAGTAGCCTAACATAGCATCATAAATCAATATAATGCTATGTGAATCCTGTCAGTGCTGGGAGGTCACGTTGGTCTTTGTTTCTCCCCTACACTGGCAGTGGCAAGTAAGGACCTAATATATGACAATGTCTTGGCCCTCGCCACTGCCAAGTAGGGAGGATAGCACAAAAACAGGGTCTTGCGATTTTTTTAATGCCTAAAACTGGCATGGGGCACTTTGAAAATCACCCACATAATCTGTAAATAGCCAGAAGTCTCTTCTGTCCCAAAAAATAGAATTCAGGGAGAAGTGTAGAAGTGGTGGATGCAGCTGCAGTCTCTCTCAGTGTGTCTGTGAAACTGCATGCTGTGAGAGGGAAGAGAGAGACATTGCTTCAGCCAGATATCAGTAATGACAGACTCACTGCTGGCTGAGACTTGTAGTTCTCTCAGAGACCTGTCTACAAGGCTCAGCATGTCCAGTCTGTTATTGCTGATTACCAGAGGACAGTACAGGGAAGGAGTTTAAGACGGGCAAAGAGCTATAAGGCCGCTTTCACACGAGCGAGTTTTCCGTGCGGGTGCAATGTGTGATGTGAACGCATTGCACCCGCACTGAATCCTGACCCATTCATTTCAATGGGTCTGTGTACATGAGCGTTGTTTTTCACGCATCAGTTCTGCATTGCGTGAAAATCACAGCATGTTCTATATTCAGTTTTTTTTTACGCAGCATTGGCCCCATAAAAGTGAATGGGGCTTCAGTAAAAAACGCATCGCATCCGGAAGCAACTGCAGATAGAATGCGTTTTTCACTGATGGTTGCTAAGAGATGTTGTTTGTAAACCTTCAGTTTTTTATCACGCGCGTGAAAAACGCATCAAAACGCATTGCATCCGCGCGGAAAAAACTGAACGCTATCGCAAACAATATTAACTGAACCTGCTTGCAAAATGGTGTGAATTTTACTGAAAGCACCCTGAACGCATCTGGAGCCAATCCGTCACGCTTGTGTGAAAGAGGCCTAAGGCTCAGCACGTCCACTTCAGCCTTTGTCATAGTAGTCTGCTGCAGCCTGCCCTGCTGTGCCCCAAATTAAAATATCATCATATTGATATTTATTGGGCTTTGGGGGCACAGGGACAGGCAGCAACATAGTGCTATCAGCATTCATATTGATATTTATTGGGTCATATCACATCACATATGTACAGCTGATATATACATATGTGAAGTGAAAAATGTACCAATTTTCTTATATATGGTGACACAGATCAATGTCATGCTGGTAGGGAACAGCTTCCCAGGGTTGTCCTTTTGAGGTGATTACCGTGGAAGGGACTGAATAGGTGATATTGGTAGGGGCAGTTTATCTACATTGTGTTTACTTCAAATACCTCCAGGTACTGATGCACACAAGCTTACAGATACCAAGTCATCTGAAGCTCACCATCTTTGCGCGATAACGTGTCACCGCAGTCACAGAAACCTATATTTCTTATCTGGGACCTACGATCTATACGTGGATTGGTGAGTGACCTATGGTTATGTCTGGCATTATTTGCTAAATTATGACATTGTTGTTTACTCATTTTGCGCGTACCACGGAGGAGAAAAAAACCCATAGCTGCCACCTGTATGTGTCCATGTGCTGTCCAAGGTTTCCTTAGACTGTGCATTGACACACCTATTCTGATCTGTAAAATACAGATCACAATAGGACAGGCGGTGAGTTTTTTCACATGGACTTGAATTCAATGGGGCTGTATGCCATCCGTAAAATATGGCCTGAACAGCGGCTGTATTTCACGTTAGCGTGAGCCCTTACTAAGTGAACAGTAGGGTTGTCATTCTGTCATTCCAATCTTATACATAATACTATCCTATGTGAAGTATGGGCTTCCCAACCTTCCCTTCGTGATGTTGGGGAAAGTAAGATTAATTATTTTGAATTTGGTCATGCTTGTTACTATCTTCGCCTTTGTCTGACAGCATCTTACACTCCTCTCCACTGTTAAAACACACGTATGCTCAGCAGGGCATGCACGAGCATGCTGGAGTCAGGAGGCGTTTGGCTGAACAAGTGTCCGGTTGACAAGTATTTATGGTGTTTGAGCGCCTTCTTTAATCCATTTGTGCTGATTTCAAAGAAGTACATTACATTTTTAATTGGAAAATACTTCCAAATTAAAAAGAACACATATTGGAGGGTTAATTATGCTATGTGTTGCCAAATTGCCAATTGTCTCACACATGAAGCAGGGACTTTACTAGAAGTTATATCTGCTACCAAAACAAATTGACAAAAGCATGAATTCATCATTAAGAAGCTTGAAGAACCAAGCAGAAGACACACGTTTGGAAGAAACAGAATGACTGCAATAAATGTTGCATGGACACAGCTACAGAAGAGAATGGCCTTCATTTTATTCATTTTTTTAGGCCAAAATGAATAGGGATCAGGACCAAGAATTGGCAGGTCAACAGGCACCTCCCACCAAGAAGCACAAGTCTGGAAGCCAAAAAAGAAAAGAGAAGCAGATACTGGAAGACAAAATCAAGAAGCTAGCTTCCATTGACCGCTTCTTCAGGAAAAGTGCACCTAAAGAGTCCTCCATTTGCAGTACATCCGTAATCAGATATTCAACCAAGTGTCACTACCTCTCAAGAAGCATGTTCGAGCATTGGAGAAGTCAGTGAGCTGGTTGTAGACCCTCCAGACCAGCCAACCGTGTCCTGTAATTCTGGACCTCTTCCAGAGCTTAGTGATGATCCAGCAGAATGGCCAGATGTAATCACCAATCTACTGAGATGCCAAGCTATCAAAAGGGGCCCTAAGCAAGTGAAGCTGGAAGATTTTCCACTTACAGATTTTCCAGATGGTACAAAAAGAAAATTCTCATCTGGTCATTATTACAGATTGCTGGGTAGTGGGAAAAAGGTTCCACGAGATTGGCTCATTTACTCAGTGCTTGGAGACTCCGTATATTGCTTCTGTTGCAGGCTATTTGACAACGAAGCTAAATCAAATTTCTCAAGCCCATATGGATTTAAAGACTGGAAGCATGTCAGTGGTAAGGGATCCTTGCATTCCCACGAAATATCTAGCAGCCACCTGTCTCATTATGCCAAATGGAAAGATCTGGAATCTAGCATAAAAAAAGAAACTACCATTGACAAAGATTTGCGTCGACAACTCCATATGGAAGAACAAAGATGGCGCAAAGTATTGTTGCGTTTACTGCAAATAATTCGCTGGATGGCAAAAAACAATCTGCCATTCAGAGGATCATCAGATACTGTGTTCACAGAACATAATGGTATTTTTCTCCAATTACTGGAGCTGATCTCTGAATTTGATCTTGTTCTGAAGGAACACTTGCAACGTGCCAAAGAAGGAACCAATGCGCATTATCTGAGCAAGGATATGCAAAACAAATTTCTGCGTTTAATTGCTGATGCAGTAATTGAAATAATCATAAAAAAGGTGAGACAAGCTAAATATTTTAGCATCATTGTAGACTGCACACCAGACATCTCCAAACAAGAGCAGTTGTCACTTGTGCTGCGATATGTGGACATCGATGATGTTAGCAAAACAGTGGAAGTCAAGGAAAGCTTTCTGGAATTTCTGGCTGTCACAGATACAACTGGAAAAGGTCTTGCAAGTGTTGTTTTGGAAAGACTGACAGAACAACATGGACTGTGTGTGTCAAACATTCGAGGTCAGTGCTATGACAATGGTGCTAATATGAGGGGACAATACAAAGGAGTTCAGGCAATTGTTTTAGAAAAAAATCCTCATGCCTTCTTTGTACCATGTTCTCCACATAACTGGAATCTCGTAATAGTGCACGCTGCAGAGAGCTCAAGCCGAGCAAAACATTTTTATGACCTTTTGAATCGCATATATGTGTTCTTCTCCGGAGCAACTAAGAGGTGGGAAGTGGCTTCACAGCATTTGTCACATCTGACACTTAAAGCTCTGTCTCAGACACGATGGTGTGCTCGCCTTGAATCAGTGAAAGCTATTTTGTTACAGTTTCCACAACTTGTTGATGCTTTAGAAGTTTTTTTACATGGTACCCAATATTCCAGTGACACATACAGTGAGGCAAAGATTTTATTGGATTCCATATGCACATACCCCTTTGTTGTCTCTTTATGTGTCTGGTATGACATTCTCCTCCAGGTCAACCAAATTAGCCTGGCTGTACAAACAAAAACCATTAATGTTTCAAGCGTTATTCCACTTGTAAAATCTATTACCACAGCTTTTAAAGAATATAAGGTGTCAGGTTTCAAACAAGCTGAATGTAAGGCATCTGGTATTTGCGAAAAGCTGGATATACCCACTGAATACCCGACACACAGGGTTAGGAAGAAAACTCGGCAATGCAGTGACCAAAACTGTCAAGAGCCAGCATGCCAACAGGCAAGTGGAACATCGTTTTTAGATGCAAGGCAAGAATTTGAAGAAATATTCTTCAAGCCTCTGCTTGAAACTGTCCTTGGTGAAATTGAAATAAGGTTCAATTTTTTGCAAACATTTACAGACAAGTTTGGATTTCTATATGACATCAAGAAAGAAGCCGCTGACTTGTCTAACTTACAGCTCCAGTGTTTAAAATTCTCTGACCCAGCAGTTGATGGAGAAGTTATGCTTGAGGAGATCAAGACACTGGCTAGGATGTTACCTGAACATCTGTGCCCACAGGAGACTTTAAAGTATATATTCTCCCACTCACTTAATCTGGCATTCCCAAACCTTGTTTTGGCATTGCAGTTGTTGTTAACTGTGCCTGTTTCAGTTGCATCTGCTGAAAGGAGCTTCAGTAAATTGAAGCTAATTAAAAACTACCTAAGGTCCCAAATGTCGCAAGACAGATTAAATGCACTGGCGGTTCTTTCAATTGAATCTCAAGAAGCAGAATGTGTAGATTTTAATCAGGTAATCCATGTTTTTGCAGCTGAAAAAACACGTAGAAAAGTGTTTTAACTGATTTACACAAGATACCACTTTTGTGTTCTGCCCAAAAAGTTGGACCATCAATGCTGGACTCCAACAAGACATTTCATAGTGTTCTGCATTAACTTCCTTTCGTACTTTTTCAAATGTTTTATGTCTTTATAGTATGTTCAAATAAAATATTTTCATATTCAATGCCTATCTGTTTCTCTTTAGGAGGTGTACAGGAAAAACTGAATACTGTGCGTAGACCTGAGGGATTAAAACACTGGGTAGATAAAAATTAAGTAGGGACATAAGGATTCATTCACATATATTCACGCTGTAGCATGTTCTGTCTATTGCATTTGGCACCATATATAAAACATGCAGTTTTATTGCACGCGTGTTATGCAAAATGCC
Source organism: Bufo gargarizans (assembly GCF_014858855.1). Taxonomy (NCBI): domain Eukaryota; kingdom Metazoa; phylum Chordata; class Amphibia; order Anura; family Bufonidae; genus Bufo; species Bufo gargarizans. The sequence goes on along the minus strand of NC_058080.1, from coordinate 741,958,255 downwards.
ACAAGGGGGCCCACTGAGGCTTTATCGCCCAAGGGCCCACATGAACCTGGAGCCGGCCCTGCACTAAGTGATCCATGGGGGTCTGAATGCTGGAGCCCCCACTGATCCCCCTTCTTGACTGAGGGGCAGGTGGAGCATATGCCCTGCCTCTCCATCCATTCTCTATGGGGTCGCCGGAGATGGCGGAGTACAGCGCTGGCTAATTCCAGTGGTCCCGAAGAGAATGAATGGAGCAGTAGGGCGTATGTGTGGCCTGCCACACCATCAAAAAGGGGGAACAGTGGAGGTCCTGGGATTAGTGGAGGTTGCAGAATCGGACCCCACTAATCATATAATTAATTAAGCACCGCAGAGGAGTCCTTCTCTCCAGCAGCCACAGTTTTCTGACAGCAGGGAGGGCAGGAAGAGGCAGACAAGTTCTCTCCTCCTTCACAGCCAGCAGCCCCAGAAGTCTAGAAGATACTTCGGGGCCTCCTGTACAATGTGTATCACTGTGCGATACTGTCACCTAGTGGCTACAATATTTATCTCTCCTGAAAAAGAATAAATAATTACTCCTAAGTCTTATCTCCTGGCGCAGGAGACTGGAGGCCCACCAAGTAATCCCCCGCCTCCCCGGTGGGCCAGTCCGAGCCTGTATGCAGATATTTCTTCTCTCTGTCGACCACTGATGCCGAGGCCGATCCTGCGTCACAAGATAAGGTGCCTGTTTTCTTGATTGGTTCAAAGAAAAGTTAAGTAAATTTTTTGAGGAAATTCACTCCCCAAAAATCTAAAAAAGCAAACAAACTCCAGAAAGCTAAAAAAAACTGTCTAAACTGAGACGTTCGTTGTCTTCTTACTTTTCATCTTTACAGATTGTGTCTGACGAGGAGAACTCAGATGACTCGGATCCTGATGTTTCTGAGGTTTTTTTTTCTCCATAAAGATAAAGCTGCTAGACTCATTAAAGCTGTTCTCATAAGGCAACAAAATAAATAAAAATACTTTATTTTATTTCCCATGTAAAAAAGCTAAAGTGCTACTTAGTCACCCTGAGGTAAAAGTTCTGTTTCTGAGCAAGGCAAAGACTTGATTATGGGTCTAGATTTGGGGCAGTTTATAAACTTTGATCCGATTCCTAAGGAAATGCCACGTAAAGTTGACATTTAAGTGACAGGCCAAAAAAAATCTATCTTTCCTACCAACGATTGACCTCTTGACCATAAAGAGGATGCTGTGCTGTGCAGAAGCTATCACATTTCTGCTGCAGTATCTAAAGCATCACTCGTTGTGGTTCCAGTGGCAAGAGCCCTTTAGCTCTGGTTAAAGGGGTTCTCCGGGAATTAAAAAAATTTAAATACTTAAATATTATTTTATTATAAATATATTCCCAAATACCTTTCATTAGTTATAATGGCTCATTTTGCCTGGGGAGCAATCATCAGGGGAAGCAAAATGGCTGCCATCCTATTAGTCCCAAAAAAGAAGATGGAGGCAGCATTCCGATACAAAAATCCCTTTAATGGGAACCGCCAAGGTGAACAAGCGTGCAACAGGTCGTGACGTTTCGGCTGATACACAGCCTTTATCAAACACGTGTATCGGAATGCTGCCTCCATCTTCTTTTTTGGGACTTGTTACCTAGGAGCCCTGATGGATCTTGGACTCCAGGGGGGCTGTTGCATGCCTGACGACCGTGAGATCCGGTGAGTGCGATTCCACTACTCTACGTTTTGTGATTGCCATCCTATTAGTACACCCTTAACCTGTCCTAATCACACAGGACAAGTTACTTCACAACATCCTCCTCTCTGCTTGTCAGGGATTATGATCCTAAATACACATGATACAATCGTCAGCTGAATCTCTGTAGGAATGAAGTTCATAAAAGGTGAAGTATGGAGAGGAGGTGGGGGTATAATAATGAGCAGCAGTACTTGTATGCTCTCCATTACCATAGCAACACATTACCACAGTCTGTCCTCTCTGTATTTCATGTCTTCTCATGAACTCCATTCCTCCAGAGCTTCAGCTCAAGAGCATATCAAACTGCATTCAGGATCATAGTCCCTGGAAAGCACAGAGGGGAATATGAGGCATCTCTTTAGCTCAGTGTTGTGAAGTAACTTGTCCTGCTGTGTGATTCGACAGATTTTGTATGTACTAATAGGACAGCAGCCATTTTATTTCTCCTAATGATTTCTCCCTAGAAAAAAACAGCCACTATAACTATTGAAAGGTATTTGGGAATATATTTATAATAAAGTAATATTTAAACATTTTCATATTCTTAATTCCTGGAGGACCACTTTAAGTCAAATTGGTCAAGACCTACTGGATGGAGTAAGAGAAAAAAATCTTTGTCCAGTTTAAAATTGGCAGGAGATATTCTTTGTGATTTTAGTTGGGAGATGTAGCCTCCAAGCGACATTTTTGTTCTCTGCCCTTCCATCCCCCTAGCTTGTTTGGCGAAGAACTTAAAGATGTCTTGCGAAATCTCAGTAAAGAGAAAGGCAATTCTCTTCCCTAGGTTCCAAGGGAATTCATACCACAGCCTTTTCGTTCGCAAAGAGAAATAGTCAAACCTATTGCGGGTTTGGAAGGCAACGTTCCAGGGCTGCCACTGGGAACCAGAGCTCTTCCTTTCCCAAGAAATTCAAGAAAACCCAGTTCTGACACCAGCCTTGCTCTGCCGTCTGTAGGTTCCAGATTGCAAGAATTTGCTCACCTTTAGCAAGTGTCACCATTCATTTCTGGGTCTTGTCCACAGTCCAAGAAGGTTACGCACTAGAGTTCAAAACCCTGCCTCCAAACAAATTGTCAGTATTAGTGTCGAGCGAATCAAAGTATCCCAAGTGTACTTTCCTCATGCTTTGTGATAACAAATCAATTTTTCCTAAAATGGTGGGCAAAAATAAAAAAAATTATACCCACGTCATCCACTTGCTTGCGGAGAGACTATCTGCTCCTGTCTTGATTGAAGAAAATCCACCAACAGACCTGCGAAGAGCGTGATGACCTCACCACTTGATCATGCTGGGTACGCACGACATCATCCATTCCCTGATTGATCCCTGGAATGACATGGATGACACGACATCATCCATTCCCTGATTGATCCCAGTGGAATTTTGGAGTTAATTCTTTTTGCGGTTCCCAAACCAGACGGCAGATGGAGACTAATTATACATCTTCTATTTCTAAACAAGTATCTGAAGAAAATCTTTTCCAAGATGGAATCCATAAGGTTGTGTAAGACACTCTCCTGTTTCGCGGTCCAATGGGGCTCGGCCTGCGGGGGACCCCATTGGAATAGCGGAACAGGTCACGTGGCAGGATCGTGGCAGTCCCAGCATCGCTGCCTTTCGTGCAATATGAGGGAGATGAAAGTGATATATCTGGCCCTGAAACACTTTCAACTTCTGGTGAACAAAGAAATATAAATACAGACGGACAATCATGTCTGTGTGTTCCACCTCAACAAGCAAGGGACCCCAGGTCAATGACACTGGCGAAACAGTGTCAGAAAATCATGAACTGGGCAGAGTGACGTTCTGTCAAAATCTCAGCAGTACACATCAGAAGTACCAACAACACTCAAGCAGATGTACTGAGTCAAAACGGGCATAGATGGCGGTGATGAGAACATAGTCCTACCACTTTACACATCACTAATCAGACCACACATGGAGGACTGTCTACAGTTCTGGGCTCCTGTGAATAAGGCAGACATAGCAGAGCTGGAGAGGGTTCAGAGGAGGGCAACTAAAGTAATAACTGGAATGCGTGGAGTACAGGTCCCAGAAAGATTGTCAAAACTAGGTTTATTCACTTTAGAAAAAAGACGACTGAGGGGAGATCTAATAACGATGTATAAATATATCAGGGGTCAGTACAGAGATCACTCCCATCATCTATTTATCCCCAGGACTGTGACAAGGGGACATCCTCTGCGTCTGGAGGAAAGAAGGCTTGTACACAAACATAGAAGAGGATTCTTTACGGTAAGAGCAGTGAGACTATGGAGCTCTCTGCCTGAGGAGGTGGTGATGGTGAGTACAATACAGGAGTTCAGGAGGGGCCTGGATGTATTTCTGGAGTGTAATAATATTACAGGCTATAGCTACTAAAGAGGGGTCGTTGATCCAGGGAGTTATTCTGATGCCTTTTCCGCTAATATGAGGCAAATTGGCTTCTACCTCACGTTTTTTTTTTGCCTTCCTCTGGATCAACTCGCAGGATAACAGACTGAACTGGATGGACAGAGGACTTTTTTCAGCCTTATAAACTATGTTACTATGTATGAACCATTTTAGAGCCGGGAGAATGGTCGCTCAATCAGACAATGTTCCACCAGATCATCAGTGGAGTTGGAGAGCCAAAAATAGATCTAATGGCAACCAGAGAGAATTCGAAACTGCCACTATTTTGCTCTGTTTACAAAAAGGATCTCCAGTACGCGGTAGATGCCCACAGTAGATGCCCTCTCTCTGCAGTGAAAAAATCTCTTTGTCTACATCTTTCCCCCTCTCCCACTAATACAGAGGGTGGTTGCCGGTGACCTACATGTACCTTATTGTGCAGGAAAGGGTTAAGCAATTTCTCAGAACATCTACAGTGTGGAAGCCGCATGGAGTCTATAAAAACGCCCAACCTGAGTTTCTCCTCGTTTGCTGCTTCTTCTGGGGCTGTAGATCCATTTCCTCCTAAAGGGTTTTATTTTGTATCCACCAAATATGTATACTTAATAAAATACATCAATAACACTGGATATGTCAGCAGGATCAACCTAAAAAGGGCGTAACTGTCCTTCCGATGAAACTTCCTACAGAGGAAAATGGGGGTTTCAGTGATCTCAGAGGTTCCTGTTCCTGTCCAGCAGGGCGGCAGTCTCTCTCATCTGATACTTTTCTTTTTCCCCAATTCACCATGAAAGCTCCATAGGAGAAAAGATTTGTCTTCCCAGGGAAAAAAAAGACTCGGAGGGGGATATAGATGTAGAGCTTTCTCCAACACCTCAGAGCTTGGTGGAGAGGAGAGTGAGAGGAGTAGTTGTTTTGCTTGATCTATAGACAGATCTACAGGAGGCCATGTATTCAGTCATGGTGTGCTTTTGTCTCCACAGATGGATCCAGGAGGAGAAATCCACCAGAGAGATGTCCCCGTCCTCTGTATTCCCAGGACTGTCCAGAGGAGAAGGTCCCAGAGAACCCTCAGGTAGATGGAGCTGAGCCCTATACACATCTATATAGGGGGTCCTGCAGTCATAGAGGGGTCATAGATTGTGGGGGTCTCTTCTGTGGATCTGTTAGATTTCCCACCTGTCTGCTGTATTGTACTGAATTGTTACAGATGACAAATCAGGGGGAATATCTGACTGATATTAAAGTGGAGGATGAAGAAGAGAGGATGATGGGCGATCCCCCGTGTAAGAGTGAGATGGAGGAGAACATTCCAGGAGATGTCACCACAGGTATGGAATCATGAATGGAGAAAGTGACTTCAGGTTCTGTCCTTGGTGCCTTCAGGGCAGGAGGAGAATCTGATCTCCGGCTGCTGCTCTCCGATTAGAGATGTCCCCATTATATCATGGAGTGTTCCCCTTATCCAGCTGACGGCGATCTCTGATCAGATTCTTCTCTGATCCCGGCTGTTCCTGCAGGACATGACGGTCAGTCACATCCACACACCCACTGGGGACTATGAGGGCACAGCTTTTGTGTCTGCACTACCATGATGAACTACATGTACCTCATTGTGCAGGAAAGGGCTAAGCATTGTTTTAAGCTCATCAGTAGACATTACAAGAAATGTAGACATTTTGGTTAAATCAAATAAATTGGTGAAGAAATCGCACAATAATAACAGCGGAAAAGAAAGCTCCTCATTTTAGTTCTATATTTCATGTATGAGGCTTCAGGTATTTCTAGGACCTGGGGTGATGTCATCCTTTGTTAAAGTTCAGCTCCACCCCCTACACTGATCACATGATGGTGACATCACCCCAGGTCCTTTAGCTCTGGCAGTGCAGCAGATACTGGGCAGGTCCTGGTCGGTAGTCAGGGCTCTTGTTCTCTCTGGTATCAGCCATTCCTCCAGCCTGCAGGTAAGATGAGCGGTGAGGAGACAGTGTGGTGGAGAGCTCAGACATGTCACCTCTGGAGATTGTCCTCCATTACACACAAGGAATCCTTCTCCGCTCCTCAGCTTAGTCAGAGACTGGACACAGCTGAGCACAGCCCAGAGGTGGGACCTGCATCTATCAGACATTTATCTCCTGTGGAGCCACCAGAGATCTCCATGTTGGGGCCCCTGGAATCCATGTAGTGGGGGCTCTGAGAAGCGGGGCCCCTCCAGGCTCAGGAAGTGCGGTTCTGGAGGTGACATCTGGTCTTGTCCCCTGGATGATTTCCTCTCCTCTTCTCATAAAGGCGCCTGCAGTACTAGAAGCCTCCAGCTCCTCCAGTTCTCTCCTCTTCTCCTGAACGACCACCAAGGATGGACAGGAAGGAGATCAGCAGAAGAATATTAGACCTCACCTTGGAGATCATCTCCCTGCTGAGCGGAGAGGTAAACTTTTCTAGATTTCTCTCCTCTTTATTGTATTCTGTAACAAGTCAGACATCGTGAAGGAGAATCCATCATAGGAAGTGATAGGAAGAGTCCAGGGTCCTGGAGAACGGCCTCCAGACCTTCCAAGTGATGGAGAACCTGAAGATCAGCCCCCAATATGGTGAGTGATGTGTCATGTGACCAGTGACCAATAGTCATGTTGTAGGAGCCATGAGAAGGTAAGTAGGCACATTGTACCCTGGAGGAAAGAGCCGGAGGAGCGCACATGGCCCCTGAAGGGTTTATTCCCTAAGTGTCTCTCTCCATCCACAGGAGTACACAATAGTGAAGAAGACATCGGGGGACTGTGTGACTCCCATCATCCATCTCCAGGAGTCAGGAGGGCGGAGCAGGACCCCTCACCCCATCACAAAGCCTCCCCCTCCCCCCCTGATACATGAGCAGAAGATCCTAGAACTCACCCACAAGATGATGGAGCTGCTGACTGGAGAGGTGACACTGCTGGGAATGCTGGGAAATTCTCCAGTAACAGCACTGGAGGGGTCTGGGTGATGACGGTGTCATTGTGTTGTCAGGTTCCTATAAGGTGTCAGGACGTCACTGTCTATTTCTCCATGGAGGAGTGGGAGTATATAGAAGGACACAAGGATCTGTACAAGGAGGCCATGATGGAGGAGCACCAGCCTCTTATATCACAAGGTAAGAGCCGTCATGTGCAGTGTATACACGTGTGTGCAGTGACATGTAATGGAGGAGCACCAGCCCCTTATATCACAAGGTAAGAGCCGTCATGTGCAGTGTGTAATGTCTTCTGGGGGTCTCCTATAAGGGTCTATAAAGGAACCTTTCCCCCCTTATGCCCCTCTCGGAGCGGTGACAGGCTGATGTCTATAATCTAGTGCCCACTATACAGCTCTCCGGGAACATATCTTCTGGGGGTCTCCTATAAGGGTCTATGGAGAGAACCTTTCCCCCCTTATGCCCCCTCTCTGAGCAGTGACCGGCTGATGTCTATAATCTAGTGCCCACTATACAGCTCTCCGGGAACATGTCTTCTGGGGGTCTCCTATAAGGGTCTATGGAGGGAACCTTTCCCCCTTATGCCCCCTCTCTGAGCGGTGACAGGCTGATGTCTATAATCTAGTGCCCACTATACAGCTCTCCGGGAACATGTCTTCTGGGGGTCTCCTATAAGGGTCTATGAGGGAACCTTTCCCCCCTTATGCCCCCTCTCTGAGCGGTGACCGGCTGATGTCTGTAATCTAGTGCCCACTATACAGCTCTCCAGGAACATGTCTTCTGGGGGTCTCCTATAAGGGTCTATGGAGGGAACCTTTCCCCCCTTATCCCCCCTCTCTGAGCGGTGACCGGCTGATGTCTATAATCTAGTGCCCACTATACAGCTCTCCGGGAACATGTCTTCTGGGGGTCTCCTATAAGGGTCTATGGAGGGAACCTTTCCCCCCTTATGCCCCCTCTCTGAGCGGTGACCGGCTGATGTCTATAATCTAGTGCCCACTATACAGCTCTCCGGGAACATGTCTTCTGGGGGTCTCCTATAAGGTCTATGAGGAAACCTTTCCCCCTTATGCCCCCTCTCTGAGCGGTGACCGGCTGATGTCTCTGGTCTATCACATACGTGTGACTCTGCAGTAGTTCTGGAGAAGTCACTGATGGTGGCAGTGCAGTGTGAGTGCTAGGAGTCCGGAGATGAGGCTCTTACTGCCCACCTGCCGCTGATTGACAGACTTCTCCCTATTACTGTCAGTCAGTAGTATGAGGGGGGGGGGGGAGCCCATATCTGATGAATACACTGGACTCATAATGGAAATGTTCATCATATCTGTAGCAACATCTAAGTGGTTGAGACGAGGCTGGGTCTCCATCTGTCTGGCCATAGGCACCCCAAAATGTCATTGTGGGGTTTCAATCAGGTACAATGGCGCCCAGAGGCCTCACAAAGACCCCAGACCTGCTGTGTAATAGGAGACCCCAGCGGTGCAGCCTAATAGATCGCCGGTCAGTGTACTACCGCCAGTAATGCTATGGAAAACTATCAACTGCAAAGCATTATACAAGTGATAAAAGGATCACAGCTTCAAGTCCCCTAGGAAGAAAGAGAAGTAGGATTCTTCCCCCTCCGCAACAAAAAAAAGAAGAAAAAAATGTATACAATGAAAAATAACGTCGTTAGAATTGTTCTATATATTTGGTTCAGACACATTTATAACGACCCCTAGAATAAGGAGAACGTATTCATATAGAACAGAGCAGTGTGTGAAAATAACAAAAAGTTGGATTCAGTATTTTTTTCCATTCTTCACCCCCCAAAAAATGTAAATTGGTCAATAAATTGTAAGTTCCCCAAAATGGAACCATTAAAAATGACAACTCGGTAAAACAATAAGAGCCTCGTACCGGCTCAGTGCACCAGCCCTGCATATGTGCATTTGTGACATTCAAATTCAAGCTTGAAATACTGCAATAATAATTTCGGTTTAAAAAAAACACCCATTTTTGGCAAGACCCTCCATCTGGTGCCTCTGCAGCATTAGGCTGAGTTCACACGGGCGAGATTTCCGCGCGGGTGCAATGCGGGAGGTGAACGCATTGCACCCGCACTGAATCCGGCACCATTCATTTCAATGGGTCTGTGCACATGAGCGTTTTTTTTCACGCATCACTTCTGCAATGCTTGAAACTCGCAGCATGCTCTATATTCTGGCCCCATAGAAGTGAATGGGGCTGAGTGAAAATCGCAAGCATCCGCAAGCAAGTGCGGATGCGGTGCGATTTTCACGCATGGTTGCTAGGTGACAATCTAGTCACTGTATTATTTTCCCTTATAACATGGTTATAAGGGAAATAATAGCATTCTGAATACAGAATGCTTAGTACAATAGCGCTGGAGGGGTTAAAAAACTCACCTTCTCCTCTTGATCGCGTAGTTCCGGGTCTCTTCTTTACTTCTTTAATGATGAATTACCGGCTAGGACCTGTGGTGACGTCAGATCACATGCTCCAATCACATGGTCCATCACCACAGTGATGTACCATGTGATTGGAGCATGTGATCTGATGTCACTACAGGTCCTTTAGCCGACAGCTCATCATTAAAGAAGTAAAGAAGAGACCGGGAACTACGCGATCAAGAGGAGAAGGTGAGTTTTTTTAACCCCTCCAGCGCTACTGTACTAAGCATTCTGTATTCAGAATGCTATTATTTTCCCTTATAACCATGTTATAAGGGAAAATAATAACATCTACACAACACCGAACCCAAAGCTGAACTTCTGTGAAGAAGTTCGGGTCTGGGTACCACAGTCGGTTTTTTATCACGCGCGTGCAAAACACATTGCACCCGCGCGATAAAAATGGAACATCGGAATGCAATCGCAGTCAAAACTGACTGCAATTGCGTACCTAATCGCGCGGGTTTGCCGCAATACACCGGGACTCATCCGGACCTAATCTGGACATGCCCGTGTGAACCCAGCCTTAGTCAGTGTGCAATTTAGGCTACAAATACAGCTAGAATTTTCTGGGTTTTAAAAAAACACCCTTTTTGGGCAAAATACTAAATTTTACAGCTCTGGTTGCATCTGTCAGAGTGAAATTCATATTCTGTTATTGAAAAAACACCCATTTTGGACCAAATACTAAATTTGCGGCCTTGTCTGCATCTGTCAGTGTGAGATACAAGCTTGAAATACAGCAATAATATTCTGGGTTTAAAGAAAACACCCACATACTGAATTTTGCAGCCTTAGGGTACTTTCACACTAGCGTTAGCGTGATCCGGCAGGCAGTTCCGTCGTCGGAGCTGCCTGCCGGATCCGCCGATCAGTGTGACAACTGACAGCATTTGTAGACAGATCCGTGTGCGGATCCGTCTACAAATGCATTGCAAGAACGGATCCGTCTCTCCGCTTGTCATACGAATGGACGGATCCGTCTTGCAGTCTTTTTCACAGCATGCGCAGACCGGAAGGACGGATCCGTCCTTCATTTGTTTTGCAATGCCGAATCCTGCACTAATGGGAATTAATCCGGCATTCCGGCGACTGATCAGGCATTTTGGACGGACATAATACCGCAGCATGCCGCAGTATTATGTCCGGCCAAAACACCTGACAGTGACTGAACGGAAGGCATACTGATGCAAACTGAACGGATTTCTATCCATTCACAATGCATTGGGATATGCCTGATCAGTTCTTTTCTGGCAAAAACACCCATTTTAGGCAAAATACTGAGTTTTGCAGCCTTAGCTGCATCTGCCAGTGTGAGATACACGCGTTAGATCCTCTTGTTCTATTCTGTTATTAAAAAAAACACCCAATTTGGGCAATATCTTAAATTTGAGAAATATGAGGAGAGCGTCAAATAAGGGACGTGGCCCTGGTCGTGGTGCTGCTGGTGGAGCTCCTGTTGCAGGGAGAGGACGTGGTCAATCTGTGCCAGCTACACGCACAAGTGAAACCCCTTCCTCAGGTGCGAGTAGGCGACAGAACCTGCAGCGGTATTTGGTCAGACCTAATGCTGCTCTACGAATGGTGAGGCCTGAACAAGTACAGGCGATAGTAGATTGGGTTGCTGACAGTGGATCCAGTCCCGTCACATTGTCTCCCACCCAGTCTCCTGTTGAAAGACCACAGTTGGCACCTTCCGCCGATGTCCATCAGTCTTTCACCTCACCCCCTTGCAAATCAGCCAAGCAGTCTGAGCCCCAAGTCATGCAGCAGTCTCTTCTGCTTTTTGATGACTCTGTTAGCAGGGTTTCCCGGGCCATCCACCTAGCCCTGCCCCAGAAGTGGATTAGATTGAGTGCACCGATGCCCAACCACTTATGTTTCAAGATGAGTGCATGGGAGGACCACCGCAGCACGTCTCGGATGATGACAAAACACAGGTGCCAACTGCCGTGGCTTTCTGCAGTGTGCAGACCGACAAAGAGGGCAGGGGTGAAGACTGGGTGGAAGATGAGGTCCTTGACCCCACATGGAATCAAGGTCATGCGACTGACCTGTGTAGTTCGGAGGAAGAGGCGGTGGTCGCACAGAGCCACCAACACAGCAGAAGAGGGAGCAGGGTGCAAAAACGGCGCGGCCGTCCCCTAGACAGTACGCCTGCTACTGCTCCACCGCAGCAGGGGACCGAGCACACCAAAGCCAGCTCCAAGGAGTTCCCTGGCGTGGCAGTTCTTCAGACAATGTACTGATGACAAGACACGAGTGGTTTGCACGCTGTGCAATCAGAGCCTGAAGCGAGGCATTAACGTTCTCAACCTGAGCACAACCTGCATGACCAGGCATTTAAGTGCAAAGCACGAGCTGCAGTGGAGTAGACACCTCAAAAACCAAGAAAGGTCTCTGGCTCCTCCTGCTTCCTCTTCTGCTGCAGTCTTGGCCTCTTCATCCCCCTCTGGAGTGACAGTGCCACCTGCCACCCCGCAAACAGAGGATCTGCCAGCAACACCACTAACTGGCACAAGCATCTCCACAATGTCCCACAGAAGCGTTCAGCTCTCCATCTGCCAAACACTGGAGCGGAAGAGGAAGTACCCCCCTACCCACCCGCAATCCCTGTCCTTTGAAATTTTGTAATTCCATCTGGTGGAGACGGAGAGTTTTAAAAGCCTTATGGCGGTGGCTGTCCCACAGTACGTCGTGCCCAGCTGCCAGTACTTTTCCAGGCGAGCCATCCCTTCCCTGCACAACCAAGTGGGGGACAAAATCAGGTGTGCACTGCGCAACACCATCTGTGGCAAGGTCCACCTAACTACAGATACGTGGACCAGTAAGCACAGTTAGGGACATTATATCTCCCTAACAGCACACTGGGTAAATGCAGTGGCGCCTGGGCCTGAGGCGGATAGCAGTTTGGAGCATGTCCTTCCACCAACGAGGATTGCAGGGTGCTTCAGTTTGCCTCCTGTTCCTTCCTCCTCCTACTCCGCTTCTTTATCCTCTACCGGGTCCTCATCCGGTCAGCGTAACACCTTCACCACCAACTTCAGCACAGCCAGGGGTAAACGACAGCTGGCAGTTTTAAAACGTATCTGTTTGGGGGACAAACCCCACACCGCGCAGGAGCTGTGGACGGGCCTTGAACAACAGACCGATGAGTGGTTGGTGCCAGTGAGCCTCAAGCCCAGCCTGGTGGTGTGCGATAATGGGCGAAATCTCGTAGCAGCTCTGGGACTAGCCAGGTTGACTCGCATGCCTTGCCTGGTGCATGTGCTGAATTTGGTGGTGCAGAGGTTCCTTAAAAATTACCCCCATATGTCAGAGCTGCTGCATAAAATGCAGGCCGTCTGTGCGCGCTTTCGGCGCCTGTCAGCGCTGCAGCGTAACTTCGGCCTTCCCGCTTACCACCTCATATGCAACATGCCCACAAGGTGGAACTCCACCTTGCACATGCTGGACAGACTGTGCGAGCAGCAGCAGGCCATAGTGGAGTTTCAGCTGCAGCACGCACGGGTCAGTCGCTCTGCGGAACAGCACCACTTCACCACCAATGACTGGGCCTCCATGCGAGACCTCTGTTCCTTGTTGCACTGTTTTGAGTACTCCACCAACATGGCCAGTGCCGATGACGCCGTTCTCAGCGTTACTATCCCACTTCTATGCCTCCTTGAAAAAACGCTGCGGCAATGATGGAAGAGGATGTGGCGCAGGAGGAGGATGAGGGATAATTTTGTAGGGTTTTCCGGCCAGTCATTCACAAGTTGCTCAGAGGGTGGGTTTCTGCAGCCACAAATGCCAGGTACACAATTGTCCAGCCAGGGCACAGTTCTGGAGGATGACGAGGAGGAAGAAATGGAGGAGGAGGAACCTTGTTCACAGCAGAGTGGCACCCAGACCAGCTAATGGCCATTACTGATGCGTGGCTGGGGGGATACAGAGGACACAGACTATACACCTCCCACAGAGGACAGCTTTTCATTGCCTCTGGGCAGCCTGGCACACATGAGCGATTACATGCTGCAGTGTCTCTGCCACGACCGCCGAGTCGCCCACATTCTAACTTGTGCTGATTACTGGGTGGCCACGCTGCTGGATCCCCGTTACAAGGACAACGTACCGTCCTTAATTCTGCCACTGGAGCGTGATCATAAGATGCGCGAGTATAAGCGCACGCTGGTAGACGCGCTGCTGGTGGCATTCCCACCTGACAGCGGGGGCACAGTGGAAGCACAAGGCGAAGGCAGAGGAGGAGGAAGAGGTCACCAACGCAGCTGGGGCACCGCCAGCACCTCAGAAGGCAGGGTTAGCATGGCCGAAATGTGGAAAAGCTTTGTCAGCACGCCACAACAACCAGCACCACCAGCTGATATGGAACGTCTTAGCAGGAGGCAGCATTTCACCAACATGGTGGAGCAGTATGTGTGCACACGCCTACACGTACTGAATGACGGGTCTGCCCCCTTCAACTTCTGGGTCTCCAAATTGGGCACAGGGCCTGAGCTTGCCCTTTACGCCTTGGAGGTGCTGGCCTGCCCTGCAGCCAGTGTATTATCTGAACATGTGTTTAGCTCGGCAGGGGGCGTCATCACAGACAAGTGCAGCTGCCTGTCCACAGCCAACGTGGACAAGCTCATGTTCAATAAAATGAACCAGGCATGGATCCCTCAGGACTTGTCTGTACCTTGTGCAGAATAGACATGTATACCGGCACTAAGCAGCCATTGTTATACTGCAGCGCAATTGCTCATTGTTGTATTTTGGATATTTCACACATTTTTTGGAGTGTACCCTAATAAAAAATAATAATTAAAAATAAAACCCAAAAACCAGTGTTGGCTACCTCGTCCTCCTACACCACCACTTCCACCTACACCGCTACGTCCACCGCCTAGTCAAACTCCTACTCCATATGGAACTCCACCTCTTAAATCACGTTTATTTTTATTTTTTTGTACGTATTTTATGGCATTTCACTAATTTGTCTGTTACATTTTCTGGTGAAATTCACCAATGTTTGGGTGTGATATACCCCTGCTATACCTAGTAGACAGGTAAACAAATTTCACTAATTTGTCTGTTACATTCTTGGGTGAAATTTGACCATTTTTGCCATGATTAAACCCCTGCTCTGCATAGGTGACAGGGACATAAATTTCAAAAAAATCGTCTGTTACATTGTCAGGTGACATTTTACCAATTTTGCCGTATACAAATCCCTTCTCTGCATAGATGACAGGGAATTAAATTTCAAAAATTCTCCTTTCATTCAATGCTTAAACTTTAACAACTTGTCCCACATTTGCGCTTTGTCCCATATTTCCGCTCGATCATATTTAATTTTAAAAAATGAATCCTCCCTTGGATGTGGTCTCTCTTTTTCACGCTTCCTCTCTGGTGTGGAACCCTGATTCGCCGATAACCATGATCAACATGGTAGGAGCAGAAAAGAACATCGAAAGTTGATAGAGAAGATATCCAAATGGATGGTGGACGTCACGGCAACGTGCGATCAGGCAGAAGTTATCTAGAGTCAACAAAGCGGCAGCAGGGCCTTTTCTGGCTAACGTTTCCAAATCCTAAATCCCCTAGTCACATTCCCTATAATTTTTTATTAATCTTTCCAATAACAGGGCATCTTAAGAGTCCTGTATTGTTATTTATCGTCACTACCTCCCCGAGTCGGGACTGGGTAATTGCCGCGCGTCCCCTCCTTTCCTTCAATTCTTCAGTTTCAATAGCTTCTCCCACATTTCCGCTCAATCACAATTAAATTTCATCCATTGATCTCACTTGGATGTAGTCTCTCATTCTCACGCTCCCTCTACGGCGTGGAACCCATCATTCGCCGCTAGACGTGATCAACATGGTAGGCGCAGAAATGAACATCGAAAGTTTATAGAGCAGTTATCCAATTGGATCGTGAACATTACGGGGAAATGCGACATGGTGGGGCAGTATGTTTGCACACTCCTACACGAACTGACTGATGGGTCTGCCCCCGGCAACTTCTGGGTCTCTAAATTGGGTACATGGCCTGAGCTTGCCCTTTACACCTTGGAGGTGCTGGCCTGCCCTGCAGCCAGTGTATTTATGAACGTGTGTTTTGCACGACTGGAGGGGGTTATCACAGGTTATATTTCCCAATGTTTTGGGGTGTACACTAATTTAAAAAAATAAAAATAAATTTAAAGTCAAAAAGCAGTGTAGGCTACCTCCTCCTCCTCCCCCGCCGCTTCCACCTACACCGCCACATCCACTGCCTCCTCAACCTCCTAGTCCATATGGACCTCGTCCTCCTAGATCAGTGATGGTGAACCTATGGCACAGGTGCCAGAGGCGGCACTCTGAACCCTGGAAAAAGTCTATGGTGTACTAATATGCCTTAGACTTTTGCTACCATTAATCAGCGCAGGGCGTACTATGAACAGCACAGGCAGCGCATTGAATGTATGCGGCTACGGCTATTATAGCTAAGTGATGAAGTACATGGAAGATATACTGTATTGGACTGTAGTATTCAGGTTAGATTGCCGTCTTTGCAATAAAAAAGAGGGTTTTGGGTTGCAGTTTGGGCACTTAGTCTCTAAAAGTTTCACCATTACTGTCCTAGATCAAGATTATTATTTTATATTTTTACATATTTTGTTATTTGAAGTCATTTCCCTATCCATATTTGTTTGCAGAGCACTTGCCATGCTCTTAACCACATTTTGCTGGCATGTGCAGCCCTCTAGCCCTTTCCATGACATTTTTAGTGCTCAAAAGTTCGGATCCCCATTGACTTCAATGGGGTTCGGGTTCAAGTTTGGGTCCCGAACTCGAACTTTTTGGTGAAGTTCGGTCGAACCCGAACATCCAGGTGTCCGCTCAACTAATTAGTAAAGGTAGGATTGTGTGGTCAGGACCAGATTGTCCATAATATTTTAGAGGATCTCTGTGCAGGAAATGACTGCAATCAGACTAAACAGATATGAGGCATTTAAGACCTTGTGGGACCTATGGAGGAAGCACCCCCCAAAACCCGCTCCAACATAGCTAGACGTATTTTTATGCCAAAGGGACGAGGACGATGAAGATAGAAGAGCAGTCTTAGTTTGGGGAAATCTCAGGTACTCCCTCTGACTCTCGATCTTGGACTGTTATCGGAATTAGGTGAGATATAAGACTCTCCCTACAGACTCGGACCACATCCGATACTTGAAAGGTTTATTACTTTCATTTTGTTTTATTTATGTTTCTTTTCTTATATGTTTTTTCAGGCAGTTTACATACAGTACAGACCAAAAGTTTGGACACACCTTCTGATTCAAAGAGTTTTCTTTATTTTCATGACTATGAAAATTGTAGATTCACACTGAAGGCATCAAAACTATGAGTTTTTTTATGGAATTATATACATAACAAACAAGTGTGAAACAAGTGAAAATCTGTCATATTCTAGGTTCTTCAAAGTAGCCACCTTTTGCTTTGATTACTGCTTTGCACACTCTTGGCATTCTCTTGATGAGCTTCAAGAGGTAGTCATCTGAAATGGTTTTCACTTCACAGGTGTGCCCTGTCAGGTTTAATAAGTGGGATTTCTTGCCTTATAAACGGGGTTGGGACCATCAGTTGCGTTGAGGAGAAGTCAGGTGGATACACAGCTGATAGTCCTACTGAATAGACTGTTAGCTGCTTTTTTCTTGCCATAATACAAATTCTAAGTAAAGAAAAACGAGTGGCCATCATTACTTTAAAAAATGAAGGTCAGTCAGTCCGAAAAATTGGGAAAACTTTGAAAGTAAGGGCTATTTGACCATGAAGGAGAGTGATGGGGTGCTGCGCCAGATGACCTGGCCTCCACAGTCACCGGACCTGAACCCAATCGAGATGGTTTGGGGTGAGCTGGACCGCAGAGTGAAGGCAAAAGGGCCAACAAGTGCTAAGCATCTCTGGGAACTCCTTCAAGACTGTTGGAAGACCATTTCAGGTGACCACCTCTTGAAGCTCATCAAGAGAATGCCAAGAGTGTGCAAAGCAGTAATCAAAGCAAAAGGTGGCAACTGTGAAGAACCTAGAATATGACATATTTTCAGTTGTTTCACACTTTTTTGTTATGTATATAATTCCACATGTGTTAATTCATAGTTTTGATGCCTTCAGTGTGAATATACAATTTTCATAGTCATGAAAATAAAGAAAATTATTTGAATGAGAAGGTGTGTCCAAACTTTTGGTCTGTACTGTATGTAATATAAAAATAATCAGGTGATAATGGAAGATTTTATATCTTTATTACATATTACTGCTGTAACAAATGTGAAGCTGCTACATATTTGTTGGATGCACATGCTCAGTACAATGTGCAGTAAAATAAAGCAGCAGATGGAAGCCTGCACTGAAACTTCTCCAGCGAGACCTCAGCCTGTACTGAACAGTGTGAGATTTCAGCAGCAGCAGGGGAGGAGTTGCACTAAAAAAGACAGTGTGAATTCAGCTCTAGGCATAGGCGTGCGCACGGGGTGTGCCGGGGGTGCCTGGGCACACCCTAATCATCACCTCCTCGCTGCACTGCCATCTGCCAACTCCTGATGCGATCCTTCACTAGTGGTCTGAAGCCTATGAGACAGTAGAGCGCTAGAATGGATTTGCTCTAGGGAGGTATGATGTCGGGAAAGAGGTGGAGTCTCATCATACAGGGGGCGGGGCCTCAAGATATGCCGGATATTGGAGAGGAGCAGAAGCCATAGGTAAGTCTGTGGAGGAGAAGAGTGACTGTTATATGGACTTGGGGGGCTTTTTGCAGGGGCTGAAGGGAGGAGGAATAATCATTGTACACTGGAGACTGTTAGAGGGGTCTGAAGAGAGGGGGGTGAAGTGATATTATTTACATGGGACTGTATGCTGGAGAGGCTAAAGGCAGAGAGAGAGTGATGTATTTTACATGGGACTGTATGCTGGAGGGGCTAAAGGCAGAGAGAGAGTGATGTATTTTACATGAGACTGTATGCTGGAGGGGCTAAAGGCAGAGAGAGTGATGTATTTTACATGGGACTGTACGCTGGAGAGGCTAAAGGCAGAGAGAGTGATGTATTTTACATGGGACTGTATGCTGGAGGGGCTAAAGGCAGAGAGAGTGATGTATTTTACATGGGACTGTATGCTGGAGGGGCTGAAGGCAGAGAGAGTGATGTATTTTACATGGGACTGTATGCTGGAGGGGCTGAAGGCAGGAGAGATGATATTATTTTATTTTGCTGGAAGGGCTGAAGGCCGGGGGAGATTAGTATTTTACATGGGACTGTATTTTGGAGGGGCTGAAGGCGGGGCGTGATGTATTTTACATGGGACTGTATGCTGAAGGAGCTCAAGGCAGGCAGCGAAGAGAGGAAGGGTGATATTATTTACATGGGACTGTATGCTGGAGGGGCTGAAGGCAAGGAGTGATGTATTTTACATGGGACTGTATGCTGGAGGGGCTGAAGAGCGCCATAATTATTACTATTTGGGTCCATTCACACGTCCGTAGTGTTTTGCGGATCCGCAATACACCCGGCCGGCACCCCCATAGAACAGCCTATTTTTGTCCACAGCTGCGGACAAGAATAGCACATGTTCTATTTTTTTTCCAGAGCCACGGACCGGAAGTTCGGCAGGCCGCTCCGGAAATGCGGATGCGAAGAGCACACTGTGTGCTTTCCGCATCCATTCCGTCCCCATAGAGAATGCATGGGCCCGCACCCATTCCACACAATTGCGGAATGGATGCAGACACATTTTGCGGATGTGTGAATGGAGCCTAATACAGAGGGGGCCATTATAATATTAAAGGGAATATGCAAATGACCGGATATGAGTCCTGTATCCGGAGATGAGTCAAGCGGAAAGGAGCCCAGCACCGCCCCGCGTCCTCCGAATCTCCTCCTTGCTGGCTGACGTCACAGAGCTGGAGCGCCGAAATCGCGTGATGAGCGAGCTAGCGCATGCGCAGTGTCGGCATCATGTTCATTCCCTGTACTGGCATCAGCACAGGGAACGAACTACGCATGCGCTAGCTCGCGCATCGCGAGATTTCGGCGCTCCAGCTCTGTGACGTCAGCCAGCAAGGAGGAGATTCGGAGGACGCGGGGCGGTGCTGGGCTCCTTTCCGCTTGACTCATCTCCGGATACAGGACTCATATCCGGTCATTTGCATATGGATCAAAACAGTTTTTTAACACAATAAAAGCACACAGAGCTATGGGGACTGGGTATTGCGGATGTGCTAGTGGCCATCTAGCAGCCCATGTCCCCAGCTCACACTGCCGAAGCCTGCCCCCCGACTTCAGGTCACACTGTACGTGTTCTGAATTCTGGGGCCTCACACCCATCTAACACATTATCTGTACTCACAGAGTTACCACTGTGTTATCTGTGGTATTACATAGGACTGCAGGTGACATCTGCTACATTATCTGTACTCAGTTATCACTGTGTTATCTGTGGTGTTTCATAGGACTGTAGGTGACAGGTACTGCATTATTTGTAAAAAGGGGCGTGTTCACAGGTTGGGGGGGGTGGGGGCAATACTTGGCTTGCCCCAGGTGCTGGCAACCCACGCTACGCCACTGGAACTCTGCCCTGTATGTTTCCTGCTGCTTGCTACCCCTCCTCAATTACACCTCTGTATAATGTACCCTGATACCCCTCACTTATATGATACCGTATAACTGAGGGGTATCAGGGTAAATTACAGGGGGTAATATAACTGAAGGATCAGGGTAAATTATACAGGGGGTAAAACTAAGGGGTATTAGGGGTACATTATTATACAGGGGTAATATAACTGAGGAGGGCTATCTCAGGCGACATGATTAAGGGGTAATATAACTGATATAATATAAGTTATATTACCCCTGTATAATGTCCCTGATAGCCCTCCTCAGTTATATTACTCCTGTATAATTTACTCTGATAGCCCTTAGTTATATTACCCCTGTATAATAATATACCCTGATACCCCTTAGTGTATTTGTGTGTGTGTGTGTGTATATATATACATACATACATACACACGCGCGCGCGGCGTGTGTTTGTGCTTTAGGGTGCACACCCTAATGCAATAGGCTGCGCACGCCTATGGCTCTAGGTGTGTATTATGACATGGATTCTTCTATCCTCAGGGCTAAGATCTGTTAAATAATGAATGCAGGTTGTGTTGAGGAATGTGCTGACGGATCCTTTTACATAAACTTGTTAAATTAAAGTGTTGTCGGGTAAAATGTCGGAAGAGTGCAGGCCTGGTTGTCAGAGATGGTCGGACGTTTATATATAAGTCATGACCGGGTGTAGAGCAGAATCCTGGATTCTGTCAGGAACTTATAGAAAGCTTTATAAGGCTGGGATCACACGTGGAGTTTGGTCTGGGCAATTAATAGAAATAGAATAGAAACCAAAATGCAGACTCAGTAACTGACCTGATCGTGTCCTCGCCCTCACCGGCTCTGCTGCACTGTAAGGAGTCCCGTCATAGGGATGGGGATTTCCTCAGGGAAGGGCCCTTCGGCTGAGCTGTAAGGAGTCCTGTGGAAGGGATGGAGGTGCTTAGGGGAATATTGCTGGGTCTCAAATCCAGGATCTGCTTTATGGGAAGCAAAACTTTATTAGTTGAGCCATTGAAAGCAGCTCAGGATGGTGGTGGTGGTAGTCCTGTAATATCCTGCTGAAAATGCTTCATTTCTTATATATTACACATAGCTGAGTGTATTGCCCTTCACAGAAGGGTGGTACTCCCAGCTGCCACTGAAATAGTCTTGTCTTCCAAGGACAAGTGGTACACCCATATAAAATAAGCTGAAGCTGGTGGAGGTACTCCTACCATATCCAGCTGCTGTTGGATGAAGGATACAACACATTACATATATATATATATATATATATATATATATATATATATATATATATATATATATATGATAAAGAAAAAATGGGCATCACTCCAAAAAATAAAATTAGCAAAAAACTTTATTTACCCCATTGGAGCATGTTTTTTGCTAATTTAATTTTTTGGAGTGATGCCCATTTTTTCTTTATCTTGTATTTATTGGATTGGCTTTAATCCAGTGCTGCCACTGCTTTTCTTCTTTCATATATATTGCCCTCCACTAAAGGGTGGTACTCCCTCCGCTCTTTGATTGAATCGTGTTTCCACGGGACAGATGGTACTGCCATTAAAAGGAGCAGTGCCAGTGATACGTCAGGTATGCTTGCTATCCAGTGCACCTCCATATATCCCAGAGAAACCACTGCCTGCAGGGATGGAGACAGCAGAGAGGGACGGCCGCAGTCTGCCTGCACATCGCTAACAATATATCGGTCCATTAATTGTAACCACAGAAAAATGTTCAATTAATCATTATTTTCATTTAAGCTAGGGCTCCACGGTGATAGTGTCATGTGACAAAGTCGCGAGACATCTCACGTAATGTATTTTAACCGCCTAACGCAGGATCGCGGTCCGGAGGCGGATGTCTCAGGCAGAGTGACGCATCGGTGCGCCATCTCGCGAGACGCGAGACTTCCTGTGAACGCGCGCACACAGGCGCGCACGTTCACAGGAACTGCAGAAATATCTCGGCAAAAGACAACTTTTCCAATTTTTTTTATACAAAGTTGCCATTTGACCGAGATATTTCTCTCACCCAGCATGGGTATATGTAAAATGACACCCCAAAACACATTCCCCAACTTCTCCTGAGTACGGCGATACCACATGTGTGACACTTTTTTGCAGCCAAGGTGGGCAAAGGGGCATATATTCCAAAGAGCACCTTTAGGATTTCACAGGGCATTTTTTACACATTTTGATTTCAAACTACTTCTCACACATTAGGGCCCCTAAAATGCCAGGGCAGTATAACTACCCCACAAGTGACCCTATTTTAGAAAGAAGACACCCCAAAGTATTTCGTGATGGGGATAGTGAGTTCATGGAAGTTTTTATTTTTTGTCACAAGTTAGTGGAATATGAGACTTTGTAAGGAAAAATAAAAATAAAAAAATGTTTCCGCTAACTTGTGACAAAAAATAAAAAGTTCTAGGAACTCACTATGCCCATCAGCAAATACCTTAGGGTGTCTACTTTCCGAAATGGGGTCATTTGTGGGGGTTTTCTACTGTCTGGGCATTGTAGAACCTCAGGAAACATGACAGGTGCTCAGAAAGTCAGAGCTGCTTCAAAATGCGGAAATTCACATTTTTGTACCATAGTTTGTAAACGCTATAACTTTTACCCAAACCATTTTTTTTAACCCAAACATTTTATTTTATCAAAGACATGTAGAACAATAAATTTAGAGAAAAATTTATATATAGATGTCGTTTTTTTAAAAAAAAAATTACAACTGAAAGTGAAAAATGTCATTTTTTTGCAAAAATCTTAGTAAATTTCGATTAAGAACAAAAAAAGTTTAAATGTCAGCAGCAATGAAATACCACCAAATAAAAGCTCTATTAGTGAGAAGAAAAGGAGGCAAAATTCATTTGGGTGGTAAGTTGCATGACCATAAACAAGCAATAAACGGTGAAAGTAGTGTAGTGCAGAATTGTAAAAAGTGGTCTGGTCATTAAAGGTGTTTAAGCTAGGGGGGCTGAGGTGGTTAATGGTGTCACCATGCAACATGCTGTGACTGCGATGAGAGTCTCAAAAAATCCAAGTGGCCGTGTACCCTAGCTTTAAGGCAATATCAATTCAGTCCTATGTGCAGTTTTTGGTGCTGTGTTTTTTTTATTTATTTTTTTAACTCAAATCCAGGAGAATGGCTTATGCTTCTCCTTCCTGTTGAATCCACCTCCACCCTAATAGGAATGTTATGTTTATCTAGTTTGGGGGGAAAAAAATGCAATTTCAAATTTTTATCTTAACAGAAAATTCCAGCAAGAATTCTGAGGAAAAAGTTTTGTTATCACTAAAGGATGAAGATATCCTGCAACGGTCTTCAGTAGAAAACATCATTACCCTTAATGTACACCCAGGACTTCACAGTACAGATATATCCAATAATCCCCCTAATCATGAGGGACCTTCTTCAGACCAATCACAGATTGTTACCGCAAGTACAAGTCAGAAAGGGGATGAAAGGTTTCACTGTGGTAAAGAGTTCACAGAAAGCTCTGGTCTTTCTACACACAGAAGAAATAACATATTAGAGAAGCCATATTCATGTTCAGAATGTGGGAAATGTTTTAAATATAAATCTTATCTTGTTATACATGAAAGATGCCACACAGGAGAGAAGCCGTATTCATGTTCAGTATGTGAGAAATGTTTTAAATATAAATCTTATCTTATTAAACATGTAAGATGCCACACAGGAGAGAAGCCACATTCATGTTCAGAATGTGGGAAATGTTTTACACAAAAATCATATCTTTCTAAACACGAGAGAATTCACACAGGAGAGAAACCATATTTATGTTCAGAATGTGGGAAGTGTTTTTCAAATAGATCAAATCTTGTTACACATCAGAAAATTCACATAGGACAGAAGTCGTATTCATGTTCAGAATGTGGTAAATGTTTTGCATGGAAGGCAAATCTTGTTACACATCAGAAAATTCACACAGGAGAGAAGCCATATTCATGTTCCGAATGTGGGAAATGCTTTACACAAAAATCAGCTCTTGTTAGACATCAGAGATTTCACATAGGAGACAAACCATATTCATGTTCAGAATGTGGGAAGTGTTTTATACAAAAATCAGCTTTTGTTAGACATCAGAGATTTCACACAGGAGAGAAGCCATATTCATGTTCAGAATGTGGGAAATGTTTTATACATAAATCATATCTTGTTAAACATAAGATAATTCACACAGGGAAGTAGCCATATTCATGTTTAGAATGTGGGAAATGTTTTAAAGATAAATCAAATCTTGTTACACATGAGAGAATTCAGATAGGAGAGAAACATTTTCACATAATTTAACATATTAGGTTATTCGTGGACTTTGCCCCCTTCCTGACCAGGCCTTAGGCTGGGTTCAGACCTGAGCGGTTTACAGCGCGTTCCTACGCGCTGTAAAACGCTCAACAGTCAAGAACCAATGATTCCCTATGGGAATGGTTCTCACCTGAGCGTTTTACAGCGCGTACGATCACGCTGTAAAACGCCTGACGCCCCAAGAAGTACAGGAGCTTGGGGCGTCTTGTCGCGCGTTCCCGTACATAGACTTCAGCGGGAACGTGCGACAATGGGCGTTCGCTTGTCTCTGTATGTGCGATTGCAAACGCCCGTACAATCGCGCATACAGAGCATACGTTCAGTACGCTCAGGTCTGAACCCAGCGGAATTTTGCTAATCTGACATGTTTACTTATCCAAGCCATTCAGAGATTGTTTTCTCATGACACATTGTACTTCCTGTTAATGGTAAATTTGAGTCAATATGTTTTACTTTTAATTAATAAAAAAAAAATACAAAAGTTAACGAAAATTAGAAAAAATTCTCTGTTTTCTACATTTGAATCTCTGCTTTTAAGACTGATTGTGATGCCTCATAAAATATTCGTTAATTAACACTCACCATATATCTTCTTTATGTGGGCATCATTTTGGTAATGTAATTTTATTTTTCTGCCGATTGTCTTGTGCAGGGGCTCGTTTTTTACAGGAAGAGTTGACGTTTTTATTGGTACCATTTTCGAGTACATATGATTTTTTGATCATTTATTATTGGGCCTTGTTCACACGAGCGAGTTTTCAGCGCGGGTGCAATGCTTGACGTGAACGCATAGCACCCGCACTGAATCCTGACCCATTCATTTCAATGGGTCTGTGTACATGAGCGTTGTTTTTCACGCATCAGTTCTGCATTAAAAAATTGTAGCATGTTCTATATTCAGCTTTTTTTTTACGCAGCCCTTGCCCCATAGAAGTGAATGGGACTGCGTGAAAAACGCATTGCATCCGCAAGCAGGTGCGGATGCAATGCGTTTTTTACTGGTGGTTGTTAAGAGATGTTGTTTGTAAACAATTTTATATTTTCTTTTATATTTTTGACTTTTTTTTTTATTACTTAATTGGGGAATTCTTTATTATTTTTTTACATGTGAAACCTTCTTTTATGTTACACTTTATTTTTACATGTTTTATTTTACACTTTGCGTCCCCCATAATGTCATACAAGACCTCTGGGGGATATTTAACTTCACTTTTTTATATATTTTTTTCTCACTATTGATTTCTCCTGTAACGGGGGCTGACATAGTAGCCCCAGTTACAAGGGGAAATACACCCCCCCAGAGAGACTGTACAGCTCCTGCATTCCCCCAGCCCCGGCGGTCACATGACCACCAGGTCAGGACAGGAAGCGCATCCAGCACGTCCATTCAGAGATAAACCGCCCATAGGCCGCTTATAGTCAATGGGCGGTTGTGAAGTGTTTAAAAAGCCAATGAGAAGGTTTATTTCTTTGGGTGGTATTATCCTGGATCTCCCACATGACCTAATGGTATTTCTCTGAGGTCAACTGACCGGGATCCATGGAGAAAAAGTATTGTGGATTTAAGGAAGAGAAGAAAAGCTTTTGTAATACCCCAGAGTGGCATTACCACTTCTGCACCCCGCTACTGTCTTTATTGTTTAACATCATGTCATCTTATGTATTTATTTCAGGTCTAAACACTGTGCATTTCCTATTTTGAAACGGTTATGTTAATATGTAACGTACCTGGTTCACCAGTAGGTGGCAGCAAGCATGGCAGAGCTACAGTTACAGAGAATGGAACCCTTCTTTCCATTCTAACTCACCCTCTAAGGAGGGGACTAGTTAGTTAGGTCAGTCTAGTGCACCCCCAGCTAGGGGAAGGGTGTTCAGTAGGTGCACGTCCTTGCAGGACCTGCCCCAGCCAAGCAAAGCAAGCCACCCAGAGCACCTTCAGCTCTGCTGGATCTGGAGGCCACAGCCTGAAGCCTCAGAAGCCAGGAAGTATAGTTCCCTGGCATAACCAAACCTAGAGAAGGACTACCGATAGAAGTTGCAGCATCCAGAGGAAGCAAAGTTATACAGCTACCCTGTTAGTACAGCAGAGCCAGAGAGCAACAGATGTAGCAGAGAGGAGTTTGCCTGCCATAGAGTTCTAATGCTAAAGCCTGCTGGGAACCAAGACAAAGTCTGTAAACTGTTTGGAGAAACGTTTACCAAAGTAAAGCTGTTTTCAACTTCATCACAAGGTCTGGACTGGAATTTATTCTTCATCCCCTTCTACTACTTCCCCCTTTTGCTGCTTTGGATGACGATGCCTGGGATTCAATGTATCCAGGTAGGAGCACCGTGACACAACACAAATATTAAGGGACATTGTAGGCCACCCTATACCACTCGGCCATTCCTACACCTGGGTACCACCAATGCCATTTCTATAAAGGGACTGCTTTGCCACTGTCGGACGTTGCACTTTGTTTACTTTCAGAGCAGTGAAGATGAACTGTCCCCATGAACCTTGCTTCTGATCCCTGTATTCATACCTCCACCCACACTGTGGGAGAATCTAGAATGAGGCCTCATTCACACATATGTTTTCATTACATCAGTGACAAGACAGTCAGTGGTTTATCTGTGAAGATGTCCATGAAAGATCAGTGCGTCCATTTTTTGCCTTCTGTGTCTCATCCGTATTCTATTTACTGCCTAAATAAAGTACGTTCTATTTACTGCCTAAATAAATCCGTATTCTACCAGAACTACTCAGCAGAAGATTAATTTAGAAGCATCTAGCAATGATCCATGAAACAGGAACGAAATACAGATGCCATCTGTGTTGTGTCCGTGTCCTTTCATGGACCCATAGACTATAATGGGCATGATCCATCCGTAAACACTAAGAAATGGGCGTGCTTCCGTTATGTAACAATGGATCACTGGACCATGGTAAATCACGGATCTGTGAATACACATAATAAAAACAATGGCTATGGGAAGAACATGACAGCACACTTCCAGGATTCACTGATGTCTGAATAAAGGCTGACATTTGGATAACTCCATGTAATTGATTTATAACATATGTAGGCATATTAAAGGGGTTGGCCGTTTTCTGGAAACCATTGATGAATGCGTATACAAGATGACTATATGGTATACAGTTTATAGAAGAACTGCAGCACGCTCCTTGTATCATTGAACAAACTTCATAGCGACGTTTCGACTTACACTTTGTACGTTCAGTCAATGATGGACCTTGAGATATTGATACAAGACATGTGCTGCTGTTCTTCTCCAGGCTTGGTTACAGGAGCCTTTAAACTAGGGTGGCCCTCAGACCACCCTCAAAGCTGGACTTTACAACCCCAAACCCGCCTCCACTAAACCATGCCCCGATCCTGTTAGGCCACACCCCCTGGCCTCACACAGCCGATGGAGACTTACAAAATAAAATGCAGAACCAACTTCAGCTCAGCTGCAGGAGACGGGAGGGAGGGTGACTTTCTCCCTGCAGCTCACACTCAGACAGCATAGATCCGTGGCTGCTTGTTACCATGGAAACCGGATGCCTTACACAGGCATCCAGGCTTGCCATGGTATCTAATTCAGTGGTGGTTTGGACGGCACTCCGTAAATAAATTCCGGTGCTCAGCGGTAGCGTCAATCAGTATATAGTATATAAAACCGCGGCACTCGAGTTTAAAGTAAATAGTTGTTTATTTATCCATCCAGAAAATTAAGCTAAGGCCAACGTTTCGGTCTAATCCCCAGACCTTGTTCACGGCCAGAGGAGACCATTAGAGAATAGGGGTCAGTTGCAGAGTGACACAAAGGTCAGGAGATTCCTAATAAACCATTAGAACCTGGGTGAAAGGAACGTCTGGTGTGGAGGATGGCATGTATCATACAGCAGCAAAACAGCAGCACATAATTGCCTCCCTTTTTGCTTGGAAAGAGAATTTACGGTAGGTCAAAATTACACTTTCCTTGTCGTCCTACAGCAGCAGCAGGACCAATGGGGATTTAGCAATTAATCCTCTCTGGGGCGGGTATTTCATATCACGGACTGTATTACCGCTTTGCCGAAGGCTGCTTCCCCTGCCACGTGCATGTCGAGTCTATAGTGCCGTACAAACGTGTTGGACGAGCTCCAGGATGCTGTTCTACAGATGTGGTCTACTGGGATGGAATTTATTTCAGCTGAGAGTGGTGCAGAAATTACTATGTAGTAGAAAGTCTACCACCTCCAAAATTTACCTTAAATATGGAAAAATAATTGCTTCATGTTGTGGACAACAAAAAATGAGGATTCTCCAAATATCCCCTCGGGATTAGATTGTTTTTTGCAGGATGTCCATGCATCTGAGCTTTTTCCATAGTACGCTTAAGATCCAAGTCTCAGTCTTGAGTGCTTTGTAGAACACCAGTCTGTTGAAAGTTACTTTCTAGACTCCTTGGAGCAGCTGACAGGTTTAAAACAAAAATTTTAAATCTTGTCCCTCTTTTCTGTTATATATGACTTCTTCTCTCTAGATGCAATCTCCATGAGGTTTCATACACTTCAGACAATTACCTCAGTAGTGATT
This sequence comes from Bufo gargarizans, assembly GCF_014858855.1. Classification (NCBI taxonomy): domain Eukaryota; kingdom Metazoa; phylum Chordata; class Amphibia; order Anura; family Bufonidae; genus Bufo; species Bufo gargarizans. The sequence goes on along the minus strand of NC_058080.1, from coordinate 741,929,203 downwards.
CCTACCAGGTTTTTCTTTCTTGTCCTACCAGGGAAAGAAAGTCTTGGATGTGCGGTCATGGAAACTTGTAGGAAACAGAAGTACCAGAGAGTCTGCTACCTCATTTTTCTTTAATTAAGCTAAATAATTTATTAAAGGGGTTCTGCACTTTTATTTAACTGATGATCTATCCTCTGGATAGATCATCAGCTTCTGATTGGCGGGGGTCCGATACCTGGGACCCCCGCTGAATCAGCTGTTTTAGAAGGCAGCGGCGCTCCTTCTCACTGTTTACCGCTGGCCCAGTGACGTCACGACTATCAATTAGCGTGGGCGCGGCTAAGCTCCATATAAATGAACAGAGCTTAGCCCCTCCCACGCTAGTTGATACTTGTCGTGACGTCAGTGGGCCGGCAGTAAACAGTGAGAAGGCCGCAGCGCTGCTGGAGCGCCGCTGCCTTCTCAAACAGCTGATCGACGGGGGTCCCGGGGGTCGGACCCCCGCCGATCAGAAGCTGATGATCTATCCAGAGAATAGATCATCAGTTAAATGAAAGTGCAGAACCCCTTTAAAATATTAATTGGTAAAATCTATTGAACTGTGCATCTGGCATGGCCTATTAAATACTTATGGCTGGTCTGGAGGAATTTGCTAGGTCCCTGCGTGCCATTGTACCTGACTGGACCAATTAAACTGTGAGGTGCTGAAGGCTAGAAAGAAGGAGCCCCAACATCCTGTCAACCACTTAGATGTTGCTACATATATTATGGACATTATCATCATGGGGGGACATTATCATTAAAGGGATAAAGCAGGAGTCCAGTGTATTCATTGTATTCATGAGATATTGCCTCCCCCCACCCTCATAATACTGACGCTAATAGGGAGAAAGCGGCAGGTGGGCAGTAAGAGCCTCATCTCCGGACTCCTAGCACTCACACTGCACTGCCACCATCAGTGACTTCTCCAGAACTACTGAAGATCCACACATACATGATATACCAGAGACATCAGCCGGTCACTGCTCAGAGAGGTGGCGTAAGGGGGGGAAAGGTTCCCTCCATAGACCCTTATCAGAGACCCCCCAGAAGACATGTTCCCAGAGAGCTATATAGCGGGCACTTGATTATAGACATCAGCCGGTCACCGCTCAGAGAGGGCGGCATTAGGGGGCGAAAGGTTCCCTCCATAGACCCTTATAGGAGACCCCTCCAGAAGACATGTACCCGGAGAGCTGTACAGTGGGCACTAGATTATAGACATCAGCCTGTCACTGCTCAGAGAGGGGGCATAAGGGGGGAAAGGTTCCCTCATAGACCCTTATAGGAGACCCCCAGAAGACATGTTCCCGGAGAGCTGTATAGTGGGCACTAGATTATAGACATCAGTCGGTCACCGCTCAGAGAGGGGGCATAATTGCGCAACATGATGCGCAGGCAAAATGACGCACCAAAGGGACCGCCTGCTTCGGGACCTGGGTTCAGACATAATGACACACCTTTCACCCCAATTAGGCAAATGGGATGGTTAGGCCCTGCAAGAAGGGCCAAACAACACTTACCCAGCCTGTGTCCCTCCAAATGCCAGTCAGACCCTCATTTTTTTCCGCCAGGAGCTTTAAAAATCCAGAAGTGGGCGGAGCTGATGTGGGGGCAGGGCGAACACAAGCCCCGCCACCCCCCAAATGCTGCCGACTCTAGCGCCCGTCCCTTCTCTCAGGCCATGTCTCCTCACTCTCAGGCCACGCCCCCAAGCTCGCCGGAACTATGCCAGCATCCCCGACCATCTCAGATACTGGCCAGGGAAAATAAGCCATGGGGGGACCCTGCATGAATAGGCCGCACAGAAGCCGGGGCCTCCATTAACAATGGCCCTGGCTGCCCCAGAACCGCTGCACCGACCCGGAAACGGCACTCAGGAGTAAACTCTGCCCCCTCCTCTCCAGTGGACGCCATCAGCCCGGGAAGCCGCAGCAGACGCGCTTGTGGCAGGCCCAGCACTATGAACTGCCTTTTGCGCTGTGGCATTAGGAGAATATTGATATCTCTGACTTTTAGTCTAACCAGACTGTCTATTTCTCTGTAATTCCTCTAGCGCCGTTCTATGGAAACAGTAGGTTTAAGGAACACACCAATTGCTTCAAATAACTTTATTAACTTAAACTTTTCTTCATATATAACACTGCCACCTCCGCAGCAGATAGTCCATGTACAAAACACGTGTTGAAAAGATATCACAAAATGGCGGTATGCATAAAATGGTGGTTCAACAGTTCAATCTTGTCATTCAACATAAAATGATGGATATATTTCTCTCTTCAGTATCTGTACTGTCACTTCAAGTTATTTAAGCACTTTATGATCTCTCTGAGAGGTATATCTGAGAATTAACTAATATTTCACTTGCAGTATGTAGTTAGCAGTGACTATTTGCAGATTGGTAGAGTATGATCTGGTATGGTTGTATGCAATTTGGATTGCAATATGGAATCTGAATGCTTGCAATTTGTATTTGGTGGAACTGTAAGCAAACACACATAACTAGTTCAGTATACAGTTCTTATCACTATACTAACAGTAGGAACATTATATAACTGTTTTAAATACCTACAGTATTTTGGCCTCTCTGCTTCCATAAAAACACAGCTTTCAGTGGAGTGAATGTCTCTTCAGCTCCTGTCTCTGGTGAATAATGATTCTAGCAGCTCCTGCTAGGTGAATTCCCAGACAGGCTGTGTGTGAGGCTGGCTGTGATTGGTGAAAACTCTGTGTGAGAAGCTGGCTTTGATTGGGCTAGACTTCTTCCCAGCAACAACAGATTAACACTATGCTTTCTGTTGTTTCTGCTGTATCACTGAGCTTACCTTACATTACAAAATGAATCTTAAAGGCATATTATCTTTTTCTGCTTCTGTGAACACAAAGTATAACAGTTATATTACATCCAAAACATGATGTCACAGTAAATAACTCTGCTTTTGTCTTTAAGACATAAACATAGGAACTGTATTAAGGCTATTAGCAGGTTTAGCTGTATACACATAAGCTATACTAGCAACATAGGACAGGTCTTAGCTGGCCAGCTACACGGCGTGTACAAAGAAAGCAGCCACCCCCTTTCTGCAGCAGTGTCCCAGGTATGTTAACTCTTAAAGGAGATTGCTGCTCAAGTCCACACGTGGGGAGGAGGGAATACTGGCCGGGGTCCTGGAGGGGGCACTGAGAGGGGCTACTGAGAGGGTTACTGGAGGGAGGGTGCAGGGGAGCACTGCTCCTACTCACCTGTCCGACGTCTTCTGCCCCCCTGACTCCAGCCGGATCACCACCATCGGTGAGGGATGCTACACCGGAACAGAGGGGACTTTCGCTGGGGCAGCCATGGTGATGAGCTTGCTGGCGGGAGACAGAGCTATTTACAGGGACCTCTGGTCCTTCTTTTATTCTAGAGAGTGGGAACAAGCAGGGGGTTTGGGTGACCCCCTAGTCTCCCGTCTCCTGGGTGGGAGTGCAGGAAGTTTTTACCCGGACTGCCTGAGCTTCCTGCTAGAAAAAAAGAGAGACAAATTTAGTAAATCAGCAGACCGGCAACGCAGGAAGGTCTGCCTCCTACAGACACTAAGCTAAAACTGATTAGCTTGGTCCCTGCAGGAAGGAATATAGCTGAATAGGGAGGATCTTACACTTTGTGTGCTTAGTGTCCGCCTCCTAGCGACAACAGCTATACCTATGGTCAATGCCTGTGTCGTCCCCCAATGAGACAGATGAGAAAGCTAGGTACAACTTTGGGGCAATTTTTTATTAGTGCATTGCACTTATTTTGAGATAAAAATATTTTTTTACAATTGATCTTTATTGAAATGTGTTGAGCCCCTTTCTCTGTACAGCCTTGAGATTCTCTAGTAGCAGGCTCTGTATTTCTGCTATTTCCTGTCAGGCAGCTTAGCTGACGGCTATTTAGCTCTGACCTTGTAAACATTATAGCTCCGCTCTTATATTACTAATAAGAACGTGGCTTACCCAAGTGTTTTGAGCTATTAGGAATTTAGAGATAAGGGTATTAGAAAAGCAACACAAAACGAAACTGAAAGTAGGATTCACACAGCTAGAAAGTGAATGCTTTCTGACAGAACGGATTAATATATTTAATAAAGACCAATTGAAAAAATATCTATTTTTAGCCCAAAATTGGCAATTTGCAATTATGAAAAATTGCCCCCGAAGATGTGCATACCTTTAACTATCTCCTGCACACTGAAGTACATTTATTCATCATGATAGCACAAAAGCTGTGCCCTCATAATCGCTAGTGGGTGTGTGGATGTTACTGTCACGGGGTAATGTGGATAACAGGTACACCAGATAAACAGACAGCATAGGATAACAGTCTAGGCCTAGAAGCTAGTGAGGGAGAGATGGTTACCACCTAGCAATCCCCAAGTCTCTCCCTGACTCCTGACAGTATGTGCAAGCCCTGATGGTGGACGAACACATACACACATACCTAGACCCTGCTAATACTGTAGCAAACCCTAGATTAGGGAACGGGGAATGGGACTACTGGTACCTTCCACCGTAAAGGGGCCAGCGTGTCCCGGAGACCTAGACTGACACAAACAACACAGAGCAAAAGCGGAACTTAGCTTGGGAAGAGTGAGGAACAAAGGATCCACAAACAACCAGCAGGAACTCCAGAAGGAAATATCAACCGCATGGTGAGAAGTCAGAGGCAGACTAAAATATAGCCTCTAACCAGCAAAACGAGCTGAACCTGTGGAGAGGTGGGATCCCGCCCACAACAACAAACTGAAAGGAAATACCTAGAACCTGTGAGACTCACGTGCAGCAAGTCTATCTGATCTCCTCAGATCTCTCACAGGGCCGGCAGTGGCAGTGACTGACCGTCATATCCTGGAGAAACAGCTGGGATTAGAAATCGCCATCAGCTGGATAAGGGAACACTTCATGATGTGATGGAGACATCTCCAATCAAAGAGCAGAGCAGCAGCCGGTGATCAGATTCTCCTCCTTCCCTGAAGGCACCAAGGACAGAACCTGAAGTCACTTTCCCCATTCATGATTCCATACCTGTGGTGACATCTCCTGGAATGTCCTCCTCCACCTCATTCTTACACAGGGGAAAATCGCCCATCATCCGCTCTTCTTCATCCTCCTCTTTAATATCAGTCAGATCTTCCCCCGATTTGTCATCTGTAACAATTCAGTACAATACAGCAGACAGGGGGGAAATCTAACAGATCCACAGAAGAGACCCCCACAATCTATGACCCCTCTGACTGCAGGACCCCCCTATATAGATGTGTATAGGACTCAGCTCCATCTACCTGAGGGTTCTCTGGGACCTTCTCCTCTGGACAGTCCTGGGAATACAGAGGACAGGGACATCTCTCTGGTGGATTTCTCCTCCTGGATCCATCTGTGGAGACACAAGCACACAGTGACTGAATACATGGCCTCCTGTAGATCTGTCTATAGATCAGGCTCTTCTCTCAGCTCCTTCACTTCTAGGTTTAGTGATCGGAGGAAATAACACTGGAGGGTTTCCTGATATCTCCCTCTGACAGAAGCTCCGACGTCAGGCTCTATACAGTCACACAGGGGCGGACATTGCCCAGAAGCTACATGTATAATCTACAATGTATAAGCTGCACATGACGGGTCTCACCTTGTGATATAAGAGGCTGGTGCTCCTCCATTACATGTCACTGCACACACGTGTATACACTGCACATGACGGCTCTTACCCTGTGATATAAGAGGCTGGTGCTCCTCCATTACATGTCACTGCACACACGTGTATACACTGCACATGACGGCTCTTACCTTGTGATATAAGAGGCTGGTGCTCCTCCATTACATGTCACTGCACACACGTGTATACACTGCACATGACGTCTCTTACCTTGTGATATAAGAGGCTGGTGCTCCTCCATTACATGTCACTGCACACACGTGTATACACTGCACATGACGGCTCTTACCTTGTGATATAAGAGGCTGGTGCTCCTCCATTACATGTCACTGCACACACGTGTACACACTGCACATGACGGCTCTTACCTTGTGATATAAGAGGCTGGTGCTCCTCCATTACATGTCACTGCACACACGTGTATACACTGCACATGACGGCTCTTACCTTGTGATATAAGAGGCTGGTGCTCCTCCATTACATGTCACTGCACACACGTGTATACACTGCACATGACGGCTCCTACCTTGTGAAATAAGAGGCTGGTGCTCCTCCATTACATGTCACTGCACACACGTGTATACACTGCACATGACGGCTCTTACCCTGTGATATAAGAGGCTGGTGCTCCTCCATTACATGTCACTGCACACACGTGTATACACTGCACAAGACGGGTCTTACCTTGTGATATAAGAGGCTGGTGCTCCTCCATTACAGGTCACTGCACACACGTGTATAGTCTGCACATGACGGCTCTTACCTTGTGATATAAGAGGCTGGTGCTCCTCCATTACATGTCACTGCACACACGTGTATACACTGCACATGACGGCTCCTACCTTGTGAAATAAGAGGCTGGTGCTCCTCCATTACATGTCACTGCACACACGTGTATACACTGCACATGACGGCTCTTACCCTGTGATATAAGAGGCTGGTGCTCCTCCATTACATGTCACTGCACACACGTGTATACACTGCACAAGACGGGTCTTACCTTGTGATATAAGAGGCTGGTGCTCCTCCATTACAGGTCACTGCACACACGTGTATACTCTGCACATGACGGCTCTTACCTTGTGATATAAGAGGCTGGTGCTCCTCCATTACTTGTCACTGCACACACATGTATACACTGCACATGACGGCTCTTACCTTGTGATATAAGAGGCTGGAGCTCCTCCATTACATGTCACTGCACACACGTGTATACACTGCACATGACGGCTCTTACCTTGTGATATAAGAGGCTGGTGCTCCTCCATTACATGTCACTGCACACACGTGTATACTCTGCACATGACGGCTCTTACCCTGTGATATAAGAGGCTGGTGCTCCTCCATTACATGTCACTGCACACACATGTATACACTGTACATGACGGCTCTTACCCAGTGATATAAGAGGCTGCTGCTCCTCCATCATGGCCTCCTTGTACAGGTCCTTGTGTCCTTCTATATACTCCCACTCCTCCATGGAGAAATAGACAGTGACGTCCTGACACCTTATAGGAACCTGACAACACAATGACACCGTCATCACCCAGACCCCTCCAGTGCTGTTACTGGAGAATTTCCCAGCATTCCCAGCAGTGTCACCTCTCCAGTCAGCAGCTCCATCATCTTGTGGGTGAGTTCTAGGATCTTCTGCTCATGTATCAGGGGGTGAGGGGGAGGCTCTGTGATGGGGGGAGGGTCCTGCTCCGCCCTCCTGACTCCTGGAGATGGATGATGGGAGTCACACAGTCCTCCGATGACTTCTTCACTATTGTGTACTCCTGTGGATGGAGAGAGACACTTAGGGAATAAACCCTTCAGGGGGCCATGTGCTCTCCTCCGGCCCTCTCCTCCTGGTACAACGTGCCTACTTACCTTCTCATGGGTCTGACAACATGACTATTGGTCACTGGTCACATGACACATCACTCACCATACTGGGGGCTGATCTTCAGGTTCTCCGTCACTAGGAAGGTCTGGAGGCCGTTCTCCAGGACCCTGGACTCTTCCTATCACTTCCTATGATGGATTCTCCTTCCCGATGTCTGACTTGTTACAGAATACAATAAAGAGGAGAGAAATCTATAAAAGTTTACCTCTCCGCTCAGCAGGGAGATGATCTCCAAGGTGAGGTCTAATATTCTTCTGCTGATCTCCTTCCTGTCCATCCTTGACGAGGCTGAAGTTGGTTTCTTATTCGTCCAGTTTCTTATACATTACTATGACAAATAAACCTTTTTTTCTCTTATTCCTCTGCAGTAAATCTGTTTTTTTCTACATAAATGTTAAATATTATTTGTGAACAATCAGATTAATAAAAAAAATCTATATTATTTGTGTTTTTACAAAAAAAAAACGATAGTGAAAAATGGATGAAAAAATATGCATTTTGAATAAGTAACTGAGGAATTTAAGGGGTTAAACGCTGTTGGGCCACTGATCTAAGGGTGGAAATAGAAAGAGTAAGGACCCCTCCATAACACCCAACTGTACCCAGCCTGGCCCAAACTGTGGATTGGCAAGAAAACAGGTGCCAACCTTGCCAACTATATACATTTTCAGCATTTTGAATAAGTAACTGAGGAATTTAAGGGGTTAAACGCCGTTGGGCCACTGATCTAAGGGTATAAATATAAAGAGTAAGGACCCCTCCATAACATCCAACTGTACCCAGCCTGGCCCAAACTGTGGATTGGCAAGAAAACAGGTGCCAACCTTGCCAACTATATACATTTTCAGCATTTTGAATAAGTAACTGAGGAATTTAAGGGGTTAAATGCCGTTGGGCCACTGATCTAAGGGTGGAAATTTAAAGAGTAAGGACCCCTCCATAATACCCAACTGTATCCAGCCTGGCCCAAACTGTGGATTGGCAGGAAAACAGGTGCCAACCTTGCCAACTATATACATTTTCAGCATTTTGATTAAGTAACTGAGGAATATAAGGGGTTAAACGCTGTTGGGCCACTAATCTAAGGGTGGAAATATATAGAGTAAGGGCCCCTCCATAATACCCAAATGTACCCAGCCTGGCCCAAACTGTGGATTGGCAGGAAAACAGGTGCCAACCTTGCTAACTATATACATTTTCTACATTTTGAATAAGTAACTGAGGAATTTAAGGGGTTAAATGCTGTTGGGCCACTGATCTAAGGGTAGAAATACAAAGAGTAAGGACCCCTCCATAATACCCAACTGTATCCAGCCTGGCCCAAACTGTGGATTGGCAGGAAAACAGGTGCCAACCTTGCCAACTATATACATTTTCTACATTTTGAATAAGTAACTGAGGAATTTAAGGGGTTAAATGCTGTTGGGCCACTGATCTAAGGGTAGAAATACAAAGAGTAAGGACCCCTCCATAATACCCAACTGTATCCAGCCTGGCCCAAACTGTGGATTGGCAGGAAAACAGGTGCCAACCTTGCCAACTATATACATTTTCAGCATTTTGAATAAGTAACTGAGGAATATAAGGGGTTAAACGCTGTTGGGCCACTAATCTAAGGGTGTAAATATATAGAGTAAGGGCCCCTCCATAATACCCAAATGTACCCAGCCTGGCCCAAACTGTGGATTGGTAGGAAAACAGGTGCCAACCTTGCCAACTATATACATTTTCTACATTTTGAATAAGTAACTGAGGAATTTAAGGGGTTAAATGCTGTTGGGCCACTAATCTAAGGGTGGAAATTTAAAGAGTAAGGACCCCTCCATAATACCCAACTGTACCCAGCCTGGCCCAAACTGTGGATTGGCAAGAAAACAGGTGCGAACCTTGCCAACTATATACATTTTCAGCATTTTGAATAAGTAACTGAGGAATTTAAGGGGTTAAACGCCGTTGGGCCACTGATCTAAGGGTGGAAATATAAAGAGTAAGGACCCCTCCATAATACCCAACTGTACCCAGCCTGGCCCAAACTGTGGATTGGCAGGAAAACAGGTGCCAACCTTGCCAACTATATACATTTTCAGCATTTTGAATAAGTAACTGAGGAATTTAAGGGGTTAAATGCTGTTGGGCCACTAATCTAAGGGTGGAAATACAAAGAGTAAGGACCCCTCCATAATACCCAACTGTACCCAGCCTGGCCCAAACTGTGGATTGGCAAGAAAACAGGTGCCAACCTTGCCAACTATATACATTTTCAGCATTTTGAATAAGTAACTGAGGAATTTAAGGGGTTAAATGCTGTTGGGCCACTAATCTTTGGTGATTTTAAGGGGTTAAAGCCCATTTCGTAACTCACGTTAGGAAACAAATTAGAAGAATAATGGCCCCTATATTATATCCAAAAAGGTAGTGGCCAAAAATCAAGTGCTAATATTTTTTGGTGTGGAAGGGCATCTTTGTATTACACAAGGAGAAATTTTCATTGAGTGTGAAATCTGCCTGTGCTGTACAGCCCCAACAGCCACCATTCCACTCAGGCATGAGCGCGGCTGTGGTAATGCCCGGCCCCTGCGCTGTACAGCCCCAACAGCCACCATTCCACTCAGGCATGAGCGCGGCTGTGGTAATGCCCGGCCCCTGCGCTGTACAGCCCCAACAGCCACCATTCCACTCAGGCATGAGCGCGGCTGTGGTAATGCCCGGCCCCTGCGCTGTACAGCCCCAACACCCACCATTCCACTCAGGCATAAGCGAGGCTGTGGTAATGCCCGGCTCCTGCGCTGTACAACCCCAACAGCCACCATTCCACTCAGGCATGAGCGCGGCTGTGGTAATGCCCGGCCCCTGCGCTGTACAGCCCCAACACCCACCATTCCACTCAGGCATGAGCGCGGCTGTGGTAATGCCCGGCCCCTGCGCTGTACAGCCCCAACACCCACTATTCCACTCAGGCATGAGCGCGGCTGTGGTAATGCCCGGCCCCTGCGCTGTACAGCCCCAACACCCACCATTCCACTCAGGCATGAGCGCGGCTGTGGTAATGCCCGGCCCCTGCGCTGTACAGCCCCAACACCCACCATTCCACTCAGGCATGAGCGCGGCTGTGGTAATGCCCGGCCCCTGCGCTGTACAACCCCAACAGCCACCATTCCACTCAGGCATGAGCGCGGCTGTGGTAATGCCCGGCCCCTGCGCTGTACAGCCCCAACACCCACCATTCCACTCAGGCATGAGCGAGGCTGTGGTAATGCCCGGCCCCTGCGCTGTACAACCCCAACACCCACCATTCCACTCAGGCATGAGCGCGGCTGTGGTAATGCCCGGCCCCTGCGCTGTACAGCCCCAACACCCACCATTCCACTCAGGCATGAGCGCGGCTGTGGTAATGCCCGGCCCCTGCGCTGTACAGCCCCAACACCCACCATTCCACTCAGGCATGAGCGCGGCTGTGGTAATGCCCGGCCCCTGCGCTGTACAGCCCCAACACCCACCATTCCACTCAGGCATGAGCGCGGCTGTGGTAATGCCCGGCCCCTGCGCTGTACAGCCCCAACAGCCACCATTCCACTCAGGCATGAGCGCGGCTGTGGTAATGCCCGGCCCCTGTGCTGTACAGCCCCAACACCCACCATTCCACTCAGGCATGAGCGCGGCTGTGGTAATGCCCGGCCCCTGCGCTGTACAGCCCCAACACCCACCATTCCACTCAGGCATGAGCGCGGCTGTGGTAATGCCCGGCCCCTGCGCTGTACAACCCCAACAGCCACTATTCCACTCAGGCATGAGCGCGGCTGTGGTAATGCCCGGCCCCTGCGCTGTACAACCCCAACAGCCACCATTCCACTCAGGCATGAGCGCGGCTGTGGTAATGCCCGGCCCCTGAAGCAATTTTGTATTGTTAGAAAATATTGCTTGTTGTCACCCTATAAAAGAGACCTTTGTTACTCCTTTGGAAAGGAGAAAAATCTCCATGTCAAGAACCCAATGAGGGACATTTAACAATGGATTTAGAGTATTTTTTTTTTTCTTACATAAGTGAAATGTGCGCCTATGCCGTTTTTTGTGCGACTTTTGTGGGTAAGCGTAAAGAACCAATCAGCCTTAACTTTAAAAAATTTCAGTTTTCACTTTGCTGTGGTCAGGAATTTATCAAGTGCAAAAGTCAAACTAGTGGCAAAACCCTTTTAAAAAGTCGCCAGTATCAGCAAGGTCAGACCTAGCTTAAAAAAATTGCTTTTGACAGCATTTTTAAAAGTTGCACAAAAAGTCTCAGGACTTTGTAGTTGTAGTTGTGTTCCTCGGGTAGAAGATGTGCGGGCGGATGACTACATCTCCCAGCATGTCCTTACTCTAAGGAGTAGTAGTTGTGCTGCACAGGTGGGAGATGTGCAGACAGGTGACAATAAATGTACTAACCTATTTTTCTCTGGCGTTTTTTTCTTCTCATTTCAGATCTGTGTATTCTGTGGATTACTTCAGTTGGTGGACTACATTGATGAGCAGCATTATTTTATTATTATTATTATTATTTTTTTTATGGAGGGGTCCTTACTCTTTGTATTTCCACCCTTAGATTAGTGGCCCAACAGCATTTAACCCCTTAAATCCCTCCATTACTTATTCAAAATGCTGAAAATGTATATAGTTGGCAAGGTTGGCACCTGTTTTCTTGCCAATCCACAGTTTGGGCCAGGCTGGGTACAGGTGGGTATTATGGAGGGGTCCTTACTCTTTATATTTCCACCCTTAGATCAGTGGCCCAACAGCATTTAACCCCTTAAATTCCTCAGTTACTTATTCAAAATGCTGAAAATGTATATAGTTGGCAAGGTTGGCACCTGTTTTCTTGCCAATCCACAGTTTGGGCCAGGCTGGGTACAGTTGGGTGTTATGGAGGGGTCCTTACTCTTTATATTTCCACCCTTAGATCAGTGGCCCAACAGCGTTTAACCCCTTAAATTCCTCAGTTACTTATTCAAAATGCTGAAAATGTATATAGTTGGCAAGGTTGGCACCTGTTTTCTTGCCAATCCACAGTTTGGGCCAGGCTGGGTACAGTTGGGTGTTATGGAGGGGTCCTTACTCTTTAAATTTCCACCCTTAGATCAGTGGCCCAACAGCATTTAACCCCTTAAATTCCTCAGTTACTTATTCAAAATGCTGAAAATGTATATAGTTGGCAAGGTTCGCACCTGTTTTCTTGCCAATCCACAGTTTGGGCCAGGCTGGATACAGTTGGGTGTTATGGAGGGGTCCTTACTCTTTATATTTCCACCCTTAGATCAGTGGCCCAACAGCATTTAACCCCTTAAATTCCTCAGTTACTTATTCAAAATGCTGAAAATGTATATAGTTGGCAAGGTTGGCACCTGTTTTCTTGCCAATCCACAGTTTGGGCCAGGCTGGGTACAGTTGGGTGTTATGGAGGGGTCCTTACTCTTTATATTTCCACCCTTAGATCAGTGGCCCAACAGCGTTTAACCCCTTAAATTCCTCAGTTACTTATTCAAAATGCTGAAAATGTATATAGTTGGCAAGGTTGGCACCTGTTTTCTTGCCAATCCACAGTTTGGGCCAGGCTGGGTACAGTTGGGTGTTATGGAGGGGTCCTTACTCTTTAAATTTCCACCCTTAGATCAGTGGCCCAACAGCATTTAACCCCTTAAATTCCTCAGTTACTTATTCAAAATGCATATTTTTTCATCCATTTTTCATTATCGTTTTTTTTTTGTAAAAACACAAATAATATAGATTTTTTTTATTAATCTGATTGTTCACAAATAATATTTAACATTTATGTAGAAAAAAACAGATTTACTGCAGAGGAATAAGAGAAAAAAAGGTTTATTTGTCAGTAATGTATAAGAAACTGCCGAATAAGAAACCAACTTCAGTGAATAAGAAACTGGACGAATAAGAAACCAACTTCAGCCTCGTCCATCCTTGGTGGTCATTCAGGAGAAGAGGAGTGAACTGGAGGAGCTGGAGGATTAAGGTATATCTAGGACCTGGGATGATGTCGTCGTCATGTGATCGTTGTTAAATTTCAGCTCCACCCCCTGCACTGGTCACATGACGGTGACGTCACCCCAGGTCCTTCACCACCTCCGCTCTCCACTGCTAAGCCCCGCCCCCTGCACTGATCACATGACGGTGACGTCACCGCAGGTCCTTCAGCTCTGGCAGTGCAGCAGATACTGGGCAGGTCCTGGTCGGTAGTCAGGGCTCTTGTTCTCTCTGGTATCAGCCATTCCTCCAGCCTGCAGGTAAGATGAGCTGTGAGGAGACAGTGTGGTGGAGAGCTCAGACATGTCACCTCTGGAGATTCTCCTCCATTACACACAAGGAATCCTTCTCCGCTCCTCAGCTTAGTATGATGGGGGGGGAGGAGTAGTGGGGATAGTGGGGGTTGTCATCATTCTCTGGCCCCTGACTGTCCTGGTGAGGGGCCCCTGCCTCCAGGAGGATAATGAATGGAGCGGGGCCCGGCCTGAGCTCAGCTCTCTCCAGTCTCTTCTCTAGGAGTTCTGGACACAGCTGAGCACAGCCCAGAGGTGGGACCTGCATCTATCAGACATTTATCTCCTGTGGAGCCACCAGAGATCTCCATGTTGGGGCCCCTGGAATCCATGTGGTGGGGGCTCTGAGAAGCGGGGCCCCTCCAGGCTCAGGAAGTGCGGTTCTGGAGGTGACATCTGGTCTTGTCCCCTGGATGATTTCCTCTCCTCTTCTCATAAAGGCGCCTGCAGTACTAGAAGCCTCCAGCTCCTCCAGTTCTCTCCTCTTCTCCTGACCGACCACCAAGGATGGACAGGAAGGAGATCAGCAGAAGAATATTAGACCTCACCTTGGAGATCATCTCCCTGCTGAGCGGAGAGGTAAACTTTTCTAGATTTCTCTCCTCTTCATTGTATTCTGTAACAAGTCAGACATCGGGAAGGAGAATCCATCATAGGAAGTGATAGGAAGAGTCCGGGGTCCTGGAGAACGGCCTCCAGACCTTCCTAGTGACGGAGAGCCTGAAGATCAGCCCCCAATATGGTGAGTGATGTGTCATGTGACCAGTGACCGATAGTCATGTTGTAGGAGCCATGAGAAGGTAAGTAGGCATGTTGTACCAGGAGGAGAGGGCCGGAGGAGAGCACATGGCCCCTGAAGGGTTTATTCCCTAAGTGTCTCTCTCCATCCACAGGAGTACACAATAGTGAAGAAGACATCGGGGGACTGTGTGACTCCCATCATCCATCTCCAGGAGTCAGGAGGGTGGAGCAGGACCCCTCCCCCCATCACAGAGCCTCCCCCTCACCCCCTGATACATGAGCAGAAGATCCTAGAGCTCACCCACAAGATGATGGAGCTGCTGACTGGAGAGGTGACACTGCTGGGAATGCTGGGAAATTCTCCAGTAACAGCACTGGAGGGGTCTGGGTGATGACGGTGTCATTGTGTTGTCAGGTTCCTATAAGGTGTCAGGACGTCACTGTCTATTTCTCCATGGAGGAGTGGGAGTATATAGAAGGACACAAGGATCTGTACAAGGAGGCCATGATGGAGGAGCACCAGCCTCTTATATCACAAGGTAAGAGCCGTCATGTGCAGTGTATACACGTGTGTGCAGTGACATGTAATGGAGGAGCACCAGCCTCTTATATCACAAGGTAAGAGCCGTCATGTGCAGTGTATACACGTGTGTGCAGTGACATGTAATGGAGGAGCTCCAGCCTCATATATCACAAGGTAAGAGCCGTCATGTGCAGTGTATACACGTGTGTGCAGTGACATGTAATGGAGGAGCACCAGCCTCTTATATCACAAGGTAAGAGCCGTCATGTGCAGTGTATACACGTGTGTGCAGTGACATGTAATGGAGGAGCTCCAGCCTCTTATATCACAAGGTAAGAGCCGTCATGTGCAGTGTATACACGTGTGTGCAGTGACATGTAATGGAGGAGCACCAGCCTCTTATATCACAGGGTAAGACCCGTCATGTGCAGTGTATACACGTGTGTGCAGTGAAATGTAATGGAGGAGCACCAGCCTCTTATATCACAAGGTAAGACCCGTCATGTGCAGTGTATACACGTGTGTGCAGTGACATGTAATGGAGGAGCACCAGCCTCTTATATCACAAGGTAAGAGCCGTCATGTGCAGTGTATACACGTGTGTGCAGTGACATGTAATGGAGGAGCACCAGCCTCTTATATCACAAGGTAAGACCCGACATGTGCAGTGTATACACGTGTGTGCAGTGACATGTAATGGAGGAGCACCAGCCTCTTATATCACAAGGTAAGACCCGTCATGTGCAGTGTATACACGTGTGTGCAGTGACATGTAATGGAGGAGCACCAGCCTCTTATATCACAAGGTAAGAGACGTCATGTGCAGTGTGTACACGTGTGTGCAGTGACATGTAATGGAGGAGCACCAGCCTCTTATATCACAAGGTAAGACCCGACATGTGCAGTGTATACACGTGTGTGCAGTGACATGTAATGGAGGAGCACCAGCCTCTTATATCACAAGGTAAGACCCGTCATGTGCAGTGTATACACGTGTGTGCAGTGACATGTAATGGAGGAGCACCAGCCTCCTATATCACAAGGTAAGAGCCGTCATGTGCAGTGTGTACACGTGTGTGCAGTGACATGTAATGGAGGAGCACCAGCCTCTTATATCACAGGGTAAGAGCCGTCATGTGCAGTGTATACACGTGTGTGCAGTGACATGTAATGGAGGAGCACCAGCCTCTTATATCACAGGATAAGAGCCGTCATTTGCAGTGTATACACGTGTGTGCAGTGACATGTAATGGAGGAGCACCAGCCTCTTATATCACAGGGTAAGAGCCGTCATGTGCAGTGTATACACGTGTGTGCAGTGACATGTAATGGAGGAGCACCAGCCTCTTATATCACAAGGTAAGAGCCGTCATGTGCAGTGTATACACGTGTGTGCAGTGACATGTAATGGAGGAGCTCCAGCCTCATATATCACAAGGTAAGAGCCGTCATGTGCAGTGTATACACGTGTGTGCAGTGACATGTAATGGAGGAGCACCAGCCTCTTATATCACAAGGTAAGAGCCGTCATGTGCAGTGTATACACGTGTGTGCAGTGACATGTAATGGAGGAGCTCCAGCCTCTTATATCACAAGGTAAGAGCCGTCATGTGCAGTGTATACACGTGTGTGCAGTGACATGTAATGGAGGAGCACCAGCCTCTTATATCACAGGGTAAGACCCGTCATGTGCAGTGTATACACGTGTGTGCAGTGAAATGTAATGGAGGAGCACCAGCCTCTTATATCACAAGGTAAGACCCGTCATGTGCAGTGTATACACGTGTGTGCAGTGACATGTAATGGAGGAGCACCAGCCTCTTATATCACAAGGTAAGAGCCGTCATGTGCAGTGTATACACGTGTGTGCAGTGACATGTAATGGAGGAGCACCAGCCTCTTATATCACAAGGTAAGACCCGACATGTGCAGTGTATACACGTGTGTGCAGTGACATGTAATGGAGGAGCACCAGCCTCTTATATCACAAGGTAAGACCCGTCATGTGCAGTGTATACACGTGTGTGCAGTGACATGTAATGGAGGAGCACCAGCCTCTTATATCACAAGGTAAGAGACGTCATGTGCAGTGTGTACACGTGTGTGCAGTGACATGTAATGGAGGAGCACCAGCCTCTTATATCACAAGGTAAGACCCGACATGTGCAGTGTATACACGTGTGTGCAGTGACATGTAATGGAGGAGCACCAGCCTCTTATATCACAAGGTAAGACCCGTCATGTGCAGTGTATACACGTGTGTGCAGTGACATGTAATGGAGGAGCACCAGCCTCCTATATCACAAGGTAAGAGCCGTCATGTGCAGTGTGTACACGTGTGTGCAGTGACATGTAATGGAGGAGCACCAGCCTCTTATATCACAGGGTAAGAGCCGTCATGTGCAGTGTATACACGTGTGTGCAGTGACATGTAATGGAGGAGCACCAGCCTCTTATATCACAGGATAAGAGCCGTCATTTGCAGTGTATACACGTGTGTGCAGTGACATGTAATGGAGGAGCACCAGCCTCTTATATCACAAGGTAAGAGCCGTCATGTGCAGTGTATACACGTGTGTGCAGTGACATGTAATGGAGGAGCACCAGACTCTTATATCACAAGGTAAGACCCGTCATGTGCAGTGTATACACGTGTGTGCAGTGACATGTAATGGAGGAGCACCAGCCTCTTATATCACAAGGTAAGAGCCGTCATGTGCAGTGTATACACGTGTGTGCAGTGACATGTAATGGAGGATCTCCACAGTTTCTTCTCACATTACATTGGAGGCTACGTGTTCTTTATATGTCAGTCATATCCATAGGGCTCCAGTCACATGATGGGAGCGTGTCCTTCTGGCCTCCATCAGGCCGGTATAGTAGACTACACTGCATCAGAGGCGTCCTGTGAAATCCGTGTTCCGCAGCGTATACAGTGTAGATTATACATGGAGCTTCTGGGCAATGTCCGCCCCTGTTTGACTGTATAGAGCCTGATGTCGGAGCTTCTGTCAGAGGGAGATATCAGGAAACCCTCCAGTGTTATCTCCTCCGATCACTAAACCTAGAAGTGAAGGAGCTGAGAGAAGAGTCTGATCTATAGACAGATCTACAGGAGGCCATGTATTCAGTCACTGTGTGCTTGTGTCTCCACAGATGGATCCAGGAGGAGAAATCCACCAGAGAGATGTCCTTGTCCTCTGTATTCCCAGGACTGTCCAGAGGAGAAGGTCCCAGAGAACCCTCAGGTAGATGGAGCTGAGCCCTATACACATCTATATAGGGGGGTCCTGCAGTCATAGAGGGGTCATAGATTGTGGGGGTCTCTTCTGTGGATCTGTTAGATTTCCCACCTGTCTGCTGTATTGTACTGAATTGTTACAGATGACAAATCAGGGGGAAGATCTGACTGATATTAAAGTGGAGGATGAAGAAGAGAGGATGATGGGCGATCCCCCGTGTAAGAGTGAGGTGGAGGAGGACATTCCAGGAGATGTCACCACAGGTATGGAATCATGAATGGGTAAAGTGACTTCAGATTCTGTCCTTCGTGCTTTCAGGGCAGGAGGAGAATCTGATCACCGGCTGCTGCACTAGGGTTAAGCATCATTTTGGGCTCGTCAGCAGAAGAAAACTCCTCATTTTACTTCTATATTTCATATATGAGGCTGGGGGCAAGAACTGAGGAGACATCTGACAACACACGAGATCTCGTGACAACTCTGCACACAAGTCACAGGGGGACATGTTGTCTTCAGGATTTTCCTATAGAACAACCTTAGGCTGTGATATCAGCAGTCAGATGTCTATAATCTAGTGCCCACTATACAGCTCTCCGGGAACATGTCTTCTGGGGGTCTCCTATACGGGTCTATGGAGGGAACCTTTCCCCCCTTATGCCCCCTCTCTGAGCGGTGACAGGCTGATGTCTATAATCTAGTGCCCACTATACAGCTCTCCGGGAACATGTCTTCTGGGGGTCTCCTATACGGGTCTATGGAGGGAACCTTTCCCCCCTTATGCCCCCTCTCTGAGCGGTGACAGGCTGATGTCTATAATCTAGTGCCCACTATACAGCTCTCCGGGAACATGTCTTCTGGGGGTCTCCTATACGGGTCTATGGAGGGAACCTTTCCCCCCTTATGCCCCCTCTCTGAGCGGTGACCGGCTGATGTCTATAATCTAGTGCCCACTATATAGCTCTCCGGGAACATGTCTTCTGGGGGTCTCCTATAAGGGACTATGAAGGGAACCTTTCCCCCCTTATGCCCCCTCTCTGAGCGGTGACCGGCTGATGTCTATAATCTAGTGCCCACTATACAGCTCTCCAGGAACATGTCTTCTGGGGGTCTCCTATAAGGGTTTATGGAGGGAACCTTTCCCCCCTTATGCCCCCTCTCTGAGCGGTGACAGGCTGATGTCTATAATCTAGTGCCCACTATACAGCTCTCCGGGAACATGTCTTCTGGGGGTCTCCTATAAGGGTCTATGGAGGGAACCTTTCCCCCCTTATGCCCCCTCTCTGAGCGGTGACCGGCTGATGTCTCTGGTCTATCACATATGTGTGACTCTGCAGTAGTTCTGGAGAAGTCACTGATGGTGGCAGTGCAGTGTGAGTGCTAGGAGTCCGGAGATGAGGCTCCTACTGCCCACCTGCCCACATTTTTTCCATTCTCCACCCCCCCCCCCCCCCCCCCCCCCCAAAAAAAAAAAATTAATTATTTAATAAATTGTAAGTTCCCCAAACAGGAACCATTGAAAATGACAACTCGGTAAAACAATAAGAGCCTCGTACCGGTCCATGGACGGGAACAGGAAATAGTTGTGTCTTGTAAGGAAAAAAAAACAAAAAAGCACTTTTTTTGTTCATAAAATATATTTGTATTCAGTAAAACATCATAAATAATCTCCATCTCTGGTGGCACTTCTTTCGTGCCGTCCCATTGAATAAAGGTCACACATTGTTTCTACTGCGCAATTGTCACGGTCTCTCCCGTGACAGGAGTCAGAATATGTAAGAGACTGGCTGCACGTGATGTGATCTGACAGCCTCTTTGGTTTCACTTGTTTCTGTGTTGTTGCTGGTTATGACCACATCTCTTGTTTCAGGTGTAGCTTTGTGGTCATTCCAACTCCTCTATTTAGTCTGGTCTCACCAATGCTATGTGTTTGATAGCTCCTTTCTGGTTGTGCAGGTGCTGGTTCTCCTCTGAGTTTCTGCTCGTCCGCATACTTCGGAGTAAAGTATCTTTTCCCTATTTCTTGTGTGTTGTATTCCCCTATCTTTTGGTGTTAGGCCTGAGGGAGTCTCCTGCTCCTTCAGCTGGGAAGGAACAGGTCATCTTTTGTCCTGACACTATTTCCAGGGTCCTTTAGGGTCAGATAGGGCTCTAGGTTCCAGCATATGAACATTCCTAACTTCGAGGTCTGTTCATACTGATTGTAGTCAGGCTCGGTTTAGGGATTCACTAGGTGGTGACCTTTCCCCTTTCCCTAGTTTCCAGACCTAGAACTTTTTCCCTTGCCTCTTGCGTTCGGTGTGAGGTTAACCACCCACACTGCGCCGTGACAGAAATAAACTGCAAAAAAAAACACAAGGAACATTGGAGGAACAGCAGGGCTTTATGCGTTCCCTCAAATAAGATGAATAAAACCTAAACCGATTACATGTGCCCCAAAATGGTGCCATTAAGAAATACAAGTCGTGACATAAAAAACTCAAAAGATGTCTATAAACCTGAGATCTGGTGACTGTGCGGCCATTAGACCTTACAGCCCGCATTGTCATGTCTGTGAATTCTCCCTGAGACGTGCGCTTCACCTCATGGTGCATGATCTTAGTAAATGTAGGATTGTGTGGTCAGGACCAGATTGTCCATAATATTATAGAGGATCTCTGTGGAGGAAATGACTGCAATCAGACTAAACAGATATGAGGCATTTAATACCTTGCGGGACCTATGGAGGAAGCACCCCCAAAAACCGCTCCAACATAGCTAGACGGATTTTTATGCCAAAGGGACGAGGACGATGAAGATAGAAGAGCAGTCTTGGTTTGGGGAAATCTCAGATACTCCCTCTGACTCTTGATCTCGGACTGTTGTCGGAATTAGGTGAGATATAAGACTCTCCCTACAGACTCGGACCATGATTTAGTTTTATTTTTGTTTCTTTTCCTATATGTTTTTATGAAGCAGTTTACATATGTAATATAAATATAGTCAGGTGATAATGGAAGATTAAAACTTTAATTAAAAAAAGTAATGTTAAATAAATAATATAATAGAGAATCTCTCACTAAATTTCTGAATAAAGACGACATGTAGTATTAAGGAGATCTCTTAGACCTGATGAGGCCGGTGTACTTACTTACTTTGAAATTCTGTGTCAGAATGGCTGATCTTAAAATGAGCATTTATGACCCATCTAGAAAGTAAGAGCGCTCCTGAGTCCTGTATTCATGACCTATCCTCATTCTCTGACCATCTATGGCTTAACTGACGAGCTCCTTTCAGTGCACCTCCTCTCCTGCTGCTGCTGATATCTCACACATGCTCAGTACAATGTGCAGTAAAATAAAGCAGCAGATGGAAGCCCGCACTGAAACTGCTCCTGGAGACGGGCGCTCTCTCACCAAAGAGCCAGCGAGACTGCAGCCTGTACTGAGCAGTGTGAGATCTCAGCAGCAGCAGGGGAGGAGGTGCACTAAAAAAGACAGTGTGAATTCAGCTCTAGGTGTGTATTATGACATGGATTCTTCTAGTGAGTCCACCAACATCCTCAGGGCTAAGATCTGTTAAATAATGAATGCAGGTTGTGTTGAGGAATGTGCTGACGGATCCTTTTACATAAACTTGGTAAATTAAAGTGTTGTCCAGTTGGTGTTGAAGGGTAAAATGTATCGGAAGAGTGCAGGGCTGGTTGTCAGAGATGGCCGGACGTTTATATATAAGTCATGACCGGGTGTAGAGCAGAATCCTGGATTCTGTCAGGAACTTATAGAAAGCTGTATAAGGCTGGGATCACACGTGGAGTTTGGTCTGGGCAATTAATAGAAATAGAATAGAAACCAAAATGCAGACTCAGTAACTGACCTGATCGTGTCCTCGCCCTCACCGGCTCTGCTGCACTGTAAGGAGTCCCGTCATAGGGATGGGGATTTCCTCAGGGAAGGGCCCTTCGGCTGAGCTGTAAGGAGTCCTGTGGAAGGGATGGAGGTGCTTAGGGGAATATTGCTGGGTCTCAAATCCAGGATCTGCTTTATGGGAAGCAAAACTGTATTAGTTGAGCCATTGAAAGCAGCTCAGGATGGTGGTGGTGGTAGTCCTGTAATGTCCTGCTGAAAATGCTTCATTTCTTATATATTACACATAGCTGAGTGTATTGCCCTGCATAGAAGGGTGGTACTCCCAGCTGCCACTGAAATAGTCTAGTCTTCCAAGGACAGGTGGTACTCATATATAAAATAGGCTGAAGCTGGTGGAGGTACTCCTACCATATCCAGCTGCTGTTTACTGAAGGATACAACACATATATATTTCTAATCCGTCTCATTGGGGGACACAGGGTTTGACCATGGGTATAGTTGTTGCCGCTAGGAGGCGGACACTAAGCAATAAAGTATAAGCTCCTCCCTCTTCAGCTATGTCCTTCCTACAGGGACTAAGCTATATCAGTTTTTAGCTTAGTGTCTGTAGGGGGCAGACCTTCCTGCGTTGCAGGTCTGCTAGTTTTCTAATTTTGTCTCTTTTTTTTCCTTCTAGCGGGAAGCTTCAGGCAGTCTTTGAAACAGCCTGCACTCCCAACCAGGAGATGGGAGACCAGGGGTTCACCCAAACCCCCTGCTCGTTCACGCCCTCCGGAAGAAAAGAAGTACCAGAGATTCCTGTAAAAACCTCTGTCTCCCGCCAGCAATTGCATCTCCACGGCCGCCCCAGTGAAAGTCTCCTCTGTTTCCGGTGTAGCGTCCCTCACCAAGGGGCCGCACACTGAAGGTTTTGATCCAGCTGGAGCCAGGGGGGCAGAAGACTTCAGACAGGCTAGTAGGAGACTGCCCACAGTGCCCCCCTCCAGTTCCCTCTCCTCCCCATGTGTGATGTCATCTGTATTATGGGCAGCAAAGGAGCCCTTTAATGGTACGTGGGGGCATTCGTCTTACAGGACTCAGAGGGGTGCTCCTGCGGTTGGCTGCACGCTGTGGCATCCTCATGCGGCTTGCTTGATCCAGCGGCGTTCTCCTGAACGCGCCTGGGGGAGGAGGGGGCGGAGCTTTTTTCTTCCCGAGAGCCACTTTCTGGTTGGCGCGTCTGCTAGGGCAGCCGGGGCCATTATTAATTGAGGCCCCGGCTTCTGTGCGGCCTACTCCTGCAGGGCTTATTTTTTCCCTGGCCAGTGTCTGAGACGTCCGGTGATGCCAGCGTAGTTCCAGCGAGAAGATGCCAAAGATGATGAGTGGGTCCTGAGAGTCTGTGTCATTTTGGGGGCGGGGCTTGTGATCACTCCGCCTCCACGCCAACAGCCGAGCAGGTGGAGTGTAGGCTCCGCCCACTTCCAGGATTTTAACCACCTGGCGGGATGCTGATGGT
Source organism: Bufo gargarizans (assembly GCF_014858855.1). Classification (NCBI taxonomy): domain Eukaryota; kingdom Metazoa; phylum Chordata; class Amphibia; order Anura; family Bufonidae; genus Bufo; species Bufo gargarizans. The sequence goes on along the minus strand of NC_058080.1, from coordinate 741,905,469 downwards.
GCTTCCTGCTTGGAGGGACACAAGCTGGGTAAGTGTTGTTTGTCCCTTTTTTCCTCATTAGGGTGCCAGGGGAATTTCCCTGATAAACATTTCATGTTGCCAAAACGCTTGAACATCCTTTATCCTTTTCCGGAGGAATTGACTAACAAATGGTCGGCTCCACCTATAGTGGACTCGCCAGTTTCCCACTTGGTTAAACATACTGCCTTGCCAATGGCGGGTGGGGCTTCTTTTTCTGATATCAAAGATAAGAAGCTAGAAACGTTTGCAAAATCTGCATTGAAGCAGTGGGCACAGCGCTGCAGCCGGTGTTTGCCTTTACATGGGTGAGCAAGATGATGAGATTATTTCGGACGCTACAGGTGGTAAGAGCACCCATTTACCTCAGAACAGGGGACGGTCTAATAAGGCAAAAAAGCGGAAGCCTTTTTTTCGTCCCTTTCAGAGTTTTTCCGGCTCCAAGGGAGCGTCCGATAAGTCAGCCGCAGGACAGAAGCGCAAGCCTTCCTTCAAGCCGCGGCTTTCCTGGCATTCCCATCAACAGGCCTCTAAGTCCTTTAACCCTATGAGCTCCGCTGCATGACGGGCAGCTTCCGGCGCCCTCGGTTTGGGTGGGTGGCCGGCTTCATGTGTTTCGACATGTTTGGCTGGCTCACATCTCAGATGCGTGGGTGAGGGAGGTCATTGCAGAGAGCTACAAGCTGGACTTCAATTCCTCCCCTCTGTCCTGTTTTTTTCGGTCATCTCCTCCGGCCTCTCCTGCAGCCGCAGATTCTTTTTTACTGGCAATTCACATGCAGCAAGGCGTGATTGTTCCGGTTCCTGTGCAAGACCGCTTTCAGGGGTTTTACTCAAATCTTTTTGTGGTTCCCAAAAAAGAGGGGACTGTCCGTCCCGTTCTGGACATCAATACGCTCAATTGTTTCCTTCGCGTCCGCAGATTCCAGATGGAGTCACCTGAGGTCAGTCATTGCGTCCATGGAACCGGGAGAGTACCTGTCCCTGATAGACATCAAGGACACTTATCTTCACGTGCCCATATGCGTCAGTCATCAGAGGTTTCTCAGGTTTGCAGTGGGTCCATTTCACTACCATTTTATAGCCCTCCCGTTCGGCCTGGCCACAGCTCCCAGGGTTTTTACAAAGGTTCTGGCAGCAGTCATGGACCTGCTCCACGCCAGGGGGATCTTGGCGATCCCTTACTTAGACTACATCCTGGTGAAGGGTCCGTTGTTGCAGGGGACGGTGGACAGCTTGAACATTGTTCTAGACACCCTGGAGCGCTTCGGATGGAACAGGCAGAAGTCTTGTCTTTATCCTTCGCAGCGGTTGACTTATCTGGGCATGGTACTGGACACTTGTCAGGCCAAGGTGTTCTTGCCTCCAGAAAAACTATCCACTCTCCGTCTTCAGATTCTCCCCTTGTTGTGGCCAGCTCCAGTTCCCATTCGTCTCTGCATGCGGGCTCTGGGGCACATGGTCTCTGCCTTCGAAGCAGTTCCCTATGCTCAATTCCATAATAGAATTGCTCCCCAGCCTCCTTGGATCGGCCAATGCGTCTCCTTGCCCCAGTGCGCCGGACCCTCAAATGGTGGATGGTCTCTCCGATGTTGACGACGGGTCACTCGTTCCTCCTTTTCCGTTAAAAGGTGTTAACAACGGACGCAAGCCTCCTTGCCCCAGTACGCCAGGCCCTCAGATGATGGATGGACTCTACAAAGGTGACATCGGGGCGTTCGTTTCTCCCTCTCTGTTGGAGGGTGTTAACAACGGATGCAAGCCTCAGGGGTTGGGGGGAGTGTTGGAAAATCTCTCGGTCCAGGGGGTATCGTAACGTGAGGAGTGCTCCCTACCAATCAATGTTCTGGAGTTGAGGGCGATTCGTCTCTCTCTGCAACACTGGGACGACCATCTGAGGGGTTGTCCAATGCGGGTGCAGTCCGACAACTCCACGGCGGTGGCGTACATCAATCACCAGGGTAGCACCTGGAGCTCGGCAGTCATGGAGGAGACGGCGCTGATTTTAAGCTGGGCGGAGAAACAGGTTCCGGTGCTATCGGCAGTTCACATTCCAGGCATAGACAACTGGATTGCGGACTTTCTCAGCCGGGAGCGTCTCAATCCCGGAGAGTGGGGGCTCTTCACCCGCAGGTCTTTTGGGCCATCTGTGAGAGGTGGGGTCAGCCGGATGTAGATCTCATGGTCTCACGCTTCAACAAGGTCGAGGACTTTGTCGAGTGGTCCAGGGACCCCATGGCCCTACATGCAACACGCTTGTGATGGCGTGGAGTCAGTTAACATTTCCTTACGTGTTCCCTCCTCTTCCTCTCATTCCGCGTCTTCTCCGGAAGATCAGGTCCAAGGGACTGCCCGTCATTCTCATGGCCCCAGATTGGCCACGCAGGGTGTGACACGCATCCCTAGTCGCACTTCTCACTGACAAACCTTGGCGTCTTCATCTTCGGGAGGACTTGCTGTCGCAGGGGCCGATCTTCTACCTGAATTTAAGGTCACTACATTTAACGGCATGGCCGTTGAAGCCGCCGTACTGAAAGCTTGTGGGTTTTCGGGTGTGGTGGTTCAGACCATGATTTAGGCCAGGAAGCCGTCGTCTTCCAGAATCTACCACTGGACCTGAAAGTCCTACCTTAGTTGGTGCGAGTGGCGACAGCTGTCTCCCGTTCGTTTTTCCTTCCCACGCCTTTTGGCTTTCCTGCAGTTGGGCATGGACTTGGGGCTGGCTCTCAGCTCCCTCAAAGGGCAAGTGTCGGCTCTCTCCATTCTTTTTCAGCGAAATTTAGCTTCACTTTCGGTAGTACGGGCTTTTATGAAGGGGGTGGCACATGCTGCGCCCCCTTTCCGTCCTCCATCGGATCCTTGGGATCTTAATTTAGTGCTCAACACTCTCCAATCTTCTCCGTTTGAGCCTTTGCAGCAGGTGTCGCTGCGCTTCCTGTCTTATAAGGTGGCTTTTTTGGTTGCAATTACTTCTATCCGTCGAGTGTCGGAACTCGCGGCTCTGTCATGTCGGTCGGCCTTCCTGATTCTCCATCAGGATAAGTTGGTCCTTCCACTGTGCAGTCCTTCCTGCCGAAGGTGGTGTCGGCATTCAATCTAAATGAGGAGGTTATTCTCCCTTTGTTTTGTCCGGACCCGGTCTCATCTTCGGGAGCAGTTGCTCTATACCCTGGATTTAGTACAAACCGTGAGGGTTTATCTGTCCGAGACGGCATGCGGACGGATTCCCTGTTCGTTATTCCAGAGGGGCTGAGACGAAGGCTGGCAGCGTCAAAGACTTCCATTCCCGATGGATTTGTTTGGCTATTGTGGAAGTGTACCGCGTTAAGGATCGGGTCCCGCCCTTCCGGGTGACTGCTCATTCAGCTCGGGCAGTGGGGGCTTCTTGGGCGGTAATCACGGGGCTTTGGCCCTTCAGGTGTGCAGGCGACGACCTGGTCGTCTTTGCATACTTTTTCCAAGTTTTACAGAGTGCACACCTTTGCATCTTCTGATGCTTCTTTGGGGCGTAGAGTTTTTGCAGACAGCGGTTCTCTGATTGGCAGGGGGGTTGAAGTTAAGCCCTCCCTCAGGGACTGCTCTGTAATGTCCCATGGTCAAAGCCTGTGTCCCCCAATGAGACGGATGAGAAAACTAGATTTTTGTACTTACAGTAAAATCTGTTTCTCTTTCGTTCATTAAGGAACATAGCTCCCACCCATTCTTTTGTTTATGGGCCTTTTCGGGCCTGTGTGGTTCTGGGTTTGTACAGAGCGTAATTTTATGGTGTCTGGCTTCTCCTTATGCTTTTGCACTAAACTGATTTAGCTTAGTCCCTGTAGGAAAGATATAGCTGAAGAGGGAGGTGCTTACACTTTGTTGCTTAGTGTCTGCCTCCTAGCGGCAACAGCTATACCCATAGTCAAACCCTGTGTCCCCCAAAGAACGGAAGAGAAACAGATTTTACGGTAAGTACAAAAATCTAGTCATTGCCCTCCCACTAAAAGGTGGCACTCCTTCCGCTCTTTCATTGAATCATGTTTCCTTGGGACAGATGGTACTCCCATTAAAAGGAGCAGTGCCAGTGATACTTCAGGGTATACTTGCTATCCAGAACACCTTCATATATCCCAGAGAAACCACTGCCTGCAGGGTTAGAGACAGCAGATAGTGGTGGCTGCAGTCTCCCCACATTTTGCTAACAAAATATTGGTCCATTAATTGTAACCACAGAAAAATTTTCAATTAATCGTTATTTTGATTTAAGCTAAAGCTCCTTGGTGATGGTGTCATGCGACAAAGTTGCGAGACATCTCATATAATGTATTTTAATGCTGTCACCATGCAACAAGCTGTGACTGCGATGAGAGTCTAAAAAAATCCAAGCGGCAATGTAGCCCTAGCTCTTAAGGCAATATCAATTCAGTCTTATGTGCAGTTTTTCGTGCATTTTTTTTTTTTTTTAATCAAAACCAGGAGACTGGCTTATGCTTCTTCTTCCTGTTGAATCCACTTCCAGCCTAATAGGAATGTTATGTTTATCTAGTTTGGGGAAAAAAAAACATTTTCTAATTTGTATCTTAACAGAAAATCCCAGCAAGAATTCTGAGGAAAAATGTTTATCACTAAAGGATGAAGATATCCTGCAGCGGTCTTCAGGAAAAAACATCATTACCCTTAATATACATCCAGGACTTTACAGTACAGATATATCCTATAATCCTCCTAATCATGAGAGACCTTCTCCAGACCAATCACAGATTGTTACCACAAGTACAAGTCAGGAAGGGGGTGAAAGGTTTCACTGTGGTAAAGAGTTCACAGAAAGCTCAGGTCTTTCTACACACAGAGGAATTCACACATTAGAGAAGCCGTATTCATGTTCAGAATGTGGGAAATGTTTTACATGGCAATCAAATCTTCTTACACATCAGAAAATTCACACAGGAGAGAAGCTGTATTCATGTTCAGAATGTGAGAAATGTTTTAAATATAAATCTTTTCTTGTTATACACGAAAGATGCCACACAGGAGAGAAGCCACATTCATGTTCAGAATGTGGGAAATGTTTTACACAAAAATCATATCTTTCTAAACACGAGAGAATTCACACAGGAGAGAAACCATATTCATGTTCAGAATGTGGGAAGTGTTTTCCAAATAGATCAAATCTTGTTACACATCAGAAAATTCACACAGGAGAGAAGCCGTATTCATGTTTAGAATGTGGGAAATGTTTTATACAAAAATCAGATCTTGTTAATCATGAAAGAAGTCACACAGGAGAGAAGCCATATTCATGTTCAGAATGTGGGAAATGTTTTATATGGAAATCAAATCTAGTTAAACATCAGAAAATTCACACAGGAGAGAAGCCATATTCATGTTCAGAATGTGGGAAATGTTTTATACAAAAATCAGATCTTGTTAATCATGAAAGAAGTCACACAGGAGAGAAGCCATATTCATGTTCAGAATGTGGGAAATGTTTTACACAAAAATCATATCTTGTTAAACATAAGATAATTCACACAGGGAAGTAGCCATATTCATGTTCAGAATGTGGAAAATGTTTTACACAAAAATCTAAATCTTGTTAAACATAAGAAAATTCACACAGGAGAGAAGCCATATTCATGTTCAGAATGTGGGAAATGTTTTCCAAAGAGATCAAGTCTTGTTACACATGAGAGAATTCACACAGGAGAGAAGCATTTTCTCCTAATTTAACATATTAGGTTATTCGTGGACATTACTAAAATAACTGAAATAAAGTGGCCTAATAAATGGGAGGAAATGCTCAAAAACACCAAACACTGTGGTGTGTTTATAACTGGGGGAGCAATTCCTCCGCATGTGATCCGTTGCTAACGGGAATCCCCAGCAAAAATGCGTACAATGGAGGATGTCGGCAGCGGACCACATGCACCACAAAAGCATCCTACATAAGATGGGATGATGTGTGGATGCAAATATAAAAATACATAAATCACTGCGAAAGGTGCACAACAATGATATGCAACTGACAACACTGGCTAATCCCTCAAGCTGATGTTAAGAACTGAGACTTTAGCCAATGTATTCCTGTCAGGAACACACCGGAGCCCTTTTGCGCCACCATCAAGGTATCTCAGTGTGGCATGGGTTCCTACCACTAGACCACCTACGGAGTGTGAACAACAGTCTGAGAGGTGCTAAGGCTACTTTCACACTAGCGTTGTTTGAATCCGGCGTTCAATTCCGACACCGGAACTGCGCGCCGGATCCAGAAAAACGTGTGAAAACTGATTACATTTGAATCCTGATCAGGCTTTCGATCACAATGGAAAAATGCATTGGAAAAAACGGATCCTCCATTTATGGACTTTACCTTTTTTTTTCCTATTTTTCGGGTTTAACATGCAAAAGCCGGATCCGTTTTGACTGAACACACGGTGCCGGATCCGGCGTTAATGCAAGTCAATGGGAAAAAGGCCAGATCCGGCATTCAGTCAAAGTGTTCAGGATTTTTGGCCGGAGGTAAAAATACTGCATGCTACGTTTTTCTGAAAAGCCTGATCAGTCAAAAAGACTGAACAGAAGGCATCCTGAGGGACGGACTCTCCATTCAGAATGCATTAGGATAAAACTGATCAGTTCTTTTCCGGATTTGAGCCCCTAGGACGGAACTCAGTGCCGGAAAAGAAAAACGCTAGTGTGAAAGTACCATAAGATACAACTTACAGCCAAGCTCCCACATACCTCCATAGTGAAATCACTCAGGTAGTGGGAGAGATAAGGCTGTAAGCCCCACCTATAACAGGCCCTGTTACACAGACTACCAGGTGGAACAGAATGCTATTTCAGTTATTTTGCTTGATATGTTTAGAATGTGCCTTTGCGTACTGCTGGTAGCATTCTGTTGCACCTGGTAGCCTGTGTCACATGGCCTGTTATAGGTGGGGCTCACAGCCTTATCATCTCTCCCACTACCTGAGTGATTTCACTATGGAGGTATGTGGGTGCTTGGCTGTAAGTTGTATCTTAGCACCTCTCAGACCGTGTTCACACACCGTAGGTAGTCTAATGGTAGGACCCCTTGCCACACTAAGATACCTTGACGGTGGTGCATAAGGGCTCCGATGTGTTCCTGACAGGAATACATTGGCTAAAGTCTCAGTTCTTAACATCAGCTTGAGGGATTGGCCAGTGTTGTCAGTTGCATTTCATTGTGGTGCACCTTTCGTAGTGATTTATGTATTCATGGACCTTAAGAACTTCCAGACCGGGCAAATCTGACATGTATCCCTTTATGTGGTAAAAACTTTGGAATGCTTTTACTTATCCAAGCCATTCAGAGATTGTTTTCTCATGACACATTGTACTTCATGTTAATGGTAAATTTGAGTCAATATGTTTTACCTTTATTTAAAAAAAAATACTAAAGTTACCGAAAATTTGAAAAAAAATCAATGTTTTCTAAATTTGAATCTCTGCTTTTAAGACAGACTGTGAGGTCTCATAAAATATTCATTAATTAACATTCCCCATATCTTCTTTATGTGGGCATCATTTTGGTAATGTCATTCATTTATTTTTTAGCAAAAATAACAATGCCAATACTGGCCTAAACCTATCTTGACCCAGGTACAACGTATTTGCTAAAACATCACTTTTAATTGTTCATAATAATAAAACGGCTGTCGTTTTATTATTATGAACAATTAAAAGTGACGTTTTAGCAAATACGTTGTACCTGGGTCAAGAAAGGTTTAGACCATTATTGGCGTTGTTATTTTTGCATATAGATATCTTTACCTAGGTTAGGCCCCTTTTGGTACACAATTAATTCTTTTTAGGACTTGGAAGGTTTCGAATTTTTGAAGCAATTTTAGAAATTTATAAGAAAATCAAAGTCAACTTTTTTAAGGACCAGTTCAGTTTTAAAGTCACATTGTCAGGCTTACATAGTGGAAACCCCCTATAAATGACCCCATTGTAGAAACTACACCCCTCAAGTTAATCAAAACATATTGTAAAATATGACATGAAAATGGAGATGACATTTCTAAATTTCACTTTTTTTGCAGATTTTCCATTTTAATCCATTTTTTTTTTTTTAACACATCGAGGGTAACAGCTAAACAAAACTTAATATTTATTACCCAGATTCTGCATATGGCAGGGCGCAAAAGAAAAGGAGAACCATATGGTTTTTGGAAGGCAGATTTTGTTTTTAGATGCCATGTCCCATTTGAAGCCCACAGATGCACGCTTACAGTAGAAACTCCCAAAAAGTGACCCTATTTTGGAAACTAGGGGATAAGGTGCTAGTTTTATTGGTACTATTTTGGGGTACATATGATTTTTAATTGCTCTATATTATGTTTTTCGGGAGGCAAGGTAACCAAAAAATGGCTGTTTTGGCATGGTTTTTATTTTTTACAACATTCATCTGACAGGGTAGATCATGTGCTATTTTTATAGAGCAGGTTGTTACGGACACAATAATATCAAATATGACTACTGTCCAGTATATAAAGCAAATGCTTTATATAAATATAAAAAAAAATAACGGATCAAAAGAAAATTATGTAAATGATATTGACCAGTGAGATGGACATAAACATCTCAAAGAGTTCAATCAAGAACCTGATTTTTTTGTGCAATCAATAAAACAGGGTACAAGCGTCTATGCAAAAATATAAATGGTTTATTTTAGAATAGTTTAAAATACAATCAAAAATTTATTAACATAAATTTCAATAATATACAATGATAAGCAGTACCCAGAATCCAACAAAACGCTACTCAACCAACACAAAAATATTATGCAATACGGCTTTAAAATTGTGAGAGATATACAATCAATGGATTATGCGAAAAACTCAATCAAGAAGATGACAGGTACGAGCCCTTGCTCTGCCCAAAATGATGACCAATCTCTGATAATGGTGGTATTGCAGAAAAACTTATAAATTATTGGCTTGATATCAAACTAGGGAATATAAAGATTCCCAACAGTTTCTCCACTATTATCCCCTTTATTCAGTTTTATGCATCGTAACTGAAATCGGAGAAAATATTGATGTAGCAACTAATGTTACACGTCCGCAAATGAGCGGGTATCTGGCTAAGTATCAAGCCATTTAAATTAGATCAATACTACATAAAACAAAAAATATACATTACCCAAGGGTCAAGTGATGTGCAGAGTCTTGGGGCAGCCAGCTCTCAAGAGTTTTTCCCTATAATCCAAATGTTTCTCCAGAGATCTATAATCCAAATGTTTTTTTTTTCTTTCTCTCTTCCTCCTTTTTTTTTCTTTTTGGTATCTGGTTTCTTAACCCAAAACTTATCAGATGAACACACTCTCTCCTAGTTTGGAACTTTCCAATCATTGTTGGATGGGTGTGTGCATTGATAAGGAGCAAGACGTCATAACACTACCCAGAATGCACTTTTGCTACTGGTGTAGTATTAACTGCTCATATCTAGGTGGCACTGTTGTATAAGCAATACGCATCATACTATTAAGGGTTAACTCATACATGCCTGATATTTTCAATACTACACGCCTGTGACATCCGGAGTCCTTGTCTTAGAGCCGAGGGACAAACTTTGATACATGAATGTACACTTTGAGGAACTCTAGACAATTCTCACACTGTGGAATTCATGTTCAGATAGGAAAAACAATGAAGCCTCAGAATCTGCAGGTGCGGTGTATCTTCTAACCGTCTAAATGTATAATATATAGTTACAATAACACTAGCTTTTGAACGGCACAGTAATCTTCTCATGGACTTACTTCGGCCTACATGAAACTTCATACAAAACAGTGAATATAAAGCAACATTGCTCTTAAAGGCAATGAATACCACCCATTATAACTAAAATAACACTACTTTGTTTGTTTCAGTTTTACATAATAAAGCATATTTGAAAAAAAATTCTGTTTTTGTGTCTCTATTTTCTGAACGCCATATTTTTTTATTTTTCTGCCGATTGTCTTGTGCAAGGGGCTCGTTTTTTGCAGGAAGAGTTGTTGTTTTATTGGTACCATTTTTGGGTACATATGATTTTTTGATCATTCATTATTAGGCCCCTTTCACACAAGCAAGTTTTCCACACGGTTGCAATGCGTGACGTGAGCGCATAGCACCCGCACTGAATCCAGACCCATTAATTTCAAATGGGGCTGTGTACATGAGCATTGTTTTTCATGCATCAGTTCTGCGTTCCGTGAAAATCGCAGCAAGTTCTAAAATCTGCATTTTTCATTCAGCCCATAGAAGTGAATGTGGCTGATTGAAAAACGCATTGCACCCGCAAGCAGATGCAGATGCTTTTTTATCATGTGCATGAAAAATGCATCAAAACGCATTGCACTCGCGTGGAAAAAACTGAACGCAATTGCTGACAAAAATGGCTGAACTTACTTGCAAAATGGTGCAAGTTTCACTGAACTCATCCAGACCTAATCCGTCACACTCATGTGAAAGAGGCCTTACACTTTATGTGGCAAGTTGACCAAAAATTGGTTGTTTTAGCACAGTTTTTATTTTATTTTTTTACAGCCTTCACCTGAGCGGTTAGGTCATGTGCCATTTTTATAGAGCAGATCGTTACGGACGTGGCAATACCTAATATGTATACTTTTTCTTATTTATTTAAGTTTTACACAATAATAGAATTTTTGAAACAAAAATAAAAATGTTTTAGTGTCTCCATAGTCTGAGAACCATAGCTTTTTTTTATTTTTTGACCAATTGTCTTACTTAGGGTCTCCTTTTTTGTGGGATTAGGTGACAGTTTGGTACTATTTTGGGGGGCATACACCTTTTTGATCGCTTGGTGTTTCACTTTATGTGATGTAAGGTGACAAAAAATGGCTTTTTTTGGACTGTATTTATTTTTTTACGGTGTTCATCTGAAGGTTTTCGGACAGGTCATGTGATATTTTTATAGAGCAGGTTGTTACAGATGCGGCAATACCTAATAATATGTATACTTTTTATTTATTTCACTTTGACACAATAATAGCAGTTTTAAAGCAAAAAAAAAAATATTTTAGTGTCTCCATTGTCTGAGAGTCATAGTTTTTTATTTATTTTTGACCGATTGTCTTAGGAAGGGGCTTATTTTTTTGCGGGACGAGGTGACTGTTTTGTTGGTACCATTTGTGGGACATACGCCTTTTTGATCACTTTTTGTTATGTAAGGTGACAAAAATGGCTTTTTGTTACACAGTTTTTATATTTTTTTATGGTGTTTATCGGATGGGGTAGACCATGTGTTATATTTATAGAGATGGCCGTCACAGACAGGTTAATACTTAATATGTCTATTTTATTTATTAACATTTTTAACATTTGTTAACCTTTTTTTTTTTACATATGAAACCTATTTTTTTATATATTTTATTTTACACATTGCGTCCCCCATTGCGTCCTCCATTATGAATTTTTTTCAAATCTTGATTTCTCCTGTAACTGGGGCTGACATAGTAGCCTCATAGTACAGCCTCAGTGCAGGGCTGACATAGTAGCCCAAGTTACAGTGGAAATACTCCACCCAGAGCATAATACAGCACTGTACAGCCTTAGTGCAGGGCTGATCGAGGTCTATGGAAGACCCGACAGCTCCTTAACTCTCCAGGCCTTGGCGGTCACATGACCACCGGGCCGGGACAGGAAGCGCATAGCGTTGAGCGTTGTGTATATAGCGATCTAGAAGGCAGGGACACCCGGGAACTGTCCCTGCCTTCTCTCGGGGGTGTCACTGACAGCAGGCCCCCCGCTCGTCAGCTACACGATTAGCGTGCCGCTGCCATCTCTGAATGGACGTTCCAGGACGTCCATTCAGAGATAAACAACCGCCCATAGGAGGTTTATAGTCAATTGGCGGTTGTGAAGTGGTTAAAAAGCCAATAAGAAGGTTTCGTTTTTGGGTGGTATTATGCTGGATCTTCCACATGACCTAATGATATTTCTCTGAGGTCAACTGACCGGGATCCATGGAGGAAAAGTATTGTGGATTTAAGGAAGAGAAGAAGAACTTTTGTAATACCCCAGAGTGGCATTACCACTTCTGCACCCCGCTACTGTCTTTATTGGTTAACATTATGTCATCTTATGTATTTATTTCAGGTCCAAACACTGTACATTTCCTATTTTGAAACGGTTATGTTAATATGTAACGTACCTGGTTCACCAGTAGGTGGCAGCAAGCATGGCAGAGCTACATTTACAGAGAATGGAACCCTTATTTCCATTCCAACTCTCCCTCTAAGGAGGGGACTAGTTAGTTAGGTCAGTCTAGTGCACCCCCAGCTAGGGGAATGGTGTGCAGTAGGTGCACGTCCCTGCTGGGCGTGTCCCAGCCAAGCAAATCAAGCCACCCAGAGTACCTTCAGCTCTGCTGGATCTGGAGGCCACAGCCTGAAGCCTCAGAGGCCAGGAAGTATAGTTCCCTGGCATAACCAAACCTAGAGACAGACTACCAATAGAAGTTGCAGCATCCAGAGGAAGCAAAGTTATACAGCTACCCTGTTAGTACAGCAGAGCCAGAGAGCAACAGATGTAGCAGAGAAGAGTTTGCCTGCCATAGAGTTCTAATGCTAAAGGCTGCTGGGAACCAAGACAAAGTCTGTAAACCGTTTGGAGAAACGTTTACCAAAGTAAAGCTGTTTTCAACTTCATCACAAGGTCTGGACTCAATTTATTCTTCATCCCCTTCTACTACTTCCCCCTTTTGCTGCTTTGGATAACAATGCCTGGGGTTCAATATATCCAGGTAGGAGCACCGTGACACAACACAAACATTAAGGGACATTGTAGGCCACCCTATACCACTTGGCCATTCCTACACCTGGGTACCACCAACGCCATTTCTATAAAGGGACCCCTTGCCGCTGTCGGACGTTGCATTTTGTTTGCTTCCAGAGCAGTGAAGATGAATTGTCCCCATGAACCTTGCTTCTTATCCCTGTATTCATACCTCCACCCATACTACGGGAGAATCTAGAATGAGGCCTAATTCACACATATGTTTCCATTACATCAGTGAAGATGTCCATGAAAGGTCAGTGCGTCCATTTTGTGCCTTCTGTGTTTCAGCCGTATTCTACCAGAACTACTCAGCAGAAGAAGATTAATTTAGGAGCATCTAGCAATGATCCATAAAAAAGGGGATGAAATACCATCTGTGTTGTGTCTGTGTCCTTTCATGGACCCATAGACTATAATGGGCATGATCCATCCGTAAACACTAAGAAATGGGCGTGCTTCCGTTATGTAACAATGGATCCCAGGACCATGGTAAATCACAGATGTGTGAATACACATAATAAAAACAATGGGCCCGAACCCCAACTTTTCAGTAAAAGTTAGAGTTCGGCGATTTAATTGCGCTTTTTGAAAGGCTGCAGAGCAGCCAATCAACAAGCATTTATCTCTTGTGCCCTTTGAAGCCATCACAGCCATGCCATTATGACATGGCTGTTATTGGCCAGTACAGCATGTGACCCAGCCTCTATATAAGCTGGAGTCACGTAGCGCTGCACGTCACTCTGCTGCTACTAGTGTAGGGAGAGGATGCTGCTGCTGTGAGGGAGAGAATAGGAAAGAATCTGTTATCAGAACTGCTTGTTAATTCTGCGATCTACAGCGATTTTGTTGTGTGGGTGCAGGGCACCATTTATTTACCCTAGCCTGAGCCCAGTGACACAGAAAAAGAACTTTTTTCCGTCTGTTAGTTAGGTGGGCGTTGGTGGCCATTTTGTGCAAGTTCAGTGCACTAGCACAGCATATGTGCATTTGTGACAGTCAAATACAAGCTGTAAATAGACTCACAGATAACCCACCAACCAGGCTCTGGGTGAGAGACAGGGGAAGGGTCACCTCCTAGCTAATCCCTGACCTCTTTCCCTGCACTGCTCAACCCACATGCAGACCTTAAAAGGTAGGTGTGATGTGTCCCCGTGCCTGGGCTGAGAAAACCCTAACTTCCCAGAGATGGTGAAAAGGGGAAATAGGAGCAGCCTGCTCGCACAGAACCTGGATGGGAGAGATGACACAAAACAACCAAACTAGAATCACACTTATCTTTCTGAGCTGGGACAGACAACCTTCCTTCCTAGCTTCCAAGACCACAATGATTAGTATAATCTGCTCAGAGCACTGGGCTGGTGTGCTATTTAAACTAATGACCCCACCCAGTGCACCTGATGAGAGGCGGATCCAGCACGGCTCCAAAACAAACACTAAACTCGCACTGCTATCCTGGCCGACCTCCGCACATCGTCAGAGTGGGGCATGACAGTACCCACCCTTCTACGGGTGACCTCCAGACACCCCGGACCAACCTTATCCGGATGGGACCTATGAAAAGCCCTCACCAGTCGGCTGGCATTGACATCCAACACCGGAACCCACATCCTCTCCTCAGGACCGTATCCCCTCCAGTGCACCAGCTACTGAAGGGAGCCCCGAAGAACTCTCGAGTCGAGAATCCTGGAGATCTCAAACTCCAAGTTTCCCTCGACTAGAACAGGAGGAGGAGGCAATGGCGATGGTTCCACCGGTCTCACGTATTTTTTTAGTAAAGACCTGTGGAACACATCATTCATGGAACCTCCAAGTCTGCGGAAGATCCAGCCGAAACGCCACAGGATTGATCACCGCGGAAATTTTATACGGACCAATAAATCTTGGACCCAGTTTCCAAGATGGCACTCTCAATTTGATATTCTTAGTGGACAATCACACCAGATCACCCACACACAGGTCCGGACCAGTCACACGTCTCTTGTCAGCCATTTGTTTATACCTCTCACCCATCCTCTCCAAATTCCCTTAAATCCTCCGCCAGATGGAGGATAAGGCAGAAGAGAATCTCTCCTCAACTACCACCAAAATCACTGTTCTCCCGGAGGAACACGGCAGATCCGTAATAAAGTCCATAGACAAATGCGTCCAAGGACGAGACGGAATAGACAATGGAAGAAGTGAACCAGGCGGTCGAGTATGAGCAACCTTTTGACCGAGCGCAGGTTTCACAAGCTGTCACGTAATTTTCAAGGCTCCTACGTAACCCTGGCCACCAAAGAAAAATCCGGCTCGCTTCAGATGAAGTATAATAGCTTTTATTCCAGCGAAGTAAAATCCGTAAACAGGTGTACATGAAACAATCTACGCGTTTCAGACCTCTAAAGGTATGTGGGTCCTTCCTCATGACAAACATGCATATGAAATGGGAGCACCTCCTTATGTATCCCAAACTAACCCCTGGTTAATGAGTATCACCTGGGAGGAGGAGACATGAGGGGGTGTTCCCATGCAAAATGACAAAGTCCCAAAAAAACTTTATAACCCAAAAGCAAAGCAAACGTGAGGAAAAGACTGAGGTATAAATATTGCCACTAGAACAATAATCATAATAACAAGTAAAAATTCATAAGGTCAATAAATATATATAACAGAAAAACGCCATGGTCTCATATTAATATTGTAAGATGAGATCATGGCGTTTATTTAGTCCATGGGGCTGGCGAGATTCTAGCTGGAAGATCCAGAAGGCCTCCCTGTTAAGGAGTTTCCTTCTATGATCTCCCCCCCCAGGCGGCAAATAAACCCTTTCTATGCCCTTAACTTGTAAATGGGACACATCTCCTGCATGTGCAATTGCAAAATGCAGGCTGACTGCAGAGACAATGTGGCACATCGGATATGTGTCTGCGGATCCGATTCTTTAACGGATTGGTGGTACAGCCCACATATAGCAAAGAGCACATTGTGCATGTGATAAGATACACCACATGTTTGGTGTTGCAATTAATATAAGATTGGATGTTGTATACTTTTCCATTTTTCATAGATTTAAACGTTTTCTCAGTGGTCATGTGGTGACAACAAATACATTTTTTGTGTCCACATTTAAAGTTACCTTTATGTTGTAACCAAGTGGCTTGTGATTTTTTTCCTTCTGAGAAAAAGCTAGGGCTAATAATGTTGCCTAGGGTGGGTGCTCTTTTGGCTACACACTTAATTCCGTTATATCAGACCAATCGCCATCAAATATCAGACCAATCACCATCAAAATTGAGTACATGAAAATATTTTTTCATAATCTTACATATGGCAGAAAATTCTTGGCTGTATTGTGTAACGAAATAAGTTGCTTGTTGGCTATGATTAGTATCCACTGGTTGTCTACGTGCTGTGGACTGTTTGGGAAAAATGAGAGACTGTCTATTCATTTGTAAAGCCATTTTAGTAGCATGTTGTATATCCTTGCATGAATAGTCCCTGCGTAACAATCTTTCAGTTATATTAGAAGCTTCCCTTTCAAAAGCCCTCTGATCGGAACAGTTCCGACGGGCACGTGTCAATTCACCCCTAGGGATACTATGAATGGTATGGGAGGGATGGCATGACTGGGCCAATAGTATAGTATTCCCAGCAAGTTGTTTGTGGTGGGTAAATGTATTAACTGTGTGGGTGGAGACCTCCCCCCTCAGGCACAGATCCAAAAACTGGATCTCAGTTTGATGGGTATGAAAGACAAATTGTATGCAGTCCACCTTGGAATTAAAATATTCCATAAGCTCCGGTATGGACGCCACATCGCCAGACCATACCATCAGCAGGTCGTCGATGTAACGTCCATACCAGAGTAGGTGGTCCAGGAGTGGAAAGGTGTCGATGAGGAGAAAGTGTCCCTCCCACCATGCCATAAAAATATTTGCAATGGAGGGAGAGAACTTGGCCTCCATCGACACCCCCGACACCTGGAGATAAAAATTCTCACCAAACAGAAAATAATTGTGCCTGAGGAGGAAGTCCACCACCTGAACAACATATTCCCTAAGTACCCGAGTGTAATCACTATAATGTTCAAAAAACCACCTCAGTGAAATAACAGCCAGATTATGGGGAATATTAGTATATAAGGACGTAATGTCCGCTGTTATCCACGAATGGCCTTCCCTCCACTCAAAATCAGCAAAGGCTTGTAATACTGCCCTTGTATCCTTGAGAAAGCCCGGAATGAGTGGTATCAGTGGTTGTAACAGGGAGTCCACCCACTCAGAAAAGCTCTCTGAATAAGAGCCTATACCAGCCACAATGGGTCTGAGGGGTGGAGGGAATACATCTTTGTGGACTTTGGGTAATGCATGGAAAATGGGGGCTATAGGATGTTCCACAAAGATGTATTCCCTCTCCCTGGCACTGAGACAACCACATGACAGCCCCAACTCCAGGAGATTCTTCATTTCTGATTGGAAAGCCCTTAATGGGTCACTGGGCAGGCGAACATAAACCCCAATGTCATCTAACATAGTAGTTACAAGGGATCCATATAAGCCTTTGTCCAGTACAACCACAGACCCCCCCTTGTCTGCCTCTCTAATAATGATGTCCTCCCTTTCCCCTAGATCACGCAGGGCAATTTTTTCTGCTGCGGTCATATTAGAGTATCCCTGTGCTCTAGAGGTATCATATAAGAGACATAATTCTGGCCACCAGAACCTCCGGGATACTAGATCACAGGTAGACTTACCACCAGGATGTCCAGCGAGAACAGTATCGTGATATTCCTTGAACACCTTGTATCGTAGGCCCTCAGGAACAAACAACCTCCCTGGGGGACAAGAACCAGGAGCCCCCTCCTGGGCTCCCAACACCTCCATCTCCAATTCAGGGTACAGAGCGGAGACAACCACCCCATCCGCCAAAATCGGCGCAGGATCTTCTGAATCACACCCCCCCCCCCCCCCCCCAGGAAAGCTGCGAGACAAGGCATCTGCCTTGAACTCTCTTCACCCCTGGGCGAAAGGTAACCACAAAATTGAACCTGGTGAAAAACAGTGACCATCTGGCCTGCCTAGGGTTCAGACGCTTGGCAGATTGCAGGTAAGCCAGATTCTTATGGTCAGTATACACTGTAACGGGGTGAGACGCCCCCTCTAACCAGTGACGCCATTCCTCAAAGGCCAACTTGATAGCCAACAACTCTCTATCTCCAACATCATAATTCCTCTCGGCGACCGAGAGCTTCTTGGAGAAGAAGGCACACGGGACCCACTTGCCAGGAGATGAACCCTGTGACAGCAGCGCCCCAACCCCCACCTCTGATGCATCAACCTCCACTACGAATGGCTGCACCAGAATGGGAGCAGACGCAAAACGCTCCTTAATAGCCGAAACAGCCTGCAATGCATCATCCGACCAGACAGAGACATCGGCGCCCTTCTTGGTCATATCAGTAAGAGGTTTTACTATGGTAGAATAATTCGAAATACATTTTCTATAATAATTTGTAAACCCCAAGAACCGCATCAAAGCTTTCTGATTCTCTGGTCGGTCCCACTCCAGAACCGCCCGGACCTTTTCGGGGTCCATACGAAAACCGGAATCAGAAAGCATGTATCCCAAGAACGGAAGCTCTTGCACCGCAAACAAACATTTCTCCAATTTGGCATATAACTTATTCTCTCGAAGGATCGTCAAAACCTGTCTCACATGATCCTGATGGGTCCTCAGATCAGGAGAATAAATTAAAATGTCATCCAGGTAAACTACTACGAACCTCCCCACCAAGTGATGAAAAATGTCTTTGACGAATCACTGAAATACTGCTGGCGCGTTCGTCAACCCAAAAGGCATCACCAGGTTCTCAAAATGACCCTGTCACCACCAGACATCTGAGAAGCTCTGACAGATGCCTTTAAGAACCTCCTCCTTCAGGTTCCTTTGTTTTGCTTTCATTTTCTTATCTCGTTAGCCTCTCTCAGCTGTCATGTAGTTGCACTGATTGCATCCCTTTAAATCCCTCCCCATAGTGCATCAGTTTGCGGTTTATATTACTTCCTGGAGTGTGTGCATGCTGATCCTACTTCTGAGTCTTCTACAAGATAAGTTTTGTTCTTTAATTTGTGTTTTTCTGTTTGCTGGATCCCAGGTGACCCTGACTCCCTCCGTATCTAGTGTAGGGAGCCGGTGGTCGTGTCCCCTCACTATTATAGGGTGTTCAGGTGTTATACAGTCGAGGTACGAGGATATGCGATCATCTACCATTGGGATTTTCGCATAGGCTGAGCAGTAAGGGAGAGAGCCAGGTCTGATGCAGGGCTCTCCCTTTTTGATCCTTAGTTTTGGATCCAGTCAGTCGTATATTCATTTTGTGTTTTCTTGTTTCTTGTACACATTCCGTGACATTATAAACGCCAAAACCGTCTCAAGCATGGATCCGGTTTCACTTTTGACTGAACGCATGCAGGGTCTTTCATTGGAGGTAGCAGATCTCCGTAAGACTCTTTCTCAGTTTCAAGTGACCGGTTCAGCTTGCGTTCATGGATAGGGATGAGCGAACCCGAACTGTATAATTCGGGTTCGTACCGAATTTTGGGGTGTCCGTGACACGGACCCGAACCCAGACATTTTCGTAAAAGTCCGGGTTCGGGGTTCGTCGCTTTCTTGGCGCTTTTTGAAAGGCTGCAAAGCAGCCAATCAACACGTGTCATACTACTTGCCCCAAGAGGCCGTCACAGCCATGCCTACTATTGGCATGGCTGTGATTGGCCAGAGCACCATGTGACCCAGCCTCTATTTAAGCTGGAGTCACGTAGCGCCGCACGTCACTCTGCTCTGATCAGCATAGGGAGAGGTTGCAGCTGCCACGTTAGGGCGAGATTAGGCAGTGATTAACTCCTCCAAAGGACTTCATTCAGAGATCGATCTGCAGCTGTGGATGATTGAACTGCTGCTATTGATTTGCTCACTGTTTTTAGGCTGCCCAGAGCGTTTTTCAGTCACTTTTTCCTGGGGTGATTGGCGGCCATTTTGTGTCTTGTGGTGTGCCAGCACAAGCTGCCACCAAGTGCATTTAACCCTCAATGGTGTGGTTGTTTTTCGGCTAAATCCGACATCAGGGTGAAGCTGTCACACCAAGTGTATTTAACCAGCAATAGTCTGGTTATTTTTTGGCCATATAATACATCAGGGGCAAGCTGAGCCTGTCACCAAGTGCATTTAACCCTCAATAGTGTGGTTGTTTTTTGGCTAAATCCTACATCAGGGTCAAGCTGTCACACCAAGTGCATTTAACCAGCAATAGTCTGGTTATTTTTTAGCCATATACTACATCAGGGGCAAGCTGCGCGTGTCACCAAGTGCATTTAACCCTCAATAGTGTGGTTGGTTAAGCTGTCACACCAAGTGCATTTAACCATCAATAGTGTGGTTATTTTTTGGCCATATCCCAGTCTAATTCTGTCAGTAAACGTATACCTGTCACCCAGCGCCTAAATACTAGGCCTCAAATTTATATCCAGCTAAATCTGTCGTTACTGCTGTGGCTGGTCAAGTTATTTAGTGTCCGTCAAAGCACATTTTTTGTTCTGGGTTGAAATACAATTCCCAATTTAGCAATTTCCTAATTTAGTGGTTTCTGCTGTATCAGGCCTACTTTAAATTTATCCCTAAAAGGGTATATCAGATTCAAGGTGCACATAGGGTCATTCTGAATAACTTCACACACACGCTACTGTGCATTTCCAAGTCTAATTCTGTCAGTAAACCTATACCTGTCACCCAGCGCCTAAATACTAGGCCTCAAATTTATATTCAGCTAAATCTGTCGTTACTGCTGTACTGTTGTGGCTGGTCAAGTTATTTAGTGTCCGTCAAAGCACAGTTTTTGTTCTGGGTTGAAATACAATTCCCAATTTAGCAATTTCCTAATTTAGTGGTCTCTGCTGTATCAGAGCTATTTTAAATCTATCCCTAAAAGGGTATATCAGATTCAAGGTGCACATAGGGTCATTCTGAATAACTTCACACACACACACGCTACTGTGCATTTCCAAGTCTAATTCTGTCAGTAAACCTATACCTGTCACCCAGCGCCTAAATACTAGGCCTCAAATTTATATCCAGCTAAATCTGTCGTTACTGGTGTGCCTTTATTAGTGTAATACGGTACCTAAATAGATAGCCAGATAGTGTTAGTTGTCTTAAAAAAAAGGCCTGAATTTGAATTCAATACATTGGGTCAAATAATATTTTTGTTGTTGTGGTGAACGATAACAATGAGGAAAACATCTAGTAAAGGACGCGGAAGCGGACATGGTCGTGGTGGTGTTAGTGGACCCTCTGGTGCTGGGAGAGGACGTGGCCGTTCTGCCACAGCCACACGTCCTAGTGTACCAACTACCTCAGGTCCCAGTAGCCGCCATAATTTACAGCGATATTTGGTGGGGCCCAATGCCGTTCTAAGGATGGTAAGGCCTGAGCAGGTACAGGCATTAGTCAATTGGGTGGCCGACAGTGGATCCAGCACGTTCACATTATCTCCCACCCAGTCTTCTGCAGAAAGCGCACAGATGGCGCCTGAAAACCAAGCCCATCAGTCTGTCACATCACCCCCATGCATACCAGGGAAACTGTCTGAGCCTCAAGTTATGCAGCAGTCTCTTATGCTGTTTGAAGACTCCGCTGGCAGGGTTTCCCAAGGGCATCCACCCAGCCCTTCCCCAGCGGTGGAAGATATAGAATGCACTGACGCACAACCACTTATGTTTCCTGATGATGAGGACATGGGAATACCACCTCAGCATGTCTCTGATGATGACGAAACACAGGTGCCAACTGCTGCGTCTTTCTGCAGTGTGCAGACTGAACAGGAGGTCAGGGATCAAGACTGGGTGGAAGACGATGCAGGGGACGATGAGGTCCTAGACCCCACATGGAATGAAGGTCGTGCCACTGACTTTCACAGTTCGGAGGAAGAGGCAGTGGTGAGACCGAGCCAACAGCGTAGCAAAAGAGGGAGCAGTGGGCAAAACCAGAACACCCGCCGCCAAGAGACTCCGCCTGCTACTGACCGCCGCCATCTGGGACCGAGCACCCCAAAGGCAGCTTCAAGGAGTTCCCTGGCATGGCACTTCTTCAAACAATGTGCGGACGACAAGACCCGAGTGGTTTGCACGCTATGCCATCAGAGCCTGAAGCGAGGCATTAACGTTCTGAACCTTAGCACAACCTGCATGACCAGGCACCTGCATGCAAAGCATGAACTGCAGTGGAGTAAACACCTTAAAACCAAGGAAGTCACTCAGGCTCCCCCTGCTACCTCTTCTGCTGCTGCAGCCTCGGCCTCTTCCTCCGCCTCTGGAGGAACGTTGGCACCTGCCGCCCAGCAAACAGGGGATGTACCACCAACACCACCACCACCTCCGTCACCAAGCATCTCAACCATGTCACACGGCAGCGTTCAGCTCTCCATCTCACAAACATTTGAGAGAAAGTGTAAATTCCCACCTAGCCACCCTCGATCCCTGGCCCTGAATGCCAGCATTTCTAAACTACTGGCCTATGAAATGCTGTCATTTAGGCTGGTGGACACAGACAGCTTCAAACAGCTCATGTCGCTTGCTGTCCCACAGTATGTTGTTCCCAGCCGGCACTACTTCTCCAAGAGAGCCGTGCCTTCCCTGCACAACCAAGTATCCGATAAAATCAAGTGTGCACTGCGCAACGCCATCTGTGGCAAGGTCCACCTAACCACAGATACGTGGACCAGTAAGCACGGCCAGGGACGCTATATCTCCCTAACTGCACACTGGGTAAATGTAGTGGCAGCTGGGCCCCAGGCGGAGAGCTTTTTGGCGCACGTCCTTCCGCCGCCAAGGATCGCAGGGCAACATTCTTTGCCTCCTGTTGCCACTTCCTCCTTCTCGGCTTCCTCCTCCTCTTCTTCCACCTGCTCATCCAGTCAGCCACACACCTTCACCACCAACTTCAGCACAGCCCGGGGTAAACGTCAGCAGGCCATTCTGAAACTCATATGTTTGGGGGACAGGCCCCACACCGCACAGGAGTTGTGGCGGGGTATAGAACAACAGACCGACGAGTGGTTGCTGCCGGTGAGCCTCAAGCCCGGCCTGGTGGTGTGTGATAATGGGCGAAATCTCGTTGCAGCTCTGGGACTAGCCGGTTTGACGCACATCCCTTGCTTGGCGCATGTGCTGAATTTGGTGGTACAGAAGTTCATTCACAACTACCCCGACATGTCAGAGCTGCTGCATAAAGTGCGGGCCGTCTGTTCGCGCTTCCGGCGTTCACATCCTGCCGCTGCTCGCCTGTCTGCGCTACAGCGTAACTTCGGCCTTCCCGCTCACCGCCTCATATGCGACGTGCCCACCAGGTGGAACTCCACCTTGCACATGCTGGACAGACTGTGCGAGCAGCAGCAGGCCATAGTGGAGTTTCAGCTGCAGCATGCACGGGTCAGTCGCACTACGGAACAGCACCACTTCACCACCAATGACTGGGCCTCCATGCGAGACCTGTGTGCCCTGTTGCGCTGTTTCGAGTACTCCACCAACATGGCCAGTGGCGATGACGCCGTTATCAGCGTTACAATACCACTTCTATGTCTCCTTGAGAAAACACTTAGGGCGATGATGGAAGAGGAGGTGGCCCAGGAGGAGGAGGAGGAGGAAGAGGGGTCATTTTTAGCACTTTCAGGCCAGTCTCTTCGAAGTGACTCAGAGGGAGGTTTTTTGCAACAGCAGAGGCCAGGTACAAATGTGGCCAGCCAGGGCCCACTACTGGAGGACGAGGATGAGGAGGAGGTGGAGGAGGATGAGGATGAAGCATGGTCACAGCGGGGTGGCACCCAACGCAGCTCGGGCCCATCACTGGTGCGTGGCCAGGGGCGTAGCGTGGGGGGGGCCAGGGGGGCCGTTGCCCCGGGCGCCAAATTGTAGGGGGCGCCAGGCAGAAGGCAGTAAAATGAGGGTGATGGAAGCCTATGGCTCCCATCCCCTCCGTTCCGCCTGGCATGAAGCTTTAAAACGCAGTAGAGCGGCGCAGGAGTCCAGGAGATCGTGATTATGTGACCGTGACCTCCTGCGCCGGGTCTCGCGAGATGACGCGATGACGCGGCGCAGGAGGCCACGGTGGTGTGTTCCTGACTGCCTGCGCCGGGACGCCCAAGCAAAGACTGCAAGAGGTGATGAAGAGAGGTGAGTACTTTTTATTTTTTTTATGTAAGTACTGGGGGCCATACTGGGGGCACTATGGAGGTGGCCAGTATATTTAAAGAATGGGTACTGTTTTATATTATACAGAGGGGCCATGATACATTATACAGAAGGCCATTATATATTATAGTTATACAGAGGGGGCCATAATAAATAATAATTATACAAAGGAGCCATTATATATTATACAGAGGGGCCATTATAATAATACAGAGGGGCCATTATATATTATAATAATACAGAGGGGCCATTATATATTAGAATTATACAGAGGGGCCATTATATATTAGAATTATACAGAGGGGCCATAATATATAATAATTATACAGAGGGCCCATTATTAATAGCCTCTCTGTATAACTATAATATATAATGGCCCCTCTGTAATATTAGGATATATAATGGCCCCTCTGTATTATTATAATATATAATGGCCCCTCTGTATAATATATAATGGCTCCTTTGTATAATTATTATTTATTATGGCCCCTTCTGTATAACTATAATATATAATGGCCTCTCTGTATAATTCTAATATATAATGGCCCCTCTGTATTATTATAATGGCCCCTCTGTATAATATATAATGGCTCCTTTGTATAATTATTATTTATTATGGCCCCTTCTGTATAACTATAATATATAATGGCCTCTCTGTATATTATATATAGTGACCCCTCTGTAATATTAGGATATATAATGGCCCCCTCTGTATTAATATTATATATATATAATGCCCCTCTGTATAATTATTATATATAATGACCCCTCTGTAATATTAGGATATATAATGGACCCTCTGGATAATTATTATATATAATGGCCCCCTCTGTATTATTAGGATATATAATGGCCCATTATATATCCTAATATTACAGAGGGGTCATTATACAGAGTGGGGCATTATATATAATAATAATAACTAATATTAATAAAACTCTGCAGAGATGTGACGTGGCTGAAAGAAGGTGTCATGGCGGTCTAATCTCTGAATGAAGATGCTGAGGAAAGTCTACATCACAGGAGACGTCACTGGATGGATGAGGTATGTGGTGCTGTATTATACTGTATATTTTGTAGTGATGTATGCAATGTCCAAACACATATTTGTTATACGGTAGGGTTGGGGGGGGGGGGGTGGATTGAGAATTTGGCGCATCCCTGCTGCATCCTGGCCCCAGACTTCAGGTCACACTGTGCGTGTTCTGAATTCTGGGGCCTTATACCCATCTACTACATCATCTGTACTTAGAGCGTTGTCACCATGTTATCTGTGGTGTTACATAGGACTGCTACATTAGCTGTAAAAGGGGCGTGTCCACAGGTTGGGATGGGGGGGGGGGGCGCAATACATGGCTCGCCCCGGGTGCTGGCAACCCACGCTACGCCACTGTGCGTGGCTGAGGGGAAAGGCAGGACGATGACGATACGCCTCCCACAGAGGACATCTTGTCCTTACCTCTGGGCAGCCTGGCACACATGAGCGACTACATGCTGCAGTGCCTGTGCAACGACAGCAGAGTTGCCCACATTTTAACGTGTGCGGACTACTGGGTTGCCACCCTGCTGGATCCACGCTACAAAGACAATGTGCCACCTTACTTCCTTCACTGGAGCGTGATAGGAAGATGCGCGAGTACAAGCGCACGTTGGTAGACGCGCTACTGAGAGCATTCCCAAATGTCACAGGGGAACAAGTGGAAGCCCAAGGGCAAGGCAGAGGAGGAGCAAGAGGTCGCCAAGGCAGCTGTGTCACGGCCAGCTCCTCTGAGGGCAGGGTTAGCATGGCAGAGATGTGGAAAAGTTTTGTCAACACGCCACAGCTAACTGCACCACCACCTGATACGCAACGTGTTAGCAGAAGGCAACATTTCACTAACATGGTGGAACAGTACGTGTGCACACCCCTCCACGTACTGACTGATGGTTCGGCCCCATTCAACTTCTGGGTCTCCAAATTGTCCACGTGGCCAGAGCTAGCCTTTTATGCCTTGGAGGTGCTGGCCTGCCCGGCGGCCAGCGTTTTGTCTGAACGTGTATTCAGCACGGCAGGAGGCGTCATTACAGACAAACGCAGCCGCCTGTCTACAGCAAATGTGGACAAGCTGACGTTCATAAAAATGAACCAGGCATGGATCCCACAGGATCTGTCCGTCCCTTGTCCAGATTAGACATTAACTACCTCCCCTTAACCATATATTATTGGACTCCAGGGCACTTCCTCATTCAATCCTATTTTTTTTTTCATTTTACCATTATATTGCGGGGCAACCCAAAGTTGAATGAACATCTCCTCTGTCTGGGTGCCGGGGCCTAAATATATGCCAATGGACTGTTCCAATGTTGGCTGACGTGAAGCCTGATTCTCTGCTATGACATGCAGACTGATTCTCTGCTGACATGAAGCCAGATTCTCTGTTACAGGACCTCTCTCCTCTGCCTGGGTGCTGGGCCTAAATATATGCCAATGGACTGTTCCAATGTTGGCTGACGTGAAGCCTGATTCTCTGCTATGACATGCAGACTGATTCTCTGCTGACATGAAGCCAGATTCTCTGTTACAGGACCTCTCTCCTCTGCCTGGGTGCTGGGCCTAAATATATGACAATGGACTGTTGCAGTGGTGGCTGACGTGAAGCCTGATTCTCTGCTATGACATGCAGACTGATTCTCTGCTGACATGAAGCCAGATTCTCTGTTACAGGACCTCTCTCCTCTGGCTGGGTACCTGGGCCTAAATATATGCCAATGGACTGTTGCAGTGGTGGCTGACGTGAAGCCTGATTCTCTGCTATGATATGCAGACTGATTCTCTGCTGACATGAAGCCAGATTCTCTGTTATGGGTCCTCTCTCCTCTGGCTGGGTACCTGGGCCTAAATACCTCGGCCGAACTTCTCGAACCCGAACATCCAGGTGTCCGCTCAACTCTATTCATGGAGCTTGTTCTGAGCCCAAGATCTCGCTCCTGGATACGTTCTCCGGGGGTAGTGAGAATTTTGTGCGTTTTAGAGAGGCTTGCAAACTCCATTTTCGCCTACTTCCCCATTCCTCTGGTGATGAGGAACGGAGGGTGGGAATCATCATATCGCTGCTCAGGGATAACGCTCAGTCCTGGGTCTTTTCGCTGCCGGTGGGGGCACGGCCCCTCCGTTCAGTGGATTATTTTTAGCCCTGGGTCAGATATATGATGATCCGGATCGTGTTGCTCTGGCTGAGTCTAGACTACGTCTTTTATGTCAGGGTAAACAATCCGCAGAGTTATACTGTTCAGAATTTGGGGATGGGCAGCTGATACTGGTTGGAATGATGCTGCACTCCGAAGTCAATTTTGCCATGGTCTTTCAGAGGGATTGAAAGATGCATTTGCCTTTCATGAGAGGCCTACCTCCTTGGACTCTGCTATGTCTCAGGCCGTTCGTATTGACAGGCGCCTTAGAGAGAGAGGAGAGATCACTCCTTCCTGTCATACTCAATCCCAGGACAGTGCGGCGGTCTCATTCAGTGCACAGGGGTCTTAGTCGCTGTCAATCCCTTCTGAGCAGAAGCCCATGCAGCTGGGGTTGATTGCCTCTGACAATAGAAGATTCAGCCCTCATGGGAAGGTTTGTTTCTGTTGTGGAGGTATAAATCATTTGGCAAATGTTTGTCCCTCTAGGAGATTCAGGCAGTTTTTTTGGGAGTAATAAAGAAACAAAAAGAAAAAAATCCTTTAAAAATGTTCCATCTGTTACCATTGGCAGGGTTGAGGTGGAAATTGAAGGTTTTCCGTTTGCTTGTAGTTCCAGTTTTGTCCTGCCTGCCAGGGTGGTGCTAGAGAGCAAGAACATTTTTTGTGAGATTTTTGTAGATAGTGGAGCAGCTGTCAATCTCATTGATAATCAATTTGCTATAACTCATGGTTTCCAGGTATGCACTTTGGGAAAGGATATTCCTGTTTTTGCTATTGATTCCGCTCCACTTTCTCAGAAATCATTAAAGGGCATAGTTCATAATATCCGTTTGATTGTGAGTGATGCTCATGTTGAGGATGTGTCATGTTTCGTCCTTAGCGGGTTGCCTACTCCTCTAGTGTTGGGGCTACCCTGGCTCACTGAACATAACCCCACCATTGATAGGGAAGCGAGGCAAATAAATGGTTGGAGTGACTTTTGCAGAGAGAATTGCCTCACGACATCTGTTTCTGAGGTTTCTACTAAGACTGTACCATCTTTTCTCTCTGAATTTTCAGATGTCTTCTCTGAGAGTGGTGTTCAGGACTTGCCCCCGCACAGGGAGTACGATTGCCCTATGAATCTCACCCCAGGCGCCAAGCTGCCTAAATCTCGTTTATACAATCTCTCCCAACCTGAAAGGGTCGCTATGCGTGCTTATATCTCTGAGAGTCTGAGAAAGGGACACATACGACCCTCGAAGTCACCTGTTGCCTACCGTCTTGATCTTCCTCAGACTTGGAAGATCCATAATGTTTTTCATAAGTCCTTATTAAAACCTTATGTCCAACCCATTGTACCCTCGTCTTTGCCTCCTCCTCCGATTGTGGTTGATGGTAATCTTGAATTTCAGGTCTCTAGGATTGTGGATTCTCGTGTTGTCCGCGGTTCTCTTCAGTACCTCGTTCATTGGGAGGGTTATGGCCCTGAGGAGAGGATGTGGGTCCCAGTGACGGACATTAAGGCCACTCGTCTCATCAGGGCTTTCCATAGGTCCCATCCTGAGAAGGTGGGCTCTGAGTGTCTGGAGTCCACTCGTAGAAGGAGGGGTACTGTCACCACCAGACATCTGAGAAGCTCTGACAGATGCCTTTCAGAACCTCCTCCTTGAGGTTCCTTTGTTTTCTTTCATTTTCTCATCTCGTTAGCCTCTCTCAGCTGTCATGTAGTTGCACTGATTGCATTCCTTTAAATCCCTCTCCATAGTTCATCAGTTTGCGGTTTATATTACTTCCTGGAGTGTGTGCATGCTGATCCTACTTCTGAGTCTTCTACAAGATAAGTTTTGTTCTTTCATTTGTGTTTTTCTGTTTGCTGGATCCCAGGTGACCCTGACTCCCTCCGTATCTAGTGTAGGGAGCCGGTGGTCGTGTCCCCTCACTATTATAGGGTGTTCAGGTGTTATACAGTCGAGGTACGAGGATATGCGATCATCTACCATTGGGATTTTCGCATAGGCTGAGCAGTAAGGGAGAGATCCAGGTCTGATGCAGGGCTCTCCCTTTTTGTTCCTTAGTTTTGGATCCAGTCAGTCGTATATTCATTTTGTGTTTTCTTGTTTCCTGTACACCCGTGACAGACCCTCGTGCGTATTGAAGGCCGTTTTCCACTCATCCCCCTCCTTGATTCTGATCAGATTGTAGGCCCCTCTCAAATCCAACTTGGAGAACACCTTGGCTCCAACAATCTGATCAAAAAGATCAGAGATCAAAGGCAGGGGATATGGATCCCGGACTGTAATACGGTTCGATTCCCGGAAATCCAAACACGGTCTCAGTGATCCATCCTCTTTCTTCACAAAGAACAAACCTACTGCCACTGGAGACTTAGATGGTCTAATATGACCCTTTGCCAAACTCTCGGCGACATACTTTCGCATGACCTCTCTTTCGGGTTGAGAGAGGTTGTAAAGCCGAGACTTTGGCAACTTAGCCCCCGGAATGAGATTAACTGGACAATCATAGTCTCGATGAGGGGGCAATTCCTGAGCCCCACCCTCCGAAAAGACATCCGCAAAATCCGAGAGATACTGAGGTAAAGCCGTAATGGACACACCAGAGATAGATGTGCCAAGACAATTATCCGAACAAAACTCACTCCAACCAATGATTTGTCTCGCTTGCCAGTCTATAATTGGGTTATGTCTAGTCAACCATGGCAACCCCAAAACTATAGGAGCTGGCAAATCCTTCATGACAAAACAAGAAATAATTTCAGCATGTGAATCACCCACCCTTAAGTGAATACCATGAACAATGTGAGTAAGGCTCCTTTGAGAAAGAGGGGAAGAATCAATTGCAAAAACACGAATCTCGTTCTCTAAAGTGCAAGTACTTAGTCCTAGGTTTTGAAGGAAAAGAAAGTCAATTAGGTTTACCCCAGCACCACAATCAAGGAATACATCAACAAACAAATTTTTTGACTCTAGCGCCACCATTGCTGGAAGGAGAAAACAGGAACTGCAGGGAGCTTGCATACCTGTCTGCTCCACCACACCATTCATACTACTAAGTGTGAGGGAAGTTTTTTTTTCTTTTTTCTTTTTCTCTTCCACCTGTGGTTTAACATAAGGACAAGAAAAATTAAAATGACCCCTCTTTCCACAATAGTAACATAGATTGTGCACTTTTCTAAAGTCTCTACTATCAGAATGGCAAGATATCTGACCTAACTGCATGGGTTCCTCCCCTACCCCAGAGTTATAAGTAATATCACCCTGGGCAGCAGGTGAGACAAAACCACACACAGGAGGGATCCCTTGCACGGAGGGACCCTTACACCTCTCTCTGATACGTCTATCCAACCGTATAGCCAAAGACATAGCATTCTCTAGAGTATCTGGGTACTCATGAAAAGCCAGGGCATCTTTCAACCTTTCAGATAACCCCTGACAATACTGACTACGTAACGCGGGGTCGTTCCACCCCCACTCAGTAGCCCATCTCCTAAACTCTATGCAGTAACCCTCTGCAGTATGTTTACCCTGTAGTAAGTTACGCAATTTCGATTCTGCCATCGAGACCCGATCTGGGTCATCGTAAATCAATCCCAGGGCTTTGAAAAATTCCTCCACCGACCGGAGGGCCAGAGAACCGGGCAGCAGAGAAAAAGCCCAGGATTGCGCGTCCCCTTTAAGCAAAGACATGATGATACCAACCCTCTGATTTTCATTACCTGATGAAAATGGACGCAGTCGAAAATACAATTTGCATGACTCTTTAAAGCGGAAAAAATCATCCGCACTCCCTGTAAATGTCTCGGGAAGAGCGACTTTAGGCTCCCCACCAATTTGACCTGTACCTGATGCCAGAACCCTCTGACACTGTGTGACCGAACTACGCAGATCCGCGACCTCTAGGGATAAACCCTGCATGTGGTCAACCAGTGCATCAATTGACGCCATCACAAAAGCGCTGAGTAATGGCAGACACAGTATGGTGGATTATAATGTCACGGCGGGCGTGCACTCAGACTCACAGATAACCCACCAACCAGGCTCTGGGCGAGAGACAGGGGAAGGGTCACCTCCTAGCTAATCCCTGACCTCTTTCCCTGCACTGCTCAGCCCACATGCAGACCTTAAAGGTAGGTGTGATGTGTCCCCGTGCCTGGGCTGAGAAAACCCTAACTTCCCAGAGATGGTGAAGAGGGGAAATAGGAGCAGCCTGCTCGCACAGAACCTGGATGGAAGAGATGACACAAAACAACCAAACTAGAATCAGACTTATCTTTCTGAGCTGGAACAGACAGACAACCTTCCTTCCTAGCTTCCAAGACCACAATGATTAGTATAATCCGCTCAGAGCACTGGGCTGGTGTGCTATTTAAACTAATGACCCCACCCAGTGCACCTGATGAGAGGCGGATCCAGCAAGGCTCAAAAACAAACACTAAACTTGTGCTGCTATCCTGGCCGACCTCCGCACATCGTCAGAGTGGGGCATGACAGCTGCCTTTCTCACAGTCCAATACAAGCGTTGTAGTAGGATATTTTCAGTAAAACATAGTATAAGTTAAATTACATCCTTGTATATCAATACATATCCATGATATATTTCTATATAACAAAAATCGCCGTCCTCTGATTATCCAGTCATTTTCGTATCTAGTACAATGGTAGAATATCTATTTGTTTATTAAGGAATGGGAGATATTCCACAGTTCATAAACACACTTTATATCTGGTCAAGTTACAGGGTATCACATTCACTGATATCAAATCTAATAGTACTCTCAGACATATTGTGAGCCATTCCATCAACTTGGTTTTATATCACAGATGCATAAAAAGATTCATGAATTTTGGAGCCACTAGCATAATAATGATCTTCCCGAACAATGATTTTCCTTAAAAAATAGGGCTAATAGTATGGCTAATAGATGCTTACCTGTGCCACTGGAGGTAGAGGTGAAGGGGATGCATATAGGATGCGGGAATGGGGGCCTATGGCTGCCGAGATGCGCAAAGGTGCATAGACGCCAGGCCGGTTCCTGCTCTTTTGAAGGAGCCGTGGGACCAGCGTGCAGTGGCGTGGTAGGCGGAACGCGTGGTTAAAGAGGACCTTTCACAGATCCTGACATTGTGAACTAAGTATCATGACATATACAGTGGCGCCCAGGGATCTCACTGCACTTACTATTATCCCTGGGTGCCGCTCCGTTCTCCCGTTATGTCCTCCGGTATGTGCATGGACTTGGTTATAGTAGGCGGAGTCTTCCCTTGTCCTGTGGGTGTCTCCTTCTCCTAGGCTGTAGCGCTGGGCAATCGCAGCGCAGAGCTCACAGCCTGGGAGTTGTTTTTCTCCCAGGCTGTGAGCTCTGCGCTGCGATTGGCCAGAGCTCACAGCCTAGGAGAGGAGGAGACGCCCAGCAGAACAAGGGCAGACTCCGCATACTATAACCAAGTCCCCGAACATACCGGAGGACATAACGGGAGAACGGAGCGGCGCCCAGGGATAATAGCAAGTGCAGTAAGATCCCTGGGCGCTGCTGTATATGTCAGGATACTTAGTTCACAATGTCTGGATCGGTGAAAGATCCTCTTTAAGCTTGCGCTCCAAAGAGCAGAAGTGAAGGTAAGTGGAACGCACCACTCGTATCGCGGTGCATTCCACCGGCCGGAAAGAGGTAGCTCTCAGGAAGTAGGTCGAGCTTGCGTTCCAAAGAGAGGAAGTGAAGATCAGTGGAATGCACTGCATGGATCGCAGTGCGTTCCAAGAAAAGGAAACTATTAGAGTTGGCTAATATGACAGAAAAAATTAACAGAGGTGCCAGTGAGCGGACTTATAGATATAAGATAAGTAAAAGTAAAAAAAGGATACCCCCTGCGGCACTGGGTATAACTTCATATTCATGGAGCCTAAAGTGAATTAAAGGGAAATGATGTTAGAATATTATTGATCAGGATTAAACATGATAATCATTATGATAACAAAGCATCATGGTCTGATGGTAGCGAGGACCCCCAAGTACAGTATTGACATATGATTGTAATGCATCTATAATGTATTACTCCAGAGGAATCTATATAGTTACCATCCGGAAAAATAAGCGTTCCAAGCTTTTAGGTAAAAGCCAGTACCTCATATTCCCTATTTAGTCCTTTCGGCGTCAGAGTTTGTAAGAACGCCTCCCTATGTTTCAGCGTCTTGAATCGGTCACTGCCTCTCCTGGATGTTAAGATATATTCAATTATTTGGCATTTTAATTGAGAGATCCTATGTTGCGCCTCATTGAAGTGGTATGGGAGTGGTAAGCAGAGATTGATCAGAGCACTGAATCAATACAGGCTATGAAGACACTCCGAAGTGGTGCGGACAATGGGCCCCTACGCAGAGGAAGGGGGGGGGGGGAGTATACTTATTTAAAATATAACTTTTAATGTGGTCTGGGAAATTACAGAATAATAAGACTCACTACATAAAAAAGACATACATACATGAATAGGACCAAACTAATGGTACCTTGCTGGTATAGACGTATTCCATTCCACATTTTATCAATTGCAAATCCAGAGGTGTGATATATCGCATCCTCTGTGAATGTGGTCTGGAATACGTCGGCAAGACCATACGAGAATTTCGCAGGAGGATCGGTGAGCACGTAGGGGATGTCACACACAAGAGGGACACCCCGGTGTCCAAACACGTGCACACCGATCACAATGGCAAAGCCCGGTTAAAATTCATGGGTATCGACCTTGTGAAACCCCCACCAAGGGGGGGGTACTGGGATAGGAGCCTGCTCCAACGTGAAGCACGCTGGATTTTCGATCTGAAAACAGCAGCACCAAGTGGCATGAACGAAAGGCTAAACTATGCCTGTTTCCTCTGAAAAACATAGTTTATATATATCATAAAGCCCTTCCGCAACTCTGATGGTCTCGTGGGGAGGTTCCCTGCAACTGCATATGCGCCTGCGGTCGCATGCAGTAAATTGCGCAAGCATATTTTTATGTATACACATATACCACTTGCCCTGCCTCCTCTTTGCAATTTGCGTAATTACCCATGTTTGATTGTACCTCTACCTATATACATATGTCCCTGGAGGCACCCTGTCTCCTGGGATCGTTGTGGTCATACATGGAGTGCACACTATATTGGGGCTGCGCCATTCCGAATACATTTACAGGGATTACATACTGTGCCTTTATGCTATGGCACCCCTGTCCAGTGTATAGACGCACCCCCACATATATGTATTTGACTCCATGTGGCTCATTGGTAGATAGGTAGAAGCATAATAGCCCCTTTCACCTTGTAAGGGTCATACAGGATCAATCGTACCACCAGATCTACCCGGCTATACACCTTAAGCATCTACTCCCGCCCGGCATACACCCAGTGTTTCCTGCCTCCTGTCATCAAGGATCCCGTCCCACTATCTACAAAGGGTCTGGTAAGACTGTTCGCGTCCCCCCGGACGGAGCAGAATATATTTTCCGTCTATACCAGCAAGGTACCATTAGTTTGGTCCTATTCATGTATGTATGTCTTTTTTATGTAGTGAGTCGTATTATTCTGTAATTTCCCAGACCCCATATGGGAGTGGTAGCAAGAGATTTTGTCGGCGTATTGTCGACTTGTGCTGGCAAATTCTCTCTCTTATTGATTGAGTCGTTTCCCCCACATACATAAGGCCACAAGGGCATTTAATAGTGTACACTACGAAATCGCTGTCACAGGTGAAATAGCCTTGGATTTTGATGGGTTTACCTGTATGGGGGTGAGAAATGGTTGATCCTCTCTGTACGTTTGTACACTGTGCGCAATGTAGACACGGAAAAGTGCCCGTTCTCTGTGTATGTAGGAGACTTTGTCTTGGTGAAAGCTTGGATGGTCCTATATCTGCCCTAACAAGAAAATCTCTGAGGTTTTTAGGCCTTTGGTTGCATGGGAGTATTAGATTTTTAAATTCTTCTACTTTGGGATATGCTTTTTGGAGGAGAGGCCAATGAGATTTGATTATGTTGACTACCTTCCTAGTACTGGGATGGAACTTGTGGACAAAGAGAATGCGCTTTACTACCGGATTCCGTTTGTTTTTGGTATTGGGGGTTCTTAGTGTATGTGGAGGGTAACCTCTTTCTCGAAACCTCTTCTTCATTTCTATTTCTCGTTTCCTCCTTATGATGGGGTCAGTATCTATGGATTGTACACGCCTAAGTTGAGAAACTGGAAGTACTTTCATTGTGGTGGAAGGATGAAAGCTAGTCAAGTGTAATAAGTTATTCCTATCAGTAGGTTTGTGGAAGAGGTCAGTAGTGAGATGTCCAGAGGAATCTATGTGTATCATTGTGTCCAGGAAGCTAATTGCTGTTTTGTCATAATGTAAGGTAAAGTTTAGTTCCGGGTAGATATTATTGAGATATTCGTGGAATTGTGTGAGTTTCTCAAGGGGTCCCTGCCAGATACAGAACACACCGTCTATGTAACGTTTCCATAGGCGACTGTATTGTTGGAAAAGTGAGTTGTTGTAAATATATGATTCCTCCACGTCTGCCATATAACAATTGGCGTAAGGGGGGTGGGGGCACGTTGGACCCCATGGCTGTCCCCTGTATCTGCATGTAAAACGTATCCTGAAATAAAAAGAAATTGCTCTGAAGGATGATTTTTAATAGGTCAATGCTAAGGGAAATAATATCATTATCTTGCTGTTTATTGATTAATAGTTTATGTACTGCTGTTATGCCCTTTTGATGTTGGATGGACGTGTAGAGGCTTGTAACGTCCCATGTGATTAAAAAAAACTTTCTTAGGGGAGTTGTCCCAAATTCTGAATGATCTCTAGAAATGAACTAGTGTCTTGTAAAAAGGATCTGGTTTGTTTCACTAGTGGAGTTACAATTTTTTCCAGAAATATGGCGAGTGGGGATAATAGTGAGTCCGTGGAAGCCACTATGGGACGTCCTGGAGGATTGGTCAGGTCTTTATGGATTTTTGGTAGGATGTAAAACACTGGAATGATTGGATGGGATTTTGTGAGGAAGTTGGCGGTTTTTGTGTCTATAATGTTTTGAGTTTGATAATGTATGAGGGTGTCCTGTATGGTTTTAGTGATGGATGGCGAGGGATTGCCTTTAAGTCCCTAATAGACTTACAGTACAGACCAAAAGTTTGGACACACCTTCTCATTCAAAGAGTTTTCTTTATTTTCATGACTATGAAAATTGTAGATTCCCACTGAAGGCATCAAAACTATGAATTAACACATGTGGAATTATATACATAACAAAAAAGTGTGAAACAACTGAAAATATGTCATATTCTAGGTTCTTCAAAGTAGCCACCTTTTGCTTTGATTACTGCTTTGCACTCTCTTGGCATTCTCTTGATGAGCTTCAAGAGGTAG
Organism: Bufo gargarizans; assembly: GCF_014858855.1. Classification (NCBI taxonomy): domain Eukaryota; kingdom Metazoa; phylum Chordata; class Amphibia; order Anura; family Bufonidae; genus Bufo; species Bufo gargarizans. The sequence goes on along the minus strand of NC_058080.1, from coordinate 741,868,873 downwards.
TCACCTGAAATGGTTTTCACTTCACAGGTGTGCCCTGTCAGGTTTAATAAGTGGGATTTCTTGCCTTATAAATGGGGTTGGGACCATGAGTTGCGTTGTGGAGAAGTCAGGTGGATACACAGCTGATAGTCCTACTGAATAGACTGTTAGAATTTGTATTATGGCAAGAAAAAAGCAGCTAAGTAAAGAAAAACGAGTGGCCATCATTACTTTAAGAAATGAAGGTCAGTCAGTCTGAAAAATTGGGAAAACTTTGAAAGTGTCCCCAAGTGCAGTCACAAAAACCATCAAGCGCCACAAAGAAACTGTCTCACATGCGGACTGCCCCAGGAAAGGAAGACCAAGAGTCACCTCTGCTGCGGAGGAGAAGTTCATCCGAGTCACCAGCCTCAGAAATCTCAGGTTAACAGCAGCTCAGATTAGAGACCAGGTCAATGCCACACAGAGTTCTAGCAGCAGACACATCTCTAGAACAACTGTTAAGAGGAGACTGTGTGAATCAGGCCTTCATGGTAGAATATCTGCTAGGAAACCACTGCTAAGGACAGGCAACAAGCAGAAGAGACTTGTTTGGGCTAAAACAAGGAATGGACATTAGACCAGTGGAAATCTGTGCTTTGGTCTGATGAGTCCAAATTTGAGATCTTTGGTTCCAACCACCGTGTCTTTGTGCGACGCAGAAAAGGTGAACGGATGGAGGAAGAGGTGTGATGGTGTGGGGGTGCTTGGCTAGTAACACTGTTGGGGATTTATTAAAAATTGAAGGCATACTGAACCAGCATGGCTACCACAGCATCTTGCAGCGGCATGCTATTCCACCCGGTTTGCGTTTAGTTGGACCATCATTTATTTTTCAACAGGACAATGACCTCAAACACACCTCCAGGCTGTGTAAGGGCTATCTAACCATGAAGGAGAGTGATGGGGTGCTGCGCCAGATGACCTGGCCTCCACAGTCACCGGACCTGAACCCAATCAAGATGGTTTGGGGTGAGCTGGACCGCAGAGTGAAGGTAAAAGGGCCAACAAGTGCTAAGCATCTCTGGAAACTCCTTCAAGACTGTTGGAAGACCATTTCAGGTGACTACCTCTTGAAGCTCATCAAGAGAATGCCAAGAGTGTGCAAAGCAGTAATCAAAAGCAAAAGGTGGCTACTTTGAAGAACCTAGAATATGACATATTTTCAGTTGTTTCACACTTTTTTGTTATGTATATACAGACGTGGACAAAATTGTTGGTACCCTTTGGTCAATGAAAGAAAAAGTCACAATGGTCACAGAAATAACTTTAATCTGACAAAAGTAATAATAAATTAAAATTCTATAAATGTTAACCAATGAAAGTCAGACATTGTTTTTCAACCATGCTTCAACAGAATTATGTAAAAAAATAAACTCATGAAACAGGCATGGACAAAAATGATGGTACCCCTAGAAAACACAGAACATAATGTGACCAAAGGGACATGTTAATTCAAGGTGTGTCCACTAATTAGCATCACAGGTGTCTACAACCTTGTAATCAGCCATTGGGCCTATATATATGGCTCCAGGTAATCACTGTGTTGTTTGGTGATATGGTGTGTACCACACTCGACATGGACCAGAGGAAGCAAAGGAAAGAGCTGTCTCAAGAGATCAGAAAGAAAATTATAGACAAGCATGTTAAAGGTAAAGGCTATAAGACCATCTCCAAGCAACTAGATGTTCCTGTGAGTACAGTTGCACATATTATTCATAAGTTTAAGATCCATGGGACTGTAGCCAACCTCCCTGGACGTGGCCGCAGGAGGAAAATTGATGACAAATCTAAGAGACGGATAATCCGAATGGTAACAAAAGAGCCTAGAAAGACTTCTAAAGAGATTCAAGGTGAACTTCATGCTCAAGGAACATCAGTGTCAGATCGCACCATCCGTCGTTGTTTGAGCCAAAGTGGACTACATGGGAGACGACCAAGGAGGACACCATTGTTGAAAACGAATCATAAAAAAGCAAGACTGGAATATGCCAAACTACATGTTGACAAGCCACAAAGCTTCTGGGAGAATGTCCTGTGGACAGATGAGACAAAAATCGAAGTTTTTGCCAAGGCACATCAGCTGTATGTTCACAGACGAAAAAATGAAGCATATCAAGAAAAGAACACTGTCCCTACTGTGAAACATGGAGGAGGCTCTGTTATGTTCTGGGGCTGCTTTGCTGCGTCTGGCACAGGGTGTCTTGAATCTGTGCAGGGTACAATGAAATCTCAAGACTATCAAGGAATTCTAGAGAGAAATGTACTAGCCAGTGTCAGAAAGCTTGGTCTCAGTCGCAGGTCATGGGTCTTGCAACAGGACAATGACCCAAAACACACCGCTAAAAACACCCAAGAATGGCTAAGAGGAAAAAATTGGACTATTCTAAAGTGGCCTTCTATGAGCCCTGACCTCAATCCTATTGAGCATCTTTGGAAGGAGCTGAAACATGCAGTCTGGAAAAGGCACCCTTCAAACCGGACACAACTGGAGCAGTTTGCTCATGAGGAGTGGGCCAAAATACCTGCTGAGAGGTGCAGATGTCTCATTGACAGTTACAGGAAGCGTTTGATTGCAGTGATTGCCTCAAAAGGTTGCGCAACAAAATATTAAGTTAGGGGTACCATCATTTTTGTCCATGCCTGTTTCATGAGTTTATTTTTTTACATAATTCTGTTGAAGCATGGTTGAAAAACAATGTCTGACTTTCATTGGTTAACATTTATAGAATTTTAATTTATTATTACTTTTGTCAGATTAAAGTTATTTCTGTGACCATTGTGACTTTTTCTTTCATTGACCAAAGGGTACCAACAATTTTGTCCACGTCTGTAATTCCACATGTGTTAATTCATAGTTTTGATGCCTTCAGTGTGAATCTACAATTTCCATAGTCATGAAAATAAAGAAAACTCTTTGAATGAGAAGGTGTGTCCAAACTTTTGGTCTGTACTGTATATGTCCTGTAACTGCCGCTGGATCTCTGCTACATATTTGGACTTATCCATCACTACTAATGCTCCCCCCTTATCAGCTGGTTTCAATACTAGTTGTTTAGATTCCTTTAAAGTAGAAATTGCCTGTCTTTCCGTGTTGGTGAGGTTATTTTTGTATTTGTATCTGCCTCTACGTGTATCCTGTTTAAATAGCTCGATGTCCCTCTGAATTAATTCTATGAATGTTTCTATCGCTGGGTATGTTTTTGGTGGGGAAAATGTGCATTTATTGCGTAGGCCCAGTTCTGTAATTGATATTTTGGTTGAAGCTTCTTGTGTAGTTCTGAGGGTTGCTTTTGAGAAATGTGCCTTCAGGCGGACATTTCTAAAGAACCGCTGTAAGCCTAAGTCTAGCTGAAAAGTATCCAGGTGGTAAGAAGGACAGAAGGATAACCCTTTCTGTAAAAGTTCCAATTCAGCTGGACTTAATGATTCCGAGGAGATGTTAATCACCAGTGAATGTATGGTTGTGCTTGGTATATCTACCTGGGAGCGAGTTGTCATTGTGGAATTCTGGTGACCACCGATGTCCCCGCCTCTTTGTCCTTGATTGATACCTCTGGTCCTACGTGGATTCCGGTTTTGTTGGCGTGATTGTTCTCCACTTGATGTAGACCTCTGAGTCGATAGATGAAGATCTTATGCTCTTTGGAATGTGGGCCCCTTTGCCCACCTAGGCTGCAAAAAAGTGTGACACATCTGGTATCACCGTACTCAGGAGAAGTTGGGGAATGTGTTTTGGGGTGTCATTTTACATATACCCATGCTGGGTGAGAGAAATATCTTAGCAAATGACAACTTTTCCCATTTTTTTATACAAAGTTGGCATTTGACCAAGATATTTATCTCACCCAGCATGGGTATATGTAAAATGACACCCCAAAACACATTCCCCAACTTCTCCTGAGTACGGCGATACCACATGTGTGACACTTTTTTGCAGCCTAGGTGGGCAAATGGGCACACATTCCAAAGAGCACCTTTCAGATTTCACCGGTCATTTTTTACAGATTTTGATTGCAAACTACTTCTCACGCATATGGGCCCCTAAAATGCCAGGGCAGTATAACTACCCCACAAGTGACCCCATTTTGGAAAGAAGACACCTCAGGGTATTCCGTGAGGGGCATGGCGAGTTCCTAGAATTTTTTATTTTTTGTCACAAGTTAGTGGAATATGAGACTTTGTAAGAAAAAAATAAAAATAAAAAATAAATCATCATTTTCCGCTAACTTGTGACAAAAAATAAAAAGTTCTATGAACTCACTATGCCCATCAGTGAATACCTTAGGGTGTCTACTTTCCGAAATGGGGTCATTTGTGGGGTTTTTCTACTGTCTGGGCATTGTAGAACCTCAGGAAACATGACAGGTGCTCAGAAAGTCAGAGCCGTTTCAAAAAGCGGAAATTCACATTTTTGTACCATAGTTTGTAAACGCTATAACTTTTACCCAAACCATTTTTTTTTTTTTACCCAAACATTATTTTTTTTTTATCAAAGACATGTAGAACAATAAATTTTGCGAAAAATGTATATATGGATGTCGTTTTTTTTTTTTGCAAAATTTTACAACTTAAAGTGAAAAATGTCATTTTTTTGCAAAAAAACCTTTGAATTTCGATTAATAACAAAAAAAGAAAAAATGTCAGCAGCAATGAAATACCACCAAATCTCTATTAGAGAGAAGAAAAGGAGATAAAATTCATTTGGGTGGTAAGTTGCATGACCGAGCAATAAACGGTGAAAGTAGTGTAGTGCAGAAGCGTAAAAGGTGGTCTGGTCATTAAGGGGGTTTAAGCTAGGGGAGCTGAGGGGGTTAAAAAGGTTTATAAGGGGTTCCCTGTTGTGTTATATGGTTTCACTTACAATATAGAGATACACATTTTCTTGGTCGTACTGCAGGTTTTACTAGACTGGTTGGCCGCCCTGTTATTAATCATCATGTAGTTCTAGTTATCGTTATTATACATTTTGTATCATTTTGAAAAATTATTATTGGAATCTCTCAGAGGAACGAAGCACATGTGAAGCCCTCATTCAGACCATGCGGGGCCAGGCTACCCAGGCGATATCGATATGTCCCGGGTTTCTTCCTGTTGTAGCTTCTTGTCCAGATTACCCATTCTTGGGCCTCGCTTAAGTTTTTGAATACCCCATATCTTCAGGCTCCGGATATTTCCATTATGTTTATTTTGCATATGTCTTGAAAGAGGTGAATCACTGATAGTGTTAATAACGGTTAATGACGGCTCTTACCTTGTGATATAAGAGGCTGGTGCTCCTCTATTACATGTCACTGCACACACGTGTATACACTGCACATGACGGCTCTTACCCTGTGATATAAGAGGCTGGTGCTCCTCCATTACATGTCACTGCACACACGTGTATACACTGCACATGACGGCTCTTACCTTGTGATATAAGAGGCTGGTGGTCCTCTATTACATGTCACTGCACACACGTGTATACACTGCACATGACGGCTCTTACCTTGTGATATAAGAGGCTGGTGCTCCTCTATTACATGTCACTGCACACACGTGTACACACTGCACATGACGACTCTTACCTTGTGATATAAGAGGCTGGTGCTCCTCCATTACATGTCACTGCACACACGTGTACACACTGCACATGACGGCTCTTACCCTGTGATATAAGAGGCTGGAGCTCCTCCATTACATGTCACTGCACACACGTGTATACACTGCACATGACGGCTCTTACCCTGTGATATAAGAGGCTGGTGCTCCTCCATTACATGTCACTGCACACACGTGTATACACTGCACATGACGGCTCTTACCTTGTGATATAAGAGGCTGGTGCTCCTCCATTACATGTCACTGCACACACGTGTATACACTGCACATGACGGCTCTTACCCTGTGATATAAGAGGCTGGTGCTCCTCCATTACCTGTCACTGCACACACGTGTACACACTGCACATGACGGCTCTTACCTTGTGATATAAGAGGCTGGTGCTCCTCCATTACATGTCACTGCACACACGTGTATACACTGCACATGACGGCTCTTACCTTGTGATATAAGAGGCTGGTGCTCCTCCATTACATGTCACTGCACACACGTGTATACACTGCACATGACGGCTCTTACCTTGCGATAGAAGAGGCTGGTGCTCCTCCATTACATGTCACTGCACACACGTGTACACACTGCACATGACGGCTCTTACCTTGTGATATAAGAGGCTGGTGCTCCTCCATTACATGTCACTGCACACACGTGTATACACTGCACATGACGGCTCTTACCCTGTGATATAAGAGGCTGGTGCTCCTCCATTACATGTCACTGCACACACGTGTATACACTGCACATGACGGCTCTTACCTTGTGATATAAGAGGCTGGTGCTCCTCCATTACATGTCACTGCACACACGTGTATACACTGCACATGGCGGGTCTTACCTTGCGATATAAGAGGCTGGTGCTTCTCCATTACATGTCACTGCACACACGTGTATACACTGCACATGACGGGTCTTACCTTGCGATAGAAGAGGCTGGTGCTCCTCCATTACATGTCACTGCACACACGTGTATACACTGCACATGACGGCTCTTACCTTGTGATATAAGAGGCTGGTGCTCCTCCATTACATGTCACTGCACACACGTGTACACACTGCACATGACGGCTCTTACCTTGTGATATAAGAGGCTGGTGCTCCTCCATCATGGCCTCCTTGTACAGGTCCTTGTGTCCTTCTATATACTCCCACTCCTCCATGGAGAAATAGACAGTGACATCCTGACACCTTATAGGAACCTGACAACACAATGACACCGTCATCACCCAGACCCCTCCAGTGCTGTTACTGGAGAAGTTCCCAGCATTCCCAGCAATGTCACCTCTCCAGTCAGCAGCTCCATCATCTTGTGGGTGAGTTCTAGGATCTTCTGCTCATGTATCAGGGGGTGAGGGGGAGGCTCTGTGATGGGGTGAGGGGTCCTGCTCCGCCCTCCTGACTCCTGGAGATGGATGATGGGAGTCACACAGTCCCCTGATGTCTTCTTCACTATTGTGTACTCCTGTGGATGGAGAGAGACACAAGGGAATAAACCCTTCAGGGGCCATGTGCTCTCCTCCATCCTCTCCTCCTGGTACAACGTGCCTACTTACCTTCTCATGGCTCCTACAACATGACTATTGGTCACTGGTAACATGACACATCACTCACCATATTGGGGGCTGATCTTCAGGTTCTCCATCACTTGGAAGGTCTGGAGGCCATTCTCCAGGACCCTGGACTCTTCCTATCACTTCTTATGATGGATTCTCCTTCCCGATGTCTGACTTGTTACAGAATACAATAAAGAGGAGAGAAATCTAGAAAAGTTTACCTCTCCGCTCAGCAGGGAGATGATCTCCAAGGTGAGGTCTAATATTCTTCTGCTGATCTCCTTGCTGTCCATCCTTGGTCGTCATTCAGGAGAAGAGGAGAGAACTGGAGGAGCTGGAGGCTTCAGGTATTTCTAGGACCTGGGGTGATGTCATTGTCATGTGATCTTTGTTAAAGTTCAGGTCCACCCCCTGCACTGATCACATGATGGTGACATCACCCCAGGTCCTTCACTACCTTCTCTCCTAAGCCCCGCCCCCTGCACTGATCACATGACGGTGACGTCACCGCAGGTCCTTCAGCTCTGGCAGTGCAGCAGACACTGGGCAGGTCCTGGTCGGTAGTCAGGGCTCTTGTTCTCTCTGGTATCAGCCATTCCTCCAGCCTGCAGGTAAGATGAGCTGTGAGGAGACAGTGTGGTGGAGAGCTCAGACATGTCACCTCTGGAGATTCTCCTCCATTACACACAAGGAATCCTTCTCCGCTCCTCAGCTTAGTATGATGGGGGATAAGCAGGGGTCGAGTCGAGGGGGAACGCCGCTCCCTTTCAGCCTCAAGCCAGGAGAACGCGGCTGAAATCAGATTCACATGGTTCACAGGGAGCGGAGGCGAGGCGCTGTGTGAAGCGCACTGTGCAGGGCAGGCAGAGTGAGGTATGAGGGAGGAGGAGGAGGAGGGGCGGCTTCAGTTGAGAGTTGAAGACGGAAGTAGAGGAAGCACAGACCTGCTGGCTGCGACTGACTCACTGTCTGACTCCTCTCATGGTTGAGCGCTCCCCTCCTCCTCCTATCCTGAGCCTGCGACGAGTGAGACTGTCTGCTGAGGTGAGCCTCCGTGGCTGGACCATCCTACCCGACCGGGGTCCTGGTGGTCCGGTCCCCAGACCAGTGTCTGTGACTGACTCCCTGAGTGGGTCAAGCGATCGATCAGCAGGATTAATGTTCACAGCCTGGGTTGGGAGGCCCCCCGTTACCTTACCCTGGCCTTAGGCAAGTGACAAACTGCCCCCCTCATCAATCTTAGGCAACTTGGCAAGTGACAAACCCAGCTCTGCTACATCTACAATGAGTAACTACAACAAACGTAATGCCAAACTGCAGTTCCTCTATGTGATTGTGATGCCTTGGATAGCTTCCACTGGACTCACAGCCTGTCCAAGGCATCACATAGAGGAACTGCAGTTTGGCATTACATTTGTTGTAGTTACTCATTGTAGATGTAGCAGAGCTGAGTTTGTCACTTGCCTAAGAATAGCGTGTCCCGTCATTTTCTCACTACTCATAACAAAGATGCTTCAAAACTAACAATAACACCAATCGAGATGATCTTGGACACAGCATCCGATAAATTCAGGACATTGCAAAAGAGAGAAATGTATTGGATTTTCAAACTCCAAACCCTGGAACCGTACGGACTCAATGAGTCCTTGGAGAGCAAATGCTTCTAATTGGCGCGACCTACATTGTACCATCCCGTATATCCCAGTGCCCCCCATTATGCCTATTCCCCCGATTCAGTTCAAACATTTCTTTACATGTATCTTTTCGGTCCGTTCCCGTGTCCTCATCTCACAGTGTGTCCCCCTTCCCCCTTTCCTCCCTCTATTCAACACTAAGCGAGTTTAATCACATGCCATCGCCAGCCCACCCGTTACATACCCACATCAATATCCACCTTTCCCTGCAGGGTATGTACCCCTCTAATTCCTTCCCTTCTCTCCCCCTTGCCATTAATCTGCCGTGCCTAAATAACCCCACAGCCACCACTATCGGCTTAATATCAGGCTTCCTTTGGTCTCAATGTCACACACACGTCCCCACCTCAGCACCAGTTTCTACTAATACCATCCGACCCCGATCCCTTTTTCTGTCCGCTCCGTTCTCTCCCCGTGCGCCGCTGGTAACTCCGCCCCCCGGTCCCACCCCCTCACAGACGCGCCTCCAATGAAAGAAATCAGGCCCTCCCATACAAGCGCAGCCACCTTTTAACCATCAGGCTTGCGTTAGTCCTCAGCATCAATATCTACTAATACCATCCGATCCCCGATCCCTCTCTTTGCCCGCTCCGTTCTCTCTTCATGCGCCGCTGGTAACTCCGCCCCCTGATCCCACCCCCCCACGGACGCGCCTCCAATGTAGTAAATCAGGCCCTCCCACCTCCTACCATCAGATTTGCTTTAGTTGTAATATCATACACACGTCCCCACCTCAGTATTAGTTTCTACTTATACCATCCGACCCCCGATCCCTCTCTCTGTCCGCTCCGTTCTCTCCCCGATAAACCTTCCGTGCGCCGCTGCTAACTCCGCCCCCCGGTCCCACCTCCCCACGGACGCGCCTCCAATGAAGGAACTTCAAGCCCTCCCACACAAGCGCATCCACCTCTTAACCCCCAGCAGTACGCGCGCCACAGCAGTCAGCGTCCTCCTCGTGCTTCTCGCTCTGCTGATCCGATCCAGGTATGCCAATACCCCAACATCAGAGTCCATTTTTTCTATTGCTAGTAACGTCCTCTCTCACCACAGCCTGTAGAACACACACCCAGACATTGGTGGACTTTTTAGCCATACTCTGCTTCAAATTGAGTGAACATATATATATACTTCTGCCTCGGCCCTTGGGGATAATGATCTCGTATAACAATGGACAGCCATTCACTGCTGTTCTTCCAAAACCATCATTTTTCAATATATGGGACATTAGTAATTAGATTTCCTTTTATAAATGTATGTTTTCTGGTTCTTCTAAACTATATGCCTCCATGTATATGTAATACCCTTTATGAATTTTATTTGTACATATTTTTATTGATCATCTTCTCGCTTGATATATACATGTAATAATATATATATATGTATTCTATCATTTTATATTTATTTATTTTTTATATATTATTACGTTTCTATTAATGGATACATTCGTATTGTGTCCTTCCATATATTTGTTTCTCCCTCCCTTATTTTAACCTTACATTTTAGACTTGATAAAGGGGTCCCTAGTACCCCGAAATGCGTTGTCTATGAATAAAGCAAAAAAATAGCTGAAACCCTAACACTGTCTATGATCAGTTGTGTCAGTGCGCCTTTCAAGGTCCATACGTTGGACGTAAAGTCCACCGTTTCATTTCTTCTAAGAATGAGGGGGGCAGTTTGTCACTTGCCTAAGGGAGGCAATAGCTACGCCCCTGCTCACCGCCGCCTTCCTGGTCCTCGGCTGTGAGGGCTGCGCACAGGAGCCGTGTGAGTCGCTCTGTGACGTCACTCCGTGCACAGCCTACAGCAGTAGAAGAGGAGCGTCTGCGTCCAGGAGCAGGAGAGGTAAGTGTAAGTTTTTTTTATTTTATACTAAAGGCGTATAGGCTGAATGGAGAGGCACTGACTGGAGGCTGGTGGAGGGGGCACTCGGGGCTGATGGATGGGGCAGCACTGGGCGCTAGTGAATGGGGCCCTGGGGGCTGGTAAGAGGCACTGGGCGGGTAATGGAGAGGCACTGGGGGCCTGATTAGAGGCACTGGGGGCCTGATTAGAGGCACTGGGGGCCTGATTAGAGGCACTGAGGGCTGCTATCTGAGGTCTGATTGTTGGTCATTCATATTGGGTTCTGATCTGAGGTCTTATTTGGGTCTTATTAACATTGGGGGTCTGATTGGTCTGACCTGAGGTGTAATTAAAAATATTTTTTTCTTATTGTGCAGGTGCCCACTTCCAGCCCTGAGCCCAGCTGCCTAGAGCACCCCTGAGGCCAAGCCGGCCAGCACCCCTGAGGCCAAGCCGGCCAGCACCCCTGAGGCCAAGCCGGCCAGCACCCCTGAGGCCAAGCCGGCCAGCACCCCTGAGGCCAAGCCGGCCAGCACCCCTGAGGCCAAGCCGGCCAGCACCCCTGAGGCCAAGCCGGCCAGCACCCCTGAGGCCAAGCCGGCCAGCACCCCTGAGGCCAAGCCGGCCAGCACCCCTGAGTCTTCAGAACTGTAAGTAAATTATATATAAGGGGAGTTGTTGTTTTGTTTTGATCACAATGTGGACATTTGGCTCAGTCCGCAGCGACACAAATTACAGCATGCTAGATTTTCTGCTTTTTTTTCCGCTACACGTAGCTTTCAAAAGCCCATTCACATGTATTGTATTTTAAAGGGGTTTTCCCATCTCAGACAATGGGGGCATATCACTAGGATATGCCCCCATTGTCTGATAGGTGCGGGTCCCACCTCTGGGACCCGCATCTATATAGAGAACGAAGTGGGGAGACTTTTGCACTTGATTGTGTAAACTGGCACTTTACAATAAATGTTGCACTGAATTTTCAGCGAAATATATATATATATATATATTTTTTTATTTTTTTGGGGGGGGGGGGGGGTTTGCAGAGGATCTTGGGTGAGTTCCCATACTTTTTTTCCCAGGACTTGACCCCTGGGGATAAGTAGTGGGGATAGTGGGGGTTGTCATCATTCGCTGGCCCCTGACTATCCTGGTGAGGGGCCCCTGCATCCAGGAGGAGAATGAATGGAGCGGGGCTCGGCTTGAGCTCAGCTCTCTCCAGTCTCTTCTCTAGGAGTTCTGGACACAGCTGAGCACAGCCCAGAGGTAGGGACCTGCATCTATCAGACATTTATCTCCTGTGGAGCCACCAGAGATCTCCATGTTGGGGCCCCTGACTGTCCTGGTGAGGGGCCCCTGCATCCAGGAGGAGAATGAATGGAGCGGGGCTCGGCCTGAGCTCAGCTCTCTCCAGTCTCTTCTCTAGGAGTTTTGGACACAGCTGAGCACAGCCCAGAGGTGGGACCTGCATCTATCAGACATTTATCTCCTGTGGAGCCACCAGAGATCTCCATGTCGGGGCCCCTGGAATCCATGTGGTGGGGGCTCTGAGAAGCGGGGCCCCTCAGTCTCAAGAAGTGCGGTTCTGGAGGTGACATCTGGTCTTGTCCCCTGGATGATTTCTTCTCCTCTTCTCATAAAGGCGCCTGCAGTACTAGAAGCCTCCAGTTCTCTCCTCTTCTCCTGAACGACCACCAAGGATGGACAGGAAGGAGATCAGCAGAAGAATATTAGACCTCACCTTGGAGATCATCTCCCTGCTGAGCGGAGAGGTAAACTTTTCTAGATTTCTCTCCTCTTTATTGTATTCTGTAACAAGTCAGACATCGGGAAGGAGAATCCATCATAGGAAGAGTCCAGGGTCCTGGAGAACGCCCTCCAGACCTTCCAAGTGATGGAGAACCTGAAGATCAGCCCCCAATATGGTGAGTGATGTGTCATGTGACCAGTGACCAATAGTCATGTTGTAGGAGCCATGAGAAGGTAAGTAGGCACGTTGTGCCAGGAGGAGAGGGCCGGAGGAGAGCACATGGCCCCTGAAGGGTTTATTCCCTAAGTGTCTCTCTCCATCCACAGGAGTACACACTAGTGAAGAAGACATCGGGGGACGGTGTGACTCCCATCATCCATCTCCAGGAGTCAGGAGGGCGGAGCAGGACCCCTCCCCCCATCACAGAGCCTCCCCCTCACCCCCTGATACATGAGCAGAAGATCCTAGAACTCACCCACAAGATGATGGAGCTGCTGACTGGAGAGGTGACACTGCTGGGAATGCTGGGAAATTCTCCAGTAACAGCACTGGAGGGGTCTGGGTGATGACGGTGTCATTGTGTTGTCAGGTTCCTATAAGGTGTCAGGACGTCACTGTCTATTTCTCCATGGAGGAGTGGGAGTATATAGAAGGACACAGGGACCTGTACAAGGAGGTCAAGATGGAGGAGCACCAGCCTCTTATATCACAGGGTAAGAGCCGTCATGTGCAGTGTGTACACGTGTGTGCAGTGACATGTAATGCAGGAGCACCAGCCTCTTATATCACAAGATAAGAGCCGTCATGTGCAGTGTATACACGTGTGTGCAGTGACATGTAATGGAGGAGCGCCAGCCTCTTATATCACAGGGTAAGAGCCGTCATGTGCAGTGTATACACGTGTGTGCAGTGACATGTAATGGAGGAGCACCAGCTTCTTATATCACAAGGTAAGAGCCGTCATGTGCAGTGTATACACGTGTGTGCAGTGACATGTAATAGAGGAGCACCAGCCTCTTATATCACAAGGTAAGAGCCGTCATGTGCAGTGTATACACGTGTGTGCAGTGACATGTAATGGAGGAGCACCAGCCTCTTATATCACAAGGTAAGAGCCGTCATGTGCAGTGTATACACGTGTGTGCAGTGACATGTAATGGAGGAACACCAGCCTCTTATATCACAGGGTAAGAGCCGTCATGTGCAGTGTATACACGTGTGTGCAGTGACATGTAATGGAGGAGCACCGGCCTCTTATATCACAAGGTAAGAGCCGTCATGTGCAGTGTATACACGTGTGTGCAGTGACATGTAATGGAGGAACACCAGCCTCTTATATCACAGGGTAAGAGCCGTCATGTGCAGTGTATACACGTGTGTGCAGTGACATGTAATGGAGGAGCACCGGCCTCTTATATCACAAGGTAAGACCCGTCATGTGCAGTGTGTACACGTGTGTGCAGTGACATGTAATGGAGGAGCACCAGCCTCTTATATCACAAGGTAAGACCCGTCATGTGCAGTGTATACACGTGTGTGCAGTGACATGTAATGGAGGAGCACCAGCCTCTTATATCACAAGGTAAGAGCCGTCATGTGCAGTGTATACACGTGTGTGCAGTGACATGTAATGGAGGAGCACCAGCCTCTTATATCACAGGGTAAGAGCCGTCATGTGCAGTGTGTGCAGTGACATGTAATGGAGGAGCACCAGCCTCTTATATCACAAGGTAAGAGCCGTCATGTGCAGTGTATACACGTGTGTGCAGTGTCATGTAATGGAGGAGCTCCAGCCTCTTATATCACAGGGTAAGAGCCGTCATGTGCAGTGTGTGCAGTGACATGTAATGGAGGAGCACCAGCCTCTTATATCACAAGGTAAGAGCTGTCATGTGCAGTGTCTACACGTGTGTATAGAGCCAGACGTCGGAGCTTCTGTCAGAGGGAGATATCAGGAAAACCTCTGATGTTATTTCCTCCGATCACTAAACCTAGAAGTGAAGGAGCTGAGAGAAGAGTCTGATCTATAGACAGATCTACAGGAGGCCATGTATTCAGTCACTGTGTGCTTGTGTCTCCACAGATGGATCCAGGAGGAGAAATCCACCAGAGAGATGTCCCCGTCCTCTGTATTCCCAGGACTGTCCAGAGGAGAAGGTCCCAGAGAACCCTCAGGTAGATGGAGCTGAGCCCTGTACACATCTATATAGGGGGGTCCTGCAGTCATAGAGGGGTCATAGATTGTGGGGGTCTCTTCTGTGGATCTGTTAGATTTCCCACCTGTCTGCTGTATTGTCCTGAATTGTTACAGATGACAAATCAGGGGGAAGATCTGACTGATATTAAAGTGGAGGATGAAGAAGAGCGGATGATGGGCGATCCCCCGTGTAAGAGTGAGGTGGAGGAGGACATTCCAGGAGATGTCACCACAGGTATGATGTAATCAATAATTCGTACCTCTCACTCCCATCTTCAAGACTTTTCTCGAGCTGCACCTACTCTCTGGAATACTCTGCCCCGGAAAACTAGGTCAATTCACAACTTCTCCACCTTCAAACGTGTCTTAAAAACACATCTTGTCAGGCAGGCTTATCAAGCTACCTAAACTGACTATTCCCCGACTAAACCTTCCCCCACCAACTCCTCTGGCCTGAACTCGATCCTCTAGTAG
This sequence comes from Bufo gargarizans, assembly GCF_014858855.1. Lineage (NCBI taxonomy): Eukaryota > Metazoa > Chordata > Amphibia > Anura > Bufonidae > Bufo > Bufo gargarizans. The sequence continues at coordinate 741,853,744 of NC_058080.1, read as the reverse complement.
TCCCAAACCTGAAGCAGATCGGCCGGCACCGCTCCTGTCAGTTCAATGATGGCTCAAATCCTACTTATCACAATCAACTACCTTATGTGTCACCCCCAATTCCTCATAGATTGTAAGCTCTTGTGAGCAGCGCCCTGACTCCTAGTGTTTCAGTTGTATATTATCCAGTTACTTTTGTTTTGTACATGAACCCTATGAATTTGTAAAGTGCTGCGGAATATGGTGGCGCTATATAAATATTATTATTATTATTATGAGAGGCGTCCTGTGAAATCCGTGTTCTGCAGCGTATACATTGTAGATTATACATGGAGCTTCTGGGCAATGTCCGCCCCTGTGTGACTGTATAGAGCCTGACGTCGGAGCTTCTGTCAGAGGGAGATATCAGGAAACCCTCCAGTGTTATTTCCTCCGATCACTAAACCTAGAAGTGAAGGAGCTGAGAGAAGAGTCTGATCTATAGACAGATCTACAGGAGGCCATGTATTCAGTCACTGTGTGCTTGTGTCTCCACAGATGGATCCAGGAGGAGAAATCCACCAGAGAAATGTCCCCGTCCTCTGTATTCCCAGGACTGTCCAGAGGAGAAGGTCCCAGAGAACCCTCAGGTAGATGGAGCTGAGCCCTATACATATCTATATAGGGGGGTCCTGCAGTCATAGAGGTGTCATAGATTGTGGGGGTCTCTTCTGTGGATCTGTTAGATTTCCCACCTGTCTGCTGTATTGTCCTGAATTGTTACAGATGACAAATCAGGGGGAAGATCTGACTGAAATTAAAGTGGAGGATGAAGAAGAGAGGATGATGGGCGATCCCCCGTGTAAGAGTGAGGTGGAGGAGGACAATCCAGGAGATGTCACCACAGGTATGGAATCATGAATGGAGAAAGTGACTTCAGAGTCTGTCCTTGGTGCCTTCAGGGCAGGAGGAGAATCTGATCACCGGCTGCTGCTCTAGCGTTAAGCATCACTTTGGGCTCGTCAGCAGATATCACAATAAATCCTGACATTTTGGCGATTTCAGTTAAATCAAATAAATTTGTGAAGAAATCCCCCAATAATAACAGCGGAGAAGAAAGCTCCTCATCTTCTATATTTCATATATGAGGCTGGGGGCAAGAACTGAGAAGACATCTGACAACACACAAGGTCTCCTGACAACTCTGCACACAAGTTACAGGGGGACATGTTGTCTTCAGGATATTTCTATAGAACAACCTTAGGCTGTGATATCAGCAGTCAGATGTCTATAATCTAGTGCCCACTATACAGCTCTCCGGGAACATGTCTTCTGGGGGTCTCCTATAAGGGTCTATGGAGGGAACCTTCCCCCCCTTATGCCCCCTCTCTGAGCGGTGACAGGCTGATGTCTATAATCTAGTGCCCACTATACAGCTCTCCGGGAACATGTCTTCTGGGGGGTCTCCTATAAGGGTCTGTGGAGGGAACCTTTCCCCCCTTATGCCCCCTCCCTGAGCGGTGACCGGCTGATGTCTATAATCTAGTGCCCACTATACAGCTCTCCGGGAACATGTCTTCTGGGGGTCTCCTATAAGGGTCTATGGAGGGAACCTTCCCCCCCTTATGCCTCCTCTCTGAGCGGTGACAGGCTGATGTCTATAATCTAGTGCCCACTATACAGCTCCCCGGGAACATGTCTTCTGGGGGTCTCCTATAAGGGTCTATGGAGGGAACCTTTCCCGCCTTATGCCCCCTCTCTGAGCGGTGACCGGCGGATGTCTATAATCTAGTGCCCACTATACAGCTCTCCGGGAACATGTCTTCTGGGGGTCTCCTATAAGGGTCTATGAAGGAATCCCATGGAGGATCACACCTTCAAGTCCCCTAGGAAGAAAGACATGTAATATTCTTCCCCCCTTCGCAAAAAACTTTTATAAAATAAAAAATAATGTCCTTAGAATTGTTTGTATATACAGTACAGACCAAAAGTTTGGACACACCTTCTCATTCAAAGAGTTTTCTTTATTTTCATGACTATGAAAATTGTAGGTTCACACTGAAGGCATCAAAACTATGAATTAACACATATGGAATAATAAGATAAAAATACTGGGCACTCTCTCTATAAGTAGGACCTTGCAAAAGACGTGTGTAGAAGGGTAATTGATATTTAATTTATTGACATATAAAAATTACCATTTGATTTATTGACTTAAATATTTTATATTTTATAAGTCAATAAATCCAATGGTAATTTTTATATGTCAATAAATTAAATATCAATCACCCTTCTACACACGTCTTTTGCAAGGTCCTACTTATAGAGAGAGTGCCCAGTATTTTTATCTTATTATTTATATTTGTTAGAGGAGGGGCGAATCCTCTTTACTGTGAGCACCTCCGTCTGTGGTCTCATACAATCAATTCTACATGTGGAATTATATACATAACAAAAAAGTGTGAAACAACTGAAAATATGTCATATTCTAGGTTCTTCAAAGTAGCCACCTTTTGCTTTGATTACTGCTTTGCACACTCTTGGCATTCTCTTGATGAGCTTCCAGAGGTAGTCACCTGAAATGGTTCTCACTTCACAGCTGTGCCCTGTCAGGTTTAATAAGTGGGATTTCTTGCCTTATAAATGGGGTTGGGACCATCAGTTGCGTTGTGGAGAAGTCAGGTGGATACACAGCTGATAGTCCTACTGAATAGACTGTTAGAATTTGTATTATGGCAAGAAAAAAGCAGCTAAGTAAAGAAAAACGAGTGGCCATCATTACTTTAAAAAAAGGTCAGTCAGTCCGAAAAATTGGGAAAACTTTGAAAGTGTCCCCAAGTGCAGTCACAAAAACCATCAAGCGCCACAAAGAAAGTAGCTCACATGCGGACCGCCCCAGGAAAGGAAGACCAAGAGTCACCTCTGCTGCGGAGGATAAGTTCATCCGAGTCACCAGCCTCAGAAATCGCAGGTTAACAGCAGCTCAGATTAGAGACCAGGTCAATGCCACACAGAGTTCTAGCAGCAGACACATCTCTAGAACAACTGTTAAGAGGAGACTGTGTGAATCAGGCCTTCATGGTAGAATATCTGCTAGGAAACCACTGCTAAGGACAGGCAACAAGCAGAAGAGACTTGTTTGGGCTAAAGAACACAAGGAATGGACATTAGACCAGTGGAAATCTGTGCTTTGGTCTGACGAGTCCAAATTTGAGATCTTTGATTCCAACCACCGTATCTTTGTGCGACGCAGAAAAGGTGAACGGATGGAGTCTACATGCCTGGTTCCCACCGTGAAGCATGGAGGAGGAGGTGTGATGGTGTGGGGGGCTTTTAGTTGGACCATCATTTATTTTAAAAACAGGACAATGACCCCAAACACACCTCCAGGCTGTGTAAGGGCTATTTGACCGTGAAGGAGAGTGATGGGGTGCTGCGCCAGATGACCTGGCCTCCACAGTCACCGGACCTGAACCCAATCGAGATGGTTTGGGGTGAGCTGGACCGCAGACTGAAGGCAAAAGGGCCAACAAGTGCTAAGCATCTCTGGGAACTCCTTCAAGACTGTTGGAAGACCATTTCAGGTGACTACCTCTTGAAGCTCATCAAGAGAATGCCAAGAGTGTGCAAAGCAGTAATCAAAGCAAAAGGTGGCTACTTTGAAGAACCTAGAATATGACATATTTTCAGTTGTTTCACACTTTTTTGTTATGTATATAATTCCACATGTGTTAATTCATAGTTTTGATGCCTTCAGTGTGAATCTACAATTGTCATAGTCATGAAAATAAAGAAAACTCTTTGAATGAGAAGGTGTGTCCAAACTTTTGGTCTGTACTGTATATAACAGAGAAAAATGGCTGCACCGGCAAATGTTAGAAAAAATGGGTGCACGCTCCTAAGGGAATAGGCTTCTTACCCCAATGAATAGTCCAGAAAATGAACGGCACTCCAGTAGATTAAGAACAAATGACTCCTTTAATCACCCGTGCGGTGCAACGTTTCGGCTCAGTACTAGAGCCTTTTTCAAGCAGAGAACTCATACAAATGGTGACATATATATAGGTGAAACAATCAGTATACAAGTCATGTGACCACAAATCCATCCGGTAGGTGTGTTACAAAATGATACAATAAAAAAAATGATACCGTGAAAAAAATGCAATATTAAGTAAGGACGTGGTCATACATATCGATCGTGATGCATGATGTACTAATCTTGTGATAAAAATATATTATTCATATACAAAAACTGACCATGTCAAGTGATAAGTGATGATCTAAAATACAGGGGGAGGAGCAAAAGAAAAGGTAGCGCAGACATACCAATCGGGTAAGGCGCACAATCCATGCGGCATCACGGCGTTGTGTATATTACACTGCGCCTGCTCAGAGTAACGCCAATCGGGAAGCTCATGCAGCCGCGGACGTCATGCGGCATAGGCACTTGCCGACGCATGCACGTTCCCCAGCTACCGCACCACCAAACAGCCTCGGTGTGTTTTCCACTAACTAAGATGGCGCGTGTGTGCCTGAAGCATACTGGGCACGCGCAGAATATTCAACACACCGAGGCTGCTTAGTGGTGCGCTAGCTGGGGAACGTGCATGCGTCGGCAAGTGCCTATGACGCATGACGTCCGCGGCTGCATGAGCTTCCCGATTGGCGTATCCTACCATATCCAGCTGCTGTTTCCTGAAGCATACAACAAATTTATATATATTGCCCTCCCACTAAAAGGTGGTACTCCCTTTGCTCTTTCATTGAATCGTGTTTCCTCGGGACAGATGGTACTCCCATTAAAAGGAGCAGTGCCAGTGATGCTTCAGGGTATGCTTGCTATCCAGAGCACCTTCATATATCCCAGAGAAGCCACTGCCTGCAGGGATGGAGACAGCAGAGAGGGGTGGCCGCAGTCTGCCCGCACACCGCTAACAAAATATCGGTCCATTTATTGTAACCACAGAAAAATGTTAAATTAATCGTATTTTGATTTAAGCTAGGGCTCCACGGTGATGGTGCCATGCGACAAAGTCGCGAGACATCTCATGTAATGTATTTTAATGGTGTCACCATGCAACATGCTGTGACTGCGATGAGAATTTCAAAAAATCCAAGTGGCCGTGTAGCCCTAACTTTAAGGCAATATCAATTCAGTCTTATGTGCAGTTTTTTGGTGCTGATTTTTTTTTTTTTTTTTTTTTACTGAAATCCAGGAGAATGGCTTATGCTTCTCCTTCCCGTTGAATCCACTTCCAGCCTAATAGGAATGTTATGTTTATCTAGTTTGGGGGGAAAAATGCAGTTTCTAATTTTTATCTTAACAGAAAATCCCAGCAAGAATTCAGAGGAAACATTTTTTTCAGATGAAGATATCCTTCAGCGGTCTTCAGAAAAAAACATCATTACCCTTAATGTACATCCAGGACTTCACAGTACAGATATATCCTATAATCCTCCAAATCATGAGGGACCTTCTCCTGACCAATCACAGATTGTTACCGCAAGTACAAGTCAGAAAGGGGGTGAAAGGTATCATTGTGGTAAAGAGTTCACAGAAAGCTCAGGTCTTTTTACACACAGAGGAATTCACACATTAGAGAAGCCATATTCATGTTCAGAATGTAGGAAATGTTTTAAATATAAATCTTATCTTTGTGCACACAAGAGAATTCACACAGGAAAGAACCCATATTCATGTTCAGAATGTGGGAAGTGTTTTCCCAAAAAATCTAATCTTGTTACACATCAGAAAATTCACACAGGAGAGAAGCCGTATTTATGTTCAGAATGTGGTAAATGTTTTACATGGCAATCAGGTCTTATTGCACATAAGAAAATTCACACAGGAGAAAAGCCTTATTCATGTTCAGAATGTGAGAAATGTTTTAAATATAAATCTTTTCTTGTTATACATGAAAGGTGCCATACAGGAGAGAAGCCACATTCATGTTCAGAATGTGGGAAATGTTTTACACAAAAATCATATCTTTCTAAACACGAGAGAATTCACACAGGAGAGAAACCATATTCATGTTCAGAATGTGGGAAGTGTTTTCAAAATAGATCAAATTTTGTTGCACATCAGAAATTGCACATAGGAGAGAAGCCATATTCATGTTCAGAATGTGGGAAATGTTTTACACAAAAATCATATCTTTCTAAACACGAGAAAATTCACACAGGAGAGAAACCATATTCATGTTCAGAATGTGGAAAGTGTTTTCCAAATAGTTCAAATCTTATTACACATAAGAAAATTCACAAAGTAGAGAAGCCGTATTCATGTTCAGAATGTGGTAAATGTTTTGCATGGAAATGCTATCTGGTTTCACATCTGAAAATTCACACAGGAGAGAAGCCTTATTCATGTTTAGAATGTGGGAAAAGTTATAAACAAAAATCAGATCTTGTTAAACATGAGAGCATTCACACAGGAGAGAAGCCATATTCATGTTAAGAATGTGGGAAATGTTTTACACTAAAATCATATTTTGTTAAACATAAGATAATTCACACAGGGGAGTAGCCATATTCATGTTCAGAATGTATGAAATGTTTTAAAGATAAATCAGATCTTGTTACACATGAGAAAATTCACATAGGAGAGAAACATTTTCACATAATTAGGTTATTCGTGGAACTTAACCACTGCCTAATTTTTCAAATCTGACATCTTTATGTGGTAATAACTTAGGAACACTTTTACTCATCCAGGCCATTCAGAGATTGTTTTCTTATGACACATTGTGCTTCATGTTAATGGCAAATTTGAGTAAATATGTTTAATTTATTTCTTTATTTATAAAAAATAATACAAAAGTTAACGATTTTTTTAAAAAAATTACGTTTTCTACATTGTGATGTCTCATATAATATTCATTAATTAACATTCACCATATAACTTCTTTATGTGGGCATCATTTTGGTAATGTAATCTTATAATTTTTAGGAGGTTTAGAATTTTTGAAGCAATTTTTAAGAAAATCAAAAAAGTCTACTTTGTGGGGCTTACATAGTGGAAACCTCCCATAAATGACCCCATTGTAGAAACTACACCTCTCAAGTTACTCAAAACAGATTTTACAAACTTTGTTAACCATTTAGGTGTTCCACAAGAATTAAAGGAAAATGGAGATGAAATTTATAAATTTCCCTTTTTTGGCAGATTTTCCATTTTATTCCATTTTTTCTTTAACACATCGAGAGTAACAGCCAAACAAAACTTAATATTTATTACACTGATTCTGCGGTTTACATAAAACACCCTACATTTGGTCGTAAACTGATGTAAGGGCACACGGCAGGACGCAGAATAAACGGGGCACCATATGGTTATTTGGAAGGCAGATTTTGCTGGACTGGTTTTTAGATGCCATGTCCCATTTGAAGCCCCCCTGATGCACGCTTACAGTAGAAACTCCCAAAAAATGACCCCATTTTGGAATCTAGGGGATTTTCTTGGTACTATTTTGGGGTACATATGATTTTTTATTCCTCTATATATTACATTTTTTGTGAGACAAGGTAACCAAAAAATGTCTGTTTTGGCACTGTGTTTATGTTATACAACACTCATCTGACAGGGTAGATCATGTGCTATTTTTATAGAGCAGTTTGTTACAGACACAATGATATCAAATATGACTACTTTGTTGGTTTCAGTTTTACATAATAAAGCATATTTGAAAAAAAAATTATGTTTTTGTGTCTCCATTTTCTGAACGCCATATTTTTTTTTAATTTTTCTGCCGATCGTCTTGTACAGGGTCTCGTTTTTTGCAGGAAGAGTTGACATTTTTATTGGTACCATTTTAGGGTACATACGATTTTTTGATCATTCATTATTAGGCCCCTTTCACATGAGCGAGTTTTCCGCGCTGTTGCATTGCGTGATGTGAACACACAGCACCCGCACTGAATCCTCCTGACCGATTCATTTCAATGGGTCTGTGTACATGAGCTTTTTTTTTTCACGCATCAGTTCTGTGTTGCGTGAAAATCGCAGCACGTTCTATATTCTGCGTTTTTCACACAGCCCTTGCCCCATAGAAGTGAATGTGGCCGTGTGAAAAACGCATTCCATCCGCAAGCAGGTGCGGATGCAATGTGTTTTTCACTGATGGTTGCTAAGAGATGCTGTTTGTAAACATTCCGTTTTTATCACGCGCGTTTATTTATAGGTGTTCCATAAGTTTGGTTATTTTTTCCACGCCTAGGGGCGGAGTTTTTCTTCTGGGTTTAGTCTATTTAAGGAAGCATTGTGCGCACATGCTTCACAGCTAGCTCCCAGAGTCCCTTATAAGCTGCAATTTTTTCTGCTTATAGGTGCCTTTGTTCTTGAATAACCTTTCTTCTGCTACCTCCGGTGTGCCTCTTACCTTTCTGCTTAGTAATGTTTGTTTTAATATACAAATATCGTCTTGTCTTTTCCTCCCGCAGTGATGTCTTCTCCGCGGGATCCTGATAGCAGAAAGTCGGTTTCCAAGAGGAAGCATTTATCTTGCTATGATTGTAGCACTCCTTTGGAGGATTGCTATCCCTACTCTAGGTGTGACAGCTGCCGTCCGAGGGTCCAACCTTCTGGTGAACCTACCATGCAGGATATGTATTCATGGGTGAAAAGCTATTTGGATGGATCCCTCAGGGGAGTCATGAACTTGATTGAAGAGAGGCGTCCTGCTCATCCTGCTCCTGTCCAGACGCCTATGGAGACCTCCTGCTCCAGAGGAGAGACCCTCTGTGGTCTCTTTAGTTTCTTCCTCCTCCTCAGAGGAGGAGCTTACCTCGTGTTTTTTTCCTCCAGAAAAAACACAGAGACTACTCAAGTCCATCAAGTCGGGGGACCATGATGTTGACCCGGGGGAGCCTTCTGATCCCGCTATTCGGGCACCACATGTCTTTAAAGCAGATGAGACCCTCCTCTCTGTCATGCATACAGAGTGGAAGAAACCTGAGAAAGGTCCGGTTCTAACAAAAAAAATTAGAACCATGTTCCCTATGGCTACAGAGCGATCTGTGTCTGTAGGGGAGAGAGTACTGTGAGCTTCAGGAACGGTACAAGGTGAGTAGGTGCTGTTTATTTTTTTAATTTTTTTAACAGAAGGCATTTCTACCATGGTGGGGGCACAGAGGGTATTTCTACCATGGATGGGGGGCACAGAGGGCAACATTACTACAAAGGGGGCACAGAGGGCACTATTACTACAATGGGGGTACAGAGGGCATTACTACTACAAAGGGGCACAGAGGGCAACACTCCTACAAAGGAGGGACAAAGGGCCATACTACTACAAAGGGGCACAGAGGGCAATACTACTACAAAGGGACATTACTAGTATTAGGGGGCACAATGGGCATTACTACTATGGAGGGGGCACAATGGGCATTACTACTATAAATGGGATACAATGGGCATTATAGCTATGAAGAGGGCACAATGGGCATTACTACTATTAAGGGGGCACAATGGGCCTTACTACTATGAAGATGCACAATGGGAATTACTGCTATGAAAGGAGCACAGATGTTATTACTACTGTGAAGGAGGCACAGAGAGCATTACTCTTGTAAAGTGGGTGGGAATAACTGTTATGGGGCACTGAGTGGGCATTATTACTATGAAGGGGCACAGAGGGCATTATTACTGTTATGGGGCACAGTGCAGGCATAACTACTCTGAAGGGGCACAGAGAGGGCATTACAACTGTGAAGGGGGCACAGATAGGGCATTACTACTTTGAAATGGGCACAGAGAGGGCATAACTACTGTGAGGGAGGCACAAAGAGGACATTACAACTGTGAAGGGGGCACGATGAAGGGATAAGTACTTTAAAGGGGCACAATGTGGGCATTACAACTAAAGTTGTACAGTAAAGGCATAACTACCTTGAAGGGGCACAATATGGGCATAACTACCATGAGAGGGCACATATCTGGACAAAACTACTGTGTATAATTTTATTTAAGTATTGGTGGGGGGTGCCAGACAAAGGACCCACCCCGGGTGCCAAACACCCTAGGCACGCCACTGCAAGTCCTTATATATAATAGTCAGGAATAGATGCTGGGAGCTGTAAATCACTTTCGATGATGAGGACTTGTATAGTACTCAAATGTGCCTGAAATATAAAATGTCCAATGGAGCATCTCATCCTGACACAGACAGGGGGCAGTACTGAACATGTAGTGCCACAGAGGAGCTACTAGACAACTGTAGTGTCCCACTACGTAAAGGTGGGCACTACTAAGGGTTATGTTGCTCCCACCTCCTGTGGGAGAATGGTATTTTGTATTGCATTGTAATGTGTAATGCCATGTTAATTCCTGTGTACCAGGCCTGTTAGGGGTGTAGTTTCTCCTCCCAAGCTGTATAGGGAGCTAGGGAACCCCCTATTATATATAGTTAGGCCCAGACAGGAAAGAGTTAGTTCAGTCTAATCCAGGAGGCTAAGTAGCTCAGTCTAGCCTGCCTGAAGGCCCCGAGCCAGAGAAGCTCAGAAGTTAATCCAGGGGAAGAAGTTGCCTCCTGAAGATATCTAGTACCTTTAAAAGTACAGTGCAGAGCCACTTTTATCCAGCCAAGTAGAAAGCTGAAGGGCAGAAGGATATTTACCGCAAGAGGATATATACCAGAGGAGGGTTTCCCTACCCAAGGATAAAGCCAGCAATAGGGCATACGGGCCTTGGTGAAAGCCAGACATGATCTGAGGAATGTGCAGCCTGATCTGTAAGTGTTATTCCCTCTGAGTATCTTGCAAAGACTTTGCCTGCCATTTATGTGAAGCCTGCCTGTTACCAACCTTTTACATATGGAACTAATTGGAGACTGTTCAGTAAAAGAAGTTCTGGTTCACTGCAACTGTGTTGGGGGGTATATAAAAACTGTGAGTACCAAGAGAATCCCTCGGTCTATTAACTACCCCTGTGACCTCACATTCGCTCACTCTGCAGGGCTGCGTACTGCACAACCAATAAAGGTGTTTACCAGTCTGAGTGTGAGGCATTATAGTTTCAGCACACAGTGGCCCAGGAAAGACCATTGTATTTTGAAGGATCACAGTATAGCAAACGGCACAGAACATCAACAGAGGCTGCATTAGTAGGCTCGTTGGTCAGCAGAAAGTGGCCAGTCGCTATCATCTTCATCCAAACAGTATTTACAGATAAAATAAACTCTTCTATTTGCTCCACGACATTGTTACTGACAGACATTGTCTTCTTGGCTCATATTATACTTTCTCCTCACGCTGTGACCTTCATTGCTCCTACAGACTAACCCTCGTGTGCGGAGACAGTGATATTGGTGGCATGATGACTATATCACTGATTTATCTGACCGGTCGATCTGTGAAAATTAACCCCATACATACATTCCTGCGGTTTAATGGTAAACCTATCTATATACTGGAGCTGAGTGATATATTGGTGGTGGGAATCGCTTGTGATATCACATCTGTTAATTAACCCCCGAATAATGCCAATATAAATTCAGTGACCAAGTGATGCTCATATATGTGTTTCATATGTATCCTCACTCCATCTTTATTACCTGCAGAACATAAATAGAGACATGTGGATAAATTGCTAGTATTTTGTATCGGATAAGTACTGGCTGGTAGGTCACCCACTTATTTTGGGTTCTGCTTGTTCATGCATTTTGTTTTTAATTTTTATCATGATTAAAAAAAAAAAAATATTCCCATGAAACATTATATCAGGCTTTCTCAATATAACACCAAACCATAGCTGTGAGGATAATAAAAGTATAACAATATATTTTAGAGGAGGAGCAGTCATCCAAACTCTCCTCTTTGACTGAAAGCCTAATTTCAGCAGTTAGTGACACCCTACAAGTCAAGAAACTGGAATCCTCTTCCTCCCAAGAAGACTTTTGGTACATCAGTGGCTTGTGCCCACCGCTACTTCAGATGGGCATAGGCATAGCTCGACTCATCTGTGTCTGTTACAGATCCAGTGCTCTAGCTGTTGGCCATGGTATTGATGTCTTGTTTGTCTTTTGGGGATATTCTTCATCAAAACTCATGACATTCTGCAGAATTGCAAGGGTTAACCCTCCTTTTGTTCTGTGTGCAGCAACTAGGCTGTTTCTAATATGTAATCAGTTTCTGCTATATATGCTGGTTTTCTCATTCTCTGCCTATAATTTGCTTGTCTGCCCATGTACCGACTTTTGCCTGTTTCCTAGATTCTGAACCTCTGCCGCCTTACCTGACCAGTGACTGATTACCGTACTGATCCTGTGCTGCTTGCCCTGCCCTTTGGACTGTTTCACAGATTTGCACAAACTCTGCCTGTCCTGATCTCAGCCTGTTAATGACTATGGTTGTGCCTGATACATCGGTGCCCTGCACCAGTGTTTCCGACTTTTTGGGGTCATCTTTCAACCACACCGGGACTACTAGCAGCCTGATGGCTTCCCTGCAGAAAAAGTCCCGATACCTATAAAGAGTTTAAAGGGTGAATAGTTCGGAACTGCCAGGATAATAGTAGTGAATTCCAGAGGTGCGACCTGCATCTATCTGACATTTGTGGCATATTCTAGCAATATGCCATCAAAGGTTTAGATGGGACAACTCCTTTAAGACTCTGTTTCTTCCAGAAAAGAAGTAATACATTATCAACCTTCCAGACCACTTTATTCCTCCACACCAAACACAAGAGTGAAGGGAAAATGTACTAGGCGTGGAAACTAGGGAAAGGGGAAAGGTCACCACCTACTGAATCCCTAAACTGAACCCTGATTACTATCAGTATGAACAGACCTCGATGGTAGGAACGTTCATACACTGGAACCTAGAGCCCTATCTGACCCTAAAGGGCCCTAGAAATAGTGTTAGGACAAGAGATGACCTGTTCCTTCCCAGCTGACGGAACAGGAGACTCCCTCAGGCCTAATACCAAAAGATAGGTGTATACAACAAAATAGGGAAAAGACACTTAACTCCAAAGTACGTGGACGAGCAGGAACTCAGAGGAGAACCAGACACCAGCACTTCCACAACCAGAAAGGAGCTATTAACCACATAGCATGATTGGTGAGACCAGATTAAATTTGAGGAGTTGGATTGACCACTTAAGCTACACCTGAGACAAGAGGTGTGGTCATAACCAGCGACAACACAGAAACAAGTAAAACCAAAGAGGCTGTCAGATCACATCACGTGCAGCCAGTCTCTTAGATCTTCTGACCCCTGTCACAGGAAAGACTGTGACAATTCCAGGCTAAATAAAGCTTTTGACATCTGGATAGATTTAGGAAATGAAGATTATGTTTCTCATTAGATTCAGGAAAGATCTAGAGAAAAAGGAAAAATACAATACCAAGGATCAGGTTAGAGACTAAGTACATGCATCTATGTTGAGAATACCCTTAGTCCACCTTCACTCATGACTGAGGAACACTGAGAGGCTCCAGTTCCATGGAAACACTGAGGAGAAGGCAAAGGAAAGGAAATGTAGTCTTCCTGTCCCAGCCTGGTTGGGGGAAAGTCTCTCTCATGTTAATGCCATTGTGAAGGACTAAACGGAAAATATTTGGTTCGAGATAGAGGACAGTCATTGGTGTTTTGTAATAGAGCAGGATGATATCACTGGATAAAGTGTCTAGTTTGGTGTCATCAGCATTGAGATGGTACTGAAAACCAAATCTGCTGATGGTCTGTCTGATACAGGATGTAGAGAGAAAAGAGATAAGATTTCTAAATTTATAGTGGTGTTTATAGTAGTGTGTACTTACATCTATGGCTAATTAACCTTGTTTAGGGTACTGTCACAGATGATGTTGTAGATAGCTGGAAGTTATAAATAAACATCTGACTGGCTTGATCCCAAACTAAGTAGCATATACCGTATTTTTCGCTTTATAGGACGCACCTGATGATAAGACGCACCTAGGTTTTTGAGGAGGAAAATAAGAAAAAAATATTTTGAACCAAAAGGTGTGCTTTTGGTAGCTTTTGAACTAAAGGTGGTCTGTGGATGATGTACTGTTATGGGGATCTGGGGATGACGCACTGTTATGGGGATCTGTGGATGACACTGTTATGGGGATCTGTGGATGACGCACTGTTATGGGGGGACCTGTGGATGGCGCACTGTTATGGGGGGATCTGTGGATGACGCACTGTTATGGGGGGATCTGTGGATGACGCACTGTTATGGGGGGATCTGTGGATGACGCACTGTTATGGGGGGATCTGTGGATGATGCACTGTTATGGGGGATCTGTAGATTACACTGAGGGGGGATCTGTGCATGACACTGAGGGGGGATCTGTGCATGACACTGAGGGGGGATCTGTGGATGACACTTATGTCATCCACAGATCCCCCTAAGTGTCATCTACAGATCCCCCATCAGATGCATCAGTGTGGAGGGAGGAGGCGGAGACACTCATGGCGGGGCCCAGTGCAGTGACTCTACTCTAATACACCGGGCCCCACAACTGTTAAACATTCAATCTGATATATATCTAATAGTATATGCTCTGTACGGCTCTTAATGTAGTACCGTAAGTATAGCGCAGACCGGCATCTCCATCGGTCATGCGCCACCTGCCGCAGCTCCCTCCTCATGCGCCGTCTGCTCCAGCTCCCTCTGTCATGCGCCGCCTGCCCCAGCTCCCTCCTCATGCGCTGCCTGCCTGCTTATCTCACTTTATGAATGAACAGGCAGGCGGCGCATGACAGAGGGAGCTGGGGCAGGCGGCGCATGACAGAGGGAGCTGGAGCAGACGGCGCATGAGGAAGGAGGTGCGGCAAGCGGAGGATGACCGAGGGAGATGCCGGTCTGCGCTATACTTACGGTACTACAGTAAGAGCCGTACAGAGCATATACTATTAGATATAGATCAGATTGAATGTTTAACAGTTGCGGGGCCCGGTGTATTAGAGTAGAGTCACTGCACCGGGCCCCGCCATGAGTGTCTCCGCCTCCTCCCTCCACACTGTCACTGATACTTCGCTGGCCGCGCTGTGCAGCATAGCGGCCAGCGAAGTATTCGCTTTATAAGACGCACGGCCATTTCCCCCCCCCAGCGAAAAATACGGTAGGTGACCCCTATAAAACCCTAAGAGCTCACCCTGACTGCTAAGCACATACCTGGTACCTAGACTGTGTGACACCTGAAAACCCTATAATAGTGAGGGGACACGACCACCGGCTCCCTGCACTTCATACGGAGGGAGTCAGGGTAACCTAGAATCAAGCCAGCAAGGAAACACAATACATGAAAGGACTTATCTGAACAAGCAGTAGCAGAAGCCTCCAGCAGTGAACACTTCAATCCAGGAAGTAGTATAAACCGCAAAGTGAGGCAGTATGGGAGGGAATATAAAGGAAAGAGGATTAGTCTAAATAGGTGACACCTGGGAGAAGAAAATGAGATGAGAAAGTGAAACCAAAATAAAGAACATCATGCAAGAGGTAGAGAAGGACGTCTGTCAGACCTTTTCACAGAAGTGGCGGTGACAGTACCCCTCCCTCTACGGGTGGACTCCGGACACTCAGAACCCACCTTCTCAGGATGAGACCTATGGAAAGCCTTGTTGAGACGAGTGGCCTTAATGTCCGCCACTGGGACCCACATCCTCTCCTCAGGACCATAACCCTCCCAATGAACAAGGTACTGGAGAGAACCGCAGACAATGCGAGAATCCACAATCCTAGAGACCTGGAATTCAAGATTACCATTAACAAAAATCGGAAGAGGAGGCAAAGAGGAGGGTACAGTGGGTTGGACATAAGGTTTTAATAGGGACCTGTGAAAAACATTATGGATCTTCGAGTCTGAGGAAGATCAAGATGGAAGGCAACGGGATTGATGACGGACAAGATCTTTTAAGGCCCAATAAACTTAGGACCCAACTTCCAGGAGGGAACCTTCAGTTTGATATTCTTTGTAGACAACCACACCAGATCACCCACACTCAGGTCCGGACCAGGCACACGTCTCTTATCCGCCACACGCTTATATCTCTCACTCATCCTCTTCAGATTGTCATTTATTTGGCAAAAAATTCAGGGTAAAGACGAGGAAAATCTCTCCTCATCAGGTAAACCAGAAGACCCCTCTCCTGAGAATCTCCCTGTGGATGAAACCCATATGCACCAAAAAATGGTGACTTATCAGAGGACTCCTGGCGACGGTAATTTAAAGCAAACTCAGCAAGGGACAAAAAAGAATACCAATCCTCCTGATTCTCCGCCACAAAACAGCGCAGATATGTCTCCAGATTCTGATTGACGCGTTCAGTCTGACCATTCGACTGTGGATAAAAGGCAGAAGAAAATGACAACTGAATCCCCAAGCGAGAACAGAAGGCCTTCCAGAATCTGGAAACAAATTGCGTACCCCTATCAGAAACAATGTCTGAAGGAATGCCATGCAATTTAACAATGTGATCAATAAACGCTTGCGCCAACGTCTTAGCATTGGGTAACCCAGGAAGGGGAATGAAATGCGCCATTTTGCTAAAACAGTCCACTACCACCAGAATCACAGTCTTCCTCGAGGAACGAGGCAGGTCCGTAATGAAGTCCATGGACAGATGCGTCCAAGGACGGGAAGGAATGGGTAACGGGAGGAGAGAACCCAATGGCCGTGAATGAGGGACCTTGGCACGAGCGCAGGTCCTGCAGGCTGCCACAAAACCCTCAACCGTCTTACAAAGAGTCGGCCACCAGAATCTCCAAGCAATGAGATCCACTGTGGCTCTACTCCCTGGGTGCCCAGCAAGGACAGTATCGTGGTGCTCCTTAAAAACCTTGTTTCGTAAAGCGAGAGGCACAAACAACCTCCCAGAAGGACAAATATCAGGAGCCTCTGCCTGGGCTGCCTGAACCTCTGCCTCCAAATCAGGATAAAGAGCAGAGACGACCACCCCTTCAGCCAAAATGGGACCTGGGTCTTCAAAGTTCCCCCTCCCGGACAACAACGTGACAGGGCATCCGCCTTCACATTGTTAACACCACGGCGGAACGTGACAGCAAAATTAAACCTAGAAAAGAACAAAGACCATCTGGCCTGTCTCGGGTTCAGATGCTTTTATTTACAAATGCCTATGCAGGCGTTGAACCTATCTTGCCCCAGGTGCTGTAATATGAACCAATCCCCAGGGCAGATTAATTCTGCACCAATACCTGGGAACCCCCCCCCCCCCCTCCCTCCTTTAGACCATGGTGCCGAGGCACTGTGTAGGTATGGTGCCAGAACTATGGATGCTGATGTTATAGCATTTGAGTAATGCTGTAATATGGTATTTATTCTATGGTAGTTTGACTCTGCATCGTCATCCCATGCAGCCCCCTTAATTCAAATAGTTGAGGCACCACAGGCGACACTGTGCCAAAATTACAGTTGCCCATTAGATATAGTATTCCAGTAGAGAGTGACACATGGTTAATAATGACTAGCATGTCAATTATGCAGCATTATACAGTATATACAATTCATTAATTGGGGTATCAGGGTTTAGAGCCCCCTTTAGTTTTGACACTCATTTATCTATAAGTATAATACTATTTTCATATATCAAAGTTCATTCACCTATTTTTATACCACAAGCTACACTCCTCTCTCTCTCTCTATATATATATATATATATATATATATATATATATATGTATATACACCATCACTAGTCTCACTAACCACAGTAAATTCTGTGGTGCAAAGATGACATCCTCCATGGGTGTTCAGCTCTAAGTGCTTGCGCAGCCACAGTGCGCGCAGTATTCTTCTCGTTCAGAATTAAAGTTTGCGCGCATGCGCAGTTCAATCTAATGAGCCTTTACGTTCTAAGTGTTTGCGCAGCCGCTGTGCGCGCAGCACTCTCTCTGTTGAGAATCTAAGTCTGTGCACATGCGCAGATCATTTAAACGAGCCTGAATGCTCTAAGTGTTGGCACAGCTACCGGAAGGGCAGGACATCACTGATGACGTTCTAGGGAGGCGACATGGGTGATGACGGCGCGCTAGGGATGACAGTGCAGGTAGATGGAGCAGTTTGGTGGATTACTCTGTCATGGGGGTGTGGTTACAGAAGCGGCCAGATGACAGGCATTCAGTCACACATTACATTGGGTGCGGAGCCTGTCAATCACAATACCACCTATATTAACCTCTAGTCTGATAGGGTACTCATTGCTGCCAGTTATCTGGTGAAACATGTTGGGGGGCAGATTTAGTTTTTAAATCAGCGATTCACTCCACTGTCAATTAGCTAGTAGTAGTCCGGCTGGCCTACTTACCAAAGCTAGAGTAGTTTAGCAGTGAGACAGGGCATCAAAACCGTGAATGTTCCGTATGCAGTGTGCACCATTAAAGGGATAGATCAGTTAGCGTATGGTACTACCCATGTGCTGTATATATAGTGGGATGAATGAATTCAGTTCCCACAACTCAGCCCAATTGTAGGTGTAACTGCAAGCGGTATGAAGGCAGTAAACTGCCTGTAAGTGACAGGGGTGAGAGTTAGTGCACGTGCTCTCCCTCTTGACCAATGATCAATATTTTACTGTACAGAGGAGTGGTTACTGTATTTTTAACCTTTTTTTCCCTTTGGTTTGTTAATTAAAATAAAATAAAGGTTCAAATCACGTATTTTAACTCAAATAATAATAAAAGTGAAGTATTAAAATTTTCACCTGGGGCAAGATAGGTTCAACGCCTGCATAGGCATTTGTAAATAAATTATTTGATAAACCTTACCCAGGGTAGGTCCCGATATGAATAATAATTGATATGGAAATATACTAAGTAACAAGACTCCTTCCTCAGTGGTCCCAAAAACGAACTCCGAAACGCGTCTGGTGTACACAAGTCTCTAAGCTAAGAAGAAAACCGCAGCATACCTTCTGCGCATCGTCTTGGGATTCTTACAAACATCCGAATATTTCCAGCAAAGAAACGAAAGTCCAGCCTTGTCCTGCATACAAAAAGACACAAAGGTACGACGAATCCATAGCGGGTCCAACTACCCATTGACCCCGGCGTCAAAGCGGACTGTTTCCTTGTTCAAAAAGCCATTTTTCAACTCACTATAAAGCTGTTTGGAGGTAAGACCACATGTGCTGATAATAAGTGGGACGCCAAGCACAGCAAGACGAACACCCCATCGCTGCTAAAAAGTGAGTAATTTTGTAACAATCAGCTACAGTGTAACAGCAAGACTGTATCTGTGAAATCAAAGTTACAGCGGTGCAAAACCACATACCCCAATCAAGAGGCTATCATACTTGTTTTGTAATCCCCATAGTGGAACTTATTACACCGAACAAACCGCAGAGATACCGCAGACTATCAAAGAGATTGCATTCACTAACCTAGTGGCCGAACAACTTGAAATAGGCATTAAATCTAAGACTGCAGTCTGCGACCTAACCACGAAACAATTCTTAGTGTGTTTTATGTGAAATCATTTTTAACATTATTTTAGTGTGATTGATTAGGTACCTATGTGTTATATATTATAAATAAATCTTAATATATTGGCTAGAGTTTTGTGTGAATCCACATGTAGGTGTGCCCACCCTACTCTCTTGTATAGTTTCATTTTCTTTAAAGGTTGGGGTTACCTTTTAGGGGGAGCACCCATTCCCTGCAATTGGAGGGTGAGCCATTCCAATATATCCAATAATTGATATGGGTTCAGACGCTTGGCTGATTCCAAGTAGGCCAGATTCTTATGGTCGGTAAACACGGTAATAGTGTGTCTGGCTCCCTCTGGCCAATGGCGCCATTCCTCAAACGCTAATTTGATGGCCAACAACTCCCCATCTCCCACATCATAATTTCTCTCTGCAGAGGAGAGTTTCCTTGAGAAAAAGGCACACGGATGCCATTTGGCAGGAGAGGGACCCTGAGACAAGACCGCACCCACACCCACTTCAGAAGCGTCTACCTCAACAATAAAAGGTAGAGAGACATCAGGTTGTACCAAAATGGGAGCGGAAGCAAAACTCTCTTTGATACTAGAAAAGGCCTTAAGCGCATCTACCGACCAGGAGGAAAAATCTGCCCCCTTTTTAGTCATATCAGTGAGTGGCTTAACAACAGAGGAATAATTCAAAATGAACTTTCTGTAATAATTGGCAAAACCCAAAAACCGCATCAGCGCCTTCTGATTCTCAGGAAGCTCCCAATCAAGCACAGCGCGGACCTTTTCAGGGTCCATGCGAAAACCAGAAGCGGAGAGAAGAAAACCAAGAAATTGAATCTCCGGAACCGCAAACACACATTTTTCCAGTTTAGATTACAATTTATTCTCCCACACAATCAGCAAGACCTGACGTAGGTGGTCCCGATGAGTTTTGAAAACAGGAGAAAAAATCTAAATGTCATCTAGATACACCAGTACAAATTTCCCCATTAAATGATAAAAAAAAATGCTGTTCACAAAATGTTAGAAGGCCGGAGCTTTCATCAAACCAAAGGGCATAACCAAATTCTCGAAATGACCCTCAGGAGTATTGAAGGCCGTCTTCCAATCGTCCCCTTCCCTGACCCTGACCAGGTTGTATGCCCCTCTTAAATCCAACTTAGAAAAAACTTTAGCCCCAACAATCTGGTTAAACAGGTCCGGGATTAGAGGAAGCGGATATGGGTCACGAATTGTGATACTGTTCAGCTCCCTGAAATCCAGACAAGGTCTTAAAGAACCAACTTTTTTCTTAACAAAAAAAAAAACTGCTGCAACAGGTGACTTTGAGGGCCGTATGTGTCCCTTTCTCAGGCTCTCAGAGATATAAGCACGCATAGCAACTCTTTCAGGTTGGGAGAGATTGTATAAACGTGATTTGGGCAGCTTGGCACCTGGGATGAGATTAATAGGGCAATTGTACTCCCGGTGAGGGGGCAACTCCTGGACACCACTCTCGGAAAACACATCCGAAAATTCAGAGAGAAAAGATGGTACAGTCTTGGTAGAAACCTCTGAAAGATGCGCCATGAGGCAATTCTCTCTGCAAAACTCACTCCAACCATTTATTTGCCTCGCTTGCCAATCAATGGTGGGGTTATGTTTACTGAGCCAGGGTAGCCCCAACACTAGAGGAGTAGGTAATCCGCTTAAGACGAAACATGACATATCCTCAACATGAGCGTCACCCACAGTCAAACGGATATTGTGAACTATGCCCTTTAACGATCTTTGAGAAAGTGGAGCGGAATCGATAGCAAAAACAGGTATATCCTTTTCCAAACTGCACACCTGGAAACCATGCATTGTTGCAAATTGATTATCAATGAGATTGACAGCTGCTCCACTATCTACAAAAATCTCACAATGTTCTTGCTGTCTAGCACCACCCTGGCAGGTAGGAGAAAACGGGAACTACAAGCAAACTGCAAACCTTCAATTTCCGCATCAACCTTGCCAATAGTAGGAAATGGAAAGTTTTTAGAGGGTTTTTTTTATTTTTTGTTTCTTTTTTATTACCCTCAGAAAACTCCATGAATCTCCTAGAGGGGCAAACATTAGTCAAATGATTTATACCCCCACAACAGAAACAAACCCTCCTCTGAGAGCTGAATCTTTTACTATCAGAGGCAAGCAAACCCAGCTGCATGGCCTCCTCCTCAGAGGGGATTGAGAGAAAATGAGACCCCTGCGTACTGAATGAGACAGCCCTACTGTCCTTGGGCTGAATATGAGAGGAAGGAGTGGTCTCTCCTCTCTCTCTAAGACGCCTGTCAATACGAACAGCTAGAGACATGGCAGACTCCAACGAGGCAGGTCTCTCATGAAAAGCAAATGCATCTTTCAATCCCTCCGAAAGACCATGGCAAAATTGACTTCGGAATGCAGCATTGTTCCAACCAGTATCAGCTGCCCATCTCAGAAAATCAGAACAGCATATCTCAGCGGACTGTTTACCCTGGCATAAAAGACGCAGTTTAGATTCAGCCAGAGCAATACGATCCCGGTCATCATATATCTGCCTCACGGCTACAAAAAATGTATCCACCGATGGGAGGGGCCGTGCCCCCATCGGCAGCGAAAAGGCCCAAGACTGAGCGTTATCCCTGAGCAGCGAGATGATGATCCCCACCCTCTGCTCCTCATCACCAGATGAATGGGGAAGTAGGCGAAAATGGAGTTTGCAAGCCTCTCAAAAGTGAACAGAATTCTCACTACCCCCGGAGAACATATCCGGAAGCGAGATCTTAGGCTCGGAACAAACTCCATAAACGCAAGCAGAACCGGTCACCTGAAACTGAGACACAGTTTTACGGAGATCTGCTACCTTCAGTAAAAGACCCTGCATGCGGTCAATCAAGGCTGAAACCGTATCCATGCTTAAGACGGTTATGGCGGTTTATAATGTCACGGATGATGTTGCAGATAGCTGGAAGTTATGAATAAACGTCCGACTGGCTTGATCCAAAACTAAGGAGCATATAGGTGACCCCTATAAAACCTATCACCCTGACTGCTAAGCACATACAAGGGTCTCAAAGGTAGACGATTGTATGCCCTGGTACCTAGACTGTGTGACACCTGAAAACCCTATAATAGTGAGGGGACACGACCACTGGCTCCCTGCACTTAATACGGAGGGAGTCAGGGTCACCTACAATCAAGCCAGCAAGGAAACACAATACATGAAAGGACTTATCTGAACAAGCAGTAGCAGAAGCCTCCAGCAGTGAACACTTCAATCCAGGAAGTAGTATAAACTGCAAAGTGAGGCAGTATGGGAGGGAATATAAAGGAAAGAGGATTAGTCTAAATAGGTGACACCTGGGAATAGAAAATGAGATGAGAAAGTGAAACCAAAACAAAGAACATCATGCAAGAGGTAGAGAAGGACGTCTGTCAGACCTCACAGAAGTGGCAGTGACAGGTACTTTCACACTTGCGGCAGGGCGGATCTGACAGGCTGTTCACCCTGTCGGATCCGTCCATCCGCTTTTTTGCCGGACCGCCGCTCCGTCCCTATTGACTATAATGGGGACAGGGCGGAGCTCTAGCGCAGTACGGCAGTTCGCGGTGAGAGGCCGCCGGACTAATAAGTCGGACATGCAGGACTTTTAGTCCGGCGGCCTTTCGCCGTGCACTGCCATACTGCGCCGAAGCTCCGCCCCGTCCCCATTATAGTCAATGGGGACGAAGCGGCGGTCCGGCGGCACTGCAAAATAGCGGAAGGACGGATCCGACAGGGTGAACAGCCTGTCGGATCTGTCCTGCCGCAAGTGTGAAAGTACCCTCACCAGCTGGCTTTAAAGGGGTTTTCCAGGACTTTAATATTGATAGCCTATTCCTAGGATACGGCGGTGCTTTGATTGGGTAGGAACAGTAGGGTTAAGTGCAGCGGCCCGGCTGTCAGTACTGACATTACAGCAGGGTGCCTGCCGATACACCAGCATCGGTGAAAACACAATGCTAACCGGGTGTTCACTCTCTGACCCCAACTACCCCCTGTGCTGCAGTGACAGGGGGCCAATGGCTGCTAATACAGCCTGATGCTTTAAACAGACGTATGAGCCTGCCAGCTACAGAAACCTATGAGACCCAGCCACCAGGGTAGGTCTCCTAAGCACACTGTCAGTATAATACTGACAGTGTAATGCAATACAATACAGTATGTATTGTAGTTCATTGTAGAGGAAATCAGACCCCCAAAATGTAAAGTCCCAAAAAGTGTTAAAAAAGTGAAGAAAAATAAAGTTTCAAGAAAAAAAAAATCTTCCCTTTCTCCTCTTTAAGCCATATACAATTAAAAAGATAGAATCCGTAACGACCAGCTCAATGCTCTACACCATCCGGTGAACGCCATAAAAAAACATTTTTTCATATTTCTTTCCCTGGCCTCACAAAAAGTATAATATCCAGCATTCAAAAAGTCACATGTACCTCAAAATGGTACCACACAAGACAATCGGCCAAAAAAATAAAAAGAGTATGGCTCTCAGAGAATGGTGACAAAAAGTAACCTTTTTTTTGGGGTTTTCAAAGATGCTTTTAGTGTTTAAAATAAAGTAAAAAAAAAAAAAAAAGACACATTAGGTACTAAAGTGTAATTTTTCATACTGTAAATTCTCTTTCCTTTAGTCCAAAGCAGCAGCACCCACAGGGATTTCTAATCCTCCTGAAACATAGGACAGGAGATGTAAATTAATCAATTAAATGCAGATCCTATAAGACTGCCTAACTTAGACCCTCCTATTGTTTAATTTTAAATGAAGTTCCAGTCATACAATAACCACTCAAGGTAAGTTTCAACAATCTTTTTATTGGGTGGGCAAATATGTGCTGCTGCTTTGGAGTAAAGGAAAGAGAAATTACAGTAAGAAAAATTACACTTTCCTTGTTGTCCCACGGGGATTTAGCAATTAATGCTACAGGGAGGGCTCTCCATTACACCATGGACTCTATTACCGCTCTGCCAAAAGACGTCTCTCCCGCTTGTCTCATATCCAGCCTGTAGTGCTTCACAAACGTATTGAACGAGCTCCATGACTCTGTTTTACACATCTGGTCCAGAACAGATTTCTTCTATAGGCTTGGGTATTTCCATGCCGTTCTGTTCATAGCAGATAGTGATAGCTTCTCTTATCCATCTAGATCAGGCATCCTCAAACTGCTGCCCTCCAGCTGTTGCAAAACTACAACTCCCAGCATGCCCGAACAGCCTACAGGTATCACCCTACAGCAGGCCATTGTGGGAGTTGTAGTTTTACAACAGCTAGAGGGCCGCAGTTTGAGGATGCCTGATCTGTATATTGAGGCTTTCGTTAGTTCTTCCCCTTTTTTCTTCCCTGAATGTGATACAAACAGGTGGTCTGTTTTCCTAAACCCACTTGTTCTTTGGACATGTATCTTTAAGGCTCTGCCAACATCCAGAGAGTGAAGTCTATAATCTTCCTCTGAAGACGAATCCGGGAAAAAAATTGGCAACTCAATCTGCTGATTTAGATTAGAAAAAGAAGGAACATTGGTTTGAAATGAAGGTAAAGTCCTCAGCAATACTCTGTCTTGAAGAAAGATTGTGTAAGACTCGGTACATGCCAGGGCCTGTATCTCACTCACCCGCTTGGCTGAAGTGATTGCCACTAAAAAACAGACCTTTATGGACCAAAACTTCATATCAGACTCCTGAAGTGGTTCAAAGGGAGCATTGTATAGCTGATCTAGAACCACGCAAAGGTCCCATTTCAGAATCGGGTCGATGACTTGCAGTCTAATCCCCCTTACAGCCTTGACAAACCTCTGGATTAGAGGCTCCTGGGACAATTTTCTCCCTAATGCAGCTGATGAGGCTGATATATCGACCTGAATCGTGCCAGGCCTTAAGCCTTTATAGAATCCCTGCTGCAGGAAATTCAGGATATCCTGGATTGTAGGAGATTGAGCTGCTACTCCATTCTTTCCGCACCAAAGATTAAAACACCTTCTTGATTGTTAGGTATACCTTATTTGTAGTGCATGCTCTGGATTGTATCAGGGCCTTCACTACCGCATCAGACAAGCTCTGTCCAGTTAAAAGGAGGCAGTCAACATCCAGGCCATCAATTGCAGGTGGCATAAATGTGGACAACATCTGTCGCCCTGAGTCACCAGGTCTGGAATCTGTGGGAGCTTCCAGAAGGTGTTCCTGCTCATCACCATTAGTGGGGAATACCATGCCCTTTTGGGCCAGTACAGACAGATAAGGATTGTCAAGACCTGGTCCCATCTGATCTCCTGGATGGGCGGAAAAATGTAGGCCACCGTGAAGTCCCAAAGAACTGAGAGGGCATCCAGAGCCCAGAGGTAGCCATTAAATCTATCTGGGGTCGAACCTAACACCTTGTGAGTTGCACAAATACTTCTGGGTGCAACGACCATTCTCCTGGGAGTGGCAAGTCACGGCTTAGTCTGTCGGTGACTGAATTGGTCCTCCCTCTGATGTGTACAGCTGACAGCTGTTAAATATTGGCCTCCGCCCATATGAAGATCCGCTCTGCCTCTTTGAGGAGGGATAAGAATCTGGTACCTCCCTGGCGATTTAAGTACGCAACGGTGGTCATGTTGTCCGATTTTATTTTTATGGCTTGACCATGGGGTGGAAATGCATTAGAGCATTGTAGACTGCTCTTATTTCTCTCTACTGGGGCCCAGGTTCCTTTCACCCTCTGCCCCTTCATGTGAGCACCCCAACCTATAGCCGAAGCGTCGGTCGCGAGCTCGGTCCATACAGGAAGGGCAAACGTCCTGCCATTGTTTAAAGCCATCCACCAACTTGCGTGATCTAGAGAATTGCTGCCTCGATCCCACTTCTGTAATATCTCCCACTGTAATTGTCTTGTGTGCCAAATTTCCCACGAAATCGCCTGGCTGGCAGCCATCATGAGACTGGGCGTCTTCATCATCTGACAAAGGGAAATCGGTCTGATCTGCCTCAATAATTGTATATTTTGGTGCAGAACATTCATCCTCTTCATTGGAAGGGAAACGGTAATTGCCTTGGTGTCCAGAATGAACCCTAAAAATTGCTTGACCGTGCTTGACCCCTTCACCAGCCAATCGTCCAAATATGGGATTACTGTTATCCCTAATTCTCTGAGACCTGCTACTACCGCTGCTATCACCTTCGTAAAAGTGAATGGGGCTGACGTAATCCCGAATAGGAGTGCTGTAAACTGTAGGTGATGTAGTTGCCCCCCTAAAACTACAACGGCCAGGAATCTTTAGTGCTTTCAGTAAATGGGGATGTGCAAAGACGTGTCCTTTAAGTCTATAGTAGCAAAGTAATCTGCTGGCTCTAGAAGACTTAGTGCGGACTGAACCATCTCCATACGGAATCTCTTTCTGCGTATGAATCAGTTTAAATATCTTAGATCGAAAATGGTCATCCACCTCATCTGAGGTTTTGGAACTAGAAACACTTTTGAATAAACTCCCTGAAAGATCTCTCTTTCTGGAACAGGTTTTAGTACATTCATCTGAATGAACTCCCTTATGGCCTGCTCTACTAGGCCATGCTTCTGACCTTGCAACCTCTGAGTTCTGATATACATTTCAGGGGGTCTGGCATATAGTTCTATACGATAACCATTTTTTACGGTATCAAGAACCCATAGATCTTTCACCACTTTTTCCCATTCTACATAGAAGTAGGCTAATCTTCCCCCTACAGGCTTACCTCTGGTGTCAAAACTCCAACTTGCGTTTGGAGGACGGGGCTTCTGTCCATGGCCTCTTCTCTGCATTGTTGAGGATTCTCTGGAACAGAGGTCTCTCCTCTGTCTGATCTTCTGCGCTCCGCGCCTCTATTAGCTGCGCGGAGGGAAGAAAAACACTTCTTCTTAGCAGCATAAGGAAGGGATTTGCCTTTCCTATCTGAAAAGCTTTCTATAGATAGTAAAAGGTCATCTCTTGGCACACGCTTGTCTATATCTTCCTCCATCTGGAGGAGCCATAATCTAAGGTTCTTAGCGACCGTATAAGAAGAGTGCTGCTTTAGACTTGCCTGAGGCTGAGAGATAACTCCTGCGTAAGGCATTATCTATCTTTCTATCTATTAGGTCCGTGCAATTAGACCAGTCTTTGTTTGGAACCAGCGTGCATCTAAGCAACTATGAAATAGCAACATCAACCTTGGGGGGTTCTTCCTACTGTGTTTCTTCTTCTTGGTCTGTCATGCACATTGGTCCCTTATCTGGCGTTTTCCATTCGTTGACCATTAGTTTTTTTACTAAAGAGTCAACCCTAAAGGCTTTAGATTTCTTGATGGGACCCCACCTAGCGTGACCCGTTTCGCCACGGGATACGCGCATTTAGGGTCCCGACTGTGTCTGTCTGTTTATGTTTGTAAGGGGTCATTTCTCCCTGTTTTAGGGATATTCTAATCTAGACCATAAAAAGTTATACTTTTATATGTTACTGCCCCTTTGATTCTCATATATTTACGTACTTTGGTGAGAGGTGCGGCCGCACCATTGTCCCTTGGAGGGACGACTCTCCCTTATTGTATTTTCTAGTTTTTCTTGTGTACATGGCAGGTTTCTTAACCACAGGCCTTGATAGGGACTCTTGGCTTAGGGAGGCCAAAACAGTGTTTTCTGAACAAACTTTTAGTCAGAATAAATACACCCCCACTTTGAACGGAGCATTTGCTGAACTGACCCGTGTTTACAAGGATCACATCAGCTCATGGTGGGAGGTGCAGGGTTTAGATCAATGTATCAAACAGGGGATTGTACCGCGGGGCCTCCGCATATCCCTCACCCCAGCAAATCGCATTAGAAATCCTGATCTACTGAGAAAGTGGGAAAGGGAGGCCACAAACAGCTCCTTAAGATTTATGCAAATATTATTGGACGAGGAGAAGATTGTACTCGAATGGGTCGAAAAAAATCTAGCAGACCAGATAGATAT
Source organism: Bufo gargarizans (assembly GCF_014858855.1). Classification (NCBI taxonomy): domain Eukaryota; kingdom Metazoa; phylum Chordata; class Amphibia; order Anura; family Bufonidae; genus Bufo; species Bufo gargarizans. The sequence goes on along the minus strand of NC_058080.1, from coordinate 741,825,401 downwards.
AACTAAAAAGTTCCATCAAGATCCTGAGTTTAATAACAAGGAAACTCAATTTCAGAATACTATGGAGCGTTACCAGTACCACCTTAAGGTACGCAAGCATAGGCAGTTCACCAGAGACTCTCAGGACTTCAAGGAAAACAAGGCATACCTATTCCTGACGAACCCTGATACCTCCCAGAAAACCGATCAATCCTCAACTGAAACGGAGATCTCAGATAACGAGAGCGATAGATACCCCAAGACCAGGGGATGGGGCTGGGGTGGTTACAGATCAAGGCGCCGGGGTGGGCGCTATAATACGAGTCAGTACACTCACCAACCACAATGTGTCCCCTCTGCCCCTCAATCATCCTCCTCTTCATCTTTTTTAGATCAGGGGACGCACTATCCACTGCGGAGTCGCAACAATCAACCACCGCCAACACAGCAGTGCTAACCGATGACAAGCTGGTTATCAATTTGTCATCTTGTCCCCTGACCCAAACTGAGATCAAGGTTCTCAGACGTGGTCTGTCGTTTGTACCCACCACAAGATTCGATTTGTTTCGCTGGACCAAGGATCTCCACCTATTTGTCCGCAAGCTAAACTGGCATAAGCACTTTAAGCTAAGAGATAAAAAAGAAAGTCGTGAACTGGGGATAACGGTGGAGATCCTTGGTGACGTCCGTCTCCTGTATAACTTGGATACTATGCCTAGTAACCCCGAAGGAATAGGTCCTTTTACGGACCTTAAAAACAGAAGCGCTAAAATGCCGCCCACAGGGGAGATCTCGTGCATCGACGTCTTTCTAAAACATACTATTTCTGAACTCTCTACGATGGACTCTAGCTCCATGAGGTTCAATTGTAGTAGGGAAGAGAGGTGCGCGATACAAGTATTGGAGAAAGATAAGAAAATAATGATTAAACCCTCCGACAAAGGGAGAAACGTGGTCGTTATGAATACTCCAACTTACAGGGACTTGTGTCTAGTGATTCTTAATGACAGCCAGGGGTATGAAATCCTGCCCTCTGATCCCACCCCTAGATTTCGGAGTGAGCCGCTACAAATCTTAACAAAGGCAAAATCTGACAAACGAATCAGTGCCGATGAATTTGAGTTTCTCTATCCTCCCCACCCAGTCACGGCAACATTTTATTGCTTACCCAAAGTCCACAAGGACACCTTGCCTATTAAGGGACGCCCCATTGTCTCAGGAGTGGGGAACCTTTCACAGAATATTGGCATCTATGTGGACCACATACTCTACCCCTTCGTAAAATCACTACCCTCCTATGTGAAGTACACAGGGGATTTGCTGACTAAACTAGAGAATATATATATTGAACCGCACTGGGTCCTAGCCTCGATCAATGTAGAGGCCCTATATTCATCCATTCCGCACGAAAATGGTCTCGAAGACGCTGCACAGTTCCTGAGAGCCAGGGGTCAACAGTTCTCCGCACACAACAACTTGGTTCTGAACCTATTGAATTTTGTTCTCCGCAGCAACTATTTTCTATTTGACGGCCACATTTACCACCAGCTCAGGGGCACCGCGATGGGCAGTTCGTGTGCGCCATCCTACACGAATCTGCTCCTGGGCTGGTGGGAAGAGACAGTGGTCTTTGGTGATGTACCTGGTTGGTACCTGAGCATATCGCCCTCTGGTCCCATTACATAAATGATATTTTAATTCTGTGGAGCGGGTCAGAGGGTGACTTTGTGAGGCTGGTTAAAGAACTTAACCATAACACTTTTAATCTTAGGTTCACCTCCATAATTGTACGTAATCATCTTCCTATCCTGGACAGCTCCATATCCAGGGACGGTAGTGGTGGCCTACAGACTACTATCTACCATAAATCCACGGCAACAAACTCCCTGCTCAGGTGGGATAGTTGTCATCCCACCCCGCTGAAACGGGGTATACCTGTTGGGCAATATTTAAGGCTGAAACAAAAATTGCTCCGAACAAGGGGAGTTCAAGGGCCAGGCAGACAATCTGAGAAGAAGCTTCCGAGAACGCGGTTACCCCGATAAGTCAATAAAAAGGGCCTATCAGAGGGCACGGGCAGAGAGGCGTGCCACCCTCCTACACCCCACCCCGCACCCAGGGAATGACTCTCAGAAAACTATACGAATCATAGGCACCTTCGATTTAGCAGCCACCAGAATAAGGGAGATCTTAGGCCGTAACTGGGAGACTCTTCTCATGGACCCGGATCTGACCGCGGTTTTAAGCCCCCACCCCTCTGTGACTTTTAAGAGAGGCACCAATTTAAAGGACCGGTTGGTAAGCAGCCACTACAGCCCACGAGAGAGACAACGCACATGGCTGGATAGCCCGGTTAGAGCTGCTACAAATGTGGACACTGCAGCTTCTGTGTTGGACCCTGCGGGTAACACCCACAATATACGTGATTTCATCAATTGCTGCACCACAGGCGTTATTTACCTACGCACCTGTGAATGCGGCAAGCGTTATGTGGGGAAAACCCGCAGGGAACTACGCAAGTGTATGGGTGAACACATTGGGGACATACACAATGACAGAGATACCCCGGTGGCGAGGCATATCCACACCGATCATGTTGGCCGGACCTCAGCTGTGACATTTATGGGCATCGAGCATGTCCCGAAACCTCAACGGGGGACATGCCCGTTGAGGTTTCGGGACATGACAGACCAAACTCCCCTTTTAATGCACCGCAAACAACCGCAAACAGTCCATTTGCCCAACAGCAAACTTCCCATTTGCACAAGGTTGGATACCAAGCTAGCCATGTCCCGTTGATGTCATTGAAGGTTTCTTCCTCCACCCAGCCACGTACAACACCAAGGGTCCCCGAAAGGTGAATTGAATAGATTTTTCGAATGGGGAGATGGTTAAAAAAAAAACGCTGGCGGGGGCGGAGCTAGCTCCAGACGAGGATGGTGGTGTGTGTCTGAGCTCCGTCTAACAAGCATTCTTTACCGCAGCCTACGTTTGCTTCACCGACCAGAGAATGGTGAAAATAGGCAACCCGAGACAAGGGGAATCTCTACATCACCCGAAGCCGGCTGCCACAACGGGCGATATGGACAAATTCATTAAAAAAGCGGCGGCTGTTCATGTCGCTAAAGAACCTAAAATGGCGCCGGCAGCTAACCCGGATGACGAATTCCAGGACACCGCTGAAAGAGACAGCGACTCGGATGATGCTGGAGGCAGCTCTAATCTCCCTATCTCCAGGAAATACCTCAAGTCAGTCCTAACCAAAGCTTTGGAACCGCTGGTAAGCGAAGTTTCCTCCATGCGGCAGGATATCAGACACATCGGGGGCAGGGTGGAAGACCTTGAGACTGCACACACCGCAATGCTCGATTTTCAATCTGCCGCTTCCAACAGCCTGCACAGTCTCATCTGAATTCTGTGTATGCTGCCCTGGAAGATCAAGAGAATCGGGGCAGGAGGAATAACCTGAGGTTTCGGGGCCTGCCCGAATCCATTCTCAACTCAGAAGTACCGGAGGCAGTTATGGCTCTTTGTGAACAGCTCCTGGGTCCGGACCATCCCAGCCCGATTATTGAAAGGGCTCATAGGGCCCTTCACCCTAAACCTAAACCCGCTGAGCCGCCCAGAGACATAATTTGCCGTTTTCTAAACTTCCAAGACAAGGAAGCCATATTGGAGTGCGCAAGGAAAAAGTCGGAAGTGCTGTTTAGAGACCATCGCATTCACGTATACCAGGACTTAGCTCCGATAACCTTAAAGAAACGCAAGGCACTTAAACCCCTAACCGAGTGGCTTATTCAGCGGAAGATTATTTATCGTTGGACTTTCCCATTCGGCCTCTCATTTCTCTACAAGGGGAACAGGATTACGATCAGATCCTATGCCGATCTAGAACAAGCGTTTCAGCATCTGGAGACCCCCAGCATGGAGATCGAAAACTGGGACTTCATCCAAGATGTCGCCTCCTTACCAGAAAAACCGCAACCCTTTGAGCCCAGGAGGACCCCCAAAGCCCATGTCAGAGGAAGAAGACAAATTCAATCACTCCTAGACGTCTTTCCACAGACTCTTTCTGAACTTCATCCCTGGTTCATTATTTAGTCACCGAGAGATGGCCTCCCATCTATGTATAACTGCTGTTCAGATATGATCCTTCCCCTTGTCTTCTCCCTCCAACTCCCTATCCCCCCCCCTTACCTCATGTTGTCTTTCTTTACAGGGGAATACACTAGTGGGGAGTTGTTGGAGAGTTGATCCTTTCATTCTTTATATAACATTGTTGTAGACGTTTCTCCACCGCTCTTATTTCCCCCGTCTCAATACCCCCCCCCCCTAGTTCGGCCGGCTGGCCTAAGGCGGGGGGAGGCCCCCTTTGGCTCACCCTCAGGTCTGGGTGTTTTTCAATTTGCTGCCTTGGTAAAGATATGCTAGTATTAGGGTCATTACCCAAATTTCCCCCTTCATAGATGTTACTGCAGATATACTGCTTATGTTTCTTGTTTTCTTTTTATTTTTCTAGTTATTTTGTTCTTTATGTTACCACGTCACCAGAAAATTCCAGAAGGATGGTATGGGCATGGGATGCGCATTTAAGGTTTGATCTCCTTTTCTTTCTACATGTCTTATTCTTCATCCAGGAGTCCTAAAATTACCACACTCTCACACTAGCACATGGCGGTTCTCTCTCCTCCTCGAGTCCCGGATGGCTGACCTAAAAATTGCCTCTTTCAACGTCAGAGGATTTAATTCCCCATCTAAAAGGAGACAGGTATTTGGGATGTTGAGGAGAGAGGGAACTACAGTAGTGTTCCTTCAGGAAAAACGCATTTGAAGATAGGTCACTTCCCTAACCTTACATACTCCTACTTTCCTCAATGGTACCACAGTGGTTCCAACTCATCTAACTCTAGAGGAGTGAGCATAGGGATGCAAAAAGGAGTTCAGTTTCAGCTTTTAGACCAATGCCTGGACCCTGAAGGTAGATACTTAATGCTGAAGGGGACATTACATCAACACGTATACACTTTTGTAAATGTATACGTCCCTAATACGAAACAAATTCCCTGGTTAAAATGTATTCTGGACAAAGTCAGCGATTTCAGGGAAGGTACATTAGTAATGGGAGGAGACTTCAACTTGGTCTTAAACCCCCTTTTAGATTCCTCCTCTGGGAAGTCGGCTCAATCTCAGTCATCCATACGTTCCTTGACTTCTAAACTCTGGAAGGCCCAACTTATTGATGTATGGCGCACCCTCCATCCAGACACTAAGGGCTATTCTTTTTATTCATCAGTCCATGGCTCCTATCAGCGTCTGGATTACCTCTTTATTTCTAAAAATCACCTCCAGCATTGTAAGGAGGCGTCCATAGGAAACATTCTCCTCTCTGACCATTCCCCTATATACCTGTCCCTCCATACACCAGAGAAGGGCAAAACATCCTGGAGATTAAATGAACAAATCCTAGGAAACACTGAGGCTAGTGCAAAATTACAGAAAGCTCTAACAGATTACTTCCACCTAAATACTTCCTCAGAAATATCCCCCAAACCCTATGGGACGCCCATAAGGCTGTTATAAGAGGACAATGCATCAGTATAGGTGCCCATCTCAAGAAAACTAGAAACCAACAAATAAATGATCTCCATGAGAAAATCTCCCGCTTAGAAAAATCCCACAAGGTCTCATTACTAAAAGCCCATTTGGATGAGTTAAACAATCATAGGCGCTCCCTTAGGGATATATTAAACACCCTTTCAGCGAAATACTACCTAAATTCGCAACAGAAGATATATGCCCATGGTAATAAAGCCTCTAGGTTTGTTATAAACAGGGTTAAATCGAGGAAATCGGAAAATTTCGTACATAAGTTAACTAATCCCTCTGGTTCACACATTTTTGACTCAGATCAAATTGCAACGCAATTTAGAAATTTCTACGAATCCCTATATAACCTAGAGGGTCCCAATCCTTCCCCTCCCTCCCCTGAGCTTTTGTCTTCCCTTTCGGATTACTTGGAAAAGCTGCACCTTCCCTCCCTATCGGAAGAGAACAAAGTACTGTTGGCCTCCCCCTTCTCTGCCACAGAACTCTTAGAGGCTATCCGCAATTCTCCCAAAGGGAAAAGTCCAGGCCCGGACGGCCTTCCTATTATTTATTACTCCAAGTTCCATGACACTCTTATCCCTCATCTGATCCCGCTGTTTAACCTAACCCTGACCAACGCCCCCTTATCTGAAGAAATGACCAAAGCCCATATTGTCTTAATCCCTAAAGAGGGAAAGGACCCCTTACTCTGTTCCAGCTATAGGCCCATCTCTCTCCTTAACATCGACCTTAAATTACTGGCTAAAATTCTGGCGAATCGTTTAGCATCTATACTACCCTCCCTGATCCATAGAGATCAAACAGGCTTTGTTAGGGGGAGAGAGGGTAAAGACAACACAGCTAGGGTCCTTAATATCCTCTTTCATGCGAAAAAAGCTATGCCATTGGTCCTTCTCAGCACAGATGCTGAGAAGGCCTTTGACAGGGTTAAATGGTCCTTCATGAAATCTGTCTTAGCCTCTCAAAAATTCCCAATTCCTTTCCTGTCAGCTATAGATGCCATGTATTCTAGGGCCTCCGCCTTAATATCCATTAATAGCATTCTTTCCTCCCCCTTTATGATAACTAATGGCACCCGACAAGGCTGCCCCCTCTCCCCTCTTCTTTTTGTATTAATTATGGAGCCCCTTTTGCAGTCCATTAGATCGGACAGAGATATCAAGGGTATAAACCTTGGAGATCAGGAGCACAAGACAGCGGCCTTTGCCGACGACCTGCTGATAATGATTGGCAATCCAAGCGTAGCTCTCCCCAAGGTTTACTATCACTTAGAAACTTTTAGCAAATTTTCCAACTTTAAGATTAACCATAGCAAATCCTTAATTATACATACTGGCCTTTCTAACTCTGTGAAAAAACGCTTGGAACAAAACTCACCCTTTAATTGGACTAACCCGCATCTAACTTATCTTGGCATTAAAATAAGTAATGATACTTCCCAACTTTTTGCTTTAAATTATACCCCTCTCCTGAACCACATTGCCACCACTTTAAAAAACCTCGACCTGCCAATACTTTCCTGGTTTGGTAGGAAAAACCTTCTTATGTCTTTAGTATTACCTAAATTGACTTATCTTCTCCAAGTCCTCCCTATCCCCATTCCCTCCCCCTACTATGCCTCGCTTAGATCACTTTTTAGCTCCTTCATTTGGAATAAGAGGAAAGCCCGACTTTCATATAAGTTCTTAAACAGGCCCAAGGTGCTGGGCGGGATCGCCCTTCCAGACCCTGAAGTGTATGGGAGAGCCATCCTTCTAGCCAGACTTGTGGATTGGTTGAGATCTCCTCCCCATAAATCCTGGGTCCAGATTGAACAATCTTTGGCTAATTCATCCTTTAAAGCTCTCCTCCTAGGCCATAAATGTCTCCCCCCTATTACATCAGATGCAACCCCCTTGATTAAAGCTACCTATAATACCTGGAAATGGCTCCAATCCACTCATCTCCAAATCCCCTTCCCTTCGCCCCTCCTTCAAGTACGAGATATTCTACTAATTGCCCCCAGAGTATTTCAAGACAGCCTTCCCACTAACCTAAGAAATTCTGCAATAAACCTGAGAGATCTATATCAAGACCACAGGCCTTTGTCTTTAAATAGTCTAAAAGAAAGCCTTTCAATCCCACCTTCTCCTACACTTATGAACCCAGTTCACTTCATCAAAGCCTACTTATCTCAACATATTTTCTACGGTGACCTTATAAGACCTTTAAACTGGGTTGAGAGTTTGATAGAGAACCCAAAGGATCCTCCAAAGATGATTTCGCAGTTCTATAGTAGAATCAGATCCTACACAGTCTTCTATCTTACCCTCCTTCATTAGAATGTGGGAGAAAGACTTAAAACGCACCTTTTCAGCTAAAGAAATTCATATTATCTTAGACTCCCCCCACAAATCGTCAAGATGTGTACGTATCCAAGAGAATGGGTATAAGATAATTACTAGGTGGTATAAGACTCCGGACGTTGTCTCCAGATACTCATTATTTGGCTGCGACAGGTGTTGGAGATGCCTTGCGGAAAAAGGCTTGTACCTACATATCTGGTGGGAATGTCCAAAACTCCTAGCCTGGTGGAAGGAAATATTCCAAATCTGTAACCACATTTGTGAAGTAGATCTTTCCCCCTCCCCCGAGATAGCTCTTCTAAACATCTTCCCTTCTATCCATAAATTCCCCAACTTAGGTCTTTTTAGACATCTGATTGCTGCAGCCAAACTGTTAATCCCTAGATTTTGGCTCTCCACAGAAACCCCTCCTATAGACCAATGGCTTTCGAAGGTTGACCAGATCCACAGGTTTGAGGAAATTTCCTCCTGGGAACTGAGGAACTTTCAAAAATTCACAAAATTATGGGGGGCTTGGAAAACGTTTAGGGACTCAAAGGTTTTACCTGACAGTAATGTTTTGCCCGACAGTAATACTTGAAAAGTGAGGTATTTAATGTATCTTGGTCTGGAATGCCTCCTACATCCATATCATGCCATCTCTTCCTTGCTACCTGATTCCCTTAAACGGGATGTCCCATTATGTGCTGTTATCCCTACACATATCTATGCCAATTCTCTGTGACGTACCTGTTACTTGTTATTTGTCGTGTATGACAGGAGGTTGCATCCTCCAACTTGTACTGATCTTTTGATATTCTTAATAAAGAAATAAAAAAATAAAAATAAAAAACCGCTGGCTCCCTCCCCTTTGTTTGAATCCACGCCACGGTCACTGCATCTGCGCCGTGCAATTTACTGTCACACCCGATATGAGTGGTATTTTCTGTAGTACTATTCTCATCAGTTTAATCCCTGTTACGTCCCCTATCCGGGGACGTGTGTCAAATTGATTAATCATTGTCGAATTAACGACATCCTGAAATAATTTTGTTCTGAGCTCTGTACTTGCTTTGTATTGGAATTGATGGGGATTTTTAAAATTGTCTGCATTATTTCTAATAAACTATTAAGAGACTTTATTATGATTTTTGTATTTTATGTATTAAAAACCCATACAAAAAGAAAAATGTTTTTTTTATGAAAAATTATCCAGCCGACCGCTTTTAGTCTGATCATAATGAAGCTACGGCCTTATCATCTGGGGTGTGGCAACATTGCCAACACACTCATAGAGGTGATGATCGCTTCATTGTGATACGCAAGCCCCTTCACCACAACAAGGTACCGATCACGAAGGGGAATTGACACTTGTATGTGCCTTTTTTTTTGTTTGTTTTTGCAGCCACAGTGCAGCACTAAAGGCCAGAAAAATTAGGCATGTACACATGCCTGAAAAATTTGGTATTGTTGCAGCCGTACTGTAGCAGCGGCCGGAAAAATTGATGTTTTCCAGCCAGAAAGGTGACTAAAACATTGCGGCTTGAACCCTAGTTGGTGGGAGAGAATTCACGAAAGTCATCCGGTATGCAGACATTAAATACAGCAGCATGGAGACCATTTTGAGGTCAAGGCATGTCATCAGGCCTTTTGTTAGTCAAACGTATCCCCCACTGTCAGTCACTTCGGGATCCATGCCTCATTCGTCTTAATGAAGGTGAGGTAATCAACACTTTTTTGACCGAGGCGACTTCTTTTGTCAGTGACAATGCCTCCTGCTGCACTGAAGGTCCTTTCTGACAGGACACTTGAAGCGGGGCAGGCCAGAAGTTCTATCGCAAACTGGGATAGTTCAGGCCACAGGTCAAGCCTGCACACCCAGTAGTCAAGGGGTTCATCGCTCCTCAGAGTGTTGATATCTGCAGTTAAGGCGAGGTAGTCTGCTACCTGTCGGTCGAGTCGTTCTCTAAGGCTGGATCCCGAAGGGCTGTGGCAATGTGTAGGACTGAAAAAGCTCCGCATGTCCTCCATCAACAACACATCTGTAAAGCGTCCTGTCCTTGCCGCCGTGGTCGTGGTAGGAGGAGGATTACTTTCACCTCTTCCCCTGTTAGATTCCCGTTGTGCTGTGACATCCCCCTTATAAGCTGTGTAAAGCATATTTTTTAGTTTGGTTTTGAACTGCTGCATCCTTTCTGACTTCCGGTAATTTGGTAACATTTCCGCCACTTTCTGCTTATTTTCTGTAGTCTAGTAGCGTGGCCACCCAGTATAAGTCGTTCTCCTTCATCCTTTTTATACGAGGTCAACAGACATGACAGCATGAAAGACCCCATTTGCACAAGGTTAGATGCCGAGCTACTCATTTCCTGTTCCTCCTCCTCACTGATGTCATTGACGGTCTGTTCTTCCCCCCAGCCACGTACAACACCACGGGTCCCAGATAGGTGACAACAACGAGCACCCTGGGATGCCTGCTGTGGTTGGTCTTCCTCCTCCTCAAAGCCACATTCCTCCTCTGACTCCTCTTCCTCCTCTTGCAGCGTTGCCGCAGGTCTGGCAAGCGATGATGACAAGGCTGTTTCTGGTGGTGATGGTGACCACAACTCTTACTCTTCACGCTCATCTACAGCCTGATCCAGCACTCTTCGCAGGGCACGCTCCAGGAAGAAAACAAATGGGATGAGGTCGCTGATGGTGCCTTCAGTGCGACTGACTAGGTTTGTTACCTCCTCAAAAGGACGCATGAGCCTACAGGCATTGCGCATGAGCGTCCAGTAACGTGGCAAAAAAATTCCCAGCTCCGCAGAGGCTGTCCTAGCACCCCGGTCATACAAATACTCGTTGACGGCTTTTTCTTGTTGGAGCAGGCGGTCGAACATTTGGAGTGTTGAATTCCAACGTGTCGGGCTGTCGCAAATCATTCACCTCACTGGCATGTTGTTTTGGCGCTGAATGTCTGAAAAGTGCGCCATGGCCGTGTAGGAACTCCTGAAATGGCCACACACCTTCCTGGCCTGCTTGAGGACGTCCTGTAAGCCTAGGTACTTAGACACAAAGCATTGTACGATGAGATTCAACACATGTGCCATCCACGGCACATGTGACAACTTGCCCAAATTAAATGCCGCCAACAAATTGCTTCCATTGTCACACACCACTTTGCCGATCTCCAGTTGGTGCGGGGTCAGCCACTGATCCACCTGTGCGTTCAGGGCGGACAGGAGTGGTGGTCCAGTGTGGCTCTCTGCTTTCAGGCAAGTCAACCCCAAGACAGCATGACACTGTTGTATCCGGGATGTGGAATAGCCCCTGGGAAGCTAGGGGGATTCAGTTGATGTGCAGCCAGACGCCGCAGCAGAAGAGGACTCAGCCGAGGAGGTAATGGAAGAGGATGGAGTAGGAGTAGAGGAGGTGGCAGTAGGCCTGCCTGCAAGTCGTGGCGGTGTCACCAACTCCGCTGCAGAGCCACGCATTCCATACTTGGCAGCCGTCAGCAGGTTGACCCAATGCGCAGTGTAGGTGATATACCTGCCCTGACCGTGCTTTGCAGACCAGGTATCAGTGGTCAGATGGACCCTTGCCCCAACACTGTATGAAGGTGATGCCATGACTTCCTTTTCAATCACTAAGTAGAGGTTTGGGATTGCCTTATTAGAAAAAAATAATTCGTCCAGGTACCTTCCACTGTGGTGTCCCAAAAGCGACAAGTTTTTTGAAGGCCCCAGACTCCACCAGCTGGTATGGTAAAAGCTGGCGGGCTAAAAGTTCCGTCAAGCCAGCTGTCAGACGCCGGGCAAGGGGGTGACTCTGTGACATTGGCTTCTTACGCTCAAACATTTCCTTTACAGACACCTTACTGTGGGCAGATGAGATGGAACTGCTGAAGGTGAGAGGCGGAATGGCGGGTGGTTGAGAGGGGGCAAGGAGGACAGCAGTGGTTGACGTGGCTGAAGATGCTGGACCAGGAGGAGGATGGTGGCTTTGAGCTTGTGTGCTGCTTCTACTCGTCATCATGTGTTGATCCCATAGGCGTTTGTGATGTGCGATCATGTGCCTTCGCAAAGCAGTTGTACCTAGGTGGGTGTTGGATTTCCCATGACTCAACTTCTTTTGGCACAGGTTGCAAATGGCGTTGCTGTTGTCAGAGGCAGACACACAAAAAAAATGCCACACTGCTGAGCTTTGCAATGACGGCATTCTGGTGGTGGCAACAGCATGCGTTGATTGGCGTGCTGTCTGGCTGACCCCGGGTGCCGATACATGCTGTCTGACTGTGCCACTAGCTCCTTGCGACGACCTCCCCCTGTTTCCAACTCGTCTCCTCCTCTCTGTCTCTCTTTCTGAACTTTCCCCCTCTTCTTCTTCTCTTCGAGCAGGCACCCACGTGGCATCCACGGACACATCGTCATCATCAACCACTTCACTTGTATCTGACACCTCAGCAAAGGAAGCAGCAGCGGGTACAACATCATCATCACACTGTACGTCCATGTGTGTAATGCTGCCTGACTGAGACATATCTACCTCCCCTGGAAATAATGGTTGCGCATCACTAATTTCATACAACTGATGTGTAAATAACTCCTCTGAGGGATCAAGTGAAGCGGCTGTGGTGGCTGTGGTGGTGGTGACGGCGGGCGGGAGAGTGGTAACTTGAGAGCAGGTGACCAAAGCTGAGCTGGAGGAGGATGGTGCGTCAAGGTTCTTAGCGGAAGCTTTTGAAGATTGGGTGTCCTGTGTAAGCCAGTCAACTATTTTCTCCGAATTTCTTGGGTTTAGGGTACGTGGTCTCTGAACACTGGGCATTATTCCAGGGCCAATGGAAATCACAGCACCACGACCTGCGGGGTGGCCTGCCTCTGCCTGTCATTTTTTTTTTTATGTGAAGTGGTACTATGCGTGCAAGGTACTGTGCCAACCTATATAAGTGGTGGGCAGTGGGCACAATACAGTCTGTGTGGGCCTGACACACACGGGCTTGCAAATGTGATTATATCACAGAATTTTTTTTAATATAATTTTTTTTATCTGCAAGGTATTTGAGTGAATGACACCCTGTAACGGTATGAGTGGAGGCCTAGCCACTAGCCAGTATACAGTATATGTGGGCCTGACACACACGGGCTTGCAAATGTGATTATGTCACAGAAAAATATTAAATCGATTTTTTTTTTATCTGCAAGGTATTTTCTGTCACACCCTGTATGAATGGTGTGCACACAGTGCTGTCTGTGACTGAGCCTGCAGCCTCTCACACACGGGCAGCCAGGCAACTGCAAAAAAAATATATATATATATATATATATATATATATATATAAATAAAAAAAAGCAGACTGATGTACCAGCCCTGAAAAGGGCTTTTTGGGGTGCTGTCAGGACGCTGTCCTTACAGCAGATGAGTCTGTGGACACAGAACACTGCCCTAGCTAACGCTTTCCCTATTGAATCAGCAGCAGCTACACTGTCCCTCCTCTCACTGTGAATGCAGTTTCCGAATGAATCTAAAATGGATGCTGTCCAGGAGGTGGGAGGGTCTGAGAGGGAGGGTCTGCTGCTGATTGGCTGAAATGTGTCTGCTGACTGTGAGGTACAGGGTCAAAGTTTACTCAATGATGATGTATAGGGGGCGGACTGAACATCGCATATGTTCGCCGGCGAATAGTTCGCGACATCACTATTGCAGGGGAGTTTCTATTTTCAGAACCTTGAGACATTCTTTTACAATAGAGCAGAGCAACTCATTAAGATTATTCTGCTCTATTGTGACAGTCAAAAAAAAACAAAAAACCTAGGTTCATAAAACTGCATGCATAAGGCTTACTGTAAAGTCTGAGAACTGCAGAGAGCCAATGCCATACTACTACACATACACCAGAGTGAGAAAAAAAGAAAGGACCTCCATGCCTTAGGAGAGCAGACCCAGCATAGAAAACATCAGCAGCAGCAGCAGCAGCTCCAAAGGCAAACAATAATAATGTGCCCCCAGCAGAGAAGCCCCTACTACAACAGAGTTCATGTGTAAGGGGCCTCTTTCAATACGTACAAGATCCGGCATACAGCACGCTTACCTTAGCAGGAGTGTGGCAAAGTCCAGCAGAGTGTAGAGGATGATGGACACCGCCATGTTTTTATCCCTCTCCCCCTCCCTGCGAGGCGGCGCACGCGCAAGACGCACGCTTGCAGTGTCGGCCGGGAGGAGGTGGAACCACCAGAGGGATACGCCACCATAGGTAACAGCCTACTTCTGCACACAAAATACAAATCTCCTGCACAACAGCACAAGATGCGCTGTTTAGATCTTGCAGGATAAAAGCATACAGGATAAAAATCCTGAGTCTTACCTAAGGGCTCATGCACACGGCCGTTGTGTGCCCGTGGCCGTATTGCAGTCTGCATACGGCGGGTCCGCAATACACGGGCATTGGCCCAAGTGCACTTCGCATCACGGATGCGGACCCAGTCACTTAAATGGGTCCACAATCACAGGGATGCGGAACGGAAGCACGGATCGGAACCCCACGGAAGCACTATGGAGTGCTTCTGTGGTGTTTCTGCCCGTGCCTCTGCACCGCAAAAAAATAGAACATGTTTGATTTTTTTGCAATGCGGACGGATCACAGACCCATTCAAGTTAAATGAGTATGGATCTATCCCATCCGCACGATGCCCGTGCATTGGGGACCGCAAATTGCGGTACCCAATGCACAGAACGGCCACACAATGGTGCATGAGCCCTAAGGCTAAATGCACATGATCAGGATTGCGTGCAGATTTTCCGTGAGGGTTTGCATGTGGGAAATCTGCACCTTAGGTCATGTACATTGTTGTCACGCCTTGCCCTGTGAATGTGCGGATGTCTGTCAGACTGGCTGCACATGTCTGACTTCTCTGTTTTGGGTTTGAGCTGGATCCACCTTCCCTCAGGTGTACTGGGTTTCATTGTTAGTGAGGCCATTTATCCCTCCTTCCCCCAGTGGCCTGTGCGGGTTATAGTTCTTTCCTGGGAGCTCTTGATTTGTGGTGGTTCATCTGCTCCAGCTCTGCTCAAGATAAGACCTCTCCTTTATTTCCCTTTGTGTGTTTTATTTAGGCCTCTAGGGAGATGCTTGCTTCCTCTTGGTTTAAAGGAGCAGGTTGCCTCTTCCCTTTTCCCTGCTGCTTAGGGTTTGCCCAGGGTGTTTAGGTTTAGGCATGAGGGCATGTGCATATCCACCCTAAGGGTATGCACATGGGCACAGTAGTTTAGGGAAAGCTTTTAGGGATCGCTATGAGGTAACCCTTTTCTCCCTAGCTTTTGGGCCTAGTCGTTTGTTCTATTTATTTTCCCGTGTTTGGTTATTTCCCCGCTTACCTACCTATCGTGACATTATCCCGTGTTTGGTTATTTCCCCGCTTACCTACCTATCGTGACCTACCTATCTTGACATTCTAACCTGCCCAAAAAAAACTGTCATATACCTGCTGTTTGCGAAATGGAGGCTATGGATGACTTGGTTGATCGCATGCAGGGATTATCGCTGGAGGTTGCTGATCTCCGCAGTTCTGTTGCACGGTGTCAGAATGCTCTGGCGTCTTTGGAGGAAATCCGGTCTGCTTAGAGCCTAAAGTCACTCTCCCTGGTTCTCAGGGGGTGGTGATGACTTAATTCAGTTCAGGGAGTCCTGCAGGTTGTATTTTCATCTGTGGCCGATGTCATCTGGGGATCATTATATCTTTGCTCAAAGGGGATGCGCAGTCCTGGGCTATTTCTCTACCGACCGGTTCACAATCCCTCTGGTCGGTGGATGAATTTTTTAGAGCCTTGGACTTGATTTATGATGACCCAGACTGGGTCTCTATGGCTGAATGTAAGCTGCGCAGTTTGTTACAGGGATAACGTACTGCAGAGTCGTATTGTGCAGAATTTAGAAGATGGGCAACTGACTCGGGGTGGAATGATCCTGCACTCCGGAGTCAGTTTTGTCAGGGGCTATCTGAGAGGTTGAAAAATGCCCTTGCTTTTCATGAGTATCCCAATTCATTGGAGACGGCCATGTCTTTGGCAGTGCGGCTTGATAGACGTCTTAGAGAGAGAGGTATAAGATTCCTCTGGAGCGGGGGTCCTGTCTGTAAGTGGATCCGTCCCACCTAGTCCCCGGGGTAATATGACTTTTGAATCTGGGGCAGGAGAGGAGCCTATGCAGTTGGGACAGGTTTCCTTTTGCTCAGGTGAAAGGGATTTTAGGAAGCTGAATAAGCTGTGTTACTTCTGTGGAAAAGAAGGTCATTTTGTTTGTGCATGTCCTTTTGTTAAACCTCAAAGCGGTAATGAAAAACTACGGAGGTATTCACATAAAGAGAAAAAAAAAGACTTCCCTGACTCTAGGTAGTGTGAATGGGGGGTCTGAGAAAGCAAATATGCATTCTCCCTGCAATACCTGTTCACTCCTGCCTGCCATGGTGGCGCTAGACTCAGGAAATTTTGAGGTATTTGTTGACAGTGGTGCGGGGGTAAATCTTATTGATTTTCAGTTCCTCCAAAATCTTGGTTTTAGAACTAGCACTTTAGATAAAGATATACCAGTGTTTGCTATTGATTCCTCCCCTCTTTCACAAAAGAGTCTTACTCATATCGTTCATGACATTTAGTTAAGGGTGGGTGATTCACATCTTGAGTCCATTGCTTGTTTTGTTAGGGAGGGCTTGCCTGCTCCGATGGTTCTGGGTTTACCGTGGTTTATAAAGCATAACCCTACTATTGATTGGCAAACAAGACAAAAGCAGTAACTGTCTTTGTGCTTCTATCTCAGGGGTGTCAACTACGGTCCTACCTCAGTTTCTCTCTGTTTTGCTGACGTATTCTTGGAGGGTGGAGCTGCCTCCCCATCGAGAATATGATTGGTCAATCTCATCCCTGGAGCTAAACTGCCAAAATCTCGACTATAAAACCTTTCCCAACCCGAAAGAGAAGCTATGCGGAAGTATATTGCAGAGAGTTTGGCAAAGGGACATATTAGGCCATCTAAGTCCCCTGTGGCCGCCGGCTTCTTTTTCGTAAAAAAGAAAGACGGATCACGTAGACCGTGTTTAGATTTCCGGGAATTGAATCTCATTACGGTCCGTGATCCATATCCCCGTCCTTTGATTTCTGATCTATTTGATCAAATTGTCAGAGCCAAGGTGTTCTCCAAGTTGGATTTAAGAGGAGCTTATAATCTGATCAGAATTAAGGAAGAAGATGAGTGGAAAACGGCCTTCAATACACCCGAAGGTTATTTCGAGAACAGGTGTTGTCGATCCTTTGGGAGAATAAATTGTATGCAAAATTGGAAAAATGTGTATTTGCTGTCCAGGAACTACCGTTTTTAGTATACCTGCTTTCTGACTGGTTTTCAGATGGACCCAGAAAAGGTCCGGGCGGTACTGGAATGGGACCGGCCTGAGAATCAGAAATCTCTGAAGCGGTTTTGGGGTTTTACCATATACTACAGAAAATGAATATTTAATTATTCCACCATTGTAAAACCTTTGACAGATATGACTAAAAAAGGCGCCGACTTTTCTGTCTGGTCGGATTAGACATTACAGGCCTTTTCTGCTATTAAGAAATGTTTTGAGTCTGCTCCCATTCTGATGCAACCTGATGTGTCTCAACCGTTCATCGTGGAGGTTGACGCATCAGAAGTGGGGGTCGGAGCAGTTCTCTCACAGGGTCCATCCCCTAACAAATGGCATCAGTGTGCTTTTTTTTCCAAGAAACTCTCAGCTGCTGAAAGAAATTATGATGTAGGAGATAGAGTTGCTGGCCATTAAATTGGCTTTTGAAAAATGGCGTCATTGGTTGAAGGGGGCTACTCATCCTATTACGGTATATACTGACCACAAGAATTTGGCTTACCTGCAGTCTGCTAAGCAGCTGAATCCTGGACAGGCTAGATGGTCACAGTTTTTTTTACTAGGTTCAATTTTGTGGTCAACTTTCGCCCTGGGGTTAAAAACATCAAGGCAGATGCATTGTCACATAGTTTTCCTGGGGGGAGTGATTCGGAGGATCCTGCTCCGATTTTGGCTGATGGGGTGGTGGTTTACGCTCTGTACCCTGAGTTGGAGGTTTTGGGGGTCCAGGAGGAGGCTCCTTATTCTTGTCCTCTAGACAAGTTGTTTGTTCCTGCTGAACTGCGATACAACGTGTTCAAGGAACATCATGATACGGTCTTTGCGGGACATCCTGGAAGCAAATCCACCATAGATCTTTTTTCCCGGAGATTCTGGTGGCCAGAGTTGCGCAAGGGTGTGGAGGGTTATGTGACAGCATGTGAGACCTGTGCACGTGCGAAGGTGGCTCACACTTGGCCTTCAGGATCCCTTCTTCTTTTATCCATTCCGTCTTTGGACGCATTTGTCCATGAACTTTATTACCGAGTTCCTATGGGAAAACTGTGATTTTAATGGTAGTGGACCACTTCAGTGAGATGGCCCACTTTTTACTGTTGCCTAGCTTGCCCAATGCCAAAACTCTCGCTCAGGTTTTTATTGATAACATTTTGAAACTACATCGCGTTCCCTCTGATTTGGTGTCTGATAGGGGGACGCAATTTGTTTCCAGGTTTTGGAGGGCGTTCTGCTCTCGTCTGGGAATTCAACTTATTCTTCGGCTTTTCATCCCCAGTCGAATGGTCAGACAGAGCGCACTAACCAAAACCTAGAGACCTATTTGAGGTGTTTTGTTGCCGAGAACCAGGATGACTGGTCATCGTTCTTGTCTCTAGTCGAATTTGCCTTGAATAACCGTAGACAGGAGTCCACTGATAAGTCGCCATTTTTTAGCGCATATGGTTTTTAGAGATTCTCTTCCGCCTTGTCATCTATCTGGCGGACAATCCAAGTTAAGTTGGAAAAGATGGGTGAAAGATATAAACGGATGTCTGACAGGGGACGCATGACTGATCCGGACCTGTGTGTGGGTGATTCGGTGTGGTTGTCCACTAGAAACATTAAGCTGAAGGTACCATATTGGAAATTGGGTGCAAGATTTATTGGCCCTTACAAAATCTCTGCGATTGTTAACCCGGTGGCGTTTTGTCTGGATCTTCCGCAGACCTGGAAGATCCATAATGTGTTTCACAGGTCTTTATTAAAGAAATATGTGGAACCTGTGGAACAATCTCCATTGCCACCTCCCCCTGTCCTGGTGGATGGCAATTTGGAGTTTGAAATCTCTAAGTGTTCTTTGGGGTTCCCTCAAGTACCTGGTGCACTGGAAGGGATACGGTCCCGAGGAAAGAATGTGGGTTCCAGCTGCTGATGTCAGTGCTAGCCGCCTGGTGAGGGCCTTTCACAGGGCACACCCGGATAAAGTTGGTCCGGGGTGTCAGGAGGTCACCCGTAGAAGGGGGGGGGGTTACTGTCATGCCTTGCCCTGTAAATGTGTGGCGGTCTGTCAGACTGGCTGCACATGTCTGACTTCTCTGTTTGTTTTGGGTTTGAGCTGGATCCACCTTCCCTCGACTATAAAACTAGGTGAACTGGGTTTCCTTGTTAGTGAGGCCATTTATCCCTCCTTCCCCCAGTGGCCTGTGCGGGTTATAGTTCTTTCCTGGGAGCTCTTGTGGTGGATAGTCTGCTCCAGCTCTGCTCAAGATAAGTCCTCTCCTTTATTTCCCTTTGTGTGTTTTATCTAGGCCTCTAGGGAGACGCTTGCTTCCTCCTGGTTTGAAGAAGCAGGTTGCCTCTTCCCTTTCCCCTGCTGCTTAGCGTTTGCCCAGGGTGTTTAGGTTTAAGCACGAGGGCATGTGCATATCCACCCTAAGGGTATGCACACGGGCACAGCAGTTTAGGGAAAGCTTTTAGGGATCGCTAGGAGGTGACCCTTTTCTTCCTAGCTTTTGGGCCTAGTAGTTTGTTTTCCCGTGTTTGGTTATTTCCCCGCTTACCTACCTATCTTGAAAATTTGTATTCTATGAGAATTTGAAATTTATTTTTCCTGACTGGATTTTCTTCATTCACTTAGTAAAATCCGCATCAATTGATGCGGATTGACCGAACAGATTTGCCTGCGAACACCTGCGGATTTCCATGCGGATTCTCCAAACATGAATCCTGACTGTGTGCATTTAGCCTAAGTCTAAGGCTTCTAACTCCAACCTATTGCCACGATCTAAAGGAGGGAATATAACAAATAAATACTTCTTAACATCTCCCCACTTCTTCATAGAAGGAGTTTTCCAGGAAGGACAGAAAAAAAATAGGAGGGTCTAAGTTAGGCAGTCTTATAGGATCTGCATTTAATTGATTAATTTTAATCTCCTGTCCTATGTTTCAGGAGAATTAGAAATCCCCGTTGGTGCTGCTGCTGTAGGGCGACCAGGAAATATTAGAAGTCTGACTCCCAGCACCACCGCAGCCTCCTTGCAGCTTACAAAGCACAGTGCCGTATATTGTATAATGGCTGTGCTTGGTATTGTAGCTCAGCCCCATTCACTTCAATAGGAGTGAACTACAAATAAGCCATGTGACCCATGAACAGTACTTTACTGGCCTACGAAGAGGCCATGTTGCTCACTGGCCTCATCAAGAAGATTAAGGGGTTGTTTTATCAGACCCCACAGAGTGGCCAGATATGCAATTCTGATTATACTTACCTGGTCCTTGTCGTTGGGTTCTGGCTCCTCTCCCGCCCAGTCGGCTCCACGGGTCTCCCAGGCCCTGGGAACATGAACATAGCAGCCAATGAATGCCGGCAGCGTGTGTGTGTGGCATATCACAGGGTCACATGCCAAATGGGTAATACTTCGCTGCCATTCATTGGCTACAGCAGTCACATGCCCAGATATGAGAACAGATTAGCCAGAACCCAGCAGCGGGGACCAGGTAAGTATGATCACTATCATGGGTCTGGCCACTATGTGGGGTCTGATATAACATGTTAAAGGTGGACAACCCCTTTAAAGACAATGAATTGCCTAATATGTTAAATATATATGAAAATGGTCCCTGTGTGATATCTATGTATAACAAGATTTTAATTATCTGAAAAGCGCTTCTTGCATTTTGAGCATAAAAAGAGCTTCTCTCCTTTGTGACTTATCTGATGTG
This sequence comes from Bufo gargarizans, assembly GCF_014858855.1. Classification (NCBI taxonomy): domain Eukaryota; kingdom Metazoa; phylum Chordata; class Amphibia; order Anura; family Bufonidae; genus Bufo; species Bufo gargarizans. The sequence continues at coordinate 741,804,412 of NC_058080.1, read as the reverse complement.
TGAATTCTGTCATGTATGACAAGATTTGATTTCTGTGTAAAACATCTCCCACATTCTGAACATGAAAACGGCTTTGCCCCGGTGTGAATTTTCTCATGTTTAAGTAGATCTGATTTTTGTCTAAAAGATTTCCCACATACTGAACATGAATATGGTTTCTCTCCCGTGTGAATTCTTTCATGTGTAACAAGATGTGATTTCCGTGTAAAACATTTCCCACATTCTGAACATGTATATGACTTCTCTCCTGTGTGACTTCTCTCATGTCTAACAAGATGCGATTTCCGTGTAAAACATTTTCCACATTCCGAACATGGAAATGGCTTCTCACCTGTGTGACTTATCTCATGTCTAACAAGAGCTGATTTTTGTGTAAAACATTTCCCACATTCTGGGCATGAATATGGCTTCTCTCCTGTGTGACTTCTCTCATGTGTAACAAGATGTGATTTCTCTCTAAAGCATTTCCCACATTCTGAACATGAATATGGTTTTTCTCCTGTGTGAATTATCTCATGTCTAACAAGTTGTGAATTATATGTAAAACATTTCCCACATTCTGAACATGAATATGGCTTCTCTCCTGTGTGGCGTCTCTCATGTATAACAAGATGTGATTTCAGTGTAAAACATTTCCCACATTCTGAGCAGGAGTATGGCTTCTCTCCTGTGTGAATTCCTCTGTGTGTAGAAAGACCTGAGCTTTTTGTGGACTCTTTATCACAGTGAAACCTTTCTCCTCCTTTCTGAGTTGTACTTGTGGTTACAATCTGTGATTGATCAGAAGATGGTTCTTCATGATTAGGGGGATTATATGAAAGATCTGTACTGTGACTTCCTGGATGAACATTAGGGGTAATGAGGTTTTGTTCTGTAAAGTTCTCCATGATATCTTCATCTTCTAGAGATAACATGAAGTTTTCCTCAGAATGGTTACTGGGGTTTTCTGTTAAGATAAGAATTGAAAAATAATTGTATTTTTCCAAACTGCAGAGTATAGAAACTTATAACATTACCATTAGGCTGAAGGTTGATCGAGCAGGAAGGAGAACTATAGGCCATTTACTTTGAAACCACTTCTGGCTTTGGCTAACAAAAATAAAAACTACACTTGGGATTCCCACCTTACAAAGCTTCTATAACTTCCTGACAAAATCCAGGATTCTGTTTTACACCAGGTCATGACTTTTATTACATACAGTAAATTATGACTTGATAAAACTCAAAAATGTGAAAAGCCCGACCATGTCTGGCACCCAGTCCTGCTCTCTGCCACAGTACTTTTTGCTCTCCAACTGGGCTTTTATACAAGTTCACAAGTGTGACGATACCACACCTCGCAGCGCCGCCTGATGTCAATGTACGTTGGCATCATGCGGGCACGGGGAGTGAGAGAGGGTGGTCCACGATACCTTCAGGCGTGACTAGGGTTTCGATACCCAATCGATACTTTTGTCCCGGTATCGATACTGGGCTGCGCTGCTGCACAGTCTAGTATCACGGAACATGAGCGCATGCTTATGTTCCCTGAGCATCACAGGGGAGAAGGAAGCAGTCTATCTCCCCTGTTCCACGCTGCCAATAAAGAGAGAGGGGTGGGCGCACTGCGCCACCAATGATAGGAGGACTTTTCATGGGTTCGGACTTTGTTAAGTTAGCAGGCTACATAGAGCAGCGCCCAGGAATCTCCCTGCACTTACTATTATTCCTGGGCACCACTCCGTCCGTCCGCCCGCCCGCTGTGACCCTGTTCCCAGTTCCAGGGAGAAGGAACGCCCAGGAGAGAAGCCTGCTAACTTAACAAAGTCCGGACCCATGAATGGTTGTCTTTAACTTTTAATACAGGAGGCAGGTGCCGGCAGCAGAATCACATAGCCGGCACCCTGTCTCTGACAGGGAGTTGTGATCAGCGGTAGTTACCCCCTCAGGTGCGGCACCTGAGGGGTTGACTGCCGCTGATCTGCTGCCGGCACCCGCCTCCTGTATTAAAGGTTAATTATCATTGGTGGCACAGTGCGCCCGCCCTCCTCAAACACCCCATTATTAAAATCATTGGTAGCAGTGGCCACAGGGTCCCCTCCCCTCCTCCTCATTGGTGGCAGTGGCAGCCTCTGATCGGAGCCCCAGCAGTGTAATTGCGGGGCTCCGATCGGTTACCATGGCAGCCAGGATGCTACTGAAGCCCTGGCTGCCATAGTCAGCTCCCTGCTGCTGAGTGCACTATGCACAGGGCAGCAGAGAGAGTGCGAGGTCCTATTCACCACAACAGAGATCTATCAGGGTAAATAGGACAAGGGATTAAAAGATCCCAGGTTCTAGCCCCTAAGGGGGGAAATAGTTATTAAAAAAAAGTAAAAAACACATTATATGTATATATATTTATTATAAAATCACCCATTTTCCCAATTTTACATATAAAATATATAAACAATAAATAAATAAATAAACATAAGGAGGTTTCTATGAGGAGGTAAGTTCTAGACTTGACAGCGGCAAATCAATGGATGTCGTGTATCTGGACTTCTCCAAAGCGTTTGACACTGTACCACATAAAAGGTTAGTATATAAAATGAGAATGCTTGGACTGGGAGAAAATATCTGGCTCAGTGATAGAAAACAGAGGGTGGTTATTAACGGTACACACTCAGATTGGGTCACTGTCACTAGTGGGGTACCTCAGGGGTCAGTATTGGGCCCTATTCTCTTCAATATATTTATTAATGGGCTTGTAGAAGGCTTGCATAGTAAAGTATCAATTTTCGCAGATGACACTAAACTGTGTAAAGTAATTTACACTGATGAGTACAGTATACTGTATATATACTACAGAGGGCAGTATACTGTATATACACTACAGAGGAGAGTATACTACTACAGAGGGATCTGGATAGACTGGAGTCTTGGGCAGATAAGTGGCAGATGAGGTTTAACACTGACAAATGTAAAGTTATACACATGGGAAGGAATAATGCAAGTCACCCGTACATACTAAATGGTAAAACACTCGGTAACACTGACATGGAAAAGGATCTAGGAATTTTAATAAACAGCAAACTAAGCTGCAAAAACCAGTGTCAGGCAGCTACTGCCAAGGCCAACAAGATAATGGGTTGCATCAGAAGGGGCATAGATGGGAACATAATCCTACCACTTTACAAATCACTGGTCAGAGCACACATGGAGTACTGTGTACAGTTCTGGGCTCCAGTGAACAAGGCAGACATAGCAGAGCTGGAGAAGGTCCAGAGGAGGGCAACTAAAGTAATAACTGGAATGGGGCAACTACAGTACCCTGAAAGATTATCAAAATTAGGGTTATTTACTTTAGAAAAAAGACGACTGAGGGGAGATCTAATTACTATGTATAAATATATCAGGGGTCAGTACAGAGATCTCTCCCATCATCTATATCCCCAGGACTGTGACTGTGACGAGGGGACATCCTCTGCGTCTGGAGGAAAGAAGGTTTGTACACAAACATAAAAGAGGATTCTTTACGGTAAGAGCAGTGAGACTATGGAACTCTCTGCCTGAGGAGGTGGTGATGGTAAGTACAATAAAGGAATTCAAGAGGGGCCTGGATGTATTTCTGGAGCGTAATAATATAATACAGGCTATAGCTACTAGAGAGGGGTCGTTGATCCAGGGAGTTATTCTGATGCCTGATCGGAGTCGGGAAGGAATTTTTTTCCCCTAAAGTGAGGAAAATTGGCTTCAACCTCACAGTTTTTTTTTGCCTTCCTCTGGATCAACTTGCAGGATGACAGGCCGAACTAGATGGACAAATGTCTTTTTTCGGCCTTATGTACTATGTTACTATATAAAAAATCTATGCGGTAAATGCCGGTACAAAAAAAATAAAAATAAAATAATAATAATAATATTATATATAAAAAACTGTGATTCGCCATTTTTAAAAATGCGGAATGCATGTTGCTTTTTTGGTGTTTTATTTTTTTCACGTGGTATCGAATGATATAAGTTGATTCAAATTTTCACGGTGTCAACAAAGCCCAAAAAAGTTGGGACAAGTAGCAATAAGAAGCTGGAAAAAGTTAATTTGAGCATAACGAAGAGCTGGAAGACCAATTAACACTAATTAGGTCAATTGGCAACATGATTGGGTATAAAAAGAGCTTCTCAGAGTGGCAGTGTCTCTCAGAAGCCAAGATGGGTAGAGGATCACCAATTCCCACAATGTTGCGCAGAAAGATAGTGGAGCAATATCAGAAAGGTGTTACCCAGCGAATAATTGCAAAGACTTTGCATCTATCATCATCAACTGTGCATAACATCATCCAAAGATTCAGAGAATCTGGAACAATCTCTGTGCGTAAGGGTCAAGGCCGTAAAACCATACTGGATGCCCGTGATCTCAGGGCCCTTAAACGACTCTGTACCACAAACAGGAATGCTACTGTAAAGGAAATCACAGAATGGGCTCAGGAATACTTCCAGAAACCATTGTCAGTGAACACAATCCACCGTGCCATCCGCCGTTGCCAGCTGAAACTCTACAGTGCAAAGAAGAAGCCATTTCTAAGCAAGATCCACAAGCTCAGGCGTTTTCACTGGGCCAGGGATCATTTAAAATTGAGTGTGGCAAAATGGAAGACTGTTCTGTGGTCAGACGAGTCAGGATTTGAAGTTCTTTATGGAAATCTGGGACGCCATGTCATCCGGACCAAAGAGGACAAGGACAACCCAAGTTGTTATCAACGCTCAGTTCAGAAGCCTGCATCTCTGATGGTATGGGGTTGCATGGGTGCGTGTGGCATGGGCAGCTTGCATGTCTGGAAAGGCACCATCAATGCAGAAAAATATATTCAGGTTCTAGAAAAACATATGCTCCCATCCAGACGTCATCTCTTTCAGGGAAGACCCTGCATTTTTCAACAAGATAATGCCAGACCACATTCTGCATCAATCACAACATCATGGCTGCGTAGGAGAAGGATCCGGGTACTGAAATGGCCAGTCTGCAGTCCAGATCTTTCACCTATAGAGAACATTTGGCGCATCATAAAGAGGAAGGTGCAACAAAGAAGGCCCAAGACGATTGAACAGTTAGAGGCCTGTATTAGACAAGAATGGGAGAGCATTCCTATTTATAAACTTGAGAAACTGGTCTCCTCGGTCCCCAGACGTCTGTTGAGTGTTGTAAGAAGAAGGGGAGATGCCACACAGTGGTGAAAATGGCCTTGTCCCAACTTTTTGGGGATTTGTTGATACCGTGAAATTCTGATTCAACATATTTTTCCCTTAAAATTGTACATTTTCTCAGTTTAAACTTTTGTTCCGTGATTTATGTTCTATTCTGAATAAAATATTAGAAGTTGGCACCTCCACATCATTGCATTCAGTTTTTATTCACGATTTGTATAGAGTCCCAACTTTTTGGGAATCCGGTTTCTACAGATGGTGGTATAATCAGTTAGCAAATGAAAGTCAGTTACCAAATATGTAGGTGGTTCTTGAAAACTATAGTTCCTTAGCTTTATTCTTGGATGGTTGTCACAGTCACATGGAGGTAGTGATGTGATATTCCAAGGTTCCTCCAAACATGTTACACAACGTGACCTCCTTCAGAGAAAAGACAATGCCCTGCACGGGCACTTTAAACCTTAGTCAGTCATGCCCCTTCCTCCACCTGGTAGGATTCCACTTCCCCTTCCTGGTTGCCAAAAATCCACAAAACTTATTATGGCTCATAGCTCCACACTGGAAGGTCATGAGGAGATGGTTCTGGTACCAACGGCTTATGGGTACAATTCGAGACCAAACATGGCACCATTATTTGGTTCCTACTAGGATTTCTCCGAATCTCCCCTTCTCTGCATCCCACACACGAGAGAAGACCCAGGGTCACAAAGACGTGAAAGGTGCCGGTTCCATGATGTCTACAGAATTTCTTTGTTGTTATTGACCTGCTCAGCCCCCACAGGCATTCATCCTGCCAGAGAAGCTGAGCTGCCAGTGTGGCAGAGTGGGGTGTTAAATGTGAACACGTGGCCCTGCTGTGACCTGTGGAGCCTGATTTCCTCTGCCCACTACTGGAGCAAATGGCAGCAATTAAATCATAACTCCACATATTCCTCACAACAAAGATCAATGATCTGTCACCATTCAACACAAACTGCATCTATTATTGAACATCTATTAAACCTGATGACACTGGTGAACTCATTAGAAGAATTCATGTAATAATGCCCACTTACAGCTTACTTCTCTTTAGTGCACCTCCTCCCCTGACATGCTCAGTACAGGCTGCAGTCTCCCTGGCTCTTTAGTGAGAGGGCGCCCATCTTCTAGGGGCATGGGAAATCACAGCTTCTAATTCCTTTATTTTTCGGCAGCTTGTACCGAGCTCGTGCAAGACAAATAAACGCAATAAATATTTGTACAAACCCATAGAATAAAATTTACATGTTCTTTTTACTGCAGGATAAACATGTGTGACTTTCCAGCAGCAGCAGAGGAGGAGGTACATTGAAAGGTAAAGGAGCCTGTCAATTATATTATAGGTGGACACCCAGGACTCATGAGAACGCTAATATTCTAGATCGACTCATAAAATGCTTATTTTTATATCAGCCATTCTAATAGTGTTTCAAAGTCAGTACACCGGCCTCATCAGATGTAAGAGACCAATTTAATGTAATCTGTATTGTGAAATCTAATTGTATGGAGCACTTTTTACTTTGTACTGTTTATATTTTCGCTGCCACCTTATAAGACCCACAACTTTTATATATTTTTTCGATATAGCTGTAGGAGGGCTTGTTTTTTTGTGCGAAGAGTTGTGTTTTTTTAATGGCACCATTTTGGGGTATATGTAATTTATTGTTTAGGTTTTATTCATCTTTTGGAGGAAACTATGTGGTGATATCAAATATGTTGTAATATTTATGATGTTTTAGTACTTTTACGCAAAAAATCTTATTTTATGCATCAAAAAGTAATACATTTTTTTATTTCAAAACTTTTTTCCTCGACATACCCGTATGAGGATTTATTTTTTTGCAAGAGTTCTCATTTTTATTGGTACATATAATGATTTTGCAGTACAATTAATCTATTGATACATTTTAATTTTTTTGGGGTGGGGAAAGGCAAACGATGGCAAATATGTCTTTTTTTTTCTATTTATTCTATGGGTTGCTAGGATTGCACTGGAACCAAATATGTAGATTTTTCTATGGTTAACAATTTTAAAGAAAAACTATTTCGTCTCCATGACAGCACATCTAAAACTGCCTTCTCCTGATAGGACAGGAAAAAACTAAGGTTTAAACCCCCCCCCCCCCCCCGTGTTCTTTCCTGTCCTGTCAAAGGCAGGCAGATCAGTGAGGTGCGGGGAGCTCTTCTGGGGTTCCAAGCTGAAGACATTTTACTCTGTCTAGACCAAGGTCAGATACGACGGGCAGCGGCATTCCCTCCTCATGTTGCGTCCTGGTCCCCGTCTCTGCAGGCACTGTAGCCCTAATGAAATCCCCTCCAGTGGTGGCCCAGGGGGCTTAATGCGGAGAGGCAGTATGGGACCGGAGCAAGGCCTTGGTGTTCACATCAGACTCGGGTCAGAACGTGCCTTTTCCAGCCTTCACAGCCTTAAAGCACATGATCTTTTGTAATGGCGCCGGGACTATCACCTACAATCCAGCCATCCTCCCTTCAGGACGGGCCATCTTTGGAGCTTCAGCACGAGTGTCCTAGCCACACAAGGCTCGGTATCAGAGCCCTCTACAGCTCAGACTGTTGTGACTAGTCTGATATCAGTACAATTTGTGCCCACATGTGATAGGGATGATACTTCTCTCCATTGTAAAGCAAAAACCCAGAAATGTGGAATTTCCCGCATTCCTTTGATTCCCTGAGACTTTCAGAAGTTCATGAAGGAGAACTGCTCTCTAATTCTCATCATGCCATACTGACCCAGGAGGAGATGGTTCGGCCTAATGAACACTCAGCCTAGAAAACCCATCACACTCCCCTTATCTCCAGGGTTGTTGACCCAGGGTCCAGTCCGCCACCAAACACTTAGAAATTCTGCAGTTTTCAGCCTGGAGTTTGAGAAATCCATCCTGTTACAAAATGTCATATCTGAGAGTGGTGCAGAACATACTATGTAGTAGAAAGTCTACCACCTCCAAAATTTACCTTAAATATGGAAAAATAATTGCTTCATGGTGTGGACAACAAAAGAATGAGGATTCTCCAAATATCCCCTTGGGATTAGATTTTTTTTTTTTTATAGGATGTCCATAGATCTGAGCCTCTGTAGACCCATATAAGAGACCCCCAGAAGACATGTTCCTGGAGAGCTGTATAGTGAGCAGTAGATTATAGACATCAGCCGGTCACTGCTCAGAGAGGGGGCATAAGGGGGGAAAGGTTCCCTCCATAGACCCTTATAGGAGACCCCCAGAAGACATGTTCCCAGAGAGCTGTATAGTGGGCACTAGATTATAGACATCAGCTTGTCACCGCTCAGAGAGGGGGCATAAGGGGGGAAAGGTTCCCTCATAGACCCTTATAGGAGACCCCCAGAAGACATGTTCCCGGAGAGCTGTATAGTGGGCACTAGATTATAGACATCAGCCGGTCACCGCTCAGAGAAGGGGCATAAGGGGGGGAAGGTTCCCTCCATAGACCCTTATAGGAGACCCCAGAAGACATGTCCCCGGAGAGGTGTATAGTGGGCACTAGATTATAGACATCAGCCAGTCACCGCTCAGAGAGGGGGCATAAGGGGGGAAAGGTTCCCTCCATAGACCCTTATAGGAGACCCCCAGAAGACATGTTCCCGGAGAGCTGTATAGTGGGCACTACATTATAGACATCAGCCTATCACCGCTCAGAGAGGGGGCATAAGGGGGGAAAGGTTCCCTCCATAGACCCTTATAGGAGACCCCCAGAAGACATGTTCCCGGAGAGCTGTATAGTGGGCACTAGATTATAGACATCCGCCTGTCACCGCTCAGAGAGGGGGCATAAGGGGGGAAAGGTTCCCTCATAGACCCTTATAGGAGACCCCCAGAAGACATGTTCCCGGAGAGCTGTATAGTGGGCACTAGATTATAGACATCAGCCGGTCACCGCTCAGAGAGGAGACATAAGGGGGGAAAGGTTCCCTCCATAGACCCTTATAAGAGACCCCCAGAAGACATGTCCCCGGGGAGCTGTATAGTGGGCACTAGATTATAGACATCAGCCGGTCACCGCTCAGAGAGGGGGCATAAGGGGGGAAAGGTTCCCTCCATAGACCCTTATAGGAGACCCCCCAGAAGACATGTCCCCGGAGAGCTGTATAGTGGGCACTAGATTATAGACATCAGCCTGTCACCGCTCAGAGAGGGGGCATAAGGGGGGAAAGGTTCCCTCATAGACCCTTATAGGAGACCCCCAGAAGACATGTTCCCGGAGAACTGTATAGTGGGCACTACATTATAGACATCAGCCGGTCACCGCTCAGAGAGGGGGCATAAGGGGGGGAAAGGTTCCCTCCATAGACCCTTATAGGAGACCCCCAGAAGACATGTTCCCGGAGAGCTGTATAGTGGGCACTAGATTATAGACATCAGCCGGTCACCGCTCAGAGAGGGGGCATAAGGGGGAAAAGGTTCCCTCCTAGACCCTTATAGGAGACCCCCAGAAGACATGTTCCCGGAGAGCTGTATAGTGGGCACTAGATTATAGACATCAGCCTGTCACCGCTCAGAGAGGGGGCATAAGGGGGAAAGGTTCCCTCCTAGACCCTTATAGGAGACCCCCAGAAGACATGTTCCCGGAGAGATGTATAGTGGGCACTAGATTATAGACATCAGCCTGTCACCGCTCAGAGAGGGGCATAAGGGGGAAAGGTTCCCTCATAGACCCTTATAGGAGACCCCCAGAAAACATGTTCCCGGAGAGCTGTATAGTGGGCACTAGATTATAGACATCAGCCGGTCACCGCTCAGAGAGGGGCATAAGGGGGAAAGGTTCCCTCATAGACCCTTATAGGAGACCCCCAGAAAACATGTTCCCGGAGAGCTGTATAGTGGGCACTAGATTATAGACATCAGCCTGTCACCGCTCAGAGAGGGGCATAAGGGGGGAAAGGTTCCCTCATAGACCCTTATAGGAGACCCCCAGAAGACATGTTCCTGGAGAGCTGTATAGTGGGCACTAGATTATAGACATCTGACTGCTGATATCACAGCTAAGGTTGTTCTATAGGAAACTCCTAAAGACAACATGTCCCCCTGTGACTTGTGTGCAGAGTTGTCAGGAGACCTTGTGTGTTGTCAGATGTCTCCTCAGTTCTTGCCCCCAGCCTCATATATGAAATATAGAAGTAAGATGAGGAACTTTCTTCTCCGCTGTTATTATTGGGGGATTTCTTCACCAATTTGATTTAACTGAAATCACCAAAATGTCAGGATTTATTGTAATATCTGCTGACGAGCACAAAGTGATGCTTAACCTTTTCCTGCACAGAGGTACATGTAGTCCATCATGATAGCAAAGACACAAAAGCTGTGCCCTCATAGTCCCCAGTGGGTGTGTGGATGTGACTGACCGTCATGTCCTGCAGGAACAGCTGGGATCAGAGAAGAATCTGATCAGAGATCACCGTCAGCTGGATAAGGAGAACACTTCATGATGTGATGGAGACATCTCCAATCAAAGAGCAGCAGCCGGTGATCAGATTCTCCTCCTGCCCTGAAGGCACCAATGTCACAACCAGACAGCTGAGAAGCTCTGACAGAGGCCTTTCAGAACCTCCTCTTTGAGTTTCTGTGTTGTGGTATTCAGCTCCTCCTCTCCTTAGCCTCTCTCAGCTGTCATGTGTTGGACTAATTGCTTCCCTTTAAATTCTTCCCCAGAAGGCTTTTCTGGGCGGCTTATATTTCTTCCTGGAGTGTGTGTGCATGCCCATCTGGTTCTCCTCTCCTCTACTAAGTTAAGTGTTAAACTGTTATCTGTTATTTTCTGTTTGCTGGATCCCAGGTGACCCTGACTCCCTCCGTGTCTAGTGTAGGGAGCCGGTGGTCGTGTCCCCTCACTATTGTAGGGTGTTCAGGTGTTAGATAGTCGAGGTACGAGGATATGCGATCATCCACCATTGGGGTGTTCGCATAGGCTGAGCAGTCAGGGAGAGTGCCAGGTCTTATGCAGGGGTCTCCCTTTTGTTCCTTAGTTTTGGATCCAGTGAGTCATATATTCATTTTGCATTGTCTTGTTTCCTGTACACCTTTCCGTGACAACCAAGGACAGAACCTGAAGTCACTTTCCCCATTCATGATTCCATACCTGTGGTGACATCTCCTGGAATGTCCTCCTCCACCTCACTCTTACACGGGGGATCGCCCATCATCCTCTCTTCTTCATCCTCCACTTTGATATCAGTCAGATCTTCCCCCTGATTTGTCATCTGTAACAATTCAGTACAATACAGCAGACAGGTGGGAAATCTAACAGATCCACATAAGAGACCCCCACAATCTATGACCCCTCTATGACTGCAGGACCCCCCTATATAGATGTGTACAGGGCTCAGCTCCATCTACCTGAGGGTTCTCTGGGACCTTCTCCTCTGGACAGTCCTGGGAATATAGAGGACGGGGACATCTCTCTGGTGGATTTCTCCTCCTGGATTCATCTGTGGAGACACAAGCACACAGTGACTGAATACATGCCCTCCTGTAGATCTGTCTATAGATCATACAAAACTACTCCTCCCAGTCTCCTCTCCACCAGGCTCCGAGATGTCGGAGAAAGCTCTACATCTATCTCCCTCCAAGTCACTTTCTCCTAAGGAGCTTTCATGGTGAATAGGGAAAAAGAAAAGTATCCGATGAGAGAGACTGCCGCCCTGCTGGACAGGAACAGGGACCTCTGAGATCACTGAAACCCCCATTTTCATCTGTAAGAAGTTTCATCGGAAGGACAGTTACGCCATTTTTAGGTTGATCCTGCTGACAGATCCAGTTTTATTGATGTATTTTATTAAATATACACATTTGGTGGATACGAAATAAAACCCTTTAGGAGGAAATGGAGCTACAGCCCCAGAAGAAGCAGAAAACGAGGATAAAATCAGGTTGGAAGTTTTTACGGACTCCATGCGACTTCCACGCTGTAGGTGCTCTGTAAAATTGCTTAACGCTTTCCTGCACAATGAAAAATGTACATGTAGTTCATCATGGTGGTGTAGACACAAAATCTGTGCCCACATAGTCCCCAGTGGGTGTGTGGATGTGACTGACCGTCATGTCCTGCAGGAACAGCCGGGATCAGAGAAGAATCTGATCAGAGATCACCGTCAGCTGGATAAGGGGAACACTCCATGATGTGATGGAGACATCTCCAATCAGAGAGCAGCGCTCTAGACCTGAAATGTGACCTCTAATTTCACTTCCAGCACAGAATGGATCACTACGTGACAGTCTTGTAATCACACAATCCGTCTGGGCAGAGGTTGTCCTCTCTGCACCTCTTGCTGCCAAGTTCTCTCAGTTCCAGAATTCTGTCTAAGTTTGCAACAAGTGGTGATACCTTGGACGTTGATGAACAGGAGGCGTCGCACAATCATCCCACACAACTTCATCCAATTTCTAAGGCAGGATAAAAAAACTTTGCTTTTAATCTGCCTTTGACACCACTCCCCGGTGCCACTGATTGGAGCTAGGTGCTGGAAAATTTGATCAAGTACAGATCTTAACACCTGCTACTTCCTCGATTTTACAGAACCATATGGATTGTCTACCTTGGTCTTGTCATTTCAGTATTAAGGAATATATGTGCGGAGGGTTTCCTAATACCTATATCTGACAGAAGCTCCGACATCAGGCTCTATACAGTCACACAGGGGCGGACATTGCCCAGAAGCTCCATGTATAATCTACAATGTATACACTGCGGAACACGGATCTCACAGGACGCCTCTGATAGAGCAGTGTAGTCTACTATACCGGCCCGATGGAGGCCAGAAGGACACGCTCCCATCATGTCACTGGAGACCTATGGATATTACTGAAATATAAAGCACACGTAGCCTCTAATGTAATGTGATAAGAAACTGTGGAGATCCTCCATTACATGTCACTGCACACACGTGTATACACTGCACATGACGGCTCTTACCTTGTGATATAAGAGGCTGGTGCTCCTCCATTACATGTCACTGCACACACGTGTATACACTGCACATGACGGCTCTTACCCTGTGATATAAGAGGCTGGTGCTCCTCCATTACATGTCACTGCACACACGTGTATACACTGCACATGACGGCTCTTACCTTGTGATATAAGAGGCTGGTGCTCCTCCATTACATGTCACTGCACACACGTGTATACACTGCACATGACGGCTCTTACCCTGTGATATAAGAGGCTGGTGCTCCTCCATTACATGTCACTGCACACACGTGTATACACTGCACATGACGGCTCTTACCTTGTGATATAAGAGGCTGGTGCTCCTCCATTACATGTCACTGCACACACGTGTATACACTGCACATGACGGCTCTTACCATGTGATATAAGAGGCTGGTGCTCCTCCATTACATGTCACTGCACACACGTGTATACACTGCACATGACGGGTCTTACCTTGTGATATAAGAGGCTGGTGCTCCTCCATTACATGTCACTGCACACACGTGTATACACTGCACATGACGGGTCTTACCTTGTGATATAAGAGGCTGGTGCTCCTCCATCATGGCCTCCTTGTACAGATCCTTGTGTCCTTCTATATACTCCCACTCCTCCATGGAGAAATAGACAGTGACATCCTGACACCTTATAGGAACCTGACAACACAATGACACCGTCATCACCCAGACCCCTCCAGTGCTGTTACTGGAGAATTTCCCAGCATTCCCAGCAGTGTCACCTCTCCAGTCAGCAGCTCCATCATCTTGTGGGTGAGTTCTAGGATCTTCTGCTCATGTATCAGGGGGTGAGGGGGAGGCTCTGTGATGGGGTGAGGGGTCCTGCTCCGCCCTCCTGACTCCTGGAGATGGATGATGGGAGTCACACAGTCCCCCGATGTCTTCTTCACTATTGTGTACTCCTGTGGATGGAGAGAGACACTTAGGGAATAAACCCTTCAGGGGCCATGTGCTCTCCTCCGGCCCTCTCCTCCTGGTACAACGTGCCTACTTACCTTCTCATGGCTCCTACAACATGACTTTTGGTCACTGGTCACATGACACATCACTCACCATATTTGGGGCTGATCTTCAGGTTCTCCATCACTTGGAAGGTCTGGAGGCCGTTCTCCAGGACCCTGGACTCTTCCTATCACTTCCTATGATGGATTCTCCTCCCCGATGTCTGACTTGTTACAGAATACAATAAAGAGGAGAGAAATCTAGAAAAGTTTACCTCTCCGCTCAGCAGGGAGATGATCTCCAAGGTGAGGTCTAATATTCTTCTGCTGATCTCCTTCCTGTCCATCCTTGGCAGTCATTCAGAAGAGGAGAGAACTGGAGGAGCTGGAGGCTTCTAGTACTGCAGGCGCCTTTATGAGAAGAGGAGAGGAAATCATCCAGGGGACAAGACCAGATGTCACCTCCAGAACCGCACTTCCTGAGCCTGGAGGGGCCCCCGCCACATGGAGTCCAGGGGCCCCAACATGGAGATCTCTGGTGGCTCCACAGGAGATAAATGTCTGATAGATGCAGGTCCCACCTCTGGGCTGTGCTCAGCTGTGTCCAGAACTCCTAGAGAAGAGACTGGAGAGAGCTGAGCTCAGGCCGGGCCCCGATGCATTCATTCTCCTCCTGGATGCAGGGGCACTCACCAGGACAGTCAGGGGCCAGCGAATAATGACAACCCCCACTATCCCCACTACTCCCCCCCATCATACTAAGCTGAGGAGCGGAGAAGGATTCCTTGTGTGTAATGGAGGAGAATCTCCAGAGGTGACATGTCTGAGCTCTCCACCACACCGTCTCCTCACAGCTCCTCTTACCTGCAGGCTGGAGGAATGGCTGATACCAGAGAGAACAAGAGCCCTGACTACCGACCAGGACCTGCCCAGTATCTGCTGCACTGCCAGAGCTGAAGGACCTGGGGAGACCTCACCGTCATGTGATCAGTAAAGGGGGCGGGTCTGAGCTGTGGAGAGGAGATGTGGTGAAGGACCTGTGATGATGTCACTGTCATGTGATCAGTGGATGGGCGGGGCTCGACAGTGGAAAAGAAAAGAGGTGGTGAAGGACCTGTGATGATGTCACTGTCATGTGATTAGTGTATGATGGGGCGGGGCTCAGCAATGGAGAGGATGAGGTTGAAATGAACCTTTGATGATGTCTGGTGGTGATCAGTGCAGTGAGAGGGGTTTTGAATGGAGGAGAAGAAGGTGGAAAACTTACGAATTCATAATTCACTCATTCTTCTTTTTTTTACAAAGCCAAAGAAATCCTGGCAGTTATAGTTGTTTTTTAAACTCTACAATAACATCCTGGACATGTTGAGAGTTGTAGTTATTTCTGATATTGTATGATAACCTAGACATAATGGGAGTTGTAGTTCTCTAATATTCTATATTACTTGCTCAGAGAGTATGTGAGTTGTAGTTTTCTATTTTAAAAGAGTATAATAACAGCCTGCACATGCTGGGAGCTGTAGTTCTCTCCCCTGATATCATTGAATAACGGCCTGGACATGCTAAAAGTTGTAGATTTCTCCTATAATACCCTATAATAACAGCTTGGGCATGCAGGGCATTATAGTTCTCTCCTCTTGTATCCTATAATAACAGGCTTGGCATGCTGGGACTTGTGGTGGATTCAGTAGTCCATAGGTCCAGCATCTTGGGGACAACGTGTGCCTCTAGTAGAGAACAGCTCCTTGTCTGTGTTATCAGTGTAACATCATCTATTATAGCTTTGATACCAGAGAAGGAAGAATAGTGTCAGAGGCCCCATCATCAGGAGAAAAGACCCCAATGTGGAGGAGAGAAAACTTGTCAGAATAAGGACAGCAGAAGTGTGGGGAACATGGAAGAGAGGAGACACAAGACATGTCAGAATAAGGACTGCAGAAGTGTGGGGAACATGGAAGAGAGGAGACACAAGACATGTCAGAATAAGAGCACCAGAAGTGTGGGGAACATGGAAGAGAGGAGTCACAAGACATGTCAGAATAAGGACAGCAGAAGTATGGGGAACACGGAAGAGAGGAGACACAAGACATGTCAGAATAAGGACAGCAGAAGTGTGGGAAACATGGAAGAGAGGAGGCACAAGACATGTCAGAATAAGGACAGCAGAAATGTGGGAACATGGAAGAGAGGAGGCACAAGACATGTCAGAATAAGGACAGCAGAAGTGTGGGGAACATGGAAGAGAGGAGGCACAAGACATGTCAGAATAAGGACAGCAGAAGTGTGGGGAACATGGAAGAGAGGAGACACAAGACATGTCAGAATAAGGACAGCAGAAGTGTGGGAAACACGGAAGAGAGGAGACACAAGACATGTCAGAATAAGGACAGCAGAAGTGTGGGGAACATGGAAGAGAGGAGACACAAGACATGTCAGAATAAGGACAGCAGAAGTGTGGGGAACATGGAAGAGAGGAGACACAAGACATGTCAGAATAAGGACAGCAGAAGTGTGGGGAACATGGAAGAGATGAGACACAAGAAATGTCAGAATAAGGACAGCAGAAGTGTGGAAAACATGGAAGAGAGGAGGCACAAGACATGTCAGAATAAGGACAGCAGAAGTGTGGGGAACATGGAAGAGAGGAGGCACAAGACATGTCAGAATAAGGACAGCAGAAGTGTGGGAAACATGGAAGAGAGGAGGCACAAGACATGTCAGAATATGGACAGCAGAAGTGTGGGAAACATGGAAGAGAGGAGGCACAAGACATGTCAGAATAAGGATAGCAGAAGTGTGGGGAACATGGAAGAGAGGAGACACAAGACATGTCAGAATAAGGACAGCAGAAGTGTGGGGAACATGGAAGAGAGGAGGCACAAGACATGTCAGAATAAGGATAGCAGAAGTGTGGGGAACATGGAAGAGAGGAGACACAAGACATGTCAGAATAAGGACAGCAGAAGTGTGGGAAACATGGAAGAGAAGAGACACAAGACATGTCAGAATAAGGACACCAGAAGTGTGGGGAACATGGAAGAGAGGAGACACAAGACATGTCAGAATAAGGACAGCAGAAGTGTGGGAAACATGGAAGAGAGGAGACACAAGACATGTCAGAATATGAACAGCAGAAGTGTGGGAAACATGGAAGAGAGGAGACACAAGACATGTCAGAATAAGGACAGCAGAAGTGTGGGAAACATGGAAGAGAGGAGAAACAAGACATGTCAGAATAAGGACAGCAGAAGTGTGGGTAACATGGAAGAAAAGAGACACAAGACATGTCAGAATAAGTTTATCTTTGTTGTGGTTTTGGGAAGGATCCCATCTTTCCACAGGTTCTGCTAATTAGCTATTTAGTGATGCTATTTATACCCGCCTCTCTCTATAGCCCTTGTGGTTTATATTTGCCTCTGGAGTTCTCAGCTGGTGTTTGGTGGATCTCCTGCTCCCCGTCCGTCTTAAGCTAAGTCCTGCTCCTTCTCTTTTGTTGTGTGTTCTGGCTAGGCCTCAGAAAAACGCTGGTTCCTGCACCTAGCGCTAGGAACCCGTCGTCTTATCTCCAGCTCCCTAGCTGAGGGTTTGTTACAGTTTCAGCTAGGCTTAGGTTCATTAAGCACTTCCACCTTAAGGATTTGCTCATGTTGTCAGCAGTCAGGAAAAGGCTCAGGGATTGTCAGGTAGTGACCTTTCCCTGTTCCCTAGCTTTGGGGCCTAGCCTGGTGATTTGTTGCTTTTGTTGTATTTGGTTTGGATCCCTTCCCTCACCTACCGTCAGGGGTGGGATTCAAATTTTTAACAACAGGTTCCCTACTCAGCGGTGGATACGCAGCGCGTCACGAGTCACGACACATATTTACATACACCGCTCCATGTTCTCACATTGCTTCTCCCCACAGATTCATGGCCCCCTCCATGTTCTCACATTGCTTCTCCCCACAGATTCATGGCCCCTCCATGTTCTCACATTGCTTCTCCCCACATGGCCCCCTCCATGTTCTCACATTGCTTCTCCCCACATGGCCCCCTCCATGTTCTCACATTGCTTCTCCCCACATGGCCCCCTCCATGTTCTCACATTGCTTCTCCCCACAGATTCATGGCCCCTCCATGTTCTCACATTGCTTCTCCCCACATGGCCCCCTCCATGTTCTCACATTGCTTCTCCCCACATGGCCCCCTCCATGTTCTCACATTGCTTCTCCCCACATGGCCCCCTCCATGTTCTCACATTGCTTCTCCCCACATGGCCCCCTCCATGTTCTCACATTGCTTCTCCCCACATGGCCCCCTCCATATTCTCACATAGCTTCTCCCCACAGATTCATGGCCCCCTCCATTTTTGTTATGTTGTCACATTTCAATTTCAGCCCCTGGTCGGTGGTTAATGTCACACAAATCACACTCAACCAACCAGGCTGTCCTGACCTGTTCAGACTTCTTTTCTGTTAGGCTAGGGGCCGGCTCTTCAATCTTTCATGGCTGTGTGTGGGGTGTGGACTGTCAGCAACTAGGGCACTCTGCAGACAGTGAGAGGACTCCTCTCTCCTTCTCTGTTCTGGGCTGGCAGCTTCGCGCCTCTGCTCACTCTCAAGACACTCCCCTTTGTAAATATTATTCCCCCTGTATATTATAATGGCCCCCATTTTATTATTAATATAATGGCCCCCTCTTTGTTATTAATTTAATGGCCCCCACTTTATTATTAGTATAATGGTCCCCTCTTTATTATTAATATAATGGCCCCCTCTTTGTTATTACTGTAATGGCCCCCTCTTTATTATTATTATTATAATGGCCCCCTCTTTGTTATTACTGTAATGGCCCCCTCTTTATTATTATTATTATAATGGCCCCCTCTTTATTATTACTGTAACGGCCCCCTCTTTGTTATTACTGTAACGGCCCCCTCTTTGTTATTACTGTAACGGCCCCCTCTTTATTATTATTATTATTATTATAATGGCCCCCTCTTTATTATTAATATAATGGCCCCCACTTTATTATTAATATAATGGCCCCCTCTTTATTATTAATATAATGGCCCCCTCTTTATTATTAATATAATGGCCCCCACTTTATTATTAATATAATGGCCCCCACTTTATTATTAATATAATGGCCCCCTCTTTATTATTAATATAATGGCCCCCTCTTTATTATTAATATAATGGCCCCCACTTTAATAACAAAGAGGGGGCCATTACATTAATAACAAAGAGGGGGCCATTACATTAATAACAAAGAGGGGGCCATTACATTAATAATAAAGAGGGGGCCATTATATTAATAATAAAGAGGGGGCCATTATATTAATAATAAAGAGGGGGCCATTACATAGTGGAGTACCGCTTAAAAAAGCTGCTCTTACTCTGTGGGCAAAATAGATGTGTTTCCCTGTGTGTGGCCACCTTAAATATTGTCATCAACCCCATCCATAACTCTTGTTTGGCTAAAAGAATCTAAACATTGGGTCAGGATGAGGGGAAGGTGGAGTAGGCACCTGCTTAGGAGAAATAATTAATACTTACCTCTCTCTCCTTCACAGCTTGTGGCATCCTGGTACAGGCGGTCACCAATGCCTCGCTCACTGTGCCTTCCCGCGCCGCGTCATCGCGTCATCTCGCGAGATCCGCCGCAGGAGGTCACAGTGAGGTACGTGACTAAGTCCTGCGTCGCACCTCAACTGAAGCCGCTCCCCCGGCCCCTCCTCACTTCGCCTGCCCAGCTGCCCTGCACAGTGCGCGTCACACAGGGCCTCTCCTCTCGGCTTCCGCTCCGCCCCCACCCCTATAGCTACGCCACTGGTGCAGGCGCAGCTGCAGGACCGGGTCGGGATCCCTGCTTCTCACCGGTCCTGCGAACCGCCTGTAATTTTAACAAACGGTTCGGCAGAACCGGAGAGAACCGGCTGGATCCCATGCCTGCCTACCGTGACATTATAAACCGCCCATACCGTCATTTTTTTTCCCTTGCTCTGTGCAAAATGGAAGCTGTTGATGCACTGGTGGATCGCATGCAGGAATTATCTTGGGAGGTAGCTGACCTCTGTAATTCTGTTATACTGTGTTCCTGGCATCCATCTGGCTCCACTGGTGGGAACCAGGCCAGCCTTGAACCTGTAACGGTCGCGTACACACACACCCAGGGGGAAGGGAAGTGACCACTGCGCTCCACCCTTACCCCTGGCCCTGCCTACTTGCCTCGCGAGTCCTAATGATAGGGGACAACTGGACGGCAATCCCTAGCTTGAACTAAGTGCAGGGATGACAGACAGACAAACAACAGAACGGACCGAGTCAATACCAGGAAAGCTACAAAGTACAAATGGAGCAAGCAGAGAATAGTCAGGAGAAGCCGGGGTCATAAATACCAGGAGAGTCGTGAAGTACCAAAGGAGTCAGCAGAGGATCGTCAGGAGGAGGCCGGGGTCAGAATACCAGGAGAGCAGCAAAGTACACAAGGAGCAGGCAGAGGATCGTCAGGAATTCAGCAGGAGGTAAGTACACCAGGAAAGACAAAATCACAGGTGGAACCTAAATTAACAGGCAACCTGTGGCCAACAGGCTGCCTGTATTTATAGTGGGGAGTGAGGGTCATGTGACGTGGCCAGCGTCACATGACCGACAGACCAACCAGTCGAGCGTGATCAGCTCGGCGCTCAAGGCAGACTTAGGAGCAGGGGACCTCCCAGCTAGCAAAGCCACCCTGGGAACGAAGTCAAACACAGATCCTCACTCCCGAAGCTAAGCAGCAGGTCTGCGGCTAATGGGAGACCGAGTGCACCTTCGGAATCCCATTACAGTACCCCCCCTTTTGTGAGGGGCCACTGGACCCTAGACTTCAGGCGATGGCCTTTCAGGGTGTTCTAAACGAAATTTTCGAACAAGTCTAGGAGCATGAACCTCCCTGGCAGGTACCCAAGATCTCTCTTCAGGTCCATACCCCTTCCAGTGAATCAGGTGCTGCAAGGAATTACTCACCTTCCTGACATCCACTATTTTAGACACCACATACTCAACAGCATCATTAACAAGAACCGGTGGAGGCGAGGATTTTCGATGGTACTACCGGTTCAAAATATTTTTTAAGTAGGGATTTATGGAACACATTATGAATGTGGAATGACTCGGGCAGCTCCAACCTCCGTGATCTCCGTGATCTTATATGGTCCAATAAAAGGAGGAGCAAACTTTTGGGAATCTACCTTAAGAGAGAGATTCTTGGAGGACAACCATACCTTATCCCCAATCTGAAAATTCACCCCCCTTGAACGTCTCCTATCGGCCTTGAGTTTCTGAGAACTTTGAGCCTTTTCTAAGTTCGATTGAACTCGGGCCCAAATTGTGCACAGTTCAGAGGATAGCCTATCCGCCTCAGGTTTAGAGGAGGAGACTGATGACCCAGAATGAAAACGGGGATGGAAACCATGGTTACAAAAGAAAGGTGAAACCCCAGCAGAAGAATTGACACGGTTATTCAAAGCAAATTCAGCCAATGGAAGAAATTTCACCCATAATTGCTGGTCATCAGCAACATACAACCTCAAGAATTGTTCCACAGACTGATTAAGGCGTTCAGTCTGCCCATTACTCTCAGGGTGGTAGGCAGAAGAAAAAGACAATGAAATTTGACATCTTTGACAGAAGGCCCTCCAGAATTTGAACACAAACTGCACACCCCTGTCAGAAACAATATTTTCTGGGATACCATGCAATCGAACAATTTCTTTCACAAAAATAGACGCCAGGGTTTTGGCATTCGGGAGTATAGCCAGGGGAATGAAATGGACCATCTTGCTAAACCTATCGACCACTACCCAAACTACAGTCTTACCCTCCGCCGGTGGTAGGTCCGTTATGAAGTCCATCGAGATATGGGACCAGGGTCTACTGGGAATGGGTGGGGGTCGTAGGTTACCAGCAGGGCGAGTCCTAGGTGTCTTGGACCTGGCACAAACCTCACAGGCTGACACGTAGGACTTGACATCCCTAGTTAGAGTGGGCCACCAATAAGTTCTAGAAACCAGATCCTTAGTGCCCTCAACACCCGGATGTCCACAAAAGGCAGAATCGTGACACTCACCCAACAGCTGGAGACGAAATTGTACGGGAACAAGCAACTTATCTCTTGGGGTGGATACCGGTGCCAGATGTTGTTCAGACCTAATGCGAGCTGAGATATTCTGGGTTAGAGCTGCTATGAAGATTTTTGCTGGTAGGATGGATTCAGGTGGTACCTGAGTAGGTTGAAAAGCATGGAAGCTCCGAGATAATGTGTCCGCCTTCACATTTTTACTTCCCGGCCTGAACGTAATGGAAAAATCTAAACGAGTAAAAAACAGAGCCCACCTGGCTTGACGGGGATTCACCCTCTTAGCAGACTCGAGAAACATAAGGTTCTTATGGTCAGTGACAACAGTTACACAATGCCTTGCCCCCTCCAGAAAATGCCTCCACTCCTCAAATGCCCATTTAATGGCCAGCAGCTCCCTATTCCCTATGTCGTAGTTTCTCTCCGTGGGAGAGAATTTCCTGGAGAAGAAGGCACACGGTCTCAGGTTAGTGAGGCTAGCAGGACCTTGTGAAAGGACTGCTCCTGCACCGTCCTCGGATGCATCCACCTCCACAATAAAAGGTTTCTCCTGATCAGGCTGGATCAGAATGGGAGCGCTACTGAATGCCTTTCTTAATTTTTCAAATGAAGAAATGGCCTCAGTAGACCAATTCTCCAAATCCGCCCCTTTCTTAGTAAGGTCGGTCAACGGTTTAGCAATTACGGAAAAATTCATATTAAATTTACGATAGTAATTGGCGAAACCTAAGAATCGTTGTAAGGCCTTTAAGGATGAAGGTCTTACCCATTCCTTAATTGCTAGTTCCTTACCAGGATCCATCTTGAAGGCGTGAGGAGTCAGAATATGCCCTAGAAACAGAATCTCCTGTACACCAAAGACACATTTCTTTTGCTTAGCGGATAGCTGATTCTCCCTCAACACCTCTAATACTTGTTTTACATGAGACACATGGGATTCGAAGTCAGGAGAGAATATCAAAATGTCGTCAAGATAGACAATAACAAATTTACCTAAGAACTCCCTAAGAATGTCATTCATGAAGTTTTGGAACACAGCTGGGGCATTGCTGAGTCCAAAAGGCATCACCTGATATTCAAAGTGTCCTACCGGAGTATTGAACACCGTCTTCCATTCGTCTCCCTCCTTGATTCGGATTAGATTGTATGCCCCTTTCAGGTCAATTTTGGAAAACCAGGTTGCCCCCAGAACCTGGTTAAAAAAATCCGGAATCAATGGGAAGGAGTATCTATTCTGGACAGTGATTTTATTTAATCTCCGGTAATCGATACGTGGCCTAAGACCACCATCTTTTTTCTTAACGAAGAAAACCCCCGCCCCCATAGGAGATACAGAAGGTCTAATAAGCCCTTTACCAAGGCTCTCCTTAATATAATCTTCCATGGCCTTGCGTTCGGGCTTAGAAAGATTATAAATTCGCCCCTTAGGAAACTTGGCACCCCCTACTAGCTCTATAGTACAATCATAAGGTCTATGGGGGGTAGAACCTCCGGGGTTGGTGATGAGAATACATCAGAATATTCCCTAACAAAAGTGGGTAAAGTATCAGACTTTACTGAGACCCCAGCCTGTTCCACGGACAAGCACGAGTCACACTTAGGCCCCCATCTCACCAACTCCCCAACTCCCCATTGGACCAATCTATAGTGGGGTTATGTAGTCGGAGCCAAGGCAACCTTAGTACCACCTCAGCCGGTAGGTTCTCCAGGACAAAAAGGGAACATCTCTCTGAGTGGCACACACCCACGGTTAGAGAAATCTTTGAGGTACATGAGCTCACCTTACCACCAATAAGAGGAGTAGCATCAATAGCCATGACATGGATAGGAGTAAAGCAAACATTGGAATACCCAATCTTACAGCATACTCCGAGTCAATAAAGCTGGCTGCTGAGCCAGAATCAATAAAGGCCTTACCCGGCCATTTAGCTACTCCCAGAGAAATCGTAATGGGTACCAAAAGCTTACATTTAGAAAAATCAGGGTGTACCTGGTCTTTAGGTTGCCTTGCCTTAGGAGACTTGACAGAGAGGACCTTCTTAGGGCACTGGTTGATCCAGTAAAAGCATCTCCACAGTAAAAGCATTCTCCACGTCTGCGGCGAAGATTCCCTCGGGTCATGCCAACCTGCATGGGTTCCTCGGTGGAGACCTCAGCATTGTCTCTGGGATAGGCCTCTGGCTGGACCACCATCTGGGAAGAGAACTGTTGTTCCTGTCGTCTCTCTCTAACCCGTCGGTCAAGTCGGACAACAAGGGTCATCATCTCCTCTAAGGTCTCTGGAGGTTGATAACTGACCAGAAGATCCTTTAAATTATCAGACAGACCTGACCTGAACTGACTCTTCAGGGCTGGTTCGTTCCATCCTGAGGGGACACACCACCTTCTGAATTGGGTGCAATAATCCTCCGCAGGTAGATTGCCCTGAACCAGTGCCTTTAGAGCCGTCTCGGCTACTAGAGCCCTGTCTGGTTCATCATAGAGGGTACCCAGGGCCTGAAAAAAAACCTCCACAGAATATAAACAACTGGCGCCAGCAGGTAAAGAGAACGCCCAGTCCTGGGGATCACCCTGTAGTCGTGAAATGATAATGCCCACGCGTTGACTCTGGGGCTCAAAATGCGGAGTGGAGGCCTGAGGAGTGGAAGAACCTTGCCCTAACTCAAAAGAACTGAGTTTTTCCCCTAACTCCTGCACCATCTGCGTCAGATTAGAGACATGGTCAGTCAGGGTCACCCGAGGATTCATTATACAGTGGTTATTAGGCCTGTTAATCTGTAACGGTCGCGTACACACACACCCAGGGGGAAGGGAAGTGACCACTGCGCTCCACCCTTACCCCTGGCCCTGCCTACTTGCCTCGCGAGTCCTAATGACAGGGGACAACTGGACGGCAATCCCTAGCTTGAACTAAGTGCAGGGATGACAGACAGACAAACAACAGAACGTGAATGGACCGAGTCAATACCAGGAAAGCTACAAAGTACAAATGGAGCAAGCAGAGAATAGTCAGGAGAAGCCGGGGTCATAAATAACAGGAGAGTCGTGAAGTACCAAAGGAGTCAGCAGAGGATCGTCAGGAGGAGGCCGGGGTCAGAATACCAGGAGAGCAGCAAAGTACACAAGGAGCAGGCAGAGGATCGTCAGGAATTCAGCAGGAGGTAAGTACGCCAGGAAAGACAAAATCACAGGTGGAACCTAAATTAACAGGCAACCTGTGGCCAAAAGGCTGCCTGTATTTATAGTGGGGAGTGAGGGTCATGTGATGTGGCCAGCGTCACATGACCGACAGACCAACCAGTCGAGCACCGAGTGATCAGCTCGGCGCTCAAGGCAGACTTAGGAGCAGGGGACCTCCCAGCTAGCAAAGCCGCCCTGGGAACGAGGTCAAACACAGATCCTCGCTCCCGGAGCTAAGCAGCAGGTCTGCGGCTAATGGGAGACCGAGTGCACCTTCGGAATCCTGTTACAGAACCTAAGGTCGCTCTACCACATAGGTTTTCTGGGCGAAGTGATAACTTTGTTTGTTCAGGGAATCTTGTAGATTGTTTTTTCGTCTACGTCTGATCTCATCTGGAGACGAAAATCAAAGAGTGGGGATTATCATTTCTCTGCTAAAAGGTGATGCTCAGTCCTGGGCCTTTTCTCTGCCGATCGGTTCTCAGTCCCTCCGATCGGTGGATGAATTTTTCAGAGTCCTTGGTTTCATTTATGATGATCCAGATCGGGTCTCACTGGCTGAATCTAAGCTGCGTAGCTTGAGTTAGGGAGAACGTTCTGCTGAGTCATATTTTGCTGAATTTATGCACATGACCCAGCTATCCATAGTCATTTCTGTCAGGGGCTGTCTGAGAGACTAAAAGATGCCCCTGCATTTCATGAAAACCCCCGAGTCTTTGGAGACGGCCATGTCCCTATCCGTACAGATTGTTAGACGCCTGAGGGAGAGGTGCAAGGTTCCCCTCAACCAGGATGAACTATCATGTGGGGAAACTGTTCCTCCTGTCCCTCGGGGCACAGTGACACTTGAACCAGTGCCTGAGGATGAACCTATGCCATTAGGTCAGGTCTCTTCTTGCCCTGGTAATAGGAACTCTAGAGGTCAGAGAAGATTATGTTTCTTCTGTGGTAAAGAAGGACATTTCATTAATGTGTGTCCTTTTAGGAAGCCTTAAAGTAGAAAAAAAAAAAAAAGGGGTTCTTTCCAATAAAACGAGTTCCATCACCCATGGTAGTGTGAATGGGGAGTCAGAAAAGGTATATTTGTATTCTACCTACAGTACCCGATTTCTCCTGCCTGCCATGACTCTGAAAATATTGAGTTAGAAGTATTTGTGGACAGTGGTGCAGGGGTTAACCTTGTTGATTATCAATTTGTTCAGAGTCATGGTTTTATAACAAGCGCATTAAGCAAAGGGATATCAGTATTTGCTATTGATTCCGCGCCTCTCTCACAAAAGTATCGAACTCATATTGTGCAGGATATTCATTAGATGGTGGGTGATTCCCATGTTGAGTCAATTTCTTGTTTTGTACTGAAGGGTTTGCCTGCTCCTCTGGTACTGGGTTTACCATGGTTGAGGAAACATAATCCTACCATTGATTGGCAATCTAGACAAATCAGTAATTGGAGTGATTTTTGTATGGAGAACTGTCTCGGCGCATCTATTTCTGTGGTTTCCACTAAGGCGTTAACTTTGTTTCTTTCAGATTTTGCTGACAAGGGTGGAGATCAGTAGTTGTCCCCTCACCGAGAGTATGATTGTCCGATTAATTTTATTCCCGGAGCTAAATTGCCCAAATCTCGGCTATTTAATCTTTCCCAATCCGAAAAAGTAGCTATGCAGGAGTATATTGCCGAGAATTTGACAAAAGGGCATATTAGGCCATCTAAGTCACCTATCGCAGGTGGCTTCTTTTTTGTTAAAAAAAAAGACGGGACCCTTAGACCATGTCTAGATTTCCGGGAACTGAATCTCATCACTGTCCGTGATCCTTATCCTCTTCCCTTGATCCTGGATTTATTTGATCAGATTTTCGGAGCCAAGGTGTTTTCTAAGTTGGATTACCCCTGAGGGCAACTTCGAGAGCCTGGTCATGTCCTTTGGTTTGACTAATGCCCCGGCAGTCTTCCAGCACTTTATCAATGGCATTTTTCATAATTTAGTGGGGAGGTTTGTTGTTATTTACCTCGATGACATACTAATTTACTCACCAGATATGGAGACTCATCAGGATCATTTAAGACAAGTATTATCGATCCTTCGGGAGAATAAATTGTATGCTAAGTTGGAGAAATGTGTGTTTGCTGTCCAGGATCTGCAGTTTCTGGGTTACTTACTTTCTGCCTCAGGTTTTCGCATGGATCCTGAAAAGGTCCGTGCGGTACTGGAATGGGATCGGCCGGAGAATCAGAAAGCTCTGATGCGGTTTTTGGGTTTTACTA
Source organism: Bufo gargarizans (assembly GCF_014858855.1). Taxonomy (NCBI): domain Eukaryota; kingdom Metazoa; phylum Chordata; class Amphibia; order Anura; family Bufonidae; genus Bufo; species Bufo gargarizans. The sequence continues at coordinate 741,776,762 of NC_058080.1, read as the reverse complement.
ATTACTATAGAAAATGTATCCTGAATTATTCCACTATTGTTAAGCCTTTGACTGATATGACTAGGAAGGGTGTAGACTTCTCAGTCTGGTCGGAAGAAGCATTACAGGATTTTTATGCTATAAAAGAATGTTTTGCTTCTGCTCCCATTCTGTTGCAACCCGAGGTGTCTCAAGTTCTCTCAACCCTTTATTGTGGAGGTTGACGCATCAAAAGTGGGAGTCGGAGCAGTTTTGTCGCAGGGTCCCTCTCCTAGCAAATGGCGCCCTGTAGCTGGCCAGCTAAGACTTGTCCTAGGTTGCTAGTATAGCCTTATATGTGTATACAGCTAAACCTGCCAATAACCTTAAAACAGTTCCTATGTTTATGAGTTAAAGATAAAAGCAGAGTTATTTACTGTGACATCATGTTTTGGATGTCATATAGCTGTTGTGTTTTGTGTTCACAGAGGCAGAAAAAGATAATGTGCCTTTGGAATTCATTTTGTGGTATGGGCTGGGCAGTGACACAGAAGAAACAACAGAATGCATAGTGTCAATCTGTTGTTGCTGGGCAGAAGTCTAGACCAATCACAGACAGCCTGTCTGGGAATTCCCCCAGCTCCTGCTGCTAGAATTATTATTCACCAGAGACCGGAGCTGAAGAAACATTCACTCCACTGAGAGCTGAGCTTTATGGGAACAAGAGGCCAATATAGGTATTTAAAACAGTTATATAATGTTCATGTTGTTAGTATTTTGATTAGAAATGTATACTGAACCAGTTATATGTGTTTACTTACAGTTCCACCAAATTGCAAGCACACTGAGCCATACAATTGCATACAAATTCAATTGCAAGTTTCATATTGCAAGCTACAATTGCAAGCATACCATTGCAAGCATTCAGATTCCATATAATTGAAATATATCCACCATTTTATGTTGAATGACAAGATTGAACAGTTGAACCACCATCTTATGCATACCGCCATTTTGTGATATCTTTTCAACACGTGTTATGTACATGGAGTATCTGCTACAGAGGTGGCAGTGCTATATATATGAAGAAAAGTTGAAGTTAATAAAGAAGTTATTTGAAGCATTTGGTGTGCTCTTTAAACCTACTGTTTCCATAGAACGGCGCTAGCGGAATTACAGAGTAATAGACAGTCTGGTTAGACTAAAATCAAGGAAAAATCCCAGCAGTCGTGTCTTGAATATTCGTGATGTTTTATTGCATCAAATCAAAGATGTCCTCAATCCAGGACGCGTTTCGGCAAGCATGCCTTTATCAACAGATACAGGTATACTAAAATAACCAGGTATATATAATAGGATAACTCCTCCCCCTTATGACGTCATGACCACCTCCCATCCACTCAACAGGTGGTGGGAGGGGTGAGCAAACGAACAAAGTATCAATCCATGTTTCAGAAGCTGACAGACAAAGTACATGTCTCAAAATATGTTTCAAAGTACATCAGAAATATATATTATATATATATATATATATATATATATATATATATATACATACACATACACAGTACAGACCAAGAGTTTGGACACACCTTCTCATTCAAAGAGTTTTCTTTATTTTCATGACTATGAAAATTGTAGATTCCCACTGAAGGCATCAAAACTATGAATTAAAACATCAGGAATTATATACATAACAAAAAACTGTGAAAGAACTGAAAATATGTCATATTCTAGGTTCTTCAAAGTAGCCACCTTTTGCTTTGATTACTGCTTTGCACACTCTTGGCATTCTCTTGATGAGCTTCAAGAGGTAGTCACCTGAAATGGTTTTCACTTTAAAGGTGTGCCCTGTCAGGTTTAATAAGTGGGATTTCTTGCCTTATAAATGGGGTTCGGACCATCAGTTGCGTTGTGGAGAAGTCAAGTGGATACACAGCTGATAGTCCTACTGAATAGACTGTTAAAATGTGTATTAAGGCAAGAAAAAAGCAGCTAAGTAAAGAAAAACAAGTGGCCATCATTACTTTCAGAAATGAAGGTCAGTCAGTCCGAAAAATTGGGAAAACTTTGAAAGTGTCCCCAAGTGCAGTCACAAAAACCATCAAGCGCTACAAAGAAACTGGCTCACATGCGGACCGCCCCAGGAAAGGAAGACCAAGAGTCACCAGCCTCAGAAATTGCAGGTTAACAGCAGCTCAGATTAGAGACCAGGTCAATGCCACACAGAGTTCTAGCAGCAGACACATCTCTAGAACAACTGTTAAGAGGAGACTGTGTGAATCAGGCCTTCATGGTAGAATATCTGCTAGGAAACCACTGCTAAGGACAGGCAACAAGCAGAAGAGACTTGTTTGGGCTAAAGAACACAAGGAATGGACATAAGGCCAGTGGAAATCTGTGCTTTGGTCTGATGAGTCCAAATTTGAGATCTTTGGTTCCAACCACCATGTCTTTGTGCGACGCAGAAAAGGTGAACGGATGGACTCTACATGCCTGGTTCCCACCGTGAAGCATGGAGGAGGAGGTGTGATGGTGTGGGGGTGCTTTGCTGGTGACACTGTTGGGGATTTATTCAAAATTGAAGGTATACTGAACCAGCATGGCTACCACAGCATCTTGCAGCGGCATGCTATTCCATCCGGTTTGCGTTTAGTTGGACCATCATTTATTTTTTAACAGGACAATTACCCCAAACACCTCCAGGCTGTGTAAGGGCTATTTGACCATGAAGGAGAGTGATGGGGTGCTGCACCAGATGACCTGGCCTCCACAGCCACCGGACCTGAACTCAATCGAGATGGTTTGGGGTGAGCTGGACGCAGAGTGAAGGCAAAAGGGCCAACAAGTGCTAAGCATCTCTGGGAACTCCTTCAAGACTGTTGGAAGACCATTTCAGGTGACTACCTCTTGAAGCTCATCAAGAGAATACCAAGAGTGTGCAAAGCAGTAATCAAAGCAAAAAGTGGCTACTTTGAAGAACCTAGAATATGACATTTTCAGTTGTTTCACACTTTTTTGTTATGTATATAATTCCACATGTGTTAATTCATAGTTTTGATGCCTTCAGTGTGAATCTACAATTTCCATAGTCATAAAAATAAAGAAAACTCTTTGAATGAGAAGGTGTGACCAAACCTTTGGTCTGTACTGTATAACAGACCATATTTTCAGGTGTATGTGATCCCTCAATGGATAATTGATGTCTGAAAAATAATAAAAATATAGATAAATCACATGTCAAATATGCATAATCTCATAATCCCTGTTAAGGCCCCTCGGATGCAAAGTATCCAATATATGAATCCAATAGGCCTCTCTACGTAATAACAGTTTCTTCATGTCCCCTCCTCTTCTTGGTCTTTTAACCTGTTCCAATACCTGGAACCTCAGTTGGGCTATCCCATGTTTGCACTGATCAAAATGGAATGGAATAGGTTACATCAAATTCTTTGTTCTAATAGTAGCTTTATGTTTCCCAATGTGATCCCTAATCATTTGTGTAGTCTCTCCAATATATAATAGACCACAGGGACATTTTATCAAATAGATCACATTAGTGGATTCACACATAAAAAAGCCTTCGATTGAAAAAGGTCGCCCACTATGTGGGTGATAAAATGTAGAACCTCTAATTATATGGGAACATTGAGAACAGTGCAAACATTGGAAGGTGCCCTTACGTTGAGTAGCTAACACCATTTGTTTTAATGTCTTTTTTGTACTCCCAATGTCAGAGTACACAAGTTTGTCCCTATAACTGGAATTCCTTTTGTTACATATCAAAGGAGGATTCTTGAACTCTTCAATCATGGGATATGCCTTCTCCAACAGATGCCAATGTCTACGTATGATATTATCCAGTTTCTGGTTGTAGGGATGAAACTTGTGCACAAGTGCCACTCTAGGCGATTTAATTGTCCCTAATTTATCAGGATTATCAAGTTCCCTTCTTGTTTTACTCAAAATCGAAAGAGGGTAACCCCTTTGTTCAAATCTATTAGTCATCTCGTTAATCCTGGTAAGTTGCATATCTGGATCGGACACAATTCTTTGCACACGCTGATATTGGGATTTGGGAATAGCCCTCTTAAGTGCTGGTAGATGAGCGCTTGAAAAATGAAGAATACTGTTCCTATCAGTATCCTTTCTAAAAAGATCAGTAGATAGAATACCACATTGGTCCTTATTCACCATGGTATCAAGAAATCTCACTTAATGATTGTCACAGACTAGTGTAAATTGTAACCCTTCATGTGCATGGTTCAAGTGATCAAGGCAGGACAATAGGGTCTCATGTGGCCCCGCCCATATGCAAAAAATGTCATCAATAAATATTTTCCAAACAAGGACATTATTCTGGTACCAACTGGTATTATATACATGCAAGTCCTCAAAATCTAAAACAGGTAGAAGTCATCCTCAAACATGAAGTAATTTTCATATAACACAAGTTTTAAAAGGTGTAGAAAAAATTCCTGTTCTTCCTTAATGTACTTACTTCTACCTAACAGTGATCTAACCGCTTTAATACCCGTTACATGGTCAATAGAGGTATATAAACTAACCACATCAATGGTTACCAAGACTATCAGGGGGAACAGGTTTTAGACTGGCAATTGTATTGAGAAAATGTTGTGTGTCGGACAAAAAGGATCTAGTGTCCTTAATTAAAGGAGTCAATGCCTTTTCCAATACAATTGCCAGGGGTGATAGTATTGACCCTACAGAGGCCACAATGTGTCGCCCATATGTAAGTTTTACACAATAACAGCTTTAAAATGATGTTTTAGTGTCTCCATATTCTGAGCTATAGATTTTTTATTTTTTAGGTGATTGTCTCAGGTATGCCTTCCTTAGACATGGCGCTGCCTTCCATGCCATCGGGTCCCCACTATGGAGTGCTTCCATGGTGTTTCTGTCTGTGCCTCTGCACCGCAAAAAAATAGAACATATTCTATTTTTTTGCGATGCGGACGGATCACAGATCCATTCAAGTTGAATGGGTCTGGATCCATCCTGGCCCAATGTTGCCCGTGCATTGGGGACCGCAATTGTATTCTATGAGAATTTGAAATTCTCAATGCACTTGATGCAGATTTTTTTTCTGCACGAATTTTTAACTGTGGTGCAGAATTTAAAATCCGCAGCATGTCAATTTATTTTATTTTTCCTGATTGGATTTACTTCATTCACTTAGTAAAATCCGCATGCGGATTGACCAAACAGATTTGCCTGCGAGCACCTGCGGATTTCAGTGCCTATTCTCCGCACATGAATCCTGACTGTGTTCATTTAGCCTGTCTAAAGCTGCTAACTCCAGCCTATTGCCACAATCTAAAGGATGGAATATAACAAATAAATACTTCCCAACATCTCCACCTCCTTCACAGAAAGAGGTCTCCAGGAAGGACAGAAAAAAAAATAGGAGGGTCTAAGTTAGGCAGTCTTATAGGATCTGCATTTAATTAATTGACATCTCCTGTCCTATGTTTCAGGAGAATTAGAAATCCCCATTTGTGCTGCTGCTGTAGGACAACAAGGAAATATTAGAAGTCTGACTCCCAGCACCACCGCGGCCTCCACGCAGCTTACAAAGCACAGTGCCGTATATTGTATAATGGCTGTGCTTGGTATTGCAGCTCAGCCCCATTCTCTTTAATAGGAGTGAGCTACAAATAAGCCATGTGACCCATGAACAGTACTTTACTGGCCTACGAAGAGGCCATGTTGCTCACCGGCCTATTAAAGAAGATTAAGGGGTTGTACAGGGGTTGTTATATCAGACTCCACAGAGTGGCCAGATATGCAATGCTGATTATAGTTACCTGGTCCTCGTCATTGGGCTCCCTCTCCTGCCCAGTCGACTCCACGGGACCCTGAGAACATGAACATAGCAGCCAATGAATGCCGGCAGCGGTGACATATCACCTGTGTGGCATGTCACAGGGTCACATGCCAAATGGGTAATACTTCGCTGCCATTCATTGGCTACAGCAGTTACATGCCCAGATATGAACACAGATTAGCCAGAACCCAGCAGCGGGGACCAGGTTAGTATGATCACTACCACGGGTCTGGCCACTATGTGGGGTCTGATATAACATGTTAAAGGTGGACAACCCCTTTAAAGACAATGAATTGCCTAGTATGTTAAATATATATGAAAATGGTCCTTGTGTGATATGTATAACAAGATTTTATTTATCTGAAAGGCGCTTCTTGCATTTTGAGCATGAAAACAGCTTCTCTCCTTTGTGACTTATCTGATATGTGAATTCATGTATAACAAGATTTGATTTTTGTGTAAAACATTTCCCACATTCTGAACATGAAAACGACTTTGCCCCAGTGTGTTTTTTCTCATGTTTAAGTAGATCTGATTTTTGTCTAAAACATTTCCCACATACTGAACATGAATATGCTTTCTCTCCCGTGTGAATTCTTTCATGTGTAACAAGATGTGATTTCTGTGTAAAACATTTCCCACATTCTAAACATGAAAACGGCTTTGCCCCGGTGTGTATTTTCTCATGTTTAAGTAGATCTGATTTTTGTGTAAAAGATTTCCCACATTCTGAACATGAATATGACTTCTCTCCTGTGTGACTTTTCTCATGTCTAACAAGATGTGATTTCCGTGTAAAACATTTTCCACATTCTGAACATGGAAACGGCTTCTCTCCTGTGTGACTTTTCTCATGTCTAACAAGAGCTGATTTTTGTGCAAAACATTTCCCACATTTTGGGCATGAATATGGCTTCTCTCCCGTGTGACTTCTCTCATGTTTAACAAGATGTGATTTCTCTGTAAAGCATTTCCCACATTCTGAACATGAAAAAGGCTTTTCTCCTGTGTGGTTTATTTCATGTTTGACTAGTTGTGAATTATATGTAAAACATTTCCCACATTCTGAACATGAATATGGCTTCTCTCCTGTGTGAATTCTCTTATGTGTAACAAGATTTGATTTCTCTGTAAAGCATTTCCCACATTCTGAACATGAATAAGGCTTTTCTCCTGTGTGGTTTCTTTCATGTTTGACTAGTTGTGAATTATATGTAAAACATTTCCCACATTCTGAACATGAATATGGCTTCTCTTCTGCGTGAATTCTCTCATGTTTAACAAGATATGATTTCTCTGTAAAGCATTTCCCACATTCTGAACATGAAAAAGGCTTTTCTCCTGTGTGGTTTCTTTCATGTTTGACTAGTTGTGAATTATATGCAAAACATTTCCCACATTCTGAACATGAATATGGCTTCTCTCCTGTGTGAATTCTCTCATGTGTAACAAGATTTGATTTCTCTGTAAAGCATTTCCCACATTCTGAACATGAATAAGGCTTTTCTCCTGTGTGGTTTCTTTCATGTTTGACTAGTTGTGAATTATATGTAAAACATTTCCCACATTCTGAACATGAATATGGCTTCTCCCTTGTGTGAATTCTCTCATGTTTAACAAGATGCGATTTCTGTGTAAAGCATTTCCAACATTTTGAACATAAATATGGCTTCTCTTCTGTGTGGCGTCTTTCATGTATAACAAGATGTGATTTCAGTTTAAAACATTTCCCACATTCTGAGCAGGAGTATGGCTTCTCTCCTGTGTGAATTCCTCTGTGTGTAGAAAGACCTGAGCTTTTTGTGGACTCTTTATCACAATGAATCCTTTCACCTCCTTTCTGAGCTGTACTTGTGGTTACAATCTGTGATTGATCAGAAGATGGTTCTTCATAATTAGGGGCATTATATGAAAGATTTGTACTGTGACGTCCTGGATAAACATTAGGGGTAATGGGGTTTTGTTCTGTAAAGTTCTCCATGATATCTTCATCTTCTAGAGATAACATGAAGTTTTCCTCAGAATTGTTACTGGGGATTTCTGTTAAAATAAGAATTGAAAATTTATTTTATTTTTACAAACTACAGAGTAGACAAACATAACATTACCATTAGGCTGAAGGTTGATCGAACAGGAAGAACTATAGGCCATTTACTTTGAATCCACTCCTGGCTTTGGCTAACAAAAATAAAAACTACACTTGTTATTTCAATCTTACAAAGCTTCTATAACTTCCTGACAAAGTCCAGGATTCTGTTTTACACCAGGTCATGACTTTTATTACATACAGTAAATTATGACATGCTAAAACTCAAAAATGTGAAATGCCCGACCATGTCTGGCACCCAGTCCTGCTCTCTGCCACAGTACTTTTTGCTCCCCAACACCAGAGGGTGGTTCATGCTACCTTCAGGCATGACACAACACTCGCTCAAAACCCTGACAGCAAACCCTGCCCCAGTGCAAAAGAGCTCTGCCTGTCCAGTAGACTGCCACCAGTTTCTCATAACATATATGCCCGGTCCATTAATGGGATTATATCGGGTTAGAATCCAACCCACAGGTAGCATATAACGTTATGCCGAAAGACGGATGTGGGGATTCGTGGATTGAGATACTGAACAACGCAAGATTCATTTATATATTTAATTGTCTTAAGGGTGCACCAGACACAACACTATATACACACACAACACTATATACACACAGGTATATACAATGTTCAGATGTGCAAATACAGATGGTGGTATAATCAGTTAGCAAATGAAAGTCAGTTACCAAATATGTAGGTGGTTCTTGAAAACTATAGTTACTTAGCTTTATTCTTGGATTGTTGTCACATGGAGGTAGTGACATGAGCAGGTTTTCCAAGGTTCCTCCAAACATGTTACACAACATGACCTCCTTCAGAGAAAAGACAATGGCCTGTGCCCTGCACGGGCACTTTAAACCTTATATCAGTCATGCCCCTTCCTCCACCGGGGAGGATTCCACTTCCCCTTACTGGTCCTGGTAGCCAAAACTCCACAAAACCCATTATGGCTCATAGCTCCACACCGGAAGGTCGTGGGGAGATGGTTCTGGTACCAACGGATCCGCTTGGATTCTGGGTACAATTTGAAACCAAACATGGCACCATTATTTGGCTCCTACTAGGATTTCTCCGTATCTCCCCTTCTCTGCATCCCACACACAAGAGAAGACCCAGGGTCGCAAAGACATGATTGGTGTATGTATGCAATGTACGGATAGTTTATAATTTCTTATGAACTGCCGGTTCCATGATGGCTACAGAATTTCTTTGTTGTTATTGACCTGCTGAGCTGCCAGTGTGGCAGAGTGGGGTGTGAAATGTGAACACGTGGCCCTGCTGTGACCTGTGGAGCCCGATTTCCTCTGCCCACTACTGGAGCAAATGGCAGCAATTAAATCATAACTCCACATATTTCTCACAACAAGGATCAATGATCACCATTCAACACAAACTGCATCTATTATTAAACAGCTATTAAACCTGATGACACTGGTGTACTCATTAGAATTCATGTCATAATGCCCATTTTTATTGTTAGTGCACCTCCTCCCCTGATATGCTCAGTACAGGCTGCAGTCTCCCTGGCTCTTTAGTGAGAGGGCACCCATCTTCTAGGGGCATGGGAAATCACAGCTTCTAATTCCATCTACTGCTTTATTGTTCTGCAGCTTGTACTGAGCTCGTGCAAGACAAATAAACGCAATAAATATTTCTACAAACCCATAGAATAAAATTACCATTTTCTTTTTACTGCAGAATAAACATGTGTGACTTTTCCTCAGCTGCAGAGGAGGAGGTACATTGAAAAGGTAAAGGAGCCTGTCAATTATATTATAGGTGGACACACAGGACTCATGAGAACGCAAATATTGTAGATGGACACAAATCACTGCAAAAAATGCACCAAAATGATACGCAACTGACAATACTAGCTAATTCCTCAAGCCGATGTTAAAAGCTGAGAACTTTGCCAATATCTTCCAGTCAGGAACATATCGGAGCCCCTCATGCACCACGTCACGGTGTCTCAGCAGGCACGGGGTCCTACCACTCAACTGCCCGTGGTGTGTGAACAGGGTCTGAACAGGGCTAGAAACCCACTCACAGCCAGACTCTCACAGGCCTCCATAGTGGTATCACCGATGCACTGTGAGGTAGGATAAAGCTGTGAGCTGCACCCACAACAGACCATGTGACACAGAAGCCGCACCCACAACAGACCATGTGACACAGAAGCCGCACCCACAACAGACCATGTGACACAGAAGCCGCACCCACAACAGACCATGTGACACAGAAGCTACCAGGTGCAAAAGAACGTTACCACCACAATGAAGTGTCACATTCCATACACATAAAGACAAAAGCCTAAACGGGTGAAAATGCTCCAAACCCAGACACTGTAGCGTGTCTATAACCGGGGGAGCAATTCCTCCGCATGCGGTCCGCAGATAACGGCAATCCCCTAGATGGACTCATAACATGGTTATTTTTATATCAGCCATTCTAGCAGTGTTTCAAAGTCAGTACACCGGCCTCATCAGATGTAAGAAACCAATATAATGTAATCTGTATTGTGAAATCTAATTTTGTTATGGAGCACTTTTTACTTTACATTATAAGACCCACAACTTTTATACATTTTTTCGATATAGCTGTAGGAGGGCTTATTTTATTTATTTTTTGTGCGAAGAGTTGTGTTTTCTTAATGGCACCATTTTGGGGTATATGTAATTTATTGTTTAGGTTTTATTCATTTTTTTTTAGGAAACTATGTGGTGATTTAAAATATGTTGTAATATTTATGATGTTTTAGTACTTTTACGCAAAAAATCTTATTTTATGCATCAAAAAGTAATTATTTTTTTTAATTTCAAAACTCCTAACTTTTTTCCTCGACATACCCGTATGAGGATTTATTTATCTGAGACTGCCTTCTCCTGATAGGACAGGAAAAAACAAAGGTTTAACCCCCCCCCCCCTTCCATGGTTCTTTCCTGTCCTGTCAAAGGCAGGCAGATCAGTGAGGTGCGGGGAGCTCCTCTGGGGTTCCTAGTTGAAGACATTTTACTCTGTCTAGGCCGAGGTCAGATACGACGGGCAGAGGCATTCCCTCCTCATGTTGCGGCCTGGTCCCCGTCTCTGCAGGGACTGTAGCCCTAATGAAATTCCCTCCAGTGGTGGCCCAGGGGGCTTAATGCAGAGAGGCAGCATGGGACCGAAGCAAGGCCTTGGTGATCACATCAGACTCAGGGGTCAGAACGTGTCCTTTCCAGTCTTCACAGCCTTAAAGCACATGATCTTTTGTAATGGCGCTGGGACTGTCACCTACAATCCAGCCATCCTCCCTTCTGGACGGGTAATTTTTGGAGCTTCAGCACGAGCGTCCCAGCCACACAAGGCTCAGTATCAGAGCCCTCTACAGCTCAGACTGTTGTGACTAGCCTGACATCAGTACAATTTGTGCCCACATGTGATAGGGATGATACTTCTCTCCACTGTAAAGCAAAAACCCAGAATTTCCCGCATTCCTTTGATTCCCTGAGACTTTCAGAAGTTCATGAAGGAGAACTGCTCTCTAATTCTCATCATGCCATACTGACCCAGGAGGAGATGGTTCGGACTAATGAACACTCAGCCTAGAAAACCCATCACACTCCCCTTATCTCCAGGGTTGTTGACCCAGGGTCCAGTCCGCCACCAAACACTTAGAAATTCTGCAGTTTTCAGCCTGGAGTTTGAGAAATCCATCCTGTTACAAAATGTCATATCTGAGAGTGGTGCAGAACATACTATGTAGTAGAAAGTCTACCACCTCCAAAATTTACCTTAAATATGGAAAAATAATTGCTTCATGGTGTGGACAACAAAAGAATGAGGATTCTCCAAATATCCCAAGATTTTTTTTTTATAGGTTGTCCATAGATCTGAGCCTCCGTAACCCATATAGGAGACCCCCAGAAGACATGTTCCTGGAGAGCTGTATAGTGGGCACTAGATTATAGACATCAGCCGGTCACCGCTCAGAGAGGGGGCATAAGGGGGGGAAAGGTTCCCTCCATAGACCCTTATAGGAGACCCCAGAAGACATGATCCCGGAGAGCTGTATAGTGGGCACTAGATTATAGACATCAGCCTGTCACCGCTCAGAGAGGGGGCATAAGGGGGGAAAGGTTCCCTCCATAGACCCTTATAGGAGACCCCCCAGAAGACATGTTCCTGGAGAGCTGTATAGTGGGCACTAGATTATAGACATCAGCCGGTCACCGCTCAGAGAGGGGGCATAAGGGGGGGAAAGGTTCCCTCATAGACCCTTATAGGAGACCCCCAGAAGACATATTCCCGGAGAGCTGTATAGTGGGCACTAGATTATAGACATCAGCCTGTCACCGCTCAGAGAGGGGGCATAAGGGGGGAAAGGTTCCCTCATAGACCCTTATAGGAGACCCCCAGAAGACATGTCCCCGGAGAGCTGTATAGTGGGCACTAGATTATAGACATCAGCCGGTCACCGCTCAGAGAGGGGGCATAAAGGGGGAAAGGTTCCCTCCATAGACCCTTATAGGAGACCCCCAGGAGACATGTTCCCGGAGAGCTGTATAGTGGGCACTAGATTATAGACCTCAGCCGGTCACTGCTCAGAGAGGGGGCATAAGGGGGGAAAGGTTCCCTCATAGACCCTTATAGGAGACCCCCAGAAGACATGTTCCCGGAGAGCTGTATAGTGGGCACTAGATTATAGACATCAGCCGGTCACCGCTCAGAGAGGGGGCATAAGGGGGAAAAGGTTCCCTCATAGACCCTTATAGGAGACCCCCAGAAGACATGTTCCCGGAGAGCTGTATAGTGGGCACTAGATTATAGACATCAGCCGGTCACCGCTCAGAGAGGGGGCATAAGGGGGAAAAGGTTCCCTCATAGACCCTTATAGGAGACCCCCAGAAGACATGTTCCCGGAGAGCTGTATAGTGGGCACTAGATTATAGACATCAGCTGGTCACCGCTCAGAGAGGGGGCATAAGGGGGGAAAGGTTCTCTCATAGACCCTTATAGGAGACCCCCAGAAGACATGTTCCCGGAGAGCTGTATAGTGGGCACTAGATTATAGACATCAGCCGGTCACCGCTCAGAGAGGGGGCATAAGGGGGGAAAGGTTCCCTCATAGACCCTTATAGGAGACCCCCAGAAGACATGTTCCCGGAGAGCTGTATAGTGGGCACTAGATTATAGACATCAGCCTGTCACCGCTCAGAGAGGGGGCATAAGGGGGGAAAGGTTCCCTCCATAGACCCTTATAGGAGACCCCCAGAAGACATGTTCCCGGAGAGCTGTATAGTGGGCACTAGATTATAGACATCAGCCGGTCACCGCTCAGAGAGGGGGCATAAGGGGGAAAAGGTTCCCTCATAGACCCTTATAGGAGACCCCCAGAAGACATGTTCCCGGAGAGCTGTATAGTGGGCACTAGATTATAGACATCAGCCGGTCACCGCTCAGAGAGGGGGCATAAGGGGGGAAAGGTTCCCTCATAGACCCTTATAGCAGACCCCCAGAAGACATGTTCCCGGAGAGCTGTATAGTGGGCACTAGATTATAGACATCTGACTGCTGATAGCACAGCCTAAGGTTGTTCTATAGGAATATCCTGAAGACAACATGTCCCCCTGTGACTTGTGTGCAGAGTTGTCAGGAGATCTCGTGTGTTGTCAGATGTCTCCTCAGTTCTTGCCCCCAGCCTCATATATGAAATATAGAAGTAAGATGAGGAGCTTTCTTCTCCGCTGTTATTATTGGGGGATTTCTTCACTAATTTATTTGATTTAACTGAAATCACCAAAATGTCAGGATTTATTGTAATATCTGCTGACGAGCCCAAAACGATGCTTAACCCTTTCCTGCACAGAGGTACATGTAGGTCACTGATGTCATGTAATTCCTGCACAATGCCGTACATGTAGTTCATCATGGTGGTGTAGACACAAAATCTGTGCCCACATAGTCCCCAGTGGGTGTGTGGATGTGACTGACCGTCATGTCCTGCAGGAACAGCCGGGATCAGAGAAGAATCTGATCAGAGATCGCCGTCATCTGGATGAGGGGAACACTCCATGATGTGATGGGGACATCTCCAATCAGAGAGCAGCGCTCTAGACCTGAAATGTGACGTCTAATTTCACTTCCAGCACAGAATGGATCACTACGTGACAGTCTTGTAGTCACACAATTCGTCTGGGCAGAGGTTGTCCTCTCTGCACCTCTTTCTGCCAAGTTCTCTCAGTTCCAGAATTCTGTCTAAGTTTGCAACAAGTGGCGATACCTTGGACGTTGATGAACAGGAGGCGTCGCACAATCATCCCACACAACTTCATCCAATTTCTAAGGCTGGATAAAAAAACTTTTAATCTGCCTTTTACACCACTCCCCGATGCCACTGACTGGAGCTAGGTGCTGGAAAATTTGATCAAGTACAGATCTTAACACCTGCTACTTCCTCTATTTTACAGAACCATATGGATTGTCTACCTTGGTCTTGTCATTTCAGTATTAAGGAATATATGTGCAGAGGTTTTCCTAATACCTATATCTGACAGAAGCTCCGACATCAGGCTCTATACAGTCACACAGGGGCGGACATTGCCCAGAAGCTCCATGTATAATCTACAATGTATACACTGCGGAAGACGGATTTCACAGGACGCCTCTGATAGAGCAGTGTAGTCAACTATACCGGCCCGATGGAGGCCAGAAGGACACGCTCCCATCATGTCACTGGAGCCCTATGGATATGACCGACATATAAAGCACACGTAGCCTCTAATGTAATGTGAGAAGAAACTGTGGAGCTCCTCCATTACATGTCACTGCACACACGTGTATACACTGCACATGACGGCTCTTACCTTGTGATATAAGAGGCTGGTGCTCCTCCATTACATGTCACTGCACACACATGTACACACTGCACATGACGGCTCTTACCCTGTGATATAAGAGGCTGGTGCTCCTCCATTACATGTCACTGCACACACGTGTATACACTGCACATGACGGCTCTTACCTTGTGATATAAGAGGTTGGTGCTCCTCCATTACATGTCACTGCACACACATGTACACACTGCACATGACGGCTCTTACCCTGTGATATAAGAGGCTGGTGCTCCTCCATCATGGCCTCCTTGTACAGATCCTTGTGTCCTTCTATATACTCCCACTCCTCCATGGAGAAATAGACAGTGACGTCCTGACACCTTATAGGAACCTGACAACACAATGACACCGTCATCACCCAGACCCCTCCAGTGCTGTTACTGGAGAATTTCCCAGCATTCCCAGCAGTGTCACCTCTCCAGTCAGCAGCTCCATTATCTTGTGGATGAGTTCTAGGATCTTCTGCTCATGTATCAGGGGGTGAGGGGGAGGCTTTGTGATGGGGTGAGGGGTCCTGCTCCACCCTCCTGACTCCTGGAGATGGATGATGGGAGTCACACAGTCCCCCGACGTCTTCTTCACTATTGTGTACTCCTGTGGATGGAGAGAGACACTTAGGGAATAAACCCTTCAGGGGCCATGTGCTCTCCTCCGGCCCTCTCCTCCTGGGTACAACGTGCCTACTTACCTCCTCATGGCTCCTACAACATGACTATTGGCCACTGGTCACATGACACATCACTCACCATACTGGGGGATTATCTTCAGGTTCTCCATCACTTGGAAGGTCTGGAGGCCGTTCTCCAGGACCCTGGACTCTTCCTATCACTTCCTATGATGGATTCTCCTCCCCGATGTCTGACTTGTTACAGAATACAATAAAGAGGAGAGAAATCTAGAAAAATTTACCTCTCCGCTCAGCAGGGAGATGATCTCCAAGGTGAGGTCTAATATTCTTCTGCTGATCTCCTTCCTGTCCATCCTTGGTGGTCATTCAGGAGGAGAGGAGAGACCTGGGGGAGCTGGAGGCTTCTAGTACTGCAGGCGCCTTTATGAGAAGAGGAGAGGAAATCATCCAGGGGACAAGACCAGATGTCACCTCCAGAACCGCACTTCCTGAGCCTGGAGGGGCCCCGCTTCTCAGAGCCCCCACCACATGGATTCCAGGGGCCCCAACATGGAGATCTCTGGTGGCTCCACAGGAGATAAATGTCTGATAGATGCAGGTCCCACCTCTGGGCTGTGCTCAGCTGTGTCCAGAACTCCTAGAGAAGAGACTGGAGAGAGCTGAGCTCAGGCCGGGCCCCGCTCCTTTCATTCTCCTGCTGGAGGCAGGGGCCCCTCACCAAGACAGTCAGGGGCCAGCGAATGATGACAACCACCACTCTCCCCACTCCTCCCCCATCATACTAAGCTGAGGAGCAGAGAAGGATTCCTGTGTGTAATGGAGGAGAATCTCCAGAGGTGACATGTCTGAGCTCTCCACCACACTGTCTCCTCACAGCTCATCTTACCTGCAGGCTGGAGGAATGGCTGATACCAGAGAGAACAAGAGCCCTGACTACCGACCAGGACCTGCCCAGTATCTGCTGCACTGCCAGAGCTGAAGGAACTGGGGTGACGTCACCGTCATGTGATCTGTGCAGGGGGCGGGGCTCAGCAGTGGAGAAGAATAGAGGTGGTGAAGGACCTGTGATGATGTCACTGTCATGTGATCAGTGTATGATGGGGCAGGGCTCAGCAATGGAGAGTATGATGTCTGGTGGTGATCAGTGCAGTGAGAGGGGTTTTGAATGGAGGAGAAGAAGCTGGAAAACTTACGAATTCATAATTCACTCATTCTTCTTTTTTTACAGAGCCAAAGAAATCCTGGCAGTTATAGTTATTTTTAAAACTCTACAATAACATCCTGGACATGCTGAGAGTTGTAGCTATTTCTGATATTGTATGATAACCTAGACATGATGGGAGTTGTAGTTCTCTAATATTCTATATTACTCGCTCAGAGATTATGTGAGTTGTAGTTTTCTATTTTAAAATAGTATAATAACAGCCTGCACATGCTGGGAGCTGTAGTTCTCTCCTCTGATATCATTGAATAACGGCCTGGACATGCTAAAAGTTGTAGATTTCTCCTATAATACCCTATAATAACAGCTTGGGCATGCAGGGCATTATAGTTCTCTCCTCTTGTATCCTATAATAACAGGCTTGGCATGCTGGGACCTGTGGTGGATTCAGTAGTCCATAGGTCCAGCATCTTGGGGACAACTTGTGCCTCTAGTAGAGAACAGCTCCTTGTCTGTGTTATCAGTGTAACATCATCTATTATAGCTTTGATACCAGAGAAGGAATAAAAGTGTCAGAGGCCCCATCATCAGGAGAAAAGACCCCAATGTGGAGGAGAGAAAACATGTCAGAATAAGGACACCGGAACTGTGTGGGAAACATGGAAGAGAGGAGGCACAAGACATGTCAGAATAAGAACAGCAGAAGTGTGGGAAACATGGAAGAGAGGAGGCACAAGACATGTCAGAATAAGGACAGCAGAAGTGTGGGAAACATGGAAGAGAGGAGACACAAGACATGTCAGAATAAGGACAGCAGAAGTGTGGGGAACATGGAAGAGAGGAGGCACAAGACATGTCAGAATAAGGACAGCAGAAGTGTGGGGAACATGGAAGAGAGGAGACACAAGACATGTCAGAATAAGGACACCAGAAGTGTGGGGAACATGGAAGAGAGGAGGCACAAGACATGTCAGAATAAGGACAGCAGAAGTGTGGGGAACATGGAAGAGAGGAGACACAAGACATGTCAGAATAAGGACAGCAGAAGTGTGGGAAACATGGAAGAGAGGAGACACAAGACATGTCAGAATAAGGACAGCAGAAGTGTGGAAAACATGGAAGAGAGGAGACACAAGACACAAGGACATCATCAGGAGAAAAGACCCCAATGTGGAGGAGAGAAAACATGTCAGAATAAGGACACCAGAAGTGTGGGAAACATGGAAGAGAGGAGGCACAAGACATGTCAGAATAAGGACAGCAGAAGTGTGGGAAACATGGAAGAGAGGAGACACAAGACATGTCAGAATGTCACGCCCTGTCCTGTGAGAGGCCTGAGAAGATCTGACAGACTTGCTACACTTGAGTCTATCTGACAGATTGTTCTGTTTCTATTTGTTGTGGTTTTGGGCAGGATCCCACCTTTCCACCGGTTCTGCTCATTAGCTATTTAGTGATGCTATTTATACCCGCCTCTCTCTATAGCCCTTGTGGTTTATATTTGCTTCTGGAGTTCTCAGCTGGTGTTTGGTGGATCTCCTGCTCCCCGTCCGTCTTACGCTAAGTCCTGCTCCTTCCCTTTTGTTGTGTGTTCTGGCTAGGCCTCAGAAAAACGCTGGTTCCTGCACCTAGCACTAGGAACCCATCTATTTTCAGGTGGTGACCTTTCCCTGTTCCCTAGCTTTAGGGCCTAGCCTGGTGATTTGTTGCTTTTGTTGTATTTGGTTTGCATCCCTTCCCTCACCTACCGTGACATTATAAACTGCCCATACCGTCATTTTTTTACCTAGCTCTGTGCAAAATGGAAGCTGTTGATGCACTGGTGGATCGCATGCAGGAATTATCTTGGGAGGTAGCTGACCTTTGTAATTCTGTTATACTGTGTTCCTGGCATCCATCTGGCTCCACTGGTGGGAGCCAGCCTAGCCTTGAACCTAAGGTCGCTCTCCCAGATAGGTTTTCTAGGGGAAGTGATAACTTTGTTCGGTTCAGGGAATATTATAGATTGTGTTTTCGTCTACGTCTGATCTCTTCTGGAGACGAAAATCAAAGAGTGGGGATTATCATTTCTCTGCTAAAGGGTGATGCTCAGTCCTGGGCCTTTTATCTGCCGATCGGTTCTCAGTCCCTCTGATCGGTGGATGAATTTTTCAGAGCCCTTGGTTTCATTTATGATGATCCAGACCAGGTGTCTCTGGCTGAATCTAAGCTGCGTAGCTTGAGTTAGGGAGAACATTCTGCTGAGTCATATTGTGCTGAATTTAGAAGATGGGCGACTGACTTGGAGTGGCATGACCCAGCTATCCATAGTCATTTCTGTCAGGGGCTGTCTGAGAGACTAAAAGATGCCCCTGCATTTCATGAAAACCCCGAGTCTTTGGAGACTGCCATGTCCCTAGCCATACAGATTGATAGACGCCTGAGGGAGAGGTGCAAGGTTCCCCTCAACCAGGATGAACTATCATGTGGGAAAACTGTTCCTCCTGTCCCTCGGGGCACAGTGACACTTGAACCAGTGCCTGAGGATAAACCTATGCAGTTAGGTCAGGTCTCTTCTTGCCCTGGTAATAGGAACTCTAGAGATCAGAGAAGATTCTGTTTCTTCTGTGGTAAAGAAGGACATTTCATTAACGTGTGTCCTTTTAGGAAGCTTCAAAGTAGAACAAAAAAAAAGGGGAAGTTCTTTCCAATAAAACGAGTTCCATCACCCTTGGTAGTGTGAATGGGGAGTCAGAAAAGGTATATTTGTATTCTACCTGCAGTACACGATTTCTCCTGCCTGCCATGACTCTGAAAATATTGAGTTAGATGTATTTGTGGACAGTGATGCAGGGGTTAACCTTGTTGATTATCAATTCGTTCAGAGTCATGGTTTTATAACAAGCGCATTAAGCAAAGGGATATCAGTATTTGCTATTGATTCCGCGCCTCTCTCGCAAAAGTATTTAACTCATATTGTGCAGGATATTCATTAGATGGTGGGTGATTCCCATGTTGAGTCAATTTCTTGTTTTGTACTGAAGGGTTTGCCTGCTCCTCTGGTACTGGGTTTACCATGGTTGATGAAACATAATCCTACCATTGATTGGCAAACTAGACAAATCAGTAATTGGAGTGATTTTTGTATGGAGAACTGTCTCGGCGCATCTATTTCTGTGGTTTCCACTAAGGGGTTAACTTTGTTTCTTTCAGATTTTGCTGACGAGGGTGGAGATCAGTAGTTGCCCCCTCACCGAGAGTATGATTGTCCGATTAATTTTATTCCCGGAGCTAAATTGCCCAAATCTCGGCTATTTAATCTTTCCCAATCCGAAAGAGTAGCTATGCAGGAGTATATTGCCGAGAATTTGACAAAAGGGCATATTAGGCCATCTAAGTCACCTATCGCATCTGGCTTCTTTTTTGTTAAAAAAAAAAAGACAGGACCCTTAGACCATGTCTAGATTTCCGGGAACTGAATCTCATTACTGTCCGTGATCCTTATCCTCTTCCCTTGATCCTGGATTTATTTGATCAGATTGTCGGAGCCAAGGTGTTTTCTAAGTTGGATTTGAGAGGGGCTTATAATCTGATAAGAATCAAGGAAGGGGATGAATGGAAGACGGCCTTCAATACCCCTGAGGGCAACTTCGAGAGCCTGGTCATGTCCGTTGGTTTGACTAATGCCCCGGCAGTCTTCTAGCACTTTATGAATGACATTTCTCATAATTTGGTAGGGAGGTTTGTTGTTATATACCTCGATGACATACTAATTTACTCACCCGATATGGAGACTCATCAGGATCATTTAAGACAAGTATTATCGATCCTTCGGGAGAATAAATTGTATGCTAAGTTGGAGAAATGTGTGTTTGCTGTCCAGGATCTGCAGTTTCTGGGTTACTTACTTTCTGCCTCAGGTTTTCGCATGGATCCTGAAAAGGTCCGTGCAGTACTGGAATGGGATCGGCCGGAGAATCAGAAAGCTCTGATGCAGTTTTTGGGTTTTACTAATTACTATAGAAAATGTATCCTGAATTATTCCACTATTGTTAAGCCTTTGACTGATATGATTAGGAAGGGTGTGGACTTCTCATTCTGGTCGGAAGAAGCATTACAGGATTTTTCTGCTATAAAAGAATGTTTTGCCTCCGCTCCCATTCTGATGCAACCCGGGGTGTCTCAAGTTCTCTCAACCCTTCATTGTGGAGGTTGACACGTCAAAAGTGGGAGTCGGAGCAGTTTTGTCGCAGGGTCCCTCTCCTAGCAAATGGCGCCCTGTAGCTGGCCAGCTAAGATCTGTCCTAGGTTGCTAGTATAGCCTTATATGTGTATACAGCTAAACATGCCAATAACCTTAATACAGTTCCTATTGTTTAATGTTCTGTTGTTGCTGGGCAGAAGTCTAGACCAATCACAGACAGCCTGTCTGGGAATTCCCCCAGCTCCTGCTGCTAGAATTATTATTCACCAGAGACAGGAGCTGAAGAAACATTCACTCCACTAGGAGCTGAGCTTTATGGAAACAAGAGGCTAATATAGGTATTTATTAGGTTATATAATGTTCATGTTGTTAATATTGTGATTAGAACTGTATACTGAACCAGTTATATATGTGTTTACTTACAGTTCCACCATATTGCAAGCATACTGAGCCATACAATTGCATACAAATTCAATTGCAAGCATTCAGATTCCATATTTCAATCCAAATTGCATACAACCGTAGCAGATCATACTCAACCAATCTGCAAATAGTCACTGCTAACTGCATACAGCAAGTGAACAGTTAGTTAGACCTCAGATATACCTCTCAGAGAGATCGTAAAGTGATTAAATAACTTAAAGTGAGAGTACAGATACTCAAGAGAGAAATATATCCACCATTTTATGTTGAATGACAAGATTGAACAGTTGAACCACCATCTTATGCATACCGCCATTTTGTGATATCTTTTCAACACATGTTATGTACATGGACTATCTGCTGCTAAAGAAAAGTAGAAGTTAATAAAGAAGTTATTTGAAGCATTTGGTGTGCTCTTTAAACCTGTTTCCATAGAACGGCGCTAGAGGAATTGCAGAGTAATAGACAGTCTGGTTGGACTAAAAGTCAGAGATATCAAAATTCTTCTAATGCCACAGCGCAAAAGGCACTTCAATGCAATTATAAATATTACATTATATTTAGACAACTGTGTTCCAGGCAGCAAATAGTTAAAAAAAATGCAGACTGCCTCCCCTTCTGTTAGTCCAGAGACTGGACTGTCCAGCTGTCATTTATTGCAGCTCAGAGAGGAGAGCGGGGCCCGCAGCAAATATGACAGGTCAATAGAGGGTGATATTCTGAACTCACCAGAAACACTATAAACCTCAGGAGCAGGCTAGAAGGGGCCATTACATTCCCAGTGCAGGGCCTCCAGTGAGAAAGAGAGTAAGGGGCGGGGCCAAGGACCTGACTGCTGTGGAGCCGTGGCTATGGATGCAGCACCCAGCTCCTCACTACAGCATAAGGACCCTGCGGGCTACAGTCAGCGGGAGACCAGGAACCAGTGCTCCATGCTGTGCTGTCTGTGCTCTTCTCAGGTGTGGCCACCAGTCCTTTTCCACATGTGTCTGGGCTGCTCAGCAGGGGGCCCCATTTAGGGATGGGGGCCCTGGGCAATTGCCCCGCCATGCCTGCCCTGGGCATGTTTCAGTCCTGCACTGGCGGTGGAACCGCTAGAGTTATGAAGAGACGTAGGCCTGTTGGCCCTTCCTCGCCTAATTTAGGCTTAATTCTGTTTCAAAAATGACCCCTGGAATGTTTTCCATGAATCACTGATTCCTCTATCTAAACCTCATGATCCAGTTGTTATCCAAGGTGAACTGGAGTACGAGGTAGAGAAAATGTTTGACTCCCGGAGAGTTCACGGCTCTCTGCAATACTTTATCCATTGCAAGGGATTTGGTGCTGAGGAGAGAACATGGGTTGCGGCTCAGGAGGTTCATGCTCCTCGTCTGATTATGAAGTTTCATCTTGAGTTCCCATTGAAACCTACTTCCTATGTTGAGGGTCCAGTGGTGATGTAAGAGGGGGGCGGAATATAACAAACTTATCTGTCTGGGCTCCAGCGGTGCTATCCTCAGCCCCGGCACGGCCGCGCTGGGAAAGACTTGCTGCTGAGCCACTCCCCCTTAACAACAGGATGCAGCGCTCTGCTTCCCCGCAGCAGGCGCGTACTAGGAGAGCGTAGCAGTGGGCTCAGCTGCTTTATTAATGTGTGCTAGAGTTTCTGACTAATGGAGCGCCGAATCATGGACCTATCAGGTTCTGATCCAGGGACTCGGCGCTCTATTTCAATCCTTTCCTGGCCATACACCAGTGCCGGTGATAGTCTCTGACTCACTAGCTGTGTTCCTAGTTCTTGTTGCTATGCTTTTTTGGATTGCTTGTGTGTGTAAAAGAAATTAAAGGGTATATCCAACCTTTATAATGACACCTTAATGCCTGGGCCCATGGTATACAATATACTTGCCTGATGGCTGCCACCCGCGTAGCTCTGGATCCCTGCACAGCTGCCACTGCATTTCATTTTGGGAGCAGTCAATAGCAGGCCATGACAATGACCAACCTCCCTAGCGTCACTCACAATGCTTGGGAGATGCAGCAGCCGTCGTGCAGGGATCCAGAGCGACATGGATGACGGGGAGCTGATAAGTATATAATGGGGCCCGAGCATTGGAGGGGGGGGTCATTATAGGGGTTGGATAACCCCTTTAAGTGGTTAATGAACATAAATTGTGCTAATTGTACTTAATTGTGATAATTGTTCTCTTGGGATAATATAACATCAACGAAGAGCATGAATTTTTAAGTTGAATTAAGAAATATGGTCTGTTTCCTTTGGTTCTGATTTGTGACATTTATAAGGAATGTAGACACGTTCTGAAATATAGAAACAGACTTTTTCAGTATTTTGAATCATGTCTATGTGTACATGTACTGTTCCATTATACCTTTATGCTGCTGATTCTTTGCTTTAATAAATGCTTGCGATTGGACATATTAAAATTGAAGGCTAAAGAAGGGGTGGTTAGACCCCCAATGTACAGCTAATAGAATTGAACTATGGGTGCTGCCCGGCAGAAAATCCTTTAACCAGCAAAGTGTCTGGGTCTTTAATTCTTAGGTCAACAGCATCCCATGGCACATGGGGAGATCTTATTAACCAATTTGAATCCCATGGACAAGCAAAGTGTAGTCCCCTAGTTCGGGACTTGTCCTAAATTGCTGCGACATCGTGCTTCTGATCCTGGCTTGTCTTCTGACTACTCTCTGTCTCTCATTTGGTATTGCGTAGTCCATCTGGTTCTGATCTTGGCTTGTCTTCAAACCATTCTTTGTCTCTCATTTGGTACTGCGTAGCCCAACTGGTTAGGACATTTACATACTACTCTGTATTGTGTAGGACATCTTTTTTGCAGGACTGCAGAATGGGCACAAGGATGTTGTTTTCAATGCAGACATACATATTTCAATAGAGCCACATTTTTTACGCCAACATTGAAATGAATGGGTCAGCATCTGTAACATGCTGCCCCCAGGGCCGACCATGTCCCAGCTTTTTTAGGAATGCCGAGTGGTGTGGAGCAGCCTTAATGATTTCTGTGTGTGTCACGGTGCTCCTACCTGGATACCATCGATCCCCAGGCTTACACTTTGGAGCAATAAAGAAGAGAGTTGTAGGAGGTGTTTGGAGACTGTTGACCTTTCAGATTTACTTGAATACCATACTTGAAAACTATATTACACTGGCGCTTTTATCCTCTGTGAATTTATAGCTGATGCTGCGGTACCACAGTAGTACCACCCCTACTGCAAAAAACAGGAAAACGAATATCAATAGAATGGTTTCACGCGACAATTCCCTACACTTCCTACAATACTGTAAGCAAAGGTAAACGTGCCTTCACAGCATCAATCCAAATATGTATATATGTACCTGATTGAACCTTGCTGCACGTGCCAATCCTCCTTTGTATGCTGCTACTTGTATTCAGGGTGGGTTAGGGAGCCCTATATAATCTTATGAAGATGAGCTTGGCCCGGCCGGTGGCACCACTCAGTATTAAACTCGCTAACTCGTGCTCAAATCAGAGTGCTTTGTGACGTCACTGAACTGAGATACGGGTATCTAGGAGTGTCAAAAAAGCTCCAACGAGTTTCGAATAATCGTTATCCTTCGTCAGGGATATCGACTGGCCTTCCTAGTGTTCCTTATATAGGATTCTCCTCCCCTCCAATTTTTAACCCTTAGTTCTCTCTCATCATACTCTGATGTTTCAGCCTGCTTTTTTCCTTTATTCGTATGCAAATAGTTCAATCTCTGAATTTAACCCTATTGGTGCTAATGTGTTTATATTAAAAATCCAATGTGTCTCCACTTTAGACTTTTTTAAATAATATCTCCTCCTCTTTTGTCTCCCTTAACTATTTCTATTCCACTGTAGAGGGAAGGAGTATTATGATAATATATGCATATGTGCATTTTAATATATACATATATATTGGCTCTGTATGGGCCCAAGTATGTGTATGCATAGAGATGTATGCATGCCCCCTTGTCAGCATAGATCTCTATGTATATAATAGGTGGGCTTATTGCTGCCCATTCAGACCCCCAGTTTTCTATATATGTGTATATACAGTTGCAAGAAAAAGAATGTGAACCCTTTGGAATGATATGGATTTCTGCACAAATTGGCCATAAAATGTGATCTGATCTTCATCTAAGTCACAACAATAGACAATCACAGTCTGCTTAAACTAATAACACACAAAGAGTTAAATGTTACCATGTTTTTATTGAACACACCATGTAAACATTCACAGTGCAGGTGGAAAAAGTATGTGAACCCTTGGATTTAATAACTGGTTGAACCTCCTTTGGCAGCAATAACTTCAACCAAACATTTCCTGTAGTTGCAGATCAGACGTGCACAACGGTCAGGAGTAATTCTTGACCATTCCTCTTTACAGAACTGTTTCAGTTCAGCAATATTCTTGGGATGTCTGGTGTGAATCGCTTTCTTGAGGTCATGCCACAGCATCTCAATTGGGTTGAGGTCAGGACTCTGACTGGGCCACTCCAGAAGGCGTATTTTCTTCTTTTTAAGCTATTCTGTTGTCGATTTACTTCTATGCTTTGGGTCGTTGTCCTGTTTCAACACCCATCTTCTGTTGAGCTTCAGCTGGTGAACAGATGGCCTTAAGTTCTCCTGCAAAATGTCTTGATAAACTTGGGAATTAATTTTTCCTTTGATGATAGCAATCCGTCCAGGCCCTGACGCAGCAAAGCAGCCCCAAACCATGATGCCCCCACCACCATACTTTACAGTTGGGATGAGGTTTTGATGTTGGTGTGCTGTGCCTCTTTTTCTCCACACATAGTGTTGTGTGTTTCTTCCAAACTCCACTTTGGTTTCATCTGTCCACAGAATATTTTGCCAGTACTGCTGTGGAACATCCAGGTGCTCTTGAGCAAACTGTAAACGTGCAGCAATGTTTTTTTGGACAGCAGTGGCTTCCTCTGTGGTATCCTCCCATGAAATCCATTCTTGTTTTAGTTTTTTACGTATCATAGATTCGCTAACAGGGATGTTAGCATATGCCAGAGACTTTTGTAAGTCTTTAGCTGACACTCTAGGATTCTTCTTCACCCCATTGAGCAGTCTGCGCTGTGCTCTTGCAGTCATCTTTACAGGACGGCCACTCCTAGGGAGAGTAGCAGCAGTGCTGAACTTTCTCCATTTATAGACAATTTGTCTTACCATGGACTGATGAACAGCAAGGCTTTTGGAAATACTTTTATAACCCTTTTATGCAAGTCAACAATTCTTAATCATAGGTCTTCTGAGAGCTCTTTTGTGCGATGCATCATTCACATCCGGCAATGCTTCTTGTGAAAAGCAAACCCAGAACTGGTGTGTGTTTTTTATAGGGCACGGCACCGACAATCTAATCTCATTGATTGGACTCCAGGTGGCCGACACCTCACTCCAATTAGCTCTTGGAGATGTCATTAGTCTAGGGGTTCACATACTTTTCCACCTGCACTGTGAATGTTTACATGGTGTGTTCAATAAAAACATGGTAACATTTAATTCTTTGTGTGTTATTAGTTTAAGAAGACTGTGATTGTCTATTGTTGTGACTTAGATGAAGATCAGATCACATTTTATGACCAATTTGTGCAGAAATCCATATCATTCCAAAGGGTTCACATACTTTTTCTTGCAACTTGTATATATATATATATATATTTATGGATGTGCCCCAAGCATTTATAAGTATATATATATATATATATATATATATATATATATATATATAGATAGTTAAAATATGGCCAGAATATCCCCCCTGGATGCCCCCCCTCTGGAATGTGCCTGCAGGAGGGAAAGACCGACAACTGGACAATCATGTCCAGTTTTGGCCCCTTTAAAGGACAGAGAGTCAATAAAGATCCTCTGCCCTTTGTTAACATCTCCAGCAGCGCCGGAGATGTTATGCATAACAGTGACAGGAACAAAGAGTTCCCATGCCCCTGTGTGCCGCTTACCTTCGGCGCTGTAATTACAGCACCAGAGGTATGCATTATCTTCACAGGCGGGAGGATCAAAGGATCCCCCTGCCTGGAAGCGCGCTCCAGGATGCGCAGACTGGCGCAATGACGTCATATCACAGTGCCAGCCCACGTGGACTGGGCTGGGCGCGGGAATGCAGGAGCGAGCACGGCCGGGTTTAAATACCCCGGCCGTGCGGCGCTGAAGAGAGAACCCCTACCGCCCCCACAGAAGAGAACGCAGGCAGCGAGAGGAGAAGACCGGCCCCATCCCCGCCCCCAGTAAATCCGACGCTGAGCAGAGAAGATTCCCCCCTTTGAAAGCGCAGGCAGCGCTGCGCTGGGGGGAAGGAAGAGTCTACCCCCGCAAACTCCGACCAGAGGAAGATCGCAGACAGCACTGCCAGGCTGCACTGCATTAGAAGCAGGATCTCCACCAGCCCAAAGGAGAGCAGGAGGGGAAGACCGAGCTGCTCCAGTGAAGAGCGCAGGAAGAAGGGAGGAGGAGGGAGGCAGAGATTGAGCAGCGTGCTGGGTCCTGAACCCTGGATGGCTAAGTAGCACTTCCCCTTTAACCCCTTCTGCCCATATCCTTAACCCCTGCATTACCTGCCCTGCAGAGCATTCCCTGCCTTGCAGAGCATTAACCCCTGCAATTCCCTGCACCCCAGTTCCCTGTGTGCAGCCCCAGCATTAACCCCTGCTGCCTTGTAGCCCAGCATTAACCCCTGAACCCTTGCTGGGCTGATCACCTCCCTTGCTGGGCTGTATTCAGCAGTAACCCCTTCACTGCTGCTGCCTTGTATAACCCTTGCTTACCAGCTACATTCCTATCTATATCCCTGGCCTGCAAGTATTAACCCTTGCAGTGCCACCATTTGTGTTTTACTCCTTGTTCCCCGTGGGGACAGTGAGTAGCCAGGCGGGTGGGTTGCTGGTATTTATGTGTATGTTAGTGTAATGTATAGTTAGTGTGTGGGGTGAAATGGAAATTGTGTATTGTGTAGTGTAGTTAGGATTGTATTGCGTTTATTGTAGTACTGTTACTTTACTGCGGTGTGTACGTCTATATATTTATATCCATTGATCTATAAATATATATAGATATAGCGTATTATTAGACTTGTATAATTGTATTGTGTAATAAATATTCTTTATTGTTCATAATACAGCGTATAGTGTTTTTTAGTAGTCGCCGCTGTAGTATAGCGTAGTAGTTGTAATAAGTCGTAGTTTAGTGGAATGTATAGGCAACAGAGTTAGTTAGATAGCTAATCAATTAGCTATTTAACATAGTTAGCTTTTAATTATAGGTATAAATAGGTGGAGTCATCACTAGACAACTGACGCCTATTTATGAATATTAATTATTGGTATTATCCAATATATCAATAATTAATATTTCCCTTAACATCCACTAAATTGAGTTAACCCCATTTACACCCCCTTGTTTCTCCTTATAGTGTCGGGATAATGGATGGCTATCATATTTTCTATGGATATTATAAATATGTCCCCCCATTCTTTTATTTAATGACCTTTTTGTATGTCCTATGTATATCTTCTTACATGGACAGGTTAATGAGTAAATGACACCTCGACTATTACATGTGATATAATAGTCTTCACAATCCCTCCTGTAGTGCCCACAGTCCTTAAAGTGCCCCCTGTAGTGCCCACAGTCCTTATAATGTCCTCTTGTAGTGCAACAGTCCTTATAGTGCCTCCTGTAGTGCTAACAGTTCTTATAGTGCCTCCTGTAGTGCCAACGGTTCTTATAGTGACTCCTGTAGTGCCAACAGTTCTTATAGTGCCCCCTTGTAGTGCCAACAGCCCTTATAGCACCCACAGTCCTAAAAGTGCCTCTTTATAGTGCCCCCCTGTAGTGCCCCAGTCCTTATAGTATCCCCCCTGTAGTGCAGCTCCTTATATATGCTTTAGTTCCAACAGTCTTTATAGTCCCCCCCTGTACTGCCCCCAGTCTTTATAGAGCCACGCTGTAGTGCCCCCAGACCTTGAAGGGGCTCCCAGTCCTTAATCTGGCCCCCTGTAGTGCACCCAGACCTTATAATGTCCCCATGCTGCCCATAAAAAAATACCATCAGCAAGGATTCCCAGCTTCTCAAGCGCTCGCACACCGCCTAAGGGTACTTTTACACCTGCGGCACAGAGATCCGGCAGAGAATCCCAGGAATTGTCCAGACACAAACCACAGCATGTAGCCTAAGAAAGTAGCCTAAAATCCATCTGCCATCCTATTCATAGGCCCCAGGCCTAGTTGCCTGCAGCCTAACAGAGAGAACGGCAGGGCAGAAAGCAATTGGCTCCCATGTTCATCTGCAGTGATTCAATTGTATTGCTGTCCCAAGGACGTTCATACAGTTGTATATGTCCGTCAGGCAGTACATTTGAGATCTGGGACAAAGCATTCGGGGCCCATGTTCTGAATACTTTGACTTAGTGATGCCCCTGCCTGACATCACCATCAACTGCAGCCAGAAAGAACTGGGTAGGGCTGGCCTTTCTTCTCAATACTTGGGCAGTAGGATAAATTCACTGCACATGTACCGAGATTACTTAAGTGAATGTCGTTCCTGATATCACTGTTCACTTTAAAAGGTTATTCCCATCTGAGACAATGGGGCATATCGCTAGGATATGCCCACATTGTCTGATAGGTGCGGGTCCCCAAGAACGGAGTGGGGAAGGTGGTGGCCAGAGGACCCCAGGTTTCCCCATACTAGTGAATGGGAGCGCACCGCACTTGTGCGGCCCCCGCTCCCATACATTTCTATGGGGCCGACCGAAATAGCCGAGCCAGCATGCACAGTGTGCCCTCCATAACGTTCAGGGGTCTGTTCTCTGTGTAGATGCAGGTCCCAGAGACAATGGGGGCATATCCTAATGATATGCCCCCATTGTCTGAGATGCGAAAACCCCTTTAAAGCCTGAGTATGAAGCGCGTATATCAGATCTCTGAACTGAATTGGCTGTCATAGCTGACAACGCCATACCCTGTTGCCCCGAAGGGAACACTGAAAAATCAGGAACTCTCCAAAATATTGAAATATATATACATATTTATCCAAAAAACGCCTCCAGTGACTCCTCTCTGATTACTCTTGACATGTGGTCTCGCAGTCATTCATACGGCTGGAGGTTTGTAGCTGCAACCATGCCGAACAGACATGTCCATTTTTGGCATGGTTGCAGCTATACAGAGCCTTTTATATGAACGGCACCGTGGCCTCCCAATGAAAAGAATAGGAGCCAGAGACCACACGGCTAGTGAAGGCTTTATTCAAATATATATATTTTTCTATTTTCGAGTACTTCAATTTATATATGCACCCTTTCACCTGCAGTAGTCACAATTTTCTAAAATTGAAAAAAAAACATGACAAGCTGTATGGTAGACTGTATCACACAGTATAGACTTAGATTCACACCTTAGCAGACAATATCATACATGACTGGCGATGTTATAGGCTCAGCAGACAGTATTGCGAATGACAATTAGATAAAGCTCAATAGACATTAATGTGGTAATGTCATCTGGCATCATGTTTATGGATCAAGTGAAGCATGGAAGACAAGTCACCCCTGCAGCCATTCGTTGGCTGCAGTGGCCATGTGACCCATGTTAAACTGGATGTTGATGCAGGGAGACCTGACACCTACGGCGCCAAAATGGAAACAATGGAGCTGGAACCTAGAGGTAGGGATCAGGTAAGTGTAATTCTCACGGTGGGCCTGGCCACGCAATGGGGTCTTCAGAAAAGGTTGACAGGGGTGAACACACCTTGAAGAAAACAGGAAGTGCTCGATACAGTATACACAGTCCTGGAAAGAAGCTCTGATGCCCAGACATGGTGAAAGAAATCATGTTACCGATATCACTGTCTCCACACAGAAGTGTTAGTTTGTAGGACCAATTAATGTCACAGAGCTAGTAGAAAGTATAATATGAGCCAAAAAGACAATGTCTGTCAAGAACAATGGTGGCTCGGTCATGGAGCAAATAGAAGTTTTTATTCTATGTATTAATACTGTGAAGCCCCTTTGTCACCCAGCTCCCAAGTGCAATCAGCTACATCATCATCGAGTACTGTATGCACGTCACTGATGTCCTCCTCAACCGTCTCTGGGTCAGGAGCCTGACCGCTCGCAACACCAGCTCCCACGCCACTCCCCTCATCACTACTTGCCCGCATAGTGGCAGGAAGGGACAGAGGCAGGTTGAGGACAGGTGAGGGCACAGGGCCATGCCAACTAAAGGTTGTGTCTGACAAACCCACTGACTCTTGGCTGGGGGTGTCTGATGTCACTTGTGACGAAGTCGAAGATCGAGTCAACCACTCAAGAACCTCTGGTCACAACACGACCACTAGCTGAGACTGGGAGCTTAGGCTCCTCGAAGTAACCCCTGCTGCCACAGACCCTTACTCTGTTGCGACCTCTGCCTAAGTTAAAAACATTTAGGCTTCTGCCACTCCCCTGTGCAGGGCCTGGCACTTCTCTGCCTGACATACTGTTAGATCAAATAAATAAAAAAGGAAAATAAAACACCCCACAAAAGCCTTTACTAGAGACAACTGCACCGCAAATATATTTTTTCTTTTTGCGCTAATACACGTTACAAAAAGATTAACAAGAAATAACTGCACTGTAGCACTGCAAATGTATTTTTTCTTTTTGCGCTAACACATCACAAAAGGCTTTACAAGAAATAACTGCACCGCAGAGCGGCAAATGTATTTTTTCTTTTTATGCTAAAACACCCCGCAAAAGCCTTTAAACAGATTATGGCACAGCAGAGCGGCAAATGTATTTCATCTTTTTACGCTAATACACGTCACAAAAGGCTTATCAAGAAATAACTGCACCGCTGAGCGGCAAATATATTTTTTCTTTTTCCGCTAAAACACCCCACAAAAGCCTTTACTACAGATAAGTGCACCGCACAAGGGCAAATAACACTTATAAATATTTCCTTGTAATAACCCCTGTTAATGCCTGTATCAAACAGCACTTGCGCCCCAATAAGAACGGTTTGCTGGAATTACAGAGCTATATAATGGCAATTTGGGTGCCCAGTCAGTGTTGCAAGGACTATGAGTAATGTTCCTATTACCCAGGCTGTCACCTTTCCTGAAAGAACCCTGTTCAACAGAAATGCTGTGGAATGATTCCTCCCTATCCTTTCCCTACACCTTGAATAATCTTTACCTGTAAATCATTTTTCTTTAGCACAATGATGTTTTTTCTATCACTGTCCCTAGCGCCTGCAGGCACGTCTCTCTCTGCACTAAGTACGCTGGTAAATGGCAGAATCTAAGATGGCTGCCGTATTTATAGGGCTGTGAAATCACAGGGCTGGCTGGCTGCTGCCACGAAGCGCAAGGAAATTCGCATTCGGTGCAAATTGATTTTTTCCTGAAATTCGCAACGAATTCCACTTCGACAGCTTCGATTCGCTCATCTCTAGTTAAAATGTTTATTTTCTTCGTGAATTCTCTCATGTGCGACAAGATGGGATTTCCGTGTAAAACATTTCCCACATTCTGAACACAAATATGGCTTCTCTCCTGAATGAGTTCTCTCATGTGCAACAAGATGTGATTTTTCTATAAAACATTTCCCACATACTGAACATGAATACTGCTTCTCTCCTCTGTGAATTCTTGCATGTGTAACAAGATATGATTTTTGTGTAAAACATTTCCCACATTCAGAACATGAATACGGCTTCTCTCCTGTGTGAATTCTCTCGTGTGTAACAAGATTTGATTTTTGGGTAAAACATTTCCCACATTCTGAACATGAATACATCTTCTCCCCTGTGTGAATTCGCTGATGTTTAACAAGATTTGATTTCTGTGTAAAACAATTCCCACATTCTGAACATGAATATGGTTTCTCTCCTGTATGACTTTTCTCATGTCTAACAAGATTTGATTTCTCAGAAAAGCCCTTCCCACATTCTGAACATGAATATGGTTTCTCTCCTGTGTGACTTCTCTCATGTGTAACAAGATCAGATTTTTGTATGAAACATATCCCACATTCTGAACATGAATATGGCTTTTCCCCTGTGTGAATTCTCTGATGTTTAACAAGATTCAGTTTGTGTGTAAAACAATTTCCACATTCTGAACATGAATACGGCTTCTCTCCTATGTGACTTATTTCATGTTTGCCAAGATCTGATTTTTGTGTAAAAAATTTCCCACATTTTGAGCATGAATACGGCTTCTCTCCTGTATGACTTTTCTTATGTTTAACAAGATGTGATTTTCGTGTAAAACATTTTTCACATTCTAAACATGAATACAGCTTCTCTCCTGTGTGAATTCTCTTGTGTATAACAAGATTTGATTTTTGGGTAAAACATTTCCCACACTCTGAACATAAATATGGTTTCTCCCCTGTGTGATGTCTCTTATGTGTAACAAGACTTGTTTTATCTGAAAAGCGCTTCCCACATTCTGAACATAAATACGGCTTTTCTCCTGTGTGAATTCTCTGATGTTTAACGAGCCCTGATTTTTGTGTACAACATTTCCCACATTCTGAACATGAATATGGCTTCTCTCCTGTGTGACGTCTCTCATGGGTAACCAGATCTGATTTTTGTGTAAAATACTTCCCACATTCTAAACATAAATATGGTTTCTCTCCAGTGTGAATTTTCTTATGTGTAAAAAGATGTGATTTCCGTGTAAAACATTTCCCACATTCTGAACATGAATTTGGCTTCTGTCCTATGTGACTTTTCACATGTGCAACAAGATTTGATTTATCTGTAAAGCACTTCCCACATTCTGAACAGGAATATGGCTTCTCACCAGTGTGAATTCTTCTGTTTGAAGAAAGACCTGAACTTTTTGGGAACTCTTCACCGCATTGAAATCTTTCAACCCCTTTCTGACCTGTACTTGTGATAACAATCTGTGATTGGTTAGGAGAGGGTTCCTCATAATTAGGGGGATTATATGATAGATCTGTACTGTGAAGTCCTGAATGTACATTAAGGTTTTCTACTGGAGAGCACTGCATGATGTCTTCATCTTCTGATTTATAATTCAGTGATAATATGAAGTTTCCATCCGAATTCAAACTGGGATTTTCTGTTAAGATAAAAATTTAAATTTGAGTTTCTTCTAAATTACATAATAGACAAATGTATAACATTTCTATCAGGCTGGAAGTTGATCCAGCATTAAGAAGAGATAAAAGCCATTCATTTAAAAAACAATCTTGGCTTTGGCTTAAAAAAAATAAAAAACCTACACCAAAAACTGTGCATGTGATTTCCGGCTTATTAAGCTTTTGATAACTTTCTGAAAGTTAAAGATTTTTTACTTTTATTACTTTCTGAAAGTTAAAGATTTTTTACTTTTATTACATATCATGATTGGATAAAACTCCAAACTTTGAAATCTTGGAATCAAGCCTGTCTTCTGCCAACACATTTTGCATTTAAACACCAATTAGGCATCAATTCAATACTTTGCCTGGCAAGGACATATGGCATACATCCTTGCAGGGTGGCAATTCAGTAGCCAATGACATACCTCCTACATCTTTGGTACTGATGGCTAGATCTTAGGCTGGGTAACAGCTGACAATCTCAGATTTAAAACAAGACCATAGTCAAGGCTCTAGCCCCAATATATCACGTGTTAGAGCCCCTAGAAACAGGTCTCAGTGAAATCTGCATTTGTCTGAAGCTTTAATCCCTGACCTGATTCCCTGTGACTATTAACTATCCTAAGAATAGGTCATCAATAGTAAAAAGCGTACAACCCCTTTAAGGCTATATTACACTCCCCGATGGATGAGAACTCATTAATTGCTGCTCATTTGCACTGACTTGATTACACAGGCCGATGCAAACTGAATGTGGGAGGAACGATGTGGAATAAAGGTTCACTTACGTCCTACCAGCAGCACAGATGGGGTTAACTACCCCCCGTGGACTGGTAGGACCGGCGGAAGTTTAATGAGCCCAAGTACCAATAATAAACTTTACTCCCCTACAAAAGGAGGGAACCGCCCCCCAGCCCACTGTGTTTTTTGCTGTCCTCCGGACAGGTGGACTGGCGGTTCCCCCCTTTTCTCTGTTGTTTTTTGGGGGAAGCATGTATTCTTTTATACTGCTGGCTTCGGTAGTATTTCTCTTATATTTGCTCAAGCCCGGCTATCTTTTTGCAGGGGCTGTTTTTTTCCTTTACCTCCCTCCTCTGTCTGTGCGGCGCTCCACCTTATCTCCGTGGGTGCCGCCATCTTCCGGAAGTGACGTCGACCTCTCTGGCGTCACTTCCGGTCCTCAGCCAGCGGCATTTCTCCGCTCTGGGAAGCTTTTGCTTTCACTGCGCCCGCATACTTGGCCCCCTGACTCCGGGGGATTACTGTATTAAGTAGTTAAAATATTAATTTTATAAGGATCAGGGTAGATCCTTCCAGGGGCGGGATCTCTGACCAAGGGGGCGGATCCTCGCCTATTTAATGAGCCTCTGTTCTCATGCTCATCCTCTGGCAGCACACGCTTCTCTCCAAGCTAACTCCCAGAGCCTATCTAGTACATTGTACTCAGATTCCATTGCTACTAGCGGTTGCTTTCTGGCATTTCCCTCGGTGGGCCTCTGCTTATGTTTTTTTCTGGTATTCTTTTACTGGCAGAATTTACTAATTCTTAATTCTTTACAGTTATGGCTTCACCTAGAGACCCGGATTCCCGGAAATCGGTTTCGAAGAGGAAACATCTGGCCTGTTTCGACTGCATCGCTCTCCTGGACGAGAATTGTCCCTATTCCAGATGCGAAGGTTGTCGTAGGCCCCAACCATATACTGAATCCACCATGCAAGAGATGTATGCGTGCGTTAAAGTATACATGGATGAATCCATTAAGGGCGTCGTAAACCTATTGGACGAAAGGCTTCATGCGCCCACCCAGGCACCTATGGTTACCTCCGTGCCCGTCGAAAGACCCGCAGCCATTTCATTGGTCTCTTCCTCTTCGGACGAAGAGGAGTTAACCTCGTGTTTTTTCCCCCCAGAAAAAACACAGACGTTGTTAAAGTCCATCAGATCGGGGGACCATGATGTTGACGCTGGGGAGTCCTCCAATCCCGCCGGTCAGGCACAGCGTGTCTTTAAGGCGGATGAGACCCTTCTTTCCTTCATGCGGATGAAATGGAAAAGGCCTGAGAAGGGTCCGGTCTTGACCAAAAATTTCAAGACCATGTTTCCAATGGCAAAATCCTTGATGGAATCGTGGGGTTCCGTTCCCAAGGTGGACATGGCTATTGCCAAATTGTCCAGGCGCACTCTGGTGCCAGCAGACAATGGGTCTAGTCTGCAAGACCCCATTGATAGGAGGGCAGAGTGCACTTTAAGAAGAAGCTATTCTGCAGCTGCAGCTTCCGCATCTACCGCTATTGCGGCCAGTGAGGTTTCTTCCTTTCTCCGGGCCCGCCTAAACCAGATCCAGACGGATGTCGATCAGAGACTCTCGCATGATGACATCTTGGCTGCTTTCAAGACTGCTAATCTAGCGATGGATTTTCTGTGCGACACCGCACAATTACAATTAAAATTGGCGGCCAAATCCATGGCCCTGGTGTCAGCAGCCCGCAGGCCATTATGGCTCAAACCATGGGTAGCTGACAATGCTTCCAAATTTTACCTGTGCGGTCTCCCCTTTAAGCCGGACCGCTTGTTCGGCTCAGAATTAGATAAAATCATGGAGGGCCTCTCCAATAAGGACAAAAGTCTCCCCCAGCAGCCCTTTCGGGGGCGGGGCAGGCAAGACCGTGGCGGTATGTCTGGCCAACATGCAAGATCGCGTAGAGACTGGGGGGCGCAGCGAAGAAATTCAAAGCGCCCTAGCAGAGGAGCCAAGGAGGCAAAGCCCTCCTGACTATTAGCCTCACCGAGGCTCTTGGTTAACCCCCGCTACTCCTGTCATCCTTCCAGAAGTATTTCAGATCCCTTTCCCCCTTGTACCGGTCAGGGTGCGCCTGGCCCACTTCAATAAAAAATAAATTTGGGCCCAGGATGTTTTGGACCCTTGGGTCCTAAAGGTCATATCCGAGGGCTAACTAATTAGTCTCAAATCTCCTCCCCCAGACAGATTCATCACCAACCAGCACTTACAACCTGCCAAGCAGGCAATTCTGGAGTCCTACATTCAGGACTACATTCTCAAGGGCACACTGGAAGAGGTTCCGGCTGGAGAACGGGGCTTAGGGATTTCTTCTCAGGTTTTTCTAGCCCCCCAAAAAATCTGGAGATCTCCAGATGATTATCGATTTGAGATTTTTCAAGCAATATATAAAGAAGGCAAAGTTTTGTATGGAAACTATCAGGTCAGTGGTTTACGTTCTCAATCCTGGAGACGTGATGGCAACTTTGGATCTCAAGGATGCGTATCTTCACATCCTGATCCATCCTGCTTTCAGGAAGTATCTCAGGATCGCGGTCCAGGTTTTAAGGGGCCGCAGGCACCTCCAGTTCGTCGCCTTGCCCTTCGGGATCTCTTCTGCTCCTCTCACCTTCACCAAGGTAGTGGTGAAGGTAGTGGTTTCGGTGACAGCAGCTTTGAGACTTCAGGGACTGACCATAATTCCTTATCTGGACAATTGGCTCCTAAAGGCCTCTTCGGTTCCAGTCCTTTCCCACCATCTTCATATTGCCATCTCCTTTCTGGTCCGCCTAGGATGGATCATCAACTGGCAGAAGTCCCAAGTAGGCTGGAGCGCACACCTAAACAATTCCCCAGTCCAGGGGACTTGGTCTCCTCAGGAGCAGCTACTCTCTTCCAATCTCTGTGAGATTTGAGCCATCCGGCTAGCCCTCCTTCACTTCGCCCCCCGAATCTGGGGCAGGGCAGTGAAAGTACAGTCAGACAATATGACTGCGGTTCTGTCCATCAACAAGCAGGGTGGCACAAGATCTCTACCCCTCCTTTTGGAGATCGGGATGATTCGGTGGGCAGAGTCGAACCTTTCCCACCTGTCTGCCATCCACATTCGAGGTTCCCCCAATATGATCACAGATCGCCTGAGTCTACCAACGATGGAGTGGTCCTTGCATCCGGAGATGTTCAGGCAGATAGTCCTCAAGTGGGGTTTGCCAGAGGTAGATCTTATGGCAACGAGGTTCAACGCCAAGGTGGAGAGGTTCTGCTTCCTCTACATGGAGGACAACCCCTGGCGATAGATGCTCTGTCAATACCATGGAGGTTCAGGCTGGCTTACATCTTCCCTCCGTTTTCCATGATATCGAGGGTATTAATTAAAATCCGTCAGGATTAGGCCTCGGTGATAGCCATCATACCGTTTTGGCCCAAGAGATCCTGGTTTACTCAACTCATTCAGATGTGTCGAGGGCATTATTGGAGGCTGCCCCCTCAGCAGATCCTGGTGTCGTGGGACACTGATGTCTGCTCAGATCTGCACAGATTCAACCTGACAGCCTGGAGGTTGATCAGTCCCTTCCCAGAATAGAAGGGCTCTCAGAGTCGGTCCGGAGAACATTGTCACATTCAAAAACAGACTCTACCAATAAAGCCTACTGCAGAATCATGAGGATCTTCTCGTCTTGGTGTGCCTCTAAACAGGTGGCGTTTGCAGATCCGCCCCTCTCTGCAATATCTCAATTCCTGCAGGACAGCCTCGGACGGTCTCGGAGCTTCAAGCTTTCTCGGCCCACGAACCCTATACCATTTTTCTACAAGACCGGGTTCTCCTAAGATTTCTTCCATACTTCAGGCCCAAGGTTCCATCATTTCAAAACCTCAACCAAGTTATTTAATTGCCAGTTTTGTATTCTCTTTCTACCTCCTCCAGAGATCCAGTCAAACATCCGTTGGATATCTCGAGATGCCGCCAGATCTATGTGGATAGATCTAGGGAGTTCAGGATAGATGAGAACCTCTTTATCCTATTTGCCGGTAACTCTAAACGCCGTAAGGCGTCCAAGACTTCTTTGTTTCCCAGGCATTGGATCCTCCAGAGTTTGTGAAGGCCCATTCCACTAGGGCCATCTCTACTTCTTTTGCTGAAAGAAGTCTCCTTCCTCTGGATGTAATCTGTAAATCTGCCTCCTGGAGCTCTGAACATACCTTCATCTCCCACTACAGACTGGACGCCAAGGTAGCTGAGTTTTTGGCCTTTGGGCAGACTATTCTTAGTTCTGCCAGGCATGAGTGCCCTCCCTAGAAGTTCTTCTTGCTATCTCCCCATCTGTGCTGCTGGTAGGACGTAAGAGAATCGTTAATTTCTAACGATAATTTGTTTTCCCTTAGTCCTAATAGCAGCACACAAATATCCCACCCTAGTAAAGTTATTCTTGCTATAAGCACAGTGGGCTGGGGGGCGGTTCCCTCCTTTTGTAGGGGAGTAAAGTTTATTATTGGTACTTGGGCTCATTAAACTTCGGCCGGTCCTATTAATCCACGGGGGGTAGTTAACCCCATCTGTGCGGCTATTAGGACTAAGGGAAAACAAATTATCGTTAGAAATTAACGCTTTTCGGCACCTTGTTGGGTCCATTATACTAAAAATTCTGGATGTTCTAAGGGAAACGAGGGTCCTATCAAGAATTATGAAGGTGGAGCTAATGGGTGGAGCTAATGAAGTGTCCTGTGAGTGCAGGTAATCCTCACTGAGACATCTGTGTGTGTACAATAATTACATCTGGCATGATTTTAAAGAAATTGCATTTTTATTTTGTGGAAAGGATTTTTTATGAAATCTTTGAAACACAAAAATATTTTTCTTTGCCCTCCTAGAGAACTTAAAGCTGCAATTCTTTGATTGCTTGTATAGTGCTTTCCAATTCATACTTAGAGGTTGTAGTCGCTACACATGACAACTCTCCTGCCCTCATACTACTGACTGACAGTAATAGGGAGAAAGCTGTCAATCAGCGGCAGGTGGGCAGTAAGAGCCTCATCTCCGGACTCCTAGCACTCACACTGCACTGCCACAATCAGTGACTTCTCCAGAACTACTGATGATTCACACATACGTAACAGACCAGAGACATCAGCCTGTCACGGCTCAGAAAGGGGGCATAAGGGGGGAAAGGTTCCCTCCATAGACCCTTATAAGAGACCCCCAGAAGACATGTTTCCAGAGAGCTGTATAGTGGGCACTAGATTATAGACATCTGACTGCTCATATCACAGCCAAAGGTTGTTCTGTAAGAATATCCTGAAGACAACATGTCCCCCTGCGACTAGTGGAAAGAGTTCTCAGGAGACCTTATGTGTTGTCAGATAGCTCCTCAGTCCTTGATCCCAAGCCTCATATATGAAATATAGAAGATGAGGAGCTTTTTTCTCTGCTGGTAATATTGGGGGATTTCTTCATTAATTTATTTGATTTAACCGTTTACAAAGAAAAATACAAAAATGCCTGGATTTCTTCTGTCTGCTGACGAGCCCAAAATGATGTTTAAAGACTATGTACAGTACACCTTTCGGGAATTTTTTTTTATTATTGCATTGGACTCATTTTGATACAAAAATATTTTTTTACAATTGATCTTTATTAAAAATGTTGAGTCCCTTTCTCTGTACAGACTTGAGATTCTCTAGTAGCAGGGTCTGTATTTCTGCTATTCCCCGTCAGGCAGCTCAGCTGACGGCTATTTTTCTCAGACATTGTAAACACTATTATAGCTCCGCTCTTATATTACTGATAAGAATGTGGCTTACCCAAGTGTTTTGCGCTATTAGGAATTTAGAGATAAGGGTTATTAGATAACTAACACAAACTAAAAGTACAACTCACACAGCTACAAGTTAACGCTTTCTGACAGAACGGCTGAATATATTTAATAAAGACCAAATTAAAAAAGCCCAAAATGGGTAATTTGCAATTATGAAAAATTGTCCCCGAAGACATGCATAACTTTTAATAGGGTCGTTTCACTAAAGCAAACAGCATTTAACCTGTAGAGGAAGTTAATAAAAGCCACTTACTAATGTATTGTGATTTTCCATAGGGCTTACTTTGCTGGCTGGATTCATTTTTCTATCACATTATACACTTCTGGTTTTCATGGTTACGACCACCCTACAATCCATCAGTAGTGGAAAAAGCTCCAGTCTATGTGCAC
Organism: Bufo gargarizans; assembly: GCF_014858855.1. Taxonomy (NCBI): domain Eukaryota; kingdom Metazoa; phylum Chordata; class Amphibia; order Anura; family Bufonidae; genus Bufo; species Bufo gargarizans. The sequence continues at coordinate 741,735,482 of NC_058080.1, read as the reverse complement.
TCCCACAGTCCCGGGCAGCGCATTTTCCTATAGTGTGCAAGCATGACCACCACTGATGGATTGCAGGGTGGTCATAACCATGGAAACAAGCAGTGTATAATGTGATAGAAAAATGAATCAAGACAGCAAAGGAGGCAATATGGATAACAATATATTAGTAAGTGGCTTGTATTAACTTTCTCTACATGATAAATGCCACTTACTGAAGTGGGACAACCCCTATAACTCTCTCCTGCACTATGAGGTACATTCATTCATCATGATAGCACAAAATATGTGCCCTCATAATCCCCAGTGGTTGTGTGGATGTGACTGACCGTCATGTCCTGCAGGAACAGCCGGGATTAGAGAAGAATCTGATCAGAGATCACCGTCAGCTGGATAAGGGGAACACTCCATGATGTGATGGGGACATCTCCAATCAGAGAGCAGCAGCCGGTGATCAGATTCTCCTCCTGCCCTGAAGGCACCAAGGACAGAATCTGAAGTCACTTTCTCCATTCATGATTCCATACCTGTGGTGACATCTCCTGGAATGTCCTCCTCCACCTCACTCTTACACGGGGGATCGCCCATCATCCGCTCTTCTTCATCCTCCACTTTAATATCAGTCAGATCTTCCCCCTGATTTGTCATCTGTAACAATTCAGGACAATACAGCAGACAGGTGGGAAATCTAACAGATCCACAGAAGAGACCCCCACAATCTATGACCCCTCTATGACTGCAGGACCCCCCTATATAGATGTGTATAGGGCTCAGCTCCATCTACCTGAGGGTTCTCTGGGACCTTCTCCTCTGGACAGTCCTGGGAATACAGAGGACGGGGACATCTCTCTGGTGGATTTCTCCTCCTGGATCCATCTGTGGAGAGACAAGCACACAGTGACTGAATACACGGCCTCCTGTAGATCAGACAAAACAACTACTCCCAGTCTCCTCTCCACCAGGCTCTGGTGAAATGCACATGTCTGGTATCCGTGTTTGGCAGATCCTTGATTTGCTGACCACAAAAATGTATATGGTTGTGTGCTGGAGCCCCAATGCCAATTGCAATTCCTAGTTGGATCTGTTTTTCATCACTAAGGCTGAGTTCACACTTTAGTATTTGGTCAGTTATTTTATCAGTTACTAGCAGAAGGAGCCGGCTTCGCTCGGGTATATTTCATCCATTTTATTTAATGTTTGTGTGTGTCGTTAAAAGATATCGACAGTATCCCCCATAACAGTGACCTCTACAGCACCCCACCCCTTTAACAGTGAACTCCAGTCCCCCACCCCTTAACATTGACCCCCCCCACAGTGCCCCATCTCCTTAAAATGGGAACTCTACAGCAGCCCATCCCCTTCATTTTGAACTTCACAGCAGTCCGCCCCCTTAACAGTGAGTTTCACAGCATCCTACTCCCTTGATAGTGACCACCTCAGGGGCCCACCCCCTTAACAGTGACCTCCACAGCACCCGCTCCTTTAACACTGACCTCCACAGCACCTGCCCCTTTAACACTGACCTCCACACCACCCGCCCCTTTATGTGACCTCCACAGCGCCCTGCCTCTTTAATGCTAGCGCTACACGACGACCTGTGTCATGCAACATTTTGTCTCAACAATTTTTATAATGATAGACTATGGATGCATGTGGCATCATAGTTGTGCCTTAGGTGTCGTGCTACTTACTGTCGCGTGACACATGTCGTCCTGTAGCACTAGCCTAAATCTGACCTACAACAGTGAAGAAAAATGGCTGGGTTGTTATGGAAACCTGGAGTAAAACTGTGTGTATGTGGAGACTATGGGCATTCGAGCTTCTATTGACTGGTAAGGGACATGTGACCGTGTGTATGGCATTTGGGATATGAGTGAAAGACTTACAGGCTTGTATTGGCTAGTGCAGGTCATTTTTTGGAAATATCTCAGGGACAGTAAGTCCTAGAGGGCTGAGACCCCATCTAAAACCTTCATGGACACCTGATGTACCCGTGTGCCAAATTTGGTGAAGATCGGTCCAGTCGTTTGGTCGCAGATAAAGAACAGACAGACAGAAACTAATTTTTATAATATAAGAGATTGTCAGCCAAAACCATTAGAGAAGCCTCCAAAGAGATCAGGTATAACGGAAAGATCTGCTCCTGTTCTGTGTTTTTGACCTGTACCTGGTGCTGGCTCACAATAACTGATGGAAATAACGGATCAAATACTGAAGAGTGAACTCAGCCTTATCTGGACAGTTTTTAAGAGCAGATCAGTTCACACATAGCAGATCAGCTGCAGACATTTCTGTGACTGTCCGGCTCCTCTAAATGTGGCTTGTAATAATCCATGCACCTGCTGCAGGGGGGTCCGACCTCCTCCTCCAGTCACGTGTAGCAGGTTGTATCTTCTCTGCTTGTGGAGTGACTAGAGGATCCCAGACATTAAGTTCAGGAGAACGACTGGAAAATCACTATGATGGACTCTGCTTATAAAAGTAAGGACCTGTTCACACCACGTCTAAGCCTCCAGCAGAACATACTGTCCTGATCAAAAGTTTAAGACTACTTGAAAAATGGCAAAATCCTATTTAGCATGGCTGGATCTTAACAAGGTTCCAAGTAGAGCTTCAACGTGCAACAAGAAGAAATGGGAGTTAGACAAAACATTTTTTGAGCATTCAATTAATTGAAAATAACTATTAAACTGAAACAGGCTGTTTTTCAGCTGATCCAAATTTTAGGACCACATGCCAAGGCCAAATCTGTGCAAAAATGTGGATTCATTGTCATTTTCTGTCAGGTAGTCCCACGTTGTGATGGCAAAGGCGAAAAAACTCTCCATTTTTTAACGTGGTCGGGTTGTTGAACTGCATAAGCGGGGTCTCTCACAGCACGCCATCGCTGCTGAGGTGGGACGCAGTAAGACAGTCATTTGGAATTTCTTCAATGATCCTGAGGATTATGGAACAAAAAAAAGTGGAAGACCCCAAAAAAATGTAATCAGCACTGAGCCGGAGGATCCAATTGGCTGTCCGTCAAGACACTGGACGATCCTCGACCCAAATTAAGGCCCTTACTGGTGCTGACTGCAGCCCCATAAACAACAGACGGCATCTAAGACTGAAGGGCTTCAAAAACAAAAAACGTCTTCAAAGACCTCGTCTCCTTGAATGCCACAGAACTGCTCATTTGGACTTTGCAAGAGAGCACCAAACATGGGATATTCAAAGGTGGAAGTTTTACTCTCGGATGAGAAAAAAATGTAACCTTGATGGTCCTGATGGTTTCCAACGTTACTGGCATGACAAGCAGATCCCACCTGAGATGTTTTCTACGCGCCACAGTGGAGGGGGCGCCATAATAGTCTGGGGTGCTTTTTTCCTTCAGTGGAACAATGGAGCTTCAGGAAGTGCAGGGGCGTCAAACGGCCGCTGGCTATGTCCAGATGTTGCAGAGAGCATTCCTCATGACTGAGGGCCCTCGTCTGTGTGGTAACGACTGGGTTTTTCAACAGGACAACGCTACAGTACACAATGCCCGCAGGACAAGGGACTTCTTCCAGGAGATTAACATTACTCTTTTGGCCAATCCTGTGTGTTCCCCTGATCTAAATCTAATTGAGAACCTTTGGGGATGGATGGCAAGGGAAGTTTACAAAAATGGACAACAGTTCCAGACAGTAGATGGCCTTCGTGCGGCCGTCTTCACCACTTGGAGAAATGTTCCCACTCACCTCATGGAAACGCTTGCATCAAGCATGCCGAAACAAATTTTGGAAGTGATAAACAATAACGGCAGAGCTACTCATTACTGAGTTCATGTTTGGAAGTTGGATTTCTGTTTTTGGGGGGTTTATATTTTTTTTTTTGAGGTGTGGTCCTAAACTTTTGATCAGCTGAAAAACAGCCTGTTTCAGTTTATTCGTTGTTTTCATTAAATTGAATGCTCAAAAAATGTTTTGTCTCACTCCCATCTCTTCTTGTTGCATGTTGAAGCTCTACTTGGAACCTTGTTAAGATCCAGCCATGCTAAATAGTTTTTTTTGCCATTTTTCAAGTGGTCTTAAACTTTTGATCAGGACTGTATGTGCGGAGGATTTCCGAATATCTCCCTCTGACAGAAGCTCCGACGTCAGGCTCTATACAGTCACACAGGGGCGGACATTGCCCAGAAGCTCCATGTATAATCTACAATGTATACGCTGCGGAACACGGATTTCACAGGACGCCTCTCATAATAATAATTTATATAGCGCCACCATATTACGCAGCACTTTACAAATTCATAGGGTTCATGTACAAAAGAAAAGTAACTGACTAATATACAACTGAAACACTAGGAGTCAGGGCGCTGCTCGCAAGAGCTTACAATCTATGAGGAATTGGGGGCTGACACATAAGGTAGTTGATTGTGATAAGTAGGATTTGAGCCATTATTGAACTGACAGGAGCGGTGCCGGCCGATCTGCTTCAGGTTTGGGACTGTTAGAGGATCGAGTTCAGGCCAGAGGAGTTGGTGGTGGAAAGGTTTAGTCGGGGAAAAGTCATTTTAGGTAGCTTGATAAGCCTGCCTGACAAGATGTGTTTTTAAGGCACGTTTGAAGGTAGAGAAGTTGTGGATTGACCTAGTATTTCGGGGCAGAGTATTACAGAGAGTAGGTGCAGCTCGAGAAAAGTCTTGAAGACGGGAGTGAGAGGTACGAATTATGGAGGTTATTAATCTTATGTCGCTAACAGAACAATGAGCACGAGTAGGGTGGTAGATGGAGATAAGGGAGGAGATGTATGGAGGTGCAGCACTGTGGAGAGCAGGAGTAGTGTGGTAGATGGAGATGAGGGAGGAGATGTATGGAGGTGCAGCACTGTGGAGAGCTTTGTGCGTGAGGGGGAGAAGTGTGAACTGTAAACTGTGGTGGATGGGCAACCAGTCCAGTGACTGGCACAGACTAGTAGCATCAGTGTAGCGGTTGGATGGATAGATGAGCCCGGCTGCAGCATTTTGAACAGACTGAAGGGAGAGAGTTTAGTGAGAGGGAGAAGGATTAGCAATGCGTTGCAGTAGTCAAGATGAGAATGAATCAAGGCAACAACAAGAGTTTTTGCCATATCCACTGTAAGAAAAGGGCAGATTCTGGCGATATTCTTGAGGTGTAGACAACAAGAGCGTGTAAGTGACTGAATATGGGGAAGAAATGAAAGATCAGAGTCAAATGTGGCCCCAAGACAGCGGGCATGTTGCACAGGAGTTATGATAGTGCTGCAGACTAAAATTGAAATATCAAGTTTAGGTGGGTTAGTAGATGGGGGAAAGTTCAGTTTTTGAGAGGTTCAGTTTTAGATACAGAGAGGACATGATGTTAGAGACAGCTGCCAGACAATTACTGGTGTTTTGGAGTAAAGCAGGGGTGATGTCAGGGGATGAAGTGTATAGTTGGGTGTCGTCAGCATAGAGATGGCATCGAAAAGCCAAATCTACTGATTGTCTGATGGGGGCTGTATAGAGGGAGAAGAGTAGAGGACCTAGTACTGAGCCCTGAGTAACTCCAACATGAAGAGGAAGAGGAAAAGAAGAAGAGCCAGCGAGGAGTTTATGGTCTATGGTATTGAACGCTGCAGAGAGATCCAGCAGAATCAGTAGAGAATAGTCACCATTTATTTTTGCTGTTAGATTAGTAAGAGCAGTTTCTGAAGAGTGAAGAGGGCGAAAGGCAGATTGTAAGGGGTCAAGAAGAGAGTTTGCAGAGAGATAGCTTATTAAGTGAGAGTAGACAAGACATTCAAGGAGTTTAGAGATGAAGGGAGGTTACAAACAGGCCGGTAGTTAGCAGCACAGGTCAGGTCAAGAGATGGTTTCTTTAGTAGTGGGGTTATAACAGAGTGATTGAAAGAGGAGGGAAAGACACCAGAGGGGAGAGAGAGAGGTTTAAAATTGTAGTTAGGTGAGTGATGACAGCCGGGGAGAGGGACTGGAGGAGGTGTGATGGAATAGGATCACTGCTACAGGTTGTGGGTCGAGAAGAAGAGAGAAGCCTGGAGACTTCTTACTCTGTTATAGGGTCAAAAGAGGAGAGAGATCATGTGGAGGAATGGGAGGGAGGAGGATTGAAATTATTTGGGGACTGGGAGATTATTTCCTGCCGGATACTGCCGATCTTGTCTCTGAAGTAGGTGGCCATGCCATCAGCGCAGAGGTCAGTGACAGGTTCTGGAACTTTAGGGCTTAGAAGGGAATGAAAAGTGTCAAAGAGTCGTTTTGGGTTATTTGAGAGTGAGGAGATGAGAGAGGTGAAGTACTTTTGTTCGGCAATGTTGAGAGCCGAATTGTATGTTTTGAGCATAAATTTATAATGGAGGAAGTCTGCTGATATTCGCGATTTTCTCCTCAAGCGTTCTGCACATCTGGAGCAGCGCTGGAGAAAACGTGTTTCAGATGTGTGCCAGGGTTGTCGTGTTATGTGTCTAGAGGGTCGGATCGATATTGGAGCAACTTCATCTAGGGTGGATTTGAGGGTCTGGTTGTAATGATTGGCAGCCAAGTCTGGACAAGAGAGAGAAGAGATTGGGGTAAAAGTTAATTGTAGGGGGTTGATAAGTTGCTGGGGGTTAATGGTGTGAAGGTTTCTGTAAGTGTGAAAAGTAGGATTGTCATGAGAAGAGTGAGAGGTCGGAGGAAATGAAAGAAGATTGTGGTCAGAAAGTGGGAAGGATAAGTTACTAAAGTCTGAGACTAAGCAGTGACGGAAGAAGACTAGATCGAGTGTATTGTCCTGTTCATGCGTGGCAGAGGAAGTCAGTGATAGGCCAAGAGAGGAGGTTACAGAAAGAAAGTGAGCGGCTGATGGGGGGATGGGATCATCAATGGGGATATTAAAATCACCCATAATAAGAGTTGGTTATTCAGAAGAGAGGAAGTGAGGAAGACAAGCTGCAAAGTGAAAGAGCAGTGTAGTCTCCTATACCGGCCCGATGTAATGTGAGAAGAAACTGTGGTGCTCCTCCATTACATGTCACTGCACACATGTGTATACACTGCACATGACGGCTCTTACCTTGTGATACAAGAGGCTGGTGCTCCTCCATTACATGTCACTGCACACACGTGTACACACTGCACATGACGGCTCTTACCCTGTGATATAAGAGTCTGGTGCTCCTCCATTACATGTCACTGCACACACGTGTATACGCTGCACATGACGGGTCTTACCCTGTGATATAAGAGGCTGGTGATCCTCCATTACATGTCACTGCACACACGTGTATACACTGAACATGACGGGTCTTACCTTGTGATATAAGAGGCTGGTGCTCCTCCATTACATGTCACTGCACACACGTGAATACACTGCACATGACGGCTCTTACCTTGTGATATAAGAGGCAGGTGGTCCTCTATTACATGTCACTGCACACACGTGTATACACTGCACATGACGGGTCTTACCCTGTGATATAAGAGGCTGGTGCTCCTCCATTACATGTCACTGCACACACGTGTATACACTGCACATGACGGCTCTTACCTTATGATATAAGAGGCTGGTGCTCCTCCATTACATGTCACTGCACACACGTGTATACACTGCACATGACGGGTCTTACCCTGTGATATAAGAGGCTGGTGCTCCTCCATTACATGTCACTGCACACACGTGTATACACTGCACATGACGGCTCTTACCTTATGATATAAGAGGCTGGTGCTCCTCCATTACATGTCACTGCACACACGTGTATACACTGCACATGACGGGTCTTACCCTGTGATATAAGAGGCTGGTGCTCCTCCATTACATGTCACTGCACACACGTGTATACACTGCACATGACGGCTCTTACCCTGTGATATAAGAGGCTGGTGCTCCTCCATTACATGTCACTGCACACACGTGTATACACTGCACATGACGGCTCTTACCTTGTGATATAAGAGGCTGGTGCTCCTCCATTACATGTCACTGCACACACGTGTATACACTGCACATGACGGGTCTTACCCTGTGATATAAGAGGCTGGCGCTCCTCCATTACATGTCACTGCACACACGTGTATACACTGCACATGACGGCTCTTACCTTGTGATATAAGAGGCTGGTGCTCCTCCATTACATGTCACTGCACACACGTGTATACACTGAACATGACGGCTCTTACCTTGTGATATAAGAGGCTGGTGCTCCTCCATTACATGTCACTGCACACACGTGTATACACTGCACATGACGGCTCTTACCCTGTGATATAAGAGGCTGGTGCTCCTCCATTACATGTCACTGCACACACGTGTATACACTGCACATGACGGCTCTTACCCTGTGCTATAAGAGGCTGGTGCTCCTCCATTACATGTCACTGCACACACGTGTATACACTGCACATGACGGCTCTTACCTTGTGATATAAGAGGCTGGTGCTCCTCCATTACATGTCACTGCACACACGTGTATACACTGCACATGACGGCTCTTACCCTGTGATATAAGAGGCTGGTGCTCCTCCATCATGGCCTCCTTGTACAGGTCCTTGTGTCCTTCTATATACTCCCACTCCTCCATGGAGAAATAGACAGTGACGTCCTGACACCTTAGAGGAACCTGACAACACAATGACACCGTCATCACCCAGACCCCTCCAGTGCTGTTACTGGAGAATTTCCCAGCATTCCCAGCAGTGTCACCTCTCCAGTCAGCAGCTCCATCATCTTGTGGGTGAGCTCTAGGATCTTCTGCTCATGTATCAGGGGGTGAGGGGGAGGCTCTGTGATGGGGTGAGGGGTCCTGCTCCGCCCTCCTGACTCCTGGAGATGGATGATGGGAGTCACACAGTCCCCCGATGTCTTCTTCACTATTGTGTACTCCTGCGGATGGAGAGAGACACTTAGGGAATAAACCCTTCAGGGGCCATGTGCTCTCCTCCGGCCCTCTCCTCCTGGTACAACGTGCCTACTTACCTTCTCATGGCTCCTACAACATGACTATTGGTTACATGACACATCACTCACCATATTGGGGGCTGATCTTCAGGTTCTGCATCACTTGGAAGGTCTGGAGGCCGTTCTCCAGGACCCTGGACTCTTCCTATCACTTCCTATGATGGATTCTCCTTCCCGATGTCTGACTTGTTACAGAATACAATAAAGAGGAGAGAAATCTAGAAAAGTTTACCTCTCCGCTCAGCAGGGAGATGATCTCCAAGGTGAGGTCTAATATTCTTCTTCTGATCTCCTTCCTGTCCATCCTTGGTGGTCATTCAGGAGAAAAGGAGAGAACTGGAGGAGCTGGAGGCTTCAGGTATTTCTAGGACCTGGTGGGATGTCATCATCATGTGATCTTTTTTTTTTTTTAAACATTTAGCCCCGCCCCCTCCACTGATCACATGACGGTGACGTCATTCCAGATCCTTCACCACCACTTCTCCTCACTACTGCTGAGCCCCGCCCCTTGCACTGATCACATGACAGTGACGTCACCGCAGGTCCTTCAGCTCTGGCAGTGCAGCAGATACTGGGCAGGTCCTGGTCGGTAGTCAGGGCTCTTGTTCTCTCTGGTATCAGCCATTCCTCCAGCCTGCAGGTAAGATGAGCTGTGAGGAGACAGTGTGGTGGAGAGCTCAGACATGTCACCTCTGGAGATTCTCCTCCATTACACACAAGGAATCTGCTACTTTCACACTTGTGGCAGAGTGATCAGGCAATCTGCATGCAAACGAACAGCATTTGTAGATGGATCCGTCTCTCCGGATGTCATCACACGGATCCGGCACTAATATATTTCGATGTAAATTGATCCGGCAACTGATCCGGAATTTTGGATGGAGATGCTACGGTATTTTCTCCGTCCAAAACGCCGTTCAGTGACTGAACTGAAGACATCCTGATGCATCCTGAACGGATTTCTCTCCATTCAGAATGCATGGGGATAAAACTGATCAGTTCTTATCTGATGAATACACTGGACTCATAAAGGAAATGTCCATCATACGTGTAGCAACATCTAAGTGGTTGAGACGAGGCTGGGTCTCCATCTGTCTGGCCATAGACACCCCAAAATGTCATTGTTAGGTTCCAATCAGGTACAATGGCGCCCAGAGGCCTCACAAAGACCCCAGACCTGCTGTGTAATAGGAGACCCCAGCGGTGCAGCCTAATAGATCGCCGGTCAGTGTACTACCGCCAGTAATGCTATGGAAAACTATGAACTGTAAAGCATTATACAAGTGATAAAAGGATCACAGCTTCAAGTGCCCTAGGAAGAAAGACATGTAGGATTCTTCCCCCTCCGCACAAATAAAACAAAAAGAAAAACTTTTATAAAATAACGTCCTTAGAATTGTTCTATATATTTGGTTCAGACACATTTATAACGACCCCTAGAATAAAAAGAACGTATTCATATAGAACAGAGCAGTGTGTGAAAAAACAAAAAGCTGGATTCACAAATTTTTCCATTCTCCACCCCTCAAAATTATTTTTATTAGTCAATACATTATAAGTTCCCCAAAATGGAACCATTAAAAATGACAACTCAGTAAAACAATGAGAGCCTCGTACCGGCCCATGGACGGGAACAGGAAATAGTTGTGTCTTGTAAGGAAAAAAAACAAAACAGCACTTTTTTTGTTCATAAAATATATTTGTATTGAGCAAAACATCAGAAATAATCTCCATCTCTGGTGTCACTTCATTCGTGCCGTCCCATTGAGTAACGGTTACATGTTGCATTTCTTCGCAATAAACTGCAAAAAACCCACAAGGAACATTGGAGGAATAGCGGGGCTTTATGTGTTCCTTCAAATAAAATAAATAAAACCTAAACCGATTACATGGGCCCCAAAATGGTGCCATCAAGAAATACAAGTCATGAGATAAAAAACTCAAAAGATGTCTATGAAGCTGAGATCTGGTGACTGTGCGGCCATTAGACCTTACAGACCGCATTGTCATGTCCGTGGATTCTCCCTGAGACGTGCGCTTCACCTCATGGTGCATGATCTTAGTAAATGTAGGATTGTGTGGTCAGGACCAGATTGTCCATAATATTATAGAGGATCTCTGTGGAGGAAATGGCTGCAATCAGACTAAACAGATATGAGGCATTTAAGACCTTGTGGGACCTATGGAGGAAGCACCCCCCAAAAACCGCTCCAGCATATCTAGACGGATTTCTGCCAAAGGGACGAGGACGATGAAGATAGAAGAGCAGTCTTGGTTTGGGGAAATCTCAGACACTCCCTCTGACTCTCGATCTCGGACTGTTGTCGGAATTAGGTGAGATATAAGACTCTCCCTACAGACTCGGACCAGATCCGATACTTGAAAGGTTTATTACTTTCATTTTGTTTTATTTTTGTTTCTTTTCCTATATGTCTCTATCAGGCAGTTTACATGTGTAATATAAATGTAATCAGGTGATAATGGAAGATCTTATATCTTTATTACTTATTACTGCTGTAACAAATGTGAAGCTGCTACATATTTGTTGGATGTAAAACTTTAATTAAAAAAAGTAATGTAAAAAAAATTCTATCAATAGAGAATCTCTCACTAAATTCTCAATGCAGGGGACATGTAGTATTAAAGGGAAACTGTCACCTGGATTTTGGGTATAGAGCTGAGCACATGGGTTTCTAGATGGCCATTAGCACATCCGCAACATCCAGTCCCCATAGCTCTGTGTGCTTTTATTGTGTAAAAAAAACAATGATTTGATACATATAATAAGGCTGTTAACAGCCTGCATTTGTGGGAGGGGCATCTGGCTATTTATTCCCCTACCTGCCGCTCAGCCAGGCGCCCGAGCCTCACGCATCACTACGGCTTCACGCTCCCTCCTTCAGTGTCGTCACTTCCGGGTTACCGTGGTCACGTGCCGCCGACGTCAGCTTCGCGGCCAGCCTGTCAGGTGATCGGGGTACAGCGTCCCCGCTCCAGCTTTACTCCACGTCCGGCCTGGTATCTGGCTCCGGGGGTGGCGCGGTCGGGATGCCGCTCTCCCCCAGTACGTTCCGCCCACGCAGTTACAGGCGGCTGGGTCGGGGGAGCGGTGTCCTAGCTTGTGCTCTTCCGTCTCATCGGTGTCCAGGAGTCAGGTCCGGAGGGGGGCCACTCTGCTACCACACCAGATTACCAGGGGAGAAAGCATATGATGGGAGTACAGGGGAGGTAGATGGTTCTGGAGAGTGCCTAACCCAGCTAGATGTAGCGGTGATGAGTATCCCGTGGTATCACCGTATGTCATCTGTTTTTTTCCATAAGGCTGCATTTAAATCCTTCAGAGTTATCGGATAAGGGTCATGAAGGATTTAAAGGGCCAGCGGTAGAGTCAGGCCGAGGCTATATTTGAGATTGTTGAAGCAGTGCTTCCAGCACAGCAAGGGTTGTCAAATTCCGGTGTTATGGTGCAGGGGTACTCCTGCGTTCAGGGGGGGCATTGCTTCATTCATGCTCCCTAAACCCCTCCAGCAGGTTACCGGCGGGTTTAACACACCATGCGTGTGCCCGTTTTCAGAGCAGCGATGCAGGCTGGCTATTTTAAAAAAAAAAAAAAAAAGAAGAAGAGAGGGGGAGTTTAAATATAAAAAAAAAAAAATATATATAAATATATAAATACATATAAATATTCTTGCATATTTAACAGTTTTCAAACCCTACAGCATCATAATGCCAGAATTTGCGGTCTAGTTGAGGGCAAGTTTTCACTTTACTGTTTCGAGTCAGCGGTTTTGTTTCAGTCGCATTGTGCGTCTGTCTCGGTTGTCTATGTCCCTGGATCGCCCAGGGTGTCAATGTCCCTGGATCGCCCAGGTTGTCAATGTCCCTGGATCGCCCAGGTTGTCAATGTCCCTGGATCGCCCAGGTTGTCAATGTCCCTGGATCGCCCAGGTTGTCAATGTCCCTGGATCGCCCAGGTTGTCAATGTCCCTGGATCGCCCAGGTTGTCAATGTCCCTGGATCGCCCAGGTTGTCAATGTCCCTGGATCGCCCAGGTTGTCAATGTCCCTGGATCGCCCAGGTTGTCAATGTCCCTGGATCGCCCAGGTTGTCTCTGTCCCTGGATCGCCCAGGTTGTCTCTGTCCCTGGATCGCCCAGGTTTTCTTCGTCCCTGGTTCGCCCAGGTTGTCTGTGTCTCCCGGTTCTTCAGGGGGTTCGTATATATTCTTTTAATCCTGACGTTGTGTTGTTCTTCCCTTTAGATTGGCTTTTAGTTGTACGTTCTCTACGTTTTCGGCCAGGCAATTCCGAGGCGCTCTCTGGTAAGTCAGTTTATAGTTGATTAGCAAGGCAGGGCGGCAAACTTCGGTTCTACTCAGGGTCATTTTCCTTTCATTAGCTCCAACTTTAGCATTTGGGGTTTTGGAGCCGTGCTTCCAAATCCATTCGCGTCCTACCAGGTAGGTTGTTGGTCCGATGGGCATTTTACTCACCTTTATTGGCCTCACGCTCCGCCGACATCCGGATCGCAGCACGCCAGCCTGCCGGGTGATCGGGGCTCAGCTGGCTCCGTGCTAGCTGCGTCTCGCACCCGACCTGGTTCCCTGCCCCCGGCTGGTGCACGCTTGATTGCCGCTCCCCCCAGCATGTTGCGCTCGCACGAGTGCGGGCGGCGGGGTTGGGGGAGCGGCGTTCTAGTCAGGGAACTGCCGGTCACATGCCGGCTCGGCTGGAGAGCCTATTGTAAAAAAAAAAAAAAAAAGGGTGTCATAGGTTGATTTCACTTATAACCATGCTATCTTGGCATATCTATTAATTCTGGTTTTGGGATGCAGGTTGCCCTCCCGCTGTCAGGGGGGGGGGCGCAGTTTTTGGGTCCCCTGCCAAATTAGTTGGGGCTCTGTACGTTTAATTTTAAGTTTATCTGCCTTGCATCACAATACCAGAATTAGCGATTTACGTGTTTTCACTTTACGGTCTCAGAAATCAGTGGTTTATCGTTTTCTGGTTCAAATCTGCTTCTGTCTCCTGGTCTTTACGTATGGCCGGGGTCCCCTGGCCCCCCCGGGATCTCAGTACCTCCCGGATCGCCCAGGTTGTCAATGTTCCTGGATCACCCAGGTTGTCGGGGTCCCTGGTTCGCCCGGGTTGTCAGGTTCCCTGGATCGCTCAGGTTATCAGTGGCCCTGGATCGCTCAGGTTGTCGGGGTCCCTGGATCGCCCAGGTTGTCAGGGTCCCTGGATCGCCCAGGTTGTCAGCTTCTCTGGATCGCCCAGGTGGTCAGCGCCCCTGGGTCACCCAGGTTGTCAGGGTCCCTGGATCGCCCAGGTTGTCAGGGTCCCTGGATCGCCCAGGTTGTCAGCGTCCCTGGATCGCCCAGGTTGTCAGGGTCCCTGGATCGCCCAGGTTGTCAGGGTCCCTGGATCGCCCAGGTGGTCAGCGTCCCTGGATCGCCCAGGTGGTCAGCGTCCCTGGGTTGCCCAGGTGGTTAGCATCCCTGGATCGCCCAGGTTCTGTCTTCGGTTAAATGTCAGTGTCCCTGGATCGCCCAGGTTGTCAGTGTCCCTGGATCGCCCAGGTGGTCAGCGTCCCTGGATCGCCCAGGTAGTTAGCATCCCTGGATCGCCCAGGTTCTGTCTTCGTTTAAATGTCAGTGTCCCTGGATCGCCCAGGTTGTCAGTGTCCCTGGATCGCCCAGGTTGTCAGTGTCCCTGGATCGCCCAGGTTGTCAGCGTCCCTGGATCGCCCAGGTTGTCAGGGTCCATGGATCGCCCGGGTTGTCAGGGTCCCTGGTTCGCCCAGGTTGTCAGGGTCCATGGATCGCCCGGGTTGTCAGGGTCCCTGGTTCGCCCAGGTTGTCAGGGTCCCTGGATCGCCCAGGTTGTCAGGGTCCCTGGATCGCCCAGGTGGTCAGCGTCCCTGGGTTGCCCAGGTGGTTAGCATCCCTGGATCGCCCAGGTTCTGTCTTCGGTTAAATGTCAGTGTCCCTGGATCGCCCAGGTTGTCAGTGTCCCTGGATCGCCCAGGTTGTCAGTGTCCCTGGATCGCCCAGGTTGTCAGTGTCCCTGGATCGCCCAGGTTGTCAGTGTCTCTGGATCGCCCAGGTTGTCAGTGTCCCTGGATCGCCCAGGTTGTCAGTGTCTCTGGATCGCCCAGGTTGTCAGTGTCCCTGGATCGCCCAGGTTGTCAGTGTCCCTGGATCGCCCAGGTTGTCAGTGTCCCTGGATCGCCCAGGTTGTCAGTGTCCCTGGATCGCCCAGGTTGTCAGTGTCCCTGGATCGCCCAGGTTGTCAGTGTCCCTGGATCGCCCAGGTTGTCAGGGTCCCTGGATCGCCCGGGTTGTCAGGGTCCCTGGATCGCCCAGGTGGTCGGTGTCCCTGGATCGCCCGGGTTGTCAGCGTCCCTGGATCGCCCGGGTTGTCAGGGTCCCTGGATCGCCCAGGTTGTCAGGGTCCCTGGATCGCCCGGGTGGTCAGCGTCCCTGGGTTGCCCAGGTGGTTAGCATCCCTGGATCGCCCAGGTTCTGTCTTCGTTTAAATGTCAGTGTCCCTGGATCGCCCAGGTTGTCAGTGTCCCTGGATCGCCCAGGTTGTCAGTGTCCCTGGATCGCCCAGGTTGTCAGTGTCCCTGGATCGCCCAGGTTGTCAGCGTCCCTGGATTGCCCAGGTTGTCAGCGTCCCTGGATAGCCCAGGTGGTCAGCGTCCCTGGATCGCCCAGGTTCTGTCTTCGTTTAAATGTCAGTGTCCCTGGATCGCCCAGGTTGTCAGCGTCCCTGGATCGCCCAGGTTGTCAGCGTCCCTGGATCGCCCAGGTGGTCAGCGTCCCTGGATCGCCCAGGTTGTCAGTGTCCCTGGATCGGCCAAGTTGTCAGCATCCCTGGATCGCCCAGGTGGTCAGCGTCCCTGGATCGCCCAGGTGGTCAGCGTCCCTGGATCGCCCAGGTGGTCAGCGTTCCCGGATCGCCCAGGTGGTCAGCGTCTCTGGATCGCCCAGGTGGTCAGCGTCCCTGGATCGCCCAGGTGGTCAGCGTCCCTGGATCGGCCAGGTGGTCAGCGTTCCCGGATCGCCCAGGCGGTCAGCGTTCCCGGATCGCCCAGGTTCTGTTTTCGTTTTCTAAAGCCACCCTTCGGGGTATTCAAAAGGAGGGGAAGGGGTCCGTGAGCCATAGGCAACCGTGTCCGGTAAATTGTTCAGGGATCTTTTTTTCGTCATTGGATGGTAATCCTTTTGGGCCCTTCACTAACCTGATTTTGAAAGCGGCCATGTATCTCACCTTTCATGGATTCCCCCGGCCCGGTGAGGTTCTGGCGGGTTCAAATCGCCATAACCATCCCTCTGAAGCAGCATCTGTTATGGGGCCAGGGCCATTACACTGCCCTGCTACCTTCCACCAAAACCATTCAGACGGGACCCCCTTCTGAGGTAAATTCCATCCCACGCTGAATGATTGGTGCCCAGTTCAGGTGCTGCATCAACTGCTAGCCCGCATCCAAGGTTCATCACCAGATAGCCCGCTCCTGCCACACGCAGGCAAGCTTCTCAGCACCCTCAGTTAATATCTTTCATCCGTGCCCTCGCCCAGGGTCTAGGCTAGGACCCCAAGGTAAATTCGGGCCACTCATGTCGCTAGGGGCAGTCTCCGCTGCTTCTCGGCATCAGGTGCCAGCTCATGTCATCCGGGCCATGGGGCGGTGGCGGCCCTCCTGCTTCACTAGGTATATACACAATCCTCGAGTAGAGATATCTCGTGCCTTTCGATCACTGGCTTTGTAGTTTGCAAAAGTGTTGTACCTAACTGATGTTTTTTGCCCCCTTTTTTCACTGGTGTACCCGCGCCGTGGCTCCCGGCACAATTCAGCCACTATGTTCAGGGCAGGTGTCTCTGCGTGCGCCGACGTTGTCCTAGCCCTGACCATAAATAATAAGGCTGTTAACAGCCTGCATTTGTGGGAGGGGCGTCTGGCTATTTATTCCCCTACCTGCCGCTCAGCCAGGCTCCCGAGCCTCACGCCCCTCCCTCCCTTTTTCTCTAAACTCCCTTCAGGTATGCCCCCTTTTTTCACTGGTGTACCCGCGCCGTGGCTCCCGGCACAATTCAGCCACTATGTTCAGGGCAGGTGTCTCTGCGTGCGCCGACGTTGTCCTAGCCCTGACCATAAATGCAAATTAACCTGAGATGAGTCCTGTCCCTGACTCATCTCAGGGACAGGACTTATCTCAGGTTAATTTGCATATGTATCAAATCAGGTTTTTTTACACAATAAAAGCACACAGAGCTATGGGGACTGGGTATTGCGGATGTGCTAGTGGCCATCTAGCAACCCATGTCCTCAGCTCTATACACAAAATCCCGGTGACAGGTTACCTTTAAAGAGATCTCTTAGACCTGATGAGGCCGGTGTACTTACTTACTTTGAAATTCTGTGTCAGAATGGCTGATCTTAAAATGAGCATTTATGACCCCATCTAGAAAGTAAGAGCGCTCCTGAGTCCTGTATTCATGACCTCTCCTCATTCTCTGACCATCTATGGCCTAACTGACAAGCTCCTTTCAGTGCACCTCCTCTCCTGCTGCTGCTGATATCTCACACATGCTCAGTACAATGTGCAGTAAAATAAAGCAGTAGATGGAAGTCCGCACTGAAACTGCTCCTGGAGACGGGCGCTCTCTCACCAAAGAGCCAGCGAGACTGCAGCCTGTACTGAGCAGTGTGAGATCTCAGCAGCAGCAGCAGCAGGGGAGGAGGTGCACGGTCATGAGGAGGTTATGTATTATGACATGGATTCTTCTAGTGAGTCCACCAACATCTTTTGATCTGTTAAATAATGAATGTAAGTTATGTGACACAGTGAGAGGTTTGGTCTGGGAAAACAGGTATTTTACTCCCAGCATGTGCTGCCGGGCTGATTTACAGCCAGGTGAGGTCAAATACCGTACTGGATTTTAAATGCCGGTCCGGGTTTTGGCAGCATCTGGGTGTCCTTAAATAGGCAGCTGGGCTCAGAAGCCAGGTGTCATGGTGGGGAGTGGGGGAAACCGTGCAATGTCAAGGATAAATAGGATACCACTAGGCCAGATACCATGGATAAAGGAGTGGGAAACCTCCTAGCACATCCCTCATCCTATCCCTGACCTCCTAACTGTATGAGCCGGCATCAATGGTAGGGGGATCATACTCCGTAACCTGCGCACTACTGACCCTAGCGATCCCTGTAAGAGTAAGGTCAGGGCCAGAGAAAACCTGCTCTACTAAGACATGGAAGAGCAGGAGTCTCTGCAGACCTAATAGCAAGGAGAGGAAGCCAAGTGGAATGGCAGGTAAGTAACCAGTGGCAAGAAACCACTGAACCAAGTTCAACTGAATACTTGGTAACTTACCTGCCGCAGCAGCTGGAAGGCACCTAAGAATAAAACACCAAAATAAACTGGAACCCATACAAACGCACTGCAATCCAAACACCATCCGGACTCCAGACGTATTGACACACAGGAACCAGCACTCCTGCAACAGCACATATTTAAAATGTGATTCCCCCTTTGGGGAGCCCTGAGACCTCCTTTCGGAGGAGACAGACAAACAGGAGAAACGTCAAACAACCATGCTGGACTACCAATACGATATAGACCAGACATGGAACACCAAATGACATACAACAATCACCCTGAACATAACACACCAAACTCTCAGACAGCAAGTGAGGATAGGCATAAAGACAAAGAAGACAAGGGAATGACATCGCAGATGACAACTAGGATGGCACTCAGATAACAGAGATAGGAGCAAGCTTCTACTCCAACAAAGTCAGGCACCCAACTGATCTCAGTCTCACAGCAACGATATATATAAAGAATACGCGAAGACAGTGTCACGGCAACAACTCCATTCCGTGACATTCCCTCCCTAAAAATAATGTGTAAAAAAATATAAAGTGCAGGATAGGTGTCAGCACGTCCTTCAAAACTGCCGCCAGCATGCCCAGACCACCAACAAGGCAGCTAGCAAACAGTCAGGAGAGACCAAACCGAACACTGCGTCCATCTCAGACACGGTTCCCACTCCAGACCGATGCCAGCAAACATTCCCAACCAGCACACAGCCAGTACACCAAAGGAATGCTGCCAGCAGCACGACCAGAGATAGGAACCACAGAGAAGGACAAGGGGACGCACCAGCACAAGCCACGGTTCAACAAATGGCTACACAAAAACCCACAAACCGCAACATAAACGGTGATGCCTCTCTCGCCCTACCTCCGGAGGACAAGCATGTACGCCGAAACGGATGGCGATACATGCTGCACCCTCTTACGAAGGTTAGGAAACCGAGGAGCCTTAGTTGTCATACTGCCACGGTGGGGAGTGGGGGAAACCCCCCACCATGCAATGTCAAGGATACCACCAGGCCAGAAACCATGTATAAGGGAGCGGGAAACCTCCTAGCACATCCCTCATCCTATCCCTGACCTCCTAACTGTATGAGCCGGCCTCTGTGGTAGGGGGGCTCATACTCCAGAACCTGGGCCCTACTGACCCTAGCGATCTCTGGAAGAGTAAGGTCAGGGCCAGAGATGACTTGCTTTTCTAAGACATGGAAGAGCAGGTGTCTCTGCAGGCCTAATAGCAAGGAGAGGAAGCCAAGTGGAACGGCAGGTAAGTAACCAGTGGCAAGAAACCACTGAATCAAGAGCAACAGAATACTTGGTATCTTACCTGCTGCAGCAGCTGGAAGGCACCAAAGAAGAAAACACCAAAATAAACTGGAACCCATACAAACGCATTGCAATCCAAACACCATCCGGACTCTGGACGTATTGACACACGGGAACCAGCACTCCAGCAACTGCACATATTTAAAATGTGATCCCCCCTTTGGGGAGCCTTGAGACCTCCTTTCGGAGGAGACAGACAGACAGGAGAAACGTCAAACAACCATGCTGGACTACCAATACGATATAGACCAGACGTGGAACACCAAATGACATACAACAATCACCCTGAACATAACACACCAAACTCTCAGACAGCAAGTGAGGATAGGCATAAAGACAAAGAAGACAAGGGAATGACATCGCAGATGACAACTAGGATGGCACTCAGATAACAGAGATAGGAACAAGCCTCTACTCCAACAAAGTCAGGCATCCAACTGATCTCAGTCTCACAGCAACGATATATAAAGAGACAAGAGACCACACCCAGCTCCACCAAGCTCACACCTTAACCCTGTGCACACCAGGAGGGAAGGAAAACAGTCTTAAAGGGAAAACACACACGCATGCAATACAACAACACGTCATCGGCAACCAGAATACGCGAAGACAGTGTCACGGCAACAACTCCATTCCGTGACATTCCCTCCCTAAAAATAATGTGTAAAAAAATATAAAGTGCAGGATAGGTGTCAGCACGTCCTTCAAAACTGCCGCCAGCACGCCCAGACCACCAACAAGGCAGCTAGCAAACAAACAGTCAGGAGAGACCAAACCGAACACTGCGTCCATCTCAGACACGGTTCCCACTCCAGACCGATGCCAGCAAACATTCCCAACCAGCACACAGCCAGTACACCAAAGGAATGCTGCCAGCAGCACGACCAGAGATAGGAACCACAGAGAAGGACAAGGGGATGCACCAGCACAAGCCACGGTTCAACAAATGGCTACACAAAAACCCACAAACCGCGCCATAAACGGTGATGCCTCTCTCGCCCTACCTCCGGAGGACAAGCATGTACGCCGAAACGGATGGCGATACATGCTGCACCCTCTTACGAAGGTTAGGAAACAGAGGAGCCTTAGTTGTCATACTCCCACGGTGGGGAGTGGGGGAAACCCCCCACCATGCAATGTCAAGGATACCACCAGGCCAGAAACCATGTATAAGGGAGCGGGAAACCTCCTAGCACATCCCTCATCCTATCCCTGACCTCCTAACTGTATGAGCCGGCCTCTGTGGTAGGAGGGCTCATACTCCAGAACCTGGGCCCTACTGACCCTAGCGATCTCTGGAAGAGTAAGGTCAGGGCCAGAGATGACTTGCTCTTCTAAGACATGGAAGAGCAGGTGTCTCTGCAGGCCTAATAGCAAGGAGAGGAAGCCAAGTGCAACGGCAGGTAAGTAACCAGTGGCAAGAAACCACTGAACCAAGAGCAACAGAATACTTGGTATCTTACCTGCTGCAGCAGCTGGAAGGCACCAAGGAAGAAAACACCAAAATAAACTGGAACCCATACAAACGCATTGCAATCCAAACACTATCCGGACGGAGTACGTACTGACACACAGGAACCAGCACTCCAGCAACTGCACATACTTGAAATGTGATTCCACCTCCGGGGAACCCTGAGACCTCCTTTATAGGAGACAGACAAACAGGGGAAATGTCAAACAACCATGCTGGACTACCAACACAATATAGACCAGACATGGAACACCAAATGACATACAACAATCACCCTGAACATAACACGCCAAACTCTCAGACAACAAATGAGGATAGGGAACATAAGGAAATGACATTGCAGATGACATAGATGACAACTAGGATGGCCTTCAGATAACAGAGATAGGAGCAAGCTCCTACCCCAACAAAGGCAGGTATCCAACTGATCTCAGTCTCAAAGCAAAGATATATAAAGAGTCAAGAGACCACACCCAGCTCCACTAAGCTCACACCTTTACCCCATGCACACCAGGACAGAAGGAAAACAGCCTTAAAGGGAAAAAACATGCGTGCAATACAACATGTTGCCACCGGCAACCAGTATGCTTGAGGATAGTGTCACGGCAACAACTCCATTCCGTGACACCAGGTCTCTATATTGGGATCTGGGAGCCTTGTGTCTGGATGAAGGCTTGCTACCTGTTTGGCGTGAAAACAGGTTGGTGCTGGTATCAGCAAGGACTCTTTGAGCCAGAATTGCCACATGGTGTGAATTACCACCAACACCACAAGGTGACTTTTTGCTTGATTATGACTGCTTGTTTTGTCACTTGCCTAAAGTGTGAAAAAAACACTGAACTGTTTGATCCAAAGAACTTGTTGTTGCCTCTATACTGTGTCCACTAATCCTGTCTACCAGAGTGAGTCCCCACAATTGGTGGAGGATGCGAGCAAGAGCAGTGAGGCTGGCGTGAACGCAGATATTTTTGGTTTCTGCATTTTTCAGGCACAGTTGTATGTCGTACATTAAACCAGCTGTATTGCCACCAGTGCCAAACGACAAAATGGAGGCTGTTGTGAAGGCCCTCATGGAGGCTAATCTGCAGCAGCAAGAGACAAACCTGCAGCAATGCGAGGTTAATAAGCAGCAGCAGGAGACTAACCAGTTGCTGCTACAACACGTGATGGCTTTGCAGACAGCAGGAGCAACCCCAAGCGTCCACGATGCCCGGAAAGCAGTCCGTGCTGTGATTCCTAAGATGACCCCCGCAGACGACATCGATGTAATGACCGGCGTCACGCAAAGGGAGGGAAAAGGGAAGGCCCTGCCCAAGGAAGAGGGAAAGGTGGTGACCCCTGACTCACCTTGCGGCTGGCACCTGACTGCCCTGACGTCCCTAGACGGGTTCCTCACCCGTACGCCGATCACGTGCCTAAACCCTGGCTTTCCCTAAGATGAGCCCTAGGTAGTGAACGGGGCGGTGGGATCACTAGTCCGCACCACTGACACTAAAAGGAAAACACCAAGGAGAGGACAGACAAACATATAATCCCAGGTGGGCGACAACAGCAGACCACAAAGGCCCAACAGGGATCCGGAGGGTAACGTTCTGGAACAACAACCAGGGAACGCAGCAACACAGCTCCAGTGGGTCAGTATAGAAGTCCAGGCAGGAAGCTCTATATCTGGCAACCAGAGAAGTGTGAGAGGGGAATATAAGGAGGTTGGTAGTGCTGGAGAAGGAACAGCTGAGGAGAAGGAGCTACGGATCCCTGAGTGAGCCAAAAAGGATTGCAAAGCAAACCCAGAAAGCTACCATAAAGAAACAGCCCTATCTTTCTACATAGAGCGCGCAGCCAACTGCTGCGACTTCCTGACCCAGGGTATAACGGAGTCAGGCGTGGTTCTTGACACCCTCATGACAATCGAAACCCACCTGGAGATGTACGAGAAAGTGGCCATCAGGGAAAAGATACCCCGTGACCAGTGGGCTGAGGTCGTCGTTCCATTCCTGGCATCCGATTTCCAGCGGGTGCATTTCGACTTGCCGGAGGATCAAACGGCCGACTACCAGAAAGTAAAGGGTAAGATTTTGGCAAGACTGGGGGTGAATGTGTTGGTCCGGTCCCAGCCGGTACATCAGTAGGGGATTAAGCCGGCTGAGCCTGCGAGGACCCAGTATTATGACTTACTCCATCTCTTCCAAAAGTGACTACAGCCTGATTTGCTGAGTCCCCCGGGTATGCTGGATAGACTATTAGCCGATATGTTCTGGAGGGCTTTGCCATACCCTTTTCAGCACTGGAGCGGTCAGGTGTCTCCTGGCAATGCCCTTGAGATGGTGGACCTGGTGAAACGCTATTTGAGCCGATAAAACCCGCCTGGGATGTACCCATGGTGGACCTGGCTCCGATAGTCTGCTGGCGGTGTCAGGAGCCTGGCCATGTAAGCGCTGACTGTCCCCATAGGGTTGAGCCCATGGACACTAACGATGGCTACCGTCAGTCACTATATGCCAGGAGGTTGTGTGCAACAGGTACCCCAGAGTCTATAGATCACTTGTGCCAGGTGGAAGTGGGAGACACTCCGGCGGAGGCTCTGCTTGACTCAGGAAGTCTGGTGACCATAGTAAGGGCTAACCTGCTGCGGTCCATTGAGTATACTGTCCGGAAAGTCAGGGTGATGTGCATCCTTGGAGACTTAAAAGACTACCCCACCGCGCTGGTGTCTCTAACCATGGTGTCTGGTAGATTTACCCACTAGGTGGCTGTTGCCACAGATCTACATTATGAACTCATGATAGGGAGAGACCTCAATGTCTCCAGGGATAATTTTAGTACCACCCAACGTCGGGACCCAACCCTATCCCGCGCTTGGGAAAAGTGTTTCCCCGTTTTGTGGTTCATCAAGATATGTTGTATCTGGTAAACCAACTACGGGGTGAGCCTATTGAACACTTGGTGGTCCCCAAGGCTTATCGCAAGCTTGTTTTAGACCTAGCCCACCAACATGTTTTCCAGGGTCACCTGGGGCTGCAGAAAACTCAGGATCGTATTCTACAGCGGTTTTACTGGCCCAGCATATTCAAAGAAGTTGGAAGAGTTTTGTAAATCTTGTCTGACCTGCCAGATAACTAGCCCCCAGCAACATTTCCGTAGTCCCATAGTACCTCTCCCGATTATCGAAGTACCGTTTGACCGAATAGCTATGGACCTCATAGGCCCAGTACCGAAGTCCTCCAGAGGGCATCAACACATCTTAGTCATTCTAGACTACGTCACTCGGTACCCGGAGGCGGTGCCACTTCGACATACCTGAGCCAAACTCATAGCTAAGGAACTAATGGAGATGTTTTCCCGAGTAGGACTACCTAAAGAGGTTATGACCGACCAAGAGACCCCTTTTATGTCCAAGGTGATGAGGGAACTCTGTAAGTTGCTGCACATAAAACAACTATGGACGTCCGTTTACCATCCACAAACGGACAGTCTGGTAGAACGATTTAACCAAACATTAAAAAATATGTTGAAAAAGGTAGTGTCTAAAAATGGGAAGGACTGGGACCTCCTTCTGCCCTATCTCATGTTCGCAGTGCAAGAGGTACCCCAGGCCTCTATTGGGTTCTCGCCCATCGAACTGCTATATGGCAGGCACCCTCACGATCTCTTGGTTGTGGCCAAAGAGGCGTGGGAACAACAATCCACATAAAAGTGTCATTTAATACGTTACCCAGATGCAAGATCGGATAGAGACAGTGTTGCCTCTTGTTAGGGAGCATATGGAGTACCGACTGGGAAAGTCACCTACCCAAAGTGCAGGCTGTAGTGGACTCCCTTCAGAAAGCTGGCTAAACCGCTAACCCCCCCAAAAATGTGCGATAAGGTTAGAAGAGACTAAGTACCTGGGGTATGTCATTGGGCGCGGAGTCATCAAACCCCAAGTGAACCACTTGGCAAATAAAGTCATACCTGGGAATGGTGGGCTATTACATGAGGTTTGTTCCACACTTTGCGACTCTAGCCACGCCCTTGACAGGACTCTTGAAAAGACGCAAGTCAATGATGGTTTCTCCGCTTTAAAGTCAGACCTGTGTGGGTCCCCGGTTTTGGTGACGCCCAACTTTAAAAGGGAGTTTATAGTACAAACCGATGCCTCCGAAGTAGGCCTCGGTGCTGTACTGCCTCAGGAAGTCAACGGCGAGGAGCATCCCGTTGTCTTCCTCAGGCGTAAGCTCACCCCAGCTGATTCCCGGTAAAGTATAGTGGAGAGAGAGTGCCTGGCTATCAAGTGGGCACTAGAAACTCTCCGCTATTATTTATTGGGGAGAAAATTCTGCCTGGTGAATGACCACTCCCCTCTCAAGTGGATGAGCCAGGCCAAGGACAGAAATACCCGGGTCACCCGATGTTTTCTCTCAATACAAAACTTTAAGTTTTCGGTGGAACACAGGGCAGGCCGGTTACAGCAAAACACGGATGCCCTGTCCCAGGTACACTGTCTGGCGTGTGTTCACCCCCTCAGCGTTGAACAAAGGGGGGAGTATGTGACACAGTGAGAGGTTTAGTCTGGGGGGAAAACAGGTATTTTCCTCCCAGCATGTGCTGCTTGGTTGATTTACAGCCAGGTGAGGTCAAATACCGGACTGGATTTTAAGCTGGGCTTAGAAGCCAGGTCTCTGTGTTGGATCTGGAAGCCTTGTGTCTGGATGAAGGCTTGCTACCTGTTTAGCGTAAAAACAGGTTGGTGCTGCTTTTAGTAACGACTCTTTGAGGCAGAATTGCCACATGATGTGATTTACCACCAACACCGCAAGGTGACTTTTTGTTTATGACTGCTTGTTGTCACTTGCCTAAAGTGTGAATAAAACACTGAACTGTTTGATCCAAAGAACTTGTTGTTGCCTCTATACTGCGTCCGCTAATCCTGTCTACCACAGCGAGTCCCCATAGTTGTGCTGAGGAATGTGGTGACGGATCCTTTTAGATAAATTGGTTAAATTAAAGTGTTGTCCAGTTGGTGTTGAAGGGTAAAATGTGTCAGAATAGTGCAGGGCTGGTTGCCAGAGATGGTCAGGCTTCTTTTTTTTTCTCAAATCCAGGAGAATGGCTTATGCTTCTCCTTCCTGTTGAATCCACTTCCAGCCTAATAGGAATGTTATGTTTATCTAGTTTGGGGGGAAAATGCAATTTTTTGAATTTTTATCTTAACAGAAAATCCCAGCAAGAATTCTGAGGAAAAATGTTTATCACTAAATGATGAAGATATCCTGCAGTGCTCTCAAGGAGAAAACATCAATACGCTTAATGTACATCCAGGACTTCACTGTACAGATATATCCTATAATCCTCCTAATCATGAGGGACCTTCTCCTGACCAGTCACAGATTGTTACCACAAGTACAAGTCACAAAGGGGGTGAAAGGTTTCACTGTGGTAAAGAGTTCACAGAAAGCTCAGGTCTTTTTACACACAGAGGAATTCACACATTAGAGAAGCCATATTCATGTTCAGAATGTGGGAAATGTGTTAAATATTAATCTTATCTTGTTATACATGTATATTTTACACAAAAATCATCTTTGTACACACGAGAAAATTTCACACATTAGAGAAGCCGTATTCATATTCAGAATGTGGTAAATACTTTATACAAAAATCATATCTTGTTATACATGAGAGATGTCACACAGGAGAGAAACCATATCCATGTTCAGAATGTGGGAAATATTTTACACATAAATCACAGCTTGTTACACATTCAAGAAGTATTACAGGAGAGAAGCCATATTCATGTTCAGAATGTGGGAAATGTTTTACACAAAAATTACATATTGTTAAACATCAGAGATACAAATAGAAAAATAGGCCAGCACTACTCACTATTATTATAGCGGATCCAATACGTGGTGGTGCCTGTAGCATTAAATCCTGGTCCTGGGATTTCCGTAGTAGAGAATGTTGAATAAGCCACGGCACTCCAGAGGGATTCCAATCAATTTCTTTATTACACCTTGTGTAGCAACGTTTCAACCTGATGGTCTTTGTCAAGCTCCCATTACACAAATGGCACAGTGAACATTAAATACAGTCCCCTGGCTCCGCATTGGTTACTGCTGAGCCCTACCCATTAACCCCCTCATTACTTCTTACAAACATTTACATATTACATATTGCCCACTCCATGATCCCTAATAACATACTTTCATCCTCTGCTCCCTTACTTTACCATGCTGCAGGAGACTCCGTCCCATCCTCCTCACTACTGGTGCATATCGATGTTCTCACATTACAACACGAGGCTTCCGCGTCTCTGTGTATAATCTGCGCATGCGCGAAAATTCTGCGCATGCGCGAAAATTCTGCGCATGCGCGAAAATTCTTCCGCCCTTTTCTGCGCATTTCCATCAGATAATGCCCCACTTCCTGGTCATGTGATCTCGTCGCTCCGTTGGCGCACTATCACAAGATCATACTCCGTTCCATTCAAACTCTAATCTAAATGCCATCAGGTGCCAAAGATCCATGTTACTATATATTTTTAACACAGTCATATAAGATTATTAATGAGACCCCCAATTACACGGTGTGTGCTGTCTGGTATCCACCACACTCTAATCGACATTCAGTCTAGACATTAATTATGCCATTCTAATTCTTTACTTATCTTATGGAGGCTGCCACTATCTGGACCACCAATACATTTATTTAATTACTATTATTTTGCCCTATCTTCAGAGTGACTATCATGGTGTTTCAGAGGCTGTACATGTAGGTTTGCCACCATTCATTCAGTGACTGGTGTATAGGGTAAGCGTTCATGGGGTGATTAACCCTCAGTACGCCAGCCCATCCAGTCTCATACTATCATTCATTCTATAAGGGAGTTTCAGCGGGGGACTGTAGGGATACCCCCCATTTGAGGAGCCGCCCACATTCCCTCCCATTCTCCCGTAAAAGATTTTTTATGGCGAAAACCTATTCTTTCTAGATTTACCTCCAGTACCATTTCACTCAATTATTTATTAGAAAGGAGTTCTCAAACTATGTGAAATATCACACAAGTGGACCCTTTTAGTAGCAGTCTCCATATACTATAGATTTTACTCAAAGGTTATATCATATATGGTGCAAACCTTGACAGCCCCACATCGTCATTAGAGGGTCTATATGACTGGTTCCCCTTTTAGCCTATCTGTCATGGGTCCTTCACACACAAGGGCATCGTGAAGATAAGAAGACGGTTCTCCCACAGCATGTATATCCAAGCAGAATCTAAGACAAAAGGAAAAAAAAGGGGGATTTCTTTAGATAAACTATCATCATAAAAATGGAGATATGGGCACACACAGGAGTTTAGATATATTCATATATACATATGTATTAAAAGCTGGCTTCTTAGCCTGGTATATGAAACACATTTACACACAACCCGATCGGGAGTCAGAAAAGGGAACCCACCTTAAATTCCCTATTAAAATCCCTAAAAAATAGGAGGGAAATTACAATTAAAAGGGCGGATAAGGGAGGAGCCACCGTGGTGATGGACACGGATAAGTATAAAATGGAGGTGATGAGACAAGTTAATGACAAAGAGGTATACAAACCTCTAAATAGTGATCCAAAATGGATCATTATACGCAAGATCAGGCTATTGGCAGATAGTGCTTTTGCGAATGACCTGATCGATACCAATTTGCATACTTATCTCGTGCCACAGAACCCGGTGACTCCTCTCTTATATATCCTCCCTAAGATACACAAAGGGTTAAAAGACCCGCCAGGACGCCCCATTGTGTCCGGCATGGGGTCAGTCTTCTCCAATGCTGCAACTTTTTTAGATAAAATCTTAAGATGTTATGCAATGGAAGCCAAATCCTACGTGAAGGATACTACGGATTTTCTGTTAAAAATTGATGCACTAGAATTTCAAGAGGGAGACTTTTTGGTTTCATTCGATGTAACCAGCCTCTACACCAGTATCGATCATGAACTGAGATTGGAGGCAGTTAAATGGGCCCTGGAGAGGTCAGATTATGGGTCTGACACCAAATCATTTTTAATCTCCCTACTTGAAATTCTACTGTATCATAATTATTTTTTGTTTGATGATATGTTTTATGAGCAATGTCGGGGCACCGCGATGGGGTCCAACGTGGCCCCGACATATGCGAATATATACATGTCAAAAATAGAGGAAACGTCTATATACCCATCCACCCTCTACAGTAATGTGAGGGGGTGGATGCGGTATATAGACGACATTTTCCTTATATGGAATGGTACGGAAGAAAAGTTACAGGAATTTCACGATTATATTAATCAGGTTCACGACCAATTGAGATTTACAAAGGTGTACTCGGCGGAATCATTACAATTCCTGGATACGTTGGTTTATGTAAGGGATGGTAAATTGGAAACCGATCTCTTTATCAAGCCAACGGACAGGAATAGCATGTTATGCTATGATAGTGCTCATCCTAGGAAGTCAGTAGAATCTTTACCGTTTAGCCAGTTCTTACGAGCAAGAAGAATAGTGTCAGAAGAGAGTCTGGTAGATGATAGATTGAAAAAAATGGGACAAAGATTTAGGGATAGGAAATACCGCAAAAAATTAATAGATAGACACTTAGAAAAAGCCAGGAACAGTAACCGACAGCAACTATTAACCAACATAATAAAAAAGGAAGAGCCAAAAATAAATAGGATCCCATTTGTATCCACCTATAGTAAAATGAGCAATCGCATCTCAGGCATACTGAGACATAACTGGCACATACTGACGCATTCCTTTCCTAAGGTCATTGAATTTCAATCCCCCCCACTGATGTCATATAAGAGGCCCAGAAACCTTAAGGATAGCCTGACATCAGCTGATGTTAAAATCAAGAAAAAGGAGGCTGGTAGAAGGGGCTGTTACCCTTGCTTAGGTTGCTGCAATTGCGGCAGCCTAATCAAGGGTGACTCCTTCTGCCACCCTCAAACGGGGAAGAAATATGATATTAAAGGGCACTATACATGCAATACAGATTTTGCTATCTATAGCCTGCAATGCCCGTGTGGTCTTCTATATATAGGAGAGACGACACAACCCTGTAAAAACAGAATTAACCAACATCGGTACACGATACGCAAGCTATTAGCTAAAAAAGAAAAAGAAAGAAATCAGCAAAATCAAGGAAGTGATGATGAAGCAGAATTACCAGTGCCTGAACACTTTTGGAAATATAGGCATAATGTCTCTCAATTGAGATTTAGGATTATTGATAATGTCCCGACTTTAAGGAGAGGTGGAGATAGGGAGAAGCTGTTAAAACAAAAAGAGTTAAGATGGATCCACGAGTTGGAGACATTGGAGCCTAAGGGCCTTAATAGGGAATTTAAGGTGGGTTCCCTTTTCTGACTCCCGATCGGGTTGTGTGTAAATGTGTTTCATATACCAGGCTAAGAAGCCAGCTTTTAATACATATGTATATATGAATATATCTAAACTCCTGTGTGTGCCCATATCTCCATTTTTATGATGATAGTTTATCTAAAGAAATCCCCCTTTTTTTTCCTTTTGTCTTAGATTCTGCTTGGATATACATGCTGTGGGAGAACCGTCTTCTTATCTTCACGATGCCCTTGTGTGTGAAGGACCCATGACAGATAGGCTAAAAGGGGAACCAGTCATATAGACCCTCTAATGACGATGTGGGGCTGTCAAGGTTTGCACCATATATGATATAACCTTTGAGTAAAATCTATAGTATATGGAGACTGCTACTAAAAGGGTCCACTTGTGTGATATTTCACATAGTTTGAGAACTCCTTTCTAATAAATAATTGAGTGAAATGGTACTGGAGGTAAATCTAGAAAGAATAGGTTTTCGCCATAAAAAATCTTTTACGGGAGAATGGGAGGGAATGTGGGCGGCTCCTCAAATGGGGGGTATCCCTACAGTCCCCCGCTGAAACTCCCTTATAGAATGAATGATAGTATGAGACTGGATGGGCTGGCGTACTGAGGGTTAATCACCCCATGAACGCTTACCCTATACACCAGTCACTGAATGAATGGTGGCAAACCTACATGTACAGCCTCTGAAACACCATGATAGTTACTCTGAAGATAGGGCAAAATAATAGTAATTAAATAAATGTATTGGTGGTCCAGATAGTGGCAGCCTCCATAAGATAAGTAAAGAATTAGAATGGCATAATTAATGTCTAGACTGAATGTCGATTAGAGTGTGGTGGATACCAGACAGCACACACCGTGTAATTGGGGGTCTCATTAATAATCTTATATGACTGTGTTAAAAATATATAGTAACATGGATCTTTGGCACCTGATGGCATTTAGATTAGAGTTTGAATGGAACGGAGTATGATCTTGTGATAGTGCGCCAACGGAGCGACGAGATCACATGACCAGGAAGTGGGGCATTATCTGATGGAAATGCGCAGAAAAGGGCGGAAGAATTTTCGCGCATGCGCAGAATTTTCGCGCATGCGCAGAATTTTCGCGCATGCGCAGAATTTTCGCGCATGCGCAGATTATACACAGAGACGCGGAAGCCTCGTGTTGTAATGTGAGAACATCGATATGCACCAGTAGTGAGGAGGATGGGACGGAGTCTCCTGCAGCATGGTAAAGTAAGGGAGCAGAGGATGAAAGTATGTTATTAGGGATCATGGAGTGGGCAATATGTAATATGTAAATGTTTGTAAGAAGTAATGAGGGGGTTAATGGGTAGGGCTCAGCAGTAACCAATGCGGAGCCAGGGGACTGTATTTAATGTTCACTGTGCCATTTGTGTAATGGGAGCTTGACAAAGACCATCAGGTTGAAACGTTGCTACACAAGGTGTAATAAAGAAATTGATTGGAATCCCTCTGGAGTGCCGTGGCTTATTCAACATTCTCGTTAAACATCAGAGATGTCACACAAGGGAGAAACCATATATATGTTCAGAATGTGGGAAATGTTTTCCAAATAAATCACAACTTGTTAAACATGAGAGATGTCACACAGGAAAGAAGCCATATTCATGTTCAGAATGTGGGAAATGTTTTACATATAAAGCAAATCTTGTTACACATCTGAAAATTCACATAGGAGAGAAGATGTATTCATGTTTAGACTGTGGGAAATGTTTTACACAAAAATCACATCTCGTTATACACGAGAGATGTCACACAGGAGAGAAACCATATTCATGTTTGGAATGTGGGAAATGTTTTACCCAAAAATCATATCTTTCTACACATGAGAAGATTAACACAGGAGAGAAGCCATATTCATGTTCAGAATGTGGGAAATATTTTACACATAAATCACAGCTTGTTACACATTCAAGAAGTCACACAGGAAATAAGCCGTATTAATGTTCAGAATGTGGGAAATGTTTCAAAGATAAATCAAATCCTGTTACACATGAGAGAATTCACACAGGAGAGAAACCATATTCATGTTCGGAATGTGAGAAATGTCTTACCCAAAAATCAAATCTTTTGGCACATGAAAGAATTCACATAGTAGAGAAACATTTTCACGTAATTTAACATTAGGTTATTCGTGGACCTTAAAAAGCCAATAAGAAAGTTTATTTTTTGGGTGGTATTATCTTGGATTGCTTCTTTGGTGCAAATAAATAAGGAAACTTTTTGAAGACAAGGAGTGCTGCAGTTTTTTCTTATCTTCTTGGCATTTGGGAGGCCAGCTGGCCGGGACTCAACACTGCAGGTACCACCACCGAATGGTCCCTTTGATAAATCTCAGTGAGTAGTGCTGTCTTATACTCTTTTTTTTTTTCTTCTGGCTTGTTTGGTGAATATAAATAAGGAAACTTTTTGAAGATAAGGAGTGCCGCAGTTTTTTCAAACTTTATTATTATCCTGGATCTCCCACATGACCTAATGATATTTCTCTGAGGTCACTTGACCGGGATACATGGAAGAAAAGTATTGTGGATTCAACACCAATCCCTACATGTACGTCACAGCTGGACGTCACTTAAGGACCAGTGACGTACATGCCGATGCCGGCACATAAACCCTTGCACTGCCGTGGTTAGCACTGTCCATGCCACGTGCGGTATCCTGCTGGGTGTCCACCGGGTCCCTGCATTGCTGTGACGGGGACTCAATGGAAGGGAAGGCAGCCCGATATCTTCCTTAGGCATCATGGATGCCTTCCGTGACAGCCTGTGAGATCCAGCCCCCTGGATCTCACAGGCAGGAATCTGTAAGTGTATTATAGTGAGTAATACACTTATAGCCAATGCATTACAATACAGAAGTATTGTAATGCATTGTAAAGGGGATCAGACCGCCAGAAGTTGAAGTCCCAGAGTGGGACAAAATTAAAAAGTAGGGTTGAGCGAACCCGAACTGTAAAGTTCGGGTTCGTACCGAACTTTTGGATTTTTGGACCCCGAACCCGAACATTTCTGTAAAAGTTTGAGTTCGGGTTCTGTGTTCGGCGGTTTCTTGGCGCTTTTTTAAAGGCCGCACAGCAGCCAATCAAAGAGCGTCATACTACTTGCCCCAAGAGGCCATCATAGCCATGCCTACTAATGGCATGGCTGTGATTGGCCAGAGCAGCATGTGACTTGAGTCACATAGCGCTGCACGTCACCCTGCTGTTACAAGTGTAGGGAGAGGATGCTGCTGGACTTGTGATTTCAGGGAGAGAATAGGAGAGAATCTAAGTCAGCGATCTACAGACAAATAGTTGTGTGGGTGCAGGGCACTATCGTTTTACCCTGCCCTGAGCTCATTAACCCCAAAATACTAACTTTTAGAATTCTGTTAGTCAGGTGGGTGGCGGCGGCAGCGGCCATTTTATGCATGCTCAGTGCACCAGCACTGCATCTGAGCTTTTGGGACATTGCAAATCACCATTTTTTGGGGGGCAAACTACAACATCTGGGTTAGTCAGTGTGCAATTTAAGGTAGAAATACACCCATCATTTTCTGGGGTTTTAAAAACACACTTTTTTTTTCTTCAAAAAACTGTATTTTCCAGATCTGCAAGTGTTAAATTCAAGTTTAATATATACAGTTTCATATTCTGTTAGCAAAAAAAGACTTTTTGGGCAATCTACAACATCTGTATTAGTCAGTGTGCAATTTAAGGTAGAGATACACCCATCATTTTCTGGGGTTTGAAAAACACACTCTTTTGACAGAAAACACTATTTTCAGGCCTTGCAGCATCAGCACGTGTGAAATTACAGGCTTATATACTGCTGTCAAATTCAGTTTTTAAACAAACACTCATTTGGGCACAAAAAATTTAGTTGGCAGCCTTTGATGCAGATGTCATTGTGAGATACACCCTTAATACATTTAGGTTACATTTAGAGATTTTAAATACCGCCATTTGGTGCACCAATATTGAATTCAGGCCTACCCTGGTTCAGGCCCTGTGTGATACCCCCTCTACATACAGGAGTTTGAATTAGGCATTTGAAATACAGCCATTTTGTGCGAAGATATATTTACTGCAGGCCTACAGAGGTTCAGGCCCTCTGAGATACTACCTCTACATACAGGGGTTTGAATTAGGCATTTGAAATACAGCCATTTTGTGCAAAGATATATTTACTTCAGGGTTACAGAGGTTCAGGCCCTCTGAGATACTCCCTCTACATACAGGGGTTTGAATTAGGCATTTGAACTACAGCCATTTTGTGCAAAGATATATTTACTTCAGGCCTACAGAGGTTCAGGCCCTCTGAGATACTACCTCTACATACAGGGGTATGAATTAGGCATTTGAAATACAGCCATTTTGGGCAAAAAAATCTTTTATTGAGGCCTAGTCTGGTTCAGGCCGTGTGAGATACATCCTTTACATACTGTCGTTCTATTCTACTATTAATTAAACACCCATTTAGGGCAAGATCCTAAATTTAAAAAATATGAGGAGAGCGTCAAATAAGGGACGTGGCCCAGGTCATGGTGCTGCTGGTGGAGCTCGTGTTGCAGCGAGAGGACGTGGTCGATCTGTGCTAGCTACACGCACAAGTGAAACCCCTTCCTCAGGTGCGAGTAGGCGACAAAACCTACAGCGGTATTTGGTCGGGCCTAATGCTGCTCTACGAATGGTGAGGCCTGAACAAGTACAGGTGATAGTAGATTGGTGTCACGGAAGGTGTACAAGAAACAAGACAATGCAAAATGAATTAATGACTCACTGGATCCAAAACTAAGGAACAAAAGGGAGACCCCTGCATGAGACCTGGCTCTCTCCCTTACTGCTCAGCCTATGCGATAATCCCAATGGTGGACGATCACATATCCTCGTACCTCGACTATATAACACCTGAACACCCTACAATAGTGAAGGGACACGACCACCGGCTCCCTACACTAGACACGGAGGGAGTCAGGGTCACCTGGGATCCAGCAAACAGAAAATCACAAATTAATGTACAACACTTATCTTGTAGAAGAGTGGGAAATAGGATCAGCATGCACACACACTCCAGGAAGCTGTATAAACCGCACACTAATGCATTATGGGGAGAAATTTAAAGGGATGCAATCAGTCCAACTACATGACAGCTGAGAGAGGCTAACGAGATGAGGAGATGAGGAACTGAAAACCAAAACCAAGAAAACTCAAGGAGGAGGTTCTGAAAGGCTTCTGTCAGAGCTTCTCAGCTGTCTGGTTGTGACAATTGGGTTGCTGACAGTAGATCCAGTTCCTTCACATTGTCTCCCACCTAGTCTCCTGCTGAAAGACCACAGTTGGCACCTGCAGCCGATGTCCATCAGTCTTTCACCGCACCCCCTTGCAAATCAGCCAAGCAGTCTGAGCCCCAAGTCATGCAGCAGTCTCTTCTGCTTTTTGATGACTCTGTTAGCAGGGTTCCAGGGACATCCACCTAGCCCTGCCCCAGAAGTGGAAGAGATTGAGTGCACCGACGCCCAACCACTTATCTTTCAAGATGAGTACATGGGAGGACCATCGCAGCATGTCTCGGATGATGATGAAACACAGGTGCCAACTGCTGGGGCTTTCAAAAGTGTGCAGACCGACAAGAAAGGCAGGGGTGAAGACTGGGTGGAAGATGATGTGGAGGACGATGAGGTCCTTGACCCCACAATGAATCAAGGTCATGCGAGTGACCTATGTAGTTCGGAGGAAGAGGCGGTGGTCGCACAGAGCCACCAGCACAGCAGAAGAGTGAGCAGGGTGCAAAAGCAGAGAGGCCGTCTTCTAGACAGTACGCCTCCTACTGCCCACCGCAGCAAGGGACCGAGAACACCAAAGCCAGCTCCAAGGAGTTCCCTGGCGTGGCAGTTCTTCAGACAATGTGCTGACGACAAGACACGAGTAGTTTGCATGCTGTGCATTCAGAGCCTGATGCGAGGCATAAACCTTCTCAACCTGAGCACAACCTGCATGACCAGGCATTTAAGTGCAAAGCACATGCTGCAGTGGAGTAGACACCGCTTTAAGCGTTCTCACCCTGCTGCAGCTCGCCTGTCAGCGCTGCAGCGTAACTTCGGCCTTCCCGCTCACTGCCTCATATGCGACGTGCCCACAAGGTGGAACTCCACCTTGCACATGCTGGCCAGACTGTGCGAGCAGCAGAAGATTTCTTTTATTTATTATTATTATTGTGAAGCAAACAACAAATAGGACTAGATAACAGAAAAAGTCACTGTGCATAACTTTTCAACCCCCTAAAGCCAATACTTGTTGATGTTTGCGCTTGTGAAAAGCAATCTTTACGTCTGTCCACAGATTTTCTATTGGATTGAGATCTGGACTATGACTCGGCCATTCCAACACATTTACATGTTTCCCCTTAAACCACTTGAGTGTTGCTTTAGCCGTGTGTATAGGGTCATTGTCCTGCTGGAAGGTGAACCTCCGTCCTAGCCTCAAATCACGCACTGCGCAACGCCATCTGTGGCAAGGTGCACCTGACTACGCATATGTGGACCAGTAAGCACGGTCAGGGCCGTTATATCTCCATAACAGCACGCTGGGTAAATGCAGTGGCGGCTGGGCCTGAGGCGGATAGCAGTTTGGTGCATTTGTGCTTCTACCACCGAGGATTGCAGGGCGCTTCAGTTTGCCTCCTGTTGCTTCCTCCTCCTACTCTGCTTCCTCATCCTCTACCAGCTCCTCATCCGGTCAGCGTAACACCTTCACCACCAACTTCAGCACAGCCAGGGGTAAACGACAGCAGGCAGTTTTAAAACTTATCTGCTTGGGGGACAAACCACACACCGCGCAGGAGCTGTGGACGGGCCTTGAACAACAGACCGATGAGTGGTTTGTGCCAGCCTCAAGCCCGGCGTGGTGGTGTGCGATAATGGGCGAAATCTCGTAGCAGCTTTGGGACTAGTCGGTTTGACGCACATCCCTTGCCTGGCGCATGTGCTGAATTTGGTGGTGCAGAAATTCCTTAAAAATTACCCCGACTTGTCAGAGCTGCTGCATAAAGTGCGGGCCGTCTGTGCGCGCTTTAGGCGTTCTCACCCTGCTGCTGCTCGCCTGTCAGCGCTGCAGCGTAACTTCGGCCTTCCCGCTCACTGCCTCATATGCAACGTGCCCACAAGGTGGAACTCCACCTTGCACATGCTGGCCAGACTGTGCGAGCAGCAGAAGGCGATAGTGGAGTTTCAGCTGCAGCACGCACGGGTACACAATTGTCCAGCCAGGGCACAGTTCTGGAGGATAAGGAGGTGGAGGATGAGGAGATGGAGGAGGAGGAACCATGTTCACAGCAGGGTGGCATCCAGACCAGCTTATGGCCATCACTGGTGCGTTGATGGGGGGATACAGAGGACACAGACGATACACCTCCCACAGAGGACAACTTTTCGTTGCTTTTGGTCAGCCTGGCACACATGAGCGATTACATGCTGCAGTGTCTCCACAACGACCGCCAAGTTGCCCACATTCTAACTTGTGCTGATTACTGGGTGGCCACAATGCTGGATCCCCGTTACAAGGACAACGTACCGTCCTTAATTCCCTCACTGGAGCGTGATCGTAAGATGCGCGAGTACAAGCGCACGCTGGTAGACACGCTGCTGGTGGCATTCCCACCTGACAGCGGGGGCACAGTGGAAGCACAAGGCGCAGGCAGAGGACGAGGAAGAGGTCGCCAACGCAGTTGAGACACCGCCAGCACCTCAGAAGGCAGGGTTAGCATGGCCGACATGTGGAAAAGCTTTGTCAGCAAGCCACAACAACCAGCACCACCAGCTGATATGGAACGTCTTAGCAGGAGGCAGCATTTCAACAACATGGTGGAGCAGTATGTGTGGACACGCCTACACGTACTGAATGACAGGTCTGCCCCCTTCAACTTCTGGGTCTCCAAATTGGGCACATGGCCTGAGCTTCCCCTTTACGCCTTGGAGGTGCTGGCCTGCCCTGCAGCCGGTGTATTGTCTGAACTTGTGTGTAGCACGACTGGAGGGTTCTATTTTCTAATGTTTTGGGGTGTAACCTAATTTAAAAAAATAAATAAAAATTTAAAACCAAAAAGCAGTGTAGGCTACCTCCTCCTCCTTCACCACCACTTCCACCTACACCGCCACATCTACCGCCTCCTCAACCTCCTTCTCCATATGGACCTGGTACTCTTAGATCAAGATTTTTATTTTTACGTATTTTATGTTATTCTAAGTCATTTCCCTATCCACATTTGTTTGCAGAGCACTTGCCATGCTCTTAACGACATTTTGCAGCCATTTGCAGCCCTTTAGCCCTTTCCATTAAATTTTTACAGCCATTTTAGTGCTCAAAAGTTTGGGTCCCCATTAACTTCAATGGGGTTCAGGTTCGGGGGCAAGTTTGGGATCCCGAACTCAAACTTTTTTCCGAAGTTCGGCCGAATCCGTCAAACCCGAACATCCAGGTGTCTGCTCAACTCTAATAAAAAGTAAACAAGTTAGTGTTTTCCTTGATAAAAAAAAATATAAAGTTTCAAGTAAAAAAACTAAACGCACCTTTCCCAAAATAAAACACATTAAATTGTAATTAAAAAAAATAAATAAATAGAAAAACAGACATATTTGATATCGCCGCGTCCGTAACTACCGGCTCTATAAAAATATCACATGACCTAACCCTTCAGGTGAACACCGTAAAAAAAAAAAATGTAAAAAAACTAATTTTTTGTCACCTTACATTACAAAAAATTTAATACTAAGTGATCAAAAAGTCATACGCACCCTAAAATAGTACCAATCAAACCGTCATCTCATCCTGAAAAAAAATGAGCCCCATAAGAAAGTCGCCCAAAAAAAACCCTAAAACCATGGCTTTCAGAATAAGTAGACACTAAAAAATCTTTTTTTTTCAAAAATGCTTTATTATGTAAAACTGAAACAAACAACCAAAAAAAGTAATCATATTTGGTATTGTCGCCTCCATAACAATCTGCTCTATAAAAATACCACATGATCTAACCTGGCAGATGAACATTGTAAATAACAAAAATAAAAACCGTGCTAAAACAGCTATTTTTTGTTACCTTGCCTCACAAAAAGTGTAAAATAGAGCAACCAAAAATCATATGTACCTTAAAATAGTAATAACAAGGGTGTTAAACTCTCGGCGGAATTACCCGCCCTTTTTAAGTAAAATTTTGCCCCACTTTTGCGAAGTTTCCAGAAAGACTTGGACACTTGGCACCGTCGAGACTTTTCTTGGTTCGGCAGGGTCAGTATTTTGAAAATGAATCTACTACCTAAACTGCTCTGCCTCCTGCAAACCATACCCATTCGTCTACCGCTCACTTTTTGGCCGCAAATCAGACGCTGTTTCACGTGCTTTGTATGGGCCCTGGGCAGCCGCGGATAAAATGGGAGGTTCTGACTCGGTCTAAAGAGCTTGGGGGTGTTAGTTTGCCGGATTGTAAGTTATATTATTATTCTGCGGTATACGCCAGGCTTCTGGATATGTTGCGATCGGATTCTAGCAAATTGTGGGTCCATATAGCACGCAGCTCCTCTTCACACGCGCTCGTGGTCCTTCCTTGGCTATCCGGCAAGCCAGGCTTTAAAGCTTCCCCACTGTCCTTCACGGCCAATCATACGCTCACGACGATTGCGTCCATTAATCGCCGTACACTCCTCATTGACACTACTGGCCCTCTAACGCTGATCACCGATAACCCAGATTTCCGCCCAGGACACTCCTCGAAACCCTTCCTTACTGGAACCAAACTGCGCCCCCTTCGGTTCTGTGATGTCCTCACGACCTCAGGACTGAAGCACTTGAACCAATTGATGGAGCCTTCTCATATACACCTCAGGCATAACTTTGAATATCTACAACTCCAACATTTTTACTCCTCTATACGTTCCACCCACACCTTGCGCAGGAGCCTTACAGTGTTTGAAAAGATGTGTCTAGCCCCCTCTGCAGTCCTCCGGGACATTTCTACCATTTATAACTTGCTTACTCTCCAGACTTCTGACCAACTCCCCTACTTTTGCCACGCCTGGAATCGTGATCTAGGGAATGGCCTCACTTCTTCTCAATGGAAGCGGGCTTTCCTTCTCGCTCATAAAGCAGTAATTTCCACTAAGGCGCAGGAGATGAATTATAAAGTTCTCTCCAGGTGGTACAGAGTGCCGTCTTTGCTTCACAAATGGTTTCCATCTGTTTCAGACCGCTGCTGGAGGTGTCATACCGATGAAGCCACCTTGTTACACATTTGGTGGCACTGTACCGTCCTGCGACCTTACTGGAACTTTGTACATCGTATTGTGCGGGAAGTGACGGGAATACCCAACCCCAACACTCCTGAAGCACTTTTGTTGTTTATCTTTGATTTGACTATTCCTGCTTTTAAGGTCTCGCTCCTTAAGTATATGTTACAGGCTGCAAAAATGGTCATCCCTCGCCACTGGAAATCACCTACGCCTCCCTCCCCGGAGGAATGGTTTGAAGAAATTGCTCTACATCAGCGGATGGAGGATCTCATCTGCGTCTCCCCTCAGGACGCCTCTCGATTTGCTCATACCAGGGGGCCCTTGGGAAACTTTCCGGGGGTCAGATGAGTTTCGTAGTGCCCGTCTTTAATCCCGCACTTCCCCCTTCCCCTGGTCCTTCCTTTCCTGTCCTTGGTCTATCGTTAAGTGTTCCCCCTTCCTGTTGTGTGTATGTCTTACTAGGGTTAGACCCCTATAGCCTTCTCTGTCCCACATAATCAATATACTCCTTTTACTCATATATTGGCACATGTTTTTAGTGCCCTTCCGTATGGGAAATTACACCTTACTGCCTCCTACTTCTGGAGACTGCTCTATGCTGTACATGGCATTGTAAGACATTGTAATATGTTGTCCTTTATGTACTACATCTACTTATTTGAAAATCTCAATAAAAACCTTGAATGAACCAAAATGGGGTAACTTTTTGGGAGTTTCTACTCTAGGGGTGCATCAGGGGGTCATCAAATGTGACATGGCAACTTAAAATGATTCCAGTGAAATCTGCCCTCCAAAAACGACATGGCGTTCCTTTCCTTCTGCACCCTGCCGTGTGTCCATACAGCAGTTTACGATCACAGTTAAATTCTGAAATTTCATCTCAATTTTCCTTTAATTCTTGTAGAACACCTAAAGGGTTACCAAAGTTTGTAAAAAAAAAAAGTTTTGAATACCTTGATGGGTGTAGTTTCTAAAAAGGGGCCATTTATGGGTGGTTTCTATTATGTAAGCCTCACAAAGTGACTTCAGACCTGAACTGGTGTGGTTTCTGAAAAATTTCAAGATTTGCTTTGCTAAATTTCTAAGCCTTCTAACGTCCCCAAAAAATATAATGGCATTCACAAAATGATCCAAACATTAAGTAGACATATGGGAAATGTTAAGTATTAACTATTATATGAGGTATCACTATCTGTTTAAAAAGCAGAGAAATGGAAATTTGGAAAGTTGCAAATTCTTATTTTTTTGTAAACTAGGTATTTTATTTAAATAAAAATGAAAAATATTGAGTGAAATT
Source organism: Bufo gargarizans (assembly GCF_014858855.1). Lineage (NCBI taxonomy): Eukaryota > Metazoa > Chordata > Amphibia > Anura > Bufonidae > Bufo > Bufo gargarizans. The sequence goes on along the minus strand of NC_058080.1, from coordinate 741,693,433 downwards.
TACCACTATCATGAAGTACAATGTGTCACGAGAAAACAGTATCAGAATGGCTTGGATAAGTAAATGCATTCCAGAGTTATTACCACATAAAGTGACAAAAGTCAGATTTGCAAAAAATGGCAGGGTCCTAAAGAGGTTAAGGAAGATAAGAAGAGCCTCGTTTACTCTCAGAGCAGTGAAGATGAACTGTCCCCATGAACCTTGCTTCTTATCCCTGTATTCATACCTCCACCCACACTGCGGGAGAGTCTAGAATGAGGCCTCATTCACACATATGTTTCCATTACATCAGTGACATCAGACAGTCAGTGGTTTATCTGTGAAGATGTCCATGAAGGATCAGTGCGTCCATTTTTTGCCTTCTGTGTTTCATCTGTATTCTACCAGAACTATCATCTAGCAATGATCCATGAAACAGGGATGAAATACAGATGCCATCTGTGTTGTGTCCGTGTCCTTTCATGGACCCATAGACTATAATGGGCATGATCCATCCGTAAACACTAAGAAATGGGCGTGCTTCCGTTATGTAACAATTGATCTCTGGACCATGGTAAATCACGGATGTGTGAATACACATAATAAATACAATGGCTATGGGAAGAACATGACAGCACACTTCCAGGATTCACTGATGTCTGAATAAAGCCTGACATTTGGATAACTCCATGTAATTGATTTATAACATATGTAGGTATATTAAAGGGGTTGGCCGCTTTCTGGAAACCATTGATGAATGCGTATACAAGATGACTATATGGTATATAGTTTATAGAAGAACTGCAGCACGCGCCTTGGATCAATATCTCAACGTCTATCATTGAACAAACTTCATAAAATTAAATGCAGAACCAACCTCAGCTGCAGCGGGACGGGAGGGAGGGGGACTTTCTCCCTGCAGCTCACGCTCAGACAGCACAGATCCGTGGCTAATGGTTACCATGGCAACCGCATGCCTTACACAGGCATCCAGGCTTGCCATGGTATCTAACCCTGACAGACCCTGAGAGACGGATCAGGCTTTGTGTCAGTGTAAAACTGACAGTACACAGCATTGCAATGCACTGTATAGCCATCAGACCCACTGATACAAATACAGATATGTAAATATAAAAAAATAATGAAATAAAAATGTACACTTGTGGGTAGAGTTAAAGAAAAAGCTGTTATTCGTACCCAAGTGAGTTGCCCAGTATGCACCAACATTGGGAACGTGTAGAAGAGACCTGGGAACAGGTTTCGGTCGAGACATGCTTGAATCTGATCGAGAACATGTCCAGAAGGATTCAGGCAGTGTTTAAAGCCAAAGGTGGATTTACAAAATAATAAAAATTTAGAATTTTAGGAGCAAAACAGTAACAATGCAGTTACATGACAGGAATCTGCAGAACTAATCATATGCTAAATAGCTGCAAGTCCAATGTACAGTGCCTTGCAAAAGTATTTACCCCCCTTGACTTTTTTGTATTTTGGTGCCTCACAGCCTGGAATTAACATGGATTGTTTGAGGATTTGCATCATTTTAATTTACAGAACATGCCCACAAGGTTGAAGATGTTTTTTTTATTTTTTTATTATTATTGTGAAGCAAACAACAAATAGGACAAAATAACAGAAAAAGTCAATGTGCATAACTATTCACCCCCCTAAAGCCAATACTTTGTAGAGCCACCTTTTGCGGCAATCACAGCTCCAAGTTGCTTTGGATAAGTCTCTATGAGCTTGCCATATATTACCACTGGGATTTTTGCCCATTCCTCCTTGCAGAACGGCTCCGGCTCCTTCAGTTCGGATGTTTGCTCTTGTGAACAGCAATCTTTAGGTCTGACCACAGATTTTCTATTGGATTGAGATCTGGGCTGTGACTCGGCCATTCCAACACATTTACATGTTTCCCCTTAAACCACTCGAGTTTTGCTTTAGCCGTGTGTTTGGGGTCATTGTCCTGCTGGAAGGTGAACCTCCGTCCTAGCCTCAAATCACGCACAGAGTGGTTCAGGTTTTGCTCAAGAATATCCCTTTATTTAGCACCATCTCTCTTTCCCTCAACTCTGACCAGTTTCCCAGTCCTATCCCATATAGCATGATGCCAGGGCCGGACTGGGACAAAAAATAGGCCCGGGCATTTTTGACTGAACAGCCAAATCACATGACCCCCAACAGGCCCCACCCCCTTGCAGTCTAGGGGTGGGGCCAAAACCGGAAGCACAATTGAGGGGCAGGGCCAGCCACCAGTAAGATAGGAAGGCTTCAGCCAACACACAAGCTTTGCAACAACCAACATACAGACCTTGCAACAATATAGGAAGCTACAGAAAAGTCTTATAATATCCTCAGTGGATCTCAACCTCCCCATCCTCCACACCCTAGGTCAGTGCCCCCGAAATAGCACTCACAGTTCTCCAGCAACTCTGGCAAATACCACCTATTCCTTACACCGGCGAACCACAACACCACCTCACTGACAGCTTTTTCCTGGTCTGTCAAAGACAATACTCTACAGGTCCTTCTAAAAAAATTAGCATATTGTGATAAAGTTCATTATTTTCTGTAATGTACTGATAAACATTAGACTTTCATATATTTTTGATTCATTACACACAACTGAAGTAGTTCAAGCCTTTTATTGTTTTAATATTGATGATTTTGGCATACAGCTCATGAAAACCCCAAATTCCTATCTAAAAAAATTTGCATATTTCATCCGACCAATAAAAGAAAAGTGTTTTTAATACAAAAAAAGTCAACCTTCAAATAATGATGTTCAGTTATGCACTCAATACTTGGTCGGGAATCCTTTTGCAGAAATGACTGCTTCAATGCGGCGTGGCATGGAGGCAATCAGCCTGAGGCACTGCTGAGGTGTTATGGAGGCCCAGGATGCTTCGATAGCGGCCTTAAGCTCATCCAGAGTGTCGGGTCTTGCGTCTCTCAACTTTCTCTTCCCAATATCCCACAGATTCTCTATGGGGTTCAGGTCAGGAGAGTTGGCAGGCCAATTGAGCACAGTAATACCATGGTCAGTAAACCATTTACCAGTGGTTTTGGCACTGTGAGCAGGTGCCGGGTCGTGCTGAAAAATGAAATCTTCATCTCCATAAAGCTTTTCAGCAGATGGAAGCATGAAGTGCTCCAAAATCTCCTGATAGCTAGCTGCATTGACCCTCCCCCTGATAAAACACAGTGGACTGTCACAGACGGTGTACAGGAAACAAGACAAAGCAACATGCATATATGACTCACTGGATCCAAAGCTAAGGAACCAAAAGGGAGACCCCTGCACAAGACCTGAGACTTTCCCTGGCTGCTCAGCCTATGCAAAGATCCCAGAGGTGGATGGTTGCATATCCACGTACCTCGACTATATAACCCCTGAACACCCTACAATAGTGAGGGGACACGACCACCGGCTCCCTACACCAGACACGGAGGGAGTCAGGGTCACCTGGGATCCAGCAAACAGAAAATAACAGATAAATGTTCAGCACTTAACTTTGTAGCAGACTGGAAAACAAGATCAGCATGCACACACACTCCAGGAAGTAGTATAAGCCACCCAGTAATGCATTATGGGGAGGAATTTAAAGGGAAGCAATCAGTCCAAACTACATGACAGCTGAGAGAGGCTAACGAGATGAGGAACTGAACATCACAACAAAGAAACTCAAGGAGGAGGTTCTGAAAGGCTTCTGTCAGAGCTTCTCAGCTGTTTGGTTGTGACAGTACCCCTCCCTCTACGAGTAGACTCCGGACACTCAGAGCCCACCTTCTCAGGATGGGACCTATGGAAAGCCCTGATGAGACGAGAGGCCTTAATGTCCGTCACTGGGACCCACATCCTCTCCTCAGGACCATAACCCTCCCAATGAACAAGGTACTGAAGAGAACCGCGGACAAGACGAGAATCCACAATCCTAGAGACCTGAAATTCAAGATTCCCATCAACCATAATCGGAGGAGGAGGCAAAGGCGAGGGTACAATGGGTTGAACATAAGGTTTCAATAAGGACTTATGAAAAACATTATGGATCTTCCAAGTCTGAGGAAGATCAAGACGGTAGGCAACAAGATTGATGACAGACAGGATTTTGTAAGGCCCAATAAACCTAGGACCCAACTTCCAGGAGGGAACCTTCAATTTGATATTCTTGGTAGACAACCACACCAGATCACCAACATTCAGGTCCAGACCAAGCACACGTCTCTTATCTGCCACACGCTTATATCTCTCACTCATGCTCTTTAGATTATCCTGAATCTTTTGCCAAATAGATGACAAAGACGAGGAGAATCTGTCCTTATCAGGTAAACCAGAAGACCCCTCTCCTGAGAAAGTCCCAAACTGCGGATGAAACCCATATGCACCAAAAAATTGTGACTTATCAGGGGACTCCTGACGACGGTTATTTAAAGCAAACTCAGCAAGGGACAAAAAAGAACACCAATCCTCTTGATTCTCCGCCACAAAACAGCGCAGATATGTCTCCAGATTCTGATTGACGCGCTCTGTCTGGCCATTCGACTGCGGGTGGAAAGCAGAAGAGAATGACAACCGAACCCCCAAGCGAGAACAGAAAGCCTTCCAGAATCTGGAAACAAACTGCGTGCCCCTATCAGAGACTATGTCTGAAGGAATACCGTGCAATTTGACAATGTGATCAATAAATGCCTACGCCAGAGTCTTAGCATTGGGCAAACCAGGAAAAGGGATGAAATGCACCATTTTGCTAAAACGGTCCACCACCACCAGAATCACAGTCTTCCCCGAGGAACGAGGCAGGTCCGTTATAAAGTCCATGGACAGATGTGTCCAAGGACGGGAAGGAATGGGTAAGGGAAGGAGAGGACCTGATGGCCGTGAATGAGGGACTTTGGCACGAGCGCAAGTCTCGCAGGCTGCCACAAAACCCTTAACCGACTTACGAAGCGCAGGCCACCAGAATCTCCGAGCGATGAGATCCAGTGTGGCTCTTGCCCCCGGGTGCCCAGCAAGGACCGTATCGTGGTGTTCCTTAAAGATCTTGTGTCTTAAAGCGAGAGGCACAAACAACCTCCCAGGAGGACAAAGATCAGGAGCCTCTGACTGGGCTACCTGCACCTCTGCCTCCAATTCAGAAAAAAGAGCAGAGACCACCACACCTTCAGCCAAAATGGGACCCGGGTCTTCAAAATTCCCGCCTCCCGGAAAACAACGTGACAGGGCATCTGCCTTCACATTCTTAACTCCAGTGCGGAACGTGACAACCAAATTAAACCTAGAAAAGAACAAAGACCATCTGGCCTGTCTCGGGTTCAGACGCTTGGCTGACTCTAAGTAGGCCAGATTTTTATGGTCAGTAAATACGGTAATAGGGTGTCTGGCTCCCTCTAGCCAATGGCGCCATTCCTCAAAAGCCAACTTGATGGCCAACAATTCCTTATCTCCCACATCGTAATTTCTCTCTGCGGAGGAGAGTTTTTTTTGAGAAAAAGGCACACGGTCGCCATTTGGCAGGAGAGGAACCCTGAGACAAGACCGCTCCCACACCCACCTCAGAAGCATCAACCTCAACTATGAAGGGTAAAGAAATATCAGGTTGCACCAAGATGGGAGCGGAAGCAAAACTCTCCTTGATATTAGAAAAAGCCTTACGCGCCTCTACTGACCAAGAAGAAAAATCTACCCCCTTTCTGGTCATATCAGTGAGAGGTTTAACAATAGAGAAATAATTCAAAATAAACTTCCTGTAATAATTGGCAAAGCCCAAAAAACGCATCAGCGCCTTCTGATTCTCAGGAAGCTCCCACTCAAACACAGCGCGGACCTTCTCGGGGTCCATGCGAAAACCAGAAGCGGAGAGAAGAAACCCCAGAAATTGAATTTCTGGAACCGCAAACACACATTTTTCCAGTTTTGCATATAATTTATTCTCCCGCAGGATGAGCAAGACCTGACGTAAATGTTCCTTATGAGTTTTGAAATCAGGAGAAAAAATCAAAATGTCATCCAAATACACTAATACAAATTTTCCCATCAAATGATAAAAAATGCTGTTCACGAAATGCTGAAAAACGGCTGGGGCATTCATCAAACCAAAAGGCATAACCAAATTCTCAAAATGGCCCTCAGGGGTATTGAAGGCCGTCTTGCATTCGTCTCCTTCTCTGACCCTGACCAGGTTGTATACCCCTCTTAGATCTAATTTGGAAAATACTTTAGCCCCAACAACCTGGTTAAACAGGTCCGGGATCAGAGGAAGCGGATAAGGGTCACGAATAGTGATACTGTTCAGCTCCCTGAAATCCAGACAAGGTCTTAAAGAACCATCTTTTTTCTTAACAAAGAAAAAACCAGCGGCAACAGGTGACTTCGAGGGTCGTATGTGTCCTTTTCTCAGACTCTCAGAGATATAAGCACGCATAGCGACCCTTTCAGGTTGGGAAAGATTGTATAAACGAGATTTAGGCAGTTTGGCGCCTGGGATGAGATTAATAGGGCAATCGTACTCCCTGTGCGGGGGCAAATCCTGAACTCCACTCTCAGAGAAGACATCCGAAAATTCTGAGAGAAAAGATGGTACAGTCTTAGTAGCAACCTCAGAAACAGATGTCGTGAGGCAATTTTCTCAGCAAAAGTCACTCCAACCATTTATTTGCCTTGCTTGCCAATCAATGGTGGGGTTATGTTTAGTGAGCCAGGGTAGCCCCAACACTAGAGGGGTAGGCAAACCGCTAAGGACGAAACATGACACATCCTCAATATGAGCATCACTCACAATTAAACGGATATTGTGAACTATGCCCTTTAATGATTTCTGAGAAAGTGGAGCGGAATCAATAGCAAAAACAGGAATATCCTTTCCCAAAGTGCGCACCTGGAAACCATGAGTTATTGCAAATTGATTATCAATGAGATTGACAGCTGCTCCACTATCCACAAAAATCTCACAAAAAAAAATTCTTGCTCTCTAGCGCCACCCTAGCCGGCAGGACAAAACGGGAACTGCAAGCAAACGGAAAACCTTCAATTTCCGCCTCAACCCTGCCAATAGTAACAGACGGAACATTTTTAAAAGATTTTTTCCTGTTTGTTTCTTTATTACTCCCAGAAAACTGCCTGAATCTCCTAGAGGGACAAACGTTTGCCAAATGATTTATACCTCCACAACAAAAACAAACCCTCCCATGCGAGCTGAATCTTCTATTGTCAGAAGCAATCAACCCCAGCTGCATGGGCTCCTGCTCAGCAGGGGCTGACAGCGACCGAGACCTCTGCGCACAGAATGAGACCGCTGCACTGTCCTGGGACTGAGTATGACAGGAAGGGGACATCTCTCCTCTCTCTCTAAGACGCCTGTCAATACGAACGGCCTGAGACATAACAGAGTCCAAAGAAATAGGCCTCTCATGAAAGGCAAATGCATCTTTCAACCCCTCTGAAAGACCATGGCAAAATTGACTTCGGAGTGCAGCATCATTCCAACCAGTATCAGCTGCCCATCTCCGAAATTCTGAGCAGTATATTTCTGCGGATTGTTTACCCTGGCATAATAGACGTAGTCTAGACTCAGCCAGAGCAATACGATCCGGATCATCATATATCTGACCCAGGGCTAAAAAGAATTCATCCACTGAACGGAGAGGCCGTGCCCCCTCTGGCAGCGAAAAGGCCCAAGACTGAGCGTTACCCCTGAGCAGCGATAAAATGATCCCCACCCTCCGTTCCTCATCACCAGAGGAATGGGGAAGAAGGTGAAAATGGAGTTTGCAAGCCTCTCTAAAACGCACAAAATTCTCACTACCCCCGGAGAACATATCCGGGAGCGAGATCTTAGGCTCAGAACAAACTCCATGAACGCAAGCTGAACCGGTCACTTGAAGCTGAGAAAAAGTCTTACGGAGATCAGCTACCTCCAATGAAAGACCCTGGAAGCGTTTAGCCAAAAGTGAAACCGGATCCATGCTTGAGACTGTTTTGGCGGCTTATAATGTCACGGACGGTGTACAGGAAACAAGACAAAGCAACATGCATATGTGACTCACTGGATCCAAAGCTAAGGAACCAAAAGGGAGACCCCTGCACAAGACCTGAGACTTTCCCTGGCTGCTCAGCCTATGCAAAGATCCCAGAGGTGGATGGTTGCATATCCACGTACCTCGACTATATAACCCCTGAACACCCTACAATAGTGAGGGGACACGACCACCGGCTCCCTACACCAGACACGGAGGGAGTCAGGGTCACCTGGGATCCAGCAAACAGAAAATAACAGATAAATGTTCAGCACTTAACTTTGTAGCAGACTGGAAAACAAGATCAATATGCACACACACTCCAGGAAGTAGTATAAGCCGCCCAGTAATGCATTATGGGGAGGAATTTAAAGGGAAGCAATCAGTCCAAACTACATGACAGCTGAGAGAGGCTAACGAGATGAGGAACTGAACATCACAACAAAGAAACTCAAGGAGGAGGTTCTGAAAGGCTTCTGTCAGAGCTTCTCAGCTGTCTGGTTGTGACATGGACCAACACCAGCAGCTGACATGGCACCCCAGACCATCACTGACTGTGAGTACTTGACACTGGACTTCAGGCATTTTGGCATTTCCCTCTCCCCAGTCTTCCTCCAGCCTCTGGCACCTTGATTTCCGAATGACATGCAAAATTTGCTTTCATCCGAAAAAAGTACTTTGGACCACTGAGCAACAGTCCAGTGCTGCTTCTCTGTAGCCCAGGTCAGGCGCTTCTGCCGCTGTTTCTGGTTCAAAAGTGGCTTGACCTGGGGAATGCGGCACCTGTAGCCCATTTCCTGCACACGCCTGTACACGGTGGCTCTGGATGTTTCTACTCCAGACTCAGTCCACTGCTTCCGCAGGTCCCCCAAGGTCTGGAATCGGTCCTTCTCCACAATCTTCCTCAGGGTCCGGTCACCTCTTCTCGTTGTGCAGCGTTTTCTGCCACACTTTTTCCTTCCCACAGACTTCCCACTGAGGAGCCTTGATACAGCACTCTGGGAACAGCCTATTCGTTCAGAAATGTCTTTCTGTGTCTTACCCTCTTGCTTGAGGGTGTCAATGATGGCCTTCTGGACAGCAGTCAGGTCGGCAGTCTTACCCATGATTGCGGTTTTGAGTAATGAACCAGGCTGGGAGTTTTTAAAAGCCTCAGGAATCTTTTGCAGGTGTTTAGAGTTAATTAGTTGATTCAGATGATTAGGTTAATAGCTCGTTTAGAGAACCTTTTCATGATATGCAAATTTTTTTAGATAGGAATTTGGGGTTTTCATGAGCTGTAGCCAAAATCATCAATATTAAAACAATAAAAGGCTTGAACTACTTCAGTTGTGTGTAATGAATCTAAAATATATGCAAGTCTAATGTTTATCAGCAGATTACAGAAATTAATGAACTTTATCACAATATGCTAATTTTTTTAAAAGGGCCTGTATTGGCTGGGAAGTCTGCTGTGATACGCAATTTCTGCTCCAAATTGAAAGCTTTGTTGGTAGCAGAGAATGCTGACACTCAGGTGAATGCTTGCAGAATGTGGAGCTAGCATACAGGTAATAAAATGTGGGCTGCCAGGAGAATATATATATATATATATATATACCTTTATTAGATTCTATGGGTGGCATATACAGTACAGGCTCTATAGGAGACAGGCAAATATGGGTTAATGGTGTACAAATGAGTATTTAGTAAACAGCAAACTTTGGAAAAAAAACAACAACATTATTATAATATTATAACCTATGTATATTTATATTACCCGTGTTCTAAAATGGTGTTACTGAGTATTTGTTAACATGTTGATACACAGAACAAAAAAAAAACTCCACTGGGGATTCAGCAACTTTTGTAGGAGTTCACTGGTTTCTGCAACTCTGTCAATTATATCTTCAGAATCGAGGTTCATTAGTGTATCCTTTTCTGTTGCCATCAGCATGAAAGCGTTCAAATGTTCCTTGGAAATTGAATTTCTCAGACGGTTCTTAATAAACTTCAATGTAGAGAAACTTCTTTCACAGGCAACTTGAGTGAAAGACAGTGTAAGCAAAAATGTGCAGGCTAAACCAGAGACATTGTAGGCATGGGTTAACAAATTATAGCGCTGTAGAACTTTATAGCAGCAAATAGCACAGTTCTTACATGTTGAGCAAGACTTGTTTACCAGTTCTGCCTCTGTTAATTTGCTTTCCTCATTTTCCACATCTGCTATAATCGTGTACTCTTCAAGGGGTGATGTTTTCAGCCTGTCCCAATGCAATGCAAAATTTGCCAGCTGGGAATGCAAATTTTTAGATGTTGCTTCCTCGTCAAATTTAATTAACTGTTGGCTAAGTTCTTCCATTGCTGGTGCTGTAAGTCCACATCTTCTTATGTCAGAAAAGCAGCTTGGCTCCAAGCAAGCTAAATCAGCAAAGAGAGCTCCACGGGACAGAAATCGGCGATTCATGCTCTCTGTGACCATATCGAGGATTACATTGTGAACATGTATTTTAAAGGCTGAAATAGCATCACAAACTGTTACATCTTCAACAGTCTCATCTGCCATTCGTTTTTTTTTTTCTTATTCTTTTTTGAGGTAGAGTGGTCTGTATTTCAAGGTGGAACGTTTCTTCTTCTTGAAACTTGTCATTTGCCCACTCAACAAAATTAGCAGCAGATCGCTGTACGGATTCAAAATCCCTTGCAACTGTCCGAAGTTTCTCATATGTTCCCTGTACCGTTTGAAAAGCTTTTGAGATGTCTATTTGACTTGTCTGTAGATATTTGGACAATGGTGTTGTCAATTCAAATATTCTCAGAAATATTTGAGCTGTGAGTATGGTTTCATATTTCAGCAGGGATTCTGCATACGATTTTGCTCTTACTCGGACCTCAGGTCTTGATGACACATTGTCTTCTATTCTGTTCAATGTGCAAATTAAGCTAAAAAACAAAGCAGAATCAGGATTTGAAAATTCCCAAAACACTTTTCTCAAAGCTGCATCTTTTGACCACCAGCGAGTTTCACCAATCACTGAAATTCTTCGATGGTGAGGGTCTTGACTGACTTGTTCCCAGGTATTCATACGCAGGTAAGAATCACGAATAAACACTGCAATGTCATTCAACAAACTGAATAACGATGCACTTACAACCACTGTTTTGTAAATTCAGTATGTGTGCATAGCACCAAATGTGAATTTGGCCTGGTGATTTAGTTGACAGCCAAGAAGAGAAACCATTGTATTGGCCCTGCATATTTGCTGCTCTATCCGTTGAACTGGCAATGCATTTCGTAATATCAAGTTTGCATGAATTTATGACGTTCATTACCAACTTAAAAAGATTTTGTCCTGTTGAAGATTCACATTCAACCACTGCAAGAAGCTTCTCATTGATGCAATTGGTCACATAACGAACAATTATGGAGCACTGATCCTCGGAGGTTATATCTTGAGTTGTATCAACTTGAATTGAAAACATCCCAGCTTCCTGTACTTTGTTGGATATATTTTCCTGGATGAGCAGCCGAATAGTTTCTACTACTTTGTTAACAGTTGTTTTTGAGAGCAATGTTATCAAAGATCCTCTTCCTTTTCCTCCAGAGGACTGCAAATTTTTTGCGGTGTTCAATACATTTGTTTACATGCTCTTTCAGACAAATATCATACTTGCTGAGAAGGAGAATGAGCTCTAAAAAATTTCCATGCTCTTTTGTTATGTCCTCTAGACTGTATGCAGCCTCATCTTCATTTCCCCTATAACTCAACCCTTTTCCTATGACTTTTACAACATCTACTACTCGTTGCAGTCCAAAGAAGCCTCCAACAGGTGCAGTCTGATATAGACTCTGGCATATCCCGTGATGACATCCCGGCGGAGTTTAAGTCCATTCTACTTGCCGTGGAATTTCTGTGTGACTCCAGGCCCACAGCAGTTAAAATTAGCCTCTAAAGCTATGGCCCTCTCTTCAGTGGGTAGGAGGCCACTATGGCTAAAACCTTGGGTGGCAGATAATGCCTCCAAGTATAATTTATGCAGCCTCCCTTACGAGCCAGGAAGGCTTTTTGGAGCTGAACTGGACCGCATTATGGAGGGTCTTGCCGATAAAAAAGGTAAATGCCTCCCTCAAACCCCTAGGGGTAGGGGTAGGCAGGGTAGAGGGTCCAGACCCTTTCAGGGCCAATCCAGGCCTCAGCGAGGCCGTGGGTACAGGAGGGGAGGATCATATCGTTCCGGTGGGAACAAAATCAATAAAGCCGACCAGTGACGGCCCTCCCCTTCCGTCAGATCCAGTCATAAATTTGACTTCTATTCTTTCGGACCTCCCAGTCGGAGGCCGTTTAACTTTTTTTCTAAATACCTGGACAGAGTTTGTTCCAGATCCCTGGGTCCTGAATATAATAAGGACAGGGTACATGTCACCACCAGACATCTGAGAAGCTCTGACAGATGCCTTTCAGAACCTCCTCCTTGAGCTTCCTTTGTTTTTCTTTCAGTTCCTCATCTCGTTAGCCTCTCTCAGCTGTCATGTAGTTGTACTGATTGCATCCCTTTAAATTCCTCCCCATAGTGCATCAGTTTGCAGTTTATATTACTTCCTGGAGTGTGTGTGCATGCTGATCCTACTTCCCAGTCTTCTACAAAATAAGTGTTGTGCATTCATTTGTGTTTTTCTGTTTGCTGGATCCCAGGTGACCCTGACTCCCTCCGTATCTAGTGTAGGGAGCCGGTGGTCGTGTCCCCTCACTATTATAGGGTGTTCAGGTGTTATACAGTCGAGGTACGAGGATATGCGATCATCTACCATTGGGATTTTCGCATAGGCTGAGCAGTCAGGGAGAGTGCCAGGTCTGATACAGGGGTCTCCCTTTTTGTTCCTTAGTTTTGGATCCAGTGAGTCGTATATTCATTTTGTGTTGTCTTGTTTCCTGTACACCTTCCGTGACATTATAAACCGCCAAAACCGTCTCAAGCATGGATCCGGTTTCACTTTTGACTGAACACTTGCAGGGTCTTTCATTGGAGGTAGCAGATCTCCGTAAGACTCTTTCTCAGTTTCAAGTGACCGGTTCAGCTTGCATTCATGGAGTTTGTTCTGAGCCTAAGATCTCGCTCCCGGATACGTTCTCCGGGGGTAGTGAGAATTTTGTGCGTTTTAGAGAGGCTTGCAAACTCCATTTTCGCCTTCTTCCCCATTCCTCTGGTGATGAGGAACGGAGGGTGGGGATCATTATATCGCTGCTCAGGGGTAATGCTCAGTCCTGGGCCTTTTCGCTGCCGGTGGGGGCATGGCCCCTCCGTTCAGTGGATGAATTCTTTTTAGCCCTGGGTCAGATATATGATGATCCGGATCGTATTGCTTTGGCTGAGTCTAGACTATGTCTGTTATGCCAGGGTAAACAATCTGAAGAGATATACTGCTCAGAATTTCGGAGATGGGCAGCTGATACTGGTTGGAATGATGCTGCACTCCGAAGTCAATTTTGCCATGGTCTTTCAGAGGGATTGAAAGATGCATTTGCCTTTCATGAGAGGCCTACCTCCTTGGACTCTGCCATGTCTCGGGCCGTTCGTATTGACAGGCGTCTTAGAGAGAGAGGAGAGATCACTCCTTCCTGTCATACTCAATCCCAGGACAGTGCAGCGGTCTCATTCAGTGCGCAGGGGTCTCAGTCGCTGTCAACCCCTTCTGAGCAGGAGCCCATGCAGCTGGGGTTGATTGCCTCTGACAATAGAAGATTCAGCCCGCATGGGAAGGTTTGTTTTTGTTGTGGAGGTATAAATCATTTGGCAAATGTTTGTCCCTCTAGGAGATTCAGGCAGTTTTTTGGGAGTAATAAAGAATCAAAAAGGAAAAAATCCTTTAAAAATGTTCCATCTGTTAACATTGGCAGGGTTGGGGCGGAACTTGAAGGTTTTCCGTTTGCTTGTAGTTCCCGTTTTGTCCTGCCTGCCAGGGTGGCGCTAGAGAGCAAGAACATTTTTTGTGAGATTTTTGTAGATAGTGGAGCAGCTGTCAATCTCATTGATAATCAATTTGCGATAACTCATGGTTTCCAGGTATGCACTTTGGGAAAGGATATTCCTGTTTTTGCTATTGATTCCGCTCCACTTTCTCAGAAATCATTAAAGGGCATAGTTCACAATATCCGTTTAATTGTGAGTGATGCTCATGTTGAGGATGTGTCATGTTTCGTCCTTAGCGGATTACCTACTCCTCTTGTGTTGGGGCTACCCTGGCTCACTAAACATAACCCCACCATTGATTGGCAAGCGAGGCAAATAAATGGTTGGAGTGACTTTTGCAGAGAGAATTGCCTCACTAAATCTGTTTCTGAGGTTTCTACTAAGACTGTACCATCTTTTCTCTCTGAATTTTCGGATGTCTTCTCTGAGAGTGGAGTTCAGGATTTGCCCCCGCACAGGGAGTACGATTGCCCTATTAATCTCATCCCAGGCGCCAAGCTGCCTAAATCTAGTTTATACAATCTCTCCCAACCTGAAAGGGTCGCTATGCGTGCTCATATCTCTGAGAGTCTGAGAAAAGGACACATACGACCCTCGAAGTCACCTGTTGCCGCTGGTTTTTTCTTTGTTAAGAAAAAAGATGGTTCTTTAAGACCATGTCTGGATTTCAGGGAGCTGAATAGTATCACTATTCGTGACCCTTATCCGCTTCCTCTGATCCCGGACCTGTTTAACCAGATTGTTGGGGCTAAAGTTTTTTCCAAATTAGATCTAAGAGGGGCATACAACCTGGTCAGGGTCAGAGAAGGAGACGAATGGAAGACGGCCTTCAATACCCCTGAGGGCCATTTTGAGAATTTGGTTATGCCTTTTGGTTTGATGAATGCTCCAGCCGTTTTTCAGCATTTTGTGAACAGCATTTTTTATCATCTAATGGGGAAATTTGTATTAGTGTATTTGGATAACATTTTGATTTTTTCTCCTGATTTCAAAACTCATAAGGAACACTTACGTCAGGTCTTGCTCATCCTGCGGGAGAATAAATTGTATGCGAAACTGGAAAAATGTGTGTTTGCGGTTCCAGAAATTCAATTTCTGGGGTTTCTTCTCTCCGCTTCTGGTTTTCGCATGGACCCCGAGAAGGTCCGCGCTGTGTTTGAGTGGGAGCTTCCTGAGAATCAGAAGGCGCTGATGCGTTTTTTGGGCTTTGCCAAATATTACAGGAAGTTTATTTTGAATTATTCCTCTGTTGTTAAACCACTCACTGATATGACTAGAAAGGGGGTAGATTTTTTCTCCTGGTCGGTAGAGGCGCGTAAGGCCTTTTCTAATATCAAGGAGAGTTTTGCTCCCGCTCCCATCTTGGTACAACCTGATATTTCTCTACCCTTCATAGTTGAGGTTGATGCTTCTGAGGTGGTTGTGGGTGCGGTTTTGTCTCAAGGTTCCTCTCCTGCCAAATGGCGACCGTGTGCCTTTTTCTCGAAGAAACTCTCCTCCGCAGAGAGAAATTACGATGTGGGAGATAGGGAGTTGTTGGCCATCAAGTTGGCTTTTGAGGAATGGTGCCATTGGCTAGAGGGAGCCAGACACCCTATTACCGTGTTTACCCGACCATAAAAATCTGGCCTACTTGGAGTCAGCCAAGCGTCTGAACCCGAGACAGGCCAGATGGTCTTTGTTCTTTTCAAGGTTTAATTTTGTTGTCACGTTCCGCCCTGGGGTTAAGAATGTGAAGGCAGATGCCCTGTCACGTTGTTTTTCGGGTGGGAATTTTAAATTTTAAAGATCCGGATCCCATTTTGGCTGAAGGTGTGGTGGTCTCTGCTCTTTTTCCTGAATTGGAGGCAGAGGTGCAGGTAGCCCAGTCAGAGGCTCCTGATCTTTGTCCTCCTGGGAGGTTGTTTGTGCCTCTCGCTTTAAGACAAAAGATTTTTAAGGAACACCACGATACGGTCCTTGCTGGGCACCCGGGGGCAAGAGCCACAGTGGATCTCATCGCTCGGAGATTCTGGTGGCCGGCACTTCGTAAGTCGGTTGAGGGTTGTGGCAGCCTGCGAGACCTGCGCTCGTGTCAAAGTCCCTCAATCACGGCCATCAGGTCCTCTCCTTCCCTTACCTATTCCTTCCCGTCCTTGGACTTCTGTCCATGGACTTCATTACGGACCTGCCTAGTTCCTCGGGGAAGACTGTGATTCTGGTGGTGGTGGACCGTTTTAGCAAAATGGTGCATTTCATCCCTTTTCCTGGCTTGCCCAATGCTAAGACGCTGGCGCAGGCATTTATTGATCACATTGTCAAATTGCATGGTATTCCTTCAGACATAGTCTATGATAGGGGCACGCAGTTTGTTTCCAGATTCTGGAAGGCTTTCTGTTCTCGCTTGGGGGTTCGGTTGTCATTCTCTTCTGCTTTCCACCCGCAGTCGAATGGCCAGACAGATTGCGTCAATCAGAATCTGGAGACATATCTGCACTGTTTTGTGGCGGAGAATCAGGAGGATTGGTGTTCTTTTTTGTCCCTTGCTGAGTTTGCTTTAAATAACCGTCACCAGGAGTCCTCTGATAAGTCACCATTTTTTGGTGCATATGGGTTTCATCCGCAGTTTGGGACATTCTCAGGAGAGGGGTCTTCTGGTTTACCTGATGAGGACAGATTCTCCTCGTCTTTGTCATCTATTTGGCAAAAGATTCAGGATAATCTAAAGAGCATGAGTGAGAGATATAAGCGTGTGGCTGATAAGAGACGTGTGCTTGGTCCGGACCTGAATGTTGGTGATCTGGTGTGGTTGTCTACTAAGAATATCAAATTGAAGGTTCCCTCCTGGAAGTTGGGTCCTAAGTTTATTGGGCCTTACAAAATCTTGTCTGTCATCAATCCTGTTGCCTACCGTCTTGATCTTCCTCAGACTTGGAAGATCCATAATGTTTTTCATAAGTCCTTATTAAAACCTTATGTCCAACCCATTGTACCCTCGTCTTTGCCTCCTCCTCCGATTATGGTTGATGGTAATCTTGAATTTCAGGTCTCTGGGATTGTGGATTCTCGTGTTGTCCGCGGTTCTCTCCAGTACCTCGTTCATTGGGAGGGTTATGGTCCTGAGGAGAGGATGTGGGTCCCAGTGACGGACATTAAGGCCACTCGTCTCATCAGGGCTTTCCATAGGTCCCATCCTGAGAAGGTGGGCTCTGAGTGTCCGGAGTCCACTCGTAGATCCTGAGCCCAGGGGACCTGATGGTTACACTGGATCTAAAGGATGCCTATCTTCACATCCCTGTGTGCCAGGCCCACAGGAAGTATCTACGAGTGGCAGTGAGTCTCAGGGGGACGGTGAAACATTTTCAGTTTGCTACGCTTCCCTTCGGCATCACAACTGCGCCTTACATCTTCACCAAAGTGGTAATAGCTGTAGTAGCTCCCCTCAGATTGAGAGGCCTGTAGATCATTCCATATCTCAAAGATTGGCTTCTAAAAGCTCACTCGGTAGAGACCCTTCATCTTCATCTTCTGCAGGCACAGTCCTTCCTCCAGCGCTTGGGCTGGATTATCAATTGGCAGAAGTCAGAGATTTCTCCCTCCACTACCAGGAGGTTTCTAGGGTTCATAATAGATTCTGCCAACATGACGCTCTACCTTTCTCCGGAAAGGAAGTTACGCATTTCCAAGACTGCAGATCAACTCATGGTTCCCCGCCGGGTAACTATCAGAGTATTGATGAGGATGTTAGGCCTAATGTCAGCAGCCGTGGATGCGGTTCCTTGGGCCTTGTGGCATATTCGCCCTCTTCAAGCGGAAGTTCTGAGTCGCTCGCCGCTCACTGAAGTGGTGGAAACAGGTCAAAGATGGGAGGTCCTTGATCCAACCTTGTTGGATCCTGTTGATGACAGATGCATCCCTTCTAGGATAGGGTGCCCATCTAGAGGAACTTCAAGTTCAAGGATCCTGGAGCCCTCAAGAGCGTTTGATGTCATCCAATCTGAGAGAACTCAGAGCAATCCGGATGGCTCTCTTTCATTTTTTCCCCCTTATCAGAAACAAGGCTGTAAGGGTTCGCTCTGACAATTCTACTGCGGTATCTTACATCAACAAACAGGGAGGCACCAGGTCTCAGAGTCTACTCTCAGAAGTAGGTCTAATTCTGTCTTGGGCAGAGCAGAATCTTTCCCACCTTTCAGCAGTCCACATTCAGGGGTCCCTGAATGTGGTTGCGGACCAGCTCAGCAGAGGAGTCCCAGCTCTGGGAGAAATGTCTCTGAATCAGGAGATCTTTCATCAGATCACTCTCCGGTGGGGTCGCCCAGACATAGATCTCATGGCGACAAGATTCAATGCCAAAGTGGAAACGTTCTGTTTCCTGTATCGGGAGGACAATCCCTTGGCAGTAGATGCTCTGTCAATTCCATGGGAGTTCAGGCTGGCCTACATCTTTCCTCCCATCGCCATGATACCCAGGGTATTGATGATTCGGCAGGACCAAGCCTCAGTAATAGCCATGATTCCATTCTGGCCAAGGAGGTCTTGGTTTACCCTGCTCATGCAGATGAGCCGAGGGCAATATTGGAAGCTTCCCCAATGCAGAACCTGGTGTCCCGGGGCACTCAGCTCTGCCTGGATCCATTGAGACTCAATCTGACAGCCTGGAGATTGATGAGTCCCTTCTAGAGCCTGAAGGGCTATCAGCAGCGGTCTTAAGAACGATGTCTCATTCATAGTAGTAACATAGTACATAAGGCCGAAAAAAGACATTTGTCCATCCAGTTCGGCCTGTTATCCTGCAAGTTAATCCAGAGAAAGGCAAAAAAAACCTATGAGGTAGAAGCCAATTTTCCTCACTTTAGGGGAATAAAAAATTCCTTCCCGACTCCAATCAGGCAATCAGAATAACTCCCTGGATCAACGATCTCTCTCTAGAAGCTATAGCCTGTAATATTATTACACTCCAGAAATACATCCAGGCCCCTCTTGAATTCCTTTATTGTACTCACCATCACCACCTCCTCAGGCAGAGAGTTCCATAGTCTCACTGCTCTTACCGTAAAGAATCCTCTTCTATGTTTGTGTACAAACCTTCTTTCCTCCAGATGCAGAGGATGTCCCCTCGTCATAGTCACAGTCCTGGGAATGAATAGATGATGGGATAGATCTCTGTACTGTCGCCTGATATATTTATACATGGTAATTAGATCTCCTCTCAGTCGTCTTTTTTCTAAAGTGAATAACCCTAATTTTGATAATCTTTCAGGGTACTGTAGTTGCCCCATTCCAGTTATTACTTTAGTTCCCCTCCTCTGGACCCTCTCCAGCTCTGCTATGTCTGCTTTGTTCACTGGAGCCCAGAACTGTACACAGTACTCCATGTGTGGTCTGACTAATGATTTGTAAAGTGGTAGGACTATGTTCTCATCACGGGCATTTATGCCCCTTTTGATGCAACCCATTATCTTATTGGCCTTGGCAGCAGCTGCCTGACACTGGTTTTTGCAGCTTAGTTTGCTGTTTATTAAAATTCCTAGATCCTTTTCCATGTCAGTGTTACCGAGTGTTTTACCATTTAATAAGTACGGGTGACTTGCATTATTCCTTCCCATGTGCATAACTTTACATTTGTCAGTGTTAAACCTTATCTGCCACTTATCTGCCCAAGCCTCTAATCTATCCAGATCGCTCTGTAGTAGTATACTGTCCTCTGTAGTATACAGGTCCTTGTAAAAAAATTAGCATATTGTGATAAAGTTCATTATTTTCTGTAATGTACTGATAAACATTAGACTTTAATATATTTTAGATTCATTACACACCAACTGAAGTAGTTCAAGCCTTTTATTGTTTTAATATTGATGATTTTGGCATACAGCTCATGAAAACCCAAAATTCCTATCTCAAAAAATTAGCATATCATGAAAAGGTTCTCTAAACAAACTATTAACCTAATCATCTGAATCAACTAATTAACTGCAAAAGATTCCTGAGGCTTTTAAAAACTCCCAGCCTGGTTCATTACTCAAAACCGCAATCATGGGTAAGACTGCCGACCTGACTGCTGTCCAGAAGGCCATCATTGACACCCTCAAGCAAGAGGGTAAGACACAGAAAGAAATTTCTGAACGAATAGGCTGTTCCCAGAGCGCTGTATCAAGGCACCTCAGTGGGAAGTCTGTGGGAAGGAAAAAGTGTGGCAGAAAACGCTGCACAACGAGAAGAGGTGACCGGACCCTGAGGAAGATTGTGGAGAAGGACCGATTCCAGACCTTGGGGGACCTGCGGAAGCAGTGGACTGAGTCTGGAGTAGAAACATCCAGAGCCACCGTGTACAGGCGTGTGCAGGAAATGGGCTACAGGTGCCGCATTCCCCAGGTCAAGCCACTTTTGAACCAGAAACAGCGGCAGAAGCGCCTGACCTGGGCTACAGAGAAGCAGCACTGGACTGTTGCATGTCATTCGGAAATCAAGGTGCCAGAGTCTGGAGGAAGACTGGGGAGAGGGAAATGCCAAAATGCCTGAAGTCCAGTGTCAAGTCCCCACAGTCAGTGATAGTCTGGGGTGCCATGTCAGCTGCTGGTGTTGGTCCACTGTGTTTTATCAAGGGCAGGGTCAATGCAGCTAGCTATCAGGAGATTTTGGAGCACTTCATGCTTCCATCTGCTGAAAAGCTTTATGGAGATGAAGATTTCATTTTTCAGCACGACCTGGCACCTGCTCACAGTGCCAAAACCACTGGTAAATGGTTTACTGGCCATGGTATTACTGTGCTCAATTGGCCTGCCAACTCTCCTGACCTGAACCCCATAGAGAATCTGTGGGATATTGGGAAGAGAAAGTTGAGAGACGCAAGACCCAACACTCTGGATGAGCTTAAGGCCGCTATCGAAGCATCCTGGGCCTCCATAACACCTCAGCAGTGCCACAGGCTGATTGCCTCCATGCCAACGCCGCATTGAAGCAGTGATTTCTGCAAAAGGATTCCCGACCAAGTATTGAGTGCATAACTGAACATAATTATTTGAAGGTTGACTTTTTTGTATTAAAAACACTTTTCTTTTATTGGTCGGATGAAATATGCTAATTTTTTGAGATAGGAAATTTGGGTTTTCATGAGCTGTATGCCAAAATCATCCATATTAAAACAATAAAAGGCTTGAACTACTTCAGTTGTGTGTAATGAATCTAAAATATATGAAAGTCTAATGTTTATCAGTACATTACAGAAAATAATGAACTTTATCACAATATGCTAATTTTTTTAGAAGGACCTGTATATACAGTATACTTTCCTCTGTAGTATATATACAGAATACTGTCCTCTGTAGTATATATACAGTATACTGTCCTCTGTAGTATATATACAGTATACAGTCCTCTGTAGTATATATACAGTATACTGTCCTCTTCAGTGTTAATTACTTTACACAGTTTAGTGTCATCTGCGAAAATTGATATTTTACTGTGCAAGCCTTCTACAGGATCATTAATAAATATATTGAAGAGAATAGGGCCCAATACTGACCCCTGAGGTACCCCACTAGTGACAGTGACCCAATCTGAGTGTGTACCGTTAATAACCACCCTCTGTTTTCTATCATTGAGCCAGTTACTTACCCACATACAGACGTTTTCTCCCAGTCCGAGCATTCTCATTTTATATACTAACCTTTTATGTGGTACAGTGTCAAATGCTTTGGAGAAGTCCAGATATACGACATCCATTGATTCGCCGCTGTCAAGTCTAGAACTTACCTCCTCATAGAAACCGATTAAATTAGTTTGACATGACCGATCCCTCACGAAGCCATGTTGATATGGCGTTATTTGCTTATTTCCGTTAAGATGCTCTAACATAGCATCTCTCAGAAAACCTTCAAACTGTTTACCCACAACAGATGTTAAACTTACCGGCCTATAGTTTCCAGGCTCTGTTTTTGGACCCTTTTTGAATATTGGCACCACATTTGACATGCGCCAATCCTGTGGGACAATTCCCTGTCCATATAGAATCTGCAAATATCAGAAATAAGGGTCTGGCTATGACATTACTTAATTCCCTTAGGATACGGAGGTGTATGCCATCCGGTCCTGGCGATTTGTCTATTTTAATTTTTTCAAGTCGCTGTTGTACATCTTCCTGGGTCAGACAGGACACTTTTAATGGGGAATTTATTTCAACATTCAGCATTCCATCTGACAGTTTATTTTCCTCAGTGAATACATTGGAGAAAAAAATATTTAACAGCTTTGCTTTCTCCTCTTCGCTCTCTGCGACTCCCCCCTCATTACTCTTTAAGGGCCGACACCTTCAGAAAAGGTAGGAACTAGTGTTAGGGACCACTCATTAAGACGACCTTGACGTGGTGAGTGGCTTATTACGCTTTGGCCAAAATGTACACCAATGCCTTTTTCAACATCCAGCATAAAGGCAGGGTAGAGTGCTGGTTGCAGTGTGCGATTGCATTTTGTGTTTTTGCGTTTGTATCTGTATTTCGCCATAGCAATCTGCACCTGCTAGGGGTTGTGCGGGCTGAATCCCCCATATTTTATCTTTGTAGTACGTATTGGAGGCGTGGCGATCTCCAAGCAGTCATGCACACCTGGCCAGTTAGTATGCCCTGGAGGCTGGTTTTAAAGTCAGTATAAAACTGAGTCTGCTTACATAGCACCTACCAGTAGCCATTAGGCTCCAGGAGAAGTATAAAGTGGGCTCAGCATGCATGTTGGTACTTGCATCCCTGGATCCGATGAAAGCTGTAATGGCACCGGACGGGGTTAAAAGAAGATTGTGCTTGGCGTGCATGCTGTACCTGCGCTCCCTGGACTTTGTGTCGCTGTCATGGCCCATAAAAGGTAGGAACTAGTGTTAGGGACCACTCATTAAGGCGACCTTGACGTGGTGAGTGGCTTATTACGCTTTGGCCAAAATGTACACCAATGCCTTATTCAACATCCAGCATAAAGGCAGGGCAGAGTGCTGGTTGCAGTGTGCGATTGCATTTGTGTTTTTGCGTTTGTATCTGTATTTCGCCATAGCAATCTGCACCTGCTAGGGGTTGTGCGGGCTAAATCCCCCATATTTTACCTTCAGATTTATACTTTTTAACATTTATATAATTGAAGAATATTTTAGGGTTAGTTTTACTCTCTTTGGCAATTAATCTCTCGGTCTCTAGTTTGGCCGCTTTTTTTTGTTTTTTACATGTTCTATTTTTTTTCTTATAGTTTTTCAGTGATTCCGTGCCACCTTCCTGTTCTAGTGTTTTATATGCTTTCTTTTTGTCATTTATTGCTTTCTTTACAGTTCTGTTTATCCACATTGGTTTCCTTTTGTTCCTTAACCTTTTATTCCCATACGGTATGTACCTCTCACAATGAGATTTTAAGATGCTTTTAAAGATATCCCATTTTGTGGCTGTATTTTTATTTGTGAGGACTTTATTCCATTTAGTTAGGCCTATGGCCTCTCTTAGTTGGCTAAATGTAGCTTTTTTGAAGTTTGGTATTTTTGTTCCTCCCTATAGAAACGCTCTTTTGAATGATAATTGGAAGGTTATTACTTTGTGGTCACTATTTCCCAGGTGTCCCCCAACCTGCACATCTGTTGTTCTGTCAGGCCTATTGGTTAATACTAAGTCCAGTATGGCCGTCCCTCTAGTCGGGTCCTGAACCAGTTTGGAGAGATAATTGTCTTTTGTGATTGCCAAGAACCTGTTTCAACTGTTTCAGTTTCCCAGTCTATATCTGGGTAGTTGAAGTCCCCCATAATAACCACCTCATTATGATTTGCTGCCTTGTCTATCTCGTTCAGTAGTAGATTTTCTGTGGACTCTGGTATATTAGGTGGTTTATAGTAAACTCCTATTAGTAATTTATTATTGTTTTTAGCGCCATGTATCTCTACCCACAGTGACTCCACATGTTCATGTCCCTCACTTATATCTTCACGGAGTGTGGGCTTTAGACCTGACTTTACATAAAGGCAAGAGCTCCTGCGACTGTCAAGGCCTACGCCAGGGTAAAGCGCATTGTTCTTCTATGGTGTGCATCTCCTCAAGTACCATCTCAGGATCCTCCAGTATCAGCTATTCTCCAGTTCATGCAGGATGGACTAGATAAGGGCCTCAGCCCTTCTACACTCAAGGTACAGATCTCTGCTCTGTCAGCTGCCTTTGGCAGACCTTTACATCAAGACGCTCTGATTAAGAGGATCCTTAAAGGAGCCGTACGTCTTAAGCCTAGCATTTAAAGACCTATACCGCAGTGGGATCTCTCAGTGGTGCTTAAAGGGTTGAGTGGTCCTCCCTTTGAACCCTTGGAAGAAGTGGACTTTAAGTTTTTATCCTGGAAGGTAACCTTTTTGTTGGCCATAACTTCGGTCAAACGCATTTCAGAGCTTCAGGCTTTTTCGGCGTATGAGCCACACACTTTATTTTTACCAGAGAGTCCTTTTACATTTTTTACCCACCTTTTTGCCTAAGGTGCCCTCTGTACACAACATTAAGCAAGTTGTGTCTTTGCCTGTGTTATGTTCCTCTTCTTCCTCTGCAGAAGAAACTTCCCTCCATACTCTGGATGTGGCCAGATGTTTGAGAATCTACATTGAGAGATCCCGGGAGTTCAGAAGGTCAGAGAATCTTCTTATCCTGTTCTTTGGCAGGAATAAAGGGAAGAAGGCCTCTAAGCCTACTCTAAGTAGATGGATCACAGAGGCCATCAGAGAATCTTTCGCTTCCCAGAATAGACCTCCTCCTGCCTTTGTCACTGCTCACTCCACCCGAGCAGTCTCTACTAGTTGGGCCGAAAGGTCTCTTATTCCTCTGGAACAGATCTGTTCCGCGGCCTCCTGGAGCTCACATTCTACCTTTGTGAGCCATTATAGACTCAACCTCAGGGGTTCAGAAGACACTGCCTTTGGGCGGTCTGTTTTGAATTCCATTCAGCATTGAAGTCCCTACCCTTTAGGCTAACTTCTTGCTAAGTCCCGACATGTGCTGCTGGTTAGGACGTAAGGGAAGCGTTAATTTCTTAACGATAATTTGTTTTCCCTTAGTCCTAACAGCAGCACACAAGTATCCCTCCCTTAGTTTTTTTTGAGAGTTTCTTGTTATGATACACTGATGTATGGGGGGTTTGGCCTCTTATAGTGAGGTAATGGGGGCGTGGATTTATTTGATTACTTTACTTCATTAAATATTCCGTCTGTCCTACCAGTTTCACTGGGGCGGATAAACCCCACATGTGCTGCTGTTAGGACCAAGGGAAAACAAATTATCGTTAAGAAATTAACGCTTATACTTACATGGTCCTCGTCATTGGGTTCTGGCTCCCTCTCCTGCCCAGTCGACTCCACGGGTCTCGGGTCTCCCAGACCCTGGGAACATGAACATAGCAGCCAATGAATGCCGGCAGCGGTGACATATCACCTGTGTGGCATATCACAGGGTCACATGCCACATGGGTAATACTTTGCTGCCATTCATTGGCTACAGCAGTTACATGCCCAGATATGAACACAGATTAGCCAGAACCCAGCAGCGGGGACCAGGTAAGTATGATCACTACCACGGGTCTGGCCACTATGTGGGGTCTGATATAACATGTTAAAGGTGGACAACCCCTTTAAAGACAATGAATTGCCTAATATGTAAAATATATATGAAAATGGTCCGTGTGTGATATGTATAACAAGATTTTATTTATCTGAAAAGCGCTTCTTACCTTTTGAGCATGAAAACAGCTTCTCTCCTTTGTGACTTATCTGATGTGTGAATTCTCTCATGTATAACAAGATTTGATTTCTGTGTAAAACATTTCCCACATTCTGAACATGAAAACGACTTTGCCCCGGTGTGAATTTTCTCATGTTTAAGTAGATCTGATTTTTGTCTAAAAGATTTCCCACATACTGAACATGAATATGCTTTCTCTCTCGTGTGAATTCTTTCATGTGCAACAAGATTTGATTTCTGTGTAAAACATTTCCCACATTCTAAACATGAAAACGGCTTTGCCCCGGTGTGAATTTTCTCATGTTTAAGTAGATCTGATTTCTGTGTACAAGATTTCCCACATTCTGAACATGAATATGACTTCTCTCCTGTGTGACTTTTCTCATGTCTAACAAGATCTGATTTCTGTGTAAAACATTTTCCACATTCTGAACATGGAAACGGCTTCTCTCCTGTGTGACTTTTCTCATGTCTAACAAGAGCTGATTTTTGTGTAAAACATTTCCCACATTCTGGGCATGAATATGGCTTCTCTCCTGTGTGACTTCTCTCATGTTTGACTAGTTGTGAATTATATGTAAAACATTTCCCACATTCTGAACATGAATATGGCTTCTCCCTTGTGTGAATTCTCTCATGTTTAACAAGATGCCATTTCTGTGTAAAGCATTTCCAACATTTTGAACATGAATATGGCTTCTCTTCTGTGTGGCGTCTCTCATGTATAACAAAATGTGTTTTCAGTTTAAAACATTTCCCACATTCTGAGCAGGAGTATGGCTTCTCTCCTGTGAGAATTCCTCTGTGTGTAGAAAGACCTGAGCTTTTTGTGGACTCTTTATCACAATGAAACCTTTCACCTCCTTTCTGAGCTGTACTTGTGGTTACAATCAGTGATTGATCAGAAGATGGTCCTTTATAATTAGGGGGATTATATGAAAGATTTGTACTGTGACGTCCTGGATAAACATTAGGGGTAATGAGGTTTTGTTCTGTAAAGTTCTCCATGATATCTTCATCTTCTAGAGATAACATGAAGTTTTCCTCAGAATTGCTACTGGGGATTTCTGTTAAGATAAGAATTGAAAATGTATTTTATTTTTACAAACTACAGAGAAGACAAACTTATAACATTACCATTAGGCTGAAGGTTGATCGAGCAGGAAGAAGAACTATAGGCCATTTAGTTTGAATCCACTTGGCTTTGGCTAACAAAAATAAAAATTACACTTGTTATTTCAATCTTACAAAGTTTCTATAACTTCCTGACAAAGTCCAGGATTCTGTTTTACACCAGGTCATGACTTTTATTACATACAGTAAATTATGACATGCTAAAACTCAAAAATGTGAAATGCCCGACCATGTCTGGCACCCAGTCCTGCTCTCTGCCACAGTACTTTTTGCTCCCCAACACCAACTGGGCTTTTATACAAGTTCACAAGTGTGACGATACCACACCTCGCAGCCCCGCCTGACTGTACATTGGCATCATGCGGGCGTGGGCACAGGTAGGCACGGGGAGTGAGAGAGGGTTGTCCATGCTACCTTCAGGCATAACACAACACTCGCTCAAAACCCTGACAGCAAACCCTGCCCCAGTGCAAAAGAGCTCTGCCTTCCCGGTAGACTGCCACCAGTTTCTCATAATATATATGCCCGGTCCATTAATGGGATTATATCTGGTTAGAAACCAATCCACAGGTAGCATATAATAGTCAGATGTGCAAATACAGATGGTGGTATAATCAGCTAGCAAATGAATACTATAGTTCCTTAGCTCAGGGCTCGACAAATCCCAGGCGCCAGGGTATTTGCCCCTGCTTGAAAATAAGCCCAGCACACCAGCAGCCGGGCACAGCCACTGGAGGGTTAGGACCGCGAGCAAAACAAAACTTTTTTTTTTATCACGTGCGCCCAGGCTCGGACTGCCACCCTGCCCGGACCCCTCAGCTTTCAGCTTCATCGTGGAGCCTTTACCGGAGCCCGGCCGGTACTTATGTGATAACTGTCCGGCAGACATTGGAGCCCGTGTCCCGGTGAGAGAGGCTCGGCGGGGAAGATTAGTTAGTGCAGGGGAGGCAGAGCAGGAGCACAGGTAGCGGCGCTGCACTCGCTGACAAGTGGAGGGAAGACAATCAGCCCATCATCATTCCTCCTGCTGTATACAGCAGGGGACATGATCGGGCAGCGCAACATCCCAGGGCACCAAGTGCTGCCAGGTCCATGCGCGGCCGGCTCTGCGGCGGTAAATTATGCACTCTGCACTTATCCGCCAGGCTCAAAGTTTGTAATGTCTGCCTGCTATGGCCATGAACGCAGCGGGGAGCTGCATACCTGCTGCCGTCATTAGGCCGGAGCTCCTGCTAGCCACAACTGGTGGCCATTCCTGCACCGTGCTCTATCCCTGCAGTTACCATGCATTCATTTCTTAGTTCTATCCCTTTCTAGGAAAGCTGGGTGACAGCCTGTATACCACACAGAAAGCCGGGTGGCATCTCCTAGGAGAGCTGTGTGGCATACAGGCTGTCTGTCACCCAGCTTTCCTGGTCTCCTGAAGAGAATATATCTCAGTATAGGAACATTTAGATACGTTATCATATGATTTACCCATTCAGGAGTCTTGGAAAGCCGGGTTGCAGCTCCTATGAGAACTAAGACTACTCAATGGCCAAATCATCTAATGACTTCTCTATATATTCCCATACTGAGATATGTTCTCCTCAGGAAAGCTGGGTGACAGGCTGTATACCACACAGTTCTCCTAGGAGCTGCCATAAGACTCCTGAATGGCTAAATCCTCTGATAACTTCTCTATATGTTCCCGTACTAGGAGACCAGGAAAGCTTAGTGACCATCCATAAGAGAGCTGGAAGACCCCCTCAGTCTTCCTAGGGTAATTCCAATGGAAATATTTTCCACAGAGGATTACCTGTTGTGGATTTTTAGCAAACTCTACATGTAGTGTGTGGAATTCAGCCACGATCAGTTACACATGGTGAAATCCTATATTACTACGATGCGGATTTGAATCCACTCCTGTGCCACCAGAGCCTGAAGCGAGGCATTAACGTTCTGAACCTTAGCACAACCTGCATGACCAGGCACCTGCATGCAAAGCATGAACTGCAGTGGAATAAACACCTTAAAAACAAGGAACTCACTCAGGCTCCCCCTGCTACCTCTTCTGCTGCTGCCTCGGCCTCTTCCTCCGCCTTTTCTTTCCTGGAGGAACGTTGGCACCTGCCGCCCAGCAAACAGAGGATGTACCACCAACACCACCACCTCCGTCACCAAGCATCTCCACCATGTCACACGGAAGCGTTCAGCTCTCCATCTCACAAACATTTGAGAGAAAGCGTAAATTCCCACCTAGCCACCCTCGATCCCTGGCCCTGAATGCCAGCATTTCTAAACTACTGGCCTATGAAATGCTGTCATTCAGGCTGGTGGAGACGGACAGCTTCAAACAGCTCATGTAAGCACGGCCAGGGATGCTATATCTCCCTAACTGCACACTGGGTAAATGTAGTGGCAGCTGGGCCCCAGGCGGAGAGCTGTTTGGCGCACGTCCTTCCGCCGCCAAGGATCGCAGGGCAACATTCTTTGCCTCCTGTTGCCTCCTCCTCCTACTCAGCTTCCTCCTCCTCTTCTTCCACCTGCTCATCCAGTCAGCCACACACCTTCACAACCAACTTCAGCACAGCCCGGGGTAAACGTCAGCAGGCCATTCTGAAACTCATATGCTTGGGGGACAGGCCCCACACCGCACAGGAGTTGTGGCGGGGTATAGAACAACAGACCGACGAGTGGTTGCTGCCGGTGAGCCTCAAGCCCGGCCTGGTGGTGTGCGATAATGGGCGAAATCTCGTCGCAGCTCTGGGACTAGCCGGTTTGACGCACATCCCTTGCCTGGCGCATGTGCTGAATTTAGTGGTGCAGAAGTTCATTCACAACTACCCCGACATGTCAGAGCTGCTGCATAAAGTGCGGGCCGTCTGTTCGCGCTTCCGGCGTTCACATCCTGCCGCTGCTCGCCTGTCTGCGCTACAGCGTAACTTCGGCCTTCCCGCTCACCGCCTCGTATGCGACGTGCCCACCAGGTGGAACTCCACCTTGCACATGCTGGACAGACTGTGCGAGCAGCAGCAGGCCATAGTGGAGTTTCAGCTGCAGCACGCACGCGTCAGTCGCACTGCAGAACAGCACCACTTCACCACCAATGACTGGGCCTCCATGCGAGACCTGTGTGCCCGGTTGCGCTGTTTCGAGTACTCCACCAACATGGCCAGTGGCGATGACGCCGTTATCAGCGTTACAATACCACTTCTATGTCTCCTTGAGAAAACACTTAGGGCGATGATGGAAGAGGAGGTGGCCCAGGAGGAGGAGGAGGAGGAGGAAGAGGGGTCATTTTTAGCACTTTCAGGCCAGTCTCTTAGAAGTGACTTAGAGGGAGGTTTTTTGCAACAGCAGAGGCCAGGTACAAATGTGGCCAGCCAGGGCCCACTACTGGAGGACGAGGAGGACGAGGAGGAGGTGGAGGAGGATGAGGATGAAGCATGGTCACAGCGGGGTGGCACCCAACGCAGCTCGGGCCCATCACTGGTGCGTGGCTGGGGGGAAAGGCAGGACGATGACGATACGCCTCCCACAGAGGACAGCTTGTCCTTACCCCTGGGCAGCCTGGCACACATGAGCGACTACATGCTGCAGTGCCTGCGTAACGACAGCCGAGTTGCCCACATTTTAACGTGTGCGGACTACTGGGTTGCCACCCTGCTGGATCCCCGGTACAAAGACAATGTGCCCACCTTACTTCCTGCACTGGAGCGTGATAGGAAGATGCGCGAGTACAAGCGCACGTTGGTAGACGCGCTACTGAGAGCATTCCCAAATGTCACAGGGGATGAAGGCGAAGGCAGAGGAGGAGCAAGAGGTCGCCAAGGCAGCTGTGTCACGGCCAGCTCCTCTGAGGGCAGGGTTAGCATGGCAGAGATGTGGAAAAGTTTTGTCAACACGCCACAGCTAACTGCACCACCACCTGATACGCAGCGTGTTAGCAGGAGGCAACATTTCACTAACATGGTGGAACAGTACGTGTGCACACCCCTCCACGTACTGACTGATGGTTCGGCCCCATTCAACTTCTGGGTCTCCAAATTGTCCACGTGGCCAAAGCTAGCCTTTTATGCCTTGGAGGTGCTGGCCTGCCCGGCAGCCAGCGTTTTGTCTGAACGTGTATTCAGCACGGCAGGGGGCGTCATTACAGACAAACGCAGCCGCCTGTCTACAGCCAATGTGGACAAGCTGACGTTCATAAAAATGAACCAGGCATGGATCCCACAGGACCTGTCCATCCCTTGTGCAGATTAGACATTTATAACTATCTCCCCTTAACCATATATTATTGTACTCCAGGGCACTTCCTCATTCAATCCTCTTTTTTTAATTTTACCATTATATTGCGGGGCAACCCAAAGTTGAATGAACCTCCCCTCTGTCTGGGTGCCGGGGCCTAAAAATATCTGACAATGGCCTGTTCTAGTGTTGGGTGACATGAAGCCTGATTCTCTGCTATGACATGAAGCCTGATTCTCTGCTATGGGACCTCTCTCCTCTGTCTGGGTGCCAGGGCCTAAATATCTGACAGTGGCCTGTTCCAGTGTTAGGTGACATGAAGCATGATTCTCTGCTATGGGACCTCTCTCCTCTGTCTGGGTGTCGGGGCCTAAATATCTGACAATGACCTGAAGCCTGATTCTCTGCTATGACATGAAACCTGATTCTCTGCTATGACATGAAGCCTGATTCTCTGCTATGGAACCTCTCTCCTCTGTCTGGGTGTCGAGGCCTAAAAATATCTGACAGTGGCCTGTTCCAGTGTTGGGTTACATGAAACATGATTCTCTGCTATGACATGAAGCCCGATTCTCTGCTATGGAACCTCTCTCCTCTGTCTGGGTGCCGGGGCCTAAATATCTGACAGTGGACTGTTCCAGTGGTGGGCGACATGAAGCCCAATTCTCTGCTATGGGACCTCTCTCCAATTAATATTGGTAAATTTTTATTTTTTTAATTCATTTCCCTATCCACATTTGTTTGCAGGGGATTTACCTACATTTTGCAGCCCTCTAGCCCTTTCCTGGGCTGTTTTACAGCCTTTTTAGTGCCGAAAAGTTCGGGACCCATTGACTTCAATGGGGTTCGGGGCGAAGTTCGGGTCGAGTTCGGATCCCGAACCCGAACATTTTCGTGAAGTTCGGCTGAACTTCCCGAACATCCAGGTGTTCGCTCAACTCTACTCATTTTTACATATAATGATTTTGCAGTACAATTAATCTATTGACAAATTTTTATTTTTTTGGGGTGGGGAAAGGCAAACGGTGGCAAATATGTCTTTTTTTTGCGCAATGCGTAGTTGAGTATGAATAAGTTCTATTTATTCTATGGGTTGCTAGGATTGCACTGGAACCAAATATGTAGATTTTCCTATGGTTAACAATTTTAACGAAAAACTATTTCGTCTCCATGACAGCACATCTGAGACTGCCTTCTCCTGATAGGACAGGAAAAAACTAAGGTTTAACCCCCCCCCCCCCTCCAGTGTTCTTTCCTGTCCTGTCAAAGGCAGGCAGATCAGTGAGGTGCGGGGAGCTCCTCTGGGGTTCCAAGCTGAAGACATTTTACTCTGCCTAGGCCGAGGTCAGATCCGGGCAGCGGCATTCCCTCCTCATGTTGCGGCCTGGTCCCCATCTCTGCAGGCACTGTAGCCCTAATGAAATTCCCTCCAGTGGTGGCCCAGGGGGCTTGATGCAGAGAGGCAGCATGGGACCGAAGCAAGGCCTTGGTGATCACATCAGACTCAGGGGTCAGAACGTGCCTTTTCCAGCCTTCACAGCCTTAAAGCACATGATCTTTTGTAATGGCGCCGGGACTATCACCTACAATCCAGCCTCTCAGTATCAGAGCCCTCTACAGCTCAGACTGTTGTGACTAGTCTGACATCAGTACAATTTGTGCCCACATGTGATAGGGATGATACTTCTCTCCATTGTAAAGCAAAAACCCAGAAATGTGGAATTTCCCACATTCCTTTGATTCCCTGAGACTTTCAGAAGTTCATGAAGGAGAACTGCTCTCTAATTCTCATCATGCCATACTGACCCAGGAGGAGATGGTTCGGACTAATGAACACTCAGCCTAGAAAAACAATCACACTCCCCTTATCTACAAGGTTGTTGACCCAGGGTCCAGTCCGCCACCAAACACTTACAAATTCTGCAGTTTTCAGCCTGGAGTTTGAGAAATCCATCCTGTTACAAAATGTCATATCTAAGAGTGGTGCAGAACATACTATGTAGTAGAAAGTCTACCACCTCCAAAATTACCTTAAATATGGAAAAATAATTGCTTCATGGTGTGGACAACAAACGAATGAGGATTCTCCAAATATCCCCTCGGGATTCGATTTTTTTTATTTTATAGGATGTCCATAGATCTGAGCCTCCGTAGACCCATATAGGAGACCCCCAGAAGACATCAGCCTGTCACCGCTCAGAGAGGGGGCATAAGGGGGGAAAGGTTCCCTCCATAGACCCTTATAGGAGACCCCCAGAAGACATGTTCCCGGAGAGCTGTATAGTGGGCACTAGATTATAGACATCAGCCTGTCACCGCTCAGAGAGGGGGCATAAGGGGGGAAAGGTTCCCTCCATAGACCCTTATAAGAGACCCCCAGAAGACATGTCCCCGGAGAGCTGTATAGTGGGCACTAGATTATAGACATCAGCCGGTCACCGCTCAGAGAGGGGGCATAAGGGGGGAAGGTTCCCTCATAGACCCTTATAGGAGACCCCCAGAAGACATGTTCCCGGAGAGCTGTATAGTGGGCACTAGATTATAGACATCAGCCTGTCACCGCTCAGAGAGGGGGCATAAGAGGGGGGGAAGGTTCCCTCCATAGACCCTTATAGGAGACCCCCAGAAGACATGTCCCCGGAGAGCTGTATAGTGGGCACTAGATTATAGACATCAGCCGGTCACCGCTCAGAGAGGGGGCATAAGGGGGGAAAGGTTCCCTCCATAGACCCTTATAGGAGACCCCCAGAAGACATGTTCCCGGAGAGCTGTATAGTGGGCACTAGATTATAGACATCAGCCGGTCACCGCTCAGAGAGGGGGGATAAGGGGGGAAAGGTTCCCTCCATAGACCCTTATAGGAGACCCCCAGAAGACATGTTCCCGGAGAGCTGTATAGTGGGCACTAGATTATAGACATCAGCCGGTAACCGCTCAGAGAGGGGGCATAAGGGGGGAAAGGTTCCCTCCATAGACCCTTATAAGAGACCCCCAGAAGACATGTCCCCGGAGAGCTGTATAGTGGGCACTAGATTATAGACATCAGCCGGTCACCGCTCAGAGAGGGGGCATAAGGGGGGAAAGGTTCCCTCCATAGACCCTTATAAGAGACCCCCAGAAGACATGTCCCCGGAGAGCTGTATAGTGGGCACTAGATTATAGACATCAGCCGGTCACCGCTCAGAGAGGGGGCATAAGGGGGGAAAGGTTCCCTCCATAGACCCTTATAGGAGACCCCAGAAGACATGTTCCCGGAGAGCTGTATAGTGGGCACTAGATTATAGACATCAGCCGCTCACCGCTCAGAGAGGGGGCATAAGGAGGAAAGGTTCCCTCATAGACCCTTATAGGAGACCCCCAGAAGACATGTTCCCGGAGAGCTGTATAGTGGGCACTAGATTATAGACATCAGCCGGTCACCGCTCAGAGAGGGGGCATAAGGGGGGAAAGGTTCCCTCCATAGACCCTTATAGGAGACCCCCAGAAGACATGTTCCCGGAGAGCTGTATAGTGGGCACTAGATTATAGACATCAGCCGGTCACCGCTCAGAGAGGGGGCATAAGGGGGGAAAGGTTCCCTCCATAGACCCTTATAGGAGACCCCCAGAAGACATGTTCCCGGAGAGCTGTATAGTGGGCACTAGATTACAGACATCAGCCGGTCACCGCTCAGAGAGGGGGCATAAGGGGGGGAAGGTTCCCTCCATAGACCCTTATAGGAGACCCCCAGAAGACATGTTCCCGGAGAGCTGTATAGTGGGCACTAGATTATAGACATCAGCCTGTCACCGCTCAGAGAGGGGGCATAAGGGGGGAAAGGTTCCCTCCATAGACCCTTATAGGAGACCCCCAGAAGACATGTTCCCGGAGAGCTGTATAGTGGGCACTAGATTATAGACATCAGCCGGTCACCGCTCAGAGAGGGGGCATAAGGGGGGAAAGGTTCCCTCATAGACCCTTATAGGAGACCCCCAGAAGACATGTTCCCGGAGAGCTGTATAGTGGGCACTAGATTATAGACATCAGCCGGTCACCGCTCAGAGAGGGGGCATAAGGGGGGGGGAAGGTTCCCTCCATAGACCCTTATATGAGACCCCCAGAAGACATGTTCCCGGAGAGCTGTATAGTGGACACTAGATTATAGACATCAGCCGGTCACCGCTCAGAGAGGGGGCATAAGGGGGGGAAAGGTTCCCTCATAGACCCTTATAGGAGACCCCCCAGAAGACATGTTCCCGGAGAGCTGTATAGTGGGCACTAGATTATAGACATCAGCCGGTCACCGCTCAGAGAGGGGGCATAAGGGGGGGGAAGGTTCCCTCATAGACCCTTATAGGAGACCCCCAGAAGACATGTTCCCGGAGAGCTGTATAGTGGGCACTAGATTATAGACATCAGCCGGTCACCGCTCAGAGAGGGGGCATAAGGGGGGGAAAGGTTCCCTCCATAGACCCTTATAGGAGACCCCCAGAAGACATGTTCTCGGAGAGCTGTATAGTGGGCACTAGATTATAGACATCAGCCTGTCACCGCTCAGAGAGGGGGCATAAGGGGGGAAAGGTTCCCTCTATAGACCCTTATAGGAGACCCCCAGAAGACATGTTCCCGGAGAGCTGTATAGTGGGCACTAGATTATAGACATCAGCCGGTCACCGCTCAGAGAGGGGGCATAAGGGGGGGAAAGGTTCCCTCCATAGACCCTTATAGGAGACCCCCAGAAGACATGTTCTCGGAGAGCTGTATAGTGGGCACTAGATTATAGACATCAGCCTGTCACCGCTCAGAGAGGGGGCATAAGGGGGGAAAGGTTCCCTCTATAGACCCTTATAGGAGACCCCCAGAAGACATGTTCCCGGAGAGCTGTATAGTGGGCACTAGATTATAGACATTGACTGCTGATATCACAGCCTAAGGTTGTTCTATAGGAATATCCTGAAGACAACATGTCCCCCTGTGACTTGTGTGCAGAGTTGTCAGGAGACCTTGTGTGTTGTCAGATGTCTCCTCAGTTCTTGCCCCCAGCCTCATATATGAAATATAGAAGTAAGATGAGGAGCTTTCTTCTCCGCTGTTATTATTGGGGGATTTCTTCACTAATTTATTTGATTTAAAGGAAATCAGCAAAATGTCAGGATTTATTGTAATATCTGCTGACGAGCCCAAAATGATGATTAACCCTTTTCTGCACAGAGGTACATGTAGGTCACTGATGTCATGTAATTCCTGCACAATGCCGTACATGTAGTTCATCATGGAGGTGCAGACACAAAAGCTGTGCCCTCATAGTCCCCAGTGGGTGTGTGGCTTATCACTGACCGTCATGTCCTGCAGGAACAGCCGGGATCAGAGAAGAATCTGATCAGAGATCACCGTCAGCTGGATAAGGGGAACACTCCATGATGTGATGGGGACATCTCCAATCAGAGAGCAGCAGCCGGTGATCAGATTCTCCTCCTGCCCTGAAGGCACCAAGGACAGAACCTGAAGTCACTTTCTCCATTCATGATTCCATACCTGTGGTGACATCTCCTGGAATGTCCTCCTCCACCTCACTCTTACACGGGGGATCGCCCATCATCCTCTCTTCTTCATCCTCCACTTTAATATCAGTCAGATCTTCCCCCTGATTTGTCATCTGTAACAATTCAGTACAATACAGCAGACAGGTGGGAAATCTAACAGATCCACAGAAGAGACCCCCACAATCTATGACCCCTCTATGACTGCAGGACCCCCCTATATAGATGTGTACAGGGCTCAGCTTCATCTACCTGAGGGTTCTCTGGGACCTTGTCCTCTGGACAGTCCTGGGAATACAGAGGACGGGGACATCTCTCTGGTGGATCTCTTCTCCTGGATCCATCTGTGGAGACACAAGCACACAGTGACTGAATACATGGCCTCCTGTAGATCTGTCTATAGATCAGGCAAAACAACTACTCCCAGTCTCCTCTCCACCAGGCTCCGAGGTTTCGGAGAAAGCTCTACATCTATATCCTCCTCCGAGTTTCTTTCTCCTAAGGAGCTTTCATGGTGAATGGGGAAAAAGAAAAGCATCAGATGAGAGAGACTGCCGCCCTGCTGGACAGGAACAGGGACCTCTGAGATCACTGAAACCCCCATCCTCCTCTGTAAGAGGATTCATTAGAAGGACAGTTACGCCCTTCTCGGGTTGATCCCTCTGACAGATCCAGTTTTATTGATGTATTTCATTAAATGTACACATTTGGTGGATACGAAATAAAACCCTTTAGGAGGAAATGGAGCTACAGCCCCAGAAGAAGCAGAAAACGAGGAGAAACTCGGGTTGGAAGTTTTTACGGACTCCATGCGACTTCCACACTGTAGATGTTCTGTAAAATTGCTTAACCCTTTCCTGCACAATGAGGTACATGTAGGTCACTGGCGGCATGTAATTCCTGCACATGTAGTACATCATGATAGCACATAATCCCCGGTGGGTGTGTGGATGTGACTGACCGTCATGTCCTGCAGGAACAGCCGGGATCAGAGAAGAATCTGATCAGAGATCACCGTCAGCTGGATAAGGGGAACACTCCATGATGTGATGGGGACATCTCCAATCAGAGAGCAGCGCTCTAGACCTGAAATGTGACGTCTAATTTCACTTCCAGCACAGAATGGATCACTAGGTGACAGTCTTGTAGTCACACAATCCGTCTGGGCAGAGGTTGTCCTCTCGGCACCTCTTGCTGCCATTCCAGTTCATCATTGTTCTCCCAACCACTGGGACACACAATGTTGAGCAATGCTGAGATCTCGGCCTAGGCGTTCAGTGATCTGTCAGAGTGATGAACCAAGTTCTCTCAGTTCCAGAATTTTGTCTAAGTTTGCAACAAGTGGTGATACCTTGGACGTTGATGAACAGGAGGCGTCGCACAATCATCCCACACAACTTCATCCAATTTCTAAGGCTGGATAAAAAAACTTTGCTTTTAATCTGACAGAAGCTCCGACAGGGGCGGACATTGCCCAGAAGCTCCATGTATAATCTACAATGTATACGCTGCGGAACACGGATTTCACAGGACGCCTCTGACAGAGCAGTGTAGTCTACTATACCGGCCCGACGGAGGCCAGAAGGACACGCTCCCATCATGTGACTGGAGCCCTATGGATATGACTGACATATAAAGCACACGTAGCCTCTAATGTAATGTGAGAAGAAACTGTGGAGATCCTCCATTACATGTCACTGCACACACGTGTATACACTGCACATGACGGCTCTTACCTTGTGATATAAGAGGCTGGTGCTCCTCCATTACATGTCACTGCACACACGTGTATACACTGCACATGACGGCTCTTACCTTGTGATATAAGAGGCTGGTGCTCCTCCATTACATGTCACTGCACACACGTGTATACACTGCACATGACGGCTCTTACCCTGTGATATAAGAGGCTGGTGCTCCTCCATTACATGTCACTGCACACACGTGTACACACTGCACATGACGGCTCTTACCTTGTGATATAAGAGGCTGGTGCTCCTCCATTACATGTCACTGCACACACGTGTATACACTGCACATGACGGCTCTTACCCTGTGATATAAGAGGCTGGTGCTCCTCCATTACATGTCACTGCACACACGTGTATACACTGCACATGACGGCTCTTACCCTGTGATATAAGAGGCTGGTGCTCCTCCATCATGGCCTCCTTGTACAGGTCCTTGTGTCCTTCTATATACTCCCACTCCTCCATGGAGAAATAGACAGTGACGTCCTGACACCTTATAGGAACCTGACAACACAATGACACCGTCATCACCCAGACCCCTCCAGTGCTGTTACTGGAGAATTTCCCAGCATTCCCAGCAGTGTCACCTCTCCAGTCAGCAGCTCCATCATCTTGTGGGTGAGTTCTAGGATCTTCTGCTCATGTATCAGGGGGTGAGGGGGAGGCTCTGTGATGGGGTGAGGGGTCCTGCTCCACCCTCCTGACTCCTGGAGATGGATGATGGGAGTCACACAGTCCCCCGATGTCTTCTTCACTATTGTGTACTCCTGTGGATGGAGAGAGACACTTAGGGAATAAACCCTTCAGGGGCCATGTGCTCTCCTCCGGCCCTCTCCTCCTGGTACAACGTGCCTACTTACCTTCTCATGGCTCCTACAACATGACTATCGGTAACTGGTCACATGATACATCACTCACCATACTGGGGGATGATCTCCAGGTTCTCCATCACTTGGAAGGTCTGGAGGCCGTTCTCCAGGACCCTGGACTCTTCCTATCACTTCCTATGATGGATTCTCCTTCCCGATGTCTGACTTGTTACAGAATACAATAAAGAGGAGAGAAATCTAGAAAAGTTTACCTCTCCGCTCAGCAGGGAGATGATCTCCAAGGTGAGGTCTAATATTCTTCTGCTGATCTCCTTCCTGTCCATCCTTGGTGGTCATTCAGGAGAAGAGGAGAGAACTGGAGGAGCTGGAGGCTTCTAGTACTGCAGGCGCCTTTATGAGAAGAGGAGAGGAAATCATCCAGGGAACAAGACCAGATGTCACCTCCAGAACCGCACTTCCTGAGCCTGGAGGGGCCCCGCTTCTCAGAGCCCCCACCACATGGATTCCAGGGGCCCCAACATGGAGATCTCTGGTGGCTCCACAGGAGATAAATGTCTGATAGATGCAGGTCCCACCTCTGGGCTGTGCTCAGCTGTGTCCAGAACTCCTAGAGAAGAGACTGGAGAGAGCTGAGCTCAGGCCGGGCCCTGCTCCATTCATTCTGCTCCTGGATGCAGGGGCCCCTCACCAGGACAGTTAGGGGCCAGCGAATGATGACAACCCTCACTATCCCCACTACTCCCCCCATCATACTAAGCTGAGGAGCGGAGAAGGATTCCTTGTGTGTAATGGAGGAGAATCTCCAGAGGTGACATGTCTGAGCTCTCCACCACACTGTCTCCTCACAGCTCATCTTACCTGCAGGCTGGAGGAATGGCTGATACCAGAGAGAACAAGAGCCCTGACTACCGACCAGGACCTGCCCAGTATCTGCTGCACTGCCAGAGCTGAAGGACCTGTGGTGACGTCACCGTCATGTGATCAGTGAAGGGGCGGGGCTCAGCAGTGGAATAGAAAAGGGGTGCTGAAGGACCTCGGTGACGTCACTGTCATGTGATCAGTGCTGGGGGCGGGGCTCAGCAGTCAAGAGGTATAGAGGTGGTGAAGGACCTGTGATGATGTCACTGTCATGTGATCAGCGTATGATGGGGGCGGGGCTCAGCAATGGAGAGGATGAGGTTGAAAAGAACCTTTGATGATGTCTGGTGGTGATCAGTGCAGTGAGAGGGGTTTTGAATGGATGAGAAGAAGGTGGAAAACTTACGAATTCATAATTCACTCATTCTTCTTTTTTTACAGAGCCAAAGAAATCCTGGCAGTTATAGGTTTTTTTTAAACTCTACAATAACATCCTGGACATGCTGAGAGTAGTTATTTCTGATATTGTATGATAACATTCTAGACATGATGGGAGTTGTAGTTCTCTAATATTCTATAATACTTGCTTAGAGATTATGTGAGTTGTAGTTTTCTATTTTTAAAATAGTATAATAACAGCCTGCACATGCTGGGAGCTGTAGTTCTCTCCCCTGATATCATTGAATAACGGCCTGGACATGCTAAAAGTTGTAGATTTCTCCTATAATACCCTATAATAACAGCTTGGGCATGCAGGGCGTTATAGTTCTCTCCTCTTGTATCCTATAATAACAGGCTTGGCATGCTGGGACTTGTGGTGGATTCAATAGTCCATAGGTCCAGAATCTTGGGGACAACTTGTGCCTCTAGTAGAGAACAGCTCCTTGTCTGTGTTATCAGTGTAACATCATCTATTATAGCTTTGATACCAGAGAAGGAAGAAAAGTGTCAGAGTACAAAGGCCCCATCAGGAGAAAAGACCCCAATGTGGAGGAGAGAAAACATGTCAGAATAAGGACAGCAGAAGTGTGGGAAACATGGAAGAGAGAGGAGACACAAGACATGTCAGAATAAGGACAGCAGAGGTGTGGGGAACATGGAAGAGAGGAGGCACAAGACATGTCAGAATAAGGACAGCAGAAGTGTGGGGAACATGGAAGAGAAGAGACACAAGACATGCCAGAATAAGGACACCAGAAGTGTGGGGAACATGGAAGAGAGGAGACACAAGACATGTCAGAATAAGAGCACCAGAAGTGTGGGGAACATGGAAGAGAGGAGACACAAGACATGCCAGAATAAGGACACCAGAAGTGTGGGCAACATGGAAGGGAGGAGACACAAGACATGTCAGAATAAGGACACCAGAAGTGTGGGGAACATGGAAGAGAGGAGACACAAGACATGTCAGAATAAGGACAGCAGAAGTGTGGGGAACATGGAAGAGAGGAGAGACAAGACATGTCAGAATAAGGACACCAGAAGTGTGGGGGACATGGAAGAGAGGAGACGCAAGACATGTCAGAATAAGGACACCAGAAGTGTGGGGGACATGGAAGAGAGGAGACGCAAGACATGTCAGAATAAGGACACCAGAAGTGTGGGGAACATGGAAGAGAGGAGACGCAAGACATGTCAGAATAAGGACAGCAGAAGTGTGGGGAACATGGAAGAGAGGAGACACAAGACATGTCAGAATAAGGACAGCAGAAGTGTGGGGAACATGGAAGAGAGGAGGCACAAGACATGTCAGAATAAGGACACCAGAAGTGTGGGCAACATGGAAGGGAGGAGACACAAGACATGTCAGAATAAGGACACCAGAAGTGTGGGGAACATGGAAGAGAGGAGACACAAGACATGTCAGAATAAGGACAGCAGAAGTGTGGGGAACATGGAAGAGAGGAGGCACAAGACATGTCAGAATAAGGACAGCAGAAGTGTGGGGAACATGGAAGAGAGGAGGCACAAGACATGTCAGAGTAAGGACAGCAGAAGTGTCGGGAACATGGAAGAGAGGAGACACAAGACATGTCAGAATAAGGACACCAGAAGTGTGGGGGACATGGAAGAGAGGAGACACAAGACATGTCAGAATAAGGACACCAGAAGTGTGGGGGACATGGAAGAGAGGAGACACAAGACATATCAGAATAAGGACAGCAGAAGTGTGGGCAACATGGAAGAGAGGAGACACAAGACATGTCAGAATAAGGACAGCAGAAGTGTGGGGAACATGGAAGAGAGGAGGCACAAGACATGTCAGAATAAGGAGAGCAGAAGTGTGGGGAACATGGAAGAGAGGAGGCACAAGACATGTCAGAATAAGGACAGCAGAAGTGTCGGGAACATGGAAGAGAGGAGACACAATACATGTCAGAATAAGGACACCAGAAGTGTGGGGGACATGGAAGAGAGGAGACACAAGACATGTCAGAATAAGGACAGCAGAAGTGTGGGGAACATGGAAGAGAGGAGGCACAAGACATGTCAGAATAAGGACACCAGAAGTGTGGGGAACATGGAAGAGAGGAGACACAAGACATGTCAGAATAAGGACAGCAGAAGTGTGGGCAACATGGAAGAGAGGAGACACAAGACATGTCAGAATAAGGACAGCAGAAGTGTGGGGAACATGGAAGAGAGGAGACACAAGACATGTCAGAATAAGAACTGCAGAAGTGTGGGAAACATGGAAGAGAGGAGACATACAACATGTCAGAATAAGGACAGCAGAAGTGTGGAGAACATGGAAGAGAGGAGACACAAGACATGTCAGAATAAGGACACCAGAAGTGTGGGGAACATGGAAGAGAGGAGACACAAGACATGTCAGAATAAGGACAGCAGAAGTGTGGGGAACATGGAAGAGAGGAGGCACAAGACATGTCACAATAAGGACAGCAGAAGTGTGGGGAACATGGAAGAGAGGAGGCACAAGACATGTCAGAATAAGGACAGCAGAAGTGTGGGGAACATGGAAGAGAGGAGACATACAACATGTCAGAATAAGGACAGCAGAAGTGTGGGGGACATGGAAGAGAGGAGACACAAGACATATCAGAATAAGGACAGCAGAAGTGTGGGCAACATGGAAGAGAGGAGACACAAGACATGTCAGAATAAGGACAGCAGAAGTGTGGAGAACATGGAAGAGAGGAGGCACAAGACATGTCAGAATAAGGACACCGGAAGTGTGGGGGACATGGAAGAGAGGAGACACAAGACATGTCAGAATAAGGACACCAGAAATGTGGGGAACATGGAAGAAAGGAGACACAAGACATTACGGTGTCCACTAATATGCCTACA
Organism: Bufo gargarizans; assembly: GCF_014858855.1. Lineage (NCBI taxonomy): Eukaryota > Metazoa > Chordata > Amphibia > Anura > Bufonidae > Bufo > Bufo gargarizans. The sequence continues at coordinate 741,650,147 of NC_058080.1, read as the reverse complement.
AACAAAACAAAACTCATGCATCAGAGACAGCCAAACGAACCTCCTGACAAACGACAATCTGTGGGGAACTAGACCTGCCTTTCATGATGATGTCCACGACTGCCGCGTTGTCAGTCAGGAACAGCATCGTCCGGTTCTTCCACTGCTCGCCCCATACAACTGCTGCCCCTACAATAGGATACACCTCGAACAAAGAGGAACATGAGGAGAATCCCAGGATTGATGCAACCTCTATTGGCCATGCACTAGCAATCCAATGATCGCTGTGCAGTGCGGCGAAGCTGACTGATGACGAGGCATCAGTGTGGACTACAGGAGACTGGTCCGAGATCACCAGAACAAAGAGTGACACTCCGTTCCACTGAGGTAAAAACCTATCCCACATTAAGACATCTGCCATGGCCTCCGGACCGAGAGTCACCATGTCATCCTGCGCGCGGGCCTGGGAGAGCAATGCTAGGAGTCTCAAAATGAAGGACCTACCCTGGGGGATGATGATTTCCCAAGAATGTGATTGCGGTATCAGAGCCTTCTACCTTGTGAGAAGCTAAAGGCACGCACAGATCGGAAAACACCGTGCGCAAGCGCTGTAGGTCCTGGGGCTGCTGTGCCGGTGGTTAAATAAGAAGGAAGTCGTCCAGGTAATGTGTGACATGACTGACCCGAAAGACATCTGACAATACCCAATGCAAGGCGGTCGCTAACTGGTCAAAGAGCCACGGGCTCGATTTGGACCCGAAGGTCAGCTTATTGGCAAAGTAATACCATTCCTGCCACTTGATGCCATGCCACTGCCACAGGTCTGGCTGGATGGGGAGAAGTTTGAAGGCGTCTGTGATATCCGCCTTAGACAACCAGGCGCCTCTGCCAAACTTAAGTATTACCTCAATACCCTCATTGATGGAGGCGTACCTCATTGAAAACTTATCTGAGGGGATCAATTAATTTAAACTGAGAACGGGTAAGGAATGCGGGGCTGACAAGTCGTAAATCAACCTCTTTTTATTCAAAAATTTGCCAGTCACCACCCCGACCGGGTTAACCCTCCAACAATCGAACGGGGGCTGTGCCACTTGGCCGACCAAATATCCTTTGTCTAGCTCCAGCCGTGTCAGCTGTGTGACTGTTTCCGGATCTCTGATTGCCGACAACAAGTTCCTGCACTCATGCGGGGCTTGAGGAAGGGCAAGCAAACCTGTGTGAAAGCTATAACATAGGCCGTTGAGTACGAACTGTACCCAAACTGAGTTTGGATGACCGGCTAGAAAACAGGCGAGGAGATCCACGTTGACCATGCTTAGTCATGCATGACTACCACCCTTCTGCGTGCAAGCAGCGCGGGGGTGGGCCCTGAAACACAGCGTACATAAATGAAGCAACCTACATTGATTGTAGTGGCACACTGCGAAATTGAAATTATTACATAATGGCGATTTGCCGAGATACTTCACGGGGCGACCCAACTTGTCGCAGAACGAGAGAACCCTACTAGCCGGCTGGGCCGGGGGAGTGCCAGCTACAGAAGGCCCCGATGAGCTACCACTCTCTGAACACCAGCCGGCCGTATGGGCGTAGGATCCGCAACCTGAGCAGGTCGGAGCCTTAAGCCCCGCAAAGTGACGGCAAAACAGCTCTGTACCAACCTGTGACCAATCCAGGGCGAGAGTGGCTGCCGCCTTGGCCGAAAAGGAACGGTGGTAGTCGTAAAACGCGGTGCCACCGTATTTGTACCCTAAATCGACCACCTTAAATAAATAGAAAGAAAGTATCTGTGGATCACTCCAGCTGGACAATGTGGAACAGGTGCTGGAAGGGGCCACATCCCCGAAACGCGTATGGGCTATACCTTGCACCGGCATGCTGGCAGAGAGTCTCCCCTGGATTTGATCTAAGTTCCTGGAACGAAAAACCTGGCGACACTTGATTTCACCGAGCGCAGAATTTGATGACGATACTGGACACAGAGTCAGCTGACATCCACTTCATCACAGATCACCGAGTCGGCATTCAGACAAAGGAAACGAGCAAGAGTAAGGTAACACTGAATGAGCAATTACAAATAGGTGAGACGCCACCTTGCTTATCGCATTGTACCCTCTAGTCTCTCCCGTTATATTGCAAAGACTGGTGACTTACATGTATGCGCGAATAGAGTTAGCCAGGAGTAGAACTGTGAAAAATATAAGACATTCTGACCCGGAACATGGGAAATTTATTTTGAGGAAAGACTTTGGCAGTTTTCCATAGTTGGCTTCTAACTAGTGCCACATTCTCTGCTTTAGATAATTGATTGTATTTTATTTAATAAATATCTCGCTTGTTGGCTACATATATAGAGTGCCTGGTCTACTTTTACATTGTTTTTATCACCATAAATAAATATAAATCTAATTCCTCCCTTCTGAGAGGGTTAACGGTGCACACCACGTCCCGATAGAGGCACAAATTCAGCGACACTCAGCTTCCTATTCCGCCTGACGTCCCTTGACTTAAGCACAACAGAGACCTCTCCACATGAAATGGACTTTTTGTCCGGGGCTTCGTGTGCAGCCACGAGAAGGGACGCCAGATTGATGTCCTTGCCTTCCAAAATATCCTGTCAGATATTAGCGGGTACGAAATGGGACGGTGCTACCGTGAGAGAAATACCGGACCCACCAGGAGCACCGGACTGGCCTCGATAGTCTCCAGCCTAGCCTGCATGTCTGACATGGACGAACCCATCGTGTTGACAGCCGCATGTAGCTGATTGAGCGATGTGAGGATGGTGCTAAGGGACACTTCATCCTGGCTAGGAGCCACCGGGTGTGTTAACAGAAGGCGGTAGAGTTCTGCCTTCCTCGCAGAAGCTGGGAATGGAATTCCCCTAATAGACAACTCAGCCGTCAGTTTAGGGACAGTCCACAACCTCATTGGTAACTCCGCCATCCGCTCGGACTGCTGTTCCCCACTGTCCCGAGAGGACAAAGAACCTTTGGGAAGAAACACCTGAGACATCTCCCTACTAAAAGAAAATACAGACTCAAGTGACCATACCAACACCTACAAATCAACCACAGGCCACGTCAGCCTCAGACGTGCACCACGAAGGAGCTACTGCACCCGTGCCTAAGAGCAAGGGCGCCCACGGTCATATCCACAAGGCTGCCAGGTCTGTCGGCCTGGCCGGTTACCGACTCAGGAAGTAGACAACGTTAAGGAGGACTTAATCCCGCTGAGCCTATGGCCATGCCAGCGTGAAGCTCCGAGTCTGATGATGTGGTAGAGTTCAGACGCCGCGGCTATCAGCGTTGACGAGGGTGGCACTGAGATTTGTACCTGCTGGGAGACTGTGGGCGTGACAGGACATGCCTAATGCCATGACTGATTAAACTAAAGAACTTGTGGCCGACTAGCGTGTGTGAACGTGACAAGACTAGCCAAATCTATGGACGTGACGGACGGGTGCCTGGAGTCGTGACCGGAGGCCAATCGAGTCTGTAGACGTGACAGAGTAATGCCTGCAGTCGTGGCAGGGCTTCGTAACGGGTCTGTAGTCGTGACAGACTGATGCCTGCAGTCGTGGCAGGACTTTATAACGAGTCTGTAGTCGTGACAGACTGATGCCTGCAGTCGTGGTGGGGCTTTATAACGGGTCTGTAGTCGTGACAGACTAATGGCTGCAGTCGTGGCAGGACTTTATAACGAGTCTGTAGTCGTGACAGACTGATGCCTGCAGTCGTGGCAGGGCTTTATAACGAGTCTGTAGTCGTGACAGACTGATGCCTGCAGTCGTGGCAGGGCTTTATAACGAGTCTGTAGTCGTGACAGACTGATGCCTGCAGTCGTGGCAGGGCTTTATAACGAGTCTGTAGTCGTGACAGACTGATGCCTGCAGTCGTGGTGGGGCTTTATAACTAGTCTGTAGTCGTGACAGACTGATGCCTGCAGTCGTGGCAGGACTTTATAACGAGTTTGTAGTCGTGACAGACTAATGGCTGCAGTCGTGGTGGGGCTTTATAACTAGTCTGTAGTCGTGACAGACTAATGGCTGCAGTCGTGGTGGGGCTTTATAACTAGTCTGTAGTCGTGACAGACTAATGGCTGCAGTCGTGGCAGGGCTTCGTAACGGGTCTGTAGTCGTGACAGACTGATGCCTGCAGTCGTGGCAGGACTTTATAACGAGTTTGTAGTCGTGACAGACTAATGGCTGCAGTCGTGGTGGGGCTTTATAACGAGTCTGTAGTCGTGACAGACTGATGCCTGCAGTCGTGGCAGGGCTTTATAACGAGTCTGTAGTCGTGACAGACTGATGCCTGCAGTCGTGGCAGGGCTTTATAACGAGTCTGTAGTCGTGACAGACTGATGCCTGCAGTCGTGGCAGGACTTTATAACGAGTTTGTAGTCGTGACAGACTAATGGCTGCAGTCGTGGTGGGGCTTTATAACTAGTCTGTAGTCGTGACAGACTAATGGCTGCAGTCGTAGCAGGACTTTATAACGAGTCTGTAGTCGTGACAGACTAAGGCCTCTTTCAGACGGGCGTTCATTGTGGGGGTTCATTGCGGGAACACGCGTGATTTTTCCGCGGGAGTGCAAAACCTTGAAATGCGTTTTGCACTCGCGTGAGAAAAATCGTGCATGTTTGGTGTTGGGATCGGTGTTCTGTAGATTGTATTATTTTCCCTTATAGCATGGTTATAAGGGAAAATAATAGCATTCTGAATACAGAATTCATAGTAAAGTAGTGCTGGAGGGGTTAAAAAAATAATAATAATAATTTAACTCACCTTAATCCAATTGATCGCGCAGCCCGGCTTCTCCTTCTGTCTTCATCTTAGCTGTGGAGGAACAGGACCTGTGGTGACGTCACTCCGGTCATCACATGATCTTTTGCCATGGTGATGGATCATGTGATGGACCATGTGATTACCGGAGTGACGTCACCACAGGTCCTGTTACTGCACGCAGCTAAGATGAAGACAGAAGAGATGCAGACTGCGCGAGCAAGTAGACTAAGGTGAGTTAATTATTATTATTTTTTTTTAACCCCTCCAGCACTATTATACTATGCATTCTGTATTCAGAATGCTATTATTTTCCCTTATAACCATGTTATAAGGGGAAATAATAATGATCGGGTCTCCATCCCGATCGTCTCCTAGCAACCGTGCGTGAAAATCGCACCGCATCCGCACTTGCTTGCGGATGCTTGCGATTTTCACGCAACCCCATTCATTTCTATGGGGCCTGCGTTGCGTGAAAAAAGCACAAAATAGAGCATGCTGTGATTTACACGCAACGCACAAGTGATGTGTGAAAATCACCGCTCGTGTGAACAGTCCCATAGAAATGAATGGGTCCGGATTCCGTGCGGGTGCAATGCGTTCACCTCACGCATCGCAGAATAGTCACCCGTGTGAAAGGGGCCTAATGCCTGCAGTCGTGGCAGGGCTTTATAACGAGTCTGTAGTCGTGACAGACCTGGCAGTACCTGCCTAGAAATATTTTTTTCTTTTTTTCTTTTTTTAAATAAAAAAAATAATGTATTTATTTATTTATTACATTTTTTTTTTTTCAGTAGGCGCCACCACAGGGAACTAGCAAAAGTGGGGCTGCATGCCCGTATGCCCAGGACGGTGGCCTCAACCACCCCTGCCAACCCCAAGAAGCACAAAAGGGAGCCCATACGTGAGAATTGCGCCTAACTCTCCTGGTGGCCATGTCAGCAACCTACCCCGGCAGTGTCACAGCAGAGTAGCTGGCCGAACTGAAAACCTAAACAAGTAATAACAAATAGGTGACCAAACGATCCCCTACCCTAACCTAATAGCGCTCCTCACAACCCCTGCCGACGCTGCATGACGAAAGTAACCCACTGAACCACGCGTGTGTAAGCACAGACTGACGCCAACGCTAAGTGGCTCGTCTCAACCCCCGATACTACTTAAGTACACGGAGGCTGCACTCACCAACAGAAGCCTGCTACCCAAGTATAAGTATGGCTTTTTTTTTTTTTTTAACATATGTCAGTTCATTTATTTTTCCTGCTGGACAACTATCTCCCCCAAACACCCTACCACCCCAGCAACCCTAAACTGGATTATCAGATCCTACTGAATCAACATGAGGCACCACTAGACAGATGCAATACCAACAGTGGCTGGTAGGTGGCGATCATCATATGTGTGCCACCAACCAGCGCTAAGTGAGAGTAGACAAGACGTTCAAGGAGTTTAGAGATGAAGGGAGGTTAGAAACAGGTCAGTAGCAGCACAGGTCAGGTCAAGAGATGGTTTCTTTAGTAGTGGGGTTATAACAGAGTGATTGAAAGAGGAGGGAAAGATACCAGAGGAGAGAGAGAGGTTAAAAATTGTAGTTAGGTGAGTGATGACAGCCGGGGAGAGGGACTGGAGGAGGTGTGATGGAATAGGATCACTGCTACAGGTTGTGGGTCGAGAAGAAGAGAGAAGCCTGGAGACTTCTTACTCTGTTATAGGGTCAAAAGAGGAGAGAGAGCATGTGGAGGAATGGGAGGGAGGAGGATTGAAATTATTTGGGGACTGGGAGATTATTTCCTGCCGGATACTGCCGATCTTGTCTCTGAAGTAGGTGGCCATGCCATCAGTGCAGAGGTCAGTGACAGGTTCTGGAACTTTAGGGCTTAGAAGGGAATGAAAAGTGTCAAAGAGTCGTTTTGGGTTATTTGAGAGTGAGGAGATGAGAGAGGTGAAGTACTTTTGTTCGGCAATGTTGGGAGCTGAATTGTATGTTTTGAGCATAAATTTATAATGGAGGAAGTCTGCTGATATTCGCTGATATTCGCGATTTTCTCCTCAAGCGTTCTGCACATCTGGAGCAGCGCTGGAGAAAACGTGTTTCAGGTGTGTGCCAGGGTTGTCGTCTTCTGTGTCGGGAGGGTCGGATCGATATTGGAGCAACTTCATCTAGGGTGGATTTGAGGGCCTGGTTGTAATGATTGGCAGCCAAGTCTGGACAAGAGAGGGAAGTGATTGGGGTAAAAGCTAATTGTAGGGTATAAGTTGCTGGGGGTTAATGGTGTGTAGGTTTCTGTAAGCGAGAAAAGTAGGATTGTCATGAGAAGAGTGAGAGGTCGGAGGAAATGAAAGAAGATTGTGGTCAGAAAGTGGGAAGGATAAGTTACTAAAGTCTGAGACTAAGCAGTGACGGAAGAAGACTAGATCGAGTGTATTGTCCTGTTCATGCGTGGCAGAGGAAGTCAGTGATAGTCCAAGAGAGGAGGTTACAGAAAGAAAGTGATCGGCTGATGGGGGGATGGGATCATCAATGGGGATATTAAAATCACCCATAATAAGAGTTGGTGATTCAGAAGATAGGAAGCCAAGCTGCAAAGTGATAGAGCAGTGTAGTCTCCTATACCGGGCCGATGTAATGTGAGAAGAAACTGTGGAGCTCCTCCATTACATGTCACTGCACACACGTGTATACACTGCACATGACGGCTCTTACCTTGTGATATAAGAGGCCGGTGCTCCTCCATTACATGTCACTGCACACACGTGTACACACTGCACATGACGGCTCTTACCTTGTGATATAAGAGGCTGGTGCTCCTCCATTACATGTCACTGCACACAACGTGTATACACTGCACATGACGGCTCTTACCTTGTGATATAAGAGGCTGGTACTCCTCCATTACATGTCACTGCACACAACGTGTATACACTGCACATGACGGCTCTTACCCTGTGATATAAGAGGCTGGTGCTCCTCCATTACATGTCACTGCACACAACGTGTATACACTGCACATGACGGCTCTTACCTTGTGATATAAGAGGCTGGTGCTCCTCCATTACATGTCACTGCACACAACGTGTATACACTGCACATGACGGCTCTTACCTTGTGATATAAGAGGCTGGTGCTCCTCCATTACATGTCACTGCACACACGTGTATACACTGCACATGACGGCTCTTACCTTGTGATATAAGAGGCTGGTGCTCCTCCATTACATGTCACTGCACACAACGTGTATACACTGCACATGACGGCTCTTACCTTGTGATATAAGAGGCTGGTGCTCCTCCATTACATGTCACTGCACACACGTGTATACACTGCACATGACGGCTCTTACCTTGTGATATAAGAGGCTGGTGCTCCTCCATTACATGTCACTGCACATACGTGTATACACTGCACATGACGGCTCTTACCTTGTGATATAAGAGGCTGGTGCTCCTCCATTACATGTCACTGCACACACGTGTATACACTGCACATGACGGCTCTTACCCTGTGATATAAGAGGCTGGTGCTCCTCCATTACATGTCACTGCACACACGTGTATACACTGCACATGACGGCTCTTACCTTGTGATATAAGAGGCTGGTGCTCCTCCATTACATGTCACTGCACACACGTGTATACACTGTACATGACGGCTCTTACCCTGTGATATAAGAGGCTGGTGCTCCTCCATTACAGGTCACTGCACACACGTGTATACACTGCACATGACGGCTCTTACCCTGTGATATAAGAGGCTGGTGCTCCTCCCTTACATGTCACTGCACACACGTGTATACACGGCACATGACGGCTCTTACCTTGTGATATAAGAGGCTGGTGCTCCTCCATTACATGTCACTGCACACACGTGTATACACTGCACATGACGGCTCTTACCCTGTGATATAAGAGGCTGGTGCTCCTCCATTACATGTCACTGCACACACGTGTATACACTGCACATGACGGCTCTTACCTTGTGATATAAGAGGCTGGTGCTCCTCCATTACATGTCACTGCACACACACGTGTAGACACTGCACATGACGGCTCTTACCTTGTGATATAAGAGGCTGGTGCTCCTCCATTACATGTCACTGCACACATGTGTATACACTGCACATGACGGCTCTTACACTGTGATATAAGAGGCTGGTGCTCCTCCATTACATGTCACTGCACACAGGTGTATACACTGCACATGACGGCTCTTACCTTGTGATATAAGAGGCTGGTGCTCCTCCATTACATGTCACTGCACACACGTGTATACACGGCACATGACGGCTCTTACCTTGTGATATAAGAGGCTGGTGCTCCTCCATTACATGTCACTGCACACACGTGTATACACTGCACATGACGGCTCTTACCCTGTGATATAAGAGGCTGGTGCTCCTCCATTACATGTCACTGCACACACGTGTATACACTGCACATGACGGGTCTTACCTTGTGATATAAGAGGCTGGTGCTCCTCCATTACATGTCACTGCACACACGTGTATACACTGCACATGACGGCTCTTACCTTGTGATATAAGAGGCTGGTGCTCCTCCATTACATGTCACTGCACACACGTGTATACACTGCACATGACGGGTCTTACCCTGTGATATAAGAGGCTGGTGCTCCTCCATTACATGTCACTGCACACATGTGTATACACTGCACATGACGGCTCTTACACTGTGATATAAGAGGCTGGTGCTCCTCCATTACATGTCACTGCACACACACGTGTATACACTGCACATGACAGCTCTTACCTTGTGATATAAGAGGCTGGTGCTCCTCCATCATGGCCTCCTTGTACAGGTCCTTGTGTCCTTCTATATACTCCCACTCCTCCATGGAGAAATAGACAGTGACGTCCTGACACCTTATAGGAACCTGACAACACAATGACACCGTCATCACCCAGACCCCTCCAGTGCTGTTACTGGAGAATTTCCCAGCAGTGTCACCTCTCCAGTCAGCAGCTCCATCATCTTGTGGGCGAGTTCTAGGATCTTCTGCTCATGTATCAGGGGGTGAGTGGGGGGCTCTGTGATGGGGGAAGGGTTTCTGCTCCGCCCTCCTGACTCCTGGAGATGGATGATGGGAGTCACACAGTCCCCCGATGTCTTCTTTACTATTGTGTACTCCTGTGGATGGAGAGAGACACTTAGGGAATAAACCCTTCAGGGGCCATGTGCTCTCCTCCGGCCTTCTCCTCCTGGGTACAACGTGCCTACTTACCTTCTCATGGCTCCTACAACATGACTATTGGTCACTGGTCACATGACACATCACTCACCATACTGGGGGCTGATCTTCAGGTTCTCCATTACTTGGAAGGTCTGGAGGCCGTTCTCTAGGACCCTGGACTCTTCCTATCACTTCCTATGATGGATTCTCCTTTCCGATGTCTGACTTGTTACAGATTAAAAAATACAATGCAACAGCACTCTGCAAACCACATAAAGTACAACATAGTAAAGTATTCTAATGCTATGCCTATATCGTCTGCCACACGACAAGGCGATCTCTGTAAGACAGGAACCTAACACTAAATTAAACCTGTTATGTGCCATGACGGCTACCATAAAATTCAGGGAGTGTAGGTTCCACATGCATGCTGGACCCCCTTTGATTTTTGGTGCCAAGATGGCTTCCACTGAATCCAGGGAATGCAGGTACCAACATGCATGCCGAGCCCACTCCACACCTGCCCCGGTGCCAGATGGCTACCAACAAATGCAATGAGAGTCCACCCTATACCTTTAGTGTTAGGTTCCCGTCTTACAAAGATCGCCTTGACGTGCGGCAGACGGGCTCAAAAAACTTTGTACAAAATGTATTTGCCAAGTATCTCTAATTTACAAAATAGGCATAGCATTAGAATACTTTTTTGTACTTTATGTGGTTAGCAGAGTGCTGTTGCATTGTATTTTTTACTTTGTGTTTTCAGCTATAGCAAAGTGCACCTGCACATTGGGATGTGCTGACAGACTGCCCTTTTTTTTCTTTGCTGATTTGTTCCAGAATACAAGTCAGGGAGATGATCTCCAGGGTGAGGTCTAATATTCTTCTGCTGATCTCCTTCCTGTCCATCCTTGGTGGTCATTCAGGAGAAGAGGAGAGAACTGGAGGAGCTGGAGGCTTCAGGTATTTCTAGGACCTGTGGTGATGTCATCATCATGTGATCTTTGTTAAAGTTCAGCCCCGCCCCCTGCACTGATCACATGACAGTGACGTCACCCCAGGTCCTTCAGCTCTGGTAGTGCAGCAGATACTGGGCAGGTCCTGGTCGGTAGTCAGGGCTCTTGTTCTCTCTGGTATCAGCCATTCCTCCAGCCTGCAGGTAAGATGAGCTGTGAGGAGACAGTGTGGTGGAGAGCTCAGACATGTCACCTCTGGAGATTCTCCTCCATTACACACAGGAATCCTTCTCCGCTCCTCAGCTTAGTATGATGGGGGAGGAGTAGTGGGGATAGTGGGGGTTGTCATCATTCGCTGGCCACTGACTGTCCTGGTGAGGGGCCCCTGCATCCAGGAGGAGAATGAATGGAGCGGGGGCCCGGCCTGAGCTGAGCTCTCTCCAGTCTCTTCTCTAGGAGTTCTGGACACAGCTGAGCACAGCCCAGAGGTGGGACCTGCATCTACCAGACATTTATCTCCTGTGGAGCCACCAGAGATCTCCATGTTGGAGCCCCTGGAATCCATGTGGTGGGGGCTCTGAGAAGCGGGGCCCCTCCAGGCTCAGGAAGTGCGGTTCTGGAGGTGACATCTGGTCTTGTCCCCTGGATGATTTCCTCTCCTCTTCTTATAAAGGCGCCTGCAGTACTAGAAGCCTCCAGCTCCTCCAGTTCTCTCCTCTTCTCCTGAATGACCACCAAGGATGGACAGCAAGGAGATCAGCAGAAGAATATTAGACCTCACCTTGGAGATCATCTCCCTGCTGAGCGGAGAGGTAAACTTTTCTAGATTTCTCTCCTCTTTATTGTATTCTGTAACAAGTCAGACATCGGGAAGGAGAATCCATCATAGGAAGTGATAGGAAGAGTCCAGGGTCCTGGAGAACGGCCTCCAGACCTTCCAAGTGATGGAGAACCTGAAGATCAGCCCCTAATATGGTGAGTGATGTATCATGTGACCAGTGACCAATAGTCATGTTGTAGGAGCCATGAGAAGGTAAGTAGGCATGTTGTACCAGGAGGAGAGGGCCGGAGGAGAGCACATGGCCCCTGAAGGGTTTATTCCCTAAGTGTCTCTCTCCATCCACAGGAGTACACAATAGTGAAGAAGACATCGGGGGACGGTGTGACTCCCATCATCCATCTCCAGGAGTCAGGAGGGTGGAGCAGGACCCCTCACCCCATCACAGAGCCTCCCCCTAACCCCCTGATACATGAGCAGAAGATCCTAGAGCTCACCCACAAGATGATGGAGCTGCTGACTGGAGAGGTGACACTGCTGGGAATGCTGGGAAATTCTCCAGTAACGGCACTGGAGGGGTCTGGGTGATGACGGTGTCATTGTGTTGTCAGGTTCCTATAAGGTGTCAGGATGTCACTGTCTATTTCTCCATGGAGGAGTGGGAGTATATAGAAGGACACAAGGATCTGTACAAGGAGGCCATGATGGAGGAGCACCAGCCTCTTATATTACAGGGTAAGAGCCGTCATGTGCAGTGTATACACGTGTGTGCAGTGACATGTAATGGAGGAGCACCAGCCTCTTATATCACAAGGTAAGAGCCGTCATGGGCAGTGTATACACGTGTGTGCAGTGACATGTAATGGAGGAGCACCAGCCTCTTATATCACAGGGTAAGAGCTGTCATGTGCAGTGTATACACGTGTGTGCAGTGACATGTAATGGAGGAGCACCAGCCTCTTATATCACAGGGTAAGAGCCGTCATGTGCAGTGTATACACGTGTGTGCAGTGACATGTAATGGAGGAGCACCAGCCTCTTATATCACAAGGTAAGAGCCGTCATGTGCAGTGTATACATTGTAGATTATACATGGAGCTTCTGGGCAATGTCCGCCCCTGTGTGACTGTATAGAGCCTGATGTCGCAGCTTCTGTCAGAGGGAGATATCAGGAAACCCTCCAGTGTTATCTCCTCCGATCACTAAACCTACAAGTGAAGGAGCTGAGAGAAGAGTCTGATCTATAGACAGATCTACAGGAGGCCATGTATTCAGTCACTGTGTGCTTGTGTCTCCACAGATGGATCCAGGAGGAGAAATCCACCAGAGAGATGTCCTTGTCCTCTGTATTTCCAGGACTGTCCAAAGGAGAAGGTCCCAGAGAACCCTCAGGTAGATGGAGCTGAGCCCTATACACATCTATATAGGGGGGTCCTGCAGTCATAGAGGGGTCATAGATTGTGGGGGTCTCTTCTGTGGATCTGTTAGATTTCTAACCTGTCTGCTGTATTGTACTGAATTGTTACAGATGATAAATCAGGGGGAAGATCTGACTGATATTAAAGTGGAGGATGAAGAAGAGAGGATGATGGGTGATCCCCCGTGTAGTAGTGAGGTGGAGGAGGACATTCCAGGAGATGTCACCACAGGTATGGAATCATGAATGGGGAAAGTGACTTCAGATTATGTCCTTGGTGCCTTCAGGGCAGGAGGAGAATCTGATCACCGGCTGCTGTGCTAGGGTTAAGCATCATTTTGGGCTCATCAGTAGATACAGTCCACTTGAAAAATGGCAAAAAATCCTATTTAGCATGGCTGGATCTTAACAAGGTTCCAAGTAGAGCTTCAACATGCAACAAGAAGAAATGGGAGTGAGACAAAACATTTTTTGAGCATTCAATTTAATGAAAACAACGAATAAACTGAAACAGGCCGTTTTTCAGATGATCAAAAGTTTAGGATCACACCTCCAAAAAAACCTAAACCCCCCCAAAACAGAAATCCAACTTCCAAACATGAACTCAGTAATGAGTAGCTCCGCCGTTATTGTTGATCACTTTCAAAATCCGTTTTGGCATGCTTGATGCAAGCGTTTCCATGAGGTGAGTGGGAACGTTTCTCAAAGTGGTGAAGACGGCCGCATGAAGGCCATCTACTGTCTGGAACTGTTGTCCATTTTTGTAAACTTCCCTTGCCATCCATCCCCAAAGGTTCTCAATTGGATTTAGATCAGGGGAACACGCAGGATGGGCCAAAAGAGTGATGTTGTTCTCCTGGAAGAAGTCCCTTGTCCTGCGGGCATTGTGTACTGTAGCGTTGTCCTGTTGAAAAACCCAGTCGTTACCACACAGACGAGGGCCCTCAGTCATGAGGAATGCTCTCTGCAACATCTGGACATAGACAGCGGCCGTTTGACGCCCCTGTACTTCCTGAAGCTCCATTGTTCCACTGAAGGAAAAAGCACCCCAGACCATTATGGCGCCCCCTCCACTGTGGCGCGTAGAAAACATCTCAGGTGGGATCTGCTTGTCATGCCAGTAACGTTGGAAACCATCAGGACCATCAAGGTAAAATCTTTTCTCATCAGAGAATAAAACTTTTTTCCACCTTTGAATGTCCCATGTTTGGTGCTCTCTTGCAGAGTCCAAATGAGCAGTTCTGTGGCGTTCAAGGAGACGAGGTCTTTGAAGACGTTTTTTGTTTTTGAAGCCCTTCAGTCTCAGATGCCGTCTGATGGTTATGGGGCTGCAGTCAGCACCAGTATGGGCCTTAATTTGGGTCGAGGATCGTCCAGTGTCTTGACGGACAGCCAATTGGATCCTCCGGCTCAGTGCTGATGACATTCCAAATGACTGTCTTACTGCGTCCCACCTCAGCAGCGATGATGCGCTGTGAGAGACCCTGCTTATGCAGTTCAACAACCCGACCACGTTCAAAAAGGGAAAGTTTTTTTGCCTTTGCCACCACAACATGTGACTACCTGACAGAAAATGACAATGAATCCCATCTTTGCACAGATTTTGCCTTTTAAAGGCATGTGGTCCTAAACTTTTTATCAGCTGAAAAACAGCCTGTTCCAGTTTATTTGTTATTTTCAATTAATTGAATGCTCAAAAAATGTTTTGTCTCACTCCCATTTCTTCTTGTTGCATGTTGAAGCTCTACTTGGAACCTTGTTAAGATCCAACAATGTAAAATATGATTTTTTGCCATTTTTCAAGTGGTCTTAAACTTTTGATCAGGACTGTATTACAATAAAATCCAGATATTTGGGTGATTTTCTTTAAATCAAATAAATTTGTGAAGAAATCCCCCAATAATAACAGCGGAGAAGAAATCTCCTCATCTTACTTCTATATTTCATATATGAGGCTGGGGGCAAGAACTGAGGAGACATCTGACAACACACGAGATCTCCTGACAACTCTGCACACAAGTCACAGGGGGACATGTTGTCTTCAGGATTTTCCTCTAGAACAACCTTAGGCTGTGATATCAGCAGTCAGATGTCTATAATCTAGTGCCCACTATACAGCTCTCCGGGAACATGTCTTCTGGGGGTCTCCTATAAGGGTCTATGGAGGGAACCTTCCCCCCCTTATGCCCCCTCTCTGAGCGGTGACCGGCTGATGTCTATAATCTAGTGCCCACTATACAGTTCTCCGGGAACATGTCTTCTGGGGGTCTCCTATAAGGGTCTATGAGGGAACCTTTCCCCCCTTATGCCCCCTCTCTGAGCGGTGACAGGCTGATGTCTATAATCTAGTGCCCACTATACAGCTCTCCGGGAACATGTCTTCTGGGGGTCTCCTATAAGGGTCTATGGAGGGAACCTTTCCCCGGTTATGCCCCCTCTCTGAGCGGTGACCGTCTGATGTCTATAATCTAGTGCCCACTATACAGCTCTCCGGGAACATGTCTTCTGGGGGTCTCCTATAAGGGTCTATGGAGGGAACCTTTCCCCGGTTATGCCCCCTCTCTGAGCGGTGACCGGCTGATGTCTATAATCTAGTGCCCACTATACAGCTCTCCGGGAACATGTCTTCTGGGGGTCTCCTATAAGGGTCTATGGAGGGAACCTTTCCCCCCTTATGCCCCCTCTCTGAGCGGTGACCGGCTGATGGCTCTGGTCTATCACATATGTGTGACTCTGCAGTAGTTCTGGAGAAGTCACTGATGGTGGCAGTGCAGTGTGAGTGCTAGGAGTCCGGAGATGAGGCTCTTACTGCCCACCTGCCGCTGATTGACAGCTTTCTCCCTATTACTGTCAGTCAGTAGTATGAGGGGGGGGGGGGGAGCCCATATCTGATGAATACACTGGACTCATAATGGAAATGTTCATCATATCTGTAGCAACATCTAAGTGGTTGACAAGAGGCTGGGTCTCCATCTGTCTGTCCATAGGCACCCCAATATGTAATTGTGGGGTTACAATCAGGTACAATGGCGCCCAGAGGCCTCACAAAGACCCCAGACCTGCTGTGTAATAGGAGACCCCAGCGATACAGCCTAATAGATCGCCGGTCAGTGTACTACCGCCAGTAATGCTATGGAAAACTATGAACTGCAAAGCATTATACAAGTGATAAAAGGATCACAGCTTCAAGTGCCCTAGGAAGAAAGACATGTAGGATTCTTCCCCTTTCCGTGCAAAAAAACCCCAAAAACATTTATACAATGAAAAATAACGTCCTCAAAATTGTTCTATATATTTGGTTCAGACACATTTATAACGACCCCTAGAATAAAAAGAACATATTCATATAGAACAGAACAGAGCAGTGTGTAAAAAAAAAACTAAAAGTTGGATTCACAATTTTTTCCATTTTTCACCCCACCAAAATGTAACCATTAAAAATGACAACTCAGTAAAACAATAAGAGCCTCGTACCGGCCCATCGACGGGAACAGGAAATAGTTGTGTCTTGTAAGGAAAAACCCAACAAAAAAGCACTTTTTTGGTTCATAAAATATATTTGTATTGAGTAAAACATCATAAATAATCTCCATCTCTGGTGTCGCTTCATTCGTGCCGTCCCATTGAGTAACGGTCACACGTAGTTTTTACTGCGCAATAAACGGCAAAATAAGCCACAAGGAACTTTGGAGGAATAGCGGGGCTTTATGTGTTACCTCAAATAAAATGAATAAAACCTAAACCGATTACATGTGCCCCCAAATGGTGCCATCAAGAAATACAAGTCATGAGATAAAAAACTCAAAAGATGTCTATGAAGCTGAGATCTGATGACTGTGCGACCATTAGACCAAAATTCCGTGCAGATTGAAATCTCGAAAGAAGAAGAGAAGAAAGGCGAGCTGTTTTTTTTTGTGAACGACATTCTACTAAAGACTTTGAATGTGAAGAAGGGAAGCATTCTTGCCCTCAACGATTCAAGGAAAGTTGTGTACATTCTCACATTTGATAATCTTTCGGACTGTCACAACTTGTACGAGC
The DNA here is from genome assembly GCF_014858855.1 of Bufo gargarizans. Taxonomy (NCBI): domain Eukaryota; kingdom Metazoa; phylum Chordata; class Amphibia; order Anura; family Bufonidae; genus Bufo; species Bufo gargarizans. Next base: position 741,633,005 of record NC_058080.1, on the reverse strand, counting down.
AGCTGAAAATCCATCACGCTGATCCTATTCTACATGGACTTAATTTTGTTTTACTCTACTCGACGGGGGAAATTCCACTAATCGTACACATGTACAATCTCTTTGTTTCCTTATGTGATATAGAATTTTTTATTTCGAGATATTGCTTAAAGGGGTTGTCCGGGACTGAGGACTTTGTTCCATTAGTACAAGACAGACATAGATATAACATACATCCATGTCCTACCTTTTCCACATGTTTCTGAAGCCCCGTTTTCTTATAGGAAATTCTTCGCCGGTAGTGAAGTTTTATTAGACTGGGTGACGTACCGGGTCCCTTGCAGGAGTGCTGAAGCCTCTTCTTCCGGCTGCTCAGAGAGCCCGGTGACTTCAACGCCACTCTAGCCAGAAAAACGGCTAGGGCAGGGCTAAAGCACGCCCATCAGAGCCGGTGACCTCACTGAACACACTGCCGGGCGGATGCGATTAAGCACAGCGCAAAGGAGAGTATAGGGGGCTGCCTGGGTGACAATAGTGGTTTGTCCGGGTTCAGCTCTGAACCCAGACAACCCCTTTAACTTTGAAATCTGTCCGGAAGCTTATGAATAAAGCAGACTTATGGACCGGAAAGTATACATTTTTTGTCACCTTCAGGGAGGACCCTGGAGGAATTAGAGGATTAAATCTCCCCCATTAAGCTTCACAATTGGAAGAGACAGAGGGTACATTTATTATCCAGGGATGCCGGAATTTTGTTGAAAGTGTCAATTTGGCCACGTACAAGCCAACTGTAAAGAGGAGGGAAGTGCCAACAAGCAGGGCATAAAAGCACCGACTGTCAGAATGTGATTATATGTAACCTATGCAGGATGGAAGGTCATGCCTTTAAAGACTGTCCAAAGCGGGGTAGAGCTCGGTCCTATGCTGATGTTGCCGTAGGCAAGGGACCTACAAAAGAACCGGAGGCCACCAAAAAGGCTGGAGCTGCACCCGCTATGAAAGAACCAGAGAAACCTGAGACTACAAGCGTACCTGGAACATCCAAAGTGCTGATGAAGGAGAAAATGGTGGATTCTGTGAAGAGTGCTCTTGGAAAATCTGCTCCTGCAAAAGTGGCAGGGGAACCTGCTACTGACGCAGGAGTGAAGGGGACGATCGCAGGAGACAAAGCCATGGACCTACAGACAAAAGAAACAAAAAGAAACATGAAGAATAGGTTCTCAGTGTCAAAAGATCATCCCGTCAAAGTGCAGATAAGAGCGACAGCGGCTTAAGACCAAGCGTGACCTTATCTGATCCTATGCACATTCTTCAGTTTGAGAGCTTAGCCTCACCAGAGCCATTAGTTCCATTTATGTCAAGTAGTTCATCTGATGAAATGACCTGATGCGCAATGCTTTCCTACAAATTCATCTCACAGAAAGTGAGAAATTTTGAGAGAGCTCAACAAAGAGAGATGCTTTTGTATGCAAAGATACTCTCTGTTATTTGAAGTTTTTTCTTAATGGACAATGTCTGATACGCTATAAATCTCCTCCCTTAACGTAAGGAGTATTAAGGGAGCCTCTAAGAGAGCTGCTGTTTTGGCTTATCTGGAGACAGTCTACTGCGACATCATCTTTTTACAAGAATGTGGAATAGAATACTCCCCAAACTACGCAGACCTAAGGGAAAGTTGGACACAGGGCCCTTCATTTTGGTCTGGAGACAACAATAACAGAGCTGATGGAGTTGGAATACTATTCAAAGGAAATAGTTGCTAAATCATTTCATACATACAATTGATGCCAGGAAGAGCTTTATTAGTAAGTATCAACTTTAATGGCAGAGAAATCACATTACTAAATGTATATGCTTCACCTGAACTTCATGAAAGAGCTGAGATGCTAGAAGACATACAACCTTTCTTAGCTGGTCAATCACCAGTGATTATGGCCGGAGACTTTAACTGTGCCCTGAAAGAGGAAGAAAGAACTGGTGAGCAAGTAAGAAGAAGGGACAAAACAGTCCATCAACTTAAAAATATGATTTTGGACTTTCATTTAATTGACATTTGGAGTAATGTAAAGGACAATGACCCAGAATACACATGGAGTAACTCTTTAGTTCACTCAAGACTGGATTATTTCTTCATTTCAAAAGCCTTGAAGCCTGTGACGATGTCCCTGGAGGGTAATATCTTCTCTGATCATAAGTTGCTTCTAGCGCAAATTCAAGTAACTGAAGGTGCAAAAGGCAAAGGCGTATGGAGGCTAAATGTGGATCTATTGAATAATAAAGATGTAAAGAAGATATTTGTTCAAAACTACAAGAAATGGACTTGGTATAAAGAAAAGTTTACTTCAATATTGCTATGGTGGGAATATGTAAAAGCCAAAACTAAATAATTTTTCCTCAAAATTGGAATTAAAAATGCGAAGAAAAAACTGTGGTTCAAAAATCTTAATACCAAACTACAGACTTACCTGAAGCTGAGAAATGGAGGCATCGATGTCTCAGACCTGATAGAGAAAACAAAAGGAGAAATTAAAAAGGCAATTTACCAGAAAGGCAAAGAAATAATATTTATTACCAAAGTGAAGCAGCTTGAAGCTGATGAAAAATGTACAAGATTCTTCTTCAAAAAAACTACTGGGCAAAAAACAGTAATATCAAATATCGGTGGTGAAAGAAAGAAGAAATGCTTAAAGTCAAACAATTTTATCAAGAGCTGTTTAAGGGTACTTTCACACTTGCATTAAAGGATTTCGGTAGGCAGTTCTATCACCGAAACTGCCTGCCGGATCCATCAATACGTATGCAAATCGATGGCGTTTGGCCGGAACACTTGGGGCAGTATCCGGCATTAATGCATTTCAATGGAAAATAATGCCGGATCCAGCATTCCTGCAAGTGTTCTGGAATTTAGGACAGAGAAAATACCGCAGCATGATGCAATATTATCTCCATCCTGAAAAGGTAAAATGACTGAACTGAAGACATCCTGATGCATACTGAACGGATTACTCTCCATTCAGAATGCATAAGGATAAAACTGATGAGTTTTTTTCCGGTATTGAGCCCCTAAGACAGAACTCAATGCCAGAAAAGAATAAAGTGTGAAAGTACCCTTAAACTCTTTAAAAAACAAGCTGGAGAAAGGGAAGCAATAAATGCTCTGCAAGGACATCTCGCTAGAAGAATTGCACGCTGTCTTTAAAGGTTTCGCAAAAAACAAAGCTCCAAGGTCTGATGGATTTGCAGTAGAATTTTACTTAACATTCTGGAATGTATTGAAAGGAGACCTGATGGCTATCTTCAAGGAAGATTTAGGTACAGAAGTGTTGCCAGAATCTTGGCGGAAAGGTATTGTGACATTACTATAGAAAAAAGGCAATAAATCGCAATTAGAAAATTGGAGACCAATCACACTCCTAAATACGGATGACAAAGGTATGGCCAAGTTGCTTGTGAACCAGATAAAAAAAGTAATTGGCAAAGTAATACATAAAGACCCAAGTATGTGCAGTCCCAGGTAGAGGAGTATGGGAAAATCTCAACATAATAGGAGACTGTATCTGGTATCAGAATGAGAGAAAACAAGATCTAGCCTTACTATCCTTGGACTTTCTCAAAGCAGAGTTTCTGTGGTTGGTGCTGAAGCAAATTAACTTTCCAGATGTTGCAATAAAACAGATATCATTACTCTACAGAGAATCCTTCAGCCAAATTCTTATTAATGGTTTTCTGTCTGGAAAAGTCACTTTGTTTTCTGGAGTAAAGCAAGGTTGCCCCTTGTCATCCATTCTGTTTATTTGTGTTTTGGAGCCACTACTCTCGCTACTCCGAAAAGGTAATCAAGGGTGTCTCTATACCGGGTGGTAATGGACTTACTGTTAAAACAGGGGCCTACATGGATGATGTCACAATCTTATGTACAACAATAGCTACATTGAGAAGAGCCGTACAAATTACAGAATTCTTTTTCCGAGCTTCTGCCTTTCATCTTAATAGAACGAAGTGTGATTGATTTGCCATAGGAGATTAGAGAGAAGCAAATATCCCGGATCTAAAAATACAAAAAGAGCAAATAAAAATAAATTTTTGATGACATTAGCAACAGTCAAAAGAGTAGGGAGGAAGTCAAAGCAAAAGTCCCAAAGAAAGTGGAGGTTTGCAAACTGCACAAATTAACAATACAAGGGAAAAATTTGATCATTAAAGCCCTAATAATCCCAATTCTACTGTACTTGAATGTAGTCTTCCCTCCAAATGATCTGAAATATCTTCAGAGAGTAATCTTTCAGTTTATTTGGAGCTCGAAAATGGAGAAAGTCTACACGGAGACAATGTATAAACAAAAAAAGTTAGGAGGCAAAGGGATACCTAATATTAAGAAACTTCTGTACCTGCATTTCTTTTCCCTGTGCTTCAGGATGATTAATAGAACCGAGAATACCTGGACTTTTTCCCTAAAGTATGCAGCAGGACATTTGTTCCAGAAACGCCAATGGATACAATTTCCTTTAACAAGACTAGTGTTGCTTGTCCCACCAAGGCAATCTGTATTAATTGAGAAGATCATTCGACAGTACTCCCTAGAGAAATGTGAGAGACTGTTTGGAAAATGCTAAAAAAAATACATCTGAAAAATAAGGAACAAGTCTGTCCAGTCTCAAATTATACAGAAGCCAAGTCTTTGGAATGTTGGAAGCTGTGTAATTGCGCTTACCTCTCGAACTGTCTAAAAGAGTTAGCCTGGATGGTAATGCAGGATTGTCTACTGACGTAATGTGGAATTGTAAGTATGCACAGAACTTATGGATGAGGATGGGTGTGTTGCTGAAGCATACTTGTGATATGGGCTTCTTAAATCACGAACTAGTAATGTATGGACTTTGTACTGTGCCGCAGACAGGTAAGAAGCAGGTATTATGGACTATGGTGAACTGCTTGAAAAATGCATTATGGAAAGTTCGTAATATTTTGTTGTTCAGGAGAGACTTGATTGATGAAAAGGAATGCATCAAACTTGCTTTACGTGAGATTTATGTTTTCTATTTGCGTGACAGAAAACATTTAGGTGTTAGAGCTGCTACATCGTGGAATATTAACATGTGAAATGTGCTTCTTGAGTAACTTTAGATAAGATTGTTTCATTGTAAGCTTTTTAGTTTTATAATAAAAATATAAAACTGGTTTTGTATGTTTCATAGTGCACAAGGCTGCCATTGTAAGGTATGCTGCCATTACCGGTCTCATGGATAGTTGGCTTGCACATACCCAGCTTTTGGCTTATAGCTTTTGTGTGACTGTTTTATGTTATAGATAATGAAATTGCGTGCGGAATACATACATATTACATTGCCGATTTTTGCAATCACGAATTTGCGAATCTACTGCGAATATTCAGCTAACAATTTGCGAAATATCGCGAATTGGAATATTGCCTATGTCTTTCATCACTACTGAGAAATGCGCTTCACCTCATGATCTTAATAAATATAGGATTGTGTGGTCAGGACCAGATTGTCCATAATATTATAGAGGATCTCCGTGGAGCAAATTACTTCAGACTAAACAGATATGAAGTATTTAAAACATTGTGGGACCTATGGAGAAAGCACACCCCAAAAACCGCTCCAACATAGCTAGACGGGATGATGAAGATAGAAGAGCAGTCTTAGTTTGGGGAAATCTCAGATACTCCCTCTGACTCTCAATCTCGGACTGTTGTCGGAATTAGGTGAGACATAAGACTCTCCCTACAGACTCGGACCAGATCTGATACTTGAAAGGTTTATTACTTTCATTTTGTTTCTTTTCTTATATGTTTCTATGATGCAGTTTACATATGTAATATAAAAATAATCAGGTGATAATGGAAGATTTTATATCTTTATTACTTATTACTGCTGTAGCAAATGTGAAGCTGCTACATATTTGTTGGATGTAAAACTTTAATTAAAAAAGTAATGTTAAAAAAATAATAATATAAAAGACTCTCTCACTAAATTTCTCAATACAGGCGACATGTAGTATTAAGGAGATTTCTTAGACATGATAAGGCTGGTGTACTTACTTACTTTGAAATTCTTTGTCAGAATGGCTGATCTTAAATTAATTTTTGTCTTAACAGAAAATCCCAGCAAAAATTCTGAGGAAAAATGTTTGTTATCACTAAAGGATAAAGATATCCCGCAGCGGTCTTCAGGAGAAAACATCATTAACCTTAATGTAAATCCAGGACTTCACAGTGCAGATATATCCTATAATCCTCCTAATTATGAGGGACCTTCTCCTGACCAATCAAAGATTGTTACCACAAGTACAGGTCAGAAAAGGGGTGAAAGGTCTCACTATGGTAAAGAGTTCACGGAAGGCTCAGGTCTTTTGACACACAGAGGAATTCATACAGATGAGAGGCCATATTCATGTTCAGAATGTGGGAAGTGTTTTCCGAATAAATCAAAACTTGTTACACATGTGAGAATTCACACAGGAGAGAAGCCGTATTCATGTTCAGAATGTAGTAAATGTTTTACAGTGAAATCAAATCTTGTTACACATCAGAAAATTCATACAGGAGATAAGCCATATTCATGTTCAGAATGTGGGGAATGTTTTAAATATAAATCATATCTTTCTACACACAAGAGAATTCATATAGGAGAGAAACCATATTCATGTTCAGAATGTGGGAAGTGTTTTCCAAATAAATCAAAACTTGTAACACATGTGAGAATTCACACAGGAGAAAAGCCATATTCATGTTCAGAATGTGATAAATGTTTTACAGGGAAATCAAATCTTGTTACACATCAGAAAATTCACACAGGAGAGAAGCCATATTCATGTTCAGAATGTGGTAAATGTTTTACAGGACAATCAAATCTTGTGACACATTACAAAATTCACACAGGAGAGAAGCCATATTCATGTTCAGAATGTGGGAAATGTTTTACACTAAAATTACATCTTGTTAGACATAAGAGAACTCACACAGGGGAGAAGCCATATTCATGTTTAGAATGTGGTAAATGTTTTGCAGGGAAATCAAATCTTGTTACACATCAGAAAATTCACACAGGGGAGAAGCCATATTCATGTTCAGAATGTGGGAAATGTTTTACACTAAAATTACATCTTGTTAAACATAAGAGAATTCACACAGGGGAGAAGCCTTATTCATGTTCAGAATGTGGGAAATGTTTTACAGAGAAATCAAATCTTGTTACACATCAGAAAATTCACACAGGAGAGAAGCCATATTCATGTTCAGAATGTGGGAAATGTTTTATACAAAAAACTGATCTTGTTAATCATGAGCGAATTCACACAGGGGAGAAGCCATTTTCATGTCCAGAATGTGGTGAATGTTTCAAATATAAATCAAAACTTGTTACACATGTGAGAATTCACACAGGAGAGTAACCGTATTCATGTTCAGAATGTGGAAAATGTTTTAAATATAACTCTTATGTTGTTATTCATGAAAGATAACACACAGGAGAGAAGCCATATTAATGTTTAGAATGTGGGAAATGTTTTACACTAAAATTAAATCTTGTTAAACATAAGAGAATTCACACAGGCAGAAGCCATATTCATGTTCAGAATGTGGGGAATGTTTTAAAGATAAATCAAATCTTGTTACACATGTAAGAATTCACATAGAAGAGAAACATTTTCATATAATTGAACATATTAGGTAATTTGTGGACCTTAAAAAGCAAATAAGAAGGTTTATTTTTTTTGGGTGGTATTATCCTGAATCTTTCACATGACCTAATGATATTTCTCTGAGGTCAGCGGACTGGAATCCATGGAGGAAAAGTATTGTGGATTTAAGGAAGAGGAGAAGAGCTTTTGCAATACCCCAGAGTGGCATTACCACTTCTGCACCCTGCTACTGTCTTTATTGGTTAACACCATGTCATCTTATGTATTTATTTCAGGTCCAAACACTGTGCATTTCCTATTTTAAACTGTTATGTTAATATGTAATGTGCCTGGTTCAACTGTAGGTGGCAGCAAGCATGGCAGAGCTACAGTTACAGAGAATGGAACCCTTCTTTCCATTCTAACTCTCCCTCTAAGGAGGGGAGGGGGGTAGTTAGTTAGGTCAGTCTAGTGCACACCCAGCTAGGTAAAGGGTGTTCAGTAGGTGCACGTCCCTGCTGGACATGTCCCAGCCAAGCAAAGCAAGCCAGCCAGAGCACCTTCAGCTCTGCTGGATCTGGAGGCCACAGCCTGAAGCCTCAGAAGCCAGGAAGTATAGTTCCCTGGTATAACCAAACCTAGAGACAATCAATAGAAGTTGCAGCATCCAGAGGAAGCAAAGTTATACAGCTACCCTGTCAGTACAGCAGAGCCAGAGAGCAACAGATGTAGTAGAGAGGAGTTTGCCTGCCACAGAGTTTTAATGCTAAAGCCTGCTGGGAACCAAGACAAAGTCTGTAAACTGGAGAAACATTTACCAAAGTAAAGCTGTTTTCAACTTCATCACAAGGTCTGGACTGGAATTTATTCTTTATCCCATACTACTTCTACCCCCTTTTGCTGCTTTGGACAATAAGCCTGGGGTTCAGTGTATCCAGGTAGGAGCACCGTGACATAACACAAACATTAAGGGACATTGTAGGCCAACCTATACCACTCGGCCATTCCTACACTTGGATACCACCAACGCCATTTCTATAAAGGGACCCCTTGCCGCTGTTGGACGTTACAACTGGCTTCACGAACAGGATTTACTTGTGTGTCTCACACTTACAAAGCCTATAAAATTGACAGAAAACCTTTTTGACTTTATTACATTTACTTCAGAGCGACAGGCGGAGGAAAGTGCAAGCCGCCGTCCAAAGGGTTAATCAGCCATCTTTAACTGTGATGGCATATCTTCTTCAACCAGCCCAAGAGTGGGAAAAACAGGGAACTGGTGCTCTTCTATTACATGTCACTGCACATGACGGCTCTTACCTTGTGATATAAGAGGCTGGTGCTCCTCCATTACATGTCACTGCACACACGTGTATACACTGCACATGACGGGTCTTACCTTGTGATATAAGAGGCTGGTGCTCCTCCATTATATGTCACTGCACACACGTGTATACACTGCACATGACGAGTCTTACCTTGTGATATAAGAGGCTGTTGCTCCTCCATCATGGCCTCCTTGTACAGATCCTTGTGTCCTTCTATATACTCCCACTCCTCCATGGAGAAATAGACAGTGACGTCCTGACACCTTATAGGAACCTGACAACACAATGACACCGTCATCACCCAGACCCCTCCAGTGCTGTTACTGGAGAATTTCCCAGCATTCCCAGCAGTGTCACCTCTCCAGTCAGCAGCTCCATCATCTTGTGGGTGAGCTCTAGGATCTTCTGCTCATGTATCAGGTGGTGAGGGGGAGGCTCTGTGATGGGGTGAGGGGTCCTGCTCCGCCCTCCGAACTCCTGGAGATGGATGATGGGAGTCACACAGTCCCCCGATGTCTTCTTCACTATTGTGTACTCCTGTGGATGAAGAGAGACACTTAGGGAATAAACCCTTCAGGGGCCATGTGCTCTCCTCCGGCCCTCTCCTCCTGGTACAACGTGCCTACTTACCTTCTCATGGCTCCTTCAACATGACTATTGGTCCCTGGTCACATTATACATCACTCACCATATTGGGGGCTGATCTTCAGGTTCTCCATCACTTGGAAGGTCTGGAGGCCGTTCTCCAGGACCCTGGACTCTTCCTATCACCTCCTTTGATGGATTGGTAATGGTTATTTACTATACTTCGTAAGGACCTCCTGACGTTACAATATCACGTGACATCCCTAGGTCACGTGGGTCGGCAGCCGGCGCGCTCTTCTATCACAAGCACTGGCCGACTGTTTGAAGAGAAGGAAGGTCAGGAATGGCGGCTCAGCAGTATCTGTAGCACTGAGAGGGGAGAGAGTCTGACATTGCTGGAGAGATGTGTGAGATTATATACTGGGGGGCTGCTGTGTGAGATTATATACTGGGGGGCTGCTGTGTGAGATTATATACTGGGGGCTGCTGTGTGAGATTATATACTGGGGGCTGCTATGTGAGATTATATACTGGGGGCTGCTGTGTGAGATTATATACTGAGGGGCTGCTGTGTGGGATTATATACTGGGGGGCTGCTGTGTGAGATTATATACTGGGGGGCTGCTGTGTGAGAATATATACTGGGGGGCTGCTGTGTGAGATTATATACTGGGGGGCTGCTGTGTGAGATTATATACTGGGGGGCTGCTGTGTGAGATTATATACTGGGGGTGCTGCTGTGTGAGAATATATACTGGGGGGGCTGCTGTGTGGGATTATATACTGGGGGGCTGCTGTGTGGGATTATATACTGGGGGTCTGCTGTGTGAGATTATATACTGGGGGGCTGCTGTGTGGGATTGTATGGAGAGGGGCTGCTGTGTGAGATTATATACTGGGGGGGCTGCTGTGTGAGATTATATACTGGAGGGGCTGCTGTGTGAGATTATATACTGAGGGGCTGCTGTGTGGTATTATATACTGGGGGGCTGCTGTGTGGGATTATATACTGGGGGGCTGCTGTGTGAGATTATATACTGGGGGGCTGCTGTGTGAGATTATATACTGGGGGGCTGCTGTGTGAGATTATATACTGGGGGGCTGCTGTGTGAGATTATATACTGGGGGGCTGCTGTGTGAGATTATATACTGGGGGGCTGCTGTGTGAGATTATATACTGGGGGGCTGCTGTGTGGGATTATATACTGGGGGGCTGCTGTGTGGGATTATATACTGGGGGCTGCTGTGTGGGATTATATACTGGGGGGGCTGCTGTGTGAGATTATATACTGGGGGTGCTGCTGTGTGAGAATATATACTGGGGGGGCTGCTGTGTGGGATTATATACTGGGGGGCTGCTGTGTGGGATTATATACTGGGGGTCTGCTGTGTGAGATTATATACTGGGGGGCTGCTGTGTGGGATTGTATGGAGAGGGGCTGCTGTGTGAGATTATATACTGGGGGGGCTGCTGTGTGAGATTATATACTGGGTGGGCTGCTGTGTGAGATTATATACTGAGGGTGGTGCTTCTGTGTGGGATTATATACTGGGGGACTGCTGTGTGGGATTATATACTGGGGGCTGCTGTGTGAGATTATATACTGGGGGGCTGCTGTGTGAGATTATATACTGGGGGGCTGCTGTGTGAGATTATATACTGGGGGGCTGCTGTGTGAGATTATATACTGGGGGGCTGCTGTGTGAGATTATATACTGGGGGGCTGCTGTGTGGGATTATATACTGGGGGGCTTCTGTGTGGGATTATATACTGGGGGGCTGCTGTGTGGGATTATATACTGGGGGGCTGCTGTGTGAGATTATATACTGGGGGGGCTGCTGTGTGAGATTACATACTGGGGGGGCTGCTGTGTGAGATTATATACTGGGGGGCTGCTGTGTGAGATTATATACTGGGGGGGCTGCTGTGTGAGATTATATACTGGGGGGGCTGCTGTGTGAGATTATATACTGGGGGGCTGCTGTGTGAGATTATATACTGGGGGGGCTGCTGTGTGAGATTATATACTGGGGGCTGCTGTGTGAGATTATATACTGGGGGGCTGCTGTGTGAGATTATATACTGGGGGCTGCTGTGTGAGATTATATACTGGGGGGGCTGCTGTGTGAGATGATATACTGTTGGCCTGCTGTGTGAGATTATATACTGGGGGGGCTGCTGTGTGAGATTATATACTGGGGGCTGCTGTGTGAGATTATATACTGGGGGGGGGGCTGCTGTGGGAGATTGTATGGAGGGGGGCTGCTGTGTGGGATTGTATGGCGGGGGGCTGCTGTGTGAGATTATATGGGTGGGGCTGCTGTGTGAGATTGTATGGGGGGGCTGCTCTGTGGGATTGTATGGAGGGGGGCTGCTGTGTGAGATTGTATGGAGGGGGGGGCTGCTGTGTGAGATTGTATGGAGGGGGGCTGTTGTGTGAGATTGTATGGAGGGGGGCTGCTGTGTGAGATTGTATGGGGGGGGGCTGCTGTGTGAGATTGTATGGAGGGGGGATGCTGCTGTGTGAGATTGTATGGAGGGGGGGCTGCTGTGTGAGATTGCATGGAGGGGGGGGCTGCTGTGTGAGATTGTATGGAGGGGGGGCTGCTGTGTGACATTATATGGAGGGGGGGCTGCTGTGTGAGATTGTATGGAGGGGGGACTGCTGTGTGAGATTGTATGGAGGGGGGCTGCTGTGTGAGATTGTATGGAGGGGGGGCTGCTGTGTGAGATTGTATGGAGGGGGGGCTGCTGTGTGAGATTGGATAGAGGGGGGCTGCTCTGTGAGATTGTATGGAGGGGGCTGCTGTGTGAGATTGTATGGAAGGGGGGCTGCTCTGTGAGATTGTATGGAGGGGGGGCTGCTGTGTGAGATTGTATGGAGGGGGGCTGCTCTGTGAGATTGTATGGAGGGGGGGCTGCTGTGTGAGATTGTATGGGGGGGCTGCTGTGTGAGATTGTATGGAGGGGGGCTGCTCTGTGAGATTGTATGGAGGGGGGACTGCTTTGTGAGATTGTATGGAGGGGGGGCTGCTGTGTGAGATTGTATGGAGGGGGCTGCTGTGTGAGATTGTATGGAGGGGGGCTGCTGTGTGAGATTGTATGGAGGGGGGGCTGCTGTGTGAGATTGTATGGAGGGGGGCTGCTGTGTGAGATTGTATAGAGGGGGGGGCTGCTGTGTGAGATTGCATGGAGGGGGGCTGCTGTGTGGGATTGTATGGAGGGGGGCTGCTGTGTAAGATTGTATGGAGGGGGCTGCTGTGTGGGATTGTATGGAGGGGGGCTGCTGTGTGAGATTGTATGGAGGGGGGACTGCTGTGTGAGATTGTATGGAGGGGGGCTGCTGTGTGAGATTGTATGGAGGGGGGGGCTGCTGTGTGAGATTGTATGGAGGGGGGGCTGCTGTGTGAGATTGTATGGAGGGGGGGCTGCTGTGTGAGATTGTATGGGGGGGCTGCTGTGTGTGATTGTATGGAGGGGGGCTGCTGTGTGAGATTGTATGGAGGGGGGGCTGCTGTGTGAGATTGTATGGAGGGGGGCTGCTGTGTGAGATTGTATGGAGGGGGGCTGCTGTGTGAGATTGTATACAATCTCCATACAATCTCACACAGCAGCCCCCCTCCATACAATCTCACAGAGCAGCCCCCCTCTATCCAATCTCACACAGCAGCCCCCCCTCCATACAATCTCACACAGCAGCCCCCCTCCATACAATCTCACACAGCAGCCCCCCTCCATACAATCTCACACAGCAGTCCCCCCTCCATACAATCTCACACAGCAGCCCCCCCTCCATATAATCTCACACAGCAGCCCCCCCTCCATACAATCTCACACAGCAGCCCCCCCTCCATACAATCTCACACAGCAGCCCCCCCTCCATACAATCTCACACAGCAGCATCCCCCCTCCATACAATCTCACACAACAGCCCCCCCTCCATACAATCCCACACAGCAGCCCCCTCCATACAATCTCACACAGCAGCCCCCCCTCCATACAATCTCACACAGCAGCCCCCCCTCCATACAATCCCACACAGCAGCCGCCCCTCCATACAATCTCACACAGCAGCCCCCCCCCCCTCCATACAATCTCACACAGCAGCCCCCCTCCATACAATCTCACACAACAGCCCCCCTCCATACAATCTCACACAGCAGCCCCCCCTCCATACAATCTCACACAGCAGCCCCCCCCTCCATACAATCCCAGTTCTCATGTCTCCCCCTACTTTCCCGTCTCTCCGCTGGCGTTCTCCTGTCTGCTCGGAGCTGTGGATAGAGGTCGGCACAGACCTCCACACTGACCCCACAGACCTCCACACTGACCCCACAGACCTCCACACTGACCCCACAGACCTCCACACTGACCTCACAGACCTCCACACTGACCCCACAGACCTCCACACTGACCCCACAGACCTCCACACTGACCCCACAGACCTCCACACTGACCCCACAGACCTCCACACTGACCCCACAGACCTCCACACTGACCCCACAGACCTCCACACTGACCCCACAGACCTCCACACTGAGCCGCCTGCTGAGCAGCATCTACTGCTACAAGGGGCCTCCCTGCAGTGTACAGTGCTTTAACCCCTTCCCAGCCGCCCAACTTAAGTATACGCTGGCAGTTTGGTATTCAGAGATGGCGCCCGCTAGTGAACACCATATCTCCGGGTGCCTAGTGCACCCAGGACTAATGTATGTAATTGGTAATAACATCGATTAAACACATTTAACCCCTCAGATTCTGTGGTTAAATGTGACCATGGCATCTAGGAGCTGAAAAACCATGAAAACGTGCTCCCTGCCATGAGCATTGTCCCCCCTAGCGAGGATCAGGGGAACGGATTGTGTGTGCAGCAGCCTCAGTCCTCCCCAATGATCCACAGCTATGTTCCTATGAAGACCCTGCCTGTGCATTGGAGTCTACGAGAGGCGCAGTCTAATGATTGGTATCGACACCTGTGAAACAGCCTGTACTAAACCATATGCGGCGAATGGCATAATGGGGAAAAAAAACTGCAAAATCGCTGATTTGTCACTATTTTGCCATTTCACAATTTTTTATAAAAAGCAATAAAAAAAATAACATGGTATCAGTAAAAACGGCTCCGTACATATAAAAATAAAAAAATTATGGGGCGTCAAAATATGGTGATGTACATTTATTTTTATTTTTTTCAGATAAAAAAATCAAGCAAAACTATATAAATCACTGTAATTGTACCGACCCCGAGAATGAAGAGAACAGGTCATTTTTCTCTCATAGGGAACGCTGTAAAAACCCATAAAACTGGTGGAATTGACTTTTTTTTTCCAATTCCACCCCATTTGGAACTTATTTTTCAGCTTCCCTCTACATCATATGCAAAATAAAATTACTAGAAAGTACAACATGGCTATGTGGAAATAAAAAATAAATAAAAAAGTTAAGGCTGGCAGTAAAAAACTAAAATGGCCCTGTCCTGAATGGGTTAAAGGGGTTGTCCAAGACAAAAACAGACGTCCTAGATCTGGCATACCCACACTGGCGATTATACTCACCTGGTCCCCGCTGCTGAATTCGGCCTGTGTGGCTCCCGGATCGGCACTTCTGCATCGGCATCAACATGTGCCATCACCAATCACAGGCTTCGGTGGTGACCTCTTCCCCTTATGTCATGTGTGACGTCATGCAGAACAAATACCGCAGCGGGGACCAGGTGAGAATCACCACCAGTGCCGGACTGTATTGTTCTCGGATAACCCCTTTAATCATGTTTGGTTGCAGCATTGAATGCGTTTCCTGGTGGGATCAGCGATACCCAGAAATGTGCCATTTTGTGGGGAAGAAAAAAGAGACTAGACAGCATCATATATGTGCTAATCTGCCAGCAAAGTATTAAAAAAAAGAATAAAAACCACACACAACTAACAAAAAGTTAGGGATATTTGGCTTTCGGGTGAAATTTATGGAAAATGTAAATGCGCCGGCTCCAGTGATATTATATCATGAAAGTCGGGCATTTAAGTAGAAGCAGCAATGGCGATTTCCTCATCTCAAACTATTTATTGAAACAAAAGCCAACACCAGTGGTGGGTATACTGCCACAATGTCAGTGTCTCCAGAACTTGTCACGTGGCCTTAAGCGTCAATTCCAGCTTGACAACGATGTCTCCTGCTGTTCACAAGTCGACTTATTGTCTGCTGAGGCATGGCATCCCACTCTTCTTGAAGTGTGCCCCGCAGGACATTGAGGTTCTGGAGTAAGAGCCTCTTCATGGTCCCCCAGTCTCCAGCAGTCGTTCCCTAATGATGGACCTTGATGAGCTGGCGCATTGTCCTCCATGAAGATGACATTAGGTCTTTGTTGTTCCTGCAGAGGCACAATGACTGGATTAATGATCTTCAAGTAGTATGGGCCAGTCACAAAGTGTAGGGAGGTTCTGTATTGACTAGACATCTGCCCACACTGTATCACCACCACCAAAGGCTCGTCTGGTGACAAAAGTGGCCGATGCATAGCGCTCTCCTTGACATCTCAAACATCGTTGGCGGCCATCATTTCTGCTCAGCGTGAATCAACTTTCATCAGTGAACAGCGCTGAGGCCCACTGGTCCCTCCTCCAGCGTAGATGCTCCCTGGCCCATGCAAGACGATGACGCCTGTGCCTGGTGGTGTGGTCAGGTACCCTTGCAGGTTGTCTAGCACGCAGACCGTGCTGATGCAAATGGTTTCCAATGGTCTGATGTGACACTTGGCTGCCTCTCACCTCCCTTGTGCCTGGAGTTGTATGACATTCATCATCTGGTTCCGCAGGGCATTGCTCACAATAAAGTGGTCATCAGTATGGGATATGGCCAAAGGATTTCCACTTCTCTGCCTTTCTGTGACTCTTCCAGTCTCTCTGTATCTCTGATACAACCTGCTGATGACACTTTGTGACACTCTAAGCTCATTGGCCACTTCCATCTGAGAACATCCTGCTTGAAGCCTCGCAATTGCGAAGTACTGCTGATGAATTGTTAGGTGTCGCCTTGGTCTCATGATGGTAAAATGTGAACAGCATGATGAGGAGGTGTCACGGCTGAGAATGGGGAAAACCCTCAGCCGTGCGATGCCAGAAGATGTTAAGCGCTGCTTGGCCAGGACGACAGAATTAGGGAGCAGGTCACCTCCTATCGCATCCCTAACCTGACCCTGACTCCTAACCATATGAGCCAACCCTGAAGGTGGGAGGGCTCATACACCGTATGCCTTGGGGTCCCTACTAGCCCTAAGGATTGCCCTGGAACAAGGAGCAGGGTAAGACGTCCTGTTCTTCCTAGGCACGGAGGAACAGGAGTCTCACTAGCCAAGCTGCAAAGGGAAAAGAACATAAACAGCCTATGGATATGGCAGGAGGATGAAAAGCACTTCCACACCTACCTGCCACAGACACACAGACTGGATCCTGTGCAATACAAGCTAGTGTCCACACCCAAACACCAATGGACACAGCACACACACAAACACACAGGAACCCAGATCCATAGGTGCATAACATAACAAGGAAAACATCAAGTGGACATCAACATAAACCAAAGAGTCACAATTTGTTTATGACCACAAGGGTGGCCCCCACTGGCAGATGGAATACCAGGAGGGTGTCTCCAGCAAAGCATGGCTGAAGAACCCCTCAGCTACTGAACTCCAAAGAGGTTTTATAGCCCAAAGTGGCCACACAGACACACACAGGAGAGGGGATTAACCCTTCTAACACAAAGCAGGGAAGTGAAACCACTTAAAGGGGAAGTGTCCAAATGCACATCACACTGCGGCTGTTACCGCAGGCAACGACATGGGTGGCAACCATGTCCAGGGAGTCAGCCAGAAGGCCGAGACACTGCCACCACATGTACATCCTACCAAACGTTGCCACGGGCAGCCACAGTGAAGGGAAGTGTCACAGTGCACACCTAACATAAAACACAGTGCACACCAGACATACATAAGTGCATAACATAACACACACACACCTAACAGAGAGGTTGCTAGGTGTAACCGCATGCCATTGCAGCAAGCTGCCTAGCACCAGCTCAGGCTGCTATACTGCAACAATACAACACTTGTTGCCCGCGGCAACCACAAGTGAGGCAGCAAACTAGCGGCCCTCACCTGTGGTTAAACAACCAAACCAAAACCGCAGGCAACCGCATGCGGATCAGGAGTCACGACTATGACCATGGCCGTGACAGGAGGACTGTTTAATACTAATTCTTATTGAACCAGGACATTTATTAGGCGATTCATGGATCTAACACCTGTTGTGTATTTTGCCATTAAGCTCCTTGTTAGAGAACAGCAAGTTGTGCAAAAAGTCCTGAAAACACTGAACAGTTGGACATGTGCATTCAAAGGTTTAGAGAAGGTCACATTAAGTTCACCAGTAAAGGTTAGAGGGCATTTTAGGTTCTTCCTGATATTTCACCCACAAGCCAAGTGAGTGGTGTCCATAGTGTGAGCAATGTAGTGTGTGAACACAAGCGAATCGTTATTTAAATAATAGCTGGATAGATTTAGGGATAGTGAGAATATAGAGAGTTCAGGGAGGGAGTCATTCACACTGTGACACAGACAACCTATCTGTGCAAGAGAAACGTGAGCATTGAGTGACGGCACATTCTGTATTTAGTGCAGTGTCAGCTAAAACTGGATTTTTCTTTTTTATTGACCAAAACCTGCATTTTGTACAGCAGACAATCACCCCACGGCATTTTGGTGCGTATTTGAGAAAACTTACATTTCAATATTGCATTTTCTAAGACAATTCAATTTCTTGCATCACTCTGTACAACCACCATTTATGTGTGTATTCAAATAAAAACGTCCACTGGAATATTGCATGTAGGACGGGAAAAGAATCTCTTGCATCACAGACGGCGGTTTGGTGAGTAGCTGAAAACAGAGTCATATTTGATGAGGATATGTTTGGCAACAGGAAATGAAGGAGGACGGATAATGGAGGAAAAACCACATCACCCACCAGTAATGTCAGTGGCGGTGGCGGCACTGTCAGACTCCGCACCAGCCTCCCAGTCAGTATTAACCAGTGACTCCACTAACTGTTGGGCGACTGTTATTATGGATAAAGATAAGAATGTGGAAAGGACGACTGAGCCATCAACTACATCATCTGACAACAGGATGATGTCACCTCTGACTGTGACGTCACCCTCATTTCTGCCTCTTCCTACTATTCAGACTTCACTGACATCTCATCTCACTGCCCCCGTCCACTAGTAACGTGTCAGCTCCGTCCAGGATCTGCCCCTCCTAAAGGGATGCATTTTGAAAGACCATTAAAAAAAAAGCCGCTTCTTCATTTCTGAACCACGATCACGATCACTGTATTTTTATAAAGTTTGTGTAACAACTTCCTTGTTAATAGATGGAAAAGGTCCTTTTGGGGGTAAGGAACATAGTCACTTCTATGTAAGAAAGCTAAATCCCTGAAAAGGACCTCAGCAGGAAAAGGACCTAGTACATAATGGATGGAATCGGTCCTTTTGGGGTATAGGGGAAATAGTCACTTCAGTGTGAGTCGGCTAAATCTATCCCTGAAAAGGACCTCAGCAGTATGAATTCTTCCTAGTACATAATATATAGAAAAGGTCCTTTTGAGGTACAGGAAATA
This sequence comes from Bufo gargarizans, assembly GCF_014858855.1. Classification (NCBI taxonomy): domain Eukaryota; kingdom Metazoa; phylum Chordata; class Amphibia; order Anura; family Bufonidae; genus Bufo; species Bufo gargarizans. Next base: position 741,613,802 of record NC_058080.1, on the reverse strand, counting down.
GTCACTTTAATGTGAGTCAGCTAAATCTATCCCTGAAAAGGACCTCAGCAGTATGAATCCTTCCTAGTACATAATAGAGAGAAAAGGTCCTTTAGGGGTACGGGAAATAGTCACTTCAGTGTGAGTCGGCTAAATCCTATCCTTGAAAAGGACCTCAGCAGAATGAATCCTTCCTAGTATATAATATATAGAAAAGGTCCTTTTGAAAATATAGGAAATTTCAAAAAAAATTTTTAATGAATAATGTTAAAGAGTTTATCTGATATGGAAAGTATTCCCGCCAATGCCCGGGCCCCTTGTATGGATTACAGTTCTGTTCAAAATAATAGCAGTGTGTTTAAAAAAGTGAATAAAGATCAAAATCCTTCTAATAGCTTTTATTTCCATCCACACAGATGCATTGGGAACACTACACATTCTATTCCAAATCAAAACATGAAGAAAAATATATAAAATTTGTGATGTTCCTAAAAAAAATTGAAAAGTGAATATTAGACTGTTCAAAAAATAGCAGTGTTTGTCTTCTTCTTTACAAACTCAAACACTCACTATATAAACTGGAAAATGTTTGAAGACTTTCTTTCCTCTGGATCACTTCACTAATATTCAGTTGTATAACCGCTGTCTCTGAGAACTGCTGGACGTCTGTGCTGCTCGGAGTCACCACCTTCTGGCCCTGTGACCAGGTTCTCCAGCCCAGGAGGATTGGACTACATTCCACAGTTCTTCTCTATTTCTTGGTTTTGCCTCAGAAACTGCATTTTTGATGTCACCCACAAGTTTTCTATTGGATTAAGATCCGGGGATCGGGCCGGCCGCTCCATAACGTCAATCTTGTTGGTCTGGAACCAAGATGTTGCCCGTTTACTGGTGTGTTTGGGGTCGTTGTCTTGTTGGAACACCCATTTCAAGGGCATTTCCTCTTCAGCATAAGGCAGCAGGACCTCTTCCAGTATTCTGGTGGATTCAGACTGATCCATGATCCCTGGTCTGGGATAAATAGGCCCAACACCGTAGTATGAGACACATCCCCATATCATGATGCTTGTCCACCATGCTTCACTGTCTTCAACAACCTTACTTTCATCAGTCCACAGAATGTCTCTTTAGACCGGTCACTGTGCTCTTTGGCAGATTGTAACCTCTTCAGCACATGTCTTTTTTCCAACAGTGGGACATTGCGGGGGCTTCTTGCAGATAGTTTGGCTTCACATAGGCGTCTTCTCATTGTAACAGGACTCACAGGTAACTTCAGACCGTCTTTCATCTTCCTGGAGCTGATTGTTGCCATTTTGGCGATTCTTCTATCCATTTGAATGATAGTTTTTTGCTTTCTTCGACATCTTTCAGGTTTTGGTTGCCATTTTAAAGCATTTGCGATCGTTTTAGCTGAGCAGCCTATCATTTTCTGCACTTCTTTATATGGTTCCCTCTCCAATCAACTTTTTAATCAAGGTACGCTGTTCTTCTGAACAATGTCTGGAACGACCCAGTTTCCTCAGAATTTCAGAGAGAAATGCCCTGTAACCGGCATGTACAACATTTGCTGCCTTCCTTTCTTAAATAAGGGCAATAATTGCCACCTGTTTTTCAAAGAATGACCTCACTCATTGAACTCCACACTGCTAGTATTTTGAACATGCCCCTTTCAATTAGTGATTCAATTACACAGAATCAGCAGCATGAATGTCATGACTGTTGGGTCTGTTGGGTTTCTATTACTCTACTACACCGGCTAGTAAATCATTTGCCATGTAGAAATATAATTTCTACCAAAAACAGTGATTGATCAGGTTAGTGATGTCTGACTCCAGTGCCGCTCCAGATCTGTCATGGCCACCGCTGCATCTCCCCGTCACTCGGATCAAAATATCAGGCGACAGGGAGAGCAGGCAATAGCAGGCCGGGACTGGGACGAGCCCCCTTGGGTCTGGTCACCGTTGCGGCCTGCGATTGGCTGCTCCCTGTCACCAAATCCCCCGTCACTGGATGTTTTTCATCTGAACCACAGGGAGATGCAGCAGCGGTCATGCAGGGATCCGCAGCGATGCGGGTGCCACTGAGCAGGTAAGTATAATCCATACAAGGTGCCCGGGGATTGGAAGGGATACTTTCAATATCGGAACCCCTTTAACTTCTATGAAAGTACAGAGATCACATGACCAGATGTTTCTGCAAAGCGCTTTACCATGAATATGACAGGACCGGACAATTCTGCAGATACAAGTGCTCAGAAGTCACATGATAGTTTTTTTTTTCATTGTTTATTGTAAAGGTTTTTCAGAAATAAAAATAAACATAAAAGAGGCTTATTCTACGATAGTCACCTATAGAACGTTACTGTATACTGTAACACTGCGTCCATGTAGAAGATGTTACTATAGTTACTGAGCAGGCCCTGATAGACAGGGGGATGTAGCCGAGTCATTGAGAAGCAACTAAATCCCAACACAGGTCAGTAACGAGGCAGAAGAAGAGGTCCCTACAGATGATGGGAAACAGACAGCTCCTGTAGAGTCGGCCATCTCCTATCACTGCTGAGGAGCAGGTCCTTATGGAGGAAAGGATTTAGTCACAACCGTAATGGATTCTCCTCCCCGATGTCTGACTTGATACAGAATACAATAAAGAGGAGAGAAATCTAGAAAAGTTTACCTCTCCGCTCAGCAGGGAGATGATCTCCAAGGTGAGGTCTAATATTCTTCTGCTGATCTCCTTCCTGTCCATCCTTGGTGGTTCATTCAGGAGAAGAGAAGAGAAATGGAGGAGATGGTGGTCAGAATTGAAAAAGAGAATAGTCGGTGAAGGAGCTGTGATAATGTCAGCATCATGTGATCAGTGTATAAATGGCTGAGCCCCGCCCCCTGCACTGATCACATGACAAAGATGTCACCCCCAGGTCCTTCACCACCTCTTCTCCTCTCCACTGCTGAGCCCCGCCCCCTGCACTGATCACATGACAGTGACGTCACCCCAGGTCCTTTACCTCTGGCAGTGCAGCAGATACTGGGCAGGTCCTGGTCGGTAGTCAGGGCTCTTGTTCTCTCTGGTATCAGCCATTCCTCCAGCCTGCAGGTAAGATGAGCTGTGAGGAGACAGTGTGGTGGAGAGCTCAGACATGTCACCTCTGGAGATTCTCCTCCATTACACACAAGGAATCCTTCTCCGCTCCTCAGCTTAGTATGATGGGGGAGGAGTAGTGGGGAGAGTGGGGGTTGTCATCATTCACTGGCCCCTGACTGTCTTGGTGAGGGGCCCCTGCCTCCAGGAGGAGAATGAATGGATCAGGGCCCGGTCTGAGCTCAGCTCTCTCCAGTCTCTTCTCTAGGAGTTCTGGACACAGCTGAGCACAGCCCAGAGGTGGGACCTGCATCTATCAGACATTTATCTCCTGTGGAGCCACCAGAGATCTCCATGTTGGGGCCCCTGGAATCCATGTGGTGGGAGCTCTGAGAAGCGGGGCCCCTCCAGGCTCAGGAAGTGCGGTTCTGGAGGTGACATCTGGTCTTGTCCCCTGGATGATTTCCTCTCCTTTTCTCATAAAGGCGCCTGCAGTACTAGAAGCCTCCAGCTCCTCCAGTTCTCTCCTCTTCTCCTGAATGACCACCAAGGATGGACAGGAAGGAGACCAGCAGAAGAATATTAGACCTCACCTTGGAGATCATCTCCCTGCTGAGCGGAGAGGTAAACTTTTCTAGATTTCTCTCCTCTTTATTGTATTCTGTAACAAGTCAGACATCGGGAAGGAGAATTCATCATAGGAAGTGATAGGAAGAGTCCAGGGTCCTGGAGAACGGCCTTCAGACCTTCCAAGTGATGGAGAACCTAAAGATCAGCCCCCAGTATGGTGAGTGATGTATCATGTGACCAGTGACCGATAGTCATGTTGTAGGAGCCATGAGGAGGTAAGTAGGCACGTTGTACCAGGAGGAAAGGGCCGGAGGAGAGCACATGGTCCCTGAAGGGTTTATTCCCTGAGTGTCTCTTTCCATCTACAGGAGTACACAATAGTGAAGAAGACATCGGGGGACTGTGTGACTCCCATCATCCATCTCCAGGAGTCAGGAGGGCGGAGCAGGACCCCTCAGCCCATCACAGAGCCTCTCCCTCACCCCCTGATACATGAGCAGAAGATCCTAGAACTCACCCACAAGATGATGGAGCTGCTGACTGGAGAGGTGACACTGCTGGGAATGCTGGGAACTTCTCCAGTAACAGCACTGGAGGGGTCTGGGTGATGACGGTGTCATTGTGTTGTCAGGTTCCTATAAGGTGTCAGGATGTCACTGTCTATTTCTCCATGGAGGAGTGGGAGTATATAGAAGGACACAAGGACCTGTACAAGGAGGCCATGATGGAGGAGCACCAGCCTCTTATATCACAGGGTAAGAGCCGTCATGTGCAGTGTATACACGTGTGTGCAGTGACATGTAATGGAGGAGCACCAGCCTCTTATATCACAGGGTAAGAGCCGTCATGTGCAGTGTATACATGTGTGTGCAGTGACATGTAATGGAGGAGCACCGGCCTCTTATATCACAAGGTAAGAGCCGTCATGTGCAGTGTATACACGTGTGTGCAGTGACATGTAATGGAGGAACACCAGCCTCTTATATCACAAGGTAAGACCCATCAGGTGCAGTGTATACACGTGTGTGCAGTGACATGTAATGGAGGAGCACCAGCCTCTTATATCACAAGGTAAGAGCCGTCATGTGCAGTGTATACACGTGTGTGCAGTGACATGTAATGGATGAGCACCAGCCTCTTATATCACAGGGTAAGAGCTGTCATGTGCAGTGTGTACACGTGTGTGCAGTGACATGTAATGGAGGAGCACCAGCCTCTTATATCACAGGGTAAGAGCCGTCATGTGCAGTGTATACACGTGTGTGCAGTGACATGTAATGGAGGAGCATCAGCCTCTTATATCACAAGGTAAGAGCCGTCATGTGCAGTGTATACACGTGTGTGCAGTTACATGTAATGGAGGAGCACCAGCCTCTTATATCACAAGGTAAGAGCTGTCATGTGCAGTGTGTACACGTGTGTGCAGTGACATGTAATGGAGGAGCACCAGCCTCTTATATCACAAGGTAAGACTTGTCATGTGCAGTGTATACACGTGTGTGCAGTGACTTGTAATGGAGGAGCACCAGCCTCTAATATCACAGGGTAAGAGCCGTCATGTGCAGTGTATACACGTGTGTGCAGTGACATGTAATGGAGGAGCATCAGCCTCTTATATCACAGGGTAAGAGCCGTCATGTGCAGTGTATACACGTGTGTGCAGTGACATGTAATGGAGGAGCACCAGCCTCTTATATCACAAGGTAAGAGCCGTCATGTGCAGTGTGTACACGTGTGTGCAGTGACATGTAATGGAGGATCTCCACAGTTTCTTCTCACATTACATTAGAGGCTACATGTTCTTTATATGTCAGTCATATCCATAGGGCTCCAGTCACATGATGGGAGCGTGTCCTTCTGGCCTCCATCAGGCCGGTATAGTAGACTACACTGCTCTATCAGAGGCGTCCTGTGAGATCCGTGTTCCGCAGCGTATACAGTGTAGATTATACATGAAGCTTCTGGGCAATGTCCGCCCCTGTGTGACTGTATGGAGCTGTGCACCCCGTTATTGCGGCCCCCGTACTACTGCACAGAGACACTGCTGACCGTCTGCCTCTGCTATCAGTTTGTCTCTGTAAAAAATCTGTCCCGTATTTCCTCTGTGCCATAGTGATATTGATGACCTTTCCTCATGATAGGTCATCAATATCAGAAAGGCGGGGGTCCGGAACCCGGCACCCCACCTTTCCGCTGTATAAAGAAGTTGCGGTGTTCCTAGGAGGGACGCGAGCTCTGCCGGTTCATCTACACGCCATCTAGCTTGTAGTGGCGGTGCAGTGTATTTACAGTGTATTGCTCGTCCCATAATGATTATATGTACTTACACCGCACCGCCTCTACAAGGATAGGGGACAATGATTAGATCGTTGGGGGTCCTACTGCTGGGACCCCCACTGAGTACAAGAATGGGGGCCACATACTCAGTGGAGCCCCCCCTAAAATGGACACAGCGTCTGGTCAGAATGCATGCAGCCACTCCATTTATTTGTATGGGGGACCCAGGGATAGCACAGCTCATCAGGTGCAGTGGCAGACTGCCATATGTATTATGGTGAATGTGACAAGGGATCAAAAGCACCCCAAAAAGTAATGTAAAAAAACATAAAAATATTAAAAGTTCAAATTACCCGACTTTCCCAATTTTACATATAAAAATAACCAATTAAATAAACATGGACAGGTATCGCTGCGTCCGAAAATGGCTGAACTATTAAAATATACACCGTAATGGAAAAAATTAATAAAAGCAAGATTTGCCATTTTTGGTCACCTTATCTCCCCCCAAAAAACTGAATAATAGTGATCAAAAAACTGTATCGATGCAAACTACAGTTTTTCCTGCAAAAAACAAGCCCTCATTACAGCTCTGTAGACGGAAATATAAAAAAGTTCTGGCTGTCATAAAATGGCGATTTAAAGAAAATGTTTATTTTTTAAAAGTAATAAAACAAAAATAACTATCCAAATTTGGTATTGATGTATTCAGATCGAGCCGCAGAATTAATGATGTCACAGTGGACAATTTTGAGCAATTTAAGGGAGAATTGGACAAACCAAAGATCTTATCTTTACAGCGCAGCCTGACTGTACAGCAGACCATGTTCACCAAGATGAAATGGCTATGGAAGTTAGTTCTGAGATATCAGAATTGATTGCAAAGTCTTCTAGACCAGGCATGCTCAACCTGCGGCCCTCCAGCTGTTGTAAAACTACAACTCCCACAAGGCCCTGCTGTAGGCCGTTCGGGCATGCTGGGAGGGTAGTTTTGCAACAGCTGGAGGGCCGCATGTCTGTTCTAGACCCTTCACAGATGGTGTGTCGGGATTCGAACCCGTGACCAGCCATATCCCAGGCAGTAGCCCTGCTTACTAGGCTACCATCCTCTCTGGACATTCCTCCCTGAAACCTATTAGTTAACCTCAGTCTTGCCAAGCCTTGCTCATCACCCTTGATTCCCCACACCTGGTACTTCCCTATATAAGTCCAGCCCCTTGCACTCTAGCTTGCTGATTATTGAGCTCCTGAACCTTGATCAAGCTTCTCCTCATCTGTTGCTCTTGCTACTGCTGGAAGTCCACTGCTGACCAGGAATTGCCTACCGACTACTCTTCTGCCTTATCCCTACCTACTGAACTGCTACCACCGTTGCCATCCGGATTGTCTGACCACGCTTACTACCTGCCTGCGGTCCTTGCCATTGGGCTCCACTCCTACCTCCAGCCAGCGGTCCTCTGACACAGGTGAGCCTGTAGGACTGTTACAGAATAATCAGCCACACTATGGAGTCCGCAATGGCCACTCTGCGTAAGCAGGTCTCTGAACTTCAAGAATTTGGTACTACATATCAGGAGAAATTTGCCCAGCTCCAAGTCGTAGTCCAAAGCCAACAGAGCGAGATTATTGAACTACAGAGGCAACTCCTGGACGTCCGCGGCACGGCTGCAGACACCCGCATGCCACTCCCATCAAGATTCGGCGGTGATAGACGTCAGTATCGGGGGTTTCTAAACCAATGCCGCATCTATTTTCAGATGTACCCGGCCCCCTTCACCACCGAGAAGAAGAAGGTGCTATTCATGGTCAATCTCCTGACGGATGAAGCATTAGCATGGGCATCACCATACATGGAGACTAACAGTCAGCTCCTGAACAACCTAAACAACTTCATCACCGCAATGAGCCAAGTCTTCGACGACCCCAACCGCTGTGCGACAGCCGAGGCGCGACTACATAGTCTGCGGCAAGGGAGACGCTCCGTCGCCGAATACACCGCTGAGTTTCGCCGTTGGGTCACGGACACCACCTGGAACCCAGCGGCACAGAGGAGCCAATTCCGGCGAGGCCTGTCCGAATTAATAAAGGACGAACTCGCCAGAGTTGAGGCCCCGGACGATCTGGATGACTTCATTCAGTTATGCATCCGGATAGATCAAAGACTCTCCGAGAGGAAGAAAGAAAGACTCTGGTCCTTGGACCACAGACCCACTTATTCCTTCTCTTCCACCGCCCAGCGCGACCCCCGGTCAGCAACTGAACCTATGCAGGTCGACGCTCTACGTAGGTCTCTATCCACAGCTGAGAAGGAGAGACGGCTGGCCGAAAACCTCTGCCTCTACTGTGGGGAGCCGGGTCATTTTGCCATCAAATGTCCTCATAAGATCCGAAAGACTATTGCCGTCACGGAACTAAAGGAGCAACCACAGACTCCAACCCCACCAGCAGCCCCTGAAAATAACAACACGGCGGCTCATGGATCCCACTTCATCGTCCCCATCCTCATCGAGATTGAGGGGCGACAACTCCCCTGTTCAGCGATGTTAGACTCCGGGGCGGGAGGCAACTTCATGGACCTAACCTTCGCCCGCGAAAAGAATATTCCACTGACAATCAAGGCAGCCCCCGTTGACCTGGAAACCGTCGACGGATCCCCACTCTCCTCGGGGCCGGCCACTCACGAGACCACCGAACTACAACTCCTCATAGAACCAGATCACCGTGAAAAGATCCACTTCTCTCTGATCGCCTCCCCGAAGTTCCCAGTGATCTTGGGCATCCCATGGTTGGCCACCCACAACCCCTCGGTGGACTGGGAAACCCGCTGCATACGATTCCCGTCCGAGTTCTGCACGCTAAATTGCTCCCACAAACCCGTCCTTCCACCCGAAGACACCACCATCTCAAAACTATCTGTCAAGGATCTGCTACCCCCTCAATACAGTGAGTTCCAGGATGTCTGCGACAAGAAAAACGCAGACAAGCTGCCACCACACCGACCCTACGACTGCCCTATAGAACTGTTGCCCGGGGCCGAAATACCCTTTGGCAGTATCTACTCCCTCTCAGAGCCTGAACTCAAGGCTCTGAAAGAGTACCTGGACGAGGACCTGAGGAAGGGGTTCATCCGGCCCTCCACCTCTCCCGCGGGAGCCCCCTTTTTCTTCGTAGAGAAAAAAGACTCCTCCCTGCGTCCCTGCATAGACTACAGAAAGCTTAATGACATAACCGTAAAAAACCGGTACCCGCTCCCACTGATTTCCAAACTCCTTGAGAGACTCCGGGAAGCGAAGATCTTCACCAAACTCGACCTTCGAGGGGCCTACAACCTCGTCCGAATCCGCCCTGGGGACGAATGGAAGACCGCCTTCCGGACACGTTATGGTCATTTCGAGTACCTGGTCATGCCTTTCGGACTCTGCAATGCTCCCGCCACCTTCCAGCACTTCATTAACGACGTCCTCAGGGACATGCTGGATCTGTTTGTAGTCGTTTACCTGGACGACATCTTGATCTTCTCTGAAGACCTCGAGCAGCACCGCGAACACGTCCGCAGGGTACTGCAGAGGCTCAGACAGAACTCTCTCTATATCAAGCTAGAGAAATGCGAGTTTAAGCGAACCACCACTCAGTTCCTCGGATACATCATCTCCCCAGAGGGCCTAAGTATGGACCCGGGGAAGGTCCAAGCTGTGATGAACTGGCCCGTTCCGAAAAACGAGAAGGAGATACAAAGATTCATTGGCTTCGCCAACTTCTATCGGAAGTTTATCCAGAACTTCTCCAAGGTCATAGCACCAATCACCCAACTCACCAAGAAGGCAGTCCCCTTCTCCTGGACACCCGAGGCCCAGGAGGCCTTCACCAAGTTGAAACTCCTCTTCACTTCTGCCCCAATCCTAATCCACCCGAACCCTGAGCTCCCATTTACAGTCGAAGTGGATGCATCAGACTCTGCGGTGGGGGCAGTTTTGTCACAACGGACAGGGGAGAGGATGCTATTACACCCGTGCGCATATTTCTCCCGCCAGATGTCCCCCTCTGAGAAGAACTATGACATCGGGAACAAAGAACTACTGGCGATCAAGGATGCCTTCTCCGAGTGGAGACACCTGCTGGAGGGAGCCACCAACCCCATAATCGTACTAACTGACCACAAGAACCTCGAGTTCATCCGCAGCGCTAAGAGACTCTCAGCCAGACAGGCCAGATGGAGCCTATTCTTTTCCCGCTTCAACTATCTCATCACCTATCGCCCTGGATCAAAAAACAGCAAGGCTGACGCCCTCTCCAGAATGTTTTCCGAGCCCTCACAGAGTAACAAGGGCCAAAATAACATCTTGCCCGAGAGAAGGGTCGTAGGGGCCACCTACTCTAAAGAACTCCTGGGCACAATCAAAGAAGGATATGAAAATGACCCCTTCCTCTCCCACCCCACAGGCAATGTCAGCCTTACGTTTAAGAACGGTCACTGGTTTCATCAGGACCTACAACTATATGTACCAGAAATCGCACGGCTCGAAGTGCTCAAACTCAACCATGACTCCAAGGTGGCCGGCTTTTTGGCACAAGAAAGACCCAGGAGCTTCTCTCCCGCTCCTTCTGGTGGCCAACATACAGGGAGGACATCAAGAGGTACATCTCCTCGTGCACGGTCTGTGCCCGCAATAAGACTCCTCGTTCCTCTCCCGTGGGTCTGTTACAACCTCTCCCGATTCCCTCCCGCCCCTGGGGCTCGATCTCCATGGACTTTGTGGTAGACCTTCCTCCTTCAAAAGGGATGAACACCATCCTGGTCGTGGTCGACCGTCTCACCAAGATGGCCCATTTCATCCCCTACAAAGGCCTACCCACAGCCAAACAGACGGCCGATCTTATTCTCAGAGAGGTCTTCAGGCTGCATGGGATCCCGGACGACGTGGTCTCTGACCGAGGTGTACAATTTGCCTCAAAGTTCTGGAAGAACTTCTGCCTGGCACTCGGGGTTAAAGTGAACCTGTCCTCTGCTTTCCACCCTCAGTCAAACGGGCAGACGGAGAGAACTAATCAGACCCTAGAGCAATACCTACGCTGTTTCAGCTCCCACCTGCAGGATGACTGGCTTGATCATCTCCCCACGGCCGAGTTCGCCTACAACAATGCTGAGCACAGCTCAACCAAGCACAGCCCCTTCTTTGCTAACACAGGCTCACACCCGGTGTTCATTCCCCACCTACCCGTTGCCTCCACCCTCCCAGCAGTGGCCGAACGCCTAACAACCCTACAGGAGGCACAAGAGAACATTATAGACAACCTCCAGCTTGCCCAGAGGCACTTTAAACAGGGAGCAGACAGACGTCGCAAACCCACCCCGGGCTTCCATGTGGGAGACAAGGTATGGCTGTCCACCAGGAACCTCAGATTGAAGGTCCCCTCCAAAAAATTTGCCCAAAGATACATGGGTCCGTTCCGGATCACCGCACAAATCAACGAGGTCACGTTCCGGCTCGACCTTCCGGACTCCATTAGGGTGCACCCTGTCTTCCATTGCTCTCTCCTCAAGCCATACGTGGAGAACACCTTCACAGGCCACTGCTGACCAGGAATTGCCTACCGACTACTCTTCTGCCTTATCCCTACCTACTGAACTGCTACCACCGTTGCCATCCGGATTGTCTGACCACGCTTACTGCCGCCTGCCCTGACCCACCGCCTGCCTACCGACTACTCTTCTGCCTTATCCCTACCTACTGAACTGCTACCACCGTTGCCATCCGGATTGTCTGACCACGCTTACTACCTGCCTGCGGTCCTTGCCACTGGGCTCCTCTCCTACCTCCAGCCAGCGGTCCTCTGACACAGGTGAGCCTGTAGGACTGTTACATGGTGACTTCTTCAGAGAAACTATGCCCAGAGTCTGTCGTACGAGGATTGCTGATTGGCTGCAGACATTTCAGGACAGACAGAAGAAAAGGCAAAAAAAACACAGATTTTCACATTTTTGAGGGATTACTTGGAATGATCTAATTTCAAGGGCAAACAAAGGGAAGTGATTTATTAAGTGGTATATTGGAATTATGTGCCAAGATGGATCTAGATTTAAGTAAGCTAGTTGGAATTGTTACTGATGGAGCTCTAGCCATGATAGGTCCCAGAAGTGGCAACACCTTGGAGAGCACAAGCACCAGCTGATTCAGTTTCATTACATTATCCACCGACTGTCCCTGTTTGGAAAAGAGCTTGGATTTGAAAATGTTATGAAAGTTGTTGTCAGCATTGTCAACTTCATAAAATCGCAAGGACTTAACCATCAGCAATTTAAATCTTTTCTAGAAGAGATTAATGTTAAATATTAGGACCTGTTTTTTTTATACAGAAGTAAGGTGGATGAGCCGGGGGAAAACCTTGCAAAATTTATTTTTGAAAATAAAATTATTTCTTGTTCAGAAGGATAAAATAGTTGAAGAACTACAAGATGACAAGTGGCTGGGTGACCTTGCTTTCTTGGTAGACATCACACAACATCTGAATGCACTGAATTAAAAAATCTGCTTGTTCGTAATCTTCGTAACTATATCTTTGCTTTACAATCCAAATTAAGATTGCCATTTTCAAGCCGAGATTGAAACAATCTTGTCCATTTCCCAGCATGTAGACAAAGATTTTGCAGTGACGCAAACGTGTCGGAGTATGTAGAAAAACTTGCACATCTCCAGTCCATATTTGAGCACTGCTTCACAGATTTTAAAAATAAGAAAAAGGGTTTTGAAATGTTTGCAGACCACTTTCCAGTTGTTCCTGATGAGGCACTCCCAGAATTTCAACTGGAACTCACTGATCTTCAGTCATGTGACAGTCTACGAAACAAGTTTAAGGAAGGGGATTTACTTAACTTCTATAAAAGTGTGCCAGGAGATGAATGTCCAAAATTGTGTGAAAGAGCAGCTATTTATGCCTGCCTATTTGGGTCAACATATTCTTGCAAACAGAAATTTTCTATTATGAACATTAGCAAGTCAAAGTTTAGGAGAAGACTTACTAGTCTAGAAGCTTCAGTCAATTCTGCAACTAGGCACAACTGAGGGGAGACCTAACATCCAAAAACTTGTGAAAAATATGCAACCCCAGAAATCCTCTTTCACACGTAAGTGGATCATACACATGTGCTGTCTGTGTTCTCCATGGACAGCACACTTACCCATTGACTTTAATGTGCTTAGGTACACATGAGTAGTTTTCCCACTGGTCCATGGACCCACAGAGACACCACCCCCATTTAAGTCTATGGGTCTATGAAAACCACTGACCATGAATGGCATCCATGTTTTGTCAGTGGTCTTCACAGACCACTAGTAGGAGATGTTATGGAATCAAATTTTTGGCCTGGTGGTGCACGTTGTTAGGGCAAATACCCCAATGCCGGATGAGCAGTGGACTCCAAATAAGAAAAAGAATGGATATCCATAGAGAAAACACAACACAGGCATAGAGCTGTGTTTCAAGAGTTTCTAAACTTTATTGAAAGAAAGCAGAGTTATAAAGCTAATTTCTGGATCATTTCCAACTGAAGATGTAGTTAAACATTTGCATCATTAACTCATTAAAACCACAATCTGAAATGAGCATCTTCTTGGCTATACGTCTAGAACGTCTCCTTAATCTTAACTGTGGGTGCTAGCCACATACTAATACTCCTAGTGTTTGTTAAGATTCCTTTCTAACAAGCGGTGGGGGCAAGAAGTGACCTTGAAGTTACAGTAACTTTCCACAAGAAGCTCACAGTTCATTACACAAAAAATGGCAGTATGAAATACAAACATGGAGTTTTAACCCTCACAACGTGGAAGGGATGCATTTCCAGTCTTTTGAGAGCAGATAATCCTGGCACTCGCTTTCTTCAATACTTTTGTATCACAACATCAGTTGTTACATACGACGCATTTTGGATGATGCAGAGCCTTTGTCAACTATTTTATTATTATTATAATTTATTATTAAAGCGCCATTCATTCCATAGCGCTGTACATAAGATAAGGGGTGCGCATACATAATACAGACAATTGCACTAATCATAAACAAAATGAGTTACAAACTGGTACAGAAGGAGAGAGGGCCCTGCCCGTGAGGGCTTACAATCTACATGGTATGGGAGAAGGACACAGTAGGTGCAGGTTAAGTTGCTCATGGTGGTATAGAGGCAGCAGGGTCACTGGTTGTAGGCTTGTCTGAAGAGATGGGTTTTCAGGTTTCTTTTGAAGGATTCCACTGTAGGTGAGAGTCTGATATGTTGGGGTAGCGAGTTCCAGAGTGTAGGGGATACACGGGAGAAATCCTGGAGTCGATTGTGGGAAGAGGCAATAAGAGGAGAGGAGAGAAGGAGGTCTTGTGAGGATCGGAGAGTGCGTGTGGGGGTGTATCGGGAAAGTAGCTCAGAGATGTAGCGAGGGGACAGGTTATGGACGGCCTTGTATGTATTTGTAAGTACTTTGAAGTGAATTCGTTGGGCAATGGGGAGCCAGTGAAGGGATTGGCAAAAGGGGAGAGGCAGAGGAATAATAGGGTGAGAGGTGGATTAGTCGGGCAGCAGAGTTGAGGATAGATTGGAGGGGTGCGAGAGTGCTAGATGGAAGGCCACCGAGGAGAATGTTGCATTAGTCTAGGCGGGAGATAATGAGGGCATGTGCAAGCATTTTCGCTGATTCAAAGTTAAGGAAAGCACAGATGCGGGAGATGTTTTTGAGTTGGAGGCGGCAGGTGGTGGAAAGGGCTTGGATGTGCGGTCGGAAGGAAAGGGCAGAATCCAAGGTCACTCCAAGGCAGCGGGCTTTGTTGACTGGGGAGAGTGTGCAGCCATTGATCATGATAGATAGGTCTGTTGGGGGGGTTGAACAAGATGGGGGAAAGATTATGAATTCTGTCTTATCCATGTTAAGTTTAAGAAAGCGAGAGGCGAAGAAGGATGATATATAAGATAGATATTGTGGTATTCTTTATAGTAAGGTGGTGATGTCTGGACCAGAGAGGTAGATTTGTGTGTCGTCAGCGTAGGAGTGATACTGAAAGCCATGGGACTCTATGAGCTGTCCCAGGCCAAAAGTGTAGATAGAGACAGAGCCTTGCGGGACACCAACAGAGAGGGAATGAGACGAGGAGGTGGTGCGGGAGTGGGAGACACTAAAAGTCCGGTCTGTGAGGTATGATGTGATCCAGAAGAGGGCCAGGTCAGTGATGCCAAGAGATGAGAGAGTTTGCAACAGAAGGGAGTGGTGAACAGTGTGGAAGGCAGAGGACAGGTCAAGGAGAAGGAGGACAGAGTATTGTTTCTTGGTTTTGGCTGTCAGTAGATCATTGGTGACTTTGGTAAGGGCAGTCTCGGTCGAGTGGTGGGGTCGGAAGCCAGATTGTAGGCGGTCAAAGAGGGAGCAGGAGGAGAGGTGGGAGGACAGTTCTGAATGGACATGTTGTTCAAGTAGCTTTGAGGCATACGGAAGAAGTGATATGGGGCGATAACTGGACAAGGAAGATGGGTCAAGTGAAGACTTTTTGAGGATGGGTGTAATGGTAGCATGCTTAAAAGCGGAGGGGAAGACACCAGAGTTTAGTGATAGGTTGAAGAGATGAGTTAGGGCTGGGATAAACACTGCGGTGAGGTTAGGGATGAGGTGGGATGGGATTGGGTCAAGTGCACAGGTGGTCAGATGAGATTTGGAGAGCAGAGTGGAGAGTTTTTCTTCTGTAATGGTGGAGAAGCGGGTTTTGGGGGGAGAGGACCGAGCAGTTGTGTAGAGGGTCTGTGGGGACTGTGCAGTAAAGCTTTCTCTGATGTGGACTATCTTTTGTTTGAAATATTTGGCAAAGTCCTCAGCTGAGAAGAGAGGAGAGGGTAGGGGCGCTGGGGGATGGAGAAGGGAGTTAAAAGTGCTAAAAAGTTGTTTAGGGCTGTGTGACAGGGAAGATATGAGAGATGAGAAGTAGGCCTGTTTTGCATCAGCGAGTGAAGATTTGAATATGAGAAGGGATTGCTTGTATGCAGTGAAATGATCTTTAGAATGGGATTTTTTCCATCGCCGCTCAGCAGCCCTGGAAGCTTGTCTGAGTTTTTTGGTCAGGTTGGTGTGCCAGGGTTGTCTGTTGATTTTCTGGATTTTGTTGTGTGTGAGGGGGGCAACAGTGTTGAGAGCTGTACTTATTGTGGTGTTATATAGGGTGGTAGCAGCTTCTGGGTCTTGGAGGCAACAGATGGTAGAGAGTGGGAGAAGAGAGTCAGAAAACAAGCGAAGGTCAAGATGTTTGAGGTTCCTGCGGGGGTGTGCTAGTGTGTGGACCAGGGGAGCTGCAGAAGAGACTAATGAAGAGAAGGTGAGTAGGTTGTGGTCGGATAGGGGGAGAGGCGAATTAGAATGATTAGATAGGGAGCAGAGGCGGGAAAAGATCAGATCCAGAGTGTGACCATCTCTGTGGGTGGGAGCTGAAGACCACTGTGATAAGCTGAAGGAGGAAGAGAGTGACAGGAGTTTAGAGGCGGCTGAGTGGCATGTGTCAATAGGGATGTTGAAGTCACCCATGATGATAGTGGGGATGTCGGCAGAAAGAAAATGTAGTAGCCAGGTGTTAAAGTGGTAAAGAAAGATGGTGGCTGGGCCTGGAGGGTGGTAAATGACTGCTACTTGAAGGTTGGAGGGAGAGTAGATGCGAACAGAGTGTACTTTAAATGAGGTGAGCGTAATGGAGGGTGGCAGTTGAGTTGGGCTGTAGGAGCAGGTGTCTGATAGGAGAAGACCAACTCCTCCACCATGTTTGCAGCCGGGGCGGGGGGTGTGAGTGAATTGAAATCCACTATAAGAGAGTGCAGCAGGGGAGGAGGTGTCAGAGGATGTCAGCCATGTTTCTGTGAGACCCAGAAAGGAAAGGTTTTGAGAGATGAACAGTTCATGAATGTACGACAGTTTGTTACAGACGAAGCGCGCGTTCCATAATGCTCCTGCAAGAGGAACCAAAGGAGCAGGGGTCAGAGGAATGGTAATTAGGTTTAAGGGGTTGCAGAAATTTGTAGAAGGAGATTTGTAGTAGGACATGGAGGTGATAGTGGGGATTTGCTGAGGGGGTCCTGGATTTGGAGAGATATCGCCATCAGTAAGGAGAAACAGAGAAAGTGTTAATAGATGAGAATAAGAGAGGGCAGGAGATGTCTGTGTGTGTTTGAGAAGGAAGTGTTTTATGTTTGCAAACAGGTTCGTGCAAGAGGTCAGATGAGAAGGTAAGATGGAGGAAGAGATGAATAGTTCCTTGCTGGGTGAATGGATGTGGGGGTATTTCAGGAGGTTGTGGTCCAATTCTGGTATAATTCAGTCTGTGCACTTAAGAGTTGCACTTGAGAGATGTTGCATGTGGAAAGACCAAGTTGTCCTTGATGACAACTATAGTTGTCATCAAGGACATGGAAGTGTGAAATCCGCATCTCTCATATGTCACATTGATTTGAGGCTGGCTTCACACCGTTTTTTGTGGCATTTTTGTATTTTTTATTTTTTTTGCATTGCTGTGTTTTTGCAGAAAAAATACCAGCTGCATAAGCTGGCTGAGTCTTTTGAAATTTTTGAATAAAGGGCACACATGAATTTTATTTCAACTGGGGTATGTTTTTCAAACACAGCATTTTGTAGAAGTTCTCTGCAGGAAAAATACCTCAAAAATGTATCTCAGACATTTTTGTTTAACATTTAAATTTAATGTTCAATTAGATTTTATTCAGAGCTTCTTAAATAAAAAGTTGCTGAAATCAACACCCAGTTGCTTTTATATTTGCAGTCCTAAAGTTGATTTGACTAATTACTAACCTCTAATTAACATCTCTGTAGTCCTGTATTGTGCAGTATATGCTATTTAACTGTTACTGGTATGTAACCCTTGTTCTGTTTATTGAGCAGGGTACAGAAATAAGCTGCACAACAGCATAGGTTTGTACGCTCAATCCTGTCATGAGGAATTTTCTCCTATTTTTCATGACTGTTACTTTCTTTTTAGTAGGCCTCTGTGCCATTCAAATCATGCAGTGTTGCATGGAAATTTTAGTATGAATTAATTGGCAATCCAATGGCGGGTTTACACAGCCTGATTGTAGGTTATCCGGTACGAATGTTACTACGAATGCTTGTTCCTGATAATCGGCCTATGTAAGTGCGCTGCCGACTGGGTGAAATGATCTGTCATGCAGCACATTAAATCTGTGAACAACGCTCTGCTGTCCAGAAACAATGAATCTGTAGGAAGATGCGTGATGGTCGTAGCAATGTAAATGAAGCTCTTCTCCTCAGGAAGGAACCGTTCATAATCAGCTGCTCTATCTGTGTGCTTTTACAGAATCGGGCCTCCTGTGTGGTATTCCTATAGGAATGCATCAACGTATAAACTAAATATTAATGATGAAAAACAAGTTAAAGTTTTCCTGCAGTAAACTTTTACAGTTTAAGTAGCAAAATTTTTTGGGTGTCCCCAGGAGGCAGAACAATGTGACAATGCAGACCTCAGACCAAAATAGGTTGTGCACCCCTGGTATAGAGCTTGACGTCGGAGCTTCTGTCAGAGGGAGATATCAGGAAACCCTCCAGTGTTATTTCCTCCGATCACTAAACCTAGAAGTGAAGGAGCTGAGAGAAGAGTCTGATCTATAGACAGATCTACAGGAGGCCATGTGTTCAGTCACTGTGTGCTTGTGTCTCCACAGATGGATCCAAGAGGAGAAATCCCCAAGAGAGATGTCCCCGTCTGTATTCCCAAGACTGTCCAGAGGAGAAGGTCCCAGAGAACCCTCAGGTAG
Source organism: Bufo gargarizans (assembly GCF_014858855.1). Taxonomy (NCBI): domain Eukaryota; kingdom Metazoa; phylum Chordata; class Amphibia; order Anura; family Bufonidae; genus Bufo; species Bufo gargarizans. The sequence goes on along the minus strand of NC_058080.1, from coordinate 741,595,099 downwards.
ATGGAGCTGATCCCTGTACACATCTATATAGGGGGGTCCTGCAGTCATAGAGGGGTCATAGATTGTGGGGGTCTCTTCAGTGGATCGGTTAGATTTCCCACCTGTCTGCTGTATTGTACTGAATTGTTACAGATGACAAATCGGGGGGAAGATCTGACTGATATTAAAGTGGAGGATGAAGAAGAAAGGATGATGGGTGATCCCCCATGTAAGAGTGAGGTGGAGGAGGACATTCCAGGAGATGTCACCACAGGTATGGAATCATGAATGGGGAAAGTGACTTCAGATTCTGTCCTTGGTGCCTTCAGGGCAGGAGGAGAATCTGATCACCGGCTGCTGCTCTAGCGTTAAGCATCACTTTGGGCTCGTCAGCAGATATTACAATATAATCCTGATATTTTGGTGATTTCCTTTAAATCAAATAAATTAGTGAAGAAATCCCCCAATAATAACAGCGGAGAAGAAAGCTCCTTATCTTACTTCTATATTTCATATATGAGGCTGGGGGCAAGAACTGAGGAGACATCTGACAACACACAAGGTCTCCTGACAACTCTGCCCACTAGTCACAGAGGGACATGTTGGTCTCAGGATATTTCTATAGAACTATAGAACTAGACCTTAGGCTGTGATATCAGCAGTCAGATGTCTATAATCTAGTGCCCACTATACAGCTCTCCGGGAACATGTCTTCTGGGGGTCTCCTATAAGGGTCTATGGAGGGAACCTTTCCGCCCTTATGCCCCCTCTCTGAGCGGTGACCGGCAGATGTCTATAATCTAGTGCCCACTATACAGCTCTCCGGGAACATGTCTTCTGGGGGTCTCCTATAAGGGTCTATGGAGGGAACCTTTCCCCCCTTATGCCCCCTCTCTGAGCGGTGACAGGCTGATGTCTATAATCTAGTGCCCACTATACAGCTCTCCGAGAACATGTCTTTTGGGGGTCTCCTATAAGGGTCTATGAAGGAACCTTTCCCCCCTTATGCCCCCTCTCTGAGCGGTGACCGGCTGATGTCTATAATCTAGTGCCCACTATACAGCTCTCCGGGAACATGTCTTCTGGGGGTCTCCTATAAGGGTCTGTGAAGGAACCTTTCCCCCCTTATGCCCCCTCTCTGAGCGGTGACCGGCTGATGTCTATAATCTAGTGCCCACTATACAGCTCTCCGGGAACATGTCTTCTGGGGGTCTCCTATAAGGGTCTATGAAGGAACCTTTCCCCCCTTATGCCCCCTCTCTGAGCGGTGACAGGCTGATGTCTCTGGTCTATGTGTGACTCTGCAGCAGTTCTGGATAAGTCCCTGATGGTGGCAGTGCAGTGTGAGTGCTAGGAGTCCGGAGATGAGGCTCTTACTGCCCACCTGCCGCTGATTGACAGCTTTTTCCCTATTACTGTCAGTCAGTAGTATGAGGGGGGGGGGAGCCCATATCTGATGAATACACTGGACTCCTAATGGAAATGTCCATCATATGTGTAGCAACATCTAAGTGGTTGACAAGAGGGTCGGTCTCCAGCTTTATGGCCACAGGCACCCAAAAAAGTAATTGTGGGGTTTCAATCAGGTCAATGGCGCCCAGAGGCCTCACAAAGACCCCAGACCTGCTGTCAGTATCTGTGTAATAGGAGATGCCACATTTACACAATAAAAAAATAATGGGGGCCATTAATTAAGACTGGCATTTTACACCTCATTGTCATGTCCATAAATTCATCCTGAGACGTGCGCTTTGCTTCATGGCACATTATCTTGTTAAAGAAAAATAAGCCAATATCAAATGGCGCCATGCAATTATCACAGATCACCAAGTATTCAGTAAACTAACGGAAGTAATCCAATTCTATGAATTAAATATAACCTATAATATTATCATTAAAGTAATCAGCCCTTAGATAATACGTGATTATAAAGATGCACACTCAAAATACATAATCAGAAGAATGCTAAATATCACTTCCCGTCAAGCGATACACAAAGTGCAGGAAGTTCAGCAGTAGTAACAATTAGAGTGCACGGCGGCACTTAAAGATAGCCATTGTACTACCATTTCATTGGTTCAAAAGTGCGGACGTTGTCCTTGAGAAGGGAAAATTCTCGCTGATGTAGTCCAAAGAGCTGCAACAAATAGGTTTATGACGGAGTTGGGCAGAAGATGATCCCTATTGCGGCCCTATGGTATAACTGATAGGCTGGCCCTGATAGCTAGAAAATAGAGCAACCTCACCACGGGGCACTCATCCTAAAAAGAGCGACCCCGTCTGGAACCTTGTCCTCAAAAACTGGCCTTAAAAAAAACCCTATCCTATTCCCAACATGCATGTTTCGCCTTTCAAGACTCATCGGGGGAAATATCAGGACAGTAGAGCAAAGAAACTTGCTTATAGGTGAACCATAAATGCTAAACAGGAGGCACCATTAAGTTCACTAGAAGAGGTTTCAAATGTGGATCACCTGTCGCACATCAGGAGTGATTTATAAAATTACCTGTGAATGCCATAAAGAGTATATTGGAGAGACCAGGCGAGAATTTTAAACTTGTTAAATGAAAGTGTTGTCCAGTTGGTGTTGAAGGGTAAAATGTGTCGGAAGAGTGCAGGGCTGGTTGTCAGAGATGGTCGGACGTTTATATATAAGTCATGACCGGGTGTAGAGCAGAATCCTGGATTCTGTCAGGAACTTATAGAAAGCTTTATAAGGCTGGGATCACACGTGGAGTTTGGTCTGGGCAATCAATAGAAATAGAATAGAAACCAAAATGCAGACTCAGTAACTGACCTGATCGTGTCCTCGCCCTCACCGGCTCTGCTGCACTGTAAGGAGTCCCGTCATAGGGATGGGGATTTCCTCAGGGAAGGGCCCTTCAGCAGAGCTGTAAGGAGTCCTGTGGAAGGGATGGAGGTGCTGAGGGGAGTATTGCTGGGTCTCAAATCCAGGATCTGCTTTATGGGAAGCAAAACTTTATTAGTTGAGCCATTGAAAGTGGCTCAGGATGGTGGTGGTGGTAGTCCTGTAATGTCCTGCTGAAAATGCTTCATTTCTTATATAAGATACTAGCAGAAGGACCCGGCTTTGCTCGGGTATATTTCATCTACTTCATTTAATGTTTGTGTGTGACGTTAAAAGATATCGACAGTATCCCCCAGAATAGTGACCTCTACAGCACCCTACCTCTTTAACAGTGAACTCCACAGTCCCCCACCCCTTAACACTGACCCCCACACAGTGCCCCGCCACTTCAAAATGGGAACTCCACAGCAGCCCATTCCCTTAACTTTGACTTTCACAGCAGCCCGCCCCTTTAACAGTGAATTTTACAGCACCCCACTCCCTTGACAGTGACCTCCTCAGGGGCCCACCCCCTTAACAGTGACCTCCACAGTACCCTGCTGCCTTAACAGTGACCTCCACAGCAGTTGCCCCTTTAATAGTAGCCCCTGCCCCCTTAACAGTGACCTCCAGAGTGTCCACCCCTTTAACGGTGACCTTCACAGCGCCCTGCCCCTTTAATGCCAGGGCTACATGATGACATGTGTCGCGCAAGATTTTGTATCAACAATTTTTATAACGATAGGCTATGGTGTCGCACTGTGATGTGCTGCAACTGCAACACGACAGTTGCAAAAAATTCATCCAAGATGGATTTTTCTGCCACTGTTGCGTCGCAGTCACAGTGCAACACCAGAGACAGCCATTATAAAGATTATCGCGCGACACATGGCAGTTGTAATATGAAGAGAAAGACTTGCAGGCTTGTATTGGTTAATGCAGGTCATTTTTTGGGAATATCCCGGGAACGGTACGTCCTAGAGAGCTGAGACCCAGTCTAAAACCTTCCAGGACAACTGATGTACCTGTGTGCCAAATTTGGTGAAGATCAGCCCAGTCTTTTGGTTGCGCATAAAGAACAGACAGAGAAACTCATTGTGTACCGGTATGTTACCTCCACAGTATTCTTTCCCAGATAGTAAGTGATTTGTGTACCAAGTTTAGTAGAAATTGGTCGATGAGTTTTTGAGTTACAGAGCAATATGTGTGTAGCAAAAACTGTTGGAGCATACACACTCCATGCAGCTGCTGTGTAGGAGCGAATGACCCCCACAAGATTTCTTTCCAGGTAGCAAGGCATGTGTATAACAAGTTTCATTAAAATCAATGGTTGCGTTTTTGAGTGATCGTGGAACATACATGCACACATATACTGTATTCATCCTTTATATATATATATATATATATATATATATATATATAGATTGTACACAGCTGAGTGTATTGCTGTCACGGACATTCCGGTGGCAGGTACCAGGAGATCGGAGAGACTGGCAACTCGTGGGTTAAATTGACAAGGGTTGTGTAGGAGGTAACCTGTTTCTTCCCTAGTTTCCAGGACCAGTTACTGCCTTCCTTCCCTCCTGTGTTTATTGTGAAGTTTTTCCCCCACTCTGATCGTCACAATTGCCCTGCATAGAAGGGTGGTACTCCCAGATGCAATTGGAATAGCCTTGTCCTCCAAGGACAGGTTGTATCTCCTATTAAAATCAGCTCAGGATGATGATGGTGGTGGTGGTAGTAATCTAATATCCAGCTGTAAGCATTCCATCTCCTGTACAGTTCACTATACAAAGCTGAGGACATGGCCCTGTACAGAAGGTACCCCCGCCTCCTTTACACTGTGTTGTCTCCTCCAAGAACAGGTGGTAATCCCATTTAAAGGAAGCTAAAGCTGGTGGAGGTACTCCTACCACATCCAGCTGCTGTTTCCTGATGGATACAACATATATGTACCCTGCCACTGACAAATGCTACATCCACTGCTCTTTGATTGAATCATGTACAGATGGTACTCCCATTAAAAGGAGCAGTGCCAGTGATGTTTGCTATCTAGTGCACCTCCATATATCCCAGAGAAACCACTGCCTGCAGCGATGGAAACAGCAGAGAGGGGTGGCCGCAGTCTGCCCACACATTGCCAACAAAATATTGGTCCATTAATTGTAACTGTGGAAAATTTTCTGTTATTAGTTGTTTCAGTCTTATGTGGACTTTTTGGTGTTTTTTTCCCCCCACAAATCCAGGCGTAAAGAAAATGGCTTATGTTTCTCCTTCCTGTTGGATCCACTTACAGCCTAATAGGAATGTTATAAGTTTCTCTAGTTAAAAAAAAACCACACAATTTCTAAATTTTTTCTTAACAGAAAATCCCAGTAAGAATTCTGAGAGAAACTTTATATCACAAAAGGATGAAGATATCACGCAGCGTTTAGGGGAAAACCTCATAATCCTTAATGTACATCCAGGACTTCACAGTACAGATCTATCGTATAATCTTTCCAATCATGAGGAACCTTCTCCTGACCAATCACAGATTGTTACCACAAGTACAGGTCAGAAAGAGGGGGAAAGGTGTGGTAAAGAGTTTACAAAAAGCTCAGGTCTTACCACATACACAGGAATTCACACAGGAGAGAAGCCACACTCCTGCTCAGAATGTGGGAAATGTTTTACACATAAATCTAATTTTTTTACACATCAGAGAATTCACACTGGAAAGAAACCATATTCATGTTCAGAATGTGGGAAATGTTTTACACTGAAACCATATCTTGTTAAACATGAGAGAATTCACACAGGAGAGAAGCCATATTCATGTTTAGAATGTGGGAAATGTTTCATACAAAAATCAGATCTTTCCACACATGAGAGAAGTCACACAGGAGAGAAACCATATTGGTGTTCAGAATGTGGGAAATGTTTTGCTCGGAGATCATATCTCGTTACACATCAGAGAATTCACACAGGAGAGAAGCCGTATTCATGTTCAAAATGTGGGAAATGTTTTAAAGATAAATCGTGCCTTGTTACACATGAGAGAACTCACACAGGAGAAAAGCCGTATTCATGTTCAAAATGTGGGAAATGTTTCACACAAAAGTCATCTCTTGTTATACATGAGAGAATTCACACAGGAGAGAAACCATATTCATGTTCAGAATGTGGAAAATGTTTTAAAGATAAATCAAACCTTGTTACACATGAGAGAACTCACACAGGAGAGAAACCATATTCATGTTCAGAATGTGGGAAATGTTTTACAGATAAATCATATTTTGTTAAACATGAGAGAATTCACACAGGAGAGAAGCCGTATTCATGTTCAGAATGTGGAAAAGGTTTTACCCAAAAATCATATCTTGCTGTACATGAGAGAATTCATACAGAAGAGAAACCATTTTCCCATATGTAATGAATGTTATTCATGGACCTTAAACAGCCAATAAGAGAATATATTTTTTGGGTGGAATTATGTTTGATCTCCTACACGACCAAATTATATTTCTATGAGAATAACTGTGACCGAGATCCATGGAGGAAAAGTATTGTGGATGTAAGGAAAAGAAGAGCCTTGTTTACTCCCAGAGCAGTGAAGATGAATTGTCCCCTTGAACCTTGCTTGTTATGACTGTATTCACACCTCCACCCACACTTCGGGAGAGTCCAGAGTGACATGGGGAGAAGTAACGATGCTCCATATAATAATTTTATAATGTATGTGGACATATTAGGCTAGTTTCACACTAGCGGCAAGGAACTCCAGCAGGCTGTTCTGGTGGATGAACAGCCTGTCGGATCCGTGCTGCCGCTAGTGCATGCGTGCCCCCGGACTACCGCTCCGACCCTATTGACTATAAACATGCCGAGAGGCAGCCGGAATAAAACTACGACATGTCGCAGTTTTATTCCGGCCGCCTCTTGGCATGTTTGCCGTGCTGCCGCCGGAACTCCGGCCCGCCCTAATTCTAGTCAATTGGGCCGGATCGGTAGTCCAGGGGCACGCGTGCACTAGCGGCAGCACAGATCCGACAGGTTGTTCACCCGCCATAGCAACCTGCTGGAGTTCCTTGCCGCTAGTGTGAAAGTACCCTTAATATTTCATCTTCATCAAAACAGTATTTATAGATAAAATAAACTCTTCTATTTGCTCCACGACAGCGTCACCATTGTCACTGACAGACATTGTATTCTTGGCTCACATTATACTTTCTCCTAGCGCTGTGACCTTCATTGCTCCTACAGACTAACCATCCTGTGCAGAGACAGTGATATTGGTGGCATGATGACTATATCATTGATTTATCTGACCGGGTGATCTGTGATAATTAACCCCATATGTACATTCCTGCGGTTTAATGGTAAAGTAACCTAGATACTGGAACTAAGTAAAGATGAGCGAACCAGTTGGTATTGAACCGGGTTTGGCCTGAACTTTGCTATTTTTTGGATGGCAGATGAACCCAAACCTTTTCAAGTTAGTTTCATACGAATCCAGTAAAACATTGTGTAGCACCATTTTGGTGCACATGTCAGCGGGAAAAAAGTACTAAAGAGGAAGAAGAAGTGTGCTCACATGGATAAGGCAATCAGTGCTGTAGCCTGCAGGGAAGTGTCCTAGCAGAACGTCACTCTGTGCTGGGCTGTGAATGAGGAGGGTTGGGTCTTACAGTGTCTGACAGAAAAAAAAGATAGGGAGTCAGGGACTGTCAGAAATAAATCATGTTTGTATTCTACTGCCAGGAACAGTGAAGGGAAAGGATAGAATTGCAAAGAAGAAGAATTGTGTGTGTAGAATAAGGACAAGAAGAAAAAGCTGTCAGTCAGGGAGTGAAAAGTGAGCAACTGAGACTGGCTGTGCCTCTTAGCACAACTGTAGCTGCTGCAAGCCTCAAAATCAGCTTCCTGCAAAGATATCCTTTCATTTTATCCCCCATTTGGGGTGGGGTGGGGGGGGGGGGGGGGGGTTGGTGGAATAAGCGAAAACTGTATAACACATGTTTTACCATCAATCTAGCATGGCATATAGAATACTAGTGAGAACTAGTGTGTCAGGTGATGTTACATATTTAGTCTAACTTTTAGTTTTTAGGTTTAAAAACCATATAAATCAGTGATTGATAATGTAATATTAGGGCTAAATCCAGCATATAGGTGATCAGTTCACCAATACACAGGGTAGTGCACCACATTAGCTGTGAGTGATAACGTCAGGCATGGCCCTTAATCATCCATTTTCGTTATTCTATCTAGATTTCACACAGTTATGATTTAATTCAATTTATTTAAACCAACCTATAGGTGATCAGTACACTAATACACAGGGTAGTGCCACAGTTTACCTGGTAGTAATAATGGGAAATCAAGCATCAGGCCTCCAATCATCCAGGTTTTTTTTTTTTCTATCTCCACATTGTTGGAATTTAATTTTTTGGGGGACTTTTTCAATTTAATTGAACCAGCATATAGGTGACTAGTACATCAATACAATAGGGTAGTGCAACAATTTACCTGTGAGTGATAGCATGACATTAAGGGTCAGGCGCCTAGCCCTCAATCATTTGTTTTTGTTTATTATATCACCAGTTTTTTGGGGACTTCAATTTAATTACTTAATACACACCACTACACCAATACACAGGGTAGTGCACCAAATTATCTATGAGTGATGACCACTTTAGACCTAAGTCCATTTCCTTCATTTCTATATCCTCATGGTATCAATTTTCATAGATTTTTTTTGGAGGGGGGGGGGGGGGGTGTTAAATACACTGCTCAAAAAATAAAGGGAACACTAAAATACAGTTCTGTTCAAAATAACAGCAGTGTGTTTAAAAAAGTGAATAAAGCTCAAAATCCTTCTAATAGCTTTTATTTCCATATAAACCTAATGCATTGGGAACACTACGAATTCTATTCCAAATCAAAACATGAAGAAAAATATATCAAATCTGTGTTGTTTCTCAAAAAAAAATTGAAAAGTGAATATTAGACTGTTCAAAAAATAGCAGTGTTTGCATTCTTCTTTACAAACTCAAACATTCACTATATAAACTGAAAAATGTTTGAAGACTTTCTTTCCTCTGGATCACTTCACTAATATCTAGTTGTATAACCGCTGTCTCTGAGAACTGCTGGACGTCTGTGTTGCTCGGAGTCACCACCTTCTGCCCCTGTGACCAGGTTCTCCAGCCCAGGATGAGTGGACTACATTCCACAGTTCTTCTCTATTTCTTGGTTTTGCCTCAGAAACTGCATTTTTGATGTCGCCCCACAAGTTTTCTATTGGATTAAGATCCGGGGATTTGGCCGGCCGCTCCATAACGTCAGTCTTGCTGGTCTGGAACCAAGATGTTGCCCGTTTACTGGTGTGTTTGGGGTCGTTGTCTTGTTGGAACACCCATTTCAAGGGCATTTCCTCTTCAGCATAAGGCAGCATGACCTCTTCCAGTATTCTGATGGATTCAAACTGATCCATGATCCCTGGTCTGCGGTAAATAGGCCCAACACCTTAGTATGAGACACATCCCCATATCATGATGCTTGTCCACCATGCTTCAATGTCTTCACAATGTACTGTGGCTTGAATTCAGTGTTTGGGGGTCGTCTGACAAACAGTCTCCGGCCACTAGACCCAAACAGAACAATCTTACTTTCATCAGTCCACAGAATGTCTCTTTAGGCCGGGTCTTACCTTGTGATATAAGAGGCTGGTGCTCCTCCATTACATGTCACTGCACACACGTGTATACACTGCACATGACGGCTCTTACCCTGTGATATAAGAGGCTGGTGCTCCTCCATTACATGTCACTGCACACACGTGTATACACTGCACATGACGGCTCTTACCTTGTGATATAAGAGGCTGGTGCTCCTCCATTACATGTCACTGCACACACGTGTATACACTGCACATGACGGCTCTTACCTTGTGATATAAGAGGCTGGAGCTCCTCCATTACATGTCACTGCACACACGTGTATACACTGCACATGATGGGTCTTACCTTGTGATATAAGAGGCTGGTGCTCCTCCATTACATGTCACTGCACACACATGTATACACTGCACATGACGGGTCTAACCTTGTGATATAAGAGGCTGGTTCTCCTCCATTACATGTCACTGCACACACGTGTATACACTGCACATTACGGATATTATCCTGTGATATAAGAGGCTGGTGCTCCTCCATTACATGTCACTGCACACACGTGTATACACTGCACATTACGGGTCTTACCTTGTGATATAAGAGGCTGGAGCTCCTCCATTACATGTCACTGCACACACGTGTATACACTGCACATGACGGCTCTAACCTTGTGATATAAGAGGCTGGTGCTCCTCCATTACATGTCACTGCACACACGTGTATACACTGCACATGATGGGTCTTACCTTGTGATATAAGAGGCTGGTGCTCCTCCATTACATGTCACTGCACACACGTGTATACACTGCACATGACGGCTCTAACCTTGTGATATAAGAGGCTGGTGCTCCTCCATTACATGTCACTGCACACACATGTATACACTGCACATGACGGGTCTTACCTTGTGATATAAGAGGCTGGTGCTCCTTCATTACATGTCACTGCACACACATGTATACACTGCACATGATGGGTCTTACCTTGTGATATAAGAGGCTGGTGCTCCTCCATTACATGTCACTGCACACACGTGTATACACTGCACATGATGGGTCTTACCTTGTGATATAAGAGGCTGGTGCTCCTCCATTACATGTCACTGCACACACGTGTATACACTGCACATTACGGATATTTTCCTGTGATATAAGAGGCTGGTGCTCCTCCATTACATGTCACTGCACACACGTGTATACACTGCACATGACGGGTCTTACCTTGTGACATAAGAGGCTAGTGCTCCTCCATTACATGTCACTGCACACACGTGTATACACTGCACATGACGGCTCTTACCTTGTGATATAAGAGGCTGGTTCTCCTCCATCACATGTCACTGCACACACGTGTATACACTGCACATGACGGGTCTTACCTTGTGACATAAGAAGCTGGTGCTCCTCCATTACATGTCACTGCACACACGTGTATACACTGCACATGACGGCTCTTACCCTGTGATATAAGAGGCTGGTGCTCCTCCATTACATGTCACTGCACACACGTGTATACACTGCACATGACGGGTCTTACCTTGTGATATAAGAGGCTGGTGCTCCTCCATTACATGTCACTGCACACACGTGTATACACTGCACATGACGGCTCTTACCTTGTTATATAAGAGGCTGGTGCTCCTCCATTACATGTCACTGCACACACGTGTATACACTGCACATGACGGCTCTTACCTTGTGATATAAGAGGCTGGAGCTCCTCCATTACATGTCACTGCACACACGTGTATACACTGCACATGATGGGTCTTACCTTGTGATATAAGAGGCTGGTGCTCCTCCATTACATGTCACTGCACACACATGTATACACTGCACATGACGGGTCTTACCTTGTGATATAAGAGGCTGGTTCTCCTCCATTACATGTCACTGCACACACGTGTATACACTGCACATTACGGATATTATCCTGTGATATAAGAGGCTGGTGCTCCTCCATTACATGTCACTGCACACACGTTTATACACTGCACATGACGGGTCTTACCTTGTGATATAAGAGGCTGGAGCTCCTCCATTACATGTCACTGCACACACGTGTATACACTGCACATGATGGGTCTTACCTTGTGATATAAGAGGCTGGTGCTCCTCCATTACATGTCACTGCACACACGTGTATACACTGCACATGACGGCTCTAACCTTGTGATATAAGAGGCTGGTGCTCCTCCATTACATGTCACTGCACACACATGTATACACTGCACATGACGGGTCTTACCTTGTGATATAAGAGGCTGGTGCTCCTTCATTACATGTCACTGCACACACGTGTATACACTGCACATGATGGGTCTTACCTTGTGATATAAGAGGCTGGTGCTCCTCCATTACATGTCACTGCACACACGTGTATACACTGCACATGATGGGTCTTACCTTGTGATATAAGAGGCTGGTGCTCCTCCATTACATGTCACTGCACACACATGTATACACTGCACATGACGGCTCTAACCTTGTGATATAAGAGGCTCGTGCTCCTCCATTACATGTCACTGCACACACATGTATACACTGCACATGACGGGTCTTACCTTGTGATATAAGAGGCTGGTGCTCCTTCATTACATGTCACTGCACACACGTGTATACACTGCACATGATGGGTCTTACCTTGTGATATAAGAGGCTGGTGCTCCTCCATTACATGTCACTGCACACACGTGTATACACTGCACATGATGGGTCTTACCTTGTGATATAAGAGGCTGGTGCTCCTCCATTACATGTCACTGCACACACGTGTATACACTGCACATTACGGATATTATCCTGTGATATAAGAGGCTGGTGCTCCTCCATTACATGTCACTGCACACACGTGTATACACTGCACATGACGGGTCTTACCTTGTGACATAAGAGGCTAGTGCTCCTCCATTACATGTCACTGCACACACGTGTATACACTGCACATGACAGCTCTTACCTTGTGATATAAGAGGCTGGTGCTCCTCCATTACATGTCACTGCACACACGTGTATACACTGCACATGACGGGTCTTACCTTGTGACATAAGAGGCTAGTGCTCCTCCATTACATGTCACTGCACACACGTGTATACACTGCACATGACGGTTCTTACCTTGTGATATAAGAGGCTGGTGCTCCTCCATTACATGTCACTGCACACACGTGTATACACTGCACATGACGGCTCTTACCTTGTGATATAAGAGGCTGGTGCTCCTCCATCATGGCCTCCTTGTACAGATCCTTGTGTCCTTCTATATACTCCCACTCCTCCATGGAGAAATAGACAGTGACGTCCTGACACCTTACAGGAACCTGACAACACATTGACACCCTTTATAGAAAATCCAGCTCACCTCTCATCCACAGCCCTGTGCACGGAACGTGCCAAGTAAGTCAACCTTGTGGGAAATAGAAGAAAATAGTTCCAGCACTTGAAGTAAAACTCAGTTGCTGTTTATTTCTTCTTGTAGCGTATAACTGTCTAATATTCTAGTTTTACATTTCCTCCGTACATCAGACACAGTCACCACGTGGTATAACATGGACTACACCGACACCGTATTACAGTGGATGTTACCTTTAACTGAGAACTCCAAGGTGTCTGTGTTGAATCATGAAAGCTTTGGGCAGTCGCAGTTTATTTACATGGACGACGTCCACATCCTGAAAAACCTGTATATTTTAACCAAGTGTTAGTGGTGGTTTTGGTCACATAAGAAAAAAATGAAGGGGTAAGAGTATTCGCCAATGTTCGTGAACGCCTTGAAACTTCTCTACGGCCATTTTTTTTATACTTCATATAAAATGTCATCTTCGTACGAAGACAGCCATTCTAGGAAATGTGAAAGTAGAATATTAGAGCATATTACTGATATAACTAATCCTGCACATCGACTGCAGCCAAACATTTTATCTTTACATGACCTCAGTTTGAAGAGCTTCCAAACATTTGCAGAGGTGATTCTAGAGAGAGAGGCATTCTGGATTTTCAGGTTGAACACCAGATCTCCAATGGGATTAAACAGGAGAAAAAAGTTTATGATTTCATGTTTTCCTTGTACACGAAAAGCAAATCCCATTATATATTGTCAAAAAATTACTAATATTTATTATTTATTATTATCCTAATTTTGACAGTGTAAATTAAGAAAATTAATTATATATTTTTTCATTTTAATTTTGTTCACATGTCATGTGATCAGTGTAGGGGGAGGAGAGGCGGGAAGGACCTATGAAGATGTCACCATCATGTGATCAGGACAGTGGGCGGAGTTCAGCTGAAAAGAGGACTGATCATATGACAGTGACATCATCACAGGTCCTTCACCACCTCCTCTCCACTGCTGAGCCCCGCCCCCTGCACTGATCACATGACAGTGACATCACCGCAGGTCCTTCAGCTCTGGCAGTGCAGCAGATACTGGGCAGGTCCTGGTCGTAGTCAGGTCTCTTGTTCTCTTTGGTATCAGCCATTCCTCCAGCCTGCAGGTAAGATGAGCTGTGAGGAGACAGTGTGGTGGAGAGCTCAGACATGTCACCTCTGGAGATTCTCCTCCATCACACACAAGGAATCCTTCTCCGCTCCTCAGCTTAGTATGATGGGGGAGGAGTAGTGGTGATAGTGGGGGTTGTCATCATTCGCTGCTGAACAAAAGAATCTGCTCCGTGTGAATGAGGGTTTTCACTGCCAGGATCTTAGATATACACGGAGCTCAGAGTCTCCTGCCTCCACACACTGCACTGCAAGGAATCCTTCTCCGCTCCTTAGCTTAGTATGATGAGGGAGGAGTAGTGGGGATAGTGGGGGTTGTCATCATTCGCTGGTCCCTGACTGTCCTAGTGAGGGGCCCCTGCCTCCAGGAGGAGAATGAGTAGAGCGGGGGCCCGTCCTGAGCTCAGCTCGCTCCAGTCTCTTCTCTAGGAGTTGTGGACACAGCTGAGCACAGCCCAGAGGTGGGACCTGCATCTATCAGACATTTATCTCCTGTGGAGCTACCAGAGATCTCCATGTTGGGGCCCCTGGAATCCATGTGGTGGGGGCTCTGAGAAGCGAGGCCCCTCCAGGCTCAGGAAGTGGGGTTCTGGAGGTGACATCTGGTCTTGTCCCCTGGATGATTTCCTCTCCTCTTCTCATAAAGGCGCCTGCAGTACTAGAAGCCTCCAACTCCTCCAGTTCTCTCCTCTTCTCCTGAATGACCACCAAGGATGGACAGGAAGGAGATCAGCAGAAGAATATTAGACCTCACCTTGGAGATCATCTCCCTGCTGAGCGGAGAGGTAAACTTTTCTAGATTTCTCTCCTCTTTTTTGTATTCTGTAACAAGTCAGACATCGGGGAGGAGAATCCATCATAGGAAGTGATAGGAAGAGTCCAGGGTCCTGGAGAACGGCCTCCAGACCTTCCAAGTAATGGAGAACCTGAAGATCAGCTCCCAGTATGGTGAGTGATGTATAATGTGACCAGTGACCAATAGTCATGTTGTAGGAGCCATGAGGAGGTAAGTAGGCACGTTGTACCAGGAGGAGAGGGCCGGAAGAGAGCACATGGCCCCTGAAGGGTTTATTCCCTAAGTGTCTCTCTCCATCCACAGGAGTACACAATAGTGAAGAAGACATCGGGGGACTGTGTGACTCCCATCATCCATCTCCAGGAGTCAGGAGGGCGGAGCAGGACCCCTCCCCCCATCACAGAACCTCCCCCTCACCCCCTGATACATGAGCAGAAGATCCTAGAACTCACCCACAAGATGATGGAGCTGCTGACTGGAGAGGTGACACTACTGGGAATGCTGGGAAATTCTCCAGTAACAGCACTGGAGGGGTCTGGGTGATGACGGTGTCATTGTGTTGTCAGGTTCCTATAAGGTGTCAGGACGTCACTGTCTATTTCTCTATAGAGGAGTGGGAGTATATAGAAGGACACAAGGATCTGTACAAGGAGGCCATGATGGAGGAGCACCAGCCTCTTATATCACAAGGTAAGAGCCGTCATGTGCAGTGTAGACACGTGTGTGCAGTGACATGTAATGGAGGAGCACCAGCCTCTCATATCACAAGGTAAGAGCCGTCATGTGCAGTGTATACACGTGTGTGCAGTGACATGTAATGGAAAAGTCTCAAAATTTTTTCTCTTAAATGACATCCTATCCTATTTACAACAAAGCACATGAGGGCACCTGCCTATGGTGTCATGAAGGGGGGGGGGGGAAAGCAGTTTACAGCGAAAATAGATTTATGGGAATTCTTTTTGGGAGTTTGTAGACGAATCATCACACTTTTTCATGTTCCTCATTCCTGAACAGGGAAAGAAGACCTGGAGGGGGATATAGATGTAGAGCTTTCTCCGACACCTCTGAGCTTTGTGGAGAGTAGACCTGGAGTAGTTTTGCCTGATCTATAGACAGATCTACAGGAGGCCATGTATTCAGTCACTGTGTGCTTGTGTCTCCACAGATGGATCCAGGAGGAGAAATCCACCAGAGAGATGTCCCCATCCTCTGTATTCCCAGGACTGTCCAGAGGAGAAGGTCTCAGAGAACCCTCAGGTAGATGGAGCTGAGCCCTATACACATCTATATAGGGGGGTCCTGCAGTCATAGAGGTGTCATAGATTGTGGGGGTCTCTTCTGTGGATCTGTTAGATTTCCCACCTGTCTGCTGTTTTGTACTGAATTGTTACAGATGACAAATCAGGGGGAAGATCTGACTGATATTAAAGTGGAGGATGAAGAAGAGAGGATGATGGGCGATCCCCCGTGTAAGAGTGAGGTGGAGGAGGACATTCCAGGAGATGTCACCAAAGGTATGGAATCATGAATGGAGAAAGTGACTGCCATGTGTGAACGTGCTCTTAGATAACCAGTGACTAATCTGTGCTGCTTTTGTAGTCTGCCCTAAATTGGGATTGTAAGTTTCGCCATTGTGTCACAAAAGTTGAAATAGCTAGTTGAAGAAATAGCTAAAATGACAATGAAAGGAGAAGTTATCATTATGGGAGATTTCAATCTTCCAGATATAAACTGGAAAACCAAAATAGCAAGTTCTACCAGAAGTACAGATATTCTAAATTCCCTACTGGGGTTATCCCTACAACAAATGGTTGAGGAGCCAACTCGGAGGGAGGCCATTTTGGATTTGATATTCACAAATGGGGATTCGGTATATGATGTCATTGTAGGCGAAACCTTGGGATCTAGTGATCACCAGTCAGTGTGGTTTAATATAAGAACTGTGAAAGAGTCCCACCACACAAAAACAAAAGTTTTAGATTTTAGAAAAACAGACTTTTCAAAAATGAAATTAGTCATAAATTAGTCCTTATCAGACTGGAACGGATTACATGGAGTCCAGGAGAAATGGGACTACTTAAAAGGTGCATTATTGAAGGCAACAGAAAATTGCATTAGACTTGTCAGTAAAAGCAAAAAAAGGAAGAGACCGCTGTGGTACTCAGCAGAAGTGGCCCAAATCATAAAAAATAAAAAGCTAGCATTTTGTAATTATAAAAAAAACCCAGAGCAATGAAGATAAGGAAATCTACAAGATTAGGCAGAAAGAGGCCAAGCAAGTTATAAGAACTTCTAAAGCGCAGGCAGAAGAAAAACTAGCTCAGTCTATGAAAAAAGGGGATAAGACATTCTTCAGATATATAAATGAAAAAAGGAAATTAAAACAAGAAATAACTAAATTAAAAATAAAGGACGGAAGGTATGTAGAAGAGAATAAAGGGCTAGCCGACTGCCTTAATGAATACTTCTGTTCAGTTTTTACAAAAGAAAAAGAAGGAGAAGGACCTCCACTAGAAAGGATGACTATTAAATCGTTTGATGCATGTGTCTTTACAGAGGAAGATGTTCTAAGTTTGCTGTCTAAAGTGAAGACAAATAAGTCACAGGGGCCTGATGAGATACACCCAAAATTATTAAAAGAGCTTAGTGGTGAGCTGGCAAAACCGTTAACAGATTTATTTAACCAATCATTAGTAACAGGAGTCGTCCCGGAAGATTGGAAATTGGCAAATGTCGTGCCCATTCACAAGAAAGGTAGTAGGGAGGAATCGAGCAACTATAGACCAGTGAGTCTGACATCAATAGTAGGCAAATTAATGGAAACCCTATTAAAGGATAGGATTGTGGAACATCTAAAATCCCATGGATTGCAAGATGAAAAACAGCATGGGTTTACTTCAGGGAGATCATGTCAAACAAATCTTATAGATTTTTTTGACTGGGTGACTAAAATAATAGACGGTGGAGGTGCAGTAGACATCGCATATCTAGATTTTAGTAAGGCTTTTGACACTGTCCCACATAGAAGACTTATCAATAAACTGCAGTCATTGAGCATGGACTCCCATATTGTTGAGTGGATTAGGCAGTGGCTGAGTGACAGACAACAGAGGGTTGTAGTCAATGGAGAACATTCAAAACAAGGTCATGTTACCAGTGGGATTCCACAGGGATCTGTTCTGGGACCAATTTTGTTTAATATCTTCATAAGTGACATTGCAAAAGGCCTCGATGGTAAGGTTTGTCTTTTTGCTGATGACACAAAGATATGTAACAGGGTTGATGTTCCTGGAGGGAAACACCAAATGGAAAAGGACTTAGGAAAACTAGAAGAATGGTCAGAACTCTGGCAACTGAAATTTAATGTGGATAAGTGCAAGATAATGCACCTGGGGCGTAAAAACCCAAGGGCAGAATATAGAATATTCGACACAGTCCTGACCTCAGTATCTGAGGAAAGGGATTTAGGAGTAATTATTTCAGAAGACTTAAAGGTGGGAAGACAATGTAATAAAGCAGCACGAAATGCCAGCAGAATGCTTGGATGTATAGGGAGAGGTATAAGCAGTAGAAAGAGTGAAGTGCTTATGCCGCTGTACAGATCACTAGTGAGACCTCACTTGGAGTATTGTGCGCAGTACTGGAGGCCATATCTCCAGAAGCATATAGATACTCTAGAGAGAGTTCAGAGAAGAGCTACTAAACTAGTACATGGATTGCAGGATAAAACTTACCAGGAAAGGTTAAAAGACCTTAATATGTAGAGCTTGGAAGAAAGAAGAGACAGAGGGGATATGATAGAAACTTTTAAATACATAAAGGGAATCAACAAGGTAATAGAGGAGAGAATATTTAAAAGAAGAAAAACTACCACAAGAGGACACAGTTTTAAATTAGAGGGGCAAAGGTTTAAAAGTAATATAAGGAAGTATTACTTTACTGAGAGGGTAGTGGATGCATGGAATAGCCTTCCTGCAGAAGTGGTAGCTGCAAATACAGTGAAGGAGTTTAAGCATGCATGGGATAGGCATAAGGCCATCCTTCATATAAGATAGGGCCGGGGCTATTCATAGGATTCAGATATATTGGGCAGACTAGATGGGCCAAATGGTTCTTATCTGCCGACACATTCTATGTTTCTATGTTTCTAAGTCAGCCACTAGGTGATATAATATGTTTATTGCTGAGCTTTGCTTGTTCTAGAATACAAGGCGGTGGAGTAAATCCAATCTCACTCTAAGGGTCCATTCTCTAGGATATTGGCCGCGTGCGTTTTGTGTCAGATCGGAACGTCCTTTACTATGATAGAAATGTCTATTCTTGTCCATATAAATGGACAAGAATACAACATGTTCTATCTTTTTTGGGGGTCCACAGAACAAAAATGCGGATGCGGACAGCACACTGTGTGCTCTACACATCGTTCACACTCTATTTAAATAAATGGCCCCACATTAGTTCTGCAAAATTGAAAAATGGATGCGGACAGAAAAATACGGTCATGTGAATGGTCCCTTTCCCCAGAAAACTAACGACCATCTAAGGTAAAAAACATCCAAGTAGATGTTTTGAGTGTCAGTATTGGTCAGTATAGCAATGACCAGTCTGTCATGTGACTGTATGAGTGGGAGTGAAGTGTGATACGAGGGCCCAGAAGTGCACACCACCGTTACTGTCATACACTGTTAGGATTGATTATATGGTGCTGATTGACTACATCCGTGTTATACTATATGTGAACGTCTATAAAGCTGAGCTCTTGTGACTGTTCGGCCATTAGGCCATACAGACCACATTGTCGTGTCCATAAAATGGGTTACCTCATGGCACAATTTTTTGTTAAATATAGACTGTAAAAACAGAATACTACATCACTATATTCATGAATCTGAGATCAAAATCACTTGTCCTATCTAAAAGAGGTCACCTTGTCATGGTGGATAGGTCTCTTGTCACATCTAAAAGAGGTCACTTTGTCGTGGTGGATGGGTCACTTGTGTCATCTTAAAGAGGTCACCATGTCGTGGTGGATGGGTCACTTGTCTTGGTGGATGGGTCGCTTGTCGCATCTTAAAGAGGTCACCTTGTCATAGTGGATGGGTCAGTTGTCCCATCTTAAAGAGGTCACCTGGTCGTGGTGGATAGGTCACTTTTCCCATCTTAAAGAGGTCACTATGTCGTAGTGGTTGGGTCACTTTTCCCATCTTAAAGAGGTCACTATGTCGTAGTGGTTGGGTCACTTTTCCCATCTTAAAGAGGTCACCTGGTCATGTTGGGTGGGCACAAATGATTTTGTTTAAAACATATTATTTATTATTCATTTATATAGTAAATATTGCTACAGTTCAGCGATGTCCAACCTACATCCTTTAAGCTATTGCAAAACTACAGCTCCCAACATCCCCTGATAGCTGTAGGTTGTTCGTACTTGTTGGAAGTTGTAGTTTTGCAACAGCTAGAGGGCCGCAGGTCAGGCATGCCTGCTTTAGTTGATATATTTAATCTTTGCTGTTGCTATGTGTTTCAACTGTAGACCCTTGCCATAATCACTAGATTTCACAATACAAACTGCATGTCCCATTAAATAGATCTTTTAGACCTGAAGAGGCCGGTGTACTTACTGTAAAATTCAATTTCATAATGGTTGATATTAAAATGAGTATTTTATTGTGAGATAGCCCAGCAATCATGTGACCTGTACTCATGCGCTTTACCTGTTCTGTGTCTACTGATTGCTTAATTGACAAGATCCTTCCAGTGCACCTACTCCCCTGCTCACATATTCTCAGTACAAGCTGCAGTATAAAGCAGCAGGCAGAATTAGAAGCTGTAATTCTACAGTGAAACTGCTCCTGGAAGACGGGCGTTCTCTTACTAAAGAGCCAGGGAGACTGCAGCCTGTACTGAGCAGTCTGAGATTTCAGCAGCAGCAGGGGAGGAGGTGCACTAAAAAGAGCTTGTAAATGGAGGTGCACTAAAAAGAGCTTGTGAATTAAAGGGAAAGTGTCATCAGAAAATGACCTATTGTTTAAATCATGTTAGTATGTCATACATATTTTTTTTAAACTATGGGTAATATTATTTTTAATTTTCCATGTCAACATCTGCAGTTTACACACTAGACACTAAGCCTAATCATAGGGGCCACTTTACTACAGTTATCTGCTTATCATTACAGGTAGGATTGTGATGACATATCTCCCCTCTCTCTCTCTGTATATATATATATATAGGACACAGGATCTGCCATTCACAATAGGCGATTGTCAAAGCTTATCTATTCTTTCTTTGTACAATGAGCTCTGCACAGATCACAGAGCATGCCTAGAAAACACTTCCATAGAAGTCAATGTGTGAGCTCCAAGCCATTGGACCGTGGGGCTGCCATAAAGCATATATATATATATATATATATATATATATATAAATGCTGTTAAGAGTAGCTCAGACAAGACGGCTGCCCCCATAATCATGTTCAGAAAATAGAGTAAAAAATTGACAATTAGAAAATAAAAACATATTAGAAAAAAGCTGTATTTCTATTTCACCCTTCCCGCACCTGGGTGTAAATAAAGGTCCAGGTGAGCATTAACTTTGCGCCTACAGTTATGCCCGAACAGACTAACCAATCAGAGCGAACTTCAGCTGAAAATGCTGGTTTCAGGCTCTGATCTGTTCATGACAGTGGAGATCAGAACCTGCATAAAAGTAGTGCTCTGAGTCCCCCAGCAGCCTTCTGTTTGAGCCATGACTGCCCTTGAGCCATGCAAGCACACAGGTACGTTGACTGGAAAATAAAAAAAAGTTATGGCTTTGAGATATAGTGATGCAAAAAAACAAAAAAAAGTTTTTAATAAAAAGTGATTTTATGATACAAAAGTGGTAAAACATAAAAAACAATACAAATTTGGTATCTTCATAATTGTAACAACCCACAGAATAAAGTTATCATATCAAATATACCGTATGGAGAACCTCATAAAAATAAATTTAAAAAAACACTGACAGAATAGCAATTTTTGACCACCTCATCTCCTAAAAAATGTAACTACACTTTGTGCCACAAAAAATGAGCCTTCATACAGCTCAGTCAACAATAAAATAAAAAATTTATGGCCCTTACAATCAATTTCTACATATTCTATGTCATCTGCCCATACAGCAGTTTACAAGCACATATGGGCTTTTGCTGTATTCAGTAGAAAATGGGTAACAAACTGTGGGGTGCATTTTCCCTTGTTAATTAAACGTTTGGGGCTAAAGCTACATTTTCCTGTAAAAATTTATTTTTTATTTTTATGGCCAAGTGTTTCTAAATTCTGTTAAATGCCTGTGAGGTCAAAGTCCTCACTACACCCCTCAAAAAATTTCTTGGGGGGTGTTGTCTCCAAAATGGGGTCACTTTTTGTGGGTTTTATTTCTATGGGTAGCTCATGGTCCCTTCAAATCTGATATGGCTCCCGAAAACCATTCCAGCAAAATCTGCCCTCTAAAAACCATATGGCGCTCTTTCCTTCTGAGCGCTGCCATGTGCCCATATAGCAGTTTACAATTGCATATGAGGGGTTATGTTCATGGGTGGTTTCTAAGAGGAGGCCCTCAAAGTGACTACGAAACTGAAGTGGTTCTTAAAAAAGTCAGTTTGTAAAGTTTATAGAAAATTTGAAAAATTGCTTCTAAAATTCTAAGCCATATAACATCCTAAAAAATAAAATTACATTTACAAAATTATGCCGACATAAAGTAGACATGTGGTGAATGGTAATTAAAAAAAACTATTATATTGTCTTTAATTTGTAGAATTCAAATTTACAAAATTGCAATAATAATAATTTTTCAAATTGTAAATTTGGGATTTTTTACAAATTAAAGGTAAAACAAACCAGCTCAAATTTCCCATTAACCACCTAACTGTTTTGCCCCAGTCCAGCTCCAGCAGTGGGAAAAGTAGCTAACTGGAGGAGGGAGGGCTGCTTTAGATGCTACTATCTCCTGAGTGGTAGCAGCTAGAAAGATGCACTTGTCTTGTTTGAAAGCTGGCATTCTAAGCTTTCAGACAATACCAGAATGACAGCAATACGTTCAGTACAGGGGAAGATATCACTGATAGAAATCGGGATGCTGTGAATGCAGCTGAAAGTAAAGACAGGTTTTACCCGCAATTATTCCCGACTCGATTTCTAACAATGATTTCTCCTCTGTTGCTTGGACTTTAGCTGCCATTTTGGTCTCCATTCAGGAGATATCATCATCTAAAGCAGCCCTCCCTCCTTCAGTTAGCTACTTTTCCCACTGCCCGAGCTGGACTCGGGCAAAACAGGTGGTTAACCTGAAGTACAATGTGTGATGAGGAATATGGTGATGGATCCTTTTATGTGAACTTGTAATAAAGTAATTCCTAATTGATGTTGAATGACAAAATGTGTTGACGTAGTGTAGGACTGGTTGCTAGACATGGTCAAGATTTTCAATTTTTTTAAAATTTTAGTCATAATTTACTTTATGTAATATAAATCATAACCTGCACTGTCAGGAAATTATAAAAAAAAAAGCTGTATACGGCTGGAATCATATGTGCAAAGCCAGGAATGGACTCAGAATGAATGTCTGCTGAATGTCCACTTCTAGTCTAATAGGAATGTTGTGCGATTGTTTGCTGTGTAGTTTGGAAAAAAATAAATAACAAATTCCAATTTTTATCTTAACAGAAAATTCCAGTAAGAATTCTGAGGGAAACTTCAAGTTACCACTAGATTATAAAGTTAAAGATGAAGCTATCATGCATCACCCTTCAGGAGAAAACATTAATGTATGTCCTGGACTTCACAGTACAGATCTATCATATAATCCTCCAAATCGTGAGGAACCTTCTCCTGACCAATCGCAGATTGTTACCACAAGTATAAGTCAGAAAGGGGGTGAAAAGGTTCACTGTGGTAAAGAGTCCACAAAAAGATCAGGTCTCTCCACACACAGAGGAATTCACACAAGGGAAAAGCCATTCTCCTGTTCAGAATGTGGGAAGCGCTTTACAGTGAAGTCAAACCTTGTTGCACATAAGAGAGTTCACACAGGAGAGAAGCCACATTCATGTTCAGAATGTGGGAAACGTTTTACACAAAAATCGGATCTTGTTAAACATCAGAGAATTCACACAGGAGAGAATCTGTATCCATGTTCACAATGTGGGAAGTGCTTTACAGGAAAATCAAAACTTGTAATTCATGAGAGAAGTCACACAGGAGAGAAGCCATATTCATGTTCAGAATGTGGAAAATGTTTTACACAACAATCATATCTTGTTATACATGAGAGACTTCACACAGGAGAGAAGCCATATTCATGTTTAGAATGTGGGGAATGTTTTCCACGAAAATCATATCTCCTTACACATGAGAAACGTCACACAGGAGAAAAACCATATTCATGTTCAGAATGTGGGAAATGTTTTACAAGGAAATCAAATCTTGTTACACATGAGAGAAGTCACACAGTAGAGAAGCAGTATTCATGTTCAGAATGTGGGAAATGTTTTACGCAACAGTATTATCTTGGTATACATGAGAGAATTCACACAGGAGAGAAGCCGTATTCATGTTTACAATGTGGGAAATGTTTTACACAAAAATCATATCTTGCGGTACATGAGAGAATGCACACAGGAGAGAAACCTTATTCATGTTCACAATGTGGGAAAAGTTTTCAACGGAAATCAACTCTTCTTATACATGAGAGAAGTCACACAGGAGAGAAACCATATTCGTGTTCAGAATGTGGGAAATGTTTTACAGATAAATCATATCTTGTTACACATGAGAGAATTCACACAGGAGAGAAACCATATTCATGTTCAGAATGTGGGAAATGTTTTAAATGGAAATCACAACATGTTGTACATGAAAGAATTCACAAGCGAGAGAAGCCAATTCCACATATTTAAAGGGATCCTGTCAGATTGAACATGATGCTTGAGCTGCAGGCGACATGGTATAGAGCAGATTGATATATAGTTTTAAGGCAAAAAAAATCAATTTAAGGCCTCATGCACACGGATGGTGTCCGTGTGCGTTCCGCAATTTGCGGAATGGCACAGACAGCCATTGATATAACTGCCTATTGTTGTCCGCAAAACGGACAAGAATAGGACAGGTTATATTTTTTTATGGAGCAACGGATGCGGACAGCACAGTTGAAGTGAATGGGTCCGCATCCAAGCTGCAAAAACTGCGGCTCGGATGCGGACCATCCGAGGCCTAACTTTGTATATATGAGGCCTAACTTTGTATTTTCTCATTCTGAGTTTTGAAGTGTAGGAGGCGGTCCTATCAGTGATTGACAGGCTTCCCTCTATGACCGTGTATATAGAGATAGCTGATTGCACTGCATTTTCATGGTGTCGGGTTCCCTTTAACATATTATGTTATTCATGGGCCTTTAACAGCCAAAAGTTTTTGGGTGGAATCTGACAAATGACAAAATTATATTTCCCTTATGGATAGAAGGCAGAAGAGCCTTGTCTATTTCCAGAGCAGTGAAGATGAATTGTCTCCACGAATCTTGCTTCTTATCACTGTATTCACACCTCCACCCATAGGAAAAACTCAAACACTATTTAAAGAGTCACTGTACTTTCACATCATCTCATTTAATAAAGAATGGTGTAACTAGCAAATGTCTAAATCACTTCATTAAAATAATCTGCCTACATTCACCTGAAAAGCTGTGAAATTATGGCCACTAGGCCATTCTCCCTTTTAACTGGGAGCAGCAGTGCAGCGTGGGTGTGGAAAGGCTATGGATATAGTGGCACGTGGCCACAATAGCAGTGGCAGCATGTATGGAACATACATGGCAGTAGGTCAGCTGTCTATGGGTGGTAGTATTAGTGTTGGTATTGGCAGATGTTTTGCGTTAATAGCAATGGCAGCAGGGGATTAGCAGTGAGGAGCCGCAGCAGCTGAGGTGGCGTCAGAAGCAGCCATATAGTACATATTGGCAGGCAGCAGCAGCCGCCTTATTGGTAGGCTGCAGCAGTGGAATGGTGGAGGCAGGCAGCCAGCAACAGCGGCAAGATTGGGCACTGCCAGCAAGGCCGGATGTATTCTTTGTCCTCAGCCGGAGGAGTGTGAAAATCCTCCTGAATCCAAGCTTGTTCATTTTTACAAAAGGGATGTTTTAGACACTGGTCGTGGACAACTTGGTCCATTTGTTCATCACACCCACTGCGCCACTGAAAATTCTCTGAGATGACACTGAAGGCTGGACAAGAAAAAAAAATGAGAGAACATGCTGTGAGAAACCATGGGGTCGGGTAACCGAGTATGCACCAGAGACTGGACAGATTGTAGGTAGGCCTAAACCTGGGAGCTGTCGGCTTGCTGACTGGTCTCAGCCTGGCACAGCACATGGAAAAACTGCTCTATCATGTTGAGGAGACTCAAATGGCTGCTGCTATGGCTTCTTCTGCTTGTGGCAGCAGGAGGGGGTGGAGAGAGGCCTCCCTTTCATACACACTGGTGGCAGGCATCTGCTCACCATAAGCTGCAGCAAGCTGCATACACAGTGTTTCCTGGTAAAAATAGAATTTGTCCTCCTGTTCTGTGGGAGGAAAACATTCCCTCATTTTGCTTTGATAGCGAGGGTCTAAAAGCATGGCTATCCAGTAATTATCAGACTGCTTGATGTCAACGATCCGACTGTCACTGCATAAGCAAGCAAGCATTCAGGTCGCCATTCTGGCCAGCGTGCACGAGGAGCCAGATCTTTCCTGTTCTGCCTCCCACTGAAATAATTGGGTGTCCTGGCCCTTGCCATCCTCATCATCGTTCTCTTGCTCCTCTGACTCCTGCTCCTGTTGCAGTGGCAACTCCTCATTTATGGCAGGTTCCCTTTTTTGGGTCCTCAACAGCTGCAGGATGGAGAGCAAAATGCATTAGCTGTTCTTCTTCCTTCGTTGTCCACGAAGGGGATGACATTATTCATTATTCAAACTTTGTGGCCTTTTCAAAGGGCTTCAGCACCCTCTAGGCTGCCACTGATCTCAAAGCAACACATGCTCCCTGCTTCTAAGGCGAGGTGGTCTAGTGCATGACAAAATCATTCACAGATTTACGCTGGTCATACAGACGCTCGAGCATGTGCAACGTTTAATTCTATTGAGTTGGCATATCACTGATTGCTGCAAGTCCAGGAGAGCGGAATGCTTGGACAGTCTCCTGGACATTTTTGGGTTTTACAGATAAGGTTGAGCACTACCCTGTGACGTAGCGATCACCTATTTGCTAGTTTAATTTACCTGTCACTAAGCAAAACAAAAATACCCTTTAAAACGTCACTTTTCATAATTATAGATTAAAATAATCTCAAATCTAAAACAAAAAGCATTTAATGTGAATGACGTTGGGATGCGCTTCACTTATGAGATAGATGATGGTCCTATGGCATTTCTAGATCTTGACATTGCTTTACAGAATGGCACCATATAAACTCACTCTTATAGGAAACCGACAGCTACCAACAGTCTTTTAAGGTGGGAGAGCCATCAGCACCTCCTCAGTTTAGGTTGTGGTACACCAAAAGGACAGTATCTGCGTATACTCAGAAACTGTTCTAATACGGAGGACTTTCACCACCAGGCCAGGGATCTAAAGGCCAGATTCACCAGAAGGAGATATCCACAAAAGGTGCTAAAATTAAAAATTTGCCTTTAAATTTGCCTTGAATAAGGATAGGACGGAATTGTTGGACCCACAATTAACAAGAACACCACTATAGATAGAAAGCATGTCTTGCGCATCATAGGGACCTATGATGATCGAAGAAGAAAGGTGCGGAGCATGTTATCTAAATACTGGGATCTCCTCAAGATGGACCCAGATATAAGAGATGTAATATCGGATTATCCAGCTATTACCTTCAGAAGAGGGAGATCATTGAGAGATCGGTTTGTGCACAGTCACTACCAACCCCATAAAAAACAGGGCACTTGGCCTAAAAGTAGACCTTGT
Organism: Bufo gargarizans; assembly: GCF_014858855.1. Classification (NCBI taxonomy): domain Eukaryota; kingdom Metazoa; phylum Chordata; class Amphibia; order Anura; family Bufonidae; genus Bufo; species Bufo gargarizans. The sequence goes on along the minus strand of NC_058080.1, from coordinate 741,567,311 downwards.
GGTATGTACAGATGTGGTGGATGTGTAGCGTGCCAATTTGTGCATGCCACAAAGACTTTCTCGAGCGTCACTACCCAGAAGACATATGAGATCCGTGATTTTGTCAACTGTAAAAGTATGGGGGTGGTGTACCTGTGCACAGGCTCTTGCCCTCTCCAGGACGTGGGTAAAACCATTAGAGACGAATAGGAGATCACCTAGGGTTTTTATTGGTAGCAGAGGTCATTTTAATTAGTTCACAGGTGTAATTAAGATGTTGTCTTTGTCCATTGGTCTCATTATGTCACATGGGGGGCCTATTGGGGTATTTATATTGTGGATCACCTTTTGTACCAGTATACTTAAAAAAGGCTACTGCATAGCCAAAACATCGTATTACTATGTGTGTGCACTCTTGGTTCCCAATAAAAGTCACACTGGAGATGCTGCTGTGAAATCTTCTATTATCTACTACTATACGTGGGACGGCGGTGGATTGGTGTTCCCATCACGGCTGATGCATTCCGGACAGGTCAGAAGGTCCATTTTGTGCTGCTCTACAACTATTTCTTATCACTATTATCAAGATAGGTAATCAATATCAGATTGTATGGGGTCCTAAACCCGGCACCCCCGCCGATCAGCTGTTTGAAGAGAAGGCGCGTGCCATGCCAGCACCACCTCCTCTTCACTGTTTACCTTCTTGCTGTTGCATCTGCAGCGTTGAGCAGGTGTAATTACACCTAACCGTCCCATTCATTTCAATGAGATGGATCGCTCCTATACACTTGTATAGGAGCGATCCGTAGCATTTAAATGAATGGGACGGCTTGGGTGTAATTACACCTGCTCAACGCTGCAGATGCAACGGCAAGAAGGTAAACAGTGAAGAGGAGGCTGATCGGCGGGGGTGCCAGGTGTCGGACCCCAGCCGATCTGATATTGATGACTTATCCTGATGATAGGTCATCAATAAATATAACTTGGACAACCCCTTTAAGGTCCAAAGAACCGTGAGTGACCACATGTGTGGCAATAACTTATGTACACCTCATCATACCCCTATACTGTGATAAATGTCTCTTTTTGCATTATCTGATATTTGAAATTATATTTTTTCATTTGTTTTTGATGTGAGATTATTTTAGTCTATAATTATTAAAAGTGTATGTCACACTTTGGTGTGGGAGGGAAACACCACACCGAACATAGGAGGGAAGGGGGGAACAGGGAATCGGGCCTGAGAACTAGGGAAGGAAGAGGAACACCTCCTAGTGAAAACCCTAACCAAACTCCTGACTGACAACCAGTATGAACAGACCCCAAAGGTAGGTGAGTCCATACGCAGGAATAGCTAGAGTCCTATCTAGCCCTAGGTCCCTGGTACTAATGGCAGGGACGAGACTACCTGTTCTTCCAAAAGGAAGGACGAACAAGAGTCTTCTTCGGGCTTAATACAAGCAATAGGGAAATGCAACACACAGAACCCAAACAAAATACAAAAGGGAAAGGAAAGACTTAACTTCAAAAGAGCAATGGAAACACAGGAACTCAGCCGAGATCCAACCACAATCTATCCAAAGGTCCAAACAGAAGCTATAAACCGCACAGCATTGGGAGAAGCAACTATAAATAGAGAAGTCGCAACAATGTAGAGAAAATAAATGAAGAACGTGCGGCACTCACCGAAGTAGCAATTAAATTTCTTCTTTATTATTCCTTCATAGGAAAAAGTTACATACGGGATCCTGGGGCGGACACTCTGTTGCAGGTGGTAGCGGCTACGGCCGCTTCGCACGTGCAATCGCGCTTCTTCTGGCCGCTGTAAACGTCATTGCACCTCCTTGCGCTTTATAGGGACGGCGCTCTGCAGCCGGGACCATCAGCAGCAGCTGCTCGCCGCAGGTAAATGACATTAAAACCATCGAAATCAGAAAAGGACAGACAGCATACAAATTAGTACCAAATGGGGAATTTGGGGTAAGCAGGAATAAGCCGACTAGCCATACCTCTAGGTAGGAAACCGGCTACTATGTACTTCCTCTACTAATGCACAAAGTCTAGAGGCGATCCCTGGAACGGAGTCCCCTTTCAACTTCTGATAAACTGTGCCATATTCTAATTGTCTACCTGCTTCCTCCATGTAATATTCCCTGGTCATCAGGACCACATTCCCTCCCTTGTCAGCTGGCTTAATCACGATATTATCCTGTTTTTTTAACCACAAGAGAGCCTGATACTCCTTCCCTGAAACATTAGGGGGTGCTGCTGGATAAATCAGCGCACGTATCTCCCTCAACACCCGCTTGTGGAACAGGTCTATTGCCGAGCCGGCCGGCATGGGAGGAAGGAAGGTGGACCTGACGCCCCCTACATATTTATCAACCTGGCCAGTATTACTGCCTGCCTACTCTGTCTCCATGCTGGCCAAAAACTGTATACATTCTATTTCCTCCTCATTGAAACGACCTTTCAAATGGAAGTCAGTTTCCGTAATTGTCGCTGGCACCTCTCCTTGCACGTTCGCGAACCTGTACCTGGTGGTATTTGAATACCTGGTGTATTCTCGGTGGGTAACCCCTTCCTGCGGTTTGTATATCTGTTTTTGCGCTATGTCGATGACATTTTTCTGGTCGGGCAGCGAGGAGTCCTGCCACGCATTCGTGGATTATCTTAATACGCGCAACCAGATGAACATGCGATTCACCGTAAATTTTGGGGGTGGGTCGCTTGATCTTCTGGATGTGCGCGTTATAGCGAGAGATGGTGTATTACACACCACGGGCTTTCGCAAGCCCACTGCGACTAACTCGCTCCTCCATCAGGCCAGTTTTCACCCGCCGTCGGTGAAAGGGGCCGTCCCATACGGACAATTCGTCGGTCTGCGGAGGATCAATGACACCGACGCCGGGTTCTTTAGACAAGCGAATGAACTCAGGGACCGGCTTTTGGATCGGGGTTACCCATCGAGGACTGTCTCAGCCGCCCTCCATAGGGCAGCCAAACTTGACCGTAATTCCTTGCTGATGGAAAGAGAAAGAGACAAGACACCATCTCGCTTCACCGTCAAGCGGGTTATTAATGATAACTGGGACTTATTGAGAGGAGACCCTTCGTTGAACAATTTTTCTGGTCAGCGACCTTTGGTCACATTCAGAAAATGCCCAACCCTCAAGGATAAGTTGGTTAATAGTGTATTCAGCAAACCCCAGGTGGAGACCTGGCTTAGTAGTAAAAAATACTGAGGAAATTACAAGTGTGGGCATTGTTCTTTTTGTGCACTAAATGTATGCAGTAAATGGCTGCAGATAGGAGGAGTGAAATATGTAGTATGCGATTTCATTAATTGTCGCACACCCTATGTCGTTTATGTTGTCCTCTGCCATTGCAAAAGATTCTATATTGGAAAAACAATCCGTCCCCTCTTTGAGCGAATCCGTGAACATGTCAACTCTGTACGTTCAGGGAAGGGATATCCCCGCTTGATTGAGCATATCCGTACTGCCCATGACGCCCGTCCGCGCTGTCTTTCCTTTGCAGGAGTGGAACATGTCCGACCCATCCCAAGGGGAGGGGATCGGCACCGCCTGCTCCTGCAGAGGGAAGCAAGGTGGATTTTACTTACTAAAGCCATGGTAGCAGCGGGGCTGAACGACAGAAATGACATGTCGGTTTTCCTCTAAGGGGGACAATGTGATATGTATTTGTGTCCCCATTAGGCAATCGATTATTTTTTTGATTCAGTAGAGAGTTTGCCCCCCTGGTGCCGAGTGATTTTCCATACATGCTGGATGATAGATCATTGTCATTATGTAGCATAATGTATTATGATAGCGATTTTTGTACGAATTTTCGGTACTAATTTGTATGCTGTCTGTCCTTTTCCGCATTTCGATGGTTTTAATGTCATTTACCTGCGGCGAGCAGCTGCTGCTGACGGTCCCGGCTGCAGAGCGCCGCCCCTATAAAGCGCAAGGAGGCGCGATGACGTTTACAGCGGCCAGAAGAAGCGCGATTGCATGCGCGAAACGGCCGTAGCCGCTACCACCTGCAACAGAGTGTCCGCCCCAGGATCCCGTATGTAACTTTTTCCTATGAAGGAATAATAAAGAAGAAATTGAATTGCTACTTTGGTGAGTGCCGCACGTTCTTCATTTATTTTCTCTACATTGTTGCGACTTGAATTCCTAGTGCTGAGCACCACATATGAAGTTTGATATACCGCAGTGCTGGCGATTGGCGGCAAGCAGTGGTGGGGTTGAAATTTGAATGTGAGCAGTGGCGCTATATTCATTCTTCATTCCACATTTATACATAGAAAAGGTTAAATGATTATAATAGCCACACCTGAGGAAAGAAGGTGCGGCAAGCACCAGAAACAACACAGATGTAATTTGATCCAAACAGAAAACATGTCAGATCAAACCATGTGTTGCCAGTCTCACCGATCTCCTGCCACCTATCGCGGGAACGTCCGTGACAGTGTCGTTTTAAGAGTATTTTTGTTTTGCTCAGTGACAGGTTTCTATATACCCAAGTCTTGATATATTTGTTTTTCAGTGCAATTGTGCTGATTTAATTAAATTGAACAACCCACCCAAAAAATTTGGATCCATGTGAAGATGGAAATAAATGGAAATGGGGGATTGAGGCCTGATGCTTAATATCATGTTATCACTCACAGATAATTTGGTGTGCTACCCTGTGTATTGATGTAGTGATCACCTATATGCTGGTTTAATTAAATTGAACAACCCCTCTAAAAAATACAATTCCAGCCATGTGGAGAAATAAATCGGAAATCTATGATTGAGGCCTGACGATTAATATTAGGGATGAGCGAACTCGAACTGTATAGTTCGGGTTCGTACCGAATTTTGGGGTGTCTGTGACACGGACCCGAACCCGGACATTTTCGTTAAAGTCTGGGTTCGGGTTCGGTGTTCGTCGCTTTCTTCGCGCTTTTGTGACGCTTTCTTGGCGCTTTTTGAAAGGCTGCAAAGCAGCCAATCAACAAGCGTCATACTACTTGCCCCAAGAGGCCATCACAGCCATGCCTACTATTGGCATGGCTGTGATTGGCCAGAGCACCATGTGACCCAGCCTCTATTTAAGCTGGAGTCACATAGCGCCGCCCGTCACTCTGCTCTGATTAGCGTAGGGAGAGGTTGCGGCTGCGACAGTAGGGCGAGATTAGGCAGATTAACTCCTCCAAAGGACTTGATTATTGATCGATCTGCAGCTGTGGGTCATTGAGCTGCTGATACTCAATTGCTCACTGTTTTTAGGCTGCCCAGACCGTTTGTCAGTCACATTTTTCTGGGGTGATCGGCGGCCATTTTGTGTCTTGTGGTGCGCCAGCACAAGCTGCGACCAAGTGCATTTAACCCTCAATGGTGTGGTTGTTTTTTGGCTAAAGCCTACATCAGGGTGAAGCTGTCACACCAAGTGCATTTAACCAGCAATAGTCTGTTTATTTTTTGGCCATATACTAAATCAGGGGCAAGCTGCGCCTGTCACCAAGTGCATTTAACCAGCAATAGTCTGTTCATTTTTTGGCCATATACTACATCAGGGGCAAGCTGCGCCCGTCACCAAGTGCATTTAACCAGCAATAGTGTGGTTATTTTTTGGCCATATCCCAGTCTAATTCTGTTAGTAAATCCATACCGGTCACCCAGCGCCTAAATACTAGGCCTCAAATTTATATCCCGCTGAATTTGAATACAATACATTGGGCCAAATAATATTTTTGTTGTTGTGGTGAACCATAACAATGAGGAAAACATCATAAGGGACGCGGACGTGGACATGGTCGTGGTGGTGTTAGTGGACCCTCTGGTGCTGGGAGAGGACGTGGCCGTTCTGCCACATCCACATGTCCTAGTGTACCAACTACCTCAGGTCCCAGTAGCCGCCAGAATTTACAGCGATATATGGTGGGGCCCAATGCCGTTCTAAGGATGGTAAGGCCTGAGCAGGTACAGGCATTAGTCAATTGGGTGGCCGACAGTGGATCCAGCACGTTCACATTATCTCCCACCCAGTCTTCTGCAGAAAGCGCACAGATGGCGCCTGAAAACCAACCCCATCAGTCTGTCACATCACCCCCATGCATACCAGGGAAACTGTCTCAGCCTCAAGTTATGCAGCAGTCTCTTATGCTGTTTGAAGACTCCGCTGGCAGGGTTTCCCAAGGGCATCCACCTAGCCCTTCCCCAGCGGTGAAAGACATAGAATGCACTGACGCACAACCACTTATGTTTCCTGATGATGAGGACATGGGAATACCACCTCAGCATGTCTCTGATGATGACGAAACACAGGTGCCAACTGCTGCGTCTTTCTGCAGTGTGCAGACTGAACAGGAGGTCAGGGATCAAGACTGGGTGGAAGACGATGCAGGGGACGATGAGGTCCTAGACCCCACATGGAATGAAGGTCGTGCCACTGACTTTCACAGTTCGGAGGAAGAGGCAGTGGTGAGACCGAGCCAACAGCGTAGCAAAAGAGGGAGCAGTGGGCAAAAGCAGAACACCCGCCGCCAAGAGACTCCGCCTGCTACTGACCGCCGCCATCTGGGACCGAGCACCCCAAAGGCAGCTTCAAGGAGTTCCCTGGCATGGCACTTCTTCAAACAATGTGCTGACGACAAGACCCGAGTGGTTTGCACGCTGTGCCATCAGAGCCTGAAGCGAGGCATTAACGTTCTGAACCTGAGCACAACCTGCATGACCAGGCACCTGCATGCAAAGCATGAACTGCAGTGGAGTAAACACCTTAAAACCAAGGAAGTCACTCAGGCTCCCCCTGCTACCTCTTCTGCTGCTGCCGCCTCGGCCTCTTCTGCTGCTGCCGCCTCGGCCTCTTCCTCCGCCTCTGGAGGAACGTTGGCACCTGCCGCCCAGCAAACAGGGGATGTACCACCAACACCACCACCACCACCTCCGTCACCAAGCGTCTCAACCATGTCACACGCCAGCGTTCAGCTCTCCATCTCACAAACATTTGAGAGAAAGCGTAAATTCCCACCTAGCCACCCTCGATCCCTGGCCCTGAATGCCAGCATTTCTAAACTACTGGCCTATGAAATGCTGTCATTCAGGCTGGTGGACACAGACAGCTTCAAACAGCTCATGTCGCTTGCTGTCCCACAGTATGTTGTTCCCAGCCGGCACTACTTCTCCAAGAGAGCCGTGCCTTCCCTGCACAACCAAGTATCCGATAAAATCAAGTGTGCACTGCGCAACGCCATCTGTAGCAAGGTCCACCTAACCACAGATACGTGGACCAGTAAGCACGGCCAGGGACGCTATATCTCCCTAACTGCACACTGGGTAAATGTAGTGGCAGCTGGGCCCCAGGCGGAGAGCTGTTTAGCGCACGTCCTTCCGCCGCCAAGGATCCAGGGCAACATTCTTTGCCTCCTGTTGCCACCTCCTCCTTCTCGGCTTCCTCCTCCTCTTCTTCCACCTGCTCATCTAGTCAGCCACACACCTTCACCACCAACTTCAGCACAGCCCGGGGTAAACGTCAGCAGGCCATTCTGAAACTCATATGTTTGGGGGACAGGCCCCACACCGCACAGGAGTTGTGGCGGGGTATAGAACAACAGACCGACGAGTGGTTGCTGCCGGTGAGCCTCAAGCCCGGCCTGGTGGTGTGTGATAATGGGCGAAATCTCGTTGCAGCTCTGGGACTAGCCAATTTGACGCACATCCCTTGCTTGGCGCATGTGCTGAATTTGGTGGTGCAGAAGTTCATACACAACTACCCCGACATGTCAGAGCTGCTGCATAAAGTGCGGGCCGTCTGTTCGCGCTTCCGGCGTTCACATCCTGCTGCTGCTCGCCTGTCTGCGCTACAGCGTAACTTCGGCCTTCCCGCTCACCGCCTCATATGCGACGTGCCCACCAGGTGGAACTCCACCTTGCACATGCTGGACAGACTGTGCGAGCAGCAGCAGGCCATAGTGGAGTTTCAGCTGCAGCACGCACGGGTCAGTCGCACTACAGAACAGCACCACTTCACCACCAATGACTGGGCCTCCATGCGAGACCTGTGTGCCCTGTTGCGCTGTTTCGAGTACTCCACCAACATGGCCAGTGGCGATGACACCGTTATCAGCGTTACAATACCACTTCTATGTCTCCTTGAGAAAACACTTAGGGCGATGATGCAAGAGGAGGTGGCCCAGGAGGAGGAGGAGGAGGAGGAGGAAGAGGGGTCATTTTTAGCACTGTCAGGCCAGTCTCTTCGAAGTGACTCAGAGGGAGGTTTTTGGCAACAGCAGAGGCCAGGTACAAATGTGGCCAGCCAGGGCCCACTACTGGAGGACGAGGAGGACGAGGATGAGGAGGAGGTGGAGGAGGATGAGGATGAAGCATGGTCACAGCGGGGTGGCACCCAACGCAGCTCGGGTCCATCACTGGTGCGTGGCTGGGGGGAAAGGCAGGACGATGACGATACGCCTCCCACAGAGGACAGCTTGTCCTTACCCCTGGGCAGCCTGGCACACATGAGCGACTACATGCTGCAGTGCCTGCGCAAGGACAGCAGAGTTGCCCACATTTTAACCTGTGCGGACTACTGGGTTGCCACCCTGCTGGATCCACGCTACAAAGACAATGTGCCCACCTTACTTCCTGCACTGGAGCGTGATAGGAAGATGCGCGAGTACAAGCGCACGTTGGTAGACGCGCTACTGAGAGCATTCCCAAATGTCACAGGGGAACAAGTGGAAGCCCAAGGCCAAGGCAGAGGAGGAGCAAGAGGTCGCCAAGGCAGCTGTGTCAATGCCAGCTCCTCTGAGGGCAGGGTTAGCATGGCAGAGATGTGGAAAACTTTTGTCAACACGCCACAGCTAACTGCACCACCACCTGATACGCAACGTGTTAGCAGGAGGCAACATTTCACTAACATGGTGGAACAGTACATGTGCACACCCCTCCACGTACTGACTGATGGTTCGGCCCCATTCAACTTCTGGGTCTCTAAATTGTCCACGTGGCCAGAGCTAGCCTTTTATGCCTTGGAGGTGCTGGCCTGCCCGGCGGCCAGCGTTTTGTCTGAACGTGTATTCAGCACGGCAGGGGGCGTCATTACAGACAAACGCAGCCGCCTGTCTACAGCCAATGTGGACAAGCTGACGTTCATAAAAATGAACCAGGCATGGATCCCACAGGACCTGTCCATCCCTTGTGCAGATTAGACATTAACTACCTCCCCTTAACCATATATTATTGGACTCCAGGGCACTTCCTCATTCAATCCTATTTTTATTTTCATTTTACCATTATATTGCGAGGCTACCCAAAGTTGAATGAACCTCTCCTCTGCCTGTGTGCTGGGCCTAAATATATGCCAATGGACTGTTCCAATGTTGGGTGACGTGAAGCCTGATTCTCTGCTATGACATGCAGACTGATTCTCTGCTGACATGAAGCCAGATCCTCTGTTACGGGACCTCTCTCCTCTGCCTGGGTGCTGGGCCTAAATTTATGAAAATGGACTCTTACAGTGGTGGGTGACGTGAAGCCTGATTCTCTGCTATGATATGAAGACTGATTCTCTGCTGACATGAAGCCAGATTGTCTGTTACGGGACCTCTCTCCTCTGCCTGGGTGCTGGGCCTAAATATATGCCAATGGACTGTTGCAGTGGTGGCTGACGTGAAGCCTGATTCTCTGCTATGACATGCAGACTAATTCTCTGCTGACATGAAGACAGATTCTCTGTTACGGGACCTCTCTCCTCTGCCTGGGTGCTGGGCCTAAATTTATGAAAATGGACTCTTACAGTGGTGGGTGTCGTAAAGCCTGATTCTCTGCTATGACATGAAGACTGATTATCTGCTGACATGAAGCCAGATCCTCTGTTACGGGACCTCTCTCCTCTGCCTGGGTGCTGGGCCTAAATATCTGAGAATGGACTGTTACAGTGGTGGGTGACGTGAAGCCAGATTCTCTGCTATGGGACCTCTCTCCAATTGATTTTGGTTAATTTTTATTTATTTAATTTTTATTTTAATTCATTTCCCTATCCACATTTGTTTGCAGGGGATTTACCTACATGTTGCTGCCTTTTGCAGCCCTCTAGCCCTTTCCTGGGCTGTTTTACAGCCTTTTTAGTGCCGAAAAGTTCGGGTCCCCATTGACTTCAATGGGGTTCGGGTTCGGGACGAAGTTCGGATCCCGAACCCGAACATTTTCGGGAAGTTCGGCCGAACTTCTCGAACCCGAACATCCAGGTGTTCGCTCAACTCTAATTAATATCAGTCACCTTATCACTTACAGGGAATTTGGTGCGCTACCCTGTGTATTGGTGTACTGAATATGCTGGTTTGAATAATTTCAATAACCCCCCCCCCCCCCCCCCCAACAAACAACAAACAACAAACATAATACTGCTTTATTCAGAATCACAATATGTGACACCAGTAATACGTGTTAGCTTATAAGCATAGAAAAAACATTCTTTTCTATGTGTTAACCCTATAGCTCAGTGCTAAGTGATCAGCCCTTGTATAGAGATCCGTAGTTCAAGTTCCAGGAGAGACTTGTTTAAATGTTTTTCTCTCTCATTTAGGGTCCATTTACACGTCCATAGTGTTTTGCGGATCCGCAATACACCCGGCCGGCACCCCCATAGAACTGATTATTCTTGTCCGCAATTGCGGACAAGAATAGAACATGTTCTATTTTTTTTTGCGGGAGCTGCGGACCGGAAGATCGGGGCCGTGCTCCGGAAATGCGGACAGCACACTGTGAGCTTTCCGCATCTCTTTTTGCCCCATAGAGAATGAATGGGTCCGGATTCGTTCCGCAACGTTGCAGAATGGATCCGGACCCATTCTACGGATGTGTGAATGGATCCTTAGCTTGTAAGAAAAGGCTACATCATAATAAATAATATCTAATCATAATTAAAGGCCTTTCACTGGCTTATTCACAGGCACAATATATATGATGATAAAGACACCAACAATATTTATTAGTTTTTTAAGCCTAAAAGTATTATTCTCAATATGATAAGGATTTAGAGGGAGATTTATTAAACTGGTATAAAGTAGAACTGGCTTAGTTGCCAATAGCAACCAATCAGATTCTAAAGGAGCTGTGAAAAATGAAAGCTAAAATCTGATTGGTTGCTATAGGCAACTAAGCCAGTTCTACTTTACACCAGTTTGATAAATCTCCCACATAGACTTTTATTATGGGCTAAATGTCAAAGAAAAAAATATCTGAAGAAAAAAACCAAAAAGTATCTCCCAAGATTCAAAACTGGAATGTCTACATGCAAAACATGCTAACACACATTACTGGTGTCTATAATTATATATTGTGCCTATGAATAAAGCAGTAATATGTAGATTCACTTTCTGAGGAGATCTCAGTGTGGTGAAGCTATAGTACATAGTGTATATGATATGTAGATGTAGGACACAGCTCTGCCCTCAGTATGCTGATGTCTAGTCCTGTCAATGAAGGGGAGGGAATATGCAAAGCACAGGGGGTGTTACAAAGCAGTGCTCAAAGGATTCAGCCTGCCTCCTGGTGCTCCAAATTGCTAATTTGCATATGAATAAAAAAAACACACAGTCAGGTCCATAAATATTGGGACACTGACCAAATTCTAACATTTTTGGCTCTATACACCACCACAATGGATTTAAAATGAAACTAACAAGATGTGCTTTACCTGCAGAGTGTCAGCTTTAATTTGAGGGTATTTACATCCAAATCAGGTGAACGGTGCAGGAATTACAACAGTTTGCATCTGTGCCTCCCACTTGTTAAGGGACCAAACGTAATGGGACAATTGGCTTCTCAGCTGTTCCATGGCCGGTGTGTGTTATTCCCTCATTATCCCAATTACAATGAGCAGATAAAAGGTCCAGAGTTCATTCCAAGTGTGCTATTTGTATTTGGAATCTGTTGCTGTCTACTCTCAAGATGAGATCAAAAGAGCTGTCACTATCAGTGAAGCAAGCCATCATTAGGCTGAAAAAAAAAAAAAAAAAAAAACATCAGAGAGATAGCAAAAACATTAGGTGTGGCCAAAACAACTGTTTGGAACATTCTTAATAAGAAGGAACGCACCGGGGAACTCATCAACACCAAAAGACCCGGAAGACCACGGAAAACAACTGTGGTGAATGACCGAATAATTATTTTCCTGGTGAAGAAAACACGCTTCACAACAGTTGGCCAGATCAAGAACACTCTCCAGGAGGTAGGTGTATGTGTGTCAAAGTCAACAATCAAGAGAAGACTTCACCAGAGTGAATACAGAGGGTTCACCACAAGATGTAAACCATTGGTGAGCCTCAAAAACAGGAAGGCCAGATTAGAGTTTGCCAAATGACATCTAAAAAAGCCTTCACAGTTCTGGAACAACATCCTATGGACAGCTGAGACCAAGATCAACTTGTACCAGAGTGATGGGAAGAGAAGAGTATGGAGAAGGAAAGGTAACTGCTCATGATCCTAAGCATACCACCTCATCAGTGAAGCATGGTGGTGGTAGTGTCATGGCGTGGGCATGTATGGCTGCCAATGGAACTGCTTCTCTTGTATTTATTGATGATGTGACTGCTGACAAAAGCAGCAGGATGAATTCTGAAGTGTTTTGGGCAATATTATCTGCTCATATTCAGCCAAGTGCTTCAGAACTCATTGGACGGCGCTTCACAGTGCAGATGGACAATGACTCAAAGCATACTGCAAAAGCAACCAAAGAGTTTTTTAAGGGAAAGAAGTGGAATGTTATGCAATGGCCGAGTCAATCACCGGACCTGAATCCGATTGAGCTGCATTTGACTTGCTGAAGACAAAACTGAAGGGAAAATGCCCCAAGAACAAGCAGGAACTGAAGACAGTTGCAGTAGAGGCCTGGCAGAGCATCACCAGGGATGAAACCCAGCGTCTGGTGATGTCTATGCGTTCCAGACTTCAGGCTGTAATTGACTGCAAAAGGATTTACAACCAAGTATTAAAAAGTGAAAGTTTGATTTATGATTATTATTCTGTCCCATTACTTTTGGTTCCTTAACAAGTGGGAGGCACATATGCAAACTGTTGTAATTCCTGCACCGTTCACCTGATGTAAATACCCTCAAATTGAAGCTGACAGTCTGCAGGTAAAGCACATCTTGTTAGTTTCATTTCAAATCCATTGTGGTGGTGTATAGAGCCAAAAATGTTAGGGTTGTGTCGATGTCCCAATATTTATGGACCTGACTGTATATCTCTGCAGCTGTTTAGCATACAGACAAAATAAAGGTTTCGTTTTAATCAGCATGATGAGCCCTACCAGGCAGTGTGTATGGTTTAATAGGGTTAATCATGCTGACAGAACCTCTTTAACTTTATTTCAACCAGCTAGAAGATGGCATAGGTCAGTCTGAACTGATTTGTTCATCCAGTAGTGGGAGTAGCTGATAAACCAGATAAGGCCCTAATGTCCTGCCTTAGTCGTGTAATTAATGTATTCCAACATCACTAAAATATTCACGCTGAGATATGGCCACTCGTTTTTCTTTACTTAGCTGCTTTTTTCTTGCCATAATACAAATTCTAACAGTCTATTCAGTAGGACTATCAGCTGTGTATCCACCTGACTTCTCCACAACGCAACTGATGGTCCCAACCCCATTTATAAGGCAAGAAATCCCACTTATTAAACCTGACAGGGCACACCTGTGAAGTGAAAACCATTTCAGGTGACTACCTCTTGAAGCTCATCAAGAGAATGCCAAGAGTGTGCAAAGCAGTAATCAAAGCAAAAGGTGGCTACTTTGAAGAACCTAGAATATGACATATTTTCAGTTGTTTCACACTTTTTTGTTATGTATATAATTTCACATGTGTTAATTCATAGTTTTGATGCCTTCAGTGTGAATCTACAAGTTTTTATAGTCATGAAAATAAAGGAAACTCTTTGAATGAGAAGGTGTGTCCAAACTTTTGGTCTGTACTGTACATCCATCAGAGCCCAGTTTATTGAGTTTCGTCTCATCCAAATCACTTCCAAATCTTCGAATGTCCACTGTTTAAACTTTTTTGCAAACTTGAGCCGACACTGCTTATGATGATATTGAAGTTGAGGCTTCTTCACATTATTTCAGACCACCATTCCAGACTTGTATAATGCGCGTCGCATGGTGCTTTCATGGACGTCTGTGATCTCACTATTACGAAGCATACTAGCTGCCTCCACTGCCGTGTTTGTGGAACTGATAGACCTTGTGATGAGATGTCTTATTGACTTCAATATTTTGCCTGAACATCCACCTCTTGGCTTTGGAATGGATGGACAGACTTCATTTCGTATTGTTCCAACTGTCATGGTGCTCACATGATGCAGTTTGGCAATTTCCTTGGCTGAGATACCGCTATCGATGAGCTGGATGATGCTGTCTCTCTTTCTTGGGAAATCATTTTCATGGCTGCTCCTAGATTTTAACTAGTGACCTTTTGCTTGGAAATCAACCTAGTAACACACTGAGCTATTAGGGAATGTGAGAACAGGTTGTAATTTGTAGTATACAAGAAAAAAAAGATTGTTCCACCAGGAGCAAAACAGTAACAATGCAGATACATGAGAAGAATCTGCAGAACTAATCATATGCTAAATAGCTGCAAGTTCATTGTATGTATGAGATAGCCGAGATGATTGTCCATAAAATGATGGGAGTCTCAAGTTCAAAGCTGTAGTGGATGGTGAGATATGGAGCCTGAAAGTCAAAAGTTCAAAATATTGTTACCCTTTTGCTCGTCAGTGTATATACCACCAGTATCTTATTTGCTGTAGCCCTTGCCAATGTTTTTGCCACAGGTCAGGTCTGCACATAGACAAGGACGTATTCACACTGTCCCACCTTTGATAACTGAATTTGCAGTCTCTATGATGGGTAAGATGACTTGGAGATATGCCTTTTTGGAACTCTCATAGTTCTAGAATCTATATTAATGTTAACAGTCTTACCCTCAGCCATCTTACAAACCTCATTGAGTACCCTTAGCTCTAACTCTTGCACTGACATTGCTGGAGGGAGTGGTTCTCAATTGACAACATTAGTTTTGGGTAGAGACAGCACATCCTGTCCAAGATGATCCATCTTTTAAGAACCTGGAACCATCTACAAGAAGCTCAAAGTCTGAGTTATTAATTGGATCTTAGTGTACATATAGTATGTATTTCCATTTCTCTAATGTTCTGTGGAGGCAAATACTCTGACGATCCCTTCAATCAAAATGGGTGATCTTTGTTGGTCCCCCCCATTGGTTTTCAAAATAATCTATCTCTTTAACTAACCTCAGATTTTCTTATTATAGTAGAGTTCAGCATAGGACAACATCTAGCAATCAAACTGGAAAGAATGAGGAGGTAGGTGTCATACTTGGAGAGACTTGATATGCTTACTGTGGGTATGTTTGAGGTCATTAAACTTAAAGAAGGGTTTTTGCTATACTCGAGAAGTCTCAGGGCTTGGTTTAGATACAATAGTTAAGAAGAAGACTGGTTCCTACCTAGAACATCATATATCAGTAGAGAAGAGGTATTGGGAATCACCTTTTCTCCTCCCCATTACATCACTTGTCCACACAAAGTGGCCTGGCGAAATGTAGCCTGGTTTCCTAAATCAGTTCTGCTGTTTAACTATACACTGGTCCTAACCAGATGTCTCAACATACAACATTTAACATGTAACATACAGCATACAACAGTACTAATACAAACATAAAACAGACAAGGGGCCATTTATCTTCACACTTTAAAACATGTCTTGGAGCTCCAAACCATAAAAGGAAAATTCAATTAGCTGACCGAGCTTTTTTCTTCCTTTTTTTATCTTTGCCTTCCAAGAGCTATAACTTTTTTATTTTTCCATCTATATAGCTGTATGAGGGCTTGTTTTTGCAGGAAAAGTTGTAGTTTTTATTGGCGCCATTTTGGGGTACACATAACTTTCTTATTAACTTTTATTAACTCTTTCTTGGAGGGAGATGGAAAAAACAATACTGCCACTGCGTTTTTACATTATAAATTTTATGACTTCATTTTTCGATATAAATAACATAATATCTTTATTCTCTGGGTCAGCACGATTACAGGGATGCCAAATAAATATAGTTTTTTTTACGTTTTACAACTTTTTTTTTTTTGCAATAAAACCCCTTTTTTTTACCTTGTTGTCCTTCAGCAGCAGCACCCACGGGGGATTTCTAATCCTCCTGAAACATAGGACAGGAGATGTCAATTCATCAATTAATCTCAGATCCTTTATTACTCCCTAGCTTACAACCTCCTACTGTGTTTTTTTCTGTCCTTTCTGGATGGTCTCCTTCTATGAAGTAATAATAGAAAGGAAGAAAAACAGGACCTTTTCCCGTCGCTGATGCAGAAGACGTGGGACCAGATTAGTAGTGGTAAAACAGTAACAATTCTTTATTCCAGGTCTATGCATTTCAGGGGCGAACAGCCCCCTTCATCAGGACAATAAAACATTTATGAAGGAGGTGGAGATGTTGGGAAGTATAATTTTTTTTATTCCTAACTTCATGTGCCCTTTTTAGAGCTGTTTTGGGGTGATTGGCTCTCAAGTCAATTAAGACGCTTTTTTCCCAGGAGAGATAGTACCCCGTAAATCTATTTGACAACACAGGTCATGTCACGGCCAATTTATGTTTGACCGTGACGCTGTTGCGTGCAGACTGGTTGCCGGGGGCAACGTGTAGTTTTCTGTTTGCACGTACACTTTCCTTTATTTGGTGCTTTCCCAGTTTTGGTTGTCACGGGGTTAATTTAGGTGTGTCTGCTAGGTGTGGTGGGTGTGACCTCAGGCCTCTTTATATGATGGTGTGTTGGAGCCTGTGGTCAGTCTTATTTTGTTGTCTGCCTGAGTAGGAGCTCTGCTCCCTGGCGGTATGTCTTTGTGTCTGTGTGAGTCACCCTTATTTATTATATTGTTTCCTTGCCCTGGCTGTGTGTCCCCTCCGGTGTGTCTCTGTTTTCCTCCCCCACCTAGTGTATGTTGTATTGGTGTGGTTGGTGTATGGAGGTTTTCTGATGGTGTCTTGGCTCCAAAAGGGGCGTGCTTTCCCGGAGGGGTTTAAGCGAAGACAAGACTGTGGGTTACCCAGCCTGGTGCCGCATTCCATCTTGGCTACGGCAGGTAAGTGAGGATTGCATAGTTATGTTGCTGTGTAACTTACCTGCCGTACTGTTTATCCCATGGTCTTGCTTCCTGTCTGCCACTGGGTCTCTGGAGACACCTTTTCATCCGTGGTGTAGGATGAATGTGTGGTCTCTGCCCTGTCATTAGGCCTAGGGCATTGCAGGGATAGTAGGGTCCTAGGTTCATGAGCATGAGCCCCCTTACCATCTGAGGTGGCTCATGCGCTAGGAGTCCAGGGAGAGCTCAGGGTTACTTTAGGTGGTGACCAGCTCCCTGTGCCCTGCTATCTGGAGTTGCAGCCACTGCCATTGCATGGTGGGGGGTTTTCCCCACTCCCCGCCGTAAGAGCTATGGTCCTCAAAGACATAACAAGGAACAGACACAACATTCAATGTAGAAAAGAGATAAAAACATGATCTGGGGACAGACACAAAGAAACGTTTCCAATACATTAAGGCCTCTTTCACACGAGTGTGTCCGGATGCGTTGCGGCAAACCCGCATGAGTAGGTACCCAATTGCAGTCAGTTTTGACTGCGATTGCAATCAGTTGTTCCGTTTTTATTGCGCGGGTGCAATGCGTTTTGCACGCGCGGGATAAAAAACTGAATGTGGTACCCAGACCCGAACTTTTTCACAGTAGTTCAGGTTTGGGTTCAAGGTTGTGTAGATTGTATTATTTTCCCTTATAACATGGTTATAAGGGAAAATAATAGCATTCTGAATACAGAATGCATAGTACAATAGGGCTGGAGGGGTTAAAAAAAAAAAAAAATAATTTAACTCACCTTAATCCACTTGTTCACGCAACCGGCATCTCTTCTGTCTTGTTCTGTGAGGAATAGGACCTTTGATGACACTGGTCCGTCACATGATCCATCACCATGGTAAAAGATCATGTGATGGACCATAAGGTAAAATAATAAAGATCGGGTCCCCATCCCGATCGTCTCCTAGCAACCGTGCGTGAAAATCGCACCGCATCCGCACTTCTATAGGGCCTGCGTTGCGTGAAAAACAAACAAAATAGAGCTTGCTGCGATTTTCACGCAACGCACAAGTGATGCGTGAAAATCACTGCTCATGTGCACAGCCCCATAGAAATGAATGGGTCCGGATTCAGTGCGGGTGCAATGCGTTCACTTCACGCATTTCACCCGCGCGGAAAACTCGCCCATGTGAAAGCGGCCTAACACACACAAGTTCCTTGAATACATAAAAAAAAAGGTATTCCTGGAGCTCCATACACATTATATAAAAACATACAAAACATACCTAAATATAAACTCTCGCCACACACTCAGTATCTCGCTATCAACCGTTCACATTTTGCTTTGGCTACAAACTTCACACACTCAAACAGTCACTGAAAGATTTATGACTGCAACACTTTAGCTACACACTGCATTCTCCCTTTTCAGGGTCATAAATTCACTCTACTCACAGCTACGGCCCCCGCTGTCTCCATTCATACAAGTATCCAGCTTTCCTGTAACTCAACAATCCATTCACACACACAGATATTCAGAGAGAAAGAGACCTATTAAAAACATAATGTCTGGCTAATAACAGATATTCTTCATATCTTCTTTCCTACAAACAGAAAGTTATAACAGATACAAATCAAATTATTGAAGACAAAACTTAAAAAATGCATATAACAGGATAAACAAAATGAATACAATGCCACGTGGACTTACTGATATATACAGTATATAAGGGGTATCCTAAACTACAGTACAGACCAAAAGTTTGGACACACCTTCTCATTCAAAGAGTTTTCTTTATTTTCATGATTATGAAAATTGTAGATTCCCACTGAAGGCATCAAAACTATGAATTAACACATGTGGAATTATATACATAACAAAAAAGTGTGAAACAACTAAAAATATGTCATATTCTAGGTTCTTCAAAGTAGCCACCTTTTGCTTTGATTACTGCTTTGCACACTCTTGGCATTCTCTTGATGAGCTTCAAGAGGTAGTCACCTGAAATGGTCTTCACTTCACAGGTGTGCCCTGTCAGGTTTAATAAGTGGGATTTCTTGCCTTATAAATGGGGTTGGGACCATCAGTTGCGTTGTGGAGAAGTCAGGTGGATACACAGCTGATAGTCCTACTGAATAGACTGTTAGAATTTGTATTATGGCAAGAAAAAAGCAGCTAAGTAAAGAAAAACGAGTGGCCATCATTACTTTAAGAAATGAAGGTCAGTCAGTCTGAAAAATTGGGAAAACTTTAAAAGTGTCCCCAAGTGCAGTCACAAAAACCATCAAGCGCTACAAAGAAACTGGCTCACATGCGGACCGCCCCAGGAAAGGAAGACCAAGAGTCACCTCTGCTGCGGAGGATAAGTTCATCCGAGTCACGAGCCTCAGAAATCGCAGGTTAACAGCAGCTCAGATTAGAGACCAGGTCAATGCCACCCAGAGTTCTAGCAGCAGACACATCTCTAGAACAACTGCTAAGAGGAGACTGTGTGAATCAGGCCTTCATGGTAGAATATCTGCTAGGAAATCACTGCTAAGGACAGGCAACAAGTAGAAGAGACTTGTTTGGGCTAAAGAACACAAGGAATGGACATTAGACCAGTGGAAATCTGTGCTTTGGTCTGATGAGTCCAAATTTGAGATCTTTGGTTCCAAACACCGTGTCTTTGTGCGACGCAGAGAAGGTGAACGGATGGACTCTACATGCCTGGTTCCCACCGTGAAGCATGGAGGAGGAGGTGTGATTGTGTGGGGGTGCTTTGCTGGTGACACTGTTGGGGATTTATTCAAAATTGAAGGCATACTGAACCAGCATGGCTACCACAGCATCTTGCAGGGGCATGCTATTCCATCCGGTTTGCGTTTAGTTGGACCATCATTTATTTTTCAACAGGACAATAACCCCAAACGCACCTCCAGGCTGTGTAAGGGCTAATTGACCATGAAGGAGAGTGATGGGGTGCTGCGCCAGATGACCTGGCCTCCACAGTCACCGGACCTGAACCCAATCGAGATGGTGTGGGGTGAGCTGGACCGCAGAGTGAAGGCAAAAGGGCCAACAAGTGCTAAGCATCTCTGGGAACTCCTTCAAGACTGTTGGAAGACCATTTCAGGTAACTACCTCTTGAAGCTCATCAAGAGAATGCCAAGAGTGTGCAAAGCAGTAATCAAAGCAAAAGGTGGCTACTTTGAAGAACCTAGAATATGACATATTTTCAGTTGTTTCACACTTTTTTGTTATGTATATAATTCCACATGTGATAATTCATAGTTTTGATGCCTTCAGTGTGAATCTACAATTTTCATAGTCATGAAAATAAAGAAAACTCTTTGAATGAGAAGGTGTGTCCAAACTTTTGGTCTGTACTGTATATACAAACAATCATCATTGAAATTACTTATTAGTTCGGTATACATATAAAAGTAGTTTTCTTTTCTTTCTTTACATGCTGCACATTCCCCTTAAAAAAAAATATATGAAATTGTCTGGGAAAGAAATAATTAATCTCCACACTGATTCTTCTTGTTTACAATCTGTAGTAAACAAAATAAAGACAATTCATGACCATCACTTCAAGCCTTAGTTTAATCACTTCATTACTATATATTCCTCTTTTCTATACTCGACTAACTTACATACTTGGACAAAAGTGAATACACTAACACTAAGTCTACTCCACTCTTTAACTAATGGAGTCTCATTTATTGACCTTCTCTTTCCTACTCTCTCTTAATATTTTGTCTGGCAGTATTCCTCTTTTGATCCCGGTATTACCTCATGTGGTCCCGGTGGTCTGTCTCAGCCCAATCCCAGGATTTGGGTCTGGCTCACAAGACAATTTAACACCCCAAATCTTAAATTACATAATTTGCCGGCTGGGCTTCCCCTAGGTTCTCCTCCCTCGAACTATAATCCTTCTGGTACACCTAGTTAAAATTTACTCTAGGTCCTCCTCCCTCAGACAGTCTTTCTGGTACACCTAGTCTAGGTCCTCCTCCCTCAGACAGTCTTTCTGGTACACCTAGTCTAGGTCCTCCTCCCTCAGACAGTCTTTCTGGTACACCTAGTCTAGGTCCTCCTCCCTCGGAAAACAGTCCTTCTGGTACACCTAGTCTAGGTCCTCCTCCCTCAGACAGTCTTTCTGGTACACCTACTCAGGACTTACTCACAGACCACTTTGTGGACCTACCAGGTCTATAATCACCTCAACACGGGGTGTCCCTTTAAATTTTCCAGCCAGAGAAATAAATTATTAGTACCTACAATACTATAGTGACTATCTCTACTTCCTCTATTACTTCTATCCTTCCCTAGATCTTTTCTATATCTTCCTGGGGATGTTTTACAGTCTTCAGAATGTGGTCTTACAGTTTTTCTCTCTGATTGAGAATCCCTCTCTTTAACTAACAGACACTCAGGCCGCACAACTTTCACTCCTATCCTTTCAAATTGTCCCTGACTGCTATGCTGGATCCCCTGGTTTCATTCACTTACTGTATGCGCTACGTGATGAGTCTATGATGTGTTCGGATTAAGTCTCTTCTGAACCCTTCTTTGTGGAAGGTTCCCTTATCAGTTTCCATAGACTTCACCGCATTCCCAGAGTACTTTTTCACCATGTAAATTTCCTACTGGTTATATTTCTCACACACATCCCTCTCCTTCTGTCTCCTTAAGAGAGACAGACTCATCTTGTCACATACAAGACCTCACAGCTACTGGAATCCCTTATCAATCAGGGACATATTCTTTTGTCCCTCACAGATCATTCACACTCTTACACCTTCTCATTCAGGGATTCTCATAAAACAACATGCAGCCTATATCTATTCAAACGGAGATTACCTGACCATATAGATTTCTTTAGTACTATCACACTGCAATCCACTGACAAGATGAAGAATTCCCTACTTATTACTATGTATAGCCCTAACAGATGTCTTACAAAACTTAAAGTAATGTACAAGGCATACAATTGGGTTGTTTATTTTGTTATGAGGCTACAATGCTCGCTGCACTCCGGGAACGCCCAGAGCCCCTTACAAAAATGTAGCCATGAGACACGCAGACCGGTTACTCAAAAGTAAACCCCGGCGTGCGTAAATTGTCTCATGTCCGGACTTAACAATGTTGGTACATAATTGACTGCACTACTCGTTGCACTTGAGGAATTCCCCAAGCCGCTTACCAAAATGCAGTCATGAGACACAATACCAGTTGCCCGTGACAAACCCTGGTCTGTGGAGACTGTCTCAACTCCACATTGGCAGCATAACATTAAACCAACATCATATGAATATCACAGTTCTTTGGACAGGACAATTATAACATGTAAGACTCACTCAGATCTTAGCAGTCAACACAGGGAGGGGCAGTGGGTCATTTTGTAAGAATAGGTTTTTTTACTGTGCAGCTGTGTAAGCCGTGTACTGGGGTGGACTCCCCAGTATACAGCGAAGTCACGAACGATGAAAGCGACACTGACACCAGATTTTTTTAAAACAGGCTCTTTACTGTAACGGGATATCAAACACACTCCCAAATGCAGTGAACATAAAATCAGATAACATACACTCAGCCCAGAGGCTGAGACCCCTGTGTCGCACAGCACAGCGCCGTCCGATGTTAGCTGGAAAACACTTGCGCAATTTACCTACTGCGAGCAGAGCTAACTCTGCCTCGCCATGCCTAGTATTACCCTGAAGAACAGGAACAATCGTGTGTGTGTGAGAGATACAGGTTAGCCCGCAGCTTACAATCTTACCAGACTATCCAGTAATATCCCCCTCCCTTTCCCCAAACTGAAATGTGACACGTGCCTTATATATCTATCACTCCCGATAAACACGCTGGGGTAACTGGAGATTATGGTGAAGTCCTCTCTGATCTCCGGAGCGAACCAAAACTTTAACTGACAAGTCCTTGTGATAAACAAGTAGCAATTATTGGTAGCCTGCCACTCAGCAACACTAACTATTGGCAGGTTTGATCTCAGTCTCTAGTATTTAGGCGCCAATCCTATATTGAGGTGCGTGCACGAGCTGTCTTACTGACCCACGATAATGTTGCTCCTTTCTAAAGGAAGCAGGGACAACTGCGGTCTACTACTTCTGGCCGGATAGTTGATGCTGCTCCTACTCTGGGTCTTTCGTTTGGAATCCCTCCGTAGACCTGACAATTTTGGGCCTCTCAGATAATATTGTGAGCTACCCTGTGTATTAGTATAGTAATCACATATATGCTGTTTTATTTATAATTTCAACAACCCCCAAAAATAAATTTGATTGGAAATGTGTGGAGACAGAAATAAACAGAAACAGATTTAGGTCTAAATTAATTATCAGTCTCAGATAATTTTGTGCCCTACCCTGTGTATTGGTGTAGTAATCACAAATATACTTAATAACCCCCTTTAAAAAAAATGAACACCCTGTGGAAATAGAAATGAAGGGAAATAGATTTAGGCCTAAATTTATTTAAATTGAACAAGTCCTAAAAAAATGTAATTCAAACTATAGAGATACAATAAACAAAAATGGATGATTGAGGGCCAGGCCTGACCCTTAATATCATGCTGTCACTCACAGGCAAATTGTTATCTCTGCACAGAAGAGTTAGTCTGTAGGAGCAATGAAGGTCACAGCACTAGAAGCAAGTATAATATAAGCCAAGAAGACAATGTCTGTCAGTGACAATGGTGACGCTGTCGTGGAGCAAATAGAAGATTTTATTTTATCAGTAAATACTGTTTGGATAAAGATAAAATATTAATATGTCTACATACATTATAAAACTATTACATGGAGTGTCGTTACTTCTCCCCATGTCACTCTGGATTCTCCCGAAGTGTGGATGGAGGTGTGAATACAGTAATAAGAAGCAAGGTCCATGGGGACATTTCATTTTCACTGCTCTGCAAGTAAACAAGGATCTTCTTCTTTTCCTTACACAATACTTTTCCTCCAGTTGATCTCATAGAAATATAATTTGGTTGTGTAGGAGATCAAACATAATTCCACCCCAAAAATATATCTTCTTATTGGCTGTTTAAGGTCCATGAATAACATACGTTATATATGTGGAAATGGTTTCTCTTCTGTGTGAATTCTCTTATGTATAACAAGATATGATTTTTGTGTAAAACCTTTCCCACATTCTGAACATAAATATGGTTTCTCTCCTGTGTGACTTTTCCTATGTATAAGAAGATTTGAATTATCTGTAAAACATTTTCCACATTGTGAACATGAATATGGCTTCTCTCCTGTGTGAGTTCTCTCATGTGTAACAAGGTTTGATTTATCTTTAAAACATTTACCACATTCTGAACATGAATATGGTTTCTCTCCTGTGTGAATTCTCTCATGTATAACAAGAGATGATTTTTGTGTAAAAAATTTCCCACATTCTGAACATGAATATGGCTTCTCTCCTGTGTGAGTTCTCTCATGTGTAACAAGGCATGATTTATCTTTAAAACATTTACCACATTTTGAACATGAATACGGCTTCACTCCTGTGTGAATTCTCTCATGTGTAACGAGATATGATCTCCGTGCAAAACATTTCCCACATTCTGAACACGAATATGGTTTCTCTCCTGTGTGAATTCTCTGATGTGTAAAAAAATTCGATTTATGAGTAAAACATTTCCCACATTCTGAGCAGGAATATGGCTTCTCTCCTGTGTGAATTCTCTCATGTTTAACAAGATATGGTTTCAGTGTAAAACACTTCCCACATTCTGAACATGAATATGGTTTTTTTCCTGAGTGAATTCTCTGATGTGTAAAAAAATTTGATTTATGTGTGAAAAATTTCCCACATTCTGAGCAGGAATGTGGCTTCTCTCCTGTGTGAATTTCTCTGTCTGTAGAAAGGCCTGAGCTTTTTGTGAACTCTTTACCACGGTGAACACTTTCACCTCCTTTCTGACCTATAGTTGTGGTAACAATCTGTGATTGGTCAGGAGAAGGTTCCTCATGATTAGGAAGATTATAGGATATATCTGTTCTGTGAAGTCCTGGGTGTACATTAAGGGTAATGATGTTTTCTTCTGAACGCTGCGTGATATCTTCATCCTTTAGTGATAACATAAAGTTTCTCTCAGAATTCTTACTGGGATTTTCTGTTAAGATAAAATTTAGAAATTGTGTGTTTTTTTTTAAACTAGATACATTTATAACATTCCTATTAGGCTGTAAGTGGATCTAACTGGAAGGAGAAACATAAGCCATTCTCTTCACGTCTGGATTTGTGTAACTAAACCACCAAAACTACACATAAGACTGAAAGAAATGCGAATTAAATTTTTTCGACAGTTACAAGTAATAGACCAATATTTTGACCACCCCTCTCTGCTGTTTCCATCCCTGCAGGCAGTGGTATCTCTGGGATATATGGAGGTGCACTGGATAGCATGCATACCCCGTAGTATCACTGGCACTGCTCCTTTTAATGGAAGTACCATCTGTCCCAAGGAAACACGATTCAATCAAAGAGCAGTGGACATGGCATCTGTCAGTGGCAGGGTACATATATGTTGTACCAGTCAGAAAACAGCAGCTGGATGTGGTAGGAGTACCTCCACCAGCTTTAGCTTCCTTTAAATTGGATTACCACCTGTCCTTGGAGGAGACAACACAGTCCTATGTATAGTGAACTGTATGGGAGATGGAATGCTTACAGTTAGATGATATTACTACCACCACCATCCTGAGCTGCTTTTAATAGGAGATACCACTTGCCCTTGGAGGAAAAAGCAGGGCAATACACCCAGCTATGTATAATATCTTATATAAGAAATGTAATGTTTTCAGCAGGCTATTACAGGACTACCACCACCACCATCCTGAGCTGCTTTCATTGGCACAACTAATAGAGCGCCTGCTTCTCATACAGCGGGTCCTAGGTTTGAGACCCAGCAATATTCCCCTAAGCACCTCCATCCCTTCCACAGGACTCCTTACAGCTCTGCTGAAGGGCCCTTCCCTGAGGAAATCCCCATCCCTATGACGGGACTCCTTACAGTGCAGCAGAGCCGGTGAGGGCGAGGACACGATCAGGTCAGTTACTGAGCCTGCATTTTGGTTTCTATTCTATTTCTATTAATTGCCCAGACCAAACTCCACGTGTGATCCCAGCCTTATACAGCTTTCTATAAGTTCCTGACAGAATCCAGGATTCTTCTCTACACTCGGTCATGACTTATATATAAACGTCCGACCATCTCTGACAACCAGCCCTGCACTCTTCCGACACATTTTACCCTTCAACACCAACTGGACAACACTTTAATTTAACAAGTTTCTGTAAAAGGATCCGTCAGCACATTCCTCAACACAACCTGCATTCATTATTTAACAGATCTTAGCCCTGAGGATGTTGGTGGACTCACTAGAAGAATCCATGTCATAATACACACCTAGAGCTGAATTTACACTGTCTTTTTTAGTGCACCTCCTCCCCTGCTGCTGCTGAGATCTCACACTGTTCAGTACAGGCTGAAGTCTCGCTGGCTCTTTTGTGAGAGAGCGCCCATCTCCAGGAGCAGTTTCAGTGTGGACTTCCATCTGCTGATTTTGTAATACCCCGGAGAGGTATTACCATTTCTGCACTCCGCTAATGTCTCTAATGGCTAACATGAATGTCATCTTCGTATTTATTTCCAGGTCCTTCACATGGTGCCTTCATAATCTTGCTATGTAACTGTTTTGTATATGTAATATGCCTGGTTCACTGGCAGGTGGCAGTGTATCTGGCAGAGAGATCTCTAGATAGAATGGAACCCCTCTTTGGGCAGAAGTGGGCCAGTCCTGCTTCCTATCAGAAGGAGGTGTTGAAGTTCCAGTTTATTCTAGTTTAGACTCGATAGTGGAGCTGAGAAGACATGAAAGATGAAGCAGCAAGGGGAAACTGTTCTCTGGCTGCGGCAGGAGTCTCTCCAAAGGGAAGTAGCTCATAGAGCCCCCTGACTCATTGCTAATTTACTTACTGAGTGTCAGGAGGGGGACAACAGCGAAAGGCACCCCAATCCAGAGATACCAGAACCGACTGAAAGTCCAGTACCCATATCCATGCTGAGTTTAGCATAGCAGAAAGAGAAAGCAGAGTTATCATGTGTACCTGCCAGATTCTGCCAAAGCCTGCTGGAACCAAGAGAAAGCCTGAATATTGTTTGGATGCAAGTTTACCCATGTAAAGATGTTAATCTTTATCAAGGTCTGGACTCGATACTTATTATCCATCTCCTACCTCAACTATCCTCCTTATTGCTTCGGAGCCTAACCCTAGGGATTGGCTGTATCTAGGTAGGAGCACCGTGACACACACAAAAAACTATTGGGGCCGCACTCGCCATTCCTATACACAATCAGCACTTTATTTTACTGCACATTGTACTGAGCATGTGTGAGATATCAGCAGCAGCAGGAGAGGAGGTGCACTGAGAGGAGCTCGTCAGTTAAGCCATAGATGGTCAGAGAATGAGGATAGGTCATGAATACAGGACTCAGGAGCGCTCTTACTTTCTAGATGGTCATAAATGCCCATTTATGATCAGTCATTCTGACACAGAATTTCAAAGTAAGTAAGTACACCGGCCTCATCAGGTCTAAGAGATCTCCTTAATACTACATGTCGCCTGAGATTCTTTTTTTTAACATTACTTTTTTTATTTAAAGTTTTACATCCAACAAATATGTAGCAGCTTCACGTTTGTTACAGCAGTAATAAGTAATAAAGATATAAAATCTTCCATTATCACCTGATTACATTTATATTACACATGTAAACTGCCTGATAGAAACATATAGGAAAAGAAACAAAAATAAAACAAAATGAAAGTAATAAACCTTTCAAGTATCGGATCTGGTCCGAGTCTGTAGGGAGAGTCTTATGTCTCACCTAATTCCGACAACAGTCCGAGAGGGAGAGTCAGAGGGAGTATCTGAGATTTTGGGGGGTGCTTCCTCCATAGGTCCCACAAGGTCTTAAATGCCTCATATCTGTTTAGTTTGATTGCAGCCATTTCCTCCACAGAGATCCTCTATAATATTATGGACAATCTGGTCCTGACCACACAATCCTACATTTACTAAGATCATGCACCATGAGGTGAAGCGCACGTCTCAGGGAGAATTCACGGACATGACAATGCGGTCTGTAAGGTCTAATGGCCGCACAGTCACCAGATCTCGGGTTTATAGACATCTTTTGAGTTTTTTATCTCATGACTTGTATTTCTTGATGGCACCATTTTGGGGCACATGTAATCGGTTTAGGTTTTATTCATTTTATTTGAGGGAACACATAAAGCCCCGCTATTCCTCCAATGTTCCTTGTGGGTTTTTTGCCGTTTATTGCGCAGTAAATACAATGTGTGCCCTTTACTCAATGGGACGGCACGAATGAAGTGACACCAGAGATGGAGATTATTTATAACATTTTGCACAACATAAAAGTGCTTTTTTGGGGGTTTTTCCTTACAAGACACAACTATTTCCTGTTTCCGTCGATGGGCCGGTACGAGGCTCTTATTGTTTTACTGAGTTGTCATTTTTAATGGTTCCATTTTGGGGAACTTATAATTTATTGACTAATAAAAATAATTTTGGGGGGTGGAGAATGGAAAAAATACTGAATCCAGCTTTTTGTTTTTTCACACACTGCTCTGTTCTATATGAATACGTTCTCTTTATTCTAGGGGTCGTTATAAGTGCATCTGAAGCAAATATATAAAACAAATTTTAAGACATTGGGGGTCATTTACGAATAGATATACGCCACTTTTTGGCGCATACCTGTAGCTTATTGAGGCACCAGTTCTAAAAAATGGGGACTGAAATGAGACTGGCCTGCTGGTTCGCCCACGCATCATTTTCTACGCCTGTTTTAGGCATAGAAAATGGTCTCAATCGATGCCAGCAAGGAAGCTGGTGTAGATTAGGACCGGCGATGGATCCGCCAAAGTTATTTAGAGACTAGCGCATCCACTGCTAGCTAAAGCGGCATTAAGACCAGCATCTAAAACGCCGGTCTTAATTAAGGACCGAGGACGTACCGGTACGCCCTATTTCCCGAGTCCTTAAGGACCGAGGACGTACCGGTACGTCCTGACTTAAAATCTGCATTCCGGCGCCGCGGGGGTTAATCGGAACGGGACGCCGGCTGAAATCATTCAGCCGGCATCCCGTAACAATGCAGGGGGGGGTCATTTGACCCCCCCGTGTCGGCGATCGCAGCAAACCGCAGGTCAATTCAGACCTGCGGTTTGCTGCGCTTTTTGCAGTTTCTGATCCCCGCGG
Source organism: Bufo gargarizans (assembly GCF_014858855.1). Taxonomy (NCBI): domain Eukaryota; kingdom Metazoa; phylum Chordata; class Amphibia; order Anura; family Bufonidae; genus Bufo; species Bufo gargarizans. The sequence goes on along the minus strand of NC_058080.1, from coordinate 741,537,853 downwards.
TCCCTGACCGCGGGGATCAGAAACTTCAGAGTGCCTAAAATCAATATTGCGCACCCCCCCCTGCACCCCTGCATGATTTGATGGCGGCGGGTGGTGCAGGGGGGGTGTCGCAGGCGGTGGGGGCGGTGCGGGAGGCGGGCGGTGCGGCAGGCGGGATCGCGATCCCCCGCCCGCCTCCCATTGCATAATCGTTGGCGTCTAGTGGGTTATACCAGGGTGCCAGCACATTGCTGGCACCCTGGTATAAACGACTGACATCGGTGATGCGATGTCAGCCGTTTAACCCTTTCCATGCAGCGGTCCGTACGGACCGCTGTATGGAAAAGGTTAACAGCGCAAGGAGCTCCCTCCCTCTCCGATCGGGGGGCTGCTGTGCCTTTGCAGCCCCCCGATGGGAGAGGGAGAGAGCCCCCAGAGAGCCCCCCGAAGCCCCGTCCTCACCCTTCCCCGTCTGCGAAGTTGTGACAGACGGGGAAGGTTCCCATGGCAACAGGACGCCTGCTCAGGCGTCCTGCTGTCCATGGTGCTGAACAGATCTGTGCTGAAAGCATAGATCTGTTCAGTGTAAGTAAAATACAGTGCAGAAACCTATATAGGTTCTGTACTGTATTTTACAGACATCAGACCCACTGGATCTTCAAGAACCAAGTGGGTCTGGGTCCAATTTTTTTTAAAAAAAGTGAAAAAAGTTAAGATAAAATAAAAAAACATTTATCACTGAATAAAAATAAAAATAAAAAAATACACTACACATATTAGGTATCGCCGCGTCCGTAACGACCTGATCTATAAAACGGTCATGTTACTTTCCCCGCACGGTGAACGCCATAAAAATAAAAAAATAAAAACTATGAGAAAATTGAAATTTTGCCCACCTTACTTCCCAAAAAAGGTAATAAAAGTGATCAAAAAAGTCGCATGTACGCCAAAATAGTACCAATAAAACCGTCATCTCATCCCGCAAAAAATGAGACCCTACTCAAGATAATCGCCCAAAAACTGAAAAAACTATGGCTCTTAGACTATGGAAACACTAAAACATGATTTTTTTTGTTTCAAAAATAAAATAATTGTGTAAAACTTTTATAAATAAAAATAAAGTATACATATTAGGTATCGCCGCGTCCGTATCGACCGGCTCTATAAAATTATCACATGACCTAACCCCTCAGGTGACCACCGTAAAAAAAAAAGAAAAAAAAAAGTGTAAAAAAAGCAATTTTTTGCCATCTTACGTCACAAAAAGTGTAATAGCAAGCGATCAAAAAGTCATATGCACCCCAAAATAGTGCCAATCAAACAGTCATCTCATCCCGCAAAAAATTAGACCCTACTCAAGATAATCGCCCAAAAACTGTAAAAACTATGGCTCTTAGACTATGGAGACACTAAACAATTTTTGGGTTTTAAAAATGAAGTTATTGTATAAAACTTACATAAATAAAAAAATTGTATACATATTAGGTATCGCCGCGTCCGTGACAACCTGCTCTATAAAATTACCACATGATCTAACCTGTCAGATGAATGTTGTAAATAACAAAAAAAAAAAGGGCCAAAAAAGCTATTTCTTGTTACCTTGCCGCACAAAAAGTGTAATATAGAGCAACCAAAAATCATATGTACCCTAAACTAGTACCAACAATACTGCCACCCTATTCCGTACTTTCTAAAATGGGGTCACTTTTTTGGAGTTTCTACTCTAGGGGTGCATCAGGGGGGCTTCAAATGGGACATGGTGTCAAAAAAACTGTCCAGCAAAATCTGCCTTCCAAAAACCGTATGGCATTCCTTTCCTTCTGCGCCCTGCCGTGTGCCCGTACAGCAGTTTACGACCACATATGGGGTGTTTCTGTAAACTACAGAATCAGGGCCATAAATAATGAGTTTTGTTTGGCTGTTAACCCTTGCTTTGTAACTGGAAAAAAAATATTAAAATGGAAAATCTGCCAAAAAAGTGAAATTTTGAAATTGTATCTCTATTTTCCATTAAATCTTGTGCAACACCTAAAGGGTTGACAAAGTTTGTAAAATCAGTTTTGAATACCTTGAGGGGTGTAGTTTCTTAGATGGGGTCACTTTTATGGAGTTTCTACTCTAGGGGTGCATCAGGGGGGCTTCAAATGGGACATGGTGTCAAAAAAACTGTCCAGCAAAATCTGGCTTCCAAAAACCAGACGGCGCACCTTTCACTCTACGCCCCGCTGTGTGGCCGTACAGTAGTTTACGGCCACATTTGGGGTGTTTCTGTAAACAGCAGAGTCAGGGCAATAAAGATACAGTCTTGTTTGGCTGTTAACCCTTGCTTTGTTAGTGGAAGAAATGGGTTAAAATGGAAAATTAGGCAAAAAAATTAAATTCTCAAATTTCATCCCAATTTGCCAATAACTCTTGTGCAACACCTAAAGGGTTAACGAAGTTTGTAAAATCAGTTTTGAATACCTTGAGGGGTGTAGTTTCTTAGATGGGGTCACTTTATGGAGTTTCTACTCTAGGGGTGCATCAGGGGGCTTCAAATGGGACATGGTGTCAAAAAAACTGTCCAGCAAAATCTGGCTTCCAAAAACCATACGGCGCACCTTTCACTCTACGCCCCGCTGTGTGGCCGTACAGTAGTTTACGGACACATATTGGGTGTTTCTGTAAACAGCAGAGTCAGGGCAATAAAGATACAGTATTGTTTGGCTGTTAACCCTTGCTTTGTTAGTGGAAAAAATGGGTTAAAATGGAAAATTAGGCAAAAAAATGAAATTCTCAAATTTCATCCCAATTTGCCAATAACTCTTGTGCAACACCTAAAGGGTTAACGGAGTTTGTAAAATCAGTTTTGAATACCTTGAGGGGTGTAGTTTATAGAATGGGGTCATTTTTGGGCGGTTTCTATTATGTAAGCCTCGCAAAGTGACTTCAGAGCTGTAGTGGTCCCTAAAAATTGGGTTTTTGTAAATTTCTGAAAAATTTCAAGATTTGCTTCTAAACTTCTAAGCCTTGTAACATCCCCAAAAAATAAAATATCATTCCCAAAATAATTCAAACATGAAGTAGACATATGGGGAATGTTAAGTCATCACAATTTTTGGGGGTATTACTATGTATTACAGAAGTAGAGAAACTGAAACTTTGAAATTTGCTAATTTTTCCAAATTTTTGGTAAATTAGCTATTTTATTATGCAAAAAAATTTATTTTTTTGACTTTATTTTACCAGTGTCATGAAGTACAATATGTGACGAAAAAACTATCTCAGAATGGCCTGGATAAGTCAAAGTGTTTTAAAGTTATCAGCACTTAAAGTGACACTGGTCAGATTTGCAAAAAATGGCCTGGTCCTTAAGGTGAAAATGAGCCCGGTCCTTAAGGGGTTAATGATCCCTATTATTTTTTCATTGTATACGTTTTTTCCACAGTTTTTTTTTTGGAGGGGGGAGGAGGGAAGAATCCTACATGTCTTTCTTCCTAGGGGACTTGAAGCTGTGATCCTTTTATCACTTGTATAATGCTTTGCAGTTGATAGTTTTCCATAGCATTACTGGCGGTAGTACACTGACCGGCGATCTATTAGGCTGTACCGCTGGGGTCTCCTATTACACAGCAGGTCTGGGGTCTTTGTGAGGCCTCTGGGCGCCATTGTACCTGATTGGAACCCCACAATGACATTTTGGGGTGCCTATGGCCAGACAGATGGAGATCCAGCCTAGTCTCAACCACTTAGATGTTGCTACACATATGATAGACAATTCCATTATGAGTCCAGTGCATTCATCAGATATGGGCTCCCCCCCCCCATACTACTGAGTGACAGTAATAGGGAGAAAGCGGTCAATCAGCGGCAGGTGGGCAGTAAGAGACTCATCTCCGGACTCCTAGCACTCACACTGCACTGCCACCATCAGTGACTTCTGCAGAACTACTGCAGAGTCACACATATGTGATAGACCAGAGCCATCAGCCGGTCACCGCTCAGAGAGGGGGCATAAGGGGGGAAAGGTTCCCTCATAGACCCTTATAGGAGACCCCCAGAAGACATGTTCCCGGAGAGCTGTATAGTGGGCACTAGATTATAGACATCAGCCGGTCACCGCTCAGAGAGGGGGCATAAGGGGGGAAAGGTTCCCTCCATAGACCCTTATAGGAGACCCCCAGAAGACATGTTCCCGGAGAGCTGTATAGTGGGCACTAGATTATAGACATCCGACTGCTGATATCACAGCCTAAGGTTGTTCTATAGGAATATCCTGAAGACAACATGTCCCCCTGTGACTTGTGTGCAGAGTTATCAGGAGACCTTGTGTGTTGTCAGATGTCTCCTCAGTTCTTGCCCCCAGCCTCATATATGAAATATAGAAGTAAGATGAGGAGCTTTCTTCTCCGCTGTTATTATTGGGGGATTTCTTCACTAATTTATTTGATTTAAAAGAAATCACCAAAATGTCAGGATTTATTGTAATATCTGCTGATGAGCCCAAAATGATGCTTAACCCTAGCACAGCAACCGGTGATCAGATTCTCCTCCTGCCCTGAAGGCACCAAGGACAGAACCTAAAGTCACTTTCTCCTTTCATGATTCCATACCTGTGGTGACATCTCCTGGAATGTCCTCCTCCACCTCACTCTGACATGGTGGATCGCCCATCATCCTCTCTTCTTCATCCTCCACTTTAATATCAGTCAGATCTTCCCCCTGATTTGTCACCTGTAACAATTCAGTACAATACAGCAGACAGGTGGGAAATCTAACAGATGCACAGAAGAGACCCCCACAATCTATGACCCATCTCTGACTGCAGGACCCCCGTATATAGATGTGTATAGCTCCATCTACCTGAGGGTTCTCTGGGCCCTTCTCCTCTGGACAGTCCTGGGAATACAGAGGACGGGGACATCTCTCTGGTGGATTTCTCCTCCTGGATCCATCTGTGGAGACACAAGCACACAGTGACTGAATACATGCCCTCCTGTAGATCTGTCTATAGATCAGGCAAAACAACTACTTCCAGTCTCCTCTCCACCAGGCTACAAGGTGTTGGAGAAAGCTCTATATCTGTGCTGTAGACTCCAGGGTCGATCCCAGAAATGTTTGATTTCTTCTTGGAGGAAAACTGGACTTCTTGATGTTTTTAATCCAGCTTCCTCTTCTCCATTGCCCTCACACAATCTGGATGAGATTGTGTCACTATTAGAAAACTTTTCACATACGGAAATAACCAGAATATCCCTTTTCCTTATGTGAGAAGTCATCTCAGAAACCACCTTGGTGAAAACACTTGGTGTCATGAAAGGGCCAAACGGTAATGTCTGGAAGTGAAGGTGATGATTAGTATCTACTATCTGGACGGCCACCTGAGAAACGTCTGATGAGCAGAGTGAATGTGGATATGATAACAGGTGCCTTTGAGGTGTTTGACGGCCATAAAGCAACTGAGTTGTGAAAGCTGATTTGTTGATGTTACAGTTCCCAATTGGAATAAGAGGTTCTTGTTCAGATCCTTTAGCGTTATGACGGTCCTGAAAGAACCATCCAGCTTCCGGACAAGGAATGAGGGGGGGTAAGAACCATTCCCTATCTCTATCATCACCTGGTTTCCTTTTACCTGATCTGGAGGAGGGAGGAAAGAGGATGAAAGGAATCCTGACCTTGGAAACTTTTTCTTCCGATCAGAATCCTTCTCTGACATATCGTCCAGGGCCTGTGCCACTAATTTGACTGCATCTTTCGAGGCACCTACAAAACACCCCACAGCTTTCTGCAGGGTATGAATTGAGGCCGAGATACCTTTTGTTAAGCTGACTCTCCAAATGCTCTAACCATATATTCAAAGATCTGCCTGTCCCTGTCACTGCTATATTTGAATGAAAAGCAGGTACCATCGCCTGCCACGTCCCTCTTAGACATCACTCTGCTTTCTTATAGATAGGGTCTCTCGGACCCCCATATTCTCAAAGGATAAGGAAGACTTCCTTGACGCCTACATCAATCGCTCTTCGGAGGGGAATTGTCTTTTAATTTCTCTGGGAATAAAAGCTTTTGCCAGTTTTTTCCCAACTTTTTGCACATATTGTTGAAAGGGAAAACATCCATGGCGTCCTTCTTTTAGCCCTTCACACACTGTATCTTTAACTGACTTCGCTTCCTCTAAATTCATGGTGGATCTAATCTCTCTCAGCACTTTTTCCGTGTCCTCCACTGGGAAACAAGGACGCCCTCCTGTGTATTCATCTGATTAAGAGGAATGCTCAGAGCGAAAACTCTCCAAAGAGCAACCACCTTCGTCATAGGAATCATCACGAGACACAAGTTGGAAGGTGACTCTGATGTTTACTAGAAGAGCTCATGGAAGTCTTTACTTCAGATCTTATAAGTGACTCTAGGTTTCTGCAGAATGAAGGCGTTTCTTCCTGCACAGTTTTCTCTATACCAGCCTGACATATCTTCCTCTCATGAAGATAGGCTAAGAGACTTCCTTGTTTTTCTTTTTAGATAACACTTTTTTAGGTTTAATCTATAAAATAAACGAAACACAAACCATAAATACATTGTCCCAACATGGCCACTTACCACAGCCATAGTCCAGCTAGTACCATGCCAGGAGCAGGGCTCTCCAATTCTGCTGCACCAGCCCTGTTTTCTTCCCCCATCTCAAAGAGGTACCAGAGACTCCACAGTAACAAATCTTCGCCTTCTATGATTGTACTCCTGGAGGATGGGGCTTAGGGCTAAAAAGAACCTCAATGCTGCCCACTCTTCTCCTTGGGTCTCCTGCACGGCCTGGAAGTCCCACCATGCGATCACAGCTTTCGCCTCTTCACTGGAAGCACAAGAGCAGCTATGCCTTCTTGAATACAGGTCCCATGGTGTTCATCAATACTTGTACCGAATGTGTGTCACTACACTTCAAGCGCACACTGGAAGTACGTCACCGTCGCTCATGCCCGCTTATGTCGATGCATCCAGCTTCCGGGGCCTAGACCTTCGTTACAGAGACCCATCACATGGCATCACTCCACAGGAGGGGCCCATACGTCAACTGCAAAAGGACAAGCAAGACCTTGGCTTCCTAGGGTCCTAAATAAGGCACCACCGTGCAAACACATTGCAGCAGACAACTGCTGATCCACTAGGGATTTCCTAGGGCTTCCAGACCGGCGCTAAGTGGAACCTTCAAATAAAACACTGTAGGTCTCCCACTTCAGAGAAAGGAAACCACTGAGGTGGGGGAAAGGCTCCAAATTTTCATTCTGTAGGTTTCCTGTCCCTGACAGAAGAATCTTCCTCAGTGGTGCTCCCATGGGGTGTAATGGGACAGTAGGTGTGGACCACTGTGTAAAATAACCAGTCTGACTTTAGGCTAAACCTAAGGACGTTGTACTGGCAGTTCCCTGGTATTCACTCTTTAACCCCTGTACAGGAATCTCGACTTTTCCGCAGGGAACAGACTACACGGCTACCTCCTGGAGACGTCCTGGTGAGGATGGCAGCTGACCCAAGGGGTCAGAGACACCAGAAGCATCAATGACTGTTCAAAGTCAGGGCCGGTGGAGTATGTGCATAGTCTAGATGGCGATTTCAAGGTCAGGGTGGGCAGCCAGAAAGAGAATTGGTAAACAGGCAAGGTACAGTACACAGGTAGTCAGACAGTAGATCACACCTTCGCTGGTTACTAGAGACAAGAAAACATCAAAGCTCAGGCGAGGAGGATCCACAGCCCAGATAAATAGGGAGGATGATCAGCACTTAGAGAGCAAAAGGAAATGATTAACTCCTGCAGGGCTGAAAGGAAGATCATTGACCACTAAGCCAAATACACACAGGGAGAGTGGAGGGACACCCGTGTCTATCCGAGATTACAAGACAGCAGCAGATATAGGTCACCAACCTAACATGAGGGAATAGAAAACTGGATTTACTCGGCCGCCTTATATTCAAAAATCATGAGAGTGCCACACACCTGGGGTGGAAGTGCTTGACAACTGCTGCGCAATACTGAGCTGTGGGCATGTGTCACGAGGGTGTCAAGAGCCACGTCTGACTCCGTTATACCCGGGGTCAGCAAGTCACAGCGGGTGGCTGCGCGCTTTATGTCTAAAGATCACGTTGTTTCCTAATGATAGTTTTCTGTGTTTGCCTTACTATCCTTTTTGTCTCACTCAGGGATCCATAGCTTCTCCTCCTCAGCTGTTTCTGGTCTGTCACTCCCAATCTCCTTATATTCTCCTCTCACACTTCTCTAGTTGCCAGATATAGAGCTTCCTGCCTGGACTTCTATACTGACCCACTGGAGCTGTGAATCCAGGTTGTTGTTCCAGAGTGTTACCCTCCGGATCCCTGTTGGGCTTTTTGTTGTCTTCTGTTGTCGCCCACCTGGGATTATATGTTGTCTGTATTGTCTGTCCTCCCCTTGGTGTTTTCCTTTAGAGTTAGTGGTGCGGACTAGTGATCCCACCGCCCAATTCACTATCTAGGGCTCATCTTAGGGAAAGCCAGGGTTTTAGGCACGCGATCGGCGTACGGGTCAGGAACCCGTCTAGGGACGTCAGGGCAGTCAGGTGCCAGCCTCAAGGTGAGATAGGGGTCACCACCTTTCCCTCTCCCTTGGACAGAGCCTTCCCTATTCCCTCCCTTTGTGTCACGTATGTGATAGGCACGCCGGTCGTGATAGCATGCAGCGATAAAGCAGAGCTCAAACACACTACGAGTAGCCGTGCTATAGTAGCAAGACCGAAAAAAGAAACGATAACCTGAATATAGTTCAGATATCAGAGGCGACATAATAACCCACCATCATAACAAAGCTGCTGGACATCTGGTTGGCGACTTGATGTGCAGAGGTAGCAAAGACTCCAGACAAAAAAAAAGGGGCAGAGCAGGATCCAGGACAGGTGAGTAACACAGAACATATGTGCGGAGGGTTTCCTAATATCTCCCTCTGACAGAAGCTCAGACGTCAGGCTCTATAGAGTCATACAGGGGAATTGTACAGGTCCTGAAAACATATTATTAGATATTTAATTTTAAATGCTTAAAGGGATCCTGTCACCGGGATTTGATGTATAGAGCTGAGGACATGAGTTGCTAGATGGCCGCTAGCACATCCGCAATACGTAGTCCCCATAGCTCTGTGTGCTTTTATTGTGTAAAAAAACGATTTGATACATATGCTAATTAACCTGAGATGAGTCCTGTACGTGAGATGAGTCAGGGACAGGACTCATCTCAGGTTAATTTGCATATGTATAAAATAGTTTTTTTTACACAATAAAAGCACACAGAGCTATGGGGACTGGGTATTGCGGTTGTGCTAGCGGCCATCTAGCAACCAATGTCCTCAGCTCTATACACAAAATCCCGGTGACAGGTTCCCTTTAAAGTTGTGATGTTCATTTATTATACCGCAGTGCCATCTGGAGGCAGATGGACAATATTATATTATTTCGTTATTTGTTCTTTACCATATTAGGAGTTGATATGACATCATGGTGTTATTAGCATGCAAGTACACCAACCTTTCCTGATTGGGAATCCCTAATCTAAAGGGGGTGATTCTTAGATAAGGGGGGAATAATTACTCGTGTGCGGGGTAGCAAGAGAACTAGAGAGAGAGGAAAAAAGATCCATATATCCATTGATTCATTCAATCAAAAATAAAAACTTTATCAGAAGAAACTTGAATTATTCTTTTTGGATTACTAGGAAAGTTCTTCAGAACTGGTCCCATCTGTCTACCTTTGACCCGGTAACGTATATTCTGTTTACTACTCATGATATTAATAAGATATTTATCTCGGTATATAGCCAAGAGTCCCCATACTGTGGGAATATATAGTCTTAGGTGCCTCCATAATGCTGATTATTCTCTTAGCAAAGATGCATATTGTTAATGGAAGATCTGACATTATTTGAAAAGAGGACTAAACCCTTGGAAAGTTATTTTCCTTAGTCTGATTGCCGAGCTGAATATTTTATCATATTAATATCATATATTTTTGATTGGTCATAGGAAAACAGAGTCAAGGGATAACAGTTATTTTCCTGTAAATCCGTATTTTATTGCTATAGCCTGTTTGATAACAGAAGATCCTAAGTTTCTCTTGGTATATGAGTCCGTTTGTTAAAAGTATGACACTGGTCGTCACAAATCATTAAATCATACTGTGCTGATCAGATAGGGGTGTGTCAACACCACTGTGTGGTACATTTTGGGTGTTACTTTGTAACTTCATCATTTGTTTTGCAGTTGTATTGTTTTATATTCTTGGTTTTTATAATAAACGATTATATATTTTTGCTTATACAATTGTTCCTTTGTTTCACTGCTTGCACAAATCAAATTAGGATACTTGATAAAAAGAACTTAGATTAGTTTTTTTATGTCCGCCTGAAGGATAATATATTTTTTATATTTTTTTTATCCTCTCTTTTATATGAAGATTCTTTCATATAGAAGATATATGACAGAAGTCAATGGGAGGACCCGAGCATTAAACCAGGCACCCCTTGCTCTGAAGAGGGGAGGGTGCCTGGTTCATATGAAAAGGTCAGAAATTGATGGAAACACCACCGAAATGGGTCGGGGACAGCATGGGGAGGATGTCTGGATGCATCTTGGACTACAATGTCGCTGCTGGTAACGATGTTGCCCGAGTTGTACGCCACTTTTATAGACTGACCATAAAACTCACAAAACCGAAGATAAAAGCGATTTTAGATGAAAAATTGTTAGGAAACATTCTTTCCTGTATATTTACTTTTATATAAAGAGCAAGTTCAGACAAAAATTTTCATGATTTTCGGAACTGGGGAAATAACTAAGAGGGACGGCCGGTGGTTTCGATTGTGTTGACCGGACTTTTGGATGATCAAACTGAACTCATTGGAAGAGGAACGGCCGGTGGCATCCGTATTGTACCTGTAGAGGTAAAATTCTTGTACCGGTGCAAGCCGAACCACAGCCGAAACCTTTGTTGCCACGCACGTTTTCATTAATCAACAACTTAAGTTGGAGGTTCGAAGACAATCCCCGGCAGCGTTGTTCCCATTTCCCGCCGAGCATTTTCTGGGAAACTAAAGTCTTTGGGTTCTGGGGGGAGTATGGTTGCAAAGCTGAAACTTAAACTAATTGATGGAAGGGTACCACCAGGAGTGGAGGCTGCGGCTTAATTTGCGCGGGAAGCCTAATCCGGCCCGGACACAGAAAGGATTGACAGATTGATACCTATTTTGCGATTCTGTGGGTGGTGGTGCATGGCTGTTTTGAGCGTGTGTGGATCGAGTCGATTTGTGTGGTTCATTCCAATAAGCAAAGACACTCCTCCGTCCTCCGTGCTAATTAGTTACGTGACCCCCGGTGATTACGATTGTGTTGACCAGACTATCATCTGATGATAATGAACTTGGAAGAGGAACGGACGTTGAGCTGACCGTGTAAAAGATTGTAGGTGAGGGCCTGCTGATGCTTTGTTAACTCTAGATAACTTCTAAGCTGATCGCACGTCCCCGTGATGTTGACGATCTATTCGGATGTCTGCTCTATCAACTTTCGATGTTCTTTTTTGCGCCTACCATGGTGACCACGGGTAATGGGGAATCAGGGTTAGCTTCCGGAGAGGGAGCCTGAGGGATGGCCACGGCTACCACTTCCAAGAAAGGCAGACGGGGGCGCCCAAATTTCCCAGTACCGACCCAGGGAGGTAGTGACGATAAATAACAATACAGGACTCTTAAGAGAGCCTGTCATTGGAACAAGTACAAAAAAATTACAGGGAATGTCATAGGTATTTAGGATGAGGAAACGTTATATAGGAGAGGTAAAGTATGATTGATGGCCTGCTGGTAACCAACTAAAACATTAGGGGTGAGGGTCTTCAGCTGAGCTGACCATCTAAAACATTATGGGTGAGGGCCTGCTGGTGAGCTGACTATCTAAAACATTATGGGTGAGGGCCTGCTGGTGAGCTGACCATCCGAAAAATTATATGAGAAGGCATATACATGATGGACGAGGAGGAGGAGGAGTATGAGAAAAGGAAGATTCAACCATATACCCTTTTTTGTGGTGGAAGGGATGCATGGGAATACAGAGTATTCAGTACATTCTAAACAACACATTTAAAGTGCCTTTATGTTCAGTCGTGGCTTTCCTCTGGTGGAGTGGAGAAGTCAGGGGCAATCCGGGCCTTGTTCATTTTTATAAGAGTCAACCTGTCAGCATTTTCAGTTGACAGCCATATTCGCTTATCTGTTATAATGCCACCAGCAGCACTAAATACCCGCTGAGACAAAACGCTGGCGGCAGGGCAGGCAAGCACCTCCAAGGCGTAGAGCGCCAGTTCGTGCCATGTGTCCAGCTTGGACACTCAGTAGTTGTAAGGCACTGAGGGATCACTGAGGACGCTGACACGGTCTGCTATGTACTCCTTTACCATCTTCCAAAACTTTTCCCTCCTTGTGACACCATGACGTGCATCATGTTGAGGGTGCTGACGGGGTGTCATAAAACTGTCCCAGGCCTTGGAGAGTGTTGCCCTGCCTTTGCTGGAAGTGATGTGTGTTCCCCTTGTCTCCCCACCTCGGTTGCCCAAGGAAGTACGGACTCTGCTGCCAGCGTTGTCAGATGGAAATTTTTGCAGCAATCTGTCAACAAGGACCTTCTGGTATTGCACCATTTTGCTCGTCCTCTCCACCGGGGGTCCAGAAGGGTGAACACCCAGTAATCCCTGTTATCTAAAATGTGTATAACACAAGCGTCACGGGAAAGGCAGCCTAACATGAAGTCAGCCATGTGTGCCAGAGTACCAGTGGGCAAGACTTCGCTGTCGTCATCAGGAGGATGACTGTCCATCTCCTCATCCTCTTCTGTCCACCCACGCTGAACAGATGGAATTAAAGTTCCATGACTAGTACCCTGTATAGCAGAGGCAACCGTCCCCTGCTCCTCCTCCAATACGCGCTGAGAAGACAAACTGAGGGTGTTCTGGCTATCACCCAGGGTCATGTCTTCTTCCCCCATTTCCAACTCTTCCCCACGAACAGCGTCGGCCTTAATTGTGAGCAGCGAGCTTTTGAGTAGACACAGAAGTGGGATGGTTACACTGACAATAGCGTTATCGCCGCTCACCATCTGTGTCGATTCCTCAAAGTTTCTTAACACCTCACAGAGGTCAGACATCCTTGCCCACTCCTCGCTTGTGAAGAGCGGAAGCTGACTGGAAAGGCGACGACCGTGCTGCAGCTGGTATTCTACTACTGCCCTTTACTGCTCACAAAGCCTGCCCAACATGTGTAACGTGGAGTTCCAGCGTGTGCTCACGTCGCACAACAGCCGGTGAGCTGGCAATTTCAAGCGCTGCTGCAACGTCAACAGACCGGCTGAAGCTGTTGATGACTTGCGGAAATGTGCAGACACGCGGCGCACCTTCGCCAGTAGCTCGGGCAAATTAGGGTCGGTTTTCAGAAACCGCTGAACAACTAAGTTAAAGACGTGGGCTAGGCATGGGATGTGTGTGAGCTTGCCGAGATTCAAAGCCGTCACCAAGTTACGCCCATTATCACACACAACCATGCCTGGTTGCAGGTTGAGTGGCGAGAGCCACAGCTCAGTCCGGTCTCTTATCCCCTGCCACAGCTCTGCGGCGGTGTGCTGTTTATCCGCTAAGCATATCATCTTCAGCACGGCTGATTGACACATCCCCACAGCAGTGCTACACTGCTTCCAGCTACCGACTGATGGCTGACTGGTGCTGCACGCGGAGAATTCGTAGGTGGAAGTGGAGAAGGAGCCACTTACATAGGTTCTGGCGGTAACCCTGATGGAAGTAGGGCCTGCAATCCTGGGCGTCAGTAGGACCTGTGCCATCCCAGGGTACAAGTCGCTCCCAGCCTCCACTACGTTCACCCAGTGTGCCGTCAGGGAAATGTAGCCTCCCTGGCCACAAGCCCTTGTCCATGAGTCAGTCGTTAGGTGGACCTTAGCAGTAACTGCGTTGGTCAGGGTATGGGTGATGTTAGCAGACACATGCTGGTGTAAGGCGGGGACGGCACACCGGGAAAAATAGTGGCGGCTGGGGACTGAGTACCGAGGGACGGCCGCCGACAACAGGCCGTGAAAGGCTTGGTGTCCACAAGCCTAAATGGCAACATTTCAACCGCCAGTAACTTAGAAAGTTGGGCGGTTAGTGCCATGGCCTGTGGGTGGGTGGCTGGGCTTTTGTGCTTGCATTCAAATGCCTGGGGTAAAGACATTTGGAGGCTGCGCTGGGACAGGGAAGTGGATGTGGTCGCTGATGGTGCTTGCGACGGTACAGGTGCAGCGCGGGAGGCATCCGGGCCTGCGCCTTCGACAGGCGATTAGTCGTCACCCAACATAGGGGAAGAAGAGGCAGTGGTGTGACCCGCGGACACAGATTGTGAACCCAGGCGTTCCTTCCACTTATTGCGGTGCTTGGCTGCCATGTGGCAGATCATGCTGGTGGTGGTGAGGTTGCTATTGTTCACACCTCGGCTCATTTTGGTGTGGCAAAGGTTGCAAACTACTACTCTTCTGTAGTCTGCACTTTCCGCAAAAAAGAGCCATACTGCGGAACACCTACCCCTTGGCAAGGGAGATTTCCGCAAGGGGATGCTCCGTGGAACACTTGCGGGCCTGTTTGGCATGGCCCACCTTCTCCCTGTTGCCACCACACTGCCTCTTCCAGCCTGTTGCGGTGCTGCAGATCGCTCCCCCTCGGGACTGCTGTCCTCACTCGCGTTTCCGCCTTCTAATGTTGGCTCAGTGACCTCATCGTCCACCAAGTCCTCTTCAACTTCCCCACTCCGATCATCCTCCTCATTTGCTGACCCCAACACAACTTCAGTGATTGACAACGGTATATCATCCTCTTCATCAACCTCTGCAGACAGTAATTGTGGTTGACTTGATGGCAACTGTGTCTCGTCATCATCCACCTCCTTAAACACATTATTTTGTGAGTGTGAAGGCTCTAGAGGTTGAGAATCAGGGCACAAGATCTCATGTCCCACTTCAAGAGTACTTGGGGAGAGGGACAAATTAAGTGATGGGGGTGAAAATAGCTCCTCGGAACATCAGAGTACCGGATCGCTTGTTTGGCCAGACTCTACATGGTGGGAGGAAGGATGATCAGGGTGAGGATTGTGTTGCTGGCCAGACTGTTGGCTACTGAGACTGGACTTGGTGGAAGACAGGGTGGTGCTTAACCCAGTGGAAGCATTATCTGCTGCAATCCAACCGACCACCTGGTCGCACTGGTCTGACTTCAAGAGTGTTGTTTTGTGACGCCCTGCAAACTGGGACATGAAGCTAGGTATCGTGGATGACTGTTTTTCTTGTGCTCTGGCAGCAGGCACAGTTTCAACGCACCCTGAGCCACGGCCTCTGCGTGAACCATCAGAATCACGTCCACTTCCCTGTCCCTTAATACTCGCCTTCTTCATATTAACACTGGATGTCACTGCTATTTGGATTAAATATAGGCCTCACACACTGTTTCGAAATAAGTGTAGATTTGCTTTTCACTGGTCACAGCAAGCAGAGTTTGAACAATACAGAATCTGACTGTAACTGCTATTTGGATTAAATATGAGCCTCACACGGCCTAGATATCAGTGCTGATTTGCTTCTCACTGGTCACAGCAAGCAGCGTTTGTAGAATGAAGAAAATGACTTTTGGGTCTCTGAAAGGTTTGAGATAAAATTCGCTCTACACTCGCTCTGTCCCTTCCTAACAGCAGCTCTCCCTGACTCGCAATGAGCAGAACCCACGTGACCGGGTGCTATATAGCTGCTGATGATGTGTTCCGGCCAGCCAATCACTGTAATGCCAGTAGAAAACATGTCTAATGGCATTACAGTGATGGCAGTACAAACCAGCATATTTATTGGCTGCTTAGAAGGCGCCAAACGTCCGGGGAGGAGACTCGAGCATGGTGCTCGAGCATATGTGCTACTCGGCAGAGCGCTCGGATCTGCCGAGCATAGCGATCCTCAAGCTAAACCGGTACTCGGCCGAGCATGCTCGATCATCACTACACATGACAGCTCTTACCTTGTGATATAAGAGGCTGGTGCTCCTCCATTACATGTCACTGCACACACGTGTATACACTGCACATGACGGCTCTTATCTTGTGATATAAGAGGCTGGTGCTCCTCCATTACATGTCACTGCACACACGTGTATACACTGCACATGACGGCTCTTACCCTGTGATATAAGAGGCTGGTGCTCCTCCATTACATGTCACTGCACACACCTGTATACACTGCACATGACGGCTCTTACCCTGTGATATAAGAGGCTGGTGCTCCTCCATTACAGGTCACTGCACACACGTGTATACACTGCACATACACTGCACATGACGGGTCTTACCTTGTGATATAAGAAGCTGGTGCTCCTCCATTACATGTCACTGCACACACGTGTACACACTGCACATGACGGCTCTTGTCTTGTGATACAAGAGGCTGGTGCTCCTCCATTACATGTCACTGCACACACGTTTATACACTGCACATGACGGCTCTTACCCTGTGATATAAGAGGCTAGTGCTCCTCCATTACATGTTACTGCACACACGTGTATACACTGCACATGACGGCTCTTACCCAGTGATATAAGAGGCTGGTGCTCCTCCATTACACGTCACTGCACACACGTTTATACACTGCACATGGCGGCTCTTACCCTGTGATATAAGAGGCTGGTGCTCCTCCATTACATGTCACTGCACACATGTGTATACACTGCTCATGACGGCTCTTACCTTGTGATATAAGAGGCTGGTGCTCCTCCATTACATGTCACTGCACACACGTGTATACACTGCACATGACGGCTCTTACCTTGTGATATAAGAGGCTGGTGCTCCTCCATTACATGTCACTGCACACACGTGTATACACTGCACATGACGGCTCTTACCTTGTGATATGAGAGGCTGGTGCTCCTCCATTACATGTCACTGCACACACGTGTATACACTGCACATGACGGCTCTTACCCTGTGATATAAGAGGCTGGTGCTCCTCCATTACATGTCACTGCACACACGTGTACACACTGCACATGACGGCTCTTACCTTGTGATATAAGAGGCTGGTGCTCCTCCATCATGGCCTCCTTGTACAGGTCCTTGTGTCCTTCTATATACTCCCACTCCTCCATGGAAAAATAGACAGTGACGTTCTGACACCTTATAGGAACCTGACAACACAATGACACCGTCATCACCCAGACCCCTCCAGTGCTGTTACTGGAGAATTTCCCAGCATTCCCAGCAGTGTCACCTCTCCAGTCAGCAGCTCCATCATCTTGTGGGTGAGTTCTAGGATCTTCTGCTCATGTATCAGGGGGTGAGGGGGAGGCTCTGTGATGGGGTGAGGGGTCCTGCTCCGCCCTCCTGACTCCTGGAGATGGATGATAGGAGTCACACAGTCCCCCGATGTCTTCTTCACTATTGTGTACTCCTGTGGATGGAGAGAGACACTTAGGGAATAAACCCTTCAGGGGCCATGTGCTCTCCTCCGGCCCTCTCCTCCTGGTACAACGTGCCTACTTACCTCCTCATGGCTCCTACAACATGACTATTGGTCACTGGTCACATGACACATCACTCACCATATTGGGGGCTGATCTTCAAGTTCTCCATCTCTTGGAAGGTCTGGAGGCCGTTCTCCAGGACCCTGGACTCTTCCTATCACTTCCTATGATGGATTCTCCTTCCCGATGTCTGACTTGTTACAGAATACAATAAAGAGGAGAGAACTCTAGAAAAGTTTACCTCTCCGCTCAGCAGGGAGATGATCTCCAAGGTGAGGTCTAATATTCTTCTGCTGATCTCCTTCCTGTCCATCCTTGGTGGTCATTCAGGAGAAGAGGAGAGAACTGGAGGAGCTGGAGGCTTCTAGTACTGCAGGCGCCTTTATGAGAAGAGGAGAGGAAATCCTCCAGGGGACAAGACCAGATGTCACCTCCAGAACCGCACTTCCTGAGCCTGAAGGGGCCCCGCTTCTCAGAGCCCCAACCACATGGATTCCAGGGGCCCCAACATGGAGATCTCTGGTGGCTCCACAGGAGATAAATGTCTAATAGATGCAGGTCCCACCTCTGGGCTGTGCTCAGCTGTGTCCAGAACTCCTAGAGAAGAGACTGGAGAGAACTGAGCTCAGGCCGGGCCCCGCTCCATTCATTCTCCTCCTGGAGGCAGGGGCCCCTCACCAAGACAGTCAGGGGCCAGCGAATGACAACTGTGCATCCCCCACACTCTGAAACTCACTACCCCAACATATCAAACTCTCACCTACAGTGTAATCCTTCAAGAGAAACCTGAAAACCCACCTTTTCAGACAAGCCTACAACCCGTGACCCTGCTGCCTCTATACCGCCATGACCAGCTTCACCCTCTCCTACTGTGTCCTTCTCCCATACCATGTAGATTGTAAGCCTCACGGGCAGGGCCCTCTCTCCTTCTGTACCAGTTTGTAACTCGTCTTCTTTATGATTAGTGCAATTGTCTGTATTATGTATGTGCACCGCTTATCATATGTACAGCGCTATGGAATGAATGGCGCTTTAATAATAAATAATAATAATAACCCCCACTATCCCCACTACTACTCCCCCATCATACTAAGCTGTGGAGCGGAGAAGGATTCCTTGTGTGTAATGGAAGAGAATCTCCAGAGGGGACATGTCTGAGCTCTCCACCACACTGTCTCCTCACAGCTCATCTTACCTGCAAGCTGGAGGAATGGCTGATACCAGAGAGAACAAGAGCCCTGACTACCGACCAGGACCTGCCCAGTATCTGCTGCACTGCCAGAGCTGAAGGACCTGGGGTGACGTCACCGTCATGTGATCAGTGCAGGGGGCGGGGCTCAACAGTGAAGAGGAGAAGAGGTGGGGGTAGGACCTCTGATGATGTCACCGTCATGTGATCCGTGCAGGGGGTGGAGCTGAACTTTAACAAAGATCACATGATGATGACATCACCCCAGGTCCTAGAAATACCTGAAGCCTCCAGCAACTCCAGTTCTCTCCTCTTCTCCTGACCGACCACCAAGGATGGACAGGAAGGAGATCAGCAGAAGAATATTAGACCTCACCTTGGAGATCATCTCCCTGCTGAGCGGAGAGGTAAACTTTTCTAGATTTCTCTCCTCTGTATTGTATTCTGTAACAAGTCAGACATCGGGAAGGAGAATCCATCATAGGAAGTGATAGGAAGAGTCCAGGGTCCTGGAGAACGGCCTCCAGACCTTCCTAGTGATGGAGAACCTGAAGATCAGCCCCCAATATGGTGAGTGATGTGTCATGTGACCAGTGACCAATAGTTATGTTGTAGGAGCCATGAGAAGGTAAGTAGGGACGTTGTACCAGGAGGAGAGGGCCGGAGGAGAGCACATGGCCCCTGAACGGTTTATTCCCTCAGTGTCTCTCTCCATCCACAGGAGTACACAATAGTGAAGAAGACATCGGGGGACTGTGTGACTCCCATCATCCATCTCCAGGAGTCAGGAGGGCGGAGCAGGACCCCTCACCCCATCACAGAACCTCCCCCTCACCCCCTGATACATGAGCAGAAGATCCTAGATCTCACCCACAAGATGATGGAGCTGCTGACTGGAGAGGTGACACTGCTGGGAATGCTGGGAATTCTCCAGTAACAGCACTGGAGGGGTCTGGGTGATGACGGTGTCATTGTGTTGTCAGGTTCCTGTAAGGTGTCAGGACGTCACTGTCTATTTCTCCATGGAGGAGTGGGAGTATATAGAAGGACACAAGGATCTGTACAAGGAGGCCATGATGGAGGAGCACCAGCCTCTTATATCACAAGGTAAGACCCGCCATGTGCAGTGTATACACGTGTGTGCAGTGACATGTAATGGAGGACATCAGCCTCTTATATCACAAGGTAAGAGCCGTCATGTGCAGTGTATACTTGTGTGTGCAGTGACATGTAATGGAGGAGCACCAGCCTCTTATATCACAAGGTAAGACCCGTCATGTGCAGTGTATACACGTGTGTGCAGTGACATGTAATAGAGGAGCACCAGCCTCTTATATCACAAGGTAAGACCCGTCATGTGCAGTGTATACACGTGTGTGCAGTGACATGTAATGGAGGAGCACCAGCCTCTTATATCACAAGGTAAGACCCGTCATGTGCAGTGTATACACGTGTGTGCAGTGACATGTAATGGAGGAGCACCAGCCTCTTATATCACAAGGTAAGACCCGCCATGTGCAGTGTATACACGTGTGTGCAGTGACATGTAATGGAGGACATCAGCCTCTTATATCACAAGGTAAGAGCCGTCATGTGCAGTGTGTGCAGTGACATGTAATGGAGGAGCACCAGCCTCTTATATCACAAGGTAAGACCCGTCATGTGCAGTGTATACACGTGTGTGCAGTGACATGTAATGGAGGAGCACCAGCCTCTTATATCACAGGGTAAGAGCCGTCATGTGCAGTGTATACACGTGTGTGCAGTGACATGTAATGGAGGAGCACCAGCCTCTTATATCACAAGGTAAGAGCCGTCATGTGCAGTGTATACACGTGTGTGCAGTGACATGTAATGGAGGAGCACCAGCCTCTTATATCGCAGGGTAAGAGCCGTCATGTGCAGTGTATACACGTGTGTGCAGTGACATGTAATGGAGGAGCACCAGCCTCTTATATCACAGGGTAAGAGCCGTCATGCGCAGTGTATACACGTGTGTGCAGTGACGTGTAATGGAGGAGCTCCAGCCTCTTATATCGCAGGGTAAGAGCCGTCATGTGCAGTGTATACACGTGTGTGCAGTGACATGTAATGGAGGAGCACCAGCCTCTTATATCGCAGGTTAAGAGCCGTCATGTGCAGTGTATACACGTGTGTGCAGTGACATGTAATGGAGGAGCACCAGCCTCTTATATCACAAGGTAAGACCCGCCATGTGCAGTGTATACACGTGTGTGCAGTGACATGTAATGGAGGACATCAGCCTCTTATATCACAAGGTAAGAGCCGTCATGTGCAGTGTGTGCAGTGACATGTAATGGAGGAGCACCAGCCTCTTATATCACAAGGTAAGACCCGTCATGTGCAGTGTATACACGTGTGTGCAGTGACATGTAATGGAGGAGCACCAGCCTCTTATATCACAGGGTAAGAGCCGTCATGTGCAGTGTATACACGTGTGTGCAGTGACATGTAATGGAGGAGCACCAGCCTCTTATATCACAAGGTAAGAGCCGTCATGTGCAGTGTATACACGTGTGTGCAGTGACATGTAATGGAGGAGCACCAGCCTCTTATATCGCAGGGTAAGAGCCGTCATGTGCAGTGTATACACGTGTGTGCAGTGACATGTAATGGAGGAGCACCAGCCTCTTATATCACAGGGTAAGAGCCGTCATGCGCAGTGTATACACGTGTGTGCAGTGACGTGTAATGGAGGAGCTCCAGCCTCTTATATCGCAGGGTAAGAGCCGTCATGTGCAGTGTATACACGTGTGTGCAGTGACATGTAATGGAGGAGCACCAGCCTCTTATATCGCAGGTTAAGAGCCGTCATGTGCAGTGTATACACGTGTGTGCAGTGACATGTAATGGAGGAGCACCAGCCTCTTATATCACAGGGTAAGAGCCGTCATGTGCAGTGTATACACGTGTGTGCAGTGACATGTAATGGAGGAGCACCAGCCTCTTATATCACAAGGTAAGAGCCGTCATGTGCAGTGTATACACGTGTGTGCAGTGACATGTAATGGAGGAGCACCAGCCTCTTATATCACAGGGTAAGAGCCGTCATGTGCAGTGTATACACGTGTGTGCAGTGACATGTAATGGAGGAGCACCAGCCTCTTATATCACAAGGTAAGACCCGTCATGTGCAGTGTATACACGTGTGTGCAGTGACATGTACAGGAGGAGTCTCACAATTTTTTCTCTTCTTAAATGACATCCTATCCTATTTACAACAAGGCACATGAGGGCACCTGCCTATGGTGTCATGAAGGGGGGGGGGCAGCAGTTTACAGCAAAAATAAATGATTTATGTTAATTATTTTTGGTAGTTTGTAGACGAATCATCACACTTTCTCATGTTCCTCATTCCTGGACAGGGAAACGAAACCTGGAGGAGGATATAGATGTAGATCTTTCTCCGACACCTCGGAGCCTGGTGGAGAGGACACTGGGAGTAGTTGTTTTGCCTGATCTATAGACAGATCTACAGGAGGCCGTGTATTCAGTCACTGTGTGCTTGTGTCTCCACAGATGGATCCAGGAGGAGAAATCCACCAGAGAGATGTCACCGTCCTCTGTATTCCCAGGACTGTCCAGAGGAGAAGGTCCCAGAGAACCATCAGGTAGATGGAGCTGAGCCCTGTACACATCTATATAGGGGGTTCCTGCAGCCATAGAGGGGTCATAGATTGTGGGGGTCTCTTCTGTGGATCTGTTAGATCTCCCACCTGTCTGCTGTATTGTCCTGAATTGTTACAGATGACAAATCAGGGGGAAGATCTGACTGATATTAAAGTGGAGGATGAAGAAGAGAGGATGATGGGCGATCCCCCGTGTAAGAGTGAGGTGGAGGAGGACATTCCAGGAGATGTCACCACAGGTATGGAATCATGAATGGAGAAACTGAATGCCAAGGTTTATTTTGGTCACATTCTGCTTGAGGACACATCACCACTAAGGCCATTCTTTGGCTATAGAGGTGCGTGTGACCCCGTCTGCCTGAGTTTATGGGGTGGTGACCAGAAAGCCACTGAAGGGAGACATAACAGAGGGCCTGGAGCAGTTGAGCGTGAGTTTTTTTTCCAACTGATACAACAGGCTAGGGCTGACGGTCAGAAAAGTCTAAAAAGCTGCACATCCCCTTTAGATTAGTTACATTAGTTGCGGCCAGGATCGCCAGGGCATCGCAGTATAGAGGTGATTTATACAAATAAGTGGGGTCGCAATGCGAGTCATGTATGTGCTGTGACTGCGACCCCTGAATCCCCCAAAAATCTGTTGGATTTTCTTTAAATTTAGGGATTGCAGACATCTGAGTCTGCTGGAGACAGGCCTTTAACAGGTATATTCCAATGCAGGCCTGCAGGTGGCAGTACATTGGAATATACTGAATTTTCAGTTTAGCAATGTACCAATTTTTTTCCGTCGCTTCACCTCCCAACAACAATTAAATAAAAAGTGATCAAAAAAGTCATACACGCCCCAGAATTGTATCAAAAAGTGCTACAGATTGCCCCTAAAAAAAAATGATCCCAAACACAGCTCCATAGACATAACTCTAAAGAAGTTATTGAGGTCAGTAAATGACAATCAAAATATAAAAAAGTTACGGCTCCGGGAATGCAGGGAGTAAAAAACAAAAATGTAAAATCACAAGGTTTTATGCGGGAGTTTATTTTTTATTGCCACTATTTTGGCTACCTCTACTGTATTGTATCATTTTTAAACATTTTTGGGGATCCTGCTGTGGAGCAACACACTATTCCAACTGCTGGTGTGATATCTGAGGAGCCATCGCATACGATAGTCGGTCACCCCTAATAGCGATACGAGGACACTAACAGCTCAGTGATATGTGCAGGACATCCTGCCACCACATGTGTTCCTCTCATGGCTGGGCTGACAACTGTTGGTGCGATGATCGGGGGAGCCATCGCCTACTCAGTCACCCCTAGTAGTGATATGAGGACACTAACAGCTCAATGATATCTTGTATCCAGGTTAGAGGCCGTATCTCATCTTGTATCCAGGCCAGAAGCCGTATCTCATTGTGTATCCTAGCTATAGGCAGTATCTCTTCGTGTTTCAAGGCTAGAAGCTGTATCTAATCTTTTATTCAGGCAAGAGGCCGTATCTCATCTTGTATCCAGGCAAGAGGCCGTATCTCATCTTGTATCCAGGCAAGAGGTCGTATCTCATCTTGTATCCAGGCAAGAGGCCGTATCTCATCTTGTATCCAGGCTAGGGGCTGTATCTCATCTTGTATCCAGGCTAGGGGCCGTATCTCATCTTGTATCCAGGCAAGAGGCCGTATCTCATCTTGTATCCAGGCTAGAGGCTGTATCTCATCTTGTATCTAGGCTAGAGGCCGTATCTCATCTTGTATCCAGGCTAGAGGCCGTATCTCATCTTGTATCCAGGCTAGAGGCCGTATCTCATCTTGTATCCAGGCTAGAGGCCGTATCTCATCTTGTATCCAGGCTAGAGGCCGTATCTCATCTTGTATCCAGGCTAGAGGCCGTATCTCATCTTGTATCCAGGCTAGAGGCCGTATCTCATCTTGTATCCAGGCTAGAGGCCGTATCTCATCTTGTATCCAGGCTAGAGGCCGTATCTCATCTTGTATCCAGGCTAGAGGCCGTATCTCATCTTGTATCCAGGCTAGAGGCCGTATCTCATCTTGTATCCAGGCTAGAGGCCGTATCTCATCTTGTATCCAGGCTAGAGGCCGTATCTCATCTTGTATCCAGGCTAGAGGCCGTATCTCATCTTGTATCCAGGCTAGAGGCCGTATCTCATCTTGTATCCAGGCTAGAGGCCGTATCTCATCTTGTATCCAGGCTAGAGGCCGTATCTCATCTTGTATCCAGGCTAGAGGCCGTATCTCATCTTGTATCCAGGCTAGAGGCCGTATCTCATCTTGTATCCAGGCTAGAGGCCGTATCTCATCTTGTATCCAGGCTAGAGGCCGTATCTCATCTTGTATCCAGGCTAGAGGCCGTATCTCATCTTGTATCCAGGCTAGAGGCCGTATCTCATCTTTTACATTTCTGGCTAAATGTTTTTAGTGTTTTTTTCTTAAGCCAAGTGACCATTCTGCTGGTGATTAGCATGAATCATGACCAATGCCTAGAGTGGCTAAACGGACAGGCCCAGCTTTCCTACTCCCTAACTGCTCTTTCTACGAATTGGGGTGCATCCACATCACCGTTTAGCTTTCAGTTCTTCTGATCGGTCAGAAGAAGAGAGAGAGAAAAAAAAACTGGTTCCTGTAAAAAAACAAAAAACATCCTGTTGCATCAGTTATGCATAGGATTGCATAGGATCCGTTTTTTTACAGGATACAGTGAAAACAGATCCTGTTGCCTCAGTTGTCATTATTTTGAGCTATTTCCATCTGATCCTTTTTTTTTAGATGGAAACGAAGTGTGTAAAAAGAAAAGAAAAATGGCTCAGACGGTTGACAACTGATGCAACAGGATCCTTTTTTTTTGTTTTTTGTTTTTTCTGTCTCTCTTCTGACCGATCAGAAGAACGGAAAGCTGAGCGGTGATGTGAATGCACCCTAAGACAGATATCTGGGTGAAATATAGACTCCCTCAAACCTTTTTCCCCTGGTCCTGTCACAGCAGATATACACTTTCTAGATATACAGTCGTGGCCAAAAGTTTTGAGAATGACACAAATATTAGTTTTCACAAAGTTTGTTGCTAAACTGCTTTTAGATCTTTGTTTCAGTTGTTCCTGTGATGTAGTGAAATATAATTACACGCACTTCATAAGTTTCAGAGGCTTTTATCGACAATTACATGACATTTATACAAAGAGTCAGTATTTGCAGTGTTGGCCCTTCTTTTTTAGGACCTCTGCAATGCGACTGCGCATGCTCTCAATCAACTTCTGGGCCAATTCCTGACTGATAGCAACCCATTCTTTCATAATCACTTCTTGGAGTTTGTCAGAATTAGTGGGTTTTTGTTTGTCCACCCGCCTCTTGAGGATTAATCACAAGTTCTCAATGGGATTAAGATCTGGGGAGTTTCCAGGCCACGGACCCAAAATGTCAACGTTTTGGTCCCCGAGCCACTTAGTTATCACTTTTGCCTTATGGCACGGTGCTCTATCGTGCTGGAAAATGCATTGTTCTTCACCAAACTGTTGTTGGATTGTTGGAAGAAGTTGCTGTTGGAGGGTGTTTTGGTGCCATTCTTTATTCATGGCTGTGTTTTGGGGCAAAATTGTGAGTGAGCCCACTCCCTTGGATGAGAAGCGACCCCACACATGAATGGTCTCAGGATGCTTTACTGTTGGCATGACACAGGACTGATGGTAGCGCTCACCTTTTCTTCTCCGGACAAACCTTTTTCCTGATGCCCCAAACAATCGGAAAGAGGCTTCAACGGAGAATATGACTTTGCCCCAGTCCTCAGCAGTCCATTCACCATATTTTCTGCAGAAGATCAATCTGTCCCTGATGTTTTTTTTGGAGAGAAGTGGCTTCTTTGCTGCCCTTCTTGACACCAGGCCATCTTCCAAAAGTCTTCACCTCACTGTGTGTGCAGATGCGCTCACACCTGCCTGCTGCCATTCCTGAGCAAGCTCTGCACTGGTGGCACTCCGATCCCACAGCTGAATCCTCTTTAGGAGTCGATCCTGGCGCTTGCTGGACTTTCTTGGACGCCCTGAAGCCTTCTTAACAAGAATTGAACCTCTTTCCTTGAAGTTCTTGATGATCCTATAAATTGTTGATTGAGGTGCAATCTTAGTAGCCACAATATCCTTGCCTGTGAAGCCATTTTTATGCAACGCAATGATGGCTGCACGCGTTTCTTTGCAGGTTACATGGTTAACAATGGAAGAACAATGATTTCAAGCATCACCCTCCTTTTAACAGGTCAAGTCTGCCATTTTAACCCAATCAGCCTGACATAATGATCTCCAGCCTTGTGCTCGTCAACATTCTCACCTGAGTTAACAAGACGATTACTGAAATGATCTCAGCAGGTCCTTTAATGACCGCAATGAAATGCACTGGAAAGGGTTTTTTGGGATTAAGTTAATTTTCATGGCAAAGAAGGACTATACAATTCATCTGATCCCTCTTCATAACATTCTGGAGTATATGCAAATTGCTTTTATAAAAACTTAAGCAGCGACTTTTCCAATTACCAATATTTATGTAATTCTCTAAACTTTTGGCCACGACTGTATTTTGTGGTTACTATTGTTAGGTCCCTCTTAGGCTGTGTTTACGTCTCTGGTAGGCAGCTCGAGACCCGTTTTATTTTATAAAAGCATTATCTAAAAGATAGGCAATCCTCACCTTATACATCATATTATGGCAAATTCTTGCCAGTCATCATAAACTGTAAATATTACATGTACGTATATTAGTTACATGATTGAATTGAAAATGGATCCCTACATGGCTTAAATCCTGCTCCTAGACCCCACCACGGACTGGTATTAACTGACTTAATCCACCTTTTTGCTGGACAGAATAAACTCAAGTAACCCTTTCTGGTACAATAGAAACACTTCCTGGCTTAAAAAGTACTATCACAATATGATCGGCTTCTTCATGGTAATAGGAACACAGTGCAGGGATGGGGGAGCCACCTTTATTTCATGCAGAGGCAGTTAAATAGTCATGTCCATGATTACACCTCCGACAAGTGCTTTAGCTCGTGGCACATAAGGGCCCAGTTCACACTGCACAATTTGTGTGTAGACAACGGGCCAAAACTACAGTGGCAGCTGCGAGGTGTCTGCCTCTCATTCTTTTCAGTTTGCAAGGCTGGCTGTTTTAAAGCTACGACCATGCCATGAAGGCGGATGCTGCTTGAACCTGCGGTGGATGTCCCCTCGCAGCTAAGCCGAGAGTGGGTCTGTGGCTTTTGAAATGAAAAACAGTGGCAGAATCCACAGCAGTTTCTGCCATGGAGTACGCAGCGGAGCATCAAAATTCTCAGTGTGGACATACCCTAACTGTACACTGTGGCCATGATCAGATTGTACAAAGCACCATTAAAGTGGATCTCTCACTACATTTAACAATAAAAACTGCGTGTCGTATTAAATAGATCTCTTAGACCTGATGAGGCCAGTGTACTTGCATTGAAACTTCATGTCAGAATGGCTGATATTAAAATGAGTATTTTAGATTGGCATAGTCCAGCTCGGAAGTGAGAGCACGGTGTCCTGTATTCATGAGCTATACTCCTTCCCTTTCCAACGATGGCTTAATTGACGAGGTCCTTTCAGTGTACCTTCTCAGCTGCTGCTATCTCAAACATACTTCGTACAAACTGCAGTAAAATAAAGCAGCAGAAGGAATTCCGCACTGACACTACTGCTGGAAGACTGGCACTCCCTCACTAAATAGCCAGAGAGACTTCAGCTTGTACTGAGCCGTCTGACATATGTGCAGCAACAGGGTAGGAGGTGCTCTGTGAATTAAGCTCTAGGTGGACATTATGACATGGATTCTTCTAGTGAGTACACTAACGTCAACAGATCTAAGATTTATTTAGTGATGAATCACGTTTTGATTGCGGAATGTGGTGACCGATCCTTTTACGTGAACTTGTATTAAAGTTATGTCCAACTGATGTAGAAGGACAAAATGTGTTGTCAGAATACAGGACTAGCTGTCAGACATGGTTGGACTTTTCAAATTTTTGAGTTTTATCAAGTTTTGATTTACTGTATGGAGTTTTGTCAGGAAGTTATGGGAAGCTTTATAAGGATGGAATCGCACATGCAATTTTTTTAGACAAACCCAAGAATGGATTTAAAATGAATGTCTTATGCTTCTCCTTCCTGCTGGATCTACTCCTAGTCTAATAGCAATGTTATGTTTGTCTGCTCTGTAGTTTGGGAAAAACAATTTAAATTTTTATCTTAACAGGAAATTCCAGTAAGAATTCTGAGGGAAACTTCATGTTATTACTAGATTATAAAGTAGAAGCTGAAGATATCACGCAGTGCTCCTCAGGAGAAAACCTCATTAACTTTAATGGACATCCAGGATTTCTCAGTACAGTTCTATCCTATAATCCCCCTGATCATGAGGAACCTTCTCCTAACAAATCACAGATTGTTATCACAAGTACCGGGCAGAAAGGGGATGAAAGGTTTGAATGTGGTAAAGAGTTGCCAAAAGGCTCAGGTCTTTCTACGCACAGAAGAATTCCAACAGGGGAGAAGCCATACTCCTGTTCACAATGTGGAAAATATTTTACATATAAATCCCAGCTTGTTAGACATGAAAGAAGGCACACAGGAGAGAAGCCATTTTCCTGTTCAGATTGTGGGAAGTGTTTTACAAGGAAATCAATTCTTGATGCACATGAGAGAAGCCACACAGGTGAGAAGCTGTTTTCATGTCACGACTGTGGAAAATGTTTTACACGGAAATCGTATCTTGTTGCACATAAGAAAAGTCACACAGGGGAAAAACCATATTCATGTCCAGAATGTGGAAAATATTTTGCACAAAGATCAAGTCTTTTTAAGCATCAGAGATTTCACACAGGGCAGAAACCATATTCATGTTCAGAATGTGGAAAATGTTTTACAGAAAAATACAATCTTGTTACACATGAGAGAATTCACACTGGAGAGAAGCTATATTCATGTTCGGAATGTGGGAAATGTTTTACACAAAAATCAAATCTTCTTACACATCAGAGAATTCACAAAGGAAAGACGCTGTTTTCATGTTCTGAATGTATGAAATGTTTTACGCAAAAATCAGATCTTGTTACACATGAAAGAATTCATACAGAAGAGAAGCCGTATTCATGTTCAGAATGTGGAAAATGTTTTCTATTTAAATCTCATCTTCTTATACATGAGAGGCGTCACACAGGAGAGAAGCCATATTCATGTTCACAATGTGGGAAATGTTTTACAAGGAAATCATATCTTGTTACACATGAGAGAAGTCACAAAGGAGAGAAGCCATACTTCTGTTCAGAATGTGGGAAAGGTTTTCTATTTAAATCTCAGCTTGTTATACATCACTGAGAGAAATCGGGATGCTGTGAATGCAGCTGAAAGTAAAGACAGGTTTTACCCGCAATTAATCCCGACTCGATTTCTAACAATGATTTCTCCTCTGTTGCTTGGACTTTAGCTGCCATTTTGGTCTCCATTTAGGAGATATCAGCATCTAAAGCAGCCCTCCCTCCTTCAGTTAGCTACTTTTCCCACTGCCCGAGCTGGACTCAGGCAAAACAGGTGGTTAACCTGAGGTACAATGTGTGATGAGGAATATGGTGATGGATCCTTTTATTTGAACTTGTATTAAAGTAATTCCTAATTGATGTTGAATGGCAAAATATGTTGACATAGTGTAGGACTGGTTGCTAGACATGGTCAGGCTTTTCCATTTTTTAAAAATTTTAGTCATAATTTACTGTATGTTATATAAATCATAACCTGCACTGTCAGGAAATTATTTTAAAAAAGCTGTATACGGCTGGAATCATATGTGCAAAGCCAGGAATGGACTCAGAATGAATGTCTGCTGAATGTCCACTTCTAGTCTAATAGGAATGTTGTGCGATTGTTTGCTGTGTAGTTAAGATAAAAATTGGAATTTGTTATTTATTTTTTCCAAACAGAAAATTCCAGTAAGAATTCTGAGGGAAACTTCAAGTTACCACTAGATTATAAAGTTAAAGATGAAGCTATCATGCATCGCCCTTCAGGAGAAAACCTTAATGTATGTCCTGGACTTCACAGTACAGATCTATCATATAATCCTCCTAATCGTGAGGAACCTTCTCCTGACCAATCGCAGATTGTTACCACAAGTATAAGTCAGAAAGGGTGTGAAAAGGTTCACTGTGGTAAAGAGTCCACAAAAAGATCAGGTCTTTCCACACACAGAGGAATTCACACAAGGGAAAAGCCATTCTCCTGTTCAGAATGTGGGAAGTGCTTTACAGTGAAGTCAAACCTTGTTGCACATAAGAGAGTTCACAGAGGAGAGAAGCCGCATTCATGTTCAGAATGTGGGAAACGTTTTACACAAAAATCGAATCTTGTTAAACATCAGAGAATTCACACAGGAGAGAATCTGTATCCATGTTCACAATGTGGGAAGTGCTTTACAGGAAAATCAAAACTTGTAATTCATGAGAGAAGTCACACAGGAGAGAAGCCATATTCATGTTCAGAATGTGGAAAATGTTTTACACAACAATCATATCTTGTTATACATGAGAGACTTCACACAGGAGAGAAGCCATATTCATGTTTAGAATGTGGGAAATGTTTTATACGGAAATCATATCTTGTTAAACATCAGAGTGTTCACACAGGGGAAAAACCGTATTCGTGTCCAGAATGTGGTAAATGTTTTAGACAAAAATCTGACCTTGTTACACATGAGAGACATCACACAGGAGAGAAGCCATTTTCATGTTCAGAATGTGAGAAATGTTTTACACGGAAATCATATCTTGTAAAACATCAGAGAAGTCATACAGGAGAGAAGCCATATTGTTGTTCAGAATGTGGGAAGTGCTTTTCAGATACATTAAAACTTGTTAAACATTTTAGAATTCACACAGGTGAGAAACCAATTTAACATATTAGGTTTAGAGATGAGTAAATATCTCAAAATTCCTTTTGAGCTGATCAGAATTAGATTTGGGTCCAAATAAATTCTACCTGCAACTAAAGTGCTCTGATTGCCTGGAAAAGTCTCTTTTTCTGTGTGTGTCTGTCTCTCTTCTCCTTGATTGTTCCAAATTAACTGACAAAGTTCGAATTCATTACAGACAGAGGTTTTGGTAACATTCAAGATGAACTTCTGAATTTTAGAATTAATAAGCTTATGTCTAATGAGATTAATTATGGACCTTAAACAGCCAATAAGAGGGTTTATTTTCGGGTGGAATTATTCTGGATCTCCCAGACAACTAATTTATATTTCTCTGAGGTCAACTGTGGAAGGAGGAAGAAAAGAAGAGCCTTGTTTAGTTCTGTCAGGGAAATCATCCTGATGCCGTTGGGAAATAATTTAGGTTGAGGTTCAGGCCTCCCAGTCTGCCAGATGGTTCCCAGTTAGATGCAGCGTGCTGACTACTTGAGGAACAGACACTGTGTGATGTTCAAACGTGCCTAATAAACGCTCATAGAAAACATCTGTGACAGATACCACACCTCATGCCCGTTTGACGTAACCTACGTCGAGCTCACGAGATGCAGTATGATCATTTGTTACCAAAGCATGGCGTTACGCCCTCCAGAGGAGCAGGTAAGGTCAGCTTGGTACAATTTACACAGACACCTCCTGTCCACGCGGGCACAGAGAGGCAATAAGCTGAGGGACCCTTTTTTTTTATTTTTATTACTGCCGCCGTGAAACAGCACCTTCTCAGCCCGCGGGAAATCTGCCACCAGCTTCTCGTTTGATATAAGTCCGGGCCGCTAACGGGATTATATAGGGTGAGAAACCAACCCGCGGTAGCTTATAACTAGGCCGAAACACAGACGTGGGGATTTGTGATCGAGATACAAGACAGCACAAGATTAAATTATATATTTAATCGCCTTAAGGGTGCACTAGATATAACACTATACATACAGAGTATATACAGCGGTCTGAGGTTACAGATACAGGTGATATAGGTATAACAGGGTTAAGCAGAGCAAAAGTCAGTTACCAGGTAGATTAAAGTTCCTTTGGGTTATGAGGGTGGAATAGTCCTTGGCTGCAGTCACGTGGGGGCAGTGATGACCGCTGGTTCCTGGTCTCTCCAAACACATTGGCACGATGTGACCCTCTTCAGAAAAGACACTGCCCGCTGGCTTGCATGGGCTTCTGACCTGTAGCCAGCCACTCCCCTCCCCGTCTATGGGTAGGGTCCACTCCTCCTTCTCTGGTGCTAGCAGAAAATGACCCATAAAACCGATTAGGGCTCCTAGCCCCAGACCAGAATGTTGCAGGAAGATGGTTCCGTGCCCAATTGATTCGCCTGGGTTCCGGTTACAACTAGAGTCCAAGCATGGTACCATTATTTGGTTTCTGTGGGGAGATATGTATATCTCCCTTCCCAGGCATCCTAGCATCAAGCCAGGACCAAATGTATGTTTGGCTTTGCCCCAGGATTGCAAAAGGATAACTGAATTATGTCTGGGATGAATGGACGATTCATAATTCCTTATGAAATGTAAGTGCCAACATGTCTGGGAGGTATCATTGATCCTGGGAAAGGGCTGAGACCTCCTGCTGGGGGTTTTCCTGCAGGATTAGCTTGCTTCCAACCTGGCTGGTTGAGGTGTGACTTTATCCACCTGGGGCCTCCTTGAAGCCTGGACCCCTGGGGCTTCCTCCGTTGCTAGCTAACAGCAGATGGCTGGGGGTTGAGAACATATTTTGCATGTACACTGACTGTGTACATGCCAAAAGGTGAATCAAATGACAATCAGGGCTGCCAGTATTGATAATCCATATTCCTGACAACATCCTAGCAGAATACTGAGTTACTGAGCCAATCATCAGTCTTACAAAAAGGACCTATAGAAGCATATGGCACAAAACACATTATGACTTCAGCTTCTTAGAAAAGTGCAAGCTTCTACTTTTTGTGATGAGACTTGACCATCAGAACTGCTTGCCTCAGCCAAAACTTTAAGTTCCATAAGCTGCTTTAACTACCACAGAGGTACAAAATGTATACAAAATGGGGGATGAGAACAGAGAATTTAGCCAAATTGACCTCACCTCAACACTTTCAAAGTAGTGAAGATGAATTGTCCCCATGAACCTTGCTTCTTATCACTATTCACACTTCCACCCACACGGCAGGAGAGTCCAGAGTTACATGGGGAGAAGTAACGAAGCTCCATGTAATAGTTTTATAATGTACAGTACAGACCAAAATTTTGGACACACCTTCTCATTCAAAGAGTTTTCTTTATTTTCATGACTTTGAAAATTGTAGATTCACACTGAAGGCATCAAAACTATGAATTAACACATGTGGAATTATATACATAACCAAAAAGTGTGAAACAACTGAAAATATGTCATATTCTCGGTTCTTCAAAGTAGCCACCTTTTGCTTTGATTACTGCTTTGCACACTCTTGGCATTCTCTTGATGAGCTTCAAGAGGTAGTCACCTGAAATGGTCTTCACTTCACAGGTGTGCCCTGTCAGGTTTAATAAGTGGGATTTCTTGCCTTATAAATGGGGTTGGGACCATCAGTTGCGTTGTGGAGAAGTCAGGTGGATACACAGCTGATAGTCCTACTGAATAGACTGTTAGAATTTGTATTATGGCAAGAAAAAAGCAGCTAAGTAAAGAAAAACGAGTGGCCATCATTACTTTAAGAAATGAAGGTCAGTCAGTCCGAAAAATTGGGAAAACTTTAAAAGTGTCCCCAAGTGCAGTCACAAAAAACATCAAGCACTGCAAAGAAACTGGCTCACATGTGGACCGCCCCAGGAAAGGAAGACCAAGAGTCACCTCTGCTGCGGAGGATAAATTCATCCGAGTCACCCGCCTCAGAAATCGCAGGTTAACAGCAGCTCAGATTAGAGACCAGGTCAATGCCACACAGAGTTCTAGCAGCAGACACATCTCTAGAACAACTGTTAAGAGAAGACTGTGTGAATCAGGCCTTCATGGTAGAATATCTGCTAGGAAACCACTGCTAAGGACAGGCAACAAGCAGAAGAGACTTGTTTGGGCTAAAGAACACTAATAGCCTGCATACCACATCAGTGCAAGCTATTCGCGGAGCGAGCACAGGCCAGTAGCCTCCATAGCACATCGCTCCTTACAGCGTCCAGTGCGGCCGCGGGGAATTCCGGACTCCCTTACACAGCAGTATACAGGAGTATGGATTCCTAAGTGCAATAGGCACCTGAAATTCAGGTAAAAGTAAAAAATAAAATAACGTACCTTATAAATATGCTTTTTATCACATTTACAATAAGTTTTAATAGTTTCTCTTAAGATTTAGTTACAATTTAAACATCCATGGTCAGGATTAGCTTCTCCTGATAAGGAAAAGATCTCCCTGCAGATAAATGGTCTTCTGTAAACCACCACTTCAGATCTTTGTTTGTTAGATGGAAGGATCCAAAAAGTTCTGTCCAGAGAGCTCAGACTCTTGTCCCAGACAAGCAGGATGTTCCAAATCTCATGTCAAAGTTTACCCAGTGCAATTCCTCTATCGAAGAGGTGAGGAGACCTAGAATTCTCACTGCATATTGAATTGTAGAGTGTGGCAGACTCATGAAATGACTGACAGGTGAATAGTAGGATTCCTGTCTCTGGACAAGGTTACAGGCATTGCAAAGCCCAAGAACTGCCATCCAGGGGACAGTCTGAGGTGAGACTTCTCTGAATTTGTGAAAGCTGCAGTGTTCAAGACACATCAGTGTTTGAGGTGAGTATTCAGAACATCGCTTAGGCGCTCACCAGCCAATCGGGGGTAGCAGAGATGCCTGAGTCTGAGTGCTGCTGCCAGAACTACTGCAACTTTGGTGAATACTCGTAGCTGATGTTATTCCGAAGGGAAAACAGATAAACTGTAGATGAATGACTTGATGTGAAGTCACCACTGCTTCATAGCCCCCTCGGGCGAAGTTCGCTGAACTAATGTTCAAAACTCACATCTGATAGTCTCCTAGTTATTTCTAGTGGTGAGCTATTGTAGAGAGGATCCGCTGACTTGTAACCTTCAAGTTTTCTTGGAGACCTTCTGCATGGTGTTTGAGGAGCCTGGCTATATAAGCTCTGCAGGATTGTCTCCACTCTGTCTTCACCAGGACAACCTAACAGTTGGACAGTATCTATCTATTTTCGTATTCTGTCCTTGGAGCAGATATCCTGCAACAAAGAAGCTTTGCTGGCTGACTTTTTGTAGGTAAAATTAATGACAAGTTGATGTAAGACCTTCCTGTAACCATTGACAACCTGATCTCCCTACCAATTGCATCGATTTATGCTTTAGGGAACATCTCAGGGAATCAGACCAAGAGAAGAGAATGGCACCTTCCTCCCAAAAGCCCTTTGCTCCCCTCTTCTCCGTGCTCTCCTGGGGGGTTCCTGACATAAGCTCGAGGAGCACCAGCACAGATGTGGCAGCAATTCATGTCTATACTGCAGTGTCAAGGGTTATTATGTCAGGATGTATCCAGTCTAGTCGGAACTCCAGTGTTGAGGGTCGATTGAAGAGTCAATCCTAAGTGAAGATGTTCTCTGTCAGAAACAAACTGTTCCTGTGTTCCTTACTTGCGGTAACATCTTCTGCCTGGAACTTCTACTTTACAACACCATGTGTATCCGTTGTCACATCGATATACTTAACCCTTTGTCGGATTACATTAAGGGAAACATTGAGAGAGGTGTTATTCGCAATTCTCCCTCATTCCTCTGGCTGGGGCTGGATGGTTCTCTCAGACCCTGAACTTATTATCAAGTTTTAAATAAGATTACTGTGAAAAACATGAACCTTTTGCTTCTGATCTCTTTTTGACAGAATCCAAGGAGCTAGGATCTTTAGTAGAGATGAGTGAATCGATTTGTAAGAATTGATTCGTCTTATTAAGCAGAGTTCTGCACCTGTGACAAGTTGTCCCTAAAGCTGAGACGCTCCCCCGCAGCTTGATTGAAAGGGCCAAACCTAACTGTATCGCACCTGCAACACTACTCTGAGTAGCAGTGCAAGCAAGGCTGTGTTTCCACTACTGGAGCAATGACTGTACAAGTGTTGAAGAATTTCATTTGCATTGTGCCTATGTGCTTAAAAGTGTGTAAGAGGATAGCCCTCTGGGTCACCAGACTGATGGACCACCATCATGATTCCAGGTAAGAAGAAAGTTTCTATCAACATTACATTATGCATTGCTATTATCAGAGTCTGAGGATACCTGTTAAAACAGGCCGCAAGGTAAACCATAGTAAGGTTAGGGATGGGTTTTGGAATGGCATGAAGAGGAGGAAAGTTCCCCATCCCTCTTAGCAGGGGTGAAGTACTGACCATGTCCAACTGCTATTGTTCTTAGAGGATGGTAATTGGAAACAAAAGTGGGATATTCTGGACTACAAAATGTTACCAATTTTCAAGTAGAGGCTATAAGGGCATCCTAGCCAGTGGCTTAATTTGAATTGACTGGGCCACACAGCAAATTTTTTAACTGGGCCCCCCGCCAGAAACTTCTTCGCAACCCTCTTGTCACGTGCATCCCCCACTCCTGTGGTTAGCCAAGATCGCTCTCTCAGACGAGGCCAAGCAGCTGCTTCGTCCGTTTCCTACAGTCTCTCTGTATATGATGTCATTTTATAATAATAATTGTTGAGGGGGCCTAGATAATAAAATCTGTTATCCTCCTCCTGGGTGGGCCCCTTCTGAGTTCGGGCCCCAAATCAGCTGCTTCCCCTAAAGCTATGCCCTTGATCCTAGCTGTAGAGTTTACCCTAGTTCGTCTTTTTTTAGCAGAATAGCAGATGAAACAAGAATTTACCAGCTCTGTACCATCCAACGGAGGGGTCCAGGAGTGAAAAAGATAACAGAACAAAGACCCATTTTCTTCTGCTTATATGACTAATTATATTAATCCGCAATTCAATTATGTTCATAAAATTAACCATTGTAATCGTGATTGGTTAATATTTGCTGCAACGTGAAATCGATCAACTGTTTTTTTTTTATAGTGTTTTCATATAATAAACAGTTAATTGGTTTCAGACCATAAAAGACTGTGAACTTGGAACCAAAATTAACAGTTTGAGTCCCTTTTCTGTCACTGCAGTGATTATTGTACAGGGTGAGTCAGAAGTCTCAGGACACCCTTTTATTTCAGAAACAAAAGTGAAAATTAAATATCTGAATACCCCAGCAAGTAGTGATTGAAGGGGCCTAACTTTTAGGCTATGCCTGGAAGATGGCTGCCATCTTGAAAGCCGCCATTTTGGATCAAGTGCAACTTTTTCCAATGGGCAGTGAGTTATGCAACATATCAAAGAAGACCAGAAATTTCTTAGAAATCATTTGCCACCATCAGATTTGCAATAGCTCTTGTGATTCAAAAGTTATATTATAGTCTATTAATGAAAAGAAAGGAGTCTCTTTTCCGCAGTCGGCCTCTAAACCTAGATTTCACTCCTTTCATTACCGGTCCAAAAGACCACCCAAAGGCTCAAATCAGACAGGGTCCCAGCAGAGAAGGTTTAGAAATAGGAGATCTGACTCACCAAGCTTCAAGAAGAAGGGGTTTGGAGGCAATAAACCAACCAGTTTATGATGCCAGGCTTCATGTGCACATAGAATCAAGATTACTGAACTGATTCCTCAAGCTAGGTGGAAACTACTGTAGACTCCTAGATAAGATCTTGGGTTCAGAAAGAATATTATCTGAAACTAAAAGACTTTCCTCCAAGTTGTTTCTTGTTCAACATGATGGCAAAGCCTCATATAGAAGCTTTCATTCAGTCCCAGTTGCCCAGAGATATTCAGGAGTGTGCTCAAGAGTTTTTGCAGTAAGTCTTAAGGGAAATGGAGGCTGGGCACCTTCCTCATCAATTGTATTTGCAAAAAGCAGTTCAGAATGGAGAATATTCACTCAGTCATCAATATTATTTAGCATGGCGACTTTGCCACTTTGACATTGTCTCCATCTGCCCATCCTGCCAGCCGATTGCAGTCTTCTCACAGTGGCAGTTGGTCTTCACTGTACTTTTTTTCATTATCAATTTACATGCCTTCCTTTTGGCGTAACATCAGGACCCAGGGTGTTCACTAAACTAGCAGCATCCTTTGAATGGAAGGTATTTCTGTACTTAGATGACTGGCTTATTAAAGCTCCCTAAAGAGGGCTTCTCAATTCTGATGTTACTCTTACCACACCAGATTAATCAACAAAAATAAGTGCTAACTAGGATTCCAGTTAGATTTAAAGTCCATGAGGCTCAGGCTCTTGCAGGATCATGTTCGGAAGATCAGGAGGGAAATGAGATTCCTAAAGTCCCATCGCCAGACTTCTGAGAGTCCACAAAGTCTAACCTCAACCAGGCAGTGCCCTGGGCTATGGCACACATTCAAATGTTACAAGCTGACATTCTTGAAGCGTGGAATTGACATCCAATAGCACTGGATCGCCAAATGATTGTCAGTCCAGAAACAAAGAGAGACCTCGCTTGGTGGCTTCGGCAACTAAACTTGACTAGGGGCAAGTGAATTATGCCAACCACTCCAGTCACCGTGACTACACATGCCTCTGCCACAGGATGGGGGGCACATCTGAACACACTTTGAGGAGATCGTCTCCTCAAGAGAGACAGCTTTCTTACAACTTGAGAGAGTTGAGAGCTATATACCTAGCTCTCCGTCAGTTTCAGGAGGTTCTCAAATACTGATCAGTTTTTAGTAGTCTAGACAGACAATGTGTCTGCATTGAGCTACATTAATAGACAAGGCGGAACTCCTTCTATTCTACTAAGTTGTCAATGCAAGTAAATAATGGCTTGGGCTCACTGAAATATGAAAGAAATATCAGCAATCCATATCCAGGGATCAATGAATGCCCGTGTTGACCGATTTTGTGTGTGCTGCCTTGGATTCAAGGAAAGAAATTTTTGGTAAGCAGATTTTCTCTATTCATTAATTTGGAACACTAGACAAAAGAAGGCTTGTAGTGATTATCTTCAGATCTAAAAGAAAAAAACTGGTTTATCACAATCTTTATATCACTCAGTTCCAGTATCTAGATAAGTTTACCATTAGGCCTGTTTGACATCTGCACTAAATCAGGAACAGCCTGCTGGATTTGTTAATAGTGGGCACTACTGTGCGCTGCCTAGATACCATCCAGACCCATTCACTATAATGGGGAGTGGTGGAGATTTGGCCACTACCTGGCAAACGTGGAAGCGGGCATAAACTTCTGCGTGCAGCGATATTTGTCCGCCCGCTCCTCAACATATTTGCCAGGTTGTGGCCAGACCTTCTCATTCAAAGAGTTTTCCTTATTTTCATGACTATGAAAATTGTAGATTCACACTGAAGGCATCAAAACTATGAATTAACACATGTGGAAATAGATACATAACAAAAAAGTGTGAAACAACTGAAAATATGTCATATTCTAGGTTCTTCAAAGCTTTGATTACTGCTTTGCACACTCTTGGCATTCTCTTGATGAGCTTCAAAGGGTAGTCACCTGAAATGGTCTTACAACAGTCTTGAAGGAGTTCCCAGAGATGCTTAGCACTTGTTGGCCCTTTTGCCTTCACTCTGCGGTCCAGCTCACCCCAAACCATCTCGATTGGGTTCAGGTCCAGTGACTGTGGAGGCCAGGTCATCTGGCGCAGCACCCCGTCACTCTCCTTCATGGTCAAATAGCCCTTACACAGCCTGGAGGTGTGTTTGGGGTCATTGTCCTGTTGAAAAATAAATGATGGTCCAACTAAACGCAAACCGGATGGAATAGCATGCCGCTGCAAGATGCTGTGGTAGCCATGCTGGTTCAGTATGCCTTCAATTTTGAATAAATCCCCAACAGTGTCACCAGCAAAGCATCCCCACACCATCACACCTCCTCCTCCATGCTTCACGGTGGGAACCAGGCATGTAGAGTCCATCCGTTCACCTTTTCTGCGTCGCACAAAGACACGGTGGTTGGAACCAAAGATCTCAAATTTGGACTCATCAGACCAAAGCACAGATTTCCACTGGTCTAATGTCTTGGAGTGAACTCCAAGCTCTGTCTTGTAAGGAACCATACCGTAGAGTTCTGCTGCAGCATCTGGGCTTCTTCCTAAGGTGTCCTCAGTTTCAGATATCAATCCAGAAATTGTTCTTCTAGTACTGTCTGCTGATTCGGCTCTGCAGCCTCAGAAGTCGTCTCATCCATTGGATGTAAGGAGATCTTTTCTTCCATGTCTGGACAAAGCCCTGCCTTCTGGAAAGGCCGAGTATCTTTACCTGCAGTTTTCAGTTGCAGACCTGGGTAACAAAGGCAGTAAAGTACCGCCATCTAGATGGATTCCAGATACTGGAGGGTGTAGAATGGCCCCTATCAGAGCGGACACGTGGGTGGAAGGAGGTGAAGTGCACACAGTGGTATGTGGACATCTCCATCAGCGTTCATCAAGCACTACAGACTGCACGTCACCTCAGTCCTTTATTTTTACAGCTTATTAACCTCTTCCTGACTGAACAAGTTTCCATTTTTTACTTCCTGCTTTCCCGGAGCCGTAACGGTTTAATGTTTTCGTTCACACAGACGTATGAAGCTTGTTTTTTGCAGGACAAGCTGTACTTTCTAATTGCACCACCTAATGCTGCATACAATGTAGTGGGGAGCTAGAGAAAAATCCAAATGAGGTGGAACTGGAAAAAAAATGCAATTCTGAGACGGTTTTATGAGTTTAGTTTTAGCACCGGTCCCTAAAACTGACCTGTCAACTTCATTCACCAAGTCAGTGCCGTTATAGCAATACTATATACATATATTATTATTTTTATATATTTTTTTTTCTTGTGTTTTAATACTTTAAAAAAAAAACAATATTCTCTTTGCTTCTCCACATTCTGACTCCCTACGGGGCTGAAATCCTTATTGATACCATCCGTATATGTCTGACTTTTTATTTTATTGGAAGGTGAAGCGTCAGAGGGCTTGATAGGAGCTTCTCTGGAACTTTACACCAGTTTTGTGTCTGTCAGTTCTGCTGCGAAGTAACAGCTCCTCCTGGGGAGCACTGCCCCAGCGGCCTCTTCTCCATCAGCTCCTCCTGGGAGCACTGCCCCAGCGGCCTCTTCTCCATCAGCTCCTCCTGGGGAGCACTGCCCCAGCGGCCTCTTCTCCATCAGCTCCTCCTGGGAGCACTGCCCCAGCGGCCTCTTCACCATCAGCTCCTCCTGGGAGCACTGCCCCAGCGGCCTCTTCACCATCAGCTCCTCCTGGGAGCACTGCCCCAGCGGCCTCTTCTCCATCAGCTCCTCCTGGGGAGCACTGCCCCAGCGGCCTCTTCTCCATCAGCTCCTCCTGGGAGCACTGCCCCAGCGGCCTCTTCTCCATCAGCTCCTCCTGGGGAGCACTGCCCCAGCGGCCTCTTCTCCATCAGCTCCTCCTGGGAGCACTGCCCCAGCGGCCTCTTCACCATCAGCTCCTCCTGGGAGCACTGCCCCAGCGGCCTCTTCTCCATCAGCCCCTCCTGGGAGCACTGCCCCAGCGGCCTCTTCTCCATCAGCTCCTCCTGGGAGCACTGCCCCAGCGGCCTCTTCACCATCAGCTCCTCCTGGGAGCACTGCCCCAGCGGCCTCTTCTCCATCAGCCCCTCCTGGGAGCACTGCCCCAGCGGCCTCTTCTCCATCAGCCCCTCCTGGGAGCACTGCCCCAGCGGCCTCTTCACCATCAGCTCCTCCTGGGGAGCACTGCCCCAGCGGCCTCTTCACCATCAGCGTGTCATATTTATCACCCGTCTACAGAGAACGGGGGCGAGACCCTTATCTGATTGGGGGGAGGGGGGTGTCCGTCCACTGCTCCAGTCATTTCTATGGGACTGATAGACCTAGATTCTCACCTCTGCTCCATGTCCAGGGAGCTGACATCCTGACATCAGAGGGAAATGAGAACTACAACTCCCAGCATGTCAATGTGGCTATTATAGAATATCAGAAGAGAGAACTAAAACTCCCAGCATCTCCAGGCATTCTATGATATCAGAGAAGAGAGCTACAACCCCAGCATCTCCAAGCTGTTATTATAGAATATCAAAGGAAATAACTACAACTCCCAGCATGTCAATGCGGTTATTATAGAATATCAAAGGAAAGAACTACAACACCCAGCATGTCCAGGCTTTTAAAGGATATCAAAAACTAAAACTCCCAGCATGTCCAGGCTGTTATTATATGATATCAAGGAAAGAACTAAAACACCCAGCATGTCCAGGCTATTATTATAGGGTTTTAAGGAGAGAACTACAACAACCAGCATGTCCAGGCGCTTATTATAGGGTTTTATGGAGAGAACTACAACAACCAGCATGTCCAGGCTGTTATTATATGATATCAATGAAAGAACTACAACAACCAGCATGTCCAGGCTCTCATTATAGGGTATTAAGGAGAGAACTACAACAACCAGCATGTCCAGGCTCTTATTATAGGATATGAAGTAGGGATGAGCAAATCAACTTTGTGTAATAACTTTAGGAATTCATTTCTACTGTTAAAAACCTTTTACTGAACCCGACTTCGGTACCAAGGTTTTTTACAGTAGAAATTAATTCCCAAAGTTATTACACAAAGTCTCACGAGACTCCGCGAAGTAATAACTTCGGCTCATCGGAGCCAATACATTCTAATACTGTACGGAGAGCTCGCTCCATACACTATTACAACAAAGTTTTGTGCGAATCGACTTCTGACGAAACATCCGAAGTCGATTCGCTCATCCCTAATATCAAGGAGAGAAGTACAACTCCTAGCATGGTCAGGCTGTT
Source organism: Bufo gargarizans (assembly GCF_014858855.1). Lineage (NCBI taxonomy): Eukaryota > Metazoa > Chordata > Amphibia > Anura > Bufonidae > Bufo > Bufo gargarizans. The sequence goes on along the minus strand of NC_058080.1, from coordinate 741,494,618 downwards.
AAAGGATATCAAGAAGAGAACTACAACACCCAGCATGTCCACTAGGACACCAAAGGAACAATTCAGAACATTTCCTTGCATCCATCTCCTCTATAGAAAGCTCCGCCCCCTCATGTCACATGACCATCATCGCAGATTCTTCACATTTTTAACAAAAATGAGAAGGTCGCCTGTCTGAGAGAGGTACAAGTGAGGACCTCCCCCAGTATACTGGAGAATTGGAAACCGGGTTTTTGAAGGGGGGCAGTATAGCATATAAAACTTAACTTTTAATCGAGTACAAATAAGAGTAAATTCCTATACAAAAACAAACAAACAAAAAACAAACCTCAACCAAGAAAGAAAAAAACATGCTGGGATTAAACAATTAGCCAACCCAAACAAGGGTGCTACAGTGGTTCTACTAGCAACACGTATACTGTATGTACTTACCTCAACCCTGAAAGGGGTGTGTGAGAAGTAAGACTGGTAAAAACTGGTTTGATTTTACCAGTCCGGTTGAATTGCGTCATGCGAATGTAGCTCAGACATATATCCACTCAATGAAGTCTTGGATAATTATGCACTTGAGGGTACTTGCTGTCGCATGCACAGTCGTGTTCATCCGTTGGCTATGCAGAGGTGGGGCTATTGGTACTAAACTGTCTCTAGTATGCCCTGATATGTCTAGTACACCCTAATGACCTCCTAGTATGGAGTCATCGCCCTGAAAAAAGTGGCCTCATCCACCCAATTATCAAGGCCATAGACAACCCTAACTCTACTTACGAAAAAAAGGGAGTAAAAAATGGAAAATACTGCGTGTTCCCGTGGCGAGTCATGTCCTGTCTTGCGGGGGATCACCAGGTGAAGAAGCTGTGTTCCAACGCGTTTCATCAAATACTTATATAGCCCCAAGAATCGTCAGGGGACACGGGGCTGAGAAGTCACAAGGTATGGAAGCGTGCGTATGGCAAATTAAGTCTGATAAGAGTCAGAACCTTATGAATAGCAAACAGCCATTGATAGGGAATAAAACGTACATTAAAAGTGTGGAGGTGTGCGTATGGCAGTTCTCATATGTATGCAGGGACACCCAGTGGTTCCAGTGTCCTCTGCTTGTCTTGGCATGTTCAGCAGCAAGGACTGCCCTGCCGCATGGGTTTAAAAGCTGTGGGACCGTTCTAGGCGCGCGCGCATCTCACGTGATGTCAGCAGTTAGTGGCGTCACATCGCGCATGCGCACCATCGTTACTGAAGCCAATGGGCAGACTCCAGAGTCGGCCAAACAGTGTAGCTCCCGGGGCGTGCATAACTAGCCCCGCCTCCTGAAGTAAACACATTGAGATTCAAATTGGCTGGAGGGGTCTAGGGAGTGTCCCAGTGCAAGGTAAATACTGCATAAAGCGTGAGGCAAGGGGAGGGGGAATCTTTTCGTTATTATACATTCTCCCCCTGTGAAGCACACAATATTGTAGAGAGCTGCATTAATAAAATACAGGTGAGCATGGGGGCAAACATTGTCACGTTGATAGACAAGTGCTCCAGGCATAATGAGGACATTAGAGGGCAGAGCCCTGCTACTACATGGCTATTATAAGAAATGCAGTGCAAATCTACAAACATATTATAAACTGACTGTTGAGCGGAGCCAGTAGGCAATTTTCATTAATTTCTAACGATAATTTGTTTTCCCTTAGTCCTAACAGCAGTACAAATGGGTTAACCACCCCCCGTGTACTGGTAGGACCGGAAGAATTAATAATGAGCCCAAGTAAATAAAACAATTAAGTATCCCCTATAAAGGAGGGAATCACCCCAGCCCACTGTGTTACAAGGGTGGGATATTTGTGTGCTGCTGTTAGGACTAAGGGAAAACAAATTATTGTTAGAAATTAACGATTCCCTTACACCCTACCAGCAGCACATATGGGGAGATAGCAAGAAGAACACCTAGGGAGGGCCCTCATGCCTGGCAGAATTAAGTATAGTCTGCCCAAAGGCCGAGTATTCAGCTAATCTGGCATCCAATGTATAATGGGAGATAAATGTTGATTCAGAGCTCCAGGTACGGCCCTAGTAGAATGGGCCTTCAGAAACCCCGGAGAGTCCAGAGATTGGGAAACAAAGTATTCCCTAATAGCCTCCTTAATCCATCAACTGATGAATGGTTTAGATTCCTAACGGCCTTTAAACTTACCGGCATACAGGATTAGAAGATTTTCATTGTTCCTGAACTCCTTTGATCTATCCACATAGATCCGGAGACATCTCGAGTAGTCCAAAAGATGTCTAACAGGTTCCTTGGAGGAGGTAGCAGGTGTAGAAAGAACCAGGAGGGATATCACCTGCTTGATATTCTGTAACGAAGGAACTTTAGGCATAAAGTACGGGAGAAATCTTAGAAGGACCCGGTCTTGCAAAAAGATGTTATAGGGCTCTTGTGCTGAGAGAGCTTGAAGCTCAGAGACCCTCTTGGCCAAAGTCACTGCAAGGAGGAAAACGAGTTTCCATGTGACAAACTTGAAATCCACCTCCTCCAAAGGCTCAAAAGGGGGAGATGCTAACCCCCCTGAGAACTGATAAATCCCATTGAGGAATGGGTCTCAGTACTGTAGGCTTTAATCTTTCAGCTCCTTTAAGGAACCGTTTGATGAGCGGGTCCCGAGAAAAAGACCTGTTGAGGCAGGCTGAGATGGCTGAAACTTGAACGACTCTGAAAGCCCTTCTATTCTGGGAAGGTACTAATCAACCTGCAGGCTGTTAGGTTGAACTTGTGCAGATCTGAGCAGAGGTGAATTTCCCACGACACCAGGGTGTGCTGAGGGGGGAGCCTCCAATATTGCCCTCGACTCATTTGGGTGAGCTGGGTAAACTAGGATCTCTTCGGCCAAAACGGTATGATGGCTATCACCGAGGCCTGATCCTGACGTATTTTTATCAATACCCTCGGAATCATAGAAAACGGAGGGAAGATGTAAGCCAGCCTGAACCTCCAGGATATTGGCAGAGCATCTATCGCCAGGGGGTTGTCCTCCTTATAAAGGGAGCAAAACCCCTCCACCTTGGCGTTGAACCTTGTTGCCATAAGATCCACCTCTGGCATCCACCACTTGAGGACTATCTGCTTGAATATCTCTGAATGTAAAGACCACTCCACTGTTGGAAGACTGATCCGCTATCATATTGAGGGAGCCTCGAATGTGGATCGCAGATTAGTGGGAAAGGTTTGACTCTGCCCAATCCAGAATCACCCCGATTTCTGATAGGAGGGGAAGTGATCTTGTGCCTCCCTGCTTGTTGATGTAAAGTACCGCAGTCATATTGTCTGACTGGACTTTTGCAGCTTTTCCCCGGATCTGACGGGCGAAGTAAAGGAGGGCTAGCCAGATAGCTTGAATCAGAGATTGGATGAAAGAAGCCGCTCCTGAGAAGACCAGGTTCTGTGAACTGGAGAGTCGTCTAGGTGAGCGCCCCAGCCTACTTGGGATGCATCTGTTGTCAATATGATCCAGGTTGGCTTGGTCATAGACTTCCCGTCTAAAAGATGGCATCACAATCTGAGGGAGTTTAGCCCGGCAGGGCTGCCATTCCATTTGGAGAGGACCTCCGACTGTAGAGGGCGGAGATGCCATAGAGCCCAAGGGACTGCTTCCACAGACGCTAACACCCCAACATCTTCATGAGAGTCCGAATTGGGACTCGTCGAGGAACGGATAGGATCTCTGCCATGTTCTGTATCCGGGATCTTCTTTCTGGAGTCAACTAGAGAGACATTCCAACGGAGTCGATTATTAAGCCTAGATATCTTAGCGAAGTTGACGGGCTCATGTTCGATTTCTGCCAGTTGATGATCCAACCCAGGCGGAACAGAAAGGAGATTGCTACATGAAGATGGTGGGTTAGGACCGCTAGAGAAGAGGCTTTCAAAAGCCAAACGTCCATATAAGGAATGATGGTAAGTCCTTGAAGTCTTAAAGCCGCCACCACGGAAACCACCATTTTGGTAAAAGCGTGAGGGGCAAAAGAAAAGCCAAAAGGAAGGACAACAAACTAAAGGTGTCTGGTGACACCCGAAACCTGGACCGCGATCATGAGATATTTCCTGGAAGCAGGATGAATCAGGATGTGCAGATATGCATCTTTGAGGTCCAGGGTTGCCATTATTTCCCCAGGATTGAGAACGTGAACCACTGACCTGATGGTCTCCATACAAAACCTCACCTTCCTTATATACTGATTGAAATACCTCAGATCGATAATCATTCAGAGATCTCCTGATGTCTTGGGAAGCAGAAAAAACAATGAGTAGTTCCCTAAGCCCTGTTCCCCTGCCGGAACCTCCTCCAGAGCCCCCTTGTGGATGTAGTCCTGAATATAAGCCTCCAGAATGTAGAGACCTCGGTAGCAGCAATGGCTGTAGAAGCATATGCTGTGGCTGCCGTGTAACCTCTTTTCAGAGTGCACTCCGCTCTCCTGTCAAGGGGATCCTGCAGACTAGACCCATCGTGAGTGCGTCTGCACAATTTGGCAATAGCCATGTCCAACTTGGGAATGGAACCCCACGATTCCACCAAGGATTTAGCCATCGGGAACATGGTTCTAAATTTTTTGGTTAGAACCGGACCTTTCTCAGGTTTCTTCCACTCTGTACGCATGACAGAGAGGAGGGTCTCATCCGCTTTGAAGACACGTGGTGCCCGACTAGCGGGATCGGAAGGCTCCCCTGGGTCAACATCATGGTCCCCTGACCTGATGGACTTGAGTAGCTTTTGTGTCTTTTCTGGAGGAAAAAGACACGAGGTAAGCTCCTCCTCATCTGATGAGGAAGAAACTAAGGAGACCACAGAGGGTCTCTCCACCGGAGTAGAGGACTCCATAGGTGTCTGAGCAAGAGTAGGAAGCTTTTCATCAAGCAGGTTCATGACTCCCTTGATGGACCCATCCACATAGCTCTTCACCCATTGATACATGTCCTGCATGGTAGGTTCACCCGAAGGTTGGACCCTCGGACGGCAGCTGTCACACCTGGAGTAGGGATAACTATCCTCCAAAGGAGTACTACAATTGTAGCAGGATAAATGCTTCATCTTAGAAACCGACTTTCTGCTATCAGGATCCGGCAGAGAAGACATCATTGCGGGAAGAAAGACAAATAAAATATATGTATATTAAAAATAAATGTTATTAAGCAGAAAAGGTAAGAGGCAGACCGGAGGAAGCTGAAAAAAAAAGGCCAGACGAAGAATAAAGCACCAATAAGCAGAGAAAACACCAGCTTATAAGGACTCTAGGAGCAAGCTGAGAAGCATGTGCAACCAGAGATGGAGCTGGTGCACAATACTTCTATAAATAGGGAAGAGGCTGGACCCAGAGGAAAAAAATCCCCGCCCCAGGTGGGGAAAAAATAACCACTGTATAAACCTATAAACCGATGCTACCTAGCAGGGCAAGGAATAACAAAAAATCCTCCCAACAGGAGTAAAAAAAGGAAATGACAATCATAATATCCCCGGCAAATGTAAAACACGCCGCGAGGAAAACCCGGAAGTGACATCAGAGGCCACTCCGAGGCCACTTCCGGAAGATGGCGGCGCCTAATGGCTGTGGAAAACTGGACCGAGGACGCCACGAGAGACGCGAAACAGCAGGTAAGCTCCCGGTGAAGGACTGGGCAAAAAGCCCGGAAGAAATATATCCCCAAGGGGAAAAAAACTAGGGGCTAAAACCCCTAGGTACCCGGGAAAAGAGAAAGATGCCCTAGAAAAAGGGGGTCACCGCCAGATATATCACTCCCATGGTGTGGCAGTTGATAAAATCACGTATGAAATAGACATATCCTGTTGTATCATTAGTAAAGGAATTGCCCGGTGCTATGAAGTCATAAAACCTACAGTTACCACATCTAAAGCAGCCCTTGATGGGGGTTCTCCAGCCAAGTACGCGGTCTTTCGGGTGGGATAAAATGACTGTGTACGAGATGATCCCTCAGATTTGCACCCATCCTATATGTCACTGCTGGTCGGGGGCCTATGACATCAGCCAGATCGGAGTCCATCAGTAGAATTCCCCAATGACAACTTAAGATGTCTCTCACCTCCGTTGCTGCTGAGTCAAAGGTCCCTATCACCCTCATCGTATTAGGTGTATTCTGTTCCTGTGCTCGCTGGTATGCTACCTGTAGTATTTTGTCAGGATAGCTTCGTGCCTGGAATCTCTCCCTAAGGTCTTTGGCCTGAAGTCTAAATTCCGTTTGTTCAGAACATTTGCTTCTTAACCTCAGGTACTGTCCCGTGGGTATCCCGCGTTTAAGTGGGGCTGGGTGGTTACATTTTATATGCTGTACTGCCCCCCTTCAAATACCTCTTCCCATTTTTATCCACTCTATTGCTGATCGCCGCCCCCTGCACTGATCAGTGACCTTAACACAGCCTCTTTTCTACCTCTTCTCTCCAGAGCTTAGCTTCTCCCACTCATTCACTAGCTCCTCTCCTTACACTGATCACATGATGGTGATGTCATCACAGGTCCTTCCCCACCTCTTCTCTGCTCCACTGCTGAACCGCCCCATGTACTGATCACATGACAGTGAGGTCACCCCAGGTCCTTCACCACCCCTTCTCCTCTCCACAGCTCAGCCCCGCCCCCTGCACTGATCACATGACGGTGACCTCACCTCAGGTCCTTCAGCTCTGGCAGTGCAGCAGATACTGGGCAGGTCCTGGTCGGTAGTCAGGGCTCTTGTTCTCTCTGGTATCAGCCATTCCTCCAGCCTGCAGGTAAGATGAGCTGTGAGGAGACAGTGTGGTGGAGAGCTCAGACATGTCACCTCTGGAGATTCTCCTCCATTACACACAAGGAATCCTTATCCTCTCCTCAGCTTAGTATGATGGGGGGAGGAGTAGTGGGGATAGTGGGGGTTGTCATCATTCGCTGGCCCCTGACTGTCCTGGTGAGGGGCCCCTGCATCTAGGAGGAGAATGATTGGAGCGGGGCCCGGCCTGAGCTCAGCTCTCTCCAGTCTCTTCTCTAGGAGCTCTGGACACAGCTGAGCACAGGTCAGAGGTGGGACCTGCATCTATCAGACATTTATCTCCTGTGGAGCCACCAAAGATCTCCATGTTGGGGCCCCTGGAATACATGTGGTGGGGGCTCTGAGACGCGGGGCCCCTCCAGGCTCAGGAAGTGCGGTTCTGGAGGTGACATCTGGTCTTGTCCCCTGGATGATTTCCTCTCCTCTTCTCATAAAGGAGCCTTCAGTACTAGAAGCCTCCAGCTCCTCCAGTTCTCTCCTCTTCTCCTGAATGACCACCAAGGATGGACAGGAAGGAGATCAGCAGAAGAATATTAGACCTCACCTTGGAGATCATCTCCCTGCTGAGCGGAGAGGTAAACTTTTCTAGATTTCTCTCCTCTTTATTGTATTCTGTAACAAGTCAGACATCAGGAAGGAGAATCCATCATAGGAAGTGATAGGAAGAGTCCAGGGTCCTGGAGAATGGCCTCCAGACCTTCCAAGTGATGGAGAACCTGAAGATCAGCCCCCAATATGGTGAGTGATGTATCATGGGACCAGTGACCAATAGTCATGTTGTAGGAGCCATGAGAAGGTAAGTAGGCACGTTGTACCAGGAGGAGAGGGCCGGAGGAGAGCACATGGCCCCGGAAGGGTAAATTCCCTAAGTGTCTCTCTCCATCCACAGGAGTACACAATAGTGAAGAAGACATCAGGGGACTGTGTGACTCCCATCATCCATCTCCAGGAGTCAGGAGGGCGGAGCAGGACCCCTCCCCCCATCACAGAGCCTCCCCCTCACCCCTTGCTACATGAGCAGAAGGTCCTAGAACTCACCCACAAGATGATGGAGCTGCTGAATGGAGAGGTGACACTGCTGGGAATGCTGGGAAATTCTCCAGTAACAGCACTGGAGGGGTCTGGGTGATGACGGTGTCATTGTGTTGTCAGGTTCCTATAAGGTGTCAGGATGTCACTGTCTATTTCTCCATGGAGGAGTGGGAGTATATAGAAGGACACAAGGACCTGTACAAGGAGGCCATGATGGAGGAGCACCAGCCTCTTATATCACAAGGTAAGAGCCGTCATGTGCAGTGTATACACGTGTGTGCAGTGACATGTAATGGATGAGCACCAGCCTCTTATATCACAGGGTAAGAGCCGTCATGTGCAGTGTATACACGTGTGTGCAGTGACATGTAATGGATGAGCACCAGCCTCTTATATCACAGGGTAAGAGCCGTCATGTGCAGTGTATACACGTGTGTGCAGTGACAGGTAATGGAGGGGCACCAGCCTCTTATATCACAAGGTAAGAGCCGTCATGTGCAGTGTATACACGTGTGTGCAGTGACATGTAATGGAGGAGCACCAACCTCTTGTATCACAAGGTAAGAGCCGTCATGTGCAGTGTATACACGTGTGTGCAGTGACATGTAATGGAGGAGCACCAGCCTCTTATATCACAGGGTAAGAGCCGTCATGTGCAGTGTATACACGTGTGTGCAGTGACATGTAATGGAGGAGCACCAGCCTCTTATATCACAAGGTAAGAGCCGTCATGTGCAGTGTATACATGTGTGTGCAGTGACATGTAATGGAGGAGCACCAGCCTCTTATATCACAGGGTAAGAGCCGTCATGTGCAGTGTGTACACGTGTGTGCAGTGACATGTAATGGAGGAGCACCAGCCTCTTATATCACAAGGTAAGAGCCGTCATGTGCAGTGTATACACGTGTGTGCAGTGACATGTAAAGGAGGAGTCTCACAATTTTTTCTCTTCTTAAATGACATCCTATCCTATTTACAACAAGGCACATGAGGGCACCTGCCTATGGTGTCATGAAGGGGGGGGGGGCATCAGTTTACAGCAAAAATAAATGATTTATGTTAATTCTTTTTGGAAGTTTTTAGACGAATCATCACACTTTCTCATGTTCCTCATTCCTGGACAGGGAAACGAGACCTGGAGGGGGATATAGATGTAGAGCTTTCTCCGACACCTCGGAGCCTGGTGGAGAGGACACTGGGAGTAGTTGTTTTGCCTGATCTATAGACAGATCTACAGGAGGCCATGTATTCAGTCACTGTGTGCTTGTGTCTCCACAGATGGATCCAGGAGGAGAAATCCACCAGAGAGATGTCCCCGTCCTCTGTATTCCCAGGACTGTCCAGAGGAGAAGGTCCCAGAGAACCCTCAGGTAGATGGAGCTGAGCCCTGTACACATCTATATAGGGGGGTCCTGCAGTCATAGAGGGGTCATAGATGGTGGGGGTCTCTTATGTGGATCTGTTAGATCTCCCACCTGTCTGCTGTATTGTACTGAATTGTTACAGATGACAAATCAGGGGGAAGATCTGACTGATATTAAAGTGGAGGATGAAGAAGAGCGGATGATGGGTGATCCCCCGTGTAAGAGTGAGGTGGAGGAGGACATTCCAGGAGATGTCACCACAGGTATGGAATCATGAATGGAGAAACTGAATGCCAAGGTTTATTCTGGTCACATTCTGCTTGAGGACACATCACCACTAAGGCCATTCTTTGGCTATAGAGGTGCGTGTGACCCCGTCTGCCTGAGTTTATGGGACGGTTTTCAACTGATACAACAGGCTAGGACTGACGGTCAGAAAAGTCTAAAAAGCTGCACATCCCCTTTAGATTATGGTTACATTAGTTGCGGCCAGGATCGCCAGGGCATCGCAGTATAGAGGTGATTTATACAAATAAGTGGGGTCGCAATGCGAGTCATGTATGTGCTGTTACTGCAACCCCTGAATCCCCCAAAATCTGTTGGATTTTCTTTAAATTTAGGGATTGCAGACATTTGAGTCTGCTGGAGACAGGCCTTTAACAGGTATATTCCAATGCAGGCCTGCAGGTGGCAGTACATTGGAATATACTGAATTTTCAGTTTAGCAATGTACCAATTTTTTTCCGTCGCTTCACCTCCCAACAACAATTAAATAAAAAGTGATTCAAAAAGTCATTCACGCCCCAGAATTGTATCAAAAAGTGCTACAGATTGCCCCTCAAATAAAATGATCCCAAACACAGCTCCATAGACATAACTCTAAAGAAGTTATTGAGGTCAGTAAATGGCGATTAAAATATAAAAAAAGTTACGGCTTCGGGAATGCAGGGAGTAAAAAACAACAAAAATTTAAAATCACAAGGTCTTGAAGGTGTTAAGATTTGTTTTTTTATCTGCTTATTTCCAGATTATACATTTTCTATTTTTCCGTTGACACAGCGCATGTTTTATGCGGGAGTTTATTTTTTATTGCCACTATTTTGGCTACCTCTACTGTATTGTATCATTTTTAAACATTTTTGGGGATCCTGCTGTGGAGCAACACACTATCCCAACTGCTGGTGTGATATCTGAGGAGCCATCGCATACGATAGTCGGTCACCCCTAATAGCGATACGAGGACACCAACAGCTCAGTGATATGTGCAGGACATCCTGCCACTACATGTGTTCCTCTCATGGCTGGGCTGACAGCTGCTGGTGCGATGATCGGGGGAGTCACCCCTAGTAGTGATATGAGGACACTAACAGCTCAATGATATCTTGTATCCAGGCTAGAGGCCGTATCTCATCTTGTATCCAGGCTAGAGGCTGTATCTCATCTTGTATCCAGGCTAGATGCCGTATCTCATCTTGTATCCAGGCTAGAGGCCGTATCTCATTGTGTATCCTAGCTATAGGCAGTATCTCTTCGTGTATCAAGGCTAGAAGCCGTATCTCATCTTGTATCCAGGCTAGAGGCCGTATCTCATCTTGGATCCAGACTAAAGGTCTTATCTCATCTTGGATCCAGGCTAGAGGCCGTATCTCATCTTTTACATTTCTGGCTAAATGTTTTTAGCTTTTTTTTTTTAAGCCAAGTGACCATTCTGCTGGTGATTAGCATGAATCATGACCAATGCCTAGAGTGGCTAAACGGACAGGCCCAGCTTTCCTACTCCCTAACTGCTCTTTCTAGTTAGGGTACATTCACATCACCGTTTAGCTTTCAGTTCTTCTGATCGGTCTGAAGAAGAGAGAAAAAAAAAAACTGGTTCCTGTAAAAAAACAAAAAACATCCTGTTGCATCAGTTATGCATAGGATTGCATAGGATCTGTTTTTTTTACAGGATACAGTGAAAACGGATCCTGTTGCCTCAGTTGACATCTTTTTGAGCTATTTCCATCTGATATCCATTTTTTTAGATGGAAACGAAAGTACAGCATGCAGTTTTTTCCTGTGTAAACACATTTTTTTTTTTTTTTTTCTGTCTCTCTTCTGACCAATCAGAAGAGCGGAAAGCTGAGCGGTGATGTGAATGCACCCTAAGACAGATATCTGGGTGAAATCTAGACTCCCTCAAACCTTTTTCCCCTGGTCCTGTCACAGCAGATATACACTTTCTAGATATACAGTCGTGGCCAAAAGTTTTGAGAATGACACAAATATTAGTTTTCACAAAGTTTGCTGCTAAACGAGCCACTTAGTTATTACTTTTTCCTTATGGCACGGTGCTCCATCGTGCTGGAAAATGCATTGTTCTTCACCAAACTGTTGTTGGATTGTTGGAAGAAGTTGCTGTTGGAGGGTGTTTTGGTGCCATTCTTTAGTCATGGCTGTGTTTTTGGGCAAAATTGTGAGCAAGCCCACTCCCTTGGATGAGAAGCAACCCCACACATGAATGATCTCAGGATGCTTTACTGTTGGTATGACACAGGACTGATGGTAGCGCTCACCTTTTCTTTCTGGACAAGCCTTTTTCCTGATGCCCCGAACAATCGGAAAGAGGCTTAATCAGAGAATATGACTTTGCCCCAGTCCTCAGCAGTCCATTCACCATATTTTCTGCAGAAGATCAATCTGTCCCTGATGTTTTTTTTGGAGAGAAGTGGCTTCTTTGCTGCCCTTCTTGACACCAGGCCATCTTCCAAAAGTCTTCGCCTCACTGTGCGTGCAGATGCGCTCACACCTGCCTGCTGCCATTCCTGAGCAAGCGCTGCACTGGTGGCACTCCGATCCCGCAGCCGAATCCTCTTTAGGAGACGATCCTGGCGCTTGCTGGACTTTCTTGGACGCCCTGAACCCTTATTAACAAGAATTGAACCTCTTTCCTTGAAGTGCTTGATGATCCTATAAATTGTTGATTGAGGTGCAATCTTAGTAGCCACAATATCCTTGCCTGTGAAGCCATTTTTATGCAACGCAATGATGGCTGCACGCATTTCTTTGCAGGTCACCATGGTTAACAATGGAAGAACAATCATTTCAAACATCACCCTCCTTTTAACAGGTCAAGTCTGCCATTTTAACCCAATCAGCCTGACATAATGATCTCTAGCCTTGTGCTCGTCAACATTCTCACCTGAGTTAACAAGACGATTACTGAAATGATCTCAGCAGGTCCTTTAATGACAGCAATGAAATGCAGTGGAAAGTTTTTTGGGGGATTAAGTAAATTTTCATGGCAGAGAAGGACTATGCAATTCATCTGATCCCTCTTCATAACATTCTGGAGTACATGCAAATTGCTATTATAAAAACTTAAGCAGCAACTTTTCCAATTTCCAATATTTACGTAATTCTCTAAACTTTTGGCCACAACTGTATATTGTGGTTACTATTGTTAGGTCCCTCTTAGGCTGTGTTTACGTCTCTGGTAGGCAGCTCGAGACCCGTTTATTTTATAAAAGCATTATCTAAAAGATAGGCAATCCTCACCTTATACATCATATTATGGCAAATTCTTGCCAGTCATCATAAACTGTAAATATTACATGTACGTATATTAGTTACATGATTGAATTGAAAATGGATCCCTACATGGCTTAAATCCTGCTCATAGACCCCACCACGGACTGGTATTAACTGACCCAATCCACCTTTCTGGTACAGTAGAAACATTTCCTGGCTTAAAAAGTACTATCACAATATGATCGGCTTCTTCATGGTGATAGGAACACAGTGCAGGGATGGGGGAGCCACCTTTATTTCATGCATAGGCAGTTAAATAGTCATGTCCATGATTACACCTCCGACAAGTGCTTTAGCTCGTGGCACATTATAAGGGCCCACTTCACACTGCACAATTTGTGTGTGTAGACAACGTGCCAAAACTACAGTGGCAGCTGCGAGGTGTCTGCCTCTGATTCTTTTCAGTTCGCAAGGCTGGCTGTTTTAAAGCTACGACCATGCCATGAAGGCGGATGCTGCTTGAACCTGCGGTGGATGTCCCCTCGCAGCTAAGCCGAGAGTGGGTCTGTGGCTTTTGAAATGAACAACAGTGGCAGAATCCACAGCAGTTTCTGCCATGGAGTACGCAGCGGAGCATCAAAATTCTCAGTGTGGACATACCCTAACTGTACACTGTGGCCATGATCAGATTGTACAAAGCACCATTAAAGTGGATCTCTCACTACATTTAACAATAAAAACTGCGTGTCGTATTAAATAGATCTCTTAGACCTGATGAGGCCAGTGTACTTACATTGAAACTTCATGTCAGAATGGCTGATATTAAAATGAGTATTTTATTTTGGCAAAGTCCAGCTCGGAAGTGAGAGCACTGTGTCCTGTATTCATGAGCTATACTCCTTCCCTTTCCAACGATGGCTTAATTGACGAGGTCCTTTCAGTGTACCTTCTCAGCTGCTGCTATCTCAAACATACTTCGTACAAACTGCAGTAAAATAAAGCAGCAGAAGGAATTCCGCACTGACACTACTGCTGGAAGACTGGCTCTCTCTCACTAAATAGCCAGAGAGACTTCAGCTTGTACTGAGCCGTCTGACATATGTGCAGCAACAGGGTAGGAGGTGCTCTGTGAATTAAGCTCTAGGTGGACATTATGACATGGATTCTTCTAGTGAGTACACTAACGTCAACAGATCTAAGATTTATTTAGTGATGAATCACGTTTTGATTGCGGAATGTGGTGACCGATCCTTTTACGTGAACTTGTATTAAAGTTATGTCCAACTGATGTAGAAGGACAAAATGTGTTGTCAGAATACAGGACTAGCTGTCAGACATGGTTGGACTTTTCACATTTTTGAGTTTTATCAAGTTTTGATTTACTGTATGGACTTTTGTCAGGAAGTTATGGGAAGCATTATAAGGATGGAATCGCACATGCAAATTTTTTAGACAAAGCCAAGAATGGATTTAAAATGAATGTCTTATGCTTCTCCTTCCCGCTGGATCTACTCCTAGTCTAATAGCAATGTTATGTTTGTCTGCTCTGTAGTTTGGGAAAAAACAATTTCAATTTTTATCTTAACAGGAAATTCCAGTAAGAATTCTGAGGGAAACTTCATGTTATTACTAGATTATAAAGTAGAAGCTGAAGATATCACGCAGTGCTCCTCAGGAGAAAACCTCATTAACTTTAATGGACATCCAGGATTTCTCAGTACAGTTCTATCCTATAATCCCCCTGATCATGAGGAACCTTCTCCTAACAAATCACAGATTGTTATCACAAGTACCGGGCAGAAAGGGGATGAAAGGTTTGAATGTGGTAAAGAGTTGCCAAAAGGCTCAGGTCTTTCTACGCACAGAAGAATTCCAACAGGGGAAAAGCCATACTCCTGTTCACAATGTGGAAAATATTTTACATATAAATCCCAGCTTGTTAGACATGAAAGAAGGCACACAGGAGAGAAGCCATTTTCCTGTTCAGATTGTGGGAAGTGTTTTACAAGGAAATCAATTCTTGATGCACATGAGAGAAGCCACACAGGTGAGAAGCTGTTTTCATGTCACGACTGTGGAAAATGTTTTACACGGAAATCGTATCTTGTTGCACATAAGAAAAGTCACACAGGGGAAAAACCATATTCATGTCCAGAATGTGGAAAATATTTTGCACAAAGATCAAGTCTTTTTAAGCATCGGAGATTTCACACAGGGCAGAAACCATATTCATGTTCAGAATGTGGAAAATGTTTTACAGAAAAATACAATCTTGTTACACATGAGAGAATTCACACTGGAGAGAAGCTATATTCATGTTCGGAATGTGGGAAATGTTTTACACAAAAATCAAGTCTTGTTAAACATCAGAGATTTCACACAGGAGAGAAGCCATATTCATGTTCAGAATGTGGGAAATGTTTTACACAAAAATCAAATCTTCTTACACATCAGAGAATTCACAAAGGAAAGACGCTGTTTTCATGTTCTGAATGTATGAAATGTTTTACGCAAAAATCAGATCTTGTTACACATGAAAGAATTCATATAGAAGAGAAGCCGTATTCATGTTCAGAATGTGGGAAATGTTTTCTATTTAAATCTCATCTTCTTATACATGAGAGGCGTCACACAGGAGAGAAGCCATATTCATGTTCACAATGTGGGAAATGTTTTACAAGGAAATCATATCTTGTTACACATGAGAGAAGTCACAAAGGAGAGAAGCCATACTTCTGTTCGGAATGTGGGAAAGGTTTTCTATTTAAATCTCAGCTTGTTATACATCAGAGAAGTCACACAGGAGAGAAGCCATATTCATGTTTAGAATGTGGGAAATGTTTTATACGGAAATCATATCTTGTTAAACATCAGAGTGTTCACACAGGGGAAAAACCGTATTCGTGTCCAGAATGTGGTAAATGTTTTAGACAAAAATCAGACCTTGTTACACATGAGAGACATCACACAGGAGAGAAGCCATTTTCATGTTCAGAATGTGATAAATGTTTTACACGGAAATCATATCTTGTAAAACATCAGAGAAGTCATACAGGAGAGAAGCCATATTGTTGTTCAGAATGTGGGAAGTGCTTTTCAGATACATTAAAACTTGTTAAACATTTTAGAATTCACACAGGTGAGAAACCAATTTAACATATTAGGTTTAGAGATGAGTAAATATCTCAAAATTACTTTTGAGCTGATCAGAATTAGATTTGGGTCCAAATAAATTCTACCTGCAACTAAAGTGCTCTGATTGCCTGGAAAAGTCTCTTTTTCTGTGTGTGTCTGTCTCTCTTCTCCTTGATTGTTCCAAATTAACTGACAACGTTCAAATTCATTACAGACAGAGGTTTTGGTAACATTCAAGATGAACTTCTGAATTTTAGAATTAATAAGCTTATGTCTAATGAGATTAATTATGGACCTTAAACAGCCAATAAGAGGGTTTATTTTCGGGTGGAATTATTCTGGATCTCCCAGACAACTAATTTATTTTTCTCTGAGGTCAACTGTGGAAGGAGGAAGAAAAGAAGGGCCTTGTTTAGTTCTGTCAGGGAAATCATCCTGATGCCGTTGGAAAATAATTTAGGTAGAGGTTCAGGCCTCCCAGTCTGCCAGATGGTTCCCAGTTAGATGCAGCATGCTGACTACTTGAGGAACAGACACTGTGTGATGTTCAAACGTGCCTAATAAACGCTCATAGAAAACATCTGTGACAGATACCACACCTCGTGCCCGCTTGACGCGAGCTCACGAGACGCAGTATGATCATTTGTTACCAAAGCGTGGCGTTATGCCCTCCAGAGGAGCAGGTAAGGTCAGCTTGGTACAATTTACACAGACACCTCCTGTCCACGCGGGCACAGAGAGGCAATAAGCTGAGAGACCCTTTTTTTATTTTATTTTTTATTACTGCCGCCATGAAACAGCGCCTTCTCAGCCCGCGGGAAATCTGCCACCAGCTTCTCGTTTGATATAAGCCCGCGCTGCTAACGGGATTATATAGGGTAAGAAACCAACCCGCGGTAGCTTATAACTAGGCCGAAACACAGACGTGGGGATTTGTGATCGAGATACAAGACAGCACAAGATTAAATTAGATATTTAATCGCCTTAAGGGTGCACTAGATATAAAAATCACTGAAGAAAGTGCACCAAACGGATAGGCCACTGACTATACTAGCTGGTCATACAAGCAGATATTAAAAGCTGAGACTTTAGCCAATATATTCCAGTCAGTAAGATATCGGAGCCCATCATGCACCACGTCACGGTCCTCAGCATGGCAAGAGGTCCTACCACTGCGCTAACTATGGTGTGAACACGGTCTGAAGGTGATGAAATCCAGCTCACAGCCAAGCTTCCACACAACCACATAGCAGGACAACTAATGCAATGTGAACAAAGCAAGACTGTAAGCCACACCCATATCAGACCATGTGATGGAGGTTTCCAGGTGCAAAAGAATGTTCAATTGCCAGATGAAGGCACATTCAATACTTATAAAACAAAATCACAGACATATAGTGGCCACTATAAGTCTGTGATTTTGCACTAGATATAACACTATCATACAGAGTATATACAGCGGTCTGAGGTTACAGATACAGGTGATATAGGTATAACAGGGTTAAGCAGAGCAAAAGTCAGTTACCAGGTAGATTAAAGTTCTTTTGGGTTATGAGGGTGGAATAGTCCTTGGCTGCAGTCACGTGGGGGGCATGATGACAGCTGGTTCCCGGTCTCTCCAAACACATTGGCACGATGTGCCCCCTTCAGAAAAGACACCGCCCGCTGGCTTGCATGGGCTTATGACCTGTAGCCGGCCACTCTCCTTCCCGTCTATGGGTAGGGTCCACTCCTCCTTCTCTGGTGCTGGCAGAAAATGACCCATAAAACCCCTTAGGGCTCATAGCCCCAGACCAGCATGTTGCAGGAAGATGGTTCCGTGCCCAATTGATCCGCCTGGGTTCCGGTTACAACTAGAGTCCAAGCATGGAACCATTTTTTGGTTTCTGTGGGGAGATATGTATATCTCCCTTCCCGGGCATCCTAGCATCAAGCCAGGACCATGTGGATGTTTGGCTTTGCCCCAGGATTGCAAAAGGATAACCGAATTATGTCTGGGATGACGAGACGATTCATAATTCCTTATGAAATGTAAGTGCCAACATGTCTGGGAGGTATCATTGATCCTGGGAAAGGCTGAGACCTCCTGCTGGGGGTTTTCCTGCAGGATTAGCTTGCTTCCAACCTGGCTAGTTGAGGTGTGACTTTATCCACCTGGGGCCTCCTTGAAGCCTGGACCCCTGGGGCTTCCTCCGTTGCTAGCTAACAGCAGATGGCTGGGGGGTGAGAACATATTTTGCATGTACACTGACTGTGTACATGCCAAAAGGTGAATCAAATGACAATCAGGGCTGCCAGTAATGATAATCCATATTCCTGACAACATCCTAGCAGAATACTGAGTTACTGAGCCAATCATCAGTCTTACAAAAAGGACCTATAGAAGCATATGGCACAAAACACATTATGACTTCAGCTTCTTAGAAAAGTGCAAGCTTCTACTTTTTGTGATGAGACTTGACCATCAGAACTGCTTGCCTCAGCCAAAACTTTAAGTTCCATAAGCTGCTTTAACTACCACAGAGGTACAAAATGTATACAAAATGGGGGATGAGAACAGAGAATTTAGCCAAATTGTCCTCACCTCAACACTTTCAAAGTAGTGAAGATGAATTGTCCCCATGAACCTTGCTTCTTATCACTATTCACACCTCCACCCACACGGCAGGAGAGTCCAGAGTGACATGGGGAGAAGTAACAAAGCTCCATGTAATAGTTTTATAATGTACAGTACAGACCAAAAGTTTGGACACACCTTCTCATTCAAAGAGTTTTCTTTATTTTCATGACTATGAAAATTGTAGATTCACACTGAAGGCATCAAAAATATGAATTAACACATGTGGAATTATATACATAACAAACAAGTGTGAAACAACTGAAAATATGTCATATTCTAGGTTCTTCAAAGTAGCCACCTTTTGCTTTGATTACTGCTTTGCACACTCTTGGCATTCTCTTGATGAGCTTCAAGAGGTAGTCACCTGAAATGGTTTTCACTTCACAGGTGTGCCCTGTCAGGTTTAATAAGTGGGATTTCTTGCCTTATAAATGGGATTGGGACCATCAGTTGCGTTGTGGAGAAGTCAGGTGGATGCACAGCTGATAGTCCTACTGAATAGACTGTTAGAATTTGTATTATGGCAAGAAAAAGGCAGCTAAGTAAAGAAAAACAAGTGGCCATCATTACTTTAAGAAATGAAGGTCAGTCAGTCCGAAAAATTAGGAAAACTTTAAAAGTGTCCCCAAGTGCAGTCACAAAAACCATCAAGCACTACAAAGAAACTGGCTCACATGTGGACCGCCCCAGGAAAGGAAGACCAAGAGTCACCTCTGCTGTGGAGGATAAGTTCAACCGAGTCACCCGCCTCAGAAATCGCAGGTTAACAGCAGCTCAGATTAGAGACCAGGTCAATGCCACACAGAGTTCTAGCAGCAGACACATGTCTAGAACAACTGTTAAGAGGAGACTGTGTGAATCAGGCCTTCATGGTAGAATATCTGCTAGGAAACCACTGCTAAGAACAGGCAACAAGCAGAAGAGACTTGTTTGGGCTAAAGAACACAAGGAATGGACATTAGACCAGTGGAAATCTGTGCTTTGGTCTGATGATTCCAAATTTGAGATCTTTGGTTCCAACCACCATGTCTTTGTGCGACGCAGAAAAGGTGAACGGATGGACTCTACATGCCTGGTTCCCACCGTGAAGCATGGAGGAGGAGGTGTGATGGTGCTTTGCTGGTGACACTGTTGGGGATTTATTCAAAATTGAAGGCATACTGAACCAGCATGGCTACCACAGCATCTTGCAGCGGCATGCTATTCCATCCGGTTTGCATTTAGTTGGACCATCATTTATTTTTCAACAGGACAATGACCCCAAACACACCTCCAGGCTGTGTAAGGGCTATTTGACCATGAAGGAGAGTGATGGGTTGCTGCGCCAGATGACCCGGCCTCCACAGTCACTGGACCTGAACCCAATCGAGATGGTTTGGGGTGAGCGCGACCGCAGAGTGAAGGCAAAAGGGCCAACAAGTGCTAAGCATCTCTGGGAACTCCTTCAAGACTGTTGGAAGACCATTTCAGGTGACTACCTTTTGAAGCTCATCAAGAGAATGCCAAGAGTGTGCAAAGCAGTAATCAAAGCAAAAGGTGGCTACTTTGAAGAACCTAGAATATGACATATTTTCAGTTGTTTCACCCTTTTTTGTTATGTATATAATTCCACATGTGTTAATTCATAGTTTTGATGCCTTCAGTGTGAATCTACAATTTTCATAGTCATGAAAATAAAGAAAACTCTTTGAATGAGAAGGTGTGTCCAAACTTTTGGTCTGTACTGTACGTCATCTGTATTTTTTGCGGATCAGTTTTTTGATGACCACAAAATACTGAAAAAGTCATACGGTCGTGTGCAAGAGGCCTAACCCTCTTGTGCGGAGACAGTGATATTGTTGTCATGATGACTATATCACTGATTTATCTGACCTTATCTGTAATAACCCTATATGTACATTCCTAAAGTTTAAGGGTTGTTTTATGCAGATCCAGCAGGCTTTTCTGGCTGGGAACAGCCTGCCTGGATCAGTAAATACTAGTCGCTACCGTGCGCTGCCTAAATACTGTTTGGCCTCATTCACTATTATGGGGACCAGCAGAGATCTGGCCACAACCTGGCAAATATGTTGAGGAGCGGGCGGACAAATATCGCTGCACGCAGAAGTTTATGCCCGCTTCCACGTTTGCCAGGTAGTGGCCAAATCTCCACCAGTCCCCATTATAGTGAATGGGGCTGGATGGTATCTTGGCAGCGCACAGTAGTGCCCACTATTCACAGATCCAGCAGGCTGTTCCTGATTTAGTGCAGATGTGAAACAGGCCTAATGGTAAACGTATCTAGATACTGGAACTGAGTGATATAAAGATTGTGATAAAGCAGTTTTTTTCTTTAGATCTGAAGATAATCACTACAAGCCTTCTTTTGTCTAGTGTTCCAAATTAATGAATAGAGAAAATCTGCTTACCAAAAATTTCTTTCCTTGAATCCAAGGCAGCACACACAAAATCGGTCAACACGGGCATTCATTGATCCCTGGATATGGATTGCTGATATTTCTTTCATATTTCAGTGAGCCCAAGCCATTATTTACTTGCAATGACAACTTAGTAGAATAGAAGGAGTTCCGCCTTGTCTATTAATGTAGCTCAATGCAGACACATTGTCTGTCTAGACTACTAAAAACTGATCAGTATTTGAGAACCTCCTGAAACTGACGGAGAGCTAGGTATATAGCTCTCAACTCTCTCAAGTTGTAAGAAAGCTGTCTCTCTTGAGGAGACGATCTCCTCAGTGTGTTCAGATGTGCCCCCCATCCTGTGGCAGAGGCATGTGTAGTCACGGTTACTGGAGCGGTTGGCATAATTCACTTGCCCCTAGTCAAGTTTAGTTGCCGAAGCCACCAAGCGAGGTCTCTCTTTGTTTCTGGACTGACAATCATTTGGCGATCCAGTCCTATTGGATGTCAATTCCATGCTTCAAGAATGTCAGCTTGTAACATTTGAATGTGTGCCATAGCCCAGGGCACTGCCTGGTTGAGGTTAGACTTTGTGGGACTTTCAGAAGTCTGGCGATGGGACTTTAGGAATCTCATTTCCCTCCTGATCTTCCGAACATGATCCTGCAAGAGCCTGAGCCTCATGGACTTTAAATCTAACTGGAATCCTAGTTAGCACTTATTTTTGTTGATTAATCTGGTGTGGTAAGAGTAACATCCGAAATGAGAAGCCCTCTTTAGGGAGCTTTAATAAGCCAGTCATCTAAGTACAGAAATACCTTCCATTCAAAGGATGCTGCTAGTTTAGTGAACACCCTGGGTCCTGATGTTACGCCAAAAGGAAGGCATGTAAATTGATAATGAAAAACAGTACAGTGAAGACCAACTGCCACTGTGAGAAGACTGAATCGGCTGGCAGGATGGGCAGATGGAGACAATGTCAAAGTGGCAAAGTCGCCATGCTAAATAATATTGATGACTGAGTGAATATTCTCCATTCTGAACTGCTTTTTGCAAATACAATTGATGAGGAAGGTGCCCAGCCTCCATTTCCCTTAAGACTTACTGCAAAAACTCTTGAGCACACTCCTGAATACCTCTGGGCAACTGGGACTGAATGAAAGCTTCTATATGAGGCTTTGCCATAATGTTGAACAAGAAACAACTTGGAGGAAAGTCTTTTAGTTTCAGATAATATTCTTTCTGAACCAAAGATCTTATCTAGGAGTCTACAGTAGTTTCCACCTAGCTTGAGGAATCAGTTCAGTAATCTTGATTCTATGTGCACATGAAGCCTGGCATCATAAACTAGTTGGTTTATTGCCTCCAAACCCCTTCTTCTTGAAGCTTGGTGAGTCAGATCTCCTATTTCTAAACCTTCTCTGCTGGGACCCTGTCTGATTTGAGCCTTTGGGTGGTCTTTTGGACCGGTAATGAAAGGAGTGAAATCTAGGTTTAGAGGCCGACTGCGGAAAAGAGACTCCTTTCTTTTCATTAATAGACTATAATATAACTTTTGAATCACAAGAGCTATTGCAAATCTGATGGTGGCAAATGATTTCTAAGAAATTTCTGGTCTTCTTTGATATGTTGCATAACTCACTGCCCATTGGAAAAAGTTGCACTTGATCCAAAATGGCGGCTTTCAAGATGGCAGCCATCTTCCAGGCATAGCCTAAAAGTTAGGCCCCTTCAATCACTACTTGCTGGGGTATTCAGATATTTAATTTTCACTTTTGTTTCTGAAATAAAAGGGTGTCCTGAGACTTCTGACTCACCCTGTACAATAATCACTGCAGTGACAGAAAAGGGACTCAAACTGTTAATTTTGGTTCCAAGTTCACAGTCTTTTATGGTCTGAAACCAATTAACTGTTTATTATATGAAAACACTATAAAAAAAAAACAGTTAATCGATTTCACGTTGCAGCAAATATTAACCAATCACGATTACAATGGTTAATTTTATGAACCTAATTGAATTGCGGTTTAATATAATTAGTCATATAAGCAGAAGAAAATGGGTCTTTGTTCTGTTATCTTTTTCACTCCTGGACCCCTCCGTTGGATGGTACAGAGCTGGTAAATTCTTGTTTCATCTGCTATTCTGCTAAAAAAAAAGACGAACTAGGGTAAACTCTACAGCTAGGATCAAGGGCATAGCTTTAGGGGAAGCAGCTGATTTGGGGCCCAAACTCAGAAGGGGCCCACCCAGGAGGAGGATAACAGATTTTATTATCTAGGCCCCCTCAACAATTATTATTATAAAATGACATCATATACAGAGAGACTGTAGGAAACGGACGAAGCAGCTGCTTGGCCTCGTCTGAGAGAGCGATCTTGGCTAACCACAGGAGTGGGGGATGCACGTGACAAGAGGGTTGCGAAGAAGTTTCTGGCGGGGGGCCCAGTTAAAAAATTTGCTGTGTGGCCCAGTCAATTTAAATTAAGCCACTGGCTAGGATGCCCTTATAGCCTCTACTTGAAAATTGGTAACATTTTGTAGTCCAGAATATCCCACTTTTGTTTCCAATTACCATCCTCTAAGAACAATAGCAGTTGGACATGGTCAGTACTTCACCCCTGCTAAGAGGGATGGGGAACTTTCCTCCTCTTCATGCCATTCCAAAACCCATCCCTAACCTTACTATGGTTTACCTTGCGGCCTGTTTTAACACTACAGGTATCCTCAGACTCTGATAATAGCAATGCATAATGTAATGTTGATAGAAACTTTCTTCTTACCTGGAATCATGATGGTGGTCCATCAGTCTGGTGACCCAGAGGGCTATCCTCTTACACACTTTTAAGCACATAGGCACAATGCAAATGAAATTCTTCAACACTTGTACAGTCATTGCTCCAGTAGTGGAAACACAGCCTTGCTTGCACTGCTACTCAGAGTAGTGTTGCAGGTGCGATACAGTTAGGTTTGGCCCTTTCAATCAAGCTGCGGGGGAGCGTCTCAGCTTTAGGGACAACTTGTCACAGGTGCAGAACTCTGCTTAATAAGACGAATCAATTCTTACAAATCGATTCACTCATCTCTACTAAAGATCCTAGCTCTTTGGATTCTGTCAAAAAGAGATCAGAAGCAAAAGGTTCATGTTTTTCACAGTAATCTTATTTAAAACTTGATAATAAGTTCAGGGTCTGAGAGAACCATCCAGCCCCAGCCAGAGGAATGAAGGAGAATTGCGAATAACACCTCTCTCAATGTTTCCCTTAATGTAATCCGACAAAGGGTTAAGTATATCGATGTGACAACGGATACACATGGTGTTGTAAAGTAGAAGTTCCAGGCAGAAGATGTTACCGCAAGTAAGGAACACAGGAACAGTTTGTTTCTGACAGAGAACATCTTCACTTAGGATTGACTCTTCAATCGACCCTCAACACTGGAGTTCCGACTAGACTGGATACATCCTGACATAATAACCCTTGACACTGCAGTATAGACATGAATTGCTGCCACATCTGTGCTGGTGCTCCTCGAGCTTATGTCAGGAACCCCCCAGGAGAGCACGGAGAAGAGGGGAGCAAAGGGCTTTTGGGAGGAAGGTGCCATTCTCTTCTCTTGGTCTGATTCCCTGAGATGTTCCCTAAAGCATAAATCGATGCAATTGGTAGGGAGATCAGGTTGTCAAGGGTTACAGGAAGGTCTTACATCAACTTGTCATTAATTTTACCTACAAAAAGTCAGCCAGCAAAGCTTCTTTGTTGCAGGATATCTGCTCCAAGGACAGAATACGAAAATAGATAGATACTGTCCAACTGTTAGGTTGTCCTGGTGAAGACAGAGTGGAGACAATCCTGCAGAGCTTATATAGCCAGGCTCCTCAAACACCATGCAGAAGGTCTCCAAGAAAACTTGAAGGTTACAAGTCAGCGGATCCTCTCTACAATAGCTCACCACTAGAAATAACCAGGAGACTATCAGATGTGAGTTTTGAACATTAGTTCAGCGAACTTCGCCCGAGGGGGCTATGAAGCAGTGGTGACTTCACATCAAGTCATTCATCTACAGTTTATCTGTTTTCCCTTCGGAATAACATCAGCTACGAGTATTCACCAAAGTTGCAGTAGTTCTGGCAGCAGCACTCAGACTCAGGCATCTCTGCTACCCCCGATTGGCTGGTGAGCGCCTAAGCGATGTTCTGAATACTCACCTCAAACACTGATGTGTCTTGAACACTGCAGCTTTCACAAATTCAGAGAAGTCTCACCTCAGACTGTCCCCTGGATGGCAGTTCTTGGGCTTTGCAATGCCTGTAACTTTGTCCAGAGACAGGAATCCTACTATTCACCTGTCAGTCATTTCATGAGTCTACCACACTCTACAATTCAATATGCAGTGAGAATTCTAGGTCTCCTCACCTCTTCGATAGAGGAATTGCACTGGGTAAACTTTGACATGAGATTTGGAACATCCTGCTTGTCTGGGACAAGAGTCTGAGCTCTCTGGACAGAACTTTTTGGATCCTTCCATCTAACAAACAAAGATCTGAAGTGGTGGTTTACAGAAGACCATTTATCTGCAGGGAAATATTTTCTTCATCAGGAGAAGCTAATCCTGACCATGGATGTTTAAATTGTAACTAAATCTTAAGAGAAACTATTAAAACTTATTGTAAATGTGATAAAAAGCATATTTATAAGGTACGTTATTTTATTTTTTACTTTTACCTGAATTTCAGGTGCCTATTGCACTTAGGAATCCATACTCCTGTATACTGCTGTGTAAGGGAGTCCGGAATTCCCCGCGGCCGCACTGGACGCTGTAAGGAGCAATGTGCTATGGAGGCTCCTGGCCTGTGCTCGCTCCGCGAATAGCTTGCACTGATGTGGTATGCAGGCTATTAGTGTAGCTCCATCAATGGAAGCCAGCACCTGAGCTACACAGCACCAGTAACATTGTGGCGTCATAAGCTTTCTACTACAGAGCTGCTCCCAATCCTCCATCCATCACAAAATCCCTGGACAACCCCTTTAAGCACTTATCATTAAATACTCTTTCTTTATGCAATAACTTCAGCAAGAAGAGTGAGTGAACTCCAAGCTCTGTCTTGTAAGGAACCATACCGTAGAGTTCTGCTGCAGCATCTGGGCTTCTTCCTAAGGTGTCCTCAGTTTCAGATATCAATCCAGAAATTGTTCTTCTAGTACTGTCTGCTGATTCGGCTCTGCAGCCTCAGAAGTCGTCTCATCCATTGGATATAAGGAGATCTTTTCTTCCATGTCTGGACAAAGCCCTGCCTTCCGGAAAGGCCGAGTATCTTTACCTGCAGTTTTCAGTTGCAGACCTGGGTAACAAAGGCAGTAAAGTACCGCCATCTAGATGGATTCCAGATACTGGAGGGTGTAGAATGGCCTCTATCAGAGCGGACACGTGGGTGGAAGGAGGTGAAGTGCACACAGTGGTATGTGGACATCTCCATCAGCGTTCATCAAGCACTACAGACTGCACGTCACCTCAGTCCTTTATTTTTACAGCTTATTAACCTCTTCCTGACTGAACAAGTTTCCATTTTTTACTTCCTGCTTTCCCGGAGCCGTAACGGTTTAATGTTTTCGTTCGCACAGACGTATGAAGCTTGTTTTTTGCAGGACAAGCTGTACTTTCTAATTGCACCACCTAATGCTGCATACAATGTAGTGGGGAGCTAGAAAAAAATCCAAATGAGGTGGAACTGGAAAAAAAATGCAATTCTGAGACCGTTTTATGAGTTTAGTTTTAGCACCGGTCCCTAAAACTGACCTGTCAACTTCATTCACCAAGTCAGTGCCGTTATAGCAATACTATATATACATATATTATTAATTATAAGGCTGTGACCAGCCTGCATTTGTGGGAGGGGCGTCTGGCATATATTCGCCTCCCCTTCGCTCAGCCAGGCGCCCGAGCCTCACGCAGTACTGCGACATCGCCTTCCTACTCCGGTCAGTATCGTCACTTCCGGGTTACTGTGGTCACGTGCCGCCAACGTCAGTCTCGCCACACGCCAGCCAGGTAATCGGAGCGCAGCTCGCCCCGCTCCAACTGCATATCGCGTCCGGCCGGGTCTGGGTCCGGTGGTGAGGGGTTGAGATGCCGCTCTCCCCCAGCATGCTCCGCCCACGCAATTACAGGCGGCTGGGCTGGGGGAGCGGTGTCCTAGCCTCGTGCCCTTCAGGTCACATGCCGCTCAGGACATGTGTCAGGAGGGGTTTACAGCTCAGTTACTGGCAGAGCCAGTGTGAGGCAATTTTGAGACTGGTAATTAAGTCTCAACCGTGCTTCCAGCGCAGGAGGTGTCGGCAAATTCTGGCTTTATGTTGCAGGGGTACTCCCGTTTTCTGGGGGGGTCGCAGCTTCGTTTGGGCTCCCCAACCCCTCCAGCGGGTTTCCGGCGGGTTAAAACACAGTGCATGTGCCCGTTCAGAGCTCAGGGCAGCGTTACATAGGCTGGATAAAAAAAAAAAAAAGAGAAATGCGTATGGTATGGATATGTGCGTACATGTTTGTGTATGTAGGCACGTATACATATATCTATGTGTATATATGTGTGTGTATATGTATGTATTCATTCATATATAGCAGAATTAAGCATCATACTACCAGAATTTGCGGTCCAGGTGGGGGAACTTTTACTTTCCTGTTTTAAGTCAGCGGGTTTTTCGTTTCATGTCCCTGGATCGCCCAGGTTGTCAGTGTCCCTGGATCGCCCAGGTTGTCAGTGTCCCTGGATCGCCCAGGTTGTTAGTGTCCCTGGATCGCCCAGGTTGTCAGTGTCCCTGGATCGCCCAGGTTGTCAGTGTCCCTGGATCGCCCAGGTTGTCAGTGTCCCTGGATCGCCCAGGTTGTCAGTGTCCCTGGATCGCCCAGGTTGTCAGTGTCCCTGGATCGCCCAGGTTGTCAGTGTCCCTGGATCGCCCAGGTGGTCAGTGTCCCTGGATCGCCCAGGTGGTCAGCGTCCCTGGATCGCCCAGGTGGTCAGCGTCCCTGGATCGCCCAGGTGGTCAGCGTCCCTGGATCGCCCAGGTGGTCAGCGTCCCTGGATCGCCCAGGTGGTCAGCGTCCCTGGATCGCCCAGGTGGTCAGCGTCCCTGGATCGCCCAGGTGGTCAGCGTCCCTGGATCGCCCAGGTTGTCAGCGTCCCTGGATCGCCCAGGTTGTCAGCGTCCCTGGATCGCCCAGGTTGTCAGCGTCCCTGGATCGCCCAGGTTGTCAGCGTCCCTGGATCGCCCAGGTGGTCAGCGTCCCTGGATCGCCCAGGTTGTCAGCGTCCCTGGATCGCCCAGGTGGTCAGCGTCCCTGGATCGCCCAGGTGGTCAGCGTCCCTGGATCGCCCAGGTTGTCAGCGTTCCTGGATCGCCCAGGTTGTCAGCGTTCCTGGATCGCCCAGGTGGTCAGCGTCCCTGGATCGCCCAGGTTGTCAGCGTTCCTGGATCGCCCAGGTGGTCAGCGTCCCTGGATCGCCCAGGTTGTCAGCGTCCCTGGATCGCCCAGGTTGTCAGCGTCCCTGGATCGCCCAGGTTGTCAGCGTCCCTGGATCGCCCAGGTTGTCAGCGTCCCTGGATCGCCCAGGTTGTCAGCGTCCCTGGATCGCCCAGGTTGTCAGCGTCCCTGGATCGCCCAGGTTGTCAGCGTTCCTGGATCGCCCAGGTTGTCAGCGTTCCTGGATCGCCCAGGTTGTCAGTGTTCCTGGATCGCCCAGGTTTTGTCCCCTTTATCCTTTAGTCGGCTTAGAGACGGTCATTGAGGCAGGGTTAACTGTCAGTTTGATACTCAAGTCCGTTCTTTTTATTAGTTCCTCTCAAACGATTGGGGATTTGTTTTTGGAAATCATCTTTCAGATCTGTTCGCATTTCGTCAGGTAGGTGCTTCCGCTGATCACTTTCACGCTTCAGTCTTTCACTTTCTTCCGGCCGCTATATCCGATTCCGTTTGTGCTTCTTGTTTCCGACAGATACAAATTCCCCCTTTTTTCCCAGGTCATCATGTCTCACATATCCGATATAGAGGACAACCTCTCCATGCCAGGATCATCCGTTTCGGGGCATCATAGCAACACTTCTTTAAGGAGTTGGACCGTGCCAAGGTTGCTTGCCGAACTCAACCGCAGGGGAATTCGGCATCCCGCGACTGCCCGCAAGGCCGAATTATACCGACTCCTGATGACCACTCCGGGTCCGACAGCTGAGCGATCCAACAACGACTCCGTCCGGCTGGCACTAGCCCAGATCCAGTCATCCATCGCCGGACTCGTCAGCTCAGTCACGGACATCCAGAATAGGGTCGCGGTCTTAGAAACCAGGCCAGCAGCCTCGCCGCAATATCCTGGGTCAGCAGTCACTTCTGCCATCCCTCCGGACGTTGCAGGTAGGCCTTCTACCACCCCCCAGATTGCTCCTTCCCATTTCGTTCCGGAGCACATCAAGAAGGATATCCTGGCAGGCAAGGATGTTAATTTGGCATCCATTTTGATTGCCTCCCAGGATATTTCCGAAAACCGGGTGATCAATTGCGGAGAGGTTTCCGTGGTGTTGAAGGCCAAGGATGCTCGGCTAAACAGGAAGTTGTCGGTTTCTGAGTTTGTCCTGGCCTTCAGCCTCTACAGGGACGTACTGTGCTCCGCTCACCCCAATCGCAGGGAAGAATTAGACACCTACTTGTACCGGATTACGGATTTGGGGCACAAGTACGGCGGCTCGGCATTTTACGACTATCACCGTTCGTTTTCTGCCAAAGCCGCCGCGGCCCTGAATCAATTTCAGTTCATGTCCAACTGGGCAGACTTGGACATGGAGTTATTTTTCCGGCACTTCGCAGGTCTGAAGGCTCCCCTGTGTGCCATCTGCCAATCCATCTTTCATTCCACGGAATGGTGCCCTAATCCGGTACAAGATCCTCGGTCAGCACCCACTCCAGGTCCCTCCGGATCCTCCAGGTCTTCCTCGTCATTGGATAAACTGGGTAGGCCTATTGTGTACCTCGGCAGTAGCCAGGTGTGCAATAACTTTAATGCCAAGGGCTGTGCGTTCAACGCATGCCGAGCACTGCACATCTGCTCCCTTTGTTTTCGGGCTCACCCTCGTCCTTCTTGTCCCAGGAAGTCAGCCAGGGACTCCTGACTAGCCGACCTCAATTTGGAATTGCTGGCTGCACTCCTGCAAGGCCACCCAGATCGTTCCTTTGTCACCTTTTTATTGGACGGGTGCAGAGAGGGGTTTCACACCGGCATTATCACGCGCCCCCAGGGCTGCTGGATGGGCCCCAATCTACTATCCGCCTCTGGTGATCCTGAGGCGGTGACCACCCTCATTCAGGCAGAGGTTGACAAAGGGTTCGTCATCGGTCCTTTCCTTAAAATCCCGTTCCAGTCATGGCGCATCAACCCTATCGGCCTGGTCACAAAGTTATCCTCAAATAAAAAACGTCTTATTTATGATCTGTCCGCGCCTCATATGTCCTCCATTCCCAGTCTTAATTCACTTATTCCTTCTGAGGAATATTCCATGCAGTACTCCTCAGTTGACGAGGCCATCCAGTACATTCTTCAAGCAGGTGTTGGGGCTTGGTTGGCCAAGGTAGACATTGCCGATGCTTTCAAGCTGCTTCCAATACACCCGCAGCTTTGGAAGTACTACGGCATCCAGTGGGCAGATAAATTTTACTTTGCCAACCGGCTTACTTTTGGCTCTAAGAGCAGCCCCTGGCTTTTTTAACAACTTGCTAAGGCCCTGCACTGGATTCTCAACCATCACGGTGGCTCATCCATGGTCGTTCACTACTTGGACGACTTTCTCCTCATTGAAAGGCCCAGCCAGGTCCCTTCCATTCCCCAGTCACTTCTGGATATTTTTTCTCGACTCCAGGTCCCCGTGGCCACAGCCAAGACTGAGGGTCCGGCCACCACAGTCACCTTCCTGGGCATCATCCTAGATACCGTTAAAATGGAGGCTAGCCTCCCCAGCGAGAAGTTGCTCAGGATTCGCTCAGCCATCTCCCGGGCAGTTCAGTGTCACTCTCTGACCAGGGCGGAGCTCCAATCCTTGCTGGGGATGCTCAATTTCGCCTCCAGAATTATGCCCCAAGGCAGGACCTTCCTTTCCAGGTTGCTATGTCTCCTGCCCTCCGCCCCGGAGCAAGATTCTGTCATCCATTTGGACAGCCAGGCCATTGCAGATCTTGACATGTGGAGCGGTTTTCTCTCTGACTGGAATGGCATTTCTTTGTTCGTTCCGCAGTGGGATTCCTCTTCTCCCATGGTTTTTTCTGACGCCGCTGGTTCCTTCGGGTTCGCTGCCATCTTCAGGTCTCATTGGCTGGCTGCCGGATGGCCGTCAGAACTAGCCTCAGACTCCGCAGCCCTAAAATCCTCCCCCCTTTTGGAACTTTACCCTGTTGTGGCGGCTGCTCAGGTCTGGGGTCACCACTGGTCCAACACTTCGGTGACGTTCATTACAGATAGTCAGACCTTGGTAGACATTGTCAACAAGGGCAGGGCCCAGTCCCCCAGGATCATGGCGTTGTTGCGCAAGCTAGTGTGGTTATCCCTCCATCACAATTTTCACATGCGCTGCGTGCACATCCCAGGCGAACAGAATAGGGCTGCGGACGCGCTTTCCCGTGCTAATTTTGCGGTTTTCTTCCAGGAAATGCCCGACGCGGATCGCTCAGGCACGCCGGTGCCCCAATTCAGCACCCTCGTTCTGGTTTAGACTCACTCTTAGAGGAGGCCAAGGGTCTGGTCACCAAATCGCTGTCACACAACACGGCGAGAAATTATCGGGCCGGCCTAAGAGCGTTTGATAGATTCTCTCAGAGTCATCCGAGGGGTCAACACTCCGAAATCTCCCACATCATGGCTTTCCTGGCCTATTGTCATTCGCATCTCTCTCTATCGCATGGTACCATCAGACTTTATTTAGCCGGACTTCAACATCATGCCATGCTGGCCACTCCTCATCACAGGTCCTTTTTTTCCGTCCAAGCTATTAAAGCCACCCTTCGGGGCATTCAAAAGGAGGGGAAGGGGTCCGCGAGCCATAGGCAACCAGTGTCCAGCAAATTATTCAGGGATCTCTCCTCGACATTGGATGGTAATCCTTTTGGGCCCTCCATTAGCCTGATTCTGAAAGCGGCCATGTTTCTCACTTTTTATGGGTTCCTTCGGCCCGGAGAGGTTTTGGCCGGTCCAAATCGTACTAATCATCCTCTGAAGCAACATTTGTCATGGGGCCAGGGCCACTACACACTCTCCCTACCCTCCACCAAAACCAATCAGACGGGTCCCCCCACTCAAGTCAAGTTCTACCCAACTTTGAACAAATGGTGCCCCGTTCAAGTGCTGCATCAACTGACGGCACTCACCCGAGGTTCATTGCCCGACAGCCCACTCTTGCCGCATGCAGGCAAGCCACTCAGCACCTCTCAATTTATCTCCTACATCCGCGCCCTCGCCCAGGGACTAGGCCATGACCCCAAGGTTATTTCAGGACACTCCTTTCGCATAGGGGCGGCCTCTGCCGCTTCTCGACATCGGGTGCCGGCACACGTCATCCGGTCCATGGGGCGGTGGCGGTCCTCCTGCTTTACCCGATATATACCCGATCCTCAAGTCGAGATATCTCACGCCTTTCAATCACTGGCTTTGTAATTTGTAAATAAAAGTGTTGTACCTACCTGTTGTTTTTTGCCCCCTTTTTCTCACTGGTGTGCCCGCGTCCGTGGCTTCCGGCACAATTCAGCCACTATGTTCAGGGCAGGTCTCTCTGCGTACGCCGACGTTGTCCTAGCCCTGACCACAAATTATAAGGCTGTGACCAGCCTGCATTTGTGGGAGGGGCGTCTGGCATATATTCGCCTCCCCTTCGCTCAGCCAGGCGCCCGAGCCTCACGCCCCTCCCTCCCACCCCTTTTTTTCAGACTTCCAATCAGGTATGCCCCCTTTTTCTCACTGGTGTGCCCGCGTCCGTGGCTTCCGGCACAATTCAGCCACTATGTTCAGGGCAGGTCTCTCTGCGTACGCCGACGTTGTCCTAGCCCTGACCACAATTATTATTATTTTAATATTATTTTTTTTCTTGTGTTTTAATACTTTAAAAAAAAAACAATATTCTCTTTGCTTCTCCACATTCTGACTCCCTACGGGGCTGAAATCCTTATTGATACCATCCGTATATGTCTGAATTTTTATTTTATTGGAAGGTGAAGCGTCAGAGGGCTTGATAGGAGCTTCTCTGGAACTTTACACCAGTTTTGTGTCTGTCAGTTCTGCTGCGAAGTAACAGCTCCTCCTGGGGAGCACTGCCCCAGCGGCCTCTTCTCCATCAGCTCCTCCTGGGAGCACTGCCCCAGCGGCCTCTTCTCCATCAGCTCCTCCTGGGAGCACTGCCCCAGTGGCCTCTTCTCCATCAGCTCCTCCTGGGAGCACTGCCCCAGCGGCCTCTTCACCATCAGCTCCTCCTGGGAGCACTGCCCCAGCGGCCTCTTCACCATCGGCTCCTCCTGGGGAGCACTGCCCCAGCGGCCTCTTCACCATCAGCTCCTCCTGGGGAGCACTGCCCCAGCGGCCTCTTCTCCATCAGCTCCTCCTGGGAGCACTGCCCCAGCGGCCTCTTCACCATCAGCTCCTCCTGGGAGCACTGCCCCAGCGGCCTCTTCTCCATCAGCTCCTCCTGGGAGCACTGCCCCAGCGGCCTCTTCACCATCAGCTCCTCCTGGGAGCACTGCCCCAGCGGCCTCTTCACCATCAGCTCCTCCTGGGAGCACTGCCCCAGCGGCCTCTTCACCATCAGCTCCTCCTGGGAGCACTGCCCCAGCGGCCTCTTCTCCATCAGCCCCTCCTGGGAGCACTGCCCCAGCGGCCTCTTCACCATCAGCTCCTCCTGGGGAGCACTGCCCCAGCGGCCTCTTCACCATCAGCGTGTCATATTTATCACCCGTCTACAGATAACGGGGGCGAGACCCTTATCTGATTGGGGGGAGGGGGGTGTCCGTCCACTGCTCCAGTCATTTCTATGGGACTGATAGACCTAGATTCTCACCTCTGCTCCATGTCCAGGGAGCTGACATCCTGACATCAGAGGGAAATGAGAACTACAACTCCCAGCATGTCAATGTGGCTATTATAGAATATCAGAAGAGAGAACTAAAACTCCCAGCATCTCCAGGCATTCTATGATATCAGAGAAGAGAGCTACAACCCCAGCATCTCCAAGCTGTTATTATAGAATATCAAAGGAAAGAACTACAACTCCCAGCATGTCAATGCGGTTAT
Organism: Bufo gargarizans; assembly: GCF_014858855.1. Taxonomy (NCBI): domain Eukaryota; kingdom Metazoa; phylum Chordata; class Amphibia; order Anura; family Bufonidae; genus Bufo; species Bufo gargarizans. Next base: position 741,460,461 of record NC_058080.1, on the reverse strand, counting down.
TATAGAATATCAAAGGAAAGAACTACAACACCCAGCATGTCCAGGCTTTTAAAGGATATCAAAAACTAAAACTCCCAGCATGTCCAGGCTGTTATTATATGATATCAAGGAAAGAACTAAAACACCCAGCATGTCCAGGCTATTATTATAGGGTTTTAAGGAGAGAACTACAACAACCAGCATGTCCAGGCGCTTATTATAGGGTTTTATGGAGAGAACTACAACAACCAGCATGTCCAGGCTGTTATTATATGATATCAATGAAAGAACTACAACAACCAGCATGTCCAGGCTCTTATTATAGGGTATTAAGCAGAGAACTACAACAACCAGCATGTCCAGGCTCTTATTATAGGATATCAAGTAGGGATGAGCAAATCAACTTTGTGTAATAACTTTAGGAATTCATTTCTACTGTTAAAAACCTTTTACTGAACCCGACTTCGGTACCAAGGTTTTTTACAGTAGAAATGAATTCCCAAAGTTTTTACACAAAGTCTCACGAGACTCCGCAAAGTAATAACTTCGGCTCATCGGAGCCAATACATTCTAATACTGTACGGAGAGCTCGCTCCATACACTATTACAACAAAGTTTTATGCGAATCGACTTCTGACGAAACATCCGAAGTCGATTCGCTCATCCCTAATATCAAGGAGAGAAGTACAACTCCTAGCATGGTCAGGCTGTTAAAGGATATCAAGAAGAGAACTACAACACCCAGCATGTCCACTAGGACACCAAAGGAACAATTCAGAACATTTCCTTGCATCCATCTCCTCTATAGAAAGCTCCGCCCCCTCATGTCACATGACCATCATCGCAGATTCTTCACATTTTTAACAAAAATGAGAAGGTCGCCTGTCTGAGAGAGGTACAAGTGAGGACCTCCCCCAGTATACTGGAGAATTGGAGACCGGGTTTTTGAAGGGGGGCAGTATAGCATATAAAACTTAACTTTTAATCGAGTACAAATAAGAGTAAATTCCTATACAAAAACAAACAAAAAACAAACCTCAACCAAGAAAGAAAAAAACATGCTGGGATTAAACAATTAGCCAACCCAAACAAGGGTGCTACAGTGGTTCTACTAGCAACACGTATACTGTATGTACTTACCTCAACCCTGAAAGGGGTGTGTGAGAAGTAAGACTGGTAAAAACTGGTTTGATCTTACCAGTCCGGTTGAATTGCGTCATGCGAATGTAGCTCAGACATATATCCACTCAATGAAGTCTTGGATAATTATGCACTTGAGGGTACTTGCTGTCGCATGCACAGTCGTGTTCATCCGTTGGCTATGCAGAGGCGGGGCTATTGGTACTAAACTGTCTCTAGTATGCCCTGATATGTCTAGTACACCCTAATGACCTCCTAGTATGGAGTCATCGCCCTGAAAAAAGCGGCCTCGTCCGCCCCATTATCAAGGCCCTAGACAACCCTAACTCTACTTACGAAAAAAGGGAGTAAAAAATGGAAAATACTGTGTGTTCCCGTGGCGAGTGATGTCCTGTCTTGTGGGGGATCACCAGGTGAAGAAGCTGTGTTCCAACGCGTTTCATCAAATACTTATATAGCCCCAAGAATCGTCAGGGGACACGGGGCTGAGAAGTCACAAGGTATGGAAGCGTGCGTATGGCAAATTAAGTCTGATCAGAGTCAGAACCTTATGAATAGCAAACAGCCATTGATAGGGAATAAAACGTACATTAAAAGTGTGGAGGTGTACGTATGGCAGTTCTCCTATGTATGCAGGGACACCCAGTGGTTCCAGTGTCCCCTGCTTGTCTTGGCATGTTCAGCAGCAAGGACTGCCCTGCCGCATGGGTTTAAAAGCTGTGGGACCGTTCTAGGTGCACGCGCATCACACGTGATGTCAGCAGTTAGTGGCGTCACATCGCGCATGCGCACCATCGTTACTGAAGCCCATGGGCAGACTCCAGAGTCGGCCAAACAGTGTAGCTCCCGGGGCGTGCATAACTAGCCCCGCCTCCTGAAGTAAACACATTGAGATTCAAATTGGCCGGAGGGGTCTAGGGAGTGTCCCAGTGCAAGGTAAATACTGCATAAAGCGTGAGGCAAGGGAAGGGGGAATCCTTTAGTTATTATACATTCTTCCCCTGTGAAGCACACAATATTGTAGAGAGCTGCATTAATAAAATACAGGTGAGCATGGGGGCAAACATTGTCACGTTGATAGACAAGTGCTCCAGGCATAATGAGGACATTAGAGGGCAGAGCCCTGCTACTACATGGCTATTATAAGAAATGCAGTGCAAATCTACAAACATATTATAAACTGACTGTTGAGCGGAGCCAGTAGGCAATTTTCATTAATTTCTAACGATAATTTGTTTTCCCTTAGTCCTAACAGCAGTACAAATGGGTTAACCACCCCCCGTGTACTGGTAGGACCGGAAGAATTAATAATGAGCCCAAGTAAATAAAACAATTAAGTATCCCCTATAAAGGAGGGAATCACCCCAGCCCACTGTGTTACAAGGGTGGGATATTTGTGTGCTGCTGTTAGGACTAAGGGAAAACAAATTATTGTTAGAAATTAACGATTCCCTTACACCCTACCAGCAGCACATATGGGGAGATAGCAAGAAGAACACCTAGGGAGGGCCCTCATGCCTGGCAGAATTAAGTATAGTCTGCCCAAAGGCCGAGTATTCAGCTAATCTGGCATCCAATGTATAATGGGAGATAAATGTTGATTCAGAGCTCCAGGTACGGCCCTAGTAGAATGGGCCTTCAGAAACCCCGGAGAGTCCAGAGATTGGGAAACAAAGTATTCCCTAATAGCCTCCTTAATCCATCAACTGATGAATGGTTTAGATTCCTAACGGCCTTTAAACTTACCGGCATACAGGATTAGAAGATTTCCATTGTTCCTGAACTCCTTTGATCTATCCACATAGATCCGGAGACATCTCGAGTAGTCCAAAAGATGTCTAACAGGTTCCTTGGAGGAGGTAGCAGGTGTAGAAAGAACCAGGAGGGATATCACCTGCTTGATATTCTGTAACGAAGGAACTTTAGGCATAAAGTACGGGAGAAATCTTAGAAGGACCCGGTCTTGCAAAAAGATGTTATAGGGCTCTTGTGCTGAGAGAGCTTGAAGCTCAGAGACCCTCTTGGCCAAAGTCACTGCAAGGAGGAAAACGAGTTTCCATGTGACTAACTTGAAATCCACCTCCTCCAAAGGCTCAAAAGAACTGATAAATCCCATTGAGGAATGGGTCTCAGTACTGTAGGCTTTAATCTTTCAGCTCCTTTAAGGAACCGTTTGATGAGCGGGTCCTGAGAAAAAGACCTGTTGAGGCAGGCTGAGATGGCTGAAACTTGAACGACTCTGAAAGCCCTTCTATTCTGGGAAGGTACTAATCAACCTGCAGGCTGTTAGGTTGAACTTGTGCAGATCTGAGCAGAGGTGAATTTCCCACGACACCAGGGTGTGCTGAGGGGGGAGCCTCCAATATTGCCCTCGACTCATTTGGGTGAGCTGGGTAAACTAGGATCTCTTCGGCCAAAACGGTATGATGGCTATCACCGAGGCCTGATCCTGACGTATTTTTATCAATACCCTCGGAATCATAGAAAACGGAGGGAAGATGTAAGCCAGCCTGAACCTCCAGGATATTGGCAGAGCATCTATCGCCAGGGGGTTGTCCTCCTTATAAAGGGAGCAAAACCCCTCCACCTTGGCGTTAAACCTTGTTGCCATAAGATCCACCTCTGGCATCCACCACTTGAGGACTATCTGCTTGAATATCTCTGAATGTAAAGACCACTCCACTGTTGGAAGACTGATCCGCTATCATATTGAGGGAGCCTCGAATGTGGATAGCAGATTAGTGGGAAAGGTTTGACTCTGCCCAATCCAGAATCACCCCGATTTCTGATAGGAGGGGAAGTGATCTTGTGCCTCCCTGCTTGTTGATGTAAAGTACCGCAGTCATATTGTCTGACTGGACTTTTGCAGCTTTTCCCCGGATCTGACGGGCGAAGTAAAGGAGGGCTAGCCAGATAGCTTGAATCAGAGATTGGATGAAAGAAGCCGCTCCTGAGAAGACCAGGTTCTGTGAACTGGAGAGTCGTCTAGGTGAGCGCCCCAGCCTACTTGGGATGCATCTGTTGTCAATATGATCCAGGTTGGCTTGGTCATAGACTTCCCGTCTAAAAGATGGCATCACAATCTGAGGGAGTTTAGCCCGGCAGGGCTGCCATTCCATTTGGAGAGGACCTCCGACTGTAGAGGGCGGAGATGCCATAGAGCCCAAGGGACTGCTTCCACAGACGCTAACACCCCAACATCTTCATGAGAGTCCGAATTGGGACTCGTCGAGGAACGGATAGGATCTCTGCCATGTTCTGTATCCGGGATCTTCTTTCTGGAGTCAACTAGAGAGACATTCCAACGGAGTCGATTATTAAGCCTAGATATCTTAGCGAAGTTGACGGGCTCATGTTCGATTTCTGCCAGTTGATGATCCAACCCAGGCGGAACAGAAAGGAGATTGCTACATGAAGATGGTGGGTTAGGACCGCTAGAGAAGAGGCTTTCAAAAGCCAAACGTCCATATAAGGAATGATGGTAAGTCCTTGAAGTCTTAAAGCCGCCACCACGGAAACCACCATTTTGGTAAAAGCGTGAGGGGCAAAAGAAAAGCCAAAAGGAAGGACAACAAACTAAAGGTGTCTGGTGACACCCGAAACCTGGACCGCGATCATGAGATATTTCCTGGAAGCAGGATGAATCAGGATGTGCAGATATGCATCTTTGAGGTCCAGGGTTGCCATTATTTCCCCAGGATTGAGAACGTGAACCACTGACCTGATGGTCTCCATACGAAACCTCACCTTCCTTATATACTGATTGAAATACCTCAGATCGATAATCATTCAGAGATCTCCTGATGTCTTGGGAAGCAGAAAAAACAATGAGTAGTTCCCTAAGCCCTGTTCCCCTGCCGGAACCTCCTCCAGAGCCCCCTTGTGGATGTAGTCCTGAATATAAGCCTCCAGAATGTAGAGACCTCGGTAGCAGCAATGGCTGTAGAAGCATATGCTGTGGCTGCCGTGTAACCTCTTTTCAGAGTGCACTCCGCTCTCCTGTCAAGGGGATCCTGCAGACTAGACCCATCGTGAGTGCGTCTGCACAATTTGGCAATAGCCATGTCCAACTTGGGAATGGAACCCCACGATTCCACCAAGGATTTAGCCATCGGGAACATGGTTCTACATTTTTTGGTTAGAACCGGACCTTATTCAGGTTTCTTCCACTCTGTACGCATGACAGAGAGGAGGGTCTCATCCGCTTTAAAGACACGTGGTGCCCGACTAGCGGGATCGGAAGGCTCCCCTGGGTCAACATCATGGTCCCCTGACCTGATGGACTTGAGTAGCTTTTGTGTCTTTTCTGGAGGAAAAAGACACGAGGTAAGCTCCTCCTCATCTGATGAGGAAGAAACTAAGGAGACCACAGAGGGTCTCTCCACCGGAGTAGAGGACTCCATAGGTGTCTGAGCAAGAGTAGGAAGCTTTTCATCAAGCAGGTTCACGACTCCCTTGATGGACCCATCCACATAGCTCTTCACCCATTGATACATGTCCTGCATGGTAGGTTCACCCGAAGGTTGGACCCTCGGACGGCAGCTGTCACACCTGGAGTAGGGATAACTATCCTCCAAAGGAGTACTACAATTGTAGCAGGATAAATGCTTCATCTTAGAAACCGACTTTCTGCTATCAGGATCCGGCAGAGAAGACATCATTGCGGGAAGAAAGACAAATAAAATATATGTATATTAAAAATAAATGTTATTAAGCAGAAAAGGTAAGAGGCAGACCGGAGGAAGCTGAAAAAAAAGGCCAGACTAAAGCACCAATAAGCAGAGAAAACACCAGCTTATAAGGACTCTAGGAGCAAGCTGAGAAGCATGTGCAACCAGAGATGGAGCTGGTGCACAATGCTTCCTTAAATAGGGAAGAGGCTGGACCCAGAGGAAAAAAATCCCCGCCCCAGGTGGGGAAAAAATAACCACTGTATAAACCTATAAACCGATGCTACCTAGCAGGGCAAGGAATAACAAAAAATCCTCCCAACAGGAGTAAAAAAAGGAAATGACAATCATAATATCCCAGAATACACAGATATGTCAGAATACACAGATATGATCAAAGTGTCCTGCACCCTACATAAATCAGCCAATGTGCAGTTGTTTATTAAGTCCGCGGGGGCTGGGGGTATTCTATTTGAAGATCCACCAACACTCCCTTTGTAGGATACGTCTATCCCAGTCGCCTCCACGTGGTGATCTACTGACTTGTTCAATCCCTTTAAATTTGATCGCTGAAACACGCCCATCATGGGTTGCCTGTACATGTCTCGCAACTGGGGATTCTTTATTGTTCCGTATATCGTTAAGATGTTCCCTACAGGTCTTGCCCACATATCGCATAACGCATTCACAAGTCAGAAGATATATCACTCCCATGGTGCGGCAGTTGATAAAATCACGTATGAAATAGACATATCCTGTATCATTAGTAAAGGAATTGCCCGGTGCTATGAAGTCACAAAACCTACAGTTACCACATCTAAAGCAGCCCTTGATGGGGGTTCTCCAGCCAAGTACGCGGTCTATCGGGTGGGATAAAATGACTGTGTACGAGATGATCCCTCAGATTTGCACCCGTCCTATATGTCACTGCTGGTCGGGGGCCTATGACATCAGCCAGATCGGAGTCCATCAGTAGAATTCCCCAATGACAACTTAAGATGTCTCTCACCTCCGGTGTTGCTGAGTCAAAGGTCCCTATCACCCTCATCGTATTAGGTGTATTCTGTTCCTGTGCTCGCTGGTATGCTACCTGTAGTATTTGTCAGGATAGCTTCGTGCCTGGAATCTCTCCCTAAGGTCTTTGGCCTGAAGTCTAAATTCCGTTTGTTCAGAACAATTGCTTCTTAACCTCAGGTACTGTCCCGTGGGTATCCCGCGTTTAAGTGGGGCTGGGTGGTTACATTTTATATGCTGTACTGCCCCCTTCAAATACCTCTTCACATTTTTATCCACTCTATTGCTGATCGTCGCCCCCTGCACTGATCGGTGACCTTAACACAGCCTCTTTTCTACCACTTCTCTCCAGAGCTTAGCTTCTCCCACTCATTCACTAGCTCCTCTCCTTACACTGATCACATGATGGTGATGTCATCACAGGTCCTTCCCCACCTCTTCTCTGCTCCACTGCTGAACCGCCCCTTGTACTGATCACATGACAGTGAGGTCACCCCAGGTCCTTCACCACCCCTTCTCCTCTCCACAGCTCAGCCCCGCCCCCTGCACTGATCACATCACGGTGACCTCACCTCAGGTCCTTCAGCTCTGGCAGTGCAGCAGATACTGGGCAGGTCCTGGTCGGTAGTCAGGGCTCTTGTTCTCTCTGGTATCAGCCATTCCTCCAGCCTGCAGGTAAGATGAGCTGTGAGGAGACAGTGTGGTGGAGAGCTCAGACATGTCACCTCTGGAGATTCTCCTCCATTACACACAAGGAATCCTTCTCCTCTCCTCAGCTTAGTATGGGAGAGTAGTAGTGGGGAGAGTGGGCGTTGTCATCATTCGCTGGCCCCTGACTGTCCTGGTGAGGGGCCCCTGCATCTAGGAGGAGAATGATTGGAGCGGGGGCCCGGTCTGAGCTCAGCTCTCTCCAGTCTCTTCTCTAGGAGTTCTGGACACAGCTGAGCACAGCCCAGAGGTGGGACCTGCATCTATCAGACCTTTATCTCCTGTGGAGCCACCAGAGATCTCCATGTTGGGGCCCCTGGAATCCATGTGGTGGGGGCTCTGAGAAGCGGGGCCCCTCCAGGCTCAGGAAGTGCGGTTCTGGAGGTGACATCTGGTCTTGTCCCCTGGATGATTTCCTCTCCTCTTCTCATAAAGGAGCCTGCAGTACTAGAAGCCTCCAGCTCCTCCAGTTCTCTCCTCTTCTCCTGAATGACCACCAAGGATGGACAGGAAGGAGATCAGCAGAAGAATATTAGACCTCACCTTGGAGATCATCTCCCTGCTGAGCGGAGAGGTAAACTTTTCTAGATTTCTCTCCTCTGTATTGTATTCTGTAACAAGTCAGACATCGGGAAGGAGAATCCATCATAGGAAGTGATAGGAAGAGTCCAGGGTCCTGGAGAACGGCCTCCAGACCTTCCAAGTGATGGAAAACCTGAAGATCAGCCCCCAATATGGTGAGTGATGTATCATGGGACCAGTGACCAATAGTCATGTTGTAGGAGCCATGAGTAGGTAAGTAGACACGATGTACCAGGAGGAGAGGGCCGGAGGAGAGCACATGGCCCCTGAAGGGTTTATTCCCTAAGTGTCTCTCTCCATCCACAGGAGTACACAATAGTGAAGAAGACATCGGGGGACTGTGTGACTCCCATCATCCATCTCCAGGAGTCAGGAGGGCGGAGCAGGACCCCTCATCCCATCACAGAGCCTCCCCCTCACCCCCTGATACATGAGCAGAAGATCCTAGAACTCACCCACAAGATGATGGAGCTGCTGACTGGAGAGGTGACACTGCTGGGAATGCTGGGAAATTCTCCAGTAACAGCACTGGAGGGGTCTGGGTGATGACGGTGTCATTGTGTTGTCAGGTTCCTATAAGGTGTCAGGACGTCACTGTCTATTTCTCCATGGAGGAGTGGGAGTATATAGAAGGACACAAGGATCTGTACAAGGAGGCCATGATGGAGGAGCACCAGCCTCTTATATCACAAGGTAAGAGCCGTCATGTGCAGTGTATACACGTGTGTGCAGTGACATGTAATGGAGGAGCACCAGCCTCTTATATCACAGGGTAAGACCCGTCATGTGCAGTGTATACACGTGTGTGCAGTGACATGTAATGGAGGACACCAGCCTCTTATATCACAAGGTAAGAGCCGTCATGTGCAGTGTGTACACGTGTGTGCAGTGACATGTACTGGAGGAGCACCAGCCTCTTATATCACAAGGTAAGAGCCGTCATGTGCAGTGTATACACGTGTGTGCAGTGATATGTAATGGAGGAGCACCAGCCTCTTATATCACAAGGTAAGAGCCGTCATGTGCAGTGTATACACGTGTGTGCAGTGACATGTAATGGAGGACACCAGCCTCTTATATCACAAGGTAAGAGCCGTCATGTGCAGTGTATACACGTGTGTGCAGTGACATGTAATGGAGGAGCACCAGCCTCTTATATCACAAGGTAAGAGCCGTCGTGTGCAGTGTATACACGTGTGTGCAGTGACATGTAATGGAGGAGCACCAGCCTCTTATATCACAAGGTAAGAGCCGTCATGTGCTGTGTATACACGTGTGTGCAGTGATATGTAATGGAGGAGCACCAGCCTCTTATATCACAAGGTAAGAGCTGTTATGTGCAGTGTATACACGTGTGTGCAGTGATATGTAATGGAGGAGCACCAGCCTCTTATATCACAAGGTAAGAGCCGTCATGTGCAGTGTATACACGTGTGTGCAGTGACATGTAATGGAGGACACCAGCCTCTTATATCACAAGGTAAGAGCCGTCATGTGCAGTGTATACACGTGTGTGCAGTGACATGTAATGGAGGAGCACCAGCCTCTTATATCACAAGGTAAGAGCCGTCATGTGCAGTGTATACACGTGTGTGCAGTGACATGTAATGGAGGAGCACCAGCCTCTTATATCACAGGGTAAGAGCCGTCATGTGCAGTGTATACACGTGTGTGCAGTGACATGTAATGGAGTCGCTCCACAGTTTCTTCTCACATTACATTAGAGGCTACGTGTTCTTTAGGTCAGTCATATCCATAGGGCTCCAGTCACATGATGGGAGCGTGTCCTTCTGGCCTCCATCGGGCCGGTATAGTAGACTACCATGCTCTATCAGAGGCGTCCTGTAAAATCCGTGTTCCGCAGCGTATACATTGTAGATTATACATGGAGATTATGGGCAATGTCCGCCCCTGTGTGACTGTGTAGAGCCTGACGTCGGAGCTTCTGTCAGAGGGAGATATTAGGAAACCCTTCGCACATATGTTCTGCTGGAGGCTCAGACGTGGTGTGAACAGGTCCTTACTTTAATAAGGAGAGTCCATCATAGTGACTTTCCAGTTGTTCTCCTGCCCTTAATGTAGTAGATCTTCTAGTCACTCCACAAGGAGAGAAGATACAACCTTCTACACGTGACTAGAGGAGGAGGTTGTAGAATCTGAGTTTTTGCTCGAGTTTCTCTCTTGCCTCTTTCAGAATTGCATGTGGTGCTCTTAGAGTGACCTGTACAGGACGGCCACTCCTAGGGAGCGCAGCAGCAGTCCTGAATGTTCTGTGTCTGTATATCATTTCTCTGACTGTGGATTGATATACACCCAGATCATCAGCTCTTGTGGCCTTCTCCAGCTTTCATTTAAGTAGATGAGATTGGATGTGTGGGGTTCTCAGGAGCCTTGACCAGTTTATAAAGGCACACGAGTCCTGGTTACTGACAAATCTGTTCTTCTGAAGAAAGACTGGCTAGTGTGAACCATGCCTCAATGTGAACAACTTTCAAAAGACCTCACAATGCATGTTACAGAGTCATGAGGTAAACAGCTACTGCCAGCATCACTGCCTTTCCAAACAGCTGATTGGTGGGGGTCCCGGGTGTCGAACCCCCACCGATCAGATGCAGGTGATCTATCCAGAGGATAGGTCATCAGTAAAAAAAAGCTGCAGAACCCCTTTAAGATCTTACTATTCGATTCTGTTTTATATATCTCCTCCGCCCGGTCACTCGCTATTATCTCCCGATAATAATTTGGTATTAATGTTATGGCTGATGGATGTATATACTGAGAAAGGTGTAACTGTCCTTGTAATAAATCTTCCTGCAGAGGAGGATGGGGTTTCATTAATATCAGGGGTTCCTGTCCAGCAGGGCAGCAGTCTCTCTCATCGAGCTGTCATCGGCTCACATTAAATACTGGTGCCTGGTGGAGAGGAGACTGGGGGTAGTTGTTTTACTAACTCCATGTTCTGTGTCTGACTGATGAAGGTCTTCACTGTGGGTTCTCTCTCATAAGCAGAAGTGTCTTTGTGTAAGGATGATGTCCTGACCTTTTGGTTAGTGGGTTGTTGCAGGACGCCCCTGGTACTTATAACTGTATCCTCATCCTCAGAATGTACTATGGTGGAGAAGGAGCCGTCACCCCACTGCCTACTGTTTGTTCTAATAAACCAGGGGTTACTTCATTCTGTGGTCTGCTAGGTGCTGGGACCTCTGCACAGGTGGTGAGGAGCAGAACATTGATCACTAAACCTAGAAGTGAAGGAGCTGAGAGAAGTGTCTGATCTATAGACAGATCTACAGGAGGCCATGTATTCTGTCACTGTGTGCTTGTGTCTCCACAGATGGATCCAGGAGGAGAAATCCACCAGAGAGATGTCCCCGTCCTCTGTATTCCCAGGACTGTCCAGAGGAGAAGGTCCCAGAGAACCCTCAGGTAGATGGAGCTGAGCCCTATACACATCTATATAGGGGGGTCCTGCAGTCATAGAGGGGTCATAGATTGTGGGGGTCTCTTCTGTGGATCTGTTAGATTTCCCACCTGTCTGCTCTTTGTACTGAATTGTTACAGGTGACAAATCAGGGGGAAGATCTGACTGATATTAAAGTGGTGGATGAAGAAGAGAGGATGATGGGCGATCCCCCGTGTAAGAGTGAGGTGGAGGAGGACATTCCAGGGGATGTCACCACAGGTATGGAATCATGAATGGGGAAAGTGTGAGTCAAGCAGTTAGATGTCTATAATCTAGTGCACACTATACAGCAATTTTGGAACCTGTCTTCTGGGGGTCTCCTGTAATGGTCTTTAACAAGCTGTTAGGTGGGTAAAGATGTTTGGTTGTGTTTTTGGCTTCCTTCCGGTGCACTTCAGTCCTCAGCTCCATGACTATCAGGAAGCTCCTATGTCACATGTGATTATTGTACAGAGACAGACGTCTCAGTGATCATTACCTGCAGCTTTAGGGACAAATATTTAACCTACCCTTGAAGGAAACAAGGGACCCCTCCATAGAAATTATTTTTTTTAAAACATTTTGCAGCAAAATATTAATCGGGACAAATTCTAAAAAGATTCATCCTGGAATATCAGGAACCTGGAAAACCCCATTAAATCCCTTCGATCTGGTGAGACTAGTGTGCTCACTTGTCAATATGACTGTATAATCATTTTATGAGTCCAGTTACAGAGCAATACTGTTCAGGAGTCCTGTATTCACAAGCTAAACTCACTCTTCATCCAGATGTAGCCAATGGAGCCCTTAATATTACTCTATATTATCTCCCACTTTCCAGTCATTGCGGGCTGTAGGAGATAAGACCCAGTTGTCAATTCATTTAGGAACTTCTAGTCAGAATAAAGGTATAACACAGAGTCATATTAAAAGATGCTCCAGAATTGTTAGTGCATGGGGAATACTAATAGTTACTAAAACAGAAAACTAAAATACAATTTGAGGGATGGTGGCAGGTCCTCTTTAATTGACAAGCTCCTTCCAGTGTACCTCCTTCCCTGCTGCTGATAACTCACACATGCTTAATACAAACTAGAAGCTACATTGAAACTTCTGGAAGACGAGTGCTCTCACATTAAAGAGCCAGGGAGACTTCAGCCTGTACTTAGCAGTGTGAGACTTCAGCAGGGGAGGAGGTGCATTAAAAAGTGCTTGTGAATTAGCCCCAGACCTGGTTGTCATTTAATGAACAAGTAGAAGTGATGATATGGTCCACATAGAGCCCTGAACTCAACATCATCCAGTCTGGGATTACATGAAGATGCAGAAGGATTTGAGCATGCCCCTTCATGCACAGAAGAACTGTGGTTAGTGTTCCAAGATGTTTGGAAGAGAGCTTCTTCAAAAACTGTGTGCAGGTGTACCTAGAAGAACTGAGGCTGTTTTGAAGGCAAAGGGCAGTCACACCAAATACTGATTTGATTTAAGTTTTTTTTCTTCATTCACTTTGCACTTTGTCAGAAATAAACTATTAACACCTCTACTTTTGAAAGCATTCTTACTCTGCAACATCAGTCAAAAAGCCTTCAAACCCTTTCACCTTTTTCACATTTTGTTATTTTGTGGCCTTTTGCTAAAATCTTATAAAATTCTAGTTTAACCTCCATCAATATGTGGATGAATAGAACTGTAAAGAAAGCAATAAATGACAAAAAGAAAGCATTTAAATCGCTAAAACAGGAGAGTAGCAAGGAAGCATTGAAAAACTATAAGGAAAAAAATAGAATATGTAAAAAAACAAATAAAAGCAGCCAAACTAGAGACAGAGAGATTCATTGCCAAAGAGAGCTAAACTAAACCTAAAATGTTTTTCAATTATATAAATTGTAAAAAGTATAAATCTGAAGGTGTCGGCCCTTTACAGAGTGATGAGGGAGGAGTTGCAGATGAGGAGGAAGCAAAGTTATTAAATATTTTTTTCCCCCACTGTATTCACTGAAGAAAATAAACTGTCAGATGAAATGCAGAATGTAAAAGTAAATTCCCCATTAAAAGTGTCCTGTCTGACCCAGGAAGAAGTACAACAGCGACTTAAAAAGATTAAAATAGATAAATCACCAGGACCAGATGGCATACACCCCTGTATCCTAAGAGAATTAAGTAATGTCATAGCCAGACCCTTATCTCTGATATTTAAGGACTCTATACTGGCAGTCAGTGTTCCACAGGATTGGCGCATAGCAAATGTGGTGCCACTATTCAAAAATGGTCCAAAAACAGAGACCGGAAACTATAGGCCAGTAAGTTTAACATCTGTCGTGGGTAAACTGTTTAAAGGTTTTCTAAGAGATGCTATCTTGGAGCACCTCAAGGAAAATAAGCAAATAACGCCATATCAGCATGGCTTCATGAGGGAGCGGTCATGTCAAAGTAATTTAATCAGTTTCTATGAAGAGGTAAGCTGTAGACTTGATTGCGGTGAATCAATGGATGTCGTATATCTGGACTTCTCCAAAGCATTTGACACTGTACCACATACAAGGTTAGTATATAAAATGAGAATGCTTGGACTGGGAGAAAATGTCTGTATGTGGGTAAGTAACTGGCTCAGTAATAGAAAACAGAGGGTGGTTATTAACGGTACACACTCAGATTGGGTCACTGTCACTAGCAGAGTACCTCAGGGGTCAGTACTGGGCGCTATCCTCTTCAATATATTTATTAATGATCTTGTAGAAGGCTTGCACAGTAAAATATCGATTTTTGCAGATGACACTAAACTGTGTAAAGTAATTGACACTGAAGAGGACAGTATACTGTATATATACTGCAGAGGACAGTATACTGTATATATATACTACAGAGGACAGTATACTACTACAGAAGGATCTGCATAGATTGGAGTCTCGGGCAGAGAAATGGCAGATGAGGTTTAACACTGACAAATGTAAGGTTATGCACATGGGAAGGAATAATGCAAGTCACCCGTACATACTAAATGGCAAAACACTGGGTAACACTGACATGGAAAAGGACCTAGGAATTTTAGTGAACAGCAAACTAAGATGTAGAAACTAGTGTCAGGCAGCTGCTGCCAAGGCCAATAAGATAATGGGTTGCATCAAAAGGGGCATAAATGCCCGTGATGAGAACATAGTCCTACCACTTTACAAATCATTAGTCAGACCACACATGGAGTACTGTGTACAGTTCTGGGCTCCTGTGAACAAGGCAGACATAGCAGAGCTGGAGAGGGTACAGAGGAGAGCAACTAAAGTAATAACTGGAATGGGGGGACTACAGTACCCTGAAAGATTATCAGACTTTAGGGTTAATCACTTTAGAAAAAAGACGACTGAGGGGAGATCTAATTACTATGTATAAATATATCAGGGGTCAGTACAGAGATCTCTCCCATCATCTATTTATCCCCAGGACTGTGACTGTGACAAGGGGACATCCTCTGTGTCTGGAGGAAAGAAGGTTTGTACACAAACATAAAAGAGGATTCTTTATGGTAAGAGCAGTGAGACTATGGAACTCTCTGCCTGAGGAGGTGGTGATGGTGAGTTCACTAAAAGAGTCCAGGAGGGGCCTGGATGTATTTCTGGAGTGTAATAATATTACAGGCTATAGCTACTAGAGAGGGAGTCGTTGATCCAGGGAGTTATTCTGATGCCTGATTGGAGTTGGGAAGGAATTTATTTCCCCTTAAGTGAGGAAAATTGGCTTCTACCTCACAGGGTTTTTTTCGCTTCCTCTGGATCAACTTGCAGAAAACAAGCCGAACTGGATGGACAAATGTCTTTTTTCGGCCTTATATGCTATGTGACTATGTAATATGCACTTAATACTCCATAATAAGAAAGTGAAAACACAACTTTAAATTTTTTGCTAATTTATTAAAAATAAAATCATAAGATTTCCCATTGGCATAATCCATTGGTATTTACTTTGCCCTGATACTTGAAATTTAGGGACCTCCCATTTATCTGGATCATCTTTGAGATGTTTCTACACCTTGATTGGAGTCATCTGTGGTAAATTCAGTTGATTGGACATGATTTGGAAAGACATAGCCCTGTCTATATAAGGTCTCAGAACTGACAATGAATATCAGAGCAAAAACCAGGTCATGAGGCGGAAAGAACTACCTGTAGAGCTCAGAGACAGGATTGTATGGAGACACAGATCTGGAGAAGAGGACAAAAACATTTCTGCTGCACTGAAAGAGCACAATGACCTCCAGAATTCTTACATGGAAGAACAACAACCAGGACTATTCTTAGAGCTGGCCGCCCAACCAAACTAAATAATCAGGGGAGAAGGGCCTTGATAAGAGAGGTGACTAATAACCCAGCTCCAAAGATCCTGTGTGCAGATGGGAGAAACTTCCAGAAGGTTAACAGCCTCCACCAATCTGGGCTTTAAAAGACACATAAAAGCCGCCTGAGGTTTAAAAAAAAACAAAAAAAAACTATAGGATTCTGACAGTGAAAAACAGCATCATGCTGGGGGGACTGGGAGGCCTGTTCAGGGTTGAGGGAAAGCTGAATGGAGAAAATTACAGAGATATATTCTTAATGAAAACCTGATCCAGAGTGCTCTTGATCTCAGACTGAGACAAATGTTTACCTTCCAAGACAATGGCCCTAAGCACACAGCCAGGAAAGCATAGGAGAGGCTTAGACACAACTCTGGGAATGTCCATAAGTGGTCCAGTCAGAACCCTGAAACCCATGGACCATCTCTGGAGAGACCTGAAAATGGCTGCCCACCGATGGCCCTCATCCAACCTGAAAGAGCTTGAGAGAATCTGAAAAGAGCAGAGGATCCCCAAATCCAGGTTTGCCAACCCTGTGGCATCATCGCCAAGAAGACCCGTACGAGCATTCAAATTTATTGCCTCCGATTAGACTTTTTCAATATGGCCACTGTTAGTCTTGTGCATACGCCGTTACTGTGAATAGCAGCACATGCATTAATTTATGTGTGTTTATAGATGTATGTGTGTGTTTGTATGTATATATATATATATATATATACACTCACCTAAAGAATTATTAGGAACACCTGTTCTATTTCTCATTAATGCGATTATCCAGTCAACCAATCACATGGCAGTTGCTTCAATGCATGTAGGGTTGTGGTCCTGGTCAAGACAATCTCCTGAACTCCAGACTGAATGTCAGAAGGGGAAAGAAAGGTGATTTAAGCAATTTTGAGCGTGGCTTGGTTGTTGGTGCCAGACGGGCCGGTCTAAGTATTTCACAATCTGCTCAGTTACTGGGATTTTCACGCACAACCATTTCTAGGGTTTACAAAGAATGGTGTGAAAAGGGAAAAACATCCAGTATGCGGCCGTCCTGTGGGCGAGAATGCCTTGTTGATGCTAGAGGTCAGAGGAGAATGGGCCGACTGATTCAAGCTGATAGAAGAGCAACGTTGACTGAAATAACCACTCGTTACAAACGAGGTATGCAGCAAAGCATTTGTGAAGCCACAACACGCACAACCTTGAGGCGGATGGGCTACAACAGCAGAAGACCCCACCGGGTACCACTCATCTCCACTACAAATAGGAAAAAGAAGCTACAATTTGCACGAGCTCACCAAAATTGGACTGTTAAAGACTGGAAAAATGTTGCCTGGTCTGATGAGTCTCGATTTCTGTTGAGACATTCAAATGGTAGAGTCCGAATTTGGCGTAAACAGAATGAGAACATGTATCCATCATGCCTTGTTACCACTGTGCAGGCTGGTGGTGGTGTAATGGTGTGGGGGATGTTTTCTGGGCACACTTTAGGCCCCTTAGTGCCAATTGGCCATCGTTTAAATGCCACGGGCTACCTGAGCATTGTTTCTGACCATGTCCATCCCTTCATGACCACCATGTTCCCATCCTCTGATGGCTACTTCCAGCAGGATAATGCACCATGTCACAAAGCTCAAATCATTTCAAAATTTCAAATAGGTTTCTTGAACACTGACAATGAGTTCACTGTACTAAAATAGCCCCCACAGTCACCAGATCTCAACCCAATAGAGCATCTTTGGGATGTGGTGGAACGGGAGCTTCGTGCCCTGGATGTGCATCCCTCAAATCTCCATCAACTGCAAGATGCTATCCTATCAATATGGGCCAACATTTCTAAAGAATGCTATCAGCACCTTGTTGAATCAATGCCACGTAGAATTAAGGCAGTTCTGAAGGCAAAAGGGGGTCCAACACCGTATTAGTATGGTGTTCCTAATAATTCTTAAGGTGAGTGTATAGTGAATTGTAGTGTGACAAGGGAACGAGTGCCAGTTGGGCTTTTTAAATTTTTGACTTGTAACAAATAGCGGATCCGCAAAACACGGATGACGTCTGTGTGCTTTCTGCAATTTGCAGAATGGCACGGACAGCCTTTAATATAACTGCCTATTCTTGTCCGCAAAGCACAGACAAGAATAGGACAGGTTATATTTTTTGGTGGACCATGGAACGGAGCAACGGATGCGGACAGCACACGGAGTGCTGTCTGCATCTTTTGTGGTCCCATTGAAGTGAATGAGTCCGCATCCGAACCGCCAAAACTGTAGCTCTGATGCGGACCAATGCAACGGCCGTGTGCATGAGGCCTTATGCAGTGGAAACCCCAGTTTTAAGCTGCTGGAGCAGTGGCAAATTTTGCCCAAATGAGCATAGCCTATGGCCTTATTCACACAGCACAGTCAGTGTTTGGTCAGTGCTTTGCATCAGTTATTGGCAATAAAGGAGAAATTCTGCTTCGGCGCGAGTCCACAAATGGAAACGGTCTCATAAGTATGATAATTCTTCTTTAATGGAAACAACGCGTTTCGGGGAGTGAAACTTCCCCTTCATCAGGTTTCATAGTATTACAATAGACAGACAAATATTTATAGGTGCAGAACAACAAAAAAAAACGCCAAAAACGAGCACCTGGGGTCCGCCCCCTAGGGGCGGAGCTACTTACAGGTGTCACTTCAGACATCAGGTAAATTCAATCTAATCAAATCTCAGTTTCGTCTATACAAATCTTACTGTGGTGTAGTCCCATATAGTTCTGTGTAGGTTCAATAAAAAAAGAGCATCCTAAACATTTATTTCATATTAAAGTGTTTCTGTGTATTTAACATATATACATCATGTGACTGCAGGAGGTCACATGATCGGACTGCAGGCCAGAGACATGCGCATCCTCTGGTGATCGGCTCTCTCTCTCATATGAAAATGCAGGGGGAGAAGGAGAGAGGCCGATCACCGTGGGCTCCTGTCTCTGTATGTGGGGATACTTTGCTGTCTGCTGGACTCCGCCGGCCAGGGGGCGTGTCGGTCTGCGACGTCATGACCATGTGATCGCAACCTTGCGGTCACATGGTCCGTTGCCAGGACAAAGGGAATGCTTTAGTTCCAGGCCACAATTAGGTGATGTGAAAGAGCTCTGCCCTGGTATATCAAGGAGATTCAGTAGATCAGGTTACAGCTCTATATGTTGATTTAGGGTAACTCTGCATATTATAGATGCTTGGAGTGCATACTAAAATCTAAATTACTATAAATGAGGGGTAAAAAATGAATGAAAGGTAATCACATAATTATCAGATAATCAATAGATAATTGATAAATAGGGTGTATATAAAATTAATAGGTAATATGAATAAAATCCAATTGCACTGTTTGAGTAAAAATAAATATAAAAAATGTTCTATGATTGGTTAGAATATGAAATAGAATTATTTATAATAAAAGTATACAATATAGTGGGATATAAATATAGATATAAATTTGAATAATTTAAGATATGCCATTTCCCGAATACTAATTGTTTTCTTGTGTATTAAAGGGTACTCAGTGGGCACATAATATATTATAATATTTTTTGGTACATTATTTTATTTTTATTTCTTATTATTTTATATTCTTATTTCTTATTTTATTTTTTTATTATTATTTTTGTGGGACGTATTGTTTATTATATAACTAATATTGGATACTTGGATTTCATAAATTAATTTCAAATGCCTCAAATTGCATCAGTTATTGTCATGAAACCAGAAGTAGGCAGAGATAAGATATAATAGAAAAAAAATGCATCTGTTCCATTTGCAGTTTTTGATGCAGTCTTTTATGTAGTTTTTTTCTTAGCTAAAGACATGACTGTCTGAAAATTTAATGGTTTATACTTCTTTTCCTGGATCAATTTCCAGCTTATAGGAATGTTATAAATTTGTGTACTCTGTTTTGAAAGAAAATCACAAATTCTGATTTTTATCTTAACAGAAAATCCCAGTAAGAATTCTGAGGGAAACTTCATGTTATCACTAAATTATAAAGTAGAAGATAAAGACATTCTGCAATGCTCTTCAGGAGAAAACCTCATTACCCTTAATGTATATCCAGGACTTCACAGTACAGATCTATCATATAATCCCACTAATCATGATGGACCTTCTCCTGACCAATCACAGATTGTTACCACAGCTACAGGTCAGAAAGCGGGAAAAAGGTTTCAATGTGGTAAAGAGTTTACAAAAAACTCAGGTCTTTCTACACACAGAGGAATTCACACAGGGAAGAAACCATACTCCTGTTCAGAATGTGGGAAGTGTTTTACATATAAATCACATCTTGTTATACATGAAAGAAGACACACAGGAGAGAAGCCATTTTCATGTTCAGAATGTGGGAAATGTTTTGCACAAACATCAGATCTTTTTACTCATAAGAGAACTCACACAGGAGAGAAGCCATATTCATGTTTAGAATGTGGGAAATGTTTTACAGATAAATCAAGTGTTGCTAGACATGAGAGAAGTCATACAGGAGAGAAGCCATTTTCATGTTCAGAATGTGGAAAATGTTTTACACGGAAATCAAGCCTTGTTGCACATGAAAGAGTTCACACAGGAGAGAAGCCGTATTCATGTTCAGAATGTGAGAAATGTTTTACAGATAAATCAACTCTTGTTACACATGAGAGAATTCACACAGGAGAGAAGCCATTTTCATGTTCAGAATGTGGGAAATGCTTTACAGACAAATCAAGTCTGTTTAAACATGAAAAGAGAAGTCACAAGCGAGAGAAGCCATTATCGTGTTCTGAATGTGGGAAGCGCTTTACAGAGAAATCAAGTCTGGATAAACATGAAAGGAGAAGTCACAAAGGAGAGAAGCCATTTTCATGTGCAGAATGTGGGAAGTGCTTTACAGAGAAATCAAGTCTTGTTATACATGAGAGATGTCACACAGGGGAGAAACCGTATTCATGTTCAGAATGTGGGAAATGTTTTACACAGAAATCAAGTCTTGGTACACATGAGAGGAGTCACACAGGAGAGAAGCCATATTTATGTTCAGAATGTGGGAAGTGCTTTACAGAGAAATCAAGTCTTGTAATACATAAGAGATGTCACACAGGGGAGAAACCATATTCATGTTCAGATTGTGGGGAATGTTTTACACAGAAATCGAGTCTTGTTAGGCATGAGAGAAGTCACACAGGAGAGAAGCCATATTCATGTTCAGAATGTGGTAAATGTTTTATTACTAAAGCCAAATTTAAGGATCATTATAGAAGTCACACAGGAGAGAAGCCCTTTTCATGTTCAGAATGTGGGAAATGTTTTACTCAGAAATCAAGTCTTATTAGACATGAAAGAATTCACACAGGAGATATGCAGCTCTGATCTTCTATATGTGCGAATATTTTACAAGAAAATTAGAGTTTGAGACTCATTAAGGAAGACTCATTAAAGAGACATACTGGCTGGTAGGGGTCATCATGCTGATTGAAACAATAACTTTCTTTTGTCTGAATGATAAACAGCTGCAGAGAAATCCGCGTTTTTATTCATATGCAAATGAGATTTCTCTATGGCTGTTTATCGTACAGACAAAAGAAAGGAATCGGTTTAATCAGCATGATGAGCCCTACCAGGCAGTTGATCCTGGTGACAGAGCCTCTTTAAAGAAGTAAATAAACTATATTAATGTTCAGAATGTGAGAAATATTTTATTACTAAAGTCAAATTTTTTTTTTTACGGAACATTTTCATAGACTTTCTCCATAGAACACCAGACCCCGGCTGTGACGAATAATAAAATTATGTTATTCAATTATTAAATGTACAATTGCACAAGAGTAACACAGTTATACAGCTATATGGTCACAATACAGCCAAACAATATAACCGGTTCACATTTTTTATTTGAGGTTGTATATTTGGATATAAAAGGTCCACATAACAGCTTTTAGGAGGATAGATATATTTTTTTAATGTCTTAGGTTTTGAATCTTAAAGTTAAAGGGGTTTTCCCATCTCTGACATTCATGGCATATCCACAGGCAGAGAGATGAGGCCTGGCTTATGGGTACGGTCAATCCCTAATTCCCATAGAAGTGAATAGAAATGACAGTGGGATGCACAACACTGTTTCTGACCTTCACAAGTTGTAGAAGAACATAGTTTGCTTTGCTATTTTTGTAACACCCATTCATTTGTATGGGAGATATGGAAACAGTAGTGAAGGGACCTTAGCTGCCCCTCACAGCCTGGATACAGTGGTCAGTGGGTTGTGAACATAGGACTCTGTTCTACAGCTAGGTGCAAGTCCCAGATGTGACTCCCACATCTATCAGACATATACTGTCACGTAGTGATGTGGGATGGAACACCACACCGACAACAGGAGGGAAGGGAAAAGGAACTAGGCCTCAAAGCTAGGGAAAGGGAAACTGGCACCACCTATGGAAACCCTAATCCTAGCCCTGACTCCTATCCGTATAAAACGGACCTTGAGGGCAGGAATGTTCATACACTGGAACCTATGACCCTGGAAACTCTGAATTGCCCTGGAATAGTGTCTGGGCTTCAGACGTCCTGTTCCTTCCCATATGAAAGAACCAGCGTCTCCCTGAGGCCTAGTAACAAAAGACAGAGGGGAAACAACAAAATATAAAAGGGAAGTAAGATTAGATTTAAGTAGTTAATCTGTTTTCCTTTAGTCTTGTCAGCAGCACAATAATGGGTTAACAATCCCCCCTGTGAGCTAGCAGGACCTGTGGAATTTTTTATGATTAAGTCTACAAAACCCTGCTGTATAAATGGACCTTCCCCCTTCAGCTCATTGAGTATTTTGAAACGTAATCCTGTAAGAAGGAAAAAACAAGTTTTTGACCTAGGGCGGAAAGTTTGTGCTGACAAGACTAAGGGAAAACAGATTAACTCCTTTAATCTAATCTTCCCTAGCGTGTCACGGATGGTGTTGCAGAAAACTAGAAGACAACAAATGAAGATCCGACTGACTTGATCCCAAACTAAAGAACATAAGGGTGAGCCCTGTAAAAGCCCTAACTCTCTCCCTGACTTCTCAGCCCCTGCAAAGATCTCTATGATAGATAATTGCATGCCCTCGTGCCTCGACTGTATGACACCTGAACACCCTATAATAGTGAGGGGACACGACCACCGGCTCCATACACTTAATACGGAAGGAGTCAGGGCACCTAGGCTCAAGCCAACAGGAAAACACAAATAAAGGAACAGACTTATCTGTAGAAGCATTAGTTGTAGCATCCAGCATGCACACAATCCAGGAAGTTGTATAAACCGCAAAGTGATGCAGTATGGGAGGGGATTTGAAGAGAAGCAATCAGTGCAACTAGATGACAGCTGAGAGAGGGAAACGAGATGACAAAACGAAAGCAAAACAAAAGAACCTCAAGCAAGAGGTTCTGAAGAACGTCTGTCAGAGCTTCTCAGATATCTGGCGGTGACATAGCATCTGTCAGCAGCACAATAATGGGATTTAGCTAGTAGTATCCCTGGGCGGGTTAGTAGTTGTAACCAAATCTAACACAGATCTAACAAAAATAGTTTTTTCTGCACATAGAGAGTCCAACTTGTAATGCTTGAAGAAGGTCACTGGAGTAGACCAAGATGCACTGTTACAAATTTGCTCCAAAGGAATCAAACTCCGCTCTGCCCAGGAAGTGTCTGACGCTCTTGTCGAGTGTGCCTTGGTGAACTCGGGTGGTTGTAAATTCTGATTTATGTATGCTTCCTTAATACATTCTGAGATCCATCTGGATATTGTTGCTTTGGAGGCTGATTTCCCTCTACTGTTAGCCTGAAACGTAATAAACAAACTCTTGTCTTTACGGAACTCTCTTGTTCTGTCAATATTCACACTTAGACATGTGACCACATCAAATTTGGTGTAGTCAACCTGAGCATTCTCCTCAGCTGAAGGAGAATACCTAGGAAGAGTTATCACTTAATTTATATTTGAAAATAAGGGAACTTTAGGTAAAAAAGATGGAAGGAATCTTAACAGTACTTTATCTGAATAAAAAGATAGATAAGGCTCTTTGGCTGCCAAAGCCTGTAATTCTCCTACCCGTTTTGCTGAAGGTACAGCCACTAAAAGGGCAGTCTTAAGAGAGAGACATTTTAATGGTGTTTTTTCAAGTGGTTCAAAGGGTTGCTCACATAGTTGTCTTAGTACTAGTGAGAGATCCCAAGAAGCCACCAGCTGGATTCTTCTAGATCTTAACCTATTCAAGGCTTTGAGGAAATTGACATAATTTCTCTTGGAGATAAGCTGAAAGAGCGGCCACCTGGACACGGATTGTACTGGTAGATAATCCTCTATCAAAACCAACCTGAAGGAACTCTAGTATTTCGGGCCTAGATGGGGAAGAAGGATTAATACCTCTTCCTATACACCAGGAACATAAATTATTTCTGATTCTGGCATATGTTCTGTTGGTAGATACACTCCTAGAGTGTGCTAAGGTATTTAGTACCCTAACTGAAAAACCTCTAGCTTTTAGTATGGGCCTACTAACTTCCAAGCTGTTAGATGAAAGAACCTCAGATTGTGACACAGTTGAGACCCCTGAGAAATTAGATCCCACTGTAGGGGAAGTTCCCAATACATTCCCTGGCTCATGGTCATGAGGAGAGAGAACCAAGCTCTCTTCAGCCAGAACGGTATTATTACTATGACCAAGGCTTGCTCCTGCTTGATCTTGGTCAATGCTCTCGGTATCATCGCTGTGGGTGCAAATATGTATGCCAGTGTGAAGTCCAAAGGAATCGACATGTCATCTATTGCGAAGGGTCGATCCTCTGCGTATAGGGAACAAAACCTTTTTAGCTTGGCATTCATCCTGGTGGCCATAAGATCTATGTCTGGTAACCCCCACAGATCCGAGATCTGATGGAATACCTCTTGAGAGAGGGACCATTCCCCGGGAATGGTCATCTGATGACTTAGGCGATCTGCCAACACATTCAGGGTTCCTCTGATGTGACCTTCTGATAACCTGGTTATCCTGGTTTCTGCCCATGACAAGATCTTGCCCACTTCTACAAGTAGCATCTGCGATCTCGTGTCACCCTGTTTGTTTAAGTGGAAAACTGCTGACATGTTGTCTGTCATTATTCAAACTGCTTTCTCGCAAAGGAATAGTTCAAAGTGTTTCAGGGAATAAAATATGGCTATTATTTCCTTGATATTTGATGAGAGCTGTCTTTCTGTTTAGCTCCAGTTTCTAGACACTGTACGATCCATAAGATGAGCACCCCAACCTGATCCTGAGGCGTCTGTTGTAAGCACCTCCGACGTGGGTTCGACTAAGGACATACCGTCCTTGACATGGTTCCACTATTGAAGAGATCTTCTGGTTCTGGAAGAAAGTGTATGGAGTGTCTCTGACAAAGTCCTGTTCCAGACCTCTAGTATTTCTGTCTGGAGGGGTCTGAGGTGCCATAGAGCCCAAGGCACTGCATCTGCTGAAGATGACAGTAGGCCTAAGAAACTTATTAGAGTTCTTAAAGAGACAGCTTAAGGGATTCTGAGGTACCAAAACCCTCTTTGAATACGGTGCTTTCTTGGGTCGGACAGGTATAACTTCATCTCCTGTGAATCTATTACAAAGCTTCGGAATTGCTTTGTGGTGGCTGGAGTTACATTTGATTTTTCTCTGTCAGAAGGGACAGTGTAATGCTTACCTGCTCCTTGAGCAGGAGAGTAGTACTGGCCATAATTAGTCAATTGTCCAGATATGGAATTATCTTTATTCCTTGTAATCTGAGGACGGCTACTACAGAGGATATTACCTTGGTGAATACAAACGGGACGGAAGTTATACCGAAGGGGAGTACTCTGAACTGAAAGTGAGTCAACTTTCCCCTCATATTTACCACTATGCGTAGAAACCGCCTGTGTGCTGGCCAAATCGGAATATGGAAATATGGGTCTTTCAGATCCAACGACGCCATATAATCTCCTTGAGATATGAGGGGTTTGACGGATCTGATTGGTTCCATCTGAAAAGTATTCTTTACCAAGTGATAATTTAAATACCTCAGATCTATTATTAGATGAAATTTTCCTGAAGGTTTGGGAATTAAGAATACCCTAACCCTACCTGAGAGGGAGGCACCGGCTCCAGGGCGGCCAGAGAGAGAAGTTCCAGAATTGAATTCTCCAAAAAAGTCTTCTTTGGTTCTTGAAGGTTCTGAGACGCAATGAACCTGTCTGGAGGGTACAGAAGAAAAGAAAGTGCATAGCCGTTTTGGATAGTGCTTAGGACCCAAGGGTCTTTTATTTTTTGTACCCACACCCGAAAAAACTAAGACAGACGGCCGCCTACTGGAGTATCTTGATTGTCAAAACTGTTGCTTCCTGTTAGGCCTAGGGCCCCTTGAAATGCCACCTCTTCTAGAGGGACCACCCCCTCTCCCTCTACCAGATGCCCGAGAGAGTCTTGTTCTAGGGGGAGATCTGTCTCTGTTGGAGAAGTACCTACGGGGTGGTCTAGAAGTTAGCGGTAAAGATTTACCCTTTTTGTCTGACAATTCTAGCATTAACCGCCTCCGGACTGCCTATCGCAGGATCGCGGTCCGGAGGCGGCTGTCTCAGGCAGAGTCACGCATTGGTGCGTCATCTCGTGAGATGCGAGACTTCCTGTGAACGCGCGCACTTCCTGGTCCCTTTTGCTTGGATCGACCACCAGAGGACACAGGCAGCTCTGTAATAAGTAGCACCACACTACACTACACCCCCCCCTGTCACTTACTAACCCCTGATCACCCCATATAGACTCCCTGATCACCCCCCTGTCATTGATCACCCCCCTGTAAAGCTCCATTCAGACGTCCGTATGTGTTTTACGGATCCACGGATCGGATCCGCAAAACACATACGGACGTCTAAATGGAGCCTTACAGGGGGGGTGATCAATGACAGGGGGGTGATCACCCCATATAGACTCCCTGATCACCCCCTCTCATTGATCACCCCCCTGTCATTGATCACCCCCCTGTAAGGCTCCATTCAGACGTCCGTATGTGTTTTGCGGATCCACGGATCGGATCCGCAAAACACATACGGATGCCTGAATGGAGCCTTACAGGGGGGTGATCAGGGAGTCAATATGGGATGATCACCCCCCTGTAAGGCTCCATTCAGACGTCCGTATGTGTTTATCGGATCCGCAAAACACATACGGACGTCTGAATGGAGGCTTACAGGGGGGTGATCATCCCATATTGACCCCATATAGACTCCCTGATCACCCCCTGTCATTGATCACCCCCCTGTAAGGCTCCATTCAGACGTCCGTATGTGTTTTGCGGATCCGATCCGTGGATCCGCAAAACACATACGGACCTCTGAATGGAGCCTTACAGGGGGATCACCCCATATAGACTCCCTGATCACCCCCTGTCATTGATCACCCCCCAGTCATTGATCACCCCCCTGTAAGGCTCCATTCAGACGTTCGTATGTGTTTTGCGGATCCGTGGATCCGCAAAACACGGACACCGTGGATCCGCAAAACACGGACACCGTGGATCCGCAAAACACATACGGACGTCTGAATGGAGCCTTACAGGGGGGTGATCAATGACAGGGTGGTGATCACCCCATATAGACTCCCTGATCACCCCCCTGTCATTGATCACCCCCCTGTAAGGCTCCATTTAGAATTTTTTTTGGCTTTTTTTTAGCGGAAATTAATTTTTTTTGTTTTTTCTTACAAAGTCTCATTTTCCACTAACTTGTGTCAAAAAATTAAATCTCACATGAACTCACCATACCCGTCACGGAATCCAAATGCGTAAATTTTTTTAGACATTTATATTCCAGACTTCTTCTCACGCTTTAGGGCCCCTAAAATGCCAGGGCAGTATAAATACCCCACATGTGACCCCATTTCAGAAAGAAGACACCCCAAGGTATTCGCCGAGGGGCATATTGAGTCCATGAAAGATTTAACTTTTTGTCCAAAGTTAGCGTAAAGGGAGACTTTGTGAGAAAAAAACAAAAAAATAAATAAATTTCCACTAACTTGTACCCAAAGAAAATAATCTTCTATGAACTCGCCATGCCCCTCATTGAATACCTTGGGGTGTCTTCTTTCCAAAATGGGGTCACATGTGGGGTATTTATACTGCCCTGGAATTTTAGGGGCCCTAAAGCGTGAGAAAAAGTCTGGAATCCAAATGTCTAAAAATGCATATAATATACAGAGACAAAAAGGATACATTGCCACCGTCACTGAATGAAGACCGGCACCCTCGGCAGTCAGAGTTCTGTCAGTAGCTAGCAGTACTGACCTGCACCTGGATAAGGAAGGATAACAGTGAGCACTGACCGACCTGGCAGGCCACCTTTTATGTGCCTGCTAACAAATCCCTCGGCGCAAAGTGTCCACTCCCTATAGGTCATGATCCTACTCTACACCTGTGTACAAGGCTTTGGTTGGTCATTAGTCAATTAGACCAATGCCGGCCCCCTAATCTGCTTTAAACTTGCGGCCAGGTACTATTCCCTTCTCTGGTCGGTGAAGCGCATAAGAAGCGCGTACACGTGACCACGTGACCGCGTATCCTATTGCGAACCCGTTTTCGAACGTAAATGCGGATGCACGACAGGCTCTGCGAGAGTGCGCAAGTGCATCGACATGGACACCGGAATGGAATCCGCAATAGGCACCGGAGACAAGCTCGGCCGCAGCGTACTGCCACTAGCCCGGCCAAGCTGTCCCCGAAAGCCATGCGGTCTTCCCCTCCGGCGCACATGCAAACGCATCCCCGCGTCGGTTCACGAATGGGTCGGAGCTGGTGTATCAATGGAGACACGCGTAACCTGTCTCGCAGCTCCACGAGGACCCTTTTTGGTCACACCGGAGTGCGAGACAGGTGAGGATCGTACATATTATAATACTGATTCATTAATGGCTGTATTCTAGGGTTTCATTCAAACCATACGGGGAAAGTGTATTGAATCTGTATATTCAGTAAATTTCCCTACGGCAAAGCTGGGAATATGACTGGGGCACAGTATCAATCAGGGTCAGTTTCAAACCGCCAAAGCAACCGCCATGCCTATCTGAAAAATGTTTTGATACGCCATGCTTTAGATATTGTCGTTGGATATTAGACCGGTGTTGATTCAGTCGTTCCCTCACTGTCTGGGTTGTACGGCCAATATATTGAAGGCCACAGGGGCATTTCAGCATGTATATTGCATTTTTTGTATTGCAGTCCATGTAGTATTTTAGCTTAATGGATTCACCTGTGTTTTGAATGGTGATGGTATCGAAATTATTGGAAATGCTGAGGCAACACATGCAACGTTTGGAGCCACAGTGAAAGGAGCCCTTTAGTGAGGGGTTAGGATCTCTACTTGGAGACCTGGGGTCCACAGCAGTGAGTTTAGGACAGGAGGGGGCTACCATACTTTTTAAAGTTTGTGATTGTCTGAAGGTAATCATAGGTTTGGTGGGGAGGGTTTTACCTATCACTGGGTCACGGTGGAGGATGGGCCAATATTTCTGGAGAGTCGACTTGATTTGGCCATGACGGGAGTTATATCTGGTGAAAAAATTGAGTTGGAAATTGGATGATTCTGTTTTGGCGGTTGCTGTATGTGCCTTTAGGCAATCTGCCTGACTCTCGTTGAGGATTTTTGATCTGGAGTCTTGGATGATGTGTTTTGGGTAGCCCTTATTCATGAACCTTTTCTGTAATGTTTCCAGTTGGCTGATCAGAATGTTATCTGCGGACCCGCTTCATCTGTCCGTATGGGATATTTTTCTTCCATTTATGGAAGTGGCAGCTGGAGAAATCTAAATAACTATTTGCATCCACGTCTTTAAAGTGGATGCTTGTTGTGATGCTGTCCCCCCGGGCTTGATGGTGGAGATGTAAAAATACCACAGTGTTAGGGTTTAAATGTGCAGTAAAGGACAGGTTCCAGCTATTTTGATGTAATTCCTGAATAAAATTGAGCTGGGAAGATGGTCCGTCTTTCCAAATTAAAATGATGTCATCAGCTTATCTTGCGCCCCCCTCCCTGGTGAAGTGAGTACCTATTGTAGTGTGTATGGATCCGTATGGGTCTGTGCACATGGACATACTTTGATTTTATCTGTCATCAATCCTGGAAAGTGATTTAATTGTATCTTGTGTATTTAACCTCACCACTGACAATACTTGCTTATTTGGCATCTATCACTCTATAGTGGGTGTTTAACAACTGTCTAACAATAGGTGCCTAACATTTGTTTAACCACACAACTTGGGAACCCTAAGGTCTCTATCTCACCACCAGGGAGTCCTTCCTCTGACTGATCTAGTTCCCACAGCATCTATTCCTCTGACCTCAAACAGCTGATTGGCTGGGGTGCCAGGAGTCAGACTCCCACCAATCTTATATTGATGTATTATCCTGAAGAACTTTTTTTCTTATGTTATCTGTAGTGTTACATTGGACTGCAGGTACCATCTACTACATTATTTGTAAGATAAGATGCCTTTATTGTCACTGTACAATACAATGAAATACAATGTACAATACAATGAAATGTTGTTTGGCGCAATCCTAGATGCCGTGGACAGAGGAACAAGAACTGACATTTAAACTAAAGCATTACACTAGAAAAAAAAAACATTGCACTAGAAGGCGTTACTATTCACAGTTCACAGCATATATATAGCAAGAGCAAAGTAGTAAGTGCTTATGAGTATATATACACTGATTCAGACACCACTGCAGACAAGAGGTCATCATGGGTTTATGAATGCAGCAGTCACTTTCAGTCTGTGGTAGTTTCTATCCTAGGAAGGGGCAATAATCTCCAAGCATTTAGGAGACTGATTGCTTTGGGGTAAAAGCTGTTCTTCAGCCTAGTGGTGCGGGCATGTAGGGCTCTAAAACGATCCTAATCTGTCCGTACTGGCCCAAAGGAGCATGGTGTACCCCACTAATGGTGATGAGCAGGAACACCTTCTGGAAGCTCCCACAGATTCTAGACCTGGTGACTCAAGATGACAGATGTCCACATTTACACCACCTGCAATTGACGGCCTGGATGTTGACTGCCTCCTTTTAACTGGACAGGGCTTGTCTGATGCGGTAGTGAAGACCCTGCTACAATCCAGAGAAGGCACTACAAATAAGGTATACCTAAGAATCAAGAAGGTTTTCAATCTTTTGTGCGGAAAGAATAGAGTAGCATCTCAATCTGCTACAATCCAGGATATCTCCTGCAGCAGGGATTCGATAAAGGCCTTGCACGATTAAGGTCCATATATCAGCCTTATCAGCTGCATTAGGAAGAAAATTGTCCAAGGAGCCTCTAATCCAGAGGTTTGTCAAGGCTGTAAGAAGGATAAGACCGCAAGTCATTGACCCGATTCCGGAATGGGACCTTCTAGATCAGTTATGCAATGCTCCCTTTGAACCACTTCAGGAGTCAAATATGAAGTATTTGTCCATCAAGGTCAAAAATCTGTCACTAGCATATTATCCCAAAAATTTTTCTTAATGAATCCATGTGTAATAAAGTACCTTATTTCCATATGTCTTGTTCTTTTTATTCTGTGTCTTGTCATTTCTTCAAAAAAAAAAAGCTTTTTATGATATTCAAATGAAGCTGTAAGGAACCCAGAGGGGCGTTATTCTTTGTCCATGCCCAGTGACGCTGTTGAAGCTGTTGCCCTCAGTCGTCTTATCATTGCGCAGGCGCAGGCAATCGCCGGCACTGCGCCTGCGCGGGATTTCGGATGCGGTTGAGAGGAGGATCGGGGGTGTTTGCCGCAGAGCGCGGCGCTGGGGGGGGGGGGGAAGCACTTAGCCTCGCCTCTGGGAGGCGATTTAGGCGATATTGGAGGAGTTCTTCGTTTTCAAATTTAGGCGGGCACGGCACTTCAGAGGGGCGTTCCTGGGCACCGTGGACAAAGAATAACGCCCCTCTGGGCTCCTTACAGCTTCATTTGAATATCATAAAAAGCGTTTTTTGGAAGAAATGACAAGACACAGAATAAAAAGAACAAGACATATGGAAATCAGGTACTTTATTACACATGGATTCATTAAAAATACTTTTTGCTAATATGCTAGTGACAGATTCCCTTTAGGCCTCCTAACGCCCTAAAAAAAAAAAATGTAATTTACAAAATGATGTCGACATAAGGTAGACACATGGGGAATGTTAAGTAAAAACTATCTAATGAGGTATCACTATCTGCCTTTAATGCACAGAAATTCAAATTTATAAAATTGCAATTTTTTCAAAATTTACTGTAAATTTGGGATTTTTTATATTCTAAAAGTAAAATGTATCGACCCAAATTTTCCCCCAACATCAAGTATGTGATGTCACAAGAAAACATTCTCAGAATGGCTTGTATAAGTAAAAGCGTTCCAAAATTATTACCACATAAACTGACAAATCAGATTTACAAAATTCCAACTGGTCACGAAGGTGAAAAATGGCTCAGTCTTGAAAGGGTTAAGCTAACAATTAATGGACGGGACCTAATTCAACCTGTGTCCATATGTAACACCAGAAGCATCACATATCACTACTGGCTTATAAACCGTTCTCCTTCATATAAATGAAGGCTGAAATCAAAGAGAACATCACGTTTCATGACCGTGTGCACATGTACATACACGGCGACAGACATGTACCTCACACAGGTACACAGAGATAGAATGTATGCCATATAGTGTGACTGCTCCACAACCCCCACCGCCTCTTCTCCTCTGCACTGCTGAGCCCCGCCCCTACACTGATCAGATGACAGAGATGTCACCACCACCCCGTCCTACCCCACCTCACCTCTTTTTCTCTCCACTGCTGAGCCCCGCCCCCTGCACTGATCACATGACAGTGACATCACCACAGGTCCTTCAGCTCTGGCAGTGCAGCAGATACTGGGCAGGTCCTGGTCGGTAGTCAGGGCTCTTGTTCTCTCTGGTATCAGCCATTCCTCCAGCCTGCAGGTAAGATGAGCTGTGAGGAGACAGTGTGGTGGAGAGCTCAGACATGTCACCTCTGGAGATTCTCCTCCATTACACACAAGGAATCCTTCTCCGCTCCTCAGCTTAGTATGATGGGAGGAGTAGTGGGGATAGTGGGGGTTGTCATCATTCGCTGGCCCCTGACTGTCCTGGTGAGGGGCCCCTGTATCCAGTAGGAGAATGAATGGAGCGGGGCCAGGCCTGAGCTCAGCTATCTCCAGTCTCTTCTCTACGAGTTCTGGACACAGCTGAGCACAGCCCAGAGGTGGGATCTGCATCTATCAGACATTTATCTCCTGTGGAGCCACCAGAAATCTCCATGTTGGGGTCCCTGGAATCCATGTGGTGGGGGCTCTGAGAAGCGGGGCCCCTCCAGGCTCAGGAAGTGCGGTTCTGGAGGTGACATCTGGTCTTGTCCCCTGGATGATTTCCTCTCCTCTTCTCATAAAGGCGCCTGCAGTACTAGAAGCCTCCAGCTCTTCCAGTTCTCTCCTCTTCTCCTGAATGACCACCAAGGATGGACAGGAAGGAGATCAGCAGAAGAATATTAGACCTCACCTTGGAGATCATCTCCCTGCTGAGCGGAGAGGTAAACTTTTCTAGATTTCTCTCCTCTTTATTGTATCCTGTAACAAGTCAGACATCGGGGAGGAGAATCCATCATAGGAAGGTATAGGAAGAGTCCAGGGTCCTGGAGAACGGCCTCCAGACCTTCCTAGTGACGGAGAACCTGAAGATCAGCCCCCGATATGGTGAGTGATGTGTCATGTGACCAGTGACCAATAGTCATGTTGTAGGAGCCATGAGAAGGTAAGTAGGCACGTTGTACCATGAGGAAAGGGCTGGAGGAGAGCACATGGCCCCTGAAGGGTTTATTCCCTAAGTGTCTCTCTCCATCCACAGGAGTACACAATAGTGAAGAAGACATCGGAGGACTGTGTGACTCCCATCATCCATCTCCAGGAGTCAGGAGGGTGGAGCAGGACCAATCACCCCATCACAGAGCCTCCCCCTCACCCCCTGATACATGAGCAGAAGATCCTAGAACTCACCCACAAGATGATGGAGCTGCTGACTGGAGAGGTGACACTGCTGGGAAATTCTCCAGTAACAGCACTGGAGGGGTCTGGGTGATGACGGTGTCATTGTGTTGTCAGGTTCCTATAAGGTGTCAGGATGTCACTGTCTATTTCTCCATGGAGGAGTGGGAGTATATAGAAGGACACAAGGATCTGTACAAGGAGGCCATGATGGAGGAGCACCAGCCTCTTATATCACAAGGTAAGAGCCGTCATGTGCAGTGTATACACGTGTGTGCAGTGACATGTAATGGAGGAGCACCAGCCTCTTATATCACAAGGTAAGAGCCGTCATGGGCAGTGTATACACGTGTGTGCAGTGACATGTAATGGAGGAGCACCAGCCTCTTATATCACAAGGTAAGAGCCGTCATGTGCAGTGTGTACACGTGTATACAGTGACATGTAATGGAGGAGCACCAGCCTCCTTTATCACAGGGTAAGTATTCTGGAGGGATACACCAAATGGAAAAGTATTTAGGAAAACTAGAGGAACGGTCAAAAATCTGGCAACTAAAATTTAATGTTGATAAGTGCAAGATAATGCACCTGGGGCGTAAAAACCCAAGAGCAGAATATACAATCAGTGATCCAGTCCTAACCTCAGTATCTGAGGAAAGGGATTTAGGGGTCATTATTTCAGAAGACTTAAAGGTAGGCAGACGATGTCATAGAGCAGCAGGAGATGCTAGCAGAATGCTTGGGTGTATAGGGAGAGGAATTACCAGTAGACAGAGGGGGGCGCTCATGCCGTTCTACAGAGCACTAGTGAGACCTCATCTGGAGTATTGTGCGCAGTACTGGAGACCATATCTCCAGAAGGATATTGATACTTCGGAGAGAGTTCAGAGAAGAGCTACTAAACTGGTACATGGATTGCAGGATAAAACTTACCAGGAAAGATTAAAGGACCTTAACATGTAGAGCTTGGAAGAAAGACGAGACAGAGGGGAGATGATAGAAACTGCTAAATACATAAAGGGAATCAACAAGGTAAAAGAGAGAATATTTAAAAGAAGAAAAACTGCTACAAGAGGACATAGTTTTAAATTAGAGGGGCAAAGGTTTAAAAGTAATATCAGGAAGTATTACTTTACTGAGAGAGTAGTGGATGCATGGAATAGCCTTCCTGCAGAAGTGGTAGCTGCAAATACAGTGGAGGAGTTTAAGCATGCATGGGATAGGCATAAGGCTATCCTTCATATAAGATAGGGCCAGGGGCTATCCATAGTATTCAGTATATTGGGCAGACTAGATGGGCCAAATGGTTCTTATCTGCCGACACATTCTATGTTTCTATGTCATGTGCAGTGGCATATAATGGAGGAGCTCCACAGTTTCTTCTCACGTAATATTAATAATAATAATTAAAAAAAATTCTATAGCGCCACCATATTCCGCAGCGGTTTACAATTTCATAGGAAAACAAAAGTAACTGCCTAATATGCAACTGAGGCACTAGGAGTCAGGGCGCTGCTCACAAGAGCTTACAATCTAGGAGGAATTGGGGGTGACACATAAGGTAGCTGATTGTGATAAGTAGGATTTGAGCCATTATTGAACTGACAGGAGTGGTGCCGGCCGATCTGCTTCAGGTTTGGGACTACTAGAGGATCGAGTTCAGGCCAGAGGAGTTGGTGGAGGGGTAGGTTTAGTCGGACAATAGTCAGTTTAGGTAGCTTGATAAGCCTGCCTGACAAGATGTGTTTTTAAGGCACGTTTGAAGGTGGAGAAGTTGTGAATGGACCTAATATTCTGTGGCAAATTATTCCAGAGAGTAGATGCAGCTCGAGAAAAGTCTTGAAGACGGGAGAGGTACGAATTATGGACGTTATTAATATTAGGTCGCTAACAGAACGGAGAGCAGGAGTAGGGTGGTAGATGGAGATGAGGGAGGCGATATATGGAGGTGCAGCACTGTGGAGAGCAGGAGTAGGGTGGTAGATGGAGATGAGGGAGGAGATATATGGAGGTGCAGCACCGTGGAGAGCAGGAGTAGGGTGGTAGATGGAGATGAGGGAGGAGATGTATGGAGGGGCAGCACTGTGGAGAGCAGGAGTAGGGTGGTAGATGGAGATGAGGGAGGAGATGTATGGAGGGGCAGCACTGTGGAGAGCTTTGTGGGTGAGAAGTTTGAACTGTATTCTCTGGTGGATGGGCAACCAGTGAAGTGACTGGCACAGACTAGTAACATCAGTTTAGCGGTTGGATGGATAGATGAGCCTGGCTGCAGCATTTAGGACAGACTGAAGGGGGAGAGTTTAGTGAGAGGGAGATTAGTAATGTGTTGCAGTAGTCAAGACGAGAATGAATCAAGGCAACAACAAGAGTTTTTGCCGGTTCCACTGTAAGAAAAGGGCAGATTCTGACGATATTCTTGAGGTTACATGTTCTTTATATGTCAGTCATATCCATAGGGCTCCAGTCACATGATGGGAGCGTGTCCTTCTGGCCTCCATCAGGCCGGTATAGTAGACTACACTGCTCTGTCAGAGGCGTCCTGTAAAATCCGAGTTCCGCAGCGTATACATTGTAGATTATACATGGAGCTTCTGGGCAATGTCCACCCCTGTGTGACTGTATAGAGCCTGAAGTCGGAGCTTCTGTCAGAGGGAGATTTCAGGAAACCCTCCAGTGTTATCTCTTCCGATCACTAAACCTAGAAGTGAAGGAGCTGAGAGAAGAGTCTGATCTATAGACAGATCTACAGGAGGCCATGTATTCAGTCACTGTGTGCTTGTGTCTCCACAGATGGATCCAGGAGGAGAAATCCACCAAAGAGATGTCCCCGTCCTCTGTATTCCCAGGACTGTCCAGAGGAGAAGGTCCCAGAGAACCCTCAGGTAGATGGAGCGGAGTCCTATACACATCTATATAGGGGGGTCCTGCAGCCATAGAGGGGTCATAGATTGTGGGGGTCTCTTCTGTGGATCTGTTAGATTTCCCACCTGTCTGCTGTATTGTACTGAATTGTTACAGATGACAAATCAGGGGGAAGATCTGACTGATATTAAAGTGGAGGATGAAGAAGAGAGGATGATGGGCGATCCCCCGTGTAAGAGTGAGGTGGAGGAGGACATTCCAGGAGATGTCACCACAGGTATGGAATCATGAATGGGGAAAGTGACTTCAGATTCTGTCCTTGGTGCCTTCAGGGCAGGAGGAGAATCTGATCACCGGCTGCTGCTCTTTGATGGGGACTATGTGGGCACAGATTTTGTGTGTGTGCTATCATGATGAACTACATGTACCTCATTGTGCATGAAAGGGTTAAGTATTATTTTGGGTTCGTCAGCCGATATTACAAGAAATACTGACATTTTGTAATTTCCTTTGTAAACGTTTAAATCAAATAAAATAGTGAAGAAATCCCCCAATAATAACAGCGGAGAAGAAAGCTCCTCATCTTACTTCTATATTTCATATATGAGGCTGGGGGCAAGAACTGAGGAGACATCTGACAACACACAAGATCTCCTGACAACTCTGCACACAAGTCACAGCGAGAACGTTATCTTTAGGATATTTCTACAGTACAACCTTAGTCTACGACAGGGATCATCAATCTCCGGCACCCCGGCTGTGATGAAACTACAACTCCCAGCATGCACACTTGCTTGGCTGTTCTCAAAAGTCCCATAAAAGTGAATGGAGGATGCTGAGAATTGTAGTTTCACAACAGCTAGAGTGACAAAAGTTGCTGAACCCTGGTTTACGAAAGCAAGCAGTCAGATGTCTATAATCTAGTGCCCACTATACAGCTCTCCGGGAACATGTCTTCTGGGGGTCTCCTATAAGGGTTTTAAAGGCCCCCAGACCTGCTATCAGTATCTGAGTAATATAGTCTAGTCAGTGTACAGTCGTGGCCAAAAGTTTTGAGATTCACATAAATATTGAAAATCGGAAAAGTTGCTGCTTAAATTTCTATAATAGCAATTTGCATATACTCCAGAATGTTATGAAGAGTGATCAGATGAATTGCATAGTCCTTCTTTGCCATGAAAATTAACTTAATCCCCAAAAAACCTTTCCACTGCATTTCATTGCTGTCATTAAAGGACCTGCTGAGATCATTTCAGTAATCGTCTTGTTAACTCAGGTGAGAATGTTGACGAGCACAAGGCTGGAGATCATTATGTCAGGCTGATTGGGTTAAAATGGCAGACTTGACCAGTTAAAAGGAGGTGATGCTTGAAATAATTGTTCTTCCATTATTAACCATGTAACCTGCAAAGAAACGCGTGCAGCCATCATTGCGTTTCATAAAAATGGCTTCACAGGCAAGGATATTGTGGATACTAAGATTGCACCTCAATCAAAAATTTATAGGATCATCAAGAACTTCAAGGAAAGAGGTTCAATTCTTGTTAAGAAGGCTACAGGGCGTCCAAGAAAGTCCAGCAAGCGCCAGGATCGTCTCCTAAAGAGGATTCAACTGCGGGATCGGAGTGCCACCAGTGCAGAGCTTGCTCAGGAATGGCAGCAGGCAGGTGTGAGCGCATCTGCACGCACAGGGAGGCGAAGACTTTTGGAAGATGGCCTGGTGTCAAGAAGGGCAGCAAAGAAGCCACTTCTCTCCAAAAAGAACATCAGGGACAGATTGATCTTCTGCAGAAAATATTGTGAATGGACTGCGAAAGACTGGGGCAAAGTCATATTCTCTGATGAAGCCTCTTTCCGATTGTTTGGGGCATCAGGAAAAAGGCTTGTCCGGAGAAGAAAAGGTGAGCGCTACCATCAGTCCTGTGTCATGCCAACAGTAAAGCATCCTGAGACCATTCATGTGTGGGGTTGCTTCTCATCCAAGGGAGTGGGCTCACTCACAATTTTGCCCAAAAACAGAACATGTAGAACATGAATAAAGAATGGTACCAAAACACCCTCCAACAGCAACTTCTTCCAACAATGCATTTTCCAGCACGATGGAGCACCGTGCCATAAGGCAAAAGTGATAACTAAGTGGCTCGGGGACCAAAATGTTGACATTTTGGGTCCATGGCCTGGAAACTCCCCAGATCTTAATCCCATTGAGAACTTGTGGTCAATCCTCAAGAGGCGGGTGGACAAACAAAAACCCACTAATTCTGACAAACTCCAAGAAGTGATTATGAAAGAATGGGTTGCTATCAGTCAGGAATT
Source organism: Bufo gargarizans (assembly GCF_014858855.1). Lineage (NCBI taxonomy): Eukaryota > Metazoa > Chordata > Amphibia > Anura > Bufonidae > Bufo > Bufo gargarizans. Next base: position 741,421,374 of record NC_058080.1, on the reverse strand, counting down.
GGCCCAGAGGTTGATGGAGAGCATGCCCAGTCGCATTGCAGAGGTCCTAAAAAAGAAGGGCCAACACTGCAAATACTGACTCTTTGCATAAATGTCATGTAATTGTCGATAAAAGCCTTTGAAACGTATGAAGTGCGTGTAATTATATTTCACTACATCACAGAAACAACTGAAACAAAGATCTAAAAGCAGTTTAGCAGCAAACTTTGTGAAAACTAATATTTGTGTAATTCTCAAAACTTTTGGCCACGACTGTACTATGATACTACAGAAAATTTAAATTCCAAGGCTTTATACAAATCATCAAAGGTTCACAGATGTAAAGGACAAGAACTAGGAGGGAATGCAGACAACACAAGGAACTGACTTCAATAGAAACTAACAAACTAAGATGGAATTCAGACTGTGATATAACAGGACCAATCCAGTCACAAACTACAGGAGCCTGACAACCCGCTGCTGTCACCCTCCTTGTCACCTATGCCTGGGGTCTCACCCTGTGTGCCCAGGAATTACTACTCTCTCTCTTTGTACACATATTTACTGCCCTTACCCCACTATTGGTACCAAATGGTCTACGGTGGATTCTAAGGTACAGGAATAAATAGGCTTTCACAATGGCTAGATGCATAAAAGGTTTGCTAAGCAGTGATAAAGACATATACAGAAAAGCATATACAGATCACGTGCAGCATAAAGTAAAGAAAGAATCACTTAACCTGAGTTCTTGGAGAAGCTCCTCGCCGCTGGCCGATGCCAAAGGTATTAGATACAAGAGATAAGACGTGTTCTTACAGAGGTCTTCTTTGGAGCTTAAGTTAGAAGGCTGACATGTCAGCCTGGATTTGTGGGAGGGGCGTCTGCCCTCTCTTAAGCGCTGGCCCCCGTCTCCTCAGGGCGCTTCCGGATTTCAGTGGTCCGCCTGGAGTGCTTCCGGATCTCAGCCTCTTACCTGTGGTCTGCTCGCCGCTTCGTCGCCTCCCACGTCTCTCTGTCAGGTCTGGTGAGCCTCGTTCCTCCGCTTCACTTTCTTGTCTCCAGCCGGCGCCCGCATCTGCTCTCCTAGCAGCGGCACTTCCGGTTGCGATTCGGCGTGCATTCCAGCGTGGAACACACACCTCAGTCGCGATTCGGCGTGCGTTCCAGCGTGGAACGCACGCCTAGGATCTCCATATTCCACTGCATCGGCAGTCTGATTATCGTTGTATGTTGGGTTTTGTTTTTGCATTCCTTTCTTTTTCCTCCTTCCGCCTAAATGTGAAGGTCCCATGAGGCCTATGGCTAGGATTGTGCATAATCACTCTGGTTGTCAGCTCCACTCACGATTGCATTAACCCCCACATTACCTTTATCTCCATAACCTCATGTCTGCAAATTGTCATCTGGGATAATCAGGGTCGCCCTGTTCTCTCCCAACAGCTTGTGGCCATTTTCTGTACATCCCATCATCTCCTGCTAAACCATACATTCCGTCGCAGCGTGCGCTCTTACTGTACGCCATTTGGATGTTCCATTCACGTCCAAGTTATGGTGTTCCTGGGTGATTAATTCAACACACTTGGGACATTAGTTCGCTGCTTGGTGGCTGCCCGCGGTCCCTGGACCAGGTTCTGCCTGGTCCTCTTGGTCAGTTTGCCAGCTGGTGCAGGGTTACCCCCGTGTTCCACTGCGCGGCTGGGTAGTTGTTCAGGTCACGGCCGACCTGGGGATTATGCCGTGGTCGTATTATGCGTCTACATATATTTTCCCCCACTCCCTGTCTTCTGGGTTGCATCATTGTAGCTGTCAACAGGTCAGGCCTGGCTTCCATGCTTCACTTGCGGTTGGCTCATCATATGGCAGTCTGTCTGCCGGTTCTTGTAGTGGTTCGGGGGTCATCCTGTCGGTCTACCTCTGTCCGCCTGGTTCGCCCAGGCCCGTCCTGCCTCTGTCCGCCTGGATCGCCCAGGCCCGTCCTGCCTCTGTCCGCCTGGATCGCCTAGGCCCGTCCTGCCTCTGTCCGCCTGGATCGCCCAGGCCCGTCCTGGCCCGTCCTGCCTCTGTCCGCCTGGATCGCCCAGGCCCATCCTGCCTCTGTCCGCCTGGATCGCCCAGGCCCGTCCTGCCTCTGTCCGCCTGGATTGCCCAGGCCCGTCCTGCCTCTGTCCGCCTAGATCGCCCAGGCCCGTCCTGCCCCTGTCCGCCTGGATCGCCCAGGCCCGTCCTGCCCCTGTCCGCCTGGATCGCCCAGGCCCGTCCTGCCCCTGTCCGCCTGGATCGCCCAGGCCCGTCCTGCCCCTGTCCGCCTGGATCGCCCAGGCCCGTCCTGCCCCTGTCCGCCTGGATTGCCCAGGCCCGTCCTGCCCCTGTCCGCCTGGATTGCCCAGGCCCGTCCTGCCCCTGTCCGCCTGGATCGCCCAGGCCCGTTCTGCCCCTGTCCGCCTGGATCGCCCAGGCTCGTCCTCTGTTTGTCTCGTCCTTTCCGCCTCATCCTGTTCTTGACCTCCTGTGTTAAGTTCCTCAGTCTCAGTCCGCTGCGGTGATACCTCCTTCCAGCGCACCCTGGTCCGGTCCACTCCGGTTTGGCTGGTTGCCAGGCCCCATCTCTCATTTTAGTCTGGTTCGCCCAGCCTCTGTTCACTTGTCAACCTGGCACTTCCAGGTCCGGTCTGCCTGCGTATCTCACCTGTTCTGGTTCTCCCAGGTTCACCATCGCATAGGTTCATCCAGGTTCTGGCTGTCATCTTCCGGGTTCACCAAAGCCTCGTCCACTTCGTGTCAATTCCCCTAGTTCACTCAGGCCCGTACGTCATCACTCCTGCCATTCTCACCTCGGTTCTGCACTTCTGGATTTCGGCCCGGTCCGTATTTCTCGCCCTTCAGTTAGGCACCCCGTTCACTCACGCTGGCCGCGTTCATTCATCTCCCTTCTTCTGATCGTCCATTCAGCCTCACCTCGGCTCCACGAGTCTTCGCTCAAATATCTCTTCAGGGCCCCCCGGTCATGACTTTGGTCCCCCAGGGTGCAGGGATCGCTCCGCATCTTCCTGCGCTTCGGTCCTGGTTCAATCACTCCGGTCAACTGCGGGGTAGTTTCTTCAATTTATGGCCAGTCCGCCCTTTTTCTACCTTCCGCACACCCTAGCTGCCAGACACACCCGTTGCCGGCTCGCGCGGGTTTCATTCATCGACTGGTACCGTCTGGTCCCCGGTCAGTCTGCATGCACGGTCCCCCCTTTTTCTTCCAGGTTATAGCCGGCAACTTCGTCCGGCTCGTTGCCAGGTTCGGGTTCGTCATACGTCTTTTCAGGCTTTTCCAGCAAATTCAGGTCCAAGCATGTCACGGGCCTCGGACATGGATGACGCCATGTCAGTTCCAGAATCTTCAGTATTAGGCCAGTCCGGCCCAATGTCCTTAAGAAGTTGGACGATCCCGAAGCTGGTGGCGGAACTCAACAGGAGAGATTCCACAACCGGCCTCCGCCCATAAGGCGGAATTATATAAGCTACTGATGACCAGCCCAAGTCCGGCGGGTGTCCCAGCTACAAGCACCATCAACTCCCTGGTCAGCTCGGTAGCGGACGTACAGTCCAGGGTGACGGTGCTGGAATCTCGGGCCCCCCCAGGCATTGAACCCTTTGGCGGTTCCCATGGCTTCACAGGTGTTTTCATCAGGTACGCCCGGCCTCAGCCCCCAGGTGGCGCCTTCGCATTTAATTCCCGACTGTATAAGAAAGACATTCTGGCAGGGAAGGACGTGAACTTGGCGTCCATTTTCATCACCTCTCAAGACGCGCCCGAGACCAGGGTGATCAACTGTGGCGATGTTTCACTCATGCTCAGGGCCAAGGACGCGCGACTCAAAAGGAAGCTCTCAATTCCCGAGTTTTTTCCCGCGGGTTCGCTGCTATCCTCGGGACCCATTGGATGGCCGGCCAGTGGCCCGATGAGGTCTGGTCGGTTCCCAAAGGTCTGTGCTCCTCTTCCCTGCTGGAGCTTTATCCTGTTGTGGCGGCCGCCCAAGTGTGGGGGCACCAGTGGGCCAACGCGTCTGTCATGTTTGTCACCGATAATCTGGCTCTGGTCGACATTATTCTGAAACGCAGGGCGAAATCCCCCTAGGTCATGTCCCTTCTCCGCAAGTAATGCCAGAAGCAGATCCCACGGGGTCCCCACCCCCAGCCTTCAATTCCCTGGCGATGGATTAGAATCCCTTCTCTCACACGCCAGGAACCTACTTCATCATTCTCTCTCTCTCTCCCAACACCGCCAGGAATTACCAAGCCGCCCTCAAAATTTATAAGTTATTTTGCGGGTCTCACCCGCAAGGTACCCTGGATGATATACCCTAATTATTGGCTTTTATCGCCCATTGCCATCTCCACCGCAAGCTTTCATACAATAAAATCAAACTGTATTTAGCGGGGATCCAGCACTGCTCCATGCCCCACAGTCCAGGCAGGGGTTCAATTTCTGATTCAGGCTGTCAAGGTTGCACTCCGGGGAATCCAGAATAGCGGGAATGCCTCCACTGGCTGTAGACAACTTGTCTCCGGAAAATGTTTAGAAGACTTTCTGCTGCTTTGGATGGTCATCCTTTTGGCCCCTCTCGCAGCTTAGTCATCAAGGCAGCAGTGTACCTTGGGTTCTATGATTTCCTCAGGCCAGGCGAATTCACTCACGCCACTTCCAGGCGTGAAGTGCGGCAGCATCAGCAATTGACCTGGGCCCAGGACCATTTCATTCTCCATCTACTTTCGCCAAAGCTAGCCAACATGGCCCTTCCTCGGAGGTCCAGTTTTCAGGACCTCCAATGCTTGGTGTCCGGTCGGGGTCTTTCAACAGTTGTGGCTCTGCTACAAAACGCTCCCCCTGAATTCCCGCTGTTGCCTTTCATGAAGGTAGTCTGTCATCTGTTCAATTCACGTCCCATATTAGGACCTTGGCGACAGGCCTCGGGTATAACCCCTTCACCATCACCGGTCATTCATTCTGTATTGGGACAGCTTCCAAAAGTAGGGTCCTGGACCACGTATCAAAAGATGGGGCTGTGGCGGTCCTCTTGTTTTGCCAGGCACATTCCTGACCCCAATGTCATTATATCCCAGGCTTTTGTAACCTTGTGCTCCGACGGCATATTACATGGTTTCACACTTCCAGTCTCCTCGCTCTTTTTTGCCCACTTCTAGGCTTACCCACGCTCCTGGCTCCCGGCACAACTCAGCCAGCTTAGGACAAAGGTTTAGGTGCTCCTCCTCGTCAGTTACCTTTAGCCTCTACCACAAGTTAGAAGGCTGACATGTCAGCCTGGATTTGTGGGAGGGGCGTCTGCCCTCTCTTAAGCGCTCTCTTTACTTTTTGTTTAACATACTGTATAAAAAGAATATTCAAATTACTATGGAGGTCTCGCTTCTCTCTATGTTCCCGGGCACAGTTACCCAGATAAAAAAACACATATTTTTTTTTTTATATTGTGCTCTGAAAATGGTTATCTCTGGATTCTGGAAGTCAGATATCCCTCCTCATGTTCATTGGGCTGTAGAACTACACAAAATCATAAGGATGGAAGACATTATTGCAGCTGAAACAGTTAAATATATATGTCTGCTCCCTATGGTCTCCCCTATGGACTGACTTTAAGGCTTCTGCCTGGTTCCATATCTGGTTGGGTGGTGGTTTGCAAAGAATATTAGAGATGATTTATTTTTCTCATAAGGCCTAAACCTTTTAGTAGAAGATCCCCATTGTGTAGCCAGTTCCCTAATAGGTGCGCAATGATGCAGAGCTCCCTCGACCCCAAAAGTGGTCAATTAGTGGGTGGTGAGGATAGGCTGGGGTCAGCCATTGTTTGCTGGAGCTGACTAATACAACACTGTAAGACAGGAATAGTATCCCTCTCACTTATTAGATAGTTGCTCCTATAGGCTTTACCCATGACCGTCCACAGCACGATCACCGTGCCTGTTCCCTAGCTCTACGCATTTCTGCTTTATATTAGCATCATCAGGAGCCGAACAGAAGCCTACACAGAGGATGATAAGAGGTTGGTGTGGAGCCTTTGGCACTGGTATGCCCTTGTGCGGCCACATTTCACAGCTGACTTAAAAGTCCCCGCCTACACAGGGTAGGGCTGTTCTGGCTGGTATCCAGTCGGAAGGAGGAGGGCAGAGAGGACATCCAGAAGGTGCCACTCCCCCGCCCCACCACGCCGCATACCTCATTGGCCGGATCGTCGAGGTGTCAACACAGTCAGGGAGACAAAGTGGTCAATTACACTGCTGCTGTCGTCTCCATAGTCCAGCAGCTGATTAGGGGATCAAAAGAGTCACACACCACATAGCCCACAGCAAAACCACGGCACTGAAATCACTAGGGCTATGTGGATAATCAGATTATTGTCCACATTAATCGGCACCCAGATGCCACTACTACAAAGATTGCCACAATATGACTAGATCATGTGGTAATTAAGTTGGCCAAGGGGTTTACCTAAGATAGAAATATGTGGGCAGATTACAAGAACGATGTAAACGATATATATTCGTTCAGACGCTCCACCCGAAGGGATTGAAGCCTGATTGTCCACTGCGCTTCCTTTTGCAGTAATTTGGTGTCAATGTCACCGCCTCGGGGGGACCTACGGATGGATTCAATACCCTGTAACATCATAGGCTTGAGTTCCCCCTTCCACATCACCTTGTTGGACCTAAGTATCACACGTGATGCGGATAGTAATATCAGTACCAACTTGTCTCATAAGGAAACGTTCACAAATTGTCATGGAACCATGAACCAGACGTACAACAAGAGATAGGTGGAAATAAGAAGGCTTTATTGAAAATCAAGCCGTAGCTAAAGTCCAAACGGATGGCTAAACCGAAGCAGGGTCTTGCGTAGACGGAGGTCAGGAACCAGGAGGGTAGTCAGACGAAGCCAGGATCAGGAACCAACGGGGTAGTAAGACGAAGCCTGGATCAGGAACCAACGGGGTAGTCAGACGAAGCCAGGATCAGGAACCAACGGGGTAGTCAGACGAGGCCAGGATCAGGAACCAGAAGCAGCAGCAGTCTTTGAAGCATGTGCACACAGGAGGACCAAGCAAGGAACTGAAGCCACAGACCTTCTATATATATGAGCTAGGCATCCAGCTCCTCCCAGTGGGAAGGAGGAGCCGCAGGGTGGGAGGCTACAAGAAACCCAGAAACCAAGATGGCCGCCAGCACATGTCAAACGAAGGAGAACAGTGAGAAGGTAAGACCATGACAGTACCTCCCCCTCAAGGGCCCCTCCTCCGCCGAGTAAGGAACGGTTTCAGAGGGAAGCGTGCGTGGAAGGCTTGGAGCAACGCAGGAGCATGGACATCTGCGGAGGGAACCCAGGAACGCTCCTCTGGACCATAACCACGCCAATGGACCAAAAACTGCAACCGACCGCGGACCAGGCGTGAGTCCAGGATATTGCTCACCTCATATTCCTCACGATTGCCCACTTGGACCGGACGGGGCCGAGGAACCGAGGAAGTGAAACGATTACACACCAATGGTTTCAACAGGGAGACATGAAACACGTTGGAGATCCGCATGCCAGGAGGAAGCGCAAGGGCATAGGCTACCGGGTTTACCCTGTGAAGCACTCGGAAGGGACCAACAAAGCGAGGCGCCAGCTTGGGAGTGGGCACTCGAAGGTTGAGGTTGCGGGTGGACAACCATACACGGTCTCCGACCTGGTAGGAAGGAGCGGGCGCTCGTCTGCGATTAGCCTGGAGTCTCTGGCGTTGCGCAGAGACCTCAAGGGACCGCTGGATCTGTACCCAAGAAGTACGTAGGACGGAAAGGTGATCCTCCACAGCCGGAGTATCCTGGGGAGAGAATACCTCCGGTAACACGGCAGGTTGGAACCCATAATTGGCCATGAAGGGAGACGTCCCAGAGGAAGAGTTCACCGCCGTGTTCCTGGCAAACTCAGCCCAAGGCAGGAGGTCAACCCAATTGTCTTGGTGATCGGAGACATAGCAACGAAGGAATTGCTCCAAGGCCTGATTGGATCGTTCTGCGGCCCCATTGGACTGAGGGTGGTAGGCCGAGGAGAAAGAGAGATGAATCCCCAACTGGGAGCAAAAGGCGCGCCAGAACCTGGACACAAACTGACTCCCCCGATCCGACACAATCTCCTTGGGCAAACCGTGCAACCGGAAGACCTCCCTGGCAAAAATCGAGGCCAACTCTTGTGCAGAGGGTAACTTCTTGAGAGGAACACAGTGGCACATTTTGGAAAACCGATCCACAATCATGAGAATGACCGTATGGCCTCGGGATGCAGGGAGGTCCACAATGAAATCCATCCCCAGGTGTGACCATGGACGCTCCCCGGTGGCTATGGGTTGCAAAAGGCCCAACGGAAGGTGCCGAGGGGACTTACTCTGGGCACAAACGGAGCATGCCGCTACATATGCGGCGATGTCGGAACGTAGAGAAGGCCACCAGAACAGACGTGAAACCGCCCAGGACAGCTGATTCTTTCCAGGGTGCCCCGCGGCCTTGGAGTTATGGTAGGTTCGCAACAACCGAGTGCGCAACTCCTCAGGCACAAAACATCTGCCGTTGGGTCTCCCAGAGGGAGCACCAGATTGAGCCGCCAAAATCTGCTCACCCAGAGGAGAGGTAAGGCTGGTGCGAATAGCGGCCAGGATCTGATTCGGGGGTATGACCGTAGTCGGAATCGACTCCTCCCCGGACAGCTCGGAGTACTGCCGTGATAAGGCATCCGCTCTGATGTTCTTGGAGCCGGGTAGGTAGGAGACCACGTAATTAAAACGTGACAAGAACAGAGCCCATCTGGCCTGACGTGGTGTCAATCTCTTGGCCTCAGAGAGGTAGGTCAGATTCTTGTGGTCCGTCAGGATGAGAACCGGAACCACCGTGCCCTCGAGCAAGTGCCTCCATTCTTTAAGGGCCTGCACGATGGCCAATAACTCCCTGTCACCAATCTGATAGTTGCACTCCGCGGAAGACAGTTTCCGGGAGTAAAACCCACAAGGAAGCAGAGGACCCTCTGGTGTTCTACGCTGAGACAGGAGGGCGCCTACTCCCGTCTCAGACGCGTCCACCTCGAGGACAAAAGGCAACCCAGGGTTGGGATGCGACAGAATCGGAGCCGACACAAAGGCGGACTTTAGAGCCTCAAAAGCTCGGATGGCCTCGAGCGGCCAGACCTGAGGATTACTGCCCTTCCTGGTCAGATCCGTGAGAGGCTTGGCTAGCATGGAAAAGTCCCTGATGAACTTCCGATAATAATTGGCGAAGCCCAAAAAGCGCTGCAGGGCACGAAGCCCACTGGGCTGGGGCCACTGTAAGACAGCCGAAACCTTCTCAGGATCCATGGAGAACCCCTCAGCGGAAATGATGTAACCTAAGAAGGTTACCTGGGATCGGTGAAATTCGCATTTCTCAAGCTTACCGAACAGCTTGTTCTCTCGTAAGCGTTGCAACACTCGTCTGACATCCAGAATGTGGGCCTCCATGGATGCAGAATATACCAAGATGTCATCCAAATAGACCACCACACACTGCTGCAACAGGTCACGGAAAACATCGTTGATGAATTCCTGGAAGACTGCGGGCGCATTGCACAACCCAAAGGGCATAACCAAGGATTCATAATGACCGGTCCTGGTGTTAAACGCGGTCTTCCACTCATCGCCCGCCTTGATCCTTACCAGGTTATATGCCGCCCTCAGGTCGAGTTTGGTAAAGACCGTGGCCCCTTTGAGGCGATCGAACAGCTCGGAAATCAAGGGTATCGGGTAAGCGTTCTTGATCGTGATGCGATTGAGACCCCTGTAGTCGATGCAAGGCCTCAACTCACCGCCCTTCTTTTTCACAAAGAAAAATCCAGCCCCTGCCGGGGACGAGGATTTGCGAATGTGTCCGCGTGAAAGCGCCTCCCTCACGTACTCCTCCATGGCCTCATTCTCCGCTACCGACAGTGGATAGACTTTGCCACGAGGAGGAACGGCACCAGATTGTAACTCTATGGCACAATCGTATGGGCGGTGCGGAGGTAGGGCAACCGCACGCACCTTATCGAATACATCCCGGTACTCCTCGTATTCAGGAGGCAACAGAGAGTCCGAGGAAGTACACAGCAACTTGACAGGCCCATGGATGCAACTAGCCCCACACTGCGGTGACCACGAGAGGATCTCGGCCGATCTCCAATCGAAAGTCGGATTATGCTTCTGGAGCCAGGGGTACCCCAAGACCACCGAGTAGTGTGGAGACGAAATAACCTGGAGACAGACCGACTCTCTGTGAACGGCACCAATGGCCATCCCCACTGGAAGGGTCTCCTGAGTCACGTGTGGCGGCAGAAGGGGTCTGCCGTCTATCGCCTCAAGAGCCAGTGGGGAACCTCGAGGCTGCAGAGGAATGGAATTGGCGGCAGCGAACACACTATCAATGAACAAACCACCAGCACCAGAGTCCACCAACGCCTGGGTCGTCACCGAGCCCCCGACCCAGGAGAGGACAACAGTAATCAGTGGTTTGTCAACACGGGAAACCGGGGACGAGGAGACTCCACCCAAGATCTGCCCCCGACAGGATCTCAGGTGCGAGCGTTTCCCGGACGGTTCGGGCATGCCAACCGAAAATGCCCACCGAGACCACAGTACATGCATCGGCCCTCGCGTCTCCGGAGTACCCTCTCCCCCTCGGACAGGCGAGCAAACCCCAGCTGCATGGGTTCACCCCCAGACCAGTCATCCCCAGGAGGCGTGGGAGGAGAGGGAGGCACGGGTGGGACAGCAAACGTAGGCGCCAATCTGTTAGAAGGCCTCCGCAGGCTCTCCTTAAAGGAAGGTCTCTCCCTGAGTCTGGTGTCAATCAAAATCAGGAAAGAAATAAGGGACTCGAGCTCCACTGGTAGGTCCTTGGCTGCAACCTCATCCTTCAAGGCATCCGAGAGACCATGAGAGAAAGCAGCGACCAGAGCCTCATTATTCCAGCCCACCTCTGCTGCCAGGGTACGAAACTCAATGGCGTATTCAGCTACGGATCGTGAACCCTGTCTGATGGACATAAGGAGCTTCGCAGCAGAGGCAGCACGAGCCGGCACATCGAATACCTTCCGAAGAGAAGCAACAAAACCGGAAAACTTGGCAACCACCGGATTGTTGTTCTCCCATAAAGGGCTGGCCCAGGCCAAGGCCTTGTCCGAGAGCAGCGAGATCAAGAAGCCCACCTTTGATCTCTCAGTAGGAAAGGCATGTGGCAGCAACTCGAAATAAATGGCCACCTGGTTAAGGAAACCTCGGCACTGAGTTGGCTCTCCCCCAAAGCGCTGTGGAAGGGGGGCAGAACCGGTCATACCCCGAAACACCGCAGGCGCAGCAACAGGTGTCGGGGTAGACTCTGGCGCAACAACCGGAGCGGCAGTAGGAGCGGGCCCAGGAGCGACAACCGACCCATCGGCAACGGAAGCTAAATGAGCCGTGCGTTCAAGCAGGGTTTGTAACGCCACAGCGAACCGACCCAACAGGTGATCCTGCTGATCAAGTCTGGCAACCAGCGTAGGTAGCGAGGATGGCCCTGTACCGTCAGAATTCATGGCTTGGTCCTAATGTCATGGAACCATGAACCAGACGTACAACAAGAGATAGGTGGAAATAAGAAGGCTTTATTGAAAATCAAGCCGTAGCTAAAGTCCAAACGGATGGCTAAACCGAAGCAGGGTCTTGCGTAGACGGAGGTCAGGAACCAGGAGGGTAGTCAGACGAAGCCAGGATCAGGAACCAACGGGGTAGTCAGACGAAGCCTGGATCAGGAACCAACGGGGTAGTCAGACGAGGCCAGGATCAGGAACCAGAAGCAGCAGCAGTCTTTGAAGCATGTGCACACAGGAGGACCAAGCAAGGAACTGAAGCCACAGACCTTCTATATATATGAGCTAGGCATCCAGCTCCTCCCAGTGGGAAGGAGGAGCCGCAGGGTGGGAGGCTACAAGAAACCCAGAAACCAAGATGGCCGCCAGCACATGTCAAACGAAGGAGAACAGTGAGAAGGTAAGACCATGACACAAATAGTCTCCTGCATTGGGACAGCTGTCACCCTCATCCATTAAAGAGGGGAATACCGAAGGGTCAATACCTTTGCGTGCGCAGGAACTGTTCCAATCTCTCGGCCCTCAAGAAGGCAGAGGTTTCAGCGGCGTGGTTACCCTGAGGCAGTACTTAGGGATGCATACCACCAGTCCCCGGGAGTGGATCGGGTATCCTTACTCAATCCACGTGTCAGGACCGATGCGGATGAGAACATCCGTATTGTGGCCAATTTTGATATGAAACACCGGGAGGTCAGGAACATTTTGACCAGATACTGGGGTATTTTGAAACTGGACCCTGATGTTGGTCATTTAGTGGGGTCTACTCCCTCTATTACATTCCGGCAGGGAAACAGTCTAAAGGATAGGTTGACTCACAGTTTCTATCAAAAACCGCAATCAGTGACGTGGCTTAAATTCGAGGCAAGGGGCACTTTCCGTTGTGGGAATTGCATTGCCTGCGGAGTAATTAGAATGGGTAATTCTTTCTCCAGTACTGTAACCAGTTTCTCATACACCATCAGAGCAGTTATTAATTGCCAGATGGTAGGGGTCATCTACTTGGCCACATGTCATTGTGGCATGCAATATGTGGGCAAAACCAAGTGGAAGTTCTGTCGCCATATAGGCGAACACTTGAACGACATCCGGAACAAATCTGACACTATAATAGCTAGACATATGGAGTTAAAACATCCGGGGGAACTCAAGCCTATGATGTTCCAGGATATGGAATCCATCCGTATGTCCCCGCGAGGCAGTGACATCGACACCAAATTACTGCTAAAGGAAGCGCAGTGGACATTCAGGGTTCAGACGCTCCGCCCGAAGGGATTAAACAAATACATATCGTTGACATTGTTCTTGTAATCTGCCCACATATTTCTAGCTTAGGTAATGTCATGCCCCACTCTGACGATGTGCGGAGGTCGGCCAGGATAGCAGCACGAGTTTAGTGTTTGTTTTGGAGCCGTGCTGGACCAGCCTCTCATCAGGTGCACTGGGTGGGGTCATTAGTTTAAATATCACACCAGGCCAGTGCTCTGAGCGGATTATACTAATCATTGTGGTCTTGGAAGCTAGGAAGGAAGGTTGGCTGTCTGTTCCAGCTCAGGAAGATAAGTGTCATTTCAAGTTTGGTTGTTTTGTGTCATCTCTCCCATCCAGGTTCTGTGCGAGCAGGCTGCTCCTATTTCCCCTCTTCACCATCTCAGGGAATTCAGGGTTTTGTCAGCCAAGGCACGAGGACACATCATACCTACCTTTAAGGTCTGCATGTGGGCTGAGCAGTGCAGGGAAAGAGGTCAGGGATTAGCTAGGAGGTGACCCTTCCCCTGTCTCTTGCCCAGAGCCTGGTTCGTGCGTTATCTGTGAAACTGAGTGCACGCCCGCCGTGACAGGTAAACCCCTTGGCCAACAGAATTACCACATGATCTAAGTATATTGTGGTGGTCTTTTTATGAGTGGCATCTGGGTGCCGATTAATGTGGACAATAATCTTGATTATCCACAGTGGTCCTAGTTATTTCAGTGGCGAGGTTTCACTGTGGGCTATGTGGTGTGTGACTCCTTCGATCTCCTATACACTGTTGCTGTTGTCTCCATATTCCAGCAGCTGATATTGACTGCTTTGTCTCCCTGACAGTGTTGACACCTCAGCGATCCGGCCAATGAGCTATGCGGGGGGGAGGTGGGCGAGTGGCACCTTTTGGATGTCCTCTCCGCCCTCCTCCTTCCAATTGGATACCAGCCCGTCCAGCCCTAAACTATGTAGGCGAGGACTTGTTCTTTTAAGTCAGCTGTGCATGCGGCCGCGCACGGCCATACCAGTGCCGAAGGCTCCACACCAATAGTGTGTGTTTAGCCATTCCTCTTATCATCCTCTGTGTAGGCTTCTGTTCAGCTCCTGATGTTGCTAATATAAGCAGAAATGTGCAGAGCTAGCGAACAGGCAGGGTTATCGTGCTGTGGACGGCCATGGGTAAAGCTTATAGGAGCAACTATCTGATAAGTGAGAGGGATACCGTTCCTGTATTACAGTGTAGTATTAGTCAGCTCCAGCAAACAATGGCTGACCCCAGCCTATCCTCAAACAGCTGTAGCTTTTAGGAATTAGGGGAACCACCCACTAATTGACCACTATTTGGGTGAAGGAAGTTAGACTGAGCCATATTTGGCCAGGTGGGCTCCACGTGTGATTGACCCGCATGGTGGACTAGTGGGGGCTATTTTTGGTTCCCCATACCTCCTGTACCTCCTCACCAGGGTCACACTTATGTGTCTGGGCGGTCTTTACGCCTATATCCCCGGTTGAGTGATGTAGTTGATATCGGTGGTGGCAGCTCTCCTACTAATGACATCGGTACTTTTTTATTTTGTATTTTGTTCCTACCTACTTTTAATTATATTTCAATAAAAAATTATTATTTTGTTTTAAGCGTTACCCCACACTAGCAGTGAATTTAGATTCAGTTCCAGCCTAATAGGAATGTTATAGGTTTGTCTACTCTGTGGTTTGACAATCAAAACACAAATTTAAATTTTTATTTTTACAGAAAGTCTCTGTAAGAGTTCTGAGGGAAACTTCATGTTATCATTAAATTATAAAGCAGAAGATGAAGACATCATGGATCACTCTTCAGGAGAAAACCTCATTATACTTAATATGCATCCAGGACTTCACAGTACAGCTTTATCATATTATCCCACTAATCTTGAGGAACCTTCTCCTTTCCAATCAGAGATTGTTACCACAAGTACAGATCAGAAAGGGTGTGAAATCTCAGGTCTTTCTACAAACAGAAGAAATCACACAGTAGAGAAACCATACTCCTGTTCAGAATGTGGAAAATGTTTTAAAGATAAATCACATCTTGTTATACATGAGAGAAGTCACACAGGAGAGAAACCATATTCATGTTCAGAATGTGGAAAATGTTTTACAGATAAATCACATCTTGTTAGACATAAGAGACGTCATACAGGAGAGAAGCTACATTCATGTTCAGTATGTGGAAAATGTTTTGCAGATAAATCACATCTTGCTACACATGAGAGAATTCACACAGGAGAGAAGCCATTTTCATGTTCAGAATGTGGACAATATTTTACACAAAAAGCAAGTCTTTTTAAACATCAAAGATATCACACAGGAGAAAAGCCATTTTCATGTTCAGAATGTGGGAAATGTTTTGCACAAAAATACAATCTTGTTGAACATCAGAGAATTCACACAGGGGAGAAGCTGTATTCATGTTCAGAATGTGGGAAATTGTTTACACAAAAATCAAGTCTTGTTAGACATCAAAGATGTCACACAGGTGAAAGGCCATACTCATGTTCAGAATGTGGAAATTGTTTTATATATAAATCACAACTTATTATACATGAGAGAAGTCACACAGGAGAGAAGCCATACTCATGTTCAGAATGTGGGAAATGTTTTAGACAAAAATCAGATCGTGTTATACATGAGAGAATTCACACAGGAGAGAAACCATATTCTTGTTTAGAATGTAAGAAATATTTTACACAGAAATCACATTTTATTAGACATCAGAGATTTCACGCAGGAGACAAGCCATATTCATGCTCAGAATGTGGAAAATGTTTTATATATAAATCATATCTTGTTATACATGAGAGAATTCACACAGGAGAGAAGCCTTATTCATGTTCAGAATGTGGAAAATGTTTTACAGATAACTCACATTTTCTTAGACATCAGAGATTTCACAAAGGAGAGAAGCCATATTCATGTTTAGAATGTGGGAAATGTTTTAGAGAAAAATCAGATCTTATTACACATGAGAGAGGTCACACAAGAGAGATGCTATTTTCATGTTCAGAATGTGAGAAATGTTTTACACGGAAATCACATCTTGTTAAACATCAGAGATTTCACAAAGGGGAGACGCCATAATAATATTCAAAATGTAGGAAATATTTTAGAGGAAATTCATATCTTGTTACACATGATAGGTCATACAGCCAGACAAGCCATATTGATGTTCAGAATGGAGAAGCGCTTTTCAGATAAATCAAAACTTGCTAAATATCATAGATTTTACAAAGGAGAGAAACCCTTTTCACATTTTTTTATTAGGTTTAGAGATGAGCAAATGTAAAAATAATTTGGGCTCTGATCTGTCCATGCAGTTATATTCAGGTCCAAATAAATTGTACCCTGGAAAAGCCTCCTCCTTTTTGGTGTCCCTTTATATTCCTTGATTGTCCCAAATTGCATCGCACAATAATCAAATTCTGTAGAATCTGAATTTTTGCTAAAATTCTAGACATACTTCTGAATTTTAGAATTTATTTGCCCATCCCTAATTGGGTTGTTAATGGAGCCAATAAGAGGGTTTATTTTTTGGGTGGAATTAGCCCAGATCTTCCAGACGACCAAATTATGTTCCTTTAAGGTCAACTATGAGTAAGATCCATGGAAGAAAAATATTGTGTACAATTGTATAACTAGAACTGACTGTGCCCCTCAGCAAATTTTGGAATCCTCCTCCTCCCCAGCAATCTCCTTTTCCTCTGCAACCCTGACTTCTCTCTCAGACCAGGCCCGGCAGCCGCTCTGTCCATGTCCTACAAGTATATACTTTATGTCATGTCACTGTATATAATGTCATGGTATAATACTGTTGAGGGGGCCCTAACAAAATCATTTAGTCCCCCACCTGGGTGGGCCCCATAGCAGCCACTTTCCCTGCTTCCACTATAGCTATGCCCCTGATTGTGAATATAAGGAAGAGAAGAAGAGCCTTGTTTACTTCCAGAGCAGTGAAGATGAATTGTCCTCATGAACCTTTCTTCTTATCACTGTATTCATACCTCCACCCACACTACTGGAGAAACCAGAGTGATATGGGGAGAAGTTACAACATGTGACTGTTTTATAATGTATGTGCAATTATTAATATTTTATTTTTGTTCAAAAAGTATCTAAAGATAAGTTGTTGTTTTTTTGCTACAACAGCATCACCATTGTTTCTAACAAACATTTTCTGTCCTAAACTTACCTATCCGATCTAAAGCAGCACACTCCTCAGCCTCGGCACGACCGCGCCAAGAGTGATGCGCTGCTCAGCCACGCCCCCTGGTGATGCGACCGCATGCTTAGCAACAGCATACAATGCTCTGTTTCTCCCTACAGCAGCTGTGTGCTGGAGGAGATTAGCAGTGGGCTGATTGCTCAGCTGCTCTATTCCTGTGTGCTTGTGTTCTGAGTAATGGAGCGCCGAGTCATGGACCTATCAGGTTCTGATCCTGGGATCACATACTTTTTCCACCTGCACAATATAGAACATGCTGCGATTTACACGCAACGCACAAGTGATGCGCGAAAATCACTGCTCGTGTGCACAGCCCCATAGAAATGAATGGGTCAGGATTCAGTGCGGGTGCAATGCGTTCACAATTGCACCCGTGCGGAATAGTCGCCCGTGTGAAAGGGGCCTTAAGGACTTATTTCACCTTAAGGACCAGGCCATTTTTTGCAAATCTGACCAGTGTCACTTTAAGTGGTGATAACTTTAAAATGCTTTGACTTTTCCAGGCCATTCCGAGATTGTTTTTTCGTCACATATTGTACTTCATGACACTGGTAAAATGGAATAAAAAAAAAAATCATTTTTATTTATAAAAAAATACTAAATTTACCAAAAACTTGCAACCAGACAGAAAAACAGTACAATGGCCCCCGTGCAGCACCGCACCATGTGAACAGTTGTCAAAGCTCACTTAATCTGAAGCTCACAGGAACTCCAACTGAGAGCATGGTAGGCTAATTTAACCCCTACTAATAAATGCTTGGCTAATTAAAATCACCTGGCGTATGGAAGGAGTGCTGATCCAGGGACAGAATTTCTATATAAGTAATAAAGGGAGAAAAGACAAGAAATGAATCGCACATCCACTGATAATGCTTTGATCTCATCCCTGCTACTTCTGCAGGCGACAGCACTAAATAGCGCATGTGTACCACCTCCTATTCTACATGCTGAATGAGGCATTAGTGTACATAAAGTACAGACCAAAAGTTTGGACACACCTTCTCATTCAAAGAGTTTTCTTTATTTTCATGACTATGAAAATTGTAGATTCACACTGAAGGCATCAAAACTATGAACTAACACATGTGGAATTATATACATAACAAAAAAGTGTGAAACAACTGAAAATATGTCCTATTCTAGGTTCTTCAAAGTATCCACCTTTTGCTTTGATTACTGCTTTGCACACTCTTGGCATTCTCTTGATGAGCTTCAAGAGGTAGTCACCTGAAATGGTTTTCACTTCACAGGTGTGGCCTGTCAGGTTTAATAAGTGGGATTTCTTGCCTTATAAATGGGTTTGGGACCATCAGTTGCGTTGAGGAGAAGTCAGGTGGATACGCAGCTGATAGTCCTATTGAATAGACTGTTAGAATTTGTATTATGGCAAGAAAAAAGCAGCTAAGTAAAGAAAAACGAGTGGCCATCATTACTTTAAGAAATGAAGGTCAGTCAGTCCGAAAAATTGGGAAAACTTTGATAGTGTCCCCAAGTGTAGTCACAAAAACCATCAAGCGCTACAAAGAAACTGGCTCACATGCGGACCGCCCCAGGAAAGGAAGACCAAGAGTCACCTCTGCTGCGGAGGATAAGTTCATCCGAGTCACCAGCCTCAGAAATCGCAGGTTAACAGCAGCTCAGATTAGAGACCAGGTCAATGCCACACAGAGTTCTAGCAGCAGACACATCTCTAGAACAACTGTTAAGAGGAGACTGTGTGAATCAGGCCTTCATGGTAGAATATCTGCTAGGAAACCACTGCTAAGGACAGGCAACAAGCAGAAGAGACTTGTTTGGGCTAAAGAACACAAGGAATGGACATAGTGGAATAGACCAGTGGAAATCTGTGCTTTGGTCTGATGAGTCCAAATTTAAGATCTTTGGTTCCAACCACCGTGTCTTTGTGCGACGCAGAAAAGGTGAACGGATGGACTCTACATGCCTGGTTCCCACAGTGAAGCATGAAGGAGGAGGTGTGATGGTGTGGGGGTGCTTTGCTGGGGACACTGTTGGGGATTTATTCAAAATTGAAGGCATACTGAACCAGCATGGCTACCACAGCATCTTGCAGCGGCATGCTATTCCATCCGGTTTGCGTTTAGTTGGACCATCATTTATTTTTCAACAGGACAATGACCCCAAACACACCTCCAGGTTGTGTAAGGGCTATTTGACCATGAAGGAGAGTGATGGGGTGCTGCTCCAGATGACCTGACCTCCACAGTCACTGGACCTGAACCCAATCGAGATGGTTTGGGGTGAGCTGGACCACAGAGTGAAGGCAAAAGGGCCAACAAGTGCTAAGCATCTCTGGGAACTCCTTCAAGACTGTTGGAAGACCATTTCAGGTGACTACCTCTTGAAGCTCATCAAGAGAATGCCAAGAGCGGGCAAAGCAGTAATCAAATCAAAACTTTTGGTCTGTACTGTATATATTTTTTTTTTTATGATTCTTTGGTGTCTCCACATTCTGAAAAGTCTTGTGTAGGGGCTAATTTTTTCAGGATGAGATGACGGTTTGATTGGCACTATTTTGGGGTTCTTATGACTTTTTGATCACTTGCTATTACACTTTTTGTGATGTAAGGTGACAAAAAATTGCTTTTTTTACACCGCGTTTTTTTTTTTACGGTATTCACCTGAGGGGTTAGGTCATGTGATATTTTTATAGAGCAGGTTATTACGGACGCGGCGATACCTAATATGTGTACTTTTTTTTTCTGTTTTACACAATAATTTCATTTTTGAAACAAAAAAAATCATGTTTTAGTGTTTCCATATTCTGAGAGCCATAGTTTTTTCATTTTTTGGGCGGTTATCTTAGGGTCTCATTTTTTGCGGGATGAGATGACTGTTTGATTGGCATAATTTTGGGGTGCATATGACTTTTTGATCGCTTGCTATTACACTTTTTGTGCTTTTTTTACACAGTTTTTTTTTACGGTGTTTACTTGAGGGGTTAGGTCATGCGATATTTTTATAGAGCAAGTTATTACGGACACGGCGATACCTAATATGTATACTTTTTAAAATTTACTTTTTTTTATTTATTATGTTTTAGTGTCTCCATATTCTGAGCCATAGTTTTTTTTATTTTTGGGGCGATTGTCTTAGGTAGGGGCTCATTTTTTGTGGGATGAGGTGACTGTTAGATTGGTATATTTTTGGTGGGCCTTTTAGATCGTTCGCTGTTGTACTTTTACCCTGGGTTCACACTTGAGCGTTTTACAGCGCGTTCCTACGCGCTGTAAAACGCGCAACACATGAAAACCAATGCTTCCCTATGGGGCTGGTTCTCATTTTCGCGTTTTACAGCGCGTTTGAACGCGCTGTAAAACGCCCGACGCTCAAACAAGTACAGGAGCTTTTTTTGGCGCGTTTGACGCGCGTTTGGGCCATAGACTCTTTGGACAACACTGCTGTCAATCACCCAAACGCGCGTCAAATGCGCGTTTACTATTACAAAAAACGCGCATAAAAACGCGCGACAAAAACGCGCATAGAAACGCACGTTTGAGAAACGCTTAGGTGTGAAACCAGGGTGAGTGATGTAAGGTGACAAAAAAAATGGTTCATTTAGCAGTTTTTATTTTTTATGGTGTTCATCTGAGGAGTTAGATCATGTGATATGTTTATAGAGCAGGTCTATACGGACGTGGCGATACCTAATATTTTTTTCCCTATTTTTTACCAATTTTTTTTACTTTATTTGGGCAAAATTACGTTTTTGATTTTCTTTTACTTAAAACTCTTTTTTTTTTCACTTTATTTTTTGTCCCACTTTGGGACTTCAACTTTTGGGGGTCTGATCCCCTTTACAATGTATTCCAATACTTCTGTATTGGAATGCATTGGCTGTATGAGTAATACAGTGTGTATTACTCATACAGCTTCCTGCCTGTGAGATCCAGGGGGCTGGATCTCACAGGCTCTTCACCGGAAGGCAGCCCCAATGCCTAAGAAAGGCATCGCGCTGCCTTCCGTGCTATCGGGTCCCCGTCACAGCAGCACGGGGACCCGATAGCCACTGCAGTCGCCGCACGATCACCCAGAAACGCCACAAACCGCAGGTCTGAATTGACACAGGACCCCCCGCGCATTGTACCAGGGTGCCTGCTGATTGATTTCAGCAGGCACCCAGTTCCGATCACCGCCCGCTGCGTCATGATGTCCTGGTACTTAAGGACACATGACGTACCAGTACGTCATGTGTCCCTAAGAGGTTTTGATAAAACGTAACGTTTATTTACGTGATTAAAAAAATACTCTATGGTGTCCTCGGGCGGGTGGGGGCTTGCGTTTCTCTAAGATCACGCTTCATCAAGGCGCTGGATTCAGTTACTGAAATATCTGTAATGTAATGTATCCCTGCAACTGATGAATTGACATCATGAAAATCTGCCTGGTTTAATAGGGTTGATAATGCTGACAGAGGCTTAATGATGACTGGTCGCTTCCCATAAAAGTATTATAATTCACTTGATGCACACACTAAGTGCATGTGATACGTGGAGAACACTACGTGTACATGAGCCACATGTCCTCACCTTTTGCCATGGAGGTAGCATGTAGTTAAGGATGGAGCAGAAGGGGCTGTCTTTGCTTCCTGTAATGTCCCTCTTTCCTCTTCAATCCCATCTACTTCACCCCTTTGGCCTGGCTAGGTGGCCCTCCTCCTCAGTCCTTTTCTCTTCAGTGGACCAATCCCTGATTTTAAAAAGCATTCTACAATCAGAATATAACAGGACAATACGGACATGAATGTCCCAGTTCACGCACTCGGGAAACGTGTCTGTCATACTCGAGCAATGGAGATTCTTTAAACAAAAAAATCTGGAGCTCATTATACCAATGCTCATTACATAAAACATTATAAAAATGTAAATGTTTTGGGGTTTTACTCTGGATTCTCGGTGCCTGTATATTTTATATACGCACAACACCCTGAGTGGTGCATAACCTCCCCTGGTGCCTGTCCTATCACTGAAGGTCATTCCTTGCACCCTGGAAACCCGGTCCCAGAAGGTTACAGTAATAATAATCAAAAACAGTATGAAAGCATAAAAGTGGAAGGTTGCCATCCTATGAATCAGGCATGCTCAACCTGCGGCCCTCCGACGCCGTGATGACGTAGTGGACGTCGCGCTCCCGGCTCTCCCCGCTGCTCTGCTACCTCGCTGCCGCTTCGAGTATGTTGGCGTCTGTGTGCCGAATCCTCCATCTACCCTCTCTGTGACCGGGACCGTGTGATCAGCGCTGCTGCCTTTTGCCCAAAGCCTGCCACGCTGCTGATATCGGCTGTTAGGTTCAGGCTGCCTCCGGCTCTTTCTTGATTGTGCCGTGCTTGATGCTGCCGCTCCTGTCTCCTTTCCTGCTCTCCATTTCACTGTGAACAGTTTTGCCGTCTGGAGGTCTTCTCTCCTTTACCTCCGTCGAGTGTGCCTCCGGTTCCTGCCTGATCCGCTACCCCCCCTTGTTCTGATGTCAGTGAGTAACCTTGTGTTCCCTCATATCTGATGGTTTTTTGAAGAAGCTGTAAGCCTCTCTCCTCTAGTGACTAACCTCCCCATGACTGCTGACTCCAACTAACCTTGAATGGACTTTGAATAAGTTGTGTATGATTGCATATGATTATAAGCTGCATTTGATCATAAGATCACAAGAAAGCCAACTTTAAAGTCTAAAATATAAGCTGGAGAAGGGGAAAAAAAAAAAAAAAAGGAAATAAGAGGAGAAAGAGTATAAAGAAGAGTGGACATAAAAAAATAAAAAAAAAAGGGAAGAGTGAAAAAAAAAAAGGGAAAAAAACAAGAACTAAGGAGAAGGCACTGAAAAAAAAAAAGGAAAAAAAAAAAAAAGGGAAAAGGGGGATAAGGAATCAAAAGGAAAAAAAAAAGGAAAAAAAGAAAAAGAAAAGGAACAAAAAAAAAAAAAAAGGGTATATATTTAAAAGAGAGAAAGGAGGCGGAATAAGGGGGAAAAAAAAAAATCAAATAAATATTTAAAAAAAATATTTAAAAAAAAAAATTAAAAAAATAAAGAGGAATAAGATATGGGCCCAAAAGCCCCAAGGCGTTCGACCGATCTATCAGGTCAGAAACATGGGTCTAGAACGGCTGAACCAACAAAACTTGACCAGTTTCTGAAATCCCCAAGGGTCAATACGAGGGGCGGACAAAAGGAATTCTCTGAAAAAAAAAATTATGAATTAGAGGTAACTGAGCGAGAAATACAAAAAGGCGCTAGATACCCTGAGGAGGAGGATGGAATAATGGGGGAAGTTATCCCTGATGACAATTCGTCCCCGCTGGAAGAAATACTCCTAGCGGTTAAACAGAACGGAGATTTAATACAGGTGGTTACAACCCAACTTGGATCTATTCAAGTTGATGTGGGACTAATAAAAGATGAATTGACCAAAATGCGAGACAGACTCAACACCCTTGAAAGTTCCGTCACCCTTATACAGAAGGAATCCAAAAAAATAAATACGGAAGTTTCTATACTTAAAGTGGAAAATAATCTCCTGAAGAAAAAGGTAGTGGACCTTGAAGATAGGTCACGAAGATATAACGTGAGAATAATAGGGATTCCAGAGGGTGAGGAAGGAAAAAATCCAACTGAATTTGTACAGAAATTAATTCTTGAGAACTTTGGTAAAGAGTCATTTTCTCCTCTTTTCATGATTGAAAGAGCTCATCGGGTCCCAGGAGGAAAACCAATTCCAGGGAGACAACCTCGGACAATCCTTGCTAAGTCACTGACTTCAGGGGACAGAGATGTCCTCCTGAGAAGGGCGAGGGAATCCTCACCGGTTGTGTATAACGGGATTAGACTGGCCTTTTTTCCTGACTTTTCGAAAGAAATACAAGAAAAGAGACGCACATTCATGATTGTTAAAAAGAAGCTAAGAGAGAGGGATATTAAATATTCTCTTATATTCCCGGCCAAACTGCGGATTATTTTTGAAGATAAAACTTTTTTTTTTGATACCTCAGAAGAAGCCGCGGACTGGATTGAGCGAAACAATCGATGACTCAATTGGGTTATGAATTGACGGGAATAATTAGTAATATAAGGGGCTCATACCCCTAAATGTAGTCTTCTTTGCTTCAAAATGGCGGTGTGGGGGTGGTTGACTGGGGGGAGGGTCGAGGGTTGGTCATAGGAAAGAAATCTACTACAATATGTGGTGGGTTGCCTGTGGGAGGGGGGTGAGGGGGGGGGTTGGGTTGTGGTGCGTCAAAGTAGGTGTGGTTCCCTTTTTTTTCAGTTTATTATTCTCTTTTTCCATCTTGTTTTCTCCTTTTTCCCTCTCTCCTAATCTTCCATTTAACCATTGTTGATGACGATGATTAGAATTTTTTCTTGGAATGTACGTGGTTTGGGGGAAAGAGGTAAGAGACAAGCGGTTTTTGACTTGACTCAGGCCCATCTACCAGCAATAGTATGTTTGCTCGAGACCCATCTTACTGAGGAGACCACTAGACTGGTCGACAGGGGATGGGCTGTGCATACGTATCATTCTACCCTCTCCAATTACTCGAGAGGTGTTACGGTGTTGATACATAGACTTATTGACTTCGTTTGTGAGGCATCCTCTGTCGACCAACAGGGAAGATTTATTTTTCTATATTGCAGGTTAGGGGGAGAGTTATGTATTTTGGCCTTTGTCTATATCCCTCCGCCATTTTCTCTTCTGGTTCTTAACTCTCTTCTATTATTCATGGATAAATGGCCAGAATGTCCAACATTGATTATTGGTGATTTTAATTGTGTCATCGATCCTTTACGTGATAGGGTCTCTATGAGTGCTAGGAGGGACAGTACGGTCCAGGGGTCCCCCCTCGCACGGTTCTGTCTGGAGGCTGGATTTGAGGACGCTTGGGAATATCTGGGACAGGGGAAAAGGGTTTTTTCATGTTTTAGTAAAGCAGGTAAATCATTGTCTAGAATTGACCTAGTACTGATAAATAGCAAATATATGAAATTGATAAAACGAATGAAATATGAAACAAGGTCAATATCTGATCACTCCCCGTTAGTACTTGAACTATGCTTCTCTCAGGTTAGATATATATCAAAACCTCCCTTTAGATTAAACCCTTATTGGCTATCAGTCATAAAGACACATGAAATAATTCGAAATGAAATAGGCCGATTCTGGGATATCAACGACGGCTCAGCAAAAATTCAAGTGGTATGGGATACCTTTAAGGCGTACATGAGGGGATTGATGGTTAGTAATATCACGAATCTTAGAAGAGAATATGGAAAAAAACAGAAAAATCTAGAGAAACATGTGATCTCAGCGACAGAATCCTTCCATATAAATAAGACGGAGAAAAATAGGGAAAATATGCAAAAAGCCACACAAATATATGCTAATTTTTTACTGGATAAAGCTCAACAGAATCTTTTCTTTAAAGGGCAAAAATATTTTACTGATTCTGGGCGACCCGGTAGGCTACTCTCTAGAGTAATCTCCAATCAACAACCTAAAAAACATATAGAGAAGGTTCGAGTGAGGGATGGTAGAACAGTTACTGGTCAGGGTCCGGTGGAGAAGGCCTTTTTTGATTATTTTCTTGATATGTATAAGGCTGATTCTAATATTACAGACGATAAGATAGATCTCTACCTAGATAGGATTAACTTTTCAACTATTACTGAGAACCAAAAGAAAGCATTAGAATTGGAGGTCTCAATTAAGGAACTTGAGGGAGCTATTAAATTATGTTCACCTAATTCTACTCCTGGTTCAGACGGGCTTCCATATGAATTTTATAGCAAATATGGGGACTGTATTTTTCCTAGATTACTGGAGGTCTTTACTGAATCAATGGAGGATGGGAGGTTGCCAGATTCAATGATGGAGGCTACAGTGATACTAATTCCAAAAAAAGGCAAGGACCCTCTAGATTTAGAATCTTACAGACCAATTTCACTGCTTAATGCAGATGTAAAGCTTTTGGCGAGGGTCCTTGCTACAAGGCTCTCTGGGGTCATCTCCTCCATAGTCCATCCGGATCAGAGCGGTTTCATTAAAAATAAGGGTACACATTATAATCTACACCGGCTCTTTTCTAATATCCAGGCCCCTGGGGGGACCGCCCGCTCCATCCTGTCATTAGATGCCTCTAAGGCCTTTGACAGGGTGGAGTGGCGTTTCCTCTGGAAGGTTCTTGCTAGGATGGGCTTTGGAGAGAGGTTTATACGTACTCTTAGGCTATTGTATGGATCTCCAAGGGCTAAATTGAGTCTTAATGGAATTTTGAGTAGCAGTATCGAGTTAAACAGAGGCACCCGTCAGGGTTGCCCACTATCTCCCTTATTATTTGATATATATATCGAACCCCTTGCGATGGCCATTAGGCAGGACGATCAGATCAAAGGATTTGGTACGCTAGGAACACAAGATCGTATCTCACTATATGCAGACGATGTTCTGTTTTTTATAGATCATACGGAAACCACTCTCCCTAGGATTATTCAAATGGTTAAATTATTTGGTGAGGTGTCTGGTCTTCTTATAAACTGGACCAAGACTAGTCTGCTTCCAATAGACCCCCTACCACAGAAAGAGATTCCTGTTACACAGTTGGATATTGTTGATACTTTTCAATATTTGGGTTTGACGATATCGCCTCGGGTCGAAAATTTTGTAGAACTTAATTTGATCCCCATAATAGTAAAGATCAGAGCTAAAATAGGAATTTGGCTGAAACTTCCCCTATCTAGAGCTGATCGAGTTTCACTAGTCAAAATGGTGATATTACCACAATTGCTCTATGTGCTCAGGAATACACCTATTTGGATACAAGACAAACATTTTAAACTTATAGAGAGACTAATTAATGATTTAATATGGGGAAGAAAGCGAGTTCGAATTAAGTTGGAGTATTTGTATAGATCAGTGGAGTGCGGGGGTTTAAATCTCCCCTACTTTAAGGGATACCTTATTGCAGCCCAGCTATTGAGGTGCTATGAATCAGAGCATAGCGCATTACTGGGGAAGTTGGTAAATAGTCATGCCCACAATAATATTTTTTCCTTGTTGGAATCTGGCCTATTGAAGAGCTATGAGCAAGGCTACAGAGAGACTATAAAACTACTCCTTAAGGTGTGGGCTACAACTAGGACATGGTTGAAAGTTAAGGGTTCACTTACATTTACGCCTCTTTGGCATAATTTGTATTTACAAAGGCTGGATGAAATTGCAGCTGACACATTTTGGCAGAAGAATAAAATTTTATATATTTCACAGGTAGTTAAAGATAGAGAAATTAAATCCTATATAGAAATGATACAAAATTTAAAAAATCTTTCATGGTTTAGGTATTTCCAATTGCGTTCTGTGTTATCCAGTTTGGATGATAAGCGGTTGTTGGATATAGATAATGTATCCTTTTTGAATGATTGGGTAGGAGGTACACATTCTAGAATAAAAATTTCAAATATATATAAGTTATTACTTAAAGCACGGTTTAGTGACATACACTCTCCAGGACAAAAAGCGTGGGAGGTGGACTGTCCGAATGTACAAATAGAAGGGTGGGATAATATTTTTGGGAATCTATCTTCACTATCCCAGAACTTTAACCATGTCCTGATACAATTTTATATCTGCCACAGATTATATATTACTCCATTGTGGATGAACAAATGTGGGTTAAGAGACACGTCCAACTGTCCCAAATGTGACACTGTAGGAGCAGACTTTCTCCATATGATATGGACCTGTCCAGAACTTATAAACTACTGGAACGGTATCAATAACTATATTATGTGTAAACTAAAAATTCGAATTCCTTTTGAACCACAAGTATTTATTCTCAATGATCTCTCCAAATTAAAAAATCATAACTATCAAAAGATTCTCTTGAGTAGAGTATTGATGTTGGCTAGAGTTTTGATCAGCCGCACCTGGTTTGCCCGATCCACTCCAAACAAAAACACATGGATAAATTTAATTGATAAGGTAAAGAACTACGAAAAAATTTTTTATAGACGGAGGGAAAATGAATACCAATGGACCAGGATATGGGGTGGTTGGAGGTCTGGTTAGCTGAGATCAAGTTGTTTTATATATAAGGGTCCTACTTTGACGCACCACAAACTGGGAGGGAGGGAGGGGAGGGTTTTCTAAATATTTTGAAAAGATGAGTGGAATATACGCACATATAATCACTTGGGTTACTAAGAATTGAGAGATTGTAATAAATTTTTTATTGTAAAAAAAAAAAAAAAAAAAAAGCATAAAAGTGGACACAATAATGTAACAAAATCAATAAAATGCCATGTGGACGTAGATAAAGAAAATCGTGTGTAGTGCAGATCACTCATTAAAAAAAAAAACTTTATGAAAAATACCTGCCTGGGGGAGAGGAAAGGAAAACTATTAATGGGTCTTCTCTCTCCTTCCCTCCCTAAATTCCTTTGCCCATCTGTAGAGGAACTCACTATCTCTGTACAGTCAGCTCCGAAACTGGGTGCGCTCTGCCTTCATGGGGTGAGCTGACTCAGCCTTTGCTGAAAATCTATGGATGGCTTCCAGCCCTCCTGCTCTTCTGACCTCCGTGGTCTATGACTTACTTTTGGAGGGGATGAACATCCTCTGTGCCGTCATTTATTGTGACGTGGAAGGGAGGAGAGTCTTACGCCAAATCAGACTGGGATAGGACTATAACAATTTATCTAAATAACTACAGTAATTCTAAATTTCTATTTCCTGTGGGATCCAGCAAAAAAGCTATAAAATCCTGACAAGTTGGTACAGAACGTCAGCATGACCCCCGATTGCTCAGAGGCTTGCTGGAGATGTGGGACAGGGGTGGGGTCAGTGGAACATATATGCTGGAGCTGTCTCTCAGTTAGGAGTCTGTGAGAAAATGTTTCTTTCTCATTTAATATATTATATATAAAGAACATTGACATTACCATGGAAGTCTCACTTCTCTCTGTGCTCCCGGGTCCAGTTACCTGGATCAAAAAATTGATTTTAGATACTTTGTTATTGCTCAGAGAATGGTTATCTCTAAGTTCTGGAAGTCAGATGTTCTGCCTTCTCATGTTCATTGGGCTAAATAACTATACAAAATAATGATGATGGAAGACATGATAACAGCTGAAACAGTTAAATATTCACTCTTATGCTCCCTATGGCCCCCCTGGGCTCATTTTAGGGCTTCTCCCTAGTTCCATATTTGGTTGGATGCTAAATATTAGAAATGTTTTCTTTGTCTCATAAGGCTTAAACCTAGTAGAAGATACTTCATTGCTGCTCACTTTTCTGTATCTCAGCTACAATGTCCTCACACTATGCTGCCCCCTTCCTTTGTGGAGTGTCTGAGTCTTTCTTTGATGAAAGTTTATTGCTGTGGGTTGCAGTGGCCCAACAGCCACTATTCTACCATGTATATCAGCACCCCAACGTTAATGCCGGGCATGTTCCTTCTGTTTTGTATTAACTCTCAATTTCAGTAAAACTTGATTTAAACAAAATGTGTTGGCAGACAGAAGGGCAGGTTGCCAGACTTGGTCTGGATTTTTAAATTTTTAAATTTTATAAATTCATGTTTATTTTGTATATAAAGTCGTGAACAGGCGTAGACCAGAATCCTGGACTAAGTCAGGAAGCCAGAAAGATTTATAAGGGGGGAATTACACATTAAGTTTTTGGCACGTTTTTTTGTAGTGGATTTATAATGAATGGCTTATGCTGCCCCTTCCTGATGGTTCCACTTCCAGCCTAATAGGAATGTTATAAGTTTGTCTACTCTAGTTTTGGGAAAAAAACACAAATTTAATTTTTTATCTTTACAGAAAATCCCAGTAAGAATTCTGAGAAAAACGTCATGTTATCACTAAATTATAAAGTAAAAAAAATGAACATATCATGCAGCGCTCTTCAGGAGAAAACTTCATTACCCTTGTAGTACATCCAGGACTGAACAGGACAAATATATCCTATAATCCTCCTAATCATGAGGAACCTTCTCCTGACCAATCACAGATTGTTACCACAAGTACAGGTCAGAAAGGGGGTGAAAGGTTTCACTGTGGTAAAGAGTTCATACAAAGCTCAGGTCTTTCTACACACAGAATAATTCATACAGGAGTGAAACCATATTCATGTTCAGAATGTGAGAAATGTTTTACACAGAAATCATATCTTGTTGCACATGAGAGCATTTACACAGGAGAGAAGCTTTATTCATGTTTAGAATTTAGAAAATATTTTCCTAAAAAAAAGTCTGTTTAAACATCAGAGACTTCACACAGGAGAGAAGCCGTATTCATGTTCAGAATGTGGGAAATGTTTTGCACAAAAATACAACCTTGTTGAACATCAGAGAATTCACACAGGGGAGAAGCCATATTCATGTTCAGAATGTGGGAAGTGTTTAAAACAAAGAACAAATCTCATTCGGCATCAAAGATTTCATACGAGAGAGAAACCGTATTCATGTTCAGAATGTGGGAAATGCTTTACATATAACACTCAACTATGCATGAGAGAAGTCACACAGTAGAGAAGCTATATTCGTGTTCAGAATGTGGGAATTGTTTCACATTTAAATCACAACTTGTTATGCATGAGAGAATTCACACAGGAGAGAAGCCATATTCATGTTCAGAATGTGGGAAATGTTTTACACAGCAAACACATTTTCGTAGGCATCAGAGATTTCACACAGGAGAGCAGCCGTATTCATGTTCAGAATATGGGAAATGTTTTACATTAAAATCATACCTTGTTGCACATGAAAGAATCCACACAGGAGAGAAGCCATATTCCTGTTCAGAATGTGGAAAATGGTTTACAGATAAATCACATTTTGTTAGACATGAGAAAAGTCACACAGGAGAGAAACCATATTCATGTTTAGTATGTGAGAAATATTTTACACATAAATCGAATCTTGTTACACATGAGAAACGTCACACAGGAGTGTAAATCAAGTTTTGTTACACATGAGAGATTTCACACTGGAGAGAAGCCATATTCATGTTCAGAATGTGGGAAATGTCAATGCTTGTTGCACATGAAAGAAGCCTTATTTCTGTTCAGAATGAGGAAAATGGTTTACAGATAAATCACATTTTGTTAGACATGAGAGGTCACGAAGGAGAGAAACCATATTCATGTTTAGTATGTGAGAAATATTTTACACATAAATCGGATCTTGTTACACATGAGAAATGTCATACAGGAGTGTAAATCAAGTTTTGTTACACATGAGAGAATTCACACTGGAGAGCAGCTGTATTCATGTTCAGAATGTGGGAAATGTCAATGCTTGTTGCACATAAAAAGAGTCACAAAGGAGAGAAACCATATTCATGTTCTGAATGTGGGAAAAGTTTTCACGGAAATCATATCTGGTTAAACATCAGACATTTTTCACAGGGAAGAAGTCTTATTCATGTTCAGAATCAAAACTTGTTAAACTTGATAGAATTCACCAAGGTGAGAAACCATTTTAACATATTGGGTTTAGAGATAAGTGAATTTCTCAAAATTCATTTTGGGTCTGATTTGCCCAAATCGCCCATGTAATATTCGGATCCAATATTAAATTGCTGTAATTGCCTGGAAAGGTCTTTTTTCATTGTTTCTCTTCTCCTTGATTGACCCAAATTAAATCACACAAATTATCATGTCTGCCAGGATCAGGATTTTTAGTAATATTCAAGCCACACTTTCAAATTTTAGAATCAATTCACTCATTTTTAATTAGGTTATTTACGGATCTTGAACAGCCACTAAGAGGATTTTTTATTAGGTGGAATTAGCCCAGATCTTCCAGACGACCAAACTGTGACTGAGATCCATGTTGGAAAAGTAGGAGAAGAGCCTTGTTTACTTCCAGAGCAGTGAAGATGAGTTGTCCCCATGAACCTTGCTTCTTATTACTGTATTCATTCCTCCACCCACACTGCAGGAGAGTCCAGAGTGACATGGGGAGAAGTAATGATGCTCCATGGAATAGTTTTATAACATATGTGGACATATTAATATTTCATCTTCATTCAAACAGTATTTACAGTTAAAAGACGTTTTTCTATTTTCTCCACGACAGCGTTACCATGGTCACTGACAGACATTGTCTTCTTGGCTCATATTATACTTTCTACTAGTGCTGTTACTAGGGGTGAGTGAATCACGCTTCGGTTCCAAGATCTGAAGTCTATTCATTCCCCAACTTAATGCTCTACAGAGACCTGCCTCCATTTTAAAACAGCAATTCGAAGTTGGCTTTGGTACTGAGCTCGGTACCAAAGCCGACTTCAGATTGTGGTTTAAAAATGTTTTTAACGTTGTAAAATCAATGGTCGAGGTTCTTCACCAGAGTTTCACGTGACTTTGAACTTAAAGGGAACCTGTCATGTGGATATTTGATTATAATCTAACTAATTATATACAATCATTAACTACTAAAAAGTGCCTTAGATGAATTCACTTACTGGTGTGACAGATAGTTTCCTCATAATATACACACAAAGATGCCACATGCCGCATGCTAAT
This sequence comes from Bufo gargarizans, assembly GCF_014858855.1. NCBI lineage: Eukaryota > Metazoa > Chordata > Amphibia > Anura > Bufonidae > Bufo > Bufo gargarizans. The sequence goes on along the minus strand of NC_058080.1, from coordinate 741,388,700 downwards.
TACCTGATTTGAGTCCAGCATGATGTCAGTGAGTCCAGCGTTTTTTTAATTCAGAGCTATAGCCACTTCCCTGCCCACCTGCTGCTGATTCATATGGAAAATAACTGTCAATCAGCAGCAGGTAGGCGGGAAGAGTCAGGAGCTCATGAATATTCAGGACTCATCATTATGAGCTGGAGCTTTTCAATACAAGATGTTGGCAGATTGACTGGGTCAATTAAAGAAAGTGACCCAGCATTTTGCTAAGAGAATCAGTCACTTATTTATGTTGCCCTTAGTTAGGACACCATAAAACTGGTGACAGGTTCCCTTTAATGTACAGCATTAAAATGTATGGGCTTCGGTGAGGCCAACTTCGTTAAGTCCAAAGTCGCCTAAAACTTTGCTGAAGAACCTCGATCATTGATTCTACAACTTTAAAAACATTTTAAAAATCCAATCTGAAGTCGGCTTTGGCACCGAGGTACCAGTCAGTACCAAAGTCGACCTTGGATTGCTGTTTTAAAATGGAGACAGGTCTCTGTACAGCATTAAAACAAAGTTGGGGAAAACATCGACTTTGGCTCTTGAATCGGAGGCTCGATTTGCTCACCCCTAGCTGTGACCTTCATTACTCTTACAGACTAACCCTCCTGTGCGGAGACAGTGATATTGGTGGCATTATGACTACAGGTCCTTCTAAAAAAATTAGCATATTGTGATAAAGTTCATTATTTTCTGTAATGTACTGATAAACATTAGACTTTCATATATTTTAGATTCATTACACACCAACTGAAGTAGTTCAAGCCTTTTATTGTTTTAATATTGATGATTTTGGCATACAGCTCATGAAAACCCAAATTTCCTATCTAAAAAAATTAGCATATTTCATCCGACCAATAAAAGAAAAGTGTTTTTAATACAAAAAAAAGTCAACCTTCAAATAATTATGTTCAGTTATGCACTCAATACTTGGTCGGGAATCCTTTTGCAGAAATGACTGATTCAATGCGGCGTGGCATGGAGGCAATCAGCCTGTGGCACTGCTGAAGTGTTATGGAGGCCCAGGATGCTTCGATAGTGGCCTTAAGCTCATCCAGAGTGTTGGGTCTTGCGTCTCTCAACTTTCTCTTCCCAATATCCCACAGATTCTCTATGGGGTTCAGGTCAGGAGAGTTGGCAGGCCAATTGAGCACAGTAATACCATGGTCAGTAAACCATTTACCAGTGGTTTTGGCACTGTGAGCAGGTGCCAGGTCGTGCTGAAAAATGAAATCTTCATCTCCATAAAGCTTTTCAGCAGATGGAAGCATGAAGTGCTCCAAAATCTCCTGATGGCTAGCTGCATTGACCCTGCCCTTGATAAAACACAGTGGACCAACACCAGCAGCTGACATGGCAGCCCAGACCATCACTGATTGTGGGTACTTGACACTGGACTTCAGGCATTTTGGCATTTCCCTCTCCCCAGTCTTCCTCCAGACTCTGGCACCTTGATTTCCGAATGACATGCAACAGTCCAGTGCCGCTTCTCTGTAGCCCAGGTCAGGCGCTTCTGCCGCTGTTTCTGGTTCAAAAGTGGCTTGACCTGGGGAATGCGGCACCTGTAGCCCATTTCCTGCACACGCCTGTACACGGTGGCTCTGGATGTTTCTACTCCAGACTCAGTCCACTGCTTCCGCAGGTCCCCCAAGGTCTGGAATCGGTCCTTCTCCACAATCTTCCTCAGGGTCCGGTCACCTCTTCTCGTTGTGCAGCGTTTTCTGCCACACTTTTTCCTTCCCACAGACTTCCCACTGAGGTGCCTTGATACAGCACTCTGGGAACAGCCTATTCGTTCAGACATTTCTTTCTGTGTCTTACCCTCTTGCTTGAGGGTGTCAATGATGGCCTTCTGGACAGCAGTCAGGTCGGCAGTCTTACCCATGATTGCGGTTTTGAGTAATGAACCAGGCTGGGAGTTTTTAAAAGCCTCAGGAATCTTTTGCAGGTGTTTAGAGTTAATTAGTTGATTCAGATGATTAGGTTAATAGCTCGTTTAGAGAACCTTTTCATGATATGCTAATTTTTTGAGATAGGAATTTTGGGTTTTCATGAGCTGTATGCCAAAATCATCAATATTAAAACAATAAAAGGCTTGAACTACTTCAGTTGGTGTGTAATGAATCTAAAATATATGAAAGTCTAATATTTATCAGTACATTACAGAAAATAATGAACTTTATCACAATATGCTAATTTTTTTAGAAGGACCTGTATATCACTGATTTATCTGACCGTGTGATCTGTGATAATTAACCCCATATATACATTCCTGCGGTTTAATGGTAAACCTATCTAGATACTGGAGCTGAGTGATATGTGGGTAGTGGGAATCGCTTGTGATGTCACATCTATTAATTAACCCCTGAATAATGCCAACACGAATTTAGTGACCAGGTGATGCTCGTATATTTGTTTCATATGTATTCTCCTCCTTTCTTACCTGCAGATCATGAATGGAGAAAGGATGATGAATTATTAGTAATCTGTATGTCTCAGATAAGTACTAGCCGGTAGGTCGCCCACTCACTGTAACCCGCTGGTGGGGAATAATAAAAGTATAATAAATAATATAAATGTGACAAACGCAACACAGTTGTACAGCAATATGCGCATGATATATCCAAACAATGGCCCAGATTTACTAATGGGTCTGTAAAAACAACCTGTCTACAAAGTGGCACAATTTGGTGCATCTAGAGTTTCTACACTTTTTTTTCTCAATGTGCTCGACTTTGGGTCTTAGTGGAAAGGAATTGGAGCTTTGTGTGAAAGGGAGAAGGGCCTACGATGCACCACTCTGCACCAAAAGTGTGGAACTATTCTGGTGTTAAAATCTATCTCAAAGTAAGCTACAGAGTCAGAGAAAAGTGATTTATCCTCCAGCCGGAGCCCCGGTCATGAATCTGGTGCAGATCTAGAAGCCGTTCTAATCTTCCGCCATCTTTACGATTACTAAATCTGGGCCAATATCTCTCAGGGTGACTCAGGTTGTATTTTTATATTTCAAACGTCCATTGACACCACATGACGGCTCCTTGGAAACGTCTGAGAATTCCTGTATCGGAAGATATGTACCGGTAGTTTATGACTTATATTTGACGTCTTACAGTTATAGGTGTTTTCTTAGACATGTATGGCATATCCACAGACTTGGAGAGGTTATCAAAGCCTCACTCAAAGTCTGGATACAGTGGCCAGCAGGATGGCCTCAGAGACCCTATTTTCTACAGATAGCTAGAGGTGCAAGAGGACAATGGATATGCCATAAATGTCTGAGATAAGAATATCCCTTTTTTTTTTGTCAAATCTTTATTTAGAATTTTGACGATCATTCACATCAATCGATATGACAGTTCAATGTAAATACTAAATAAACACAAGTAATCAATACAATGAACAATGAGATATACTCCATATCCTTAATTGTCACAACTTGGTCAAGTACTATTTCTGATAAGTGCAATTATATTACAGGGAGTGCAGAATTATTAGGCAAATGAGTATTTTGACCACATCATCCTCTTTATGCATGTTGTCTTACTCCAAGCTGTATAGGCTCGAAAGCCTACTACCAATTAAGCATATTAGGTGATGTGCATCTCTGTAATGAGAAGGGGTGTGGTCTAATGACATCAACACCCTATATCAGGTGTGCATAATTATTAGGCAACTTCCTTTCCTTTGGCAAAATGGGTCAAAAGAAGGACTTGACAGGCTCAGAAAAGTCAAAAATAGTGAGATATCTTGCAGAGGGATGCAGCACTCTTAAAATTGCAAAGCTTCTGAAGCGTGATCATCGAACAATCAAGCGTTTCATTCAAAATAGTCACCAGGGTCTCAAGAAGCGTGTGGAAAAACCAAGGCGCAAAATAACTGCCAATGAGCTGAGAAAAGTCAAGCGTGCAGCTGCCAAGATGCCACTTGCCACCAGTTTGGCCATATTTCAGAGCTGCAACATCACTGGAGTGCCCAAAAGCACAAGGTGTGCAATACTCAGAGACATGGCCAAGGTAAGAAAGGCTGAAAGACGACCACCACTGAACAAGACACACAAGCTGAAACGTCAAGACTGGGCCAAGAAATATCTCAAGACTGATTTTTCTAAGGTTTTATGGACTGATGAAATGAGAGTGAGTCTTGATGGGCCAGATGGATGGGCTCGTGGCTGGATTGGTAAAGGGCAGAGAGCTCCAGTCCGACTCAGACGCCAGCAAGGTGGAGGTGGAGTACTGGTTTGGGCTGGTATCATCAAAGATGAGCTTGTGGGGCCTTTTCGGGTTGAGGATGGAGTCAAGCTCAACTCCCAGTCCTACTGCCAGTTTCTGGAAGACACCTTCTTCAAGCAGTGGTACAGGAAGAAGTCTGCATCCTTCAAGAAAAACATGATTTTCATGCAGGACAATGCTCCATCACACGCGTCCAAGTACTCCACAGCGTGGCTGGCAAGAAAGGGTATAAAAGAAGAAAATCTAATGACATGGCCTCCTTGTTCACCTGATCTGAACCCCATTGAGAACCTGTGGTCCATCATCAAATGTGAGATTTACAAGGAGGGAAAACAGTACACCTCTCTGAACAGTGTCTGGGAGGCTGTGGTTGCTGCTGCACGCAATGTTGATGGTGAACAGATCAAAACACTGACAGAATCCATGGATGGCAGGCTTTTGAGTGTCCTTGCAAAGAAAGGTGGCTATATTGGTCACTGATTTGTTTTTGTTTTGTTTTTGAATGTCAGAAATGTATATTTGTGAATGTTGAGATGTTATATTGGTTTCACTGGTAAAAATAAATAATTGAAATGGGTATATATTTGTTTTTTGTTAAGTTGCCTAATAATTATGCACAGTAATAGTCACCTGCACACACAGATATCCCCCTAAAATAGCTAAAACTAAAAACAAACTAAAAACTACTTCCAAAAATATTCAGCTTTGATATTAATGAGTTTTTTGGGTTCATTGAGAACATGGTTGTTGTTCAATAATAAAATTAATCCTCAAAAATACAACTTGCCTAATAATTCTGCACTCCCTGTAGTTACATTATGAAAATGAAAGACACATTGCATGGCTTGATAGCGTGATCTTCTTAAGCAGCCTATAATGTCACCACTTTAAAAGGAGATCTCTTGATTTTCAACTGGACCTCCATATAATTCTAAATAAAGAACTGTCTTATGTAAGTGGGAGGCGGACATTAGGGATTCCGTACTAAACACCTTCTCAGGGGATCAGCCCACATACATTAAACAATCGTTCAGGTAGTGTACTCCCTATACCATTCAGACCATTTGTCCCAAACTAGTAAAAATCTATCATGGGATAAAGTCTCCCAACTAGTAAGTTCTTCCAGCTGGTAGATCTCCTGTACTTTAAAAACCCACTCCCTCAGACTGGGGATCTGCTTGGATAGCCAATATTTCGGGATAAGGAGCTTTGCCGCAGCTATCAGTTGCGCCGGTAATGAATTATTGGTCAGTTTGTAGTGACTATCTGGTAAGTTGAGAAGCACTACCTGTGGTGTAAGGGGTGTTTTAATCTTGCAGATCTTTTGGATTTCCCTTGACACTAAATCCCAATATCTAGTGATTTGTGGGCACGACCACCATATATGGTGCATGTTACCTTCAGCCCCCCCACATCTCCAGCATTCGGCAGGTACTTCAGATGTAATAGAGTGCAACTTATCCGGTGTTTTGTACCATCTCGTGACTATCTTAAAAGCATTCTCCTGGATCTTAATACACCTGGAATAATCATGTGAGTGTGCGAGTAATCTTCCAACAGTGCTATCATCTAGTGATTGCCCAATCTCTTCTTCCCACTTTGTGACAAACGATGGTCTGAGGTCTGATCCTATCTCTAGTATTTTATTATATAGACGTGAGACAATACCCTTCATATATGTCGGTTGACTACATAACGTGTCGTACCAGGTGGGGACATAATTACTCGTAGTGCTCATCAAGTACTGAGAGCATACCTTGTTAAATTGTGAGTAATGGGTTGGAGCCCAAGGAATGCGCTTTAACCTGTCCTTTAGGTTATAGATAGGTGGGACCTTTCTGTTCTCTAATATTTCGCCAACCGCCACATCTCCCATAGCTGCCCATATTCCCATGTCATCTTGAAAATCCGCTTGTAACAGATAGGGGAGGTAACCGATAGGCGTGAAGGGTGATAGTTTCTTAGAGGGATGTAGATGTCTCGATAGCTTAAACCAGTTGTCAAACACACCTCGTAAGGAGCTAGGTATGTTATCTCTACTAAAGAATATCCCTTTAAGCAGCTTTGCAATTTTATTTCTATTAAAGCTGTTGAACTTGAAGCCGTGTTCCAGGAGGAATTTACATTACAGACACTCAGAGTTCCTGAGCTTCTCTGTAACAAACCACTGTGTATTGGTGTATTGTCATACATTGGAATATTTTTGTCCTCAACCAATTTTTTACAATAAATGGGTTTCATTTGTCAATTTTTTTTTTTTTATTGTGCTATACCATATACAGTGGATATAAAATGTCTACACACCAGGGGTGTGGAAATTTGAAAAAAAAACTACTTGTGAAAGGACTAAAGCGGGGGCTCGATCTACTTGTCCCTCATGACAATCTACTTGTCCTGATACAAAAAATAATTGTAAATCAAAACCATATTTCAATGCACCGCCACGCTTCCTTATGCAGGGAGATGGCTGGCTTGCGTTCCAGTCTTTGTGGTGTGAAATTACTCTAAGTTTAGTCCTCGTTCACACCAGATGATTCTGTCCAGAATGCACTACATCGCGGCCGGGTCACTATGTTGTGGGGCAGGAGGCGGGCGTGACGATCCATTGAAGTGAATGGATGCACTGTAACGCTTTGAGGCCGGCTAACTATATTGTGGGGCAGGAGGGGGCATAGTGGTCTGTTGAAGTGATTGGCATCATAACCATGCCCAACGGCTGCAGTGCGATCGGATGCACGGGATCGCAAGGCACAATTATGCCTGAGGTCCGGTCAAAATGCTGCTTACAGCATAATGTGCCTTGCGATCCTGTACAGCCGATCTCATTGCAGCCGTTGGGCATGGTTATGGTGCCAATCACTTCAACAGACCACTAAACCCCCTTCTGCCCCACAATATAGTTAGCTGGCCGCAATGCGGTGCAGTGCATTCTGGACAGAATCAGGCAGGAACGCACTGCCTGGTGTGAATGAGGCCTCAAAGGGGTTATCCCATCAAAAGGATCATAGTTTAATTTGTCCACGCTGCGAAAATGATCATTTTCCTAAATATAATGTTTAAGCCAATTCCTACCCTTCTCACTAAAAACCTCGCCCTTTTACCTCATTGTTGTACTGTGTCCTCCCTTAGTTACGGCCACCTTTCGCCGGCCGAATGCAATGGTTGCGCATGCGCGGCGAGTGAAACCACCTTGATCCAGTGTGTGGCTGCATTTCTTCCGTGAAAGCGCATGCCGCATGCGTGGTTCTTCATTCCCTTGTGCTGCTTCTGCAACAGAGCCGCGGAATGCAGGACGTGAGAGGGTAGAGAAAGCTCTGCGGCGTCTCCCAGAATGAAGCTCGGCTATACCAGGAGCGCGCTCGCAAGTAAGGAAGACGGAGTCAACTGATTAACAGAGCGCTGACGAGCTGCCCATCAATAGAAAAGACAACGCCCCAGGAAATAGGCGTTGGTACAGAGCGAACAAGAGATGCTGCGATGAAATTAGAAGGTGGGATCACAGCAATTAGTTTAGTGCACACTCTTGCTCTTAGCACATTACTACCCCTACCTCTAGGTGGTTTAGGCAAATTAGCTGCTGATGTGGCATGGAAAGGACCCCCCTCACCTTCCCAATTTGACAACACCTGCAGAAAGGGGGTCCTCTGAGGGATGCTGGCAGAGTTGAGAGTTTTATCAATGCCCCTGGCTCTGTAACGGCTCTGTCACTGCTCCTCTCCCCGAGCCGGAGACGTGACAGAACCTTTCATTTCTCCACCCCTCCAGCTCTGTCATTTCTCCTTCCCCACGCTGTCACTACACCACGCACACACCCCCCCCCCCCCCGTCATAGCGGCTGCGTCACTGCTCTACCTCCACTGCTCGGTCACCGCTAGTGTTGAGCGAACCCGGTGAAGTCAATGGGGACCCGATCTTCACTTTATTATTATCCGTTAAAGCATGGTTATAATGGAAAATAATACTATTATCTTTTTCAGATCTGAGTTTTCACTTCCGGCCGCACCAGTTACCAGTTTTGGAAGGAGGTGTGCCGCACCGGCGCACAACGACAGGGTAGGGACATTTCATAGAATTATTGAGAAGCAATGTGCTTGCGCTGTACTTCTCAGCAGGACTCCGCCGACACTGCGCATGCACTGGGAGCCTCAGCAGCATTACAGGGTAGGGAAAAATTATGGGCCAGTGCTCACGCACGGCGGACAGGGAGATCTCTCATACTGAACATCCATCCGATCATCGCTTGATGATCGGATGGATGTTCGGTATGAGAGGTCTCCCTGTCCACCACGCGTGCGCACTGGCCCATAATTTTTTCCTACCCTGTAACGCTGCTGAGGGTCCCGACACATGCGCAGTGTCGGCCTCTGTTCCTCTGTGAAATTTCCCTACCCCGTCGTTGTGCGCCTGCGCGGCGCGGCACACATCCTTCCAAAGCTGGTAACGTCATGTCCGGTGCGGCCGGAAGTGACGAGGGTAGGGAAATTTCATGGGTAGGGAAATTGTATAGAACACCGGGAATGTTTCTACAATGTTTGCATTGGTGGGCGGTGCGCCCCCCCCCTCCCGGTATTAAAATCATTGGTGGGCAGTGCGCCCTCCCCCCCATCATTGGTGGCAGTGGCAGTTCCGATCGGAGTCCCAGCATTGTAACTCACAGGTCTGTGCGGCGCATTGCTTATGCTGCACAGACCTGTGAGTTACAAGAAGAAGGAGCGCCGGACGGCCATAGCGCATGGAAGTGTAATGCTGCTGAGTAACTGACCATGGCAGACAGTAGCGTCCTGGCTGCCATGGTAACCGATCAGAGCCCCAGCATTGCACTGCTGGGACTCTGATCGGACCTGCCGCTGCCACCAATGATGGAGGGGGGAGGGTGCACTGCCCACCAATGATTTTAATACTGGGGAGGGGGGAGGGCGCACTGCCCACCAATGATTTTAATACCAAGGAGGGGGGGGGAGGGCGCACTGCCCACCAATGATTTTAATACCAAGGAGGGGGGGGAGGGTGCACTGCCCACCAATGCAAACATTGTAGAAACATTCCCGGCACCCGACCTCTGACAGGGAGCTGCCATCTGCGCAATTAACCCCTCAGGTACTGCAGATGGCAGCGCCCTGTCAGAGATGCGTCCACATCACCATGGGAACACCTCACGTTTAGAATATACCATCGGATCTGAGTTTTCTCCATTCTGATGGTATATTTTAACTTCAAGCGTCTCTCCACGCCCAGCTCGTCGCCGATCCACTGCTCCGGTAAACAAAGCCATCTCAACCCTGCTACTTGCCCGCAGCAGGGCTAAGCTACTGAACAAACTACCTGCCCGGCGCCTGGAACTGCATGTCCCGGGCGTCGGGCGATACGATTTTCACACCCCTGTTAAAATGTCAGGTTTCTGTAATGTAAAAAAATTAGACAAAGATAAATCATTTCAGAACTTTTTCCACCTTTCATGTGACCTATAAACTGTACCACTCAATTGAAAAACAATCTGTCTTCGCAAGATTTGCCCACTCTTCTTTGCAAAAACACTCCAAATCTGTCAGATTGCGAGGGCATCTCCTGGGCACAGCCCTCTTTAGATCACCCCCACAGATTTTCAATCAGATTCAGGTCTGGGCTCTGGCTCGGCCATTCCAAAACTTTAATCTTCTTCTGGTGAAGCCATTCCTTTGTTGATTTGGATGTACAGTACAGACCAAAAGTTTGGACACACCTTCTCATTCAAAGAGTTTTCTTTATTTTAATGACTATGAAAATTGTAGATTTACACTGAAGGCATCAAAACTATGAATTAACACATGTGGAATTATATACATAGCAAAAAAGTATGAAACAAGTGAAAATATGTCCTATTCTAGGTTCTTCAAAGTAGCCACCTTTTGCTTTGATTACTGCTTTGCACACTCTTGGCATTCTCTTGATGAGCTTCAAGAGGTAGTCACCTGAAATGGTTTTCACTTCACAGGTGTGCCCTGTCAGGTTTAATAAGTGGGATTTCTTGCCTTATAAATGGGGTTGAGACCATCAGTTGCGTTGAGGAGAAGTCAGGTGGATACACAGCTGATAGTCCTACTGAATAGACTGTTAGAATTTGTATTATGGCAAGAAAAAAGCAGCTAAGTAAAGAAAAATGAGTGGCCATCATTACTTTAAGAAATGAAGGTCAGTCAGTCCTAAAAATTGGGAAAACTTTGAAAGTAAGGGCTTTTTGACCATGAAGGAGAGTGATGGGGTGCTGCGCCAGATGACCTGGCCTCCACAGTCACCGGACCTGAACCCAATAGAGATGGTTTGGGGTGAGCTGGATGGCAGAGTGAAGGCAAAAGGGCCAACAAGTGCTAAGCATCTCTGGGAACTCCTTCAAGACTGTTGGAAGACCATTTCAGGCGACTACCTCTTGAAGCTCATTAAGAGAATGCCAAGAGTGTGCAAAGCAGTAATCAAAGCAAAAGGTGGCTACTTTGAAGAACCTAGAATATGACATATTTTCAGTTGTTTCACACTTTTTTGTTATTTATATAATTCCACATGTGTTAATTCATAGTTTTGAATTTCATAGTCATGAAAATAAAGAAAACTCTTTGAATGAGAAGGTGTGTCCAAACTTTTGGTCTGTACTGTATGCTTTGGGTCGTTGTCATGCTGGAAGATGAAGTTCCTCTTCATGTTCAGCTTTCTCGCAGATGCCTGAAGGTTTTGTGCCAATATTGACTGGTATTTGGAACTGTTCATATTCATAAGGCCCCAGTTCCTGCTGAAGAAAAACAGCCCCAAAGCATGATGCTGCCACCACCATACTTCACTGTGGGGATGGGGTTCTTTTGGTGATGTGCAGTGTTGTTTTTGCCCCAAACATATCTTTTGGAATTATGGCCAAAAAGTTAAAACCTTGGTTTCATCAGACCATAACATCTTTTCCCACATGCTTTTGGGAGACTTCAGATGTGTTTTTGCAAAATGTAGCCTGGCTTGGATATTTTTCTTCATAAGAAAATGATTTCACCTTGCCACTCTACCCCATAGCCTAGACATATGAAAAATACGGGAGATTGTTGTCACATGTACCACACAGCCAGTACTTGCCAGATATTCCTGCAGCTCCTTTAATGTTGTTGTAGGCCTCTTGGTAGCATCCCAGACCAGTTTTCTTCTCGTCTTTTCATCAATTTTGGAGGGACGTCCAGTTCTTGGTAATGTCACTGTTGTGCCATATTTTCTCCACTTGATGATAACTGTCTTCACTGTGTTCCATGGTTTATCTAATGCCTTGGAAATTCTTTTGTACCCTTTTCCTGACTTGATACCTTCTAACAATGAGATCCCTCTGATGCTTTGGAAGCTCTCTGTGGACCATGGCTTTTGCTGTGGGATGCAACTAAGAAAGTTTCAGGAAAGACCAACTAGAGCAGCTGAACTTTATTTGGGGTTAATCAGAGGCACTTTAAATGATGGGCGGTGTATGCTGACTAATATTTAACAGGATTTTTAATGTGATTGCTTAATTCTGAACACAGCTACATCCCCAGTTATAAGAAGGTGTGCACACTTATGCAACCACATTATTTTAGTTTTTTTTCTTCCCTCCACCTAAAAGATTTCAGTTTGTTTTTCAATTGAGTGGTACAGTTTTTAGGTCACATTAAAGGTGGAAAAAGTTCTGAAATGATTTATCTTTGTCTCTTACATATATATCCTTACCTACTTGCACAATCTGCTCTAAATGGTGGCTCACATCTTGCTGATGGTCCCTGACTCGATTAAGTGTTGGAGCCTAAACCTGAACGGGTAATAGAGTAGTTAAACAGGAAGAGGTCAAAACCAGACAGGCAAAACCAGGACCCTGATCAGTATCCAAAAGCTAAGTTATCTACACAACAGAGTTAAACCAGGCGATAACGTCAGAGACAAGGTCACCAGGCAAAGGCGAGGTAAAAAAACATCAGAGTCTAGTACCAAACAGTGTCCAATAACAAGCAGAGTCAAATCCCAGGAGATCATGTCAGAGAAATAGAAAAAGGTCAGTGATCCAGAGTAACAAACACTGGACTAGCTGGTGAGACAGGAATGCCAATCACAAGCAACTGTGGCCAGCACCTGCCTGTTTAATTAGCCGCCCTCAGGAAGTGTCATGATTTTTGCCATTTCTTACATTATCATCTGAGTTTTATGCGCATGTGGACAAACACTGCGCTGTCTGGTGGTGGATGTTTCCTGCAGAACCATACTAGGAGATAAAATTCTGGGCTCTTAAAGGGATTATTGTGAAGAGGTCACTTCACACTTGACATTGACGGTAGCTACATGTGAACTCTGAGAGGGGAGGTGGAGAGGAAGATCATAAGAGATAAAAAAAAAAAGGAAGGCAGGAGTGTAAAAAAATTTAAAAAGAGGGGGTGAAAGCATATATGAAAACCCCAAAGAAGGAAAATTTGAGTGATACCTAGTTCTAATACCAAGCTTGCAAAGACTGGCACCTCACAAAAGTAAAAGTCAGGAAAACCATTGAAAGAAAACAAAATGGTTCCAGACTATAGAAGTCCACTGCAGTCAAGCGAGGAGCTGGAATGAGCCACCATATGTGTTGGAGGATAATCAGACTGGAATGTCTGAGAGAGATCTAATAAAGCAGTGGTCAGAGAAATGATTCCATCGGTTGTAATCGATAAAGCTAGATTTAAAGGTTTAGATTATTCTTCGCAGGAGTACGTCAGCGCTCATCTTGGAAGAATTAGAGTAAAAGTGGCGTCGCTGAAGGACCAGATGGAGCTTCTGCAAGAATTGCTGAAATTCTAATGTGTAGGTACAGTGATAGAAATGCTTTTTTTAAATTATACTTTATTTAGTGAATTTGCACATTTCTAGGAGATAAAGTGTCCTTTAGCTGCGCTCTGTAAAACCCATGTTGCTAAGGAATATCCGTCTTCACTGAACTGTGAAGACTCTTGGCACACTGCTTTTGTCCTCACTGCCCTCTTGAAGCAAACCTAGTGCACGTACGCGCTCATTATGACCTGATGCTGTGCAATGATCACAGTGTAGCAAATGCCTCATTGTTCCTGTATGAAGAGCTCATTGCAAATTGTCACCGCCAGACATCTGAGAAGCTCCGACAGACGTTCTTCAGAACCTCCTGCCTGAGGTTCTTTTGTTTTGCTTTTATTTTGTCATCTCATTTCCTTCTCTCAGCTGTCATCTAGTTGCACTTATTGCATCCCTTTAAATCCCCTCCCATACTGCATCACTTTGCGGTTTATACTGCATCACTTTGCGGTTTATACTGCATCACTTTGAGGTGTCATACAGTCGAGGAACGAGGGTATGCAATTTTCTACCATTGAGATTTTTGCATAGGCTGAGCAGTAAGGGAGAGAGCTAGGGCTCTTACAGGGCATACCCTCCTGTTCCTTAGTTTTGGATCAAGTCAGTCGGATCTTCATTTGTGTCTTCTAGTTTTCTGTAACACCATCTGTGACATTATAAACTGCCAAAACCGTCTCAAGCATGGATCCGGTTTTACTTTTGACTGAACGCATGCAGGGTATTTCATTGGAGGTAGCAGATCTCCGTAAAACTGTATATCAGTTTCAGGTGACCGGTTCAGATTGCGTTCATGGAGTTTGTTCTGAGCCTAAGATCTCGCTCCCGGATACGTTCTCCGGGGGTAGTGAGAATTTTGTTCGTTTTAGAGAGGCTTGCAAACTCCATTTTCGCCTACTTCCCTATTCCTCTGGTGATGAGGAGCAGAGGGTGGGGATCATCATCTCGCTGCTCAGGGATAACGCTCAGTCTTGGGCCTATTCGCTGCCGGTGGGGGCACGGCCCCTCCGTTCAGTGGATGATTTTTTTTTAGCCCTGGGTCAGATATATGATGATCCGGATCGTATTGCTCTGGCTCGTGACCCTTATCCGCTTCCTCTGATCCCGGACCTGTTTAACCAGATTGTTGGGGCTAAAGTTTTTTCCAAGTTGGACTTAAGAGGGGCATACAACCTGGTCAGGGTCAGAGAAGGAGACAAATGGAAGACGGCCTTCAATACCCCTGAGGGCCATTTTGAGAATTTGGTTATGCCTTTTGGTTTGATGAATGCCCCAGCCGTCTTTCAGCATTTTGTGAACAGCATTTTTTATCATTTAATGGGGAAATTTGTATTAGTGTATCTAGATGACATTTAGATTTTTTCTCCTGATTTCAAAACTCATAAAGAACACTTACGTCAGGTCTTGTTCATCCTGCGGGAGAATAAATTGTACGCTAAACTGGAAAAATGTGTGTTTGCAGTTCCAGAAATTCAATTTCTGGGGTTTCTTCTCTCCGCTTCTGGTTTTCGCATGGACCCCGAGAAGGTCCACGCTGTGCTTGAGTGGGAGCTTCCTGAGAATCAGAAGGCGCTGATGCGTTTTTTGGGTTTTGCCAATTATTACAGGAAGTTTATTTTGAATTATTCCTCTGTTGTTAAACCACTCACTGATATGACTAGAAAGGGGGTAGATTTTTCCTCCTGGTCGGTAGAGGCGCGTAAGGCCTTTTCTAGTATCAAGGAGAGTTTTGCTTCCGCTCCCATCTTGGTACAACCTGATATCTCTCTGCCCTTCATAGTTGAGGTGGACGCTTCTGAGGTGGGTGTGGGTGCGGTATTGTCTCAGGGTCCCTCTCCTGCCAAATGGCGACCGTGTGCCTTTTTCTCAAAGAAACTCTCCTCCGCAGAGAGAGATAGGGAGTTGTTGGCCATCAAGTTAGCTTTTGAGGAATGGCGCCATTGGCTAGAGGGAGCCAGACACCCTATTACCGTGTTTACCGACCATAAGAATCTGGCCTACTTGGAATCGGCTAAGCGTCTGTACCCGAGACAGGCCAGATGGTCTTTGTTCTTTTCAAGGTTTAATTTTGTTGTCACGTTCCGCCCTGGGGTTAAGACTGTGAAGGCGGATGCCCTGTCACGTTGTTTTCCGGGAGGGGGGAACTTTGAAGACCCGGGTCCCATTTTGGCTGAAGGAGTGGTTGTGTCTGCTCTTTATCCTGAATTGGAGGCAGAGGTTCAGGCAGCCCAGGCAGAGGCTCCTGATCTTTGTCCTCCTGAGAGGTTGTTTGTGCCTCTCACTTTAAGACACAAGGTTTTTAAGGAGGACCACGATACTGTCCTTGCTGGGCACCCGGGGGGTAGAGCCACAGTGGATCTCATTGCTCGGAGATTCTGGTGGCCGGCTCTTCGTAAGTCGGTTAAGGGTTTTGTGGCAGCCTGCGAGACCTGCGCTCGTGCCAAAGTCCCTCATTCACGGCCATCGGGTCCTCTCCTTCCGTTACCCATTCCTTCCCGTCCTAGGACACATCTATCCATGGATTTTATTACAGACCTGCCTCGCTCCTCGGGGAAGACGGTGATTCTGGTGGTGGTGGACCATTTTAGCAAAATGGCGCATTTTGTTCCTTTTCCTGGCTTGCCCAGGCATTTATTGATCACATTGTCAAACTGCATGGTATTCCTTCAGACATAGTCTTTGATAGGGGCACGCAGTTTGTTTCCAGATTCTGGAAGGCCTTCTGTTCTCGCTTGGGGGTTCGGTTGTCATTCTCTTCTGCTTTCCACCCGCAGTCGAATGGCCAGACAGAGCGCGTCAATCAGAATCTGGAGACATATCTGCGTTGTTTTGTGGCAGAGAATCAGGAGGATTGGTGTTTTTTTCTCTCCCTTGCTGAGTTTGCTTTAAATAACCGTCGTCAGGAGTCCTCTGATAAGTCACAATGTTTTGGTGCATATGGGTTTCATCCACAGTTTGGGACATTCTCTGGAGAAGGGGCTTCTGGTTTACCTGATGAGGAGAGATTCTCCTCGTCTTTGTCATCTATTTGGCAAAAGATTCAGGATAATCTAAAGAGCATGAGTGAGAGATATAAGCGTGTGGCGGATAAGAGACGTGTGCTTGGTCCGGACCTGAATGTTGGTGATCTGGTATGGTTGTCTACTAAGAATATCAAATTGAAGGTTCCCTCCTGGAAGTTGGGTCCTAAGTTTATTGGGCCTTACAAAACCTTGTCCATCATCAATCCCATTGCCTACCGTCTTGATCTTCCTCAGACTTGGAAGATCCATAATGTTTTTCACAAGTCCCTATTAAAACCTTATGTCCAACCCACTGTACCATCCTCTCTGCCTCCTCCTTCGATTGTGGTTGATGGTAATCTTGAATTTCAGGTCTCTAGGATTGTGGATTCCCGTGTTGTCAGCAGTTCTCTCCAGTACCTCGTTCATTGGGAGGGTTATGGTCCTGAGGAGAGGATGTGGGTCCCAGTGACGGACATTAAAGCCACTCGTCTCATCAGGGCTTTCCATAGGTCCCATCCTAAGAAGATGGGCTCTGAGTGCCCGGAGTCCACCCGTAGAAGGAAGGGTACTGTCACCGCCAGACATCTAAGAAGCTCTGACAGATGTTCTTCAGAACCTCCTGCCTCAGGTTCTTTTGTTTTGCTTTTGTTTTGTCATCTCGTTTCCCTCTCTCAGCTGTCATCTAGTTGCACTGATTGCATCCCTTTAAATCCCCTCCCATACTGCATCACTTTGCGGTTTATACAACTTCCTGGAGTGTGCTGATGCTAGAAGCTGTTACTGCTGTATCCACAAGATAAGTCTGTTTTCTTTATTTCTGTTTGCCTGTGGGATTGATCCTAGGTGACCCTGACTCCCTCCGTATTAAGTGTAGGGAGCCGGTGGTCATGTCCCCTCACTATTATAGGGTGTTCAGGTGTCATACAGTCGAGGAACGAGGGTATGCAATTTTCTACCATTGAGATTTTTGCATAGGCTGAGCAGTAAAGGAGAGAGCTAGGGCTCTTACAGGGCTTACCCTCCTGTTCCTTAGTTTTGGATCAATTCAGTCGGATCTTCATTTGTGTCTTCTAGTTTTCTCTAACACCATCCGTGACACAAATGCACTTTTTTGGATCTTGTGATTTCTCCCCTGGGATAGCCATAACAGTGTATTGGGGATGACACAAACTGATTTATGTTATGTGCAATACATTTTCAATATGTTTTAAATATAGTTTTGTGTAAGGCTAGTTTCACGGTTTCTTCGCTGAGGAGCCTCCTTCCAGAGTTCTTCGTATCTGGCATAGCCATATAATACTTTTCCTCACTGGAGCCCTTTGACTAGAACGGGACTGTTTACTGCATTAGTGACAGGATTCAGTAGGGCAAAAACTGCAAGAAGCACTGGTTTTTGTCTGACACTAAGGCCACCGTCACACATTGTGGAATGTGTGTGGTCTTTCTGTGCAGATTCCCATGCGAAAAAAGCATATTACAGTCCTAGCAAAGTGTATGAGATTACACAAATCTCATGTACACTTTGCAGTTTGTTTCTGTGCGGATTTCCAAATTCGCAGCTCGTCAATTATGTTTGCGGATTTAGCTGCAAATTTCACCCTTTTTAATGGAAGTGTGAGATCTGTTGCAAAACCGCTGCAAAACAGTGTTAGAAATTCTGGATTTTGCTGCGGAAGAGCAAATAAATCCGTATGGGAACTTGTGTGGATCTTATGTGCATTCACCCGCATTGTGTGCAGGTGGTCTAATGCAGGATCCCTGCCAGGTCCCATTATAGTAATTGGGGTCTGGCGGTGCTCCGGATCTTTCCAGAACAGTCTGACGGAAGATTTTAGCCTAAGGAAACCAAATATTGAAACAATTATTGTTATATATTCCACACTGCCCGACCAAATAACAGTCACATCGTCAATGTAGCGGCCGCACCAAACCCTATGGAAGCTGAAGGATTATCAGACCCAAACAGAACTTGTCCCTCCCAATCTGAATCACACAAACGGAGGAAAAGCCTTACCCCATAGCCCCCCCAGAGACCTTCAAATAAATTACAGATTAATCAAAAAAAAAATGGTGGGGTAAGAAATATTCCAGAGCAAAAACAGAATAACTCAAATCCTGACTATAATGAGAGCATTTATGTGACATGCATGTAATAGCCTCCAGCTCCATGTATGTAAGAACTCAGTGTCACATGTAATCCACACGCATTCCTTATTCCGATCAGCCGCACACAGCACAGGTTTTGATTCCTTAAAAAAAAAAATCAGGACAATAAGCCACTAGGGGTACAACATCGAATCCATCCCTGAACATAATCAATCATTAAGGGAACCGATCTCTGCCACTACGGACCGCAAGGGGCGGAGGTCCCTTTATGAAACTGTGGGAAAAAGACCTTCCTCCGTACCTTAGCGGTGCCACACAGAGCCTCGTCTGTATCTCAGCGGTGTCCCCTCCACACAGAGCCTCGTCTGTATCTCAGCGGTGTCCCCTCCACACAGAGCCTCGTCTGTATCTCAGCGGTGTCCCCTCCACACAGAGCCTCGTCTGTATCTCAGCGGTGTCCCCTCCACACAGAGCCTCGTCTGTATCTCAGCGGTGTCCCCTCCACACAGAGCCTCGTCTGTATCTCAGCGGTGTCCCCTCCACACAGAGCCTCGTCTGTATCATAGCGGTGTCCCCTCCACACAGAGCCTCCTCTGTATCTCAGCGGTGTCCCCTCCACACAGAGCCTCGTCTGTATCTCAGCGGTGTCCCCTCCACACAGAGCCTCGTCTGTATCTCAGCGGTGTCCCCTCCACACAGAGCCTCGTCTGTATCTCAGCGGTGTCCCCTCCACATAGAGCCTCGTCTGTATCTCAGCGGTGTCCCCTCCACACAGAGCCTCCTCTGTATCTCAGCGGTGTCCCCTCCACACAGAGCCTCGTCTGTATCTCAGCGGTGTCCCCTCCACACAGAGCCTCCTCTGTATCTCAGCGGTGTCCCCTCCACACAGAGCCTCTTCTGTATCTCAGCGGTGTCCCCTCCACACAGAGCCTCGTCTGTATCTCAGCGGTGTCCCCTCCACACAGAGCCTCGTCTGTATCTCAGCGGTGTCCCCTCCACACAGAGCCTCCTCTGTATCTCAGCGGTGTCCCCTCCACACAGAGCCTCCTCTGTATCTCAGCGGTGTCCCCTCCACACAGAGCCTCCTCTGTATCTCAGCGGTGTCCCCTCCACACAGAGCCTCGTCTGTATCTCAGCGGTGTCCCCTCCACACAGAGCCTCGTCTGTATCTCAGCGATGTCCCCTCCACACAGAGCCTCCTCTGTATCTCAGCGGTGTCCCCTCCACACAGAGCCTCTTCTGTATCTCAGCGGTGTCCCCTCCACACAGAGCCTCGTCTGTATCTTAGCGGTGTCCCCTCCACACAGAGCCTCCTCTGTATCTCAGCGGTGTCCCCTCCACACAGAGCCTCGTCTGTATCTCAGCGGTGTCCCCTCCACACAGAGCCTCCTCTGTATCTCAGCGGTGTCCCCTCCACACAGAGCCTCCTCTGTATCTCAGCGGTGTCCCCTCCACACAGAGCCTCCTCTGTATCTCAGCGGTATCCCCTCCACACAGAGCCTCCTCTGTATCTCAGCGGTGTCCCCTCCACACAGAGCCTCCTCTGTATCTCAGCGGTGTCCCCTCCACACAGAGCCTCTTCTGTATCTCAGCGGTGTCCCCTCCACACAGAGCCTCCTCTGTATCTCAGCGGTGTCCCCTCCACACAGAGCCTCGTCTGTATCTCAGCGGTGTCCCCTCCACACAGAGCCTCCTCTGTATCTCTGTGGTGTCCCCTCCTCTGTACCTCTGTGGTGTCCCCTCCACACAGACCCCCCCCCCCCTCTGTACCTCAGCGGTGTCCCCTCCATGCAGACCCTCCTCTGTACCTCAGCGGTGTCCCCTCCATGCAGACCCTCCTCTGTACCTCAGCGGTGTCCCCTCCACACAGAGCCTCCTCTGTATCTCAGCGGTGTCCCCTCCACACAGAGCCTCGTCTGTATCTCAGCGGTGTCCCCTCCACACAGAGCCTCGTCTGTATCTCAGCGGTGTCCCCTCCACACAGAGCCTCGTCTGTATCTCAGCGGTGTCCCCTCCACATAGAGCCTCGTCTGTATCTCAGCGGTGTCCCCTCCACACAGAGCCTCCTCTGTATCTCAGCGGTGTCCCCTCCACACAGAGCCTCGTCTGTATCTCAGCGGTGTCCCCTCCACACAGAGCCTCCTCTGTATCTCAGCGGTGTCCCCTCCACACAGAGCCTCTTCTGTATCTCAGCGGTGTCCCCTCCACACAGAGCCTCGTCTGTATCTCAGCGGTGTCCCCTCCACACAGAGCCTCGTCTGTATCTCAGCGGTGTCCCCTCCACACAGAGCCTCCTCTGTATCTCAGCGGTGTCCCCTCCACACAGAGCCTCCTCTGTATCTCAGCGGTGTCCCCTCCACACAGAGCCTCCTCTGTATCTCAGCGGTGTCCCCTCCACACAGAGCCTCGTCTGTATCTCAGCGGTGTCCCCTCCACACAGAGCCTCCTCTGTATCTCAGCGATGTCCCCTCCACACAGAGCCTCCTCTGTATCTCAGCGGTGTCCCCTCCACACAGAGCCTCTTCTGTATCTCAGCGGTGTCCCCTCCACACAGAGCCTCGTCTGTATCTTAGCGGTGTCCCCTCCACACAGAGCCTCCTCTGTATCTCAGCGGTGTCCCCTCCACACAGAGCCTCGTCTGTATCTCAGCGGTGTCCCCTCCACACAGAGCCTCCTCTGTATCTCAGCGGTGTCCCCTCCACACAGAGCCTCCTCTGTATCTCAGCGGTGTCCCCTCCACACAGAGCCTCCTCTGTATCTCAGCGGTGTCCCCTCCACACAGAGCCTCCTCTGTATCTCAGCGGTGTCCCCTCCACACAGAGCCTCCTCTGTATCTCAGCGGTGTCCCCTCCACACAGAGCCTCTTCTGTATCTCAGCGGTGTCCCCTCCACACAGAGCCTCCTCTGTATCTCAGCGGTGTCCCCTCCACACAGAGCCTCGTCTGTATCTCAGCGGTGTCCCCTCCACACAGAGCCTCCTCTGTATCTCTGTGGTGTCCCCTCCTCTGTACCTCTGTGGTGTCCCCTCCACACAGACCCCCCCCCCCTCTGTACCTCAGCGGTGTCCCCTCCATGCAGACCCTCCTCTGTACCTCAGCGGTGTCCCCTCCATGCAGACCCTCCTCTGTACCTCAGCGGTGTCCCCTCCACACAGAGCCTCCTCTGTATCTCAGTGGTGTCCTCTCCTCTGTACCTCTGTGGTGTCCCCTCCACACAGACCCCCCCCCCTCTGTATCTCAGCGGTGTCCCCTCCATGCAGACCCTCCTCTGTACCTCAGCGGTGTCCCCTCCATGCAGACCCTCCTCTGTACCTCAGCGGTGTCCCCTACCCCTCCGGGGTGTCCCTGATCCCCTCCATCCTCTGTACCTCAGAAGTGTCCCCTCCATGGTCCTATGTCGGCAGTGACAGGTTTACAACGCACTGGTTTTACAGGAGGAGAATAAGAAAAAAAAATGTTTGTATTAGACCTCAGATCAGACCACCAATGTGAACGACCCCAAATCAGACGTAAGATCAGTGCCCCAATATGAATGACTTCCCCCACCCAAACCTCAAATCAGACCCCCAATGTTAATCAGACCTTAGCTCAAAGCCCCAATAAGACTTCAGATCAGACCCCAATGTGAATAACCCCCCCAGACTTCAGATAAAAGCCCCAATATGAATAAGACCCCCCATTCAGACCACAGATCAGACTCCCAATCTGAATGATGCCCCCAGACCTCAGATCAGACCCCCATGCTTGCACACCCACACAGCGTGAGGTCACAGAACGCCAATGTCCCCACGCTGTGCGCAGTCACAGCACAGCGAGCGTCCGAGGCCCAGGAAGCGGTAAGTACAGCGGTAAGTACAGGGAGCTCTTCATTCACCGCTAATAAATTGCGTATTATAGGGCGGAATACAGTCCTTTCACATTCAAGGGACGCAAGAGGTTGGTGCGACTCCATGTGAGGTGGGTGTCGGCTGTGTAATAGGACCGACACCCGACTGCAGTCAGTGGGATCAGAGAGACCCCCAATCCTGGCCATTTAACCCCTCAGAAGCTGTGGTGATAGTGACTACAGTTAGACAGATGGGGGGGGGGGGGGCTTCCTCTGACCTCACATTGGACCACGTGGTGGAACATTTTTTGGCAGCAGAAAGAAAAAAATTCTCAAAAGAATATTTTTTTAAAGAAGTAAAACATAATAAAAACCGTATATCTCTGGTATCGCTGTAATCGCACTGACCGCAGAATCAGGTCGTCACTCTTGGTGCAGACAGAACGCCGCGAATACAAAAATCATTGGAAGAACATTTTTTTTTTCTATTTCACCCTACATTTTTTTTCCTGTTTTTCAATACAAGAAAGAGTAAGGTAAATGGCGTCATCAAAAAAGCAACTTTACCCTGAAAAAAACGGCCTCGGGCTATTATCACATCTCAAAACCGCAGGAAAACGCGTCCGTTTTGTCGCTGTTTATTGTCAGGGACAAAACAGAAGGAACCAGATCAGGATGCTTTCTGTTCCGATTTGTTACGTTTTTTGAAAGGACTCAAAACCGCGGCACGCTGTGAAAAAGGACAAACTGGATCCGGCATTAAAAGCAATGCAAGTCAATGGTGACGGATGCAACCGCAACCAAACAAAACGGAAGCGTCCGGGTGCATTCAATCAAACTGGTGTTTTTCTCCGGTTTTGAGATCTTCTGCCGGATCTCGGAACCAGAAGGCAAAACATGAATGTGGAAGTCGCCTCATTCGGCCATGTAAAAGGAAAAATACAGGTCTGGCTGCAGGAGGACGGGGCACCCGCTCAGGATGGCATGAAGCGCCCGCTCAGACATGGGGGCTCCGGAGACGGCTCAGTTCAGAGCTCCGCTATTTCCAGAACCAGTACAAATCTTCAGAAATGACCCCCAAAGAGCAGAGAAGCGGCGGATTCACCGCTGCTCCATTGTAAGAGGACGGGACATGTGCAGGGTTACAGACCCGACAACTCTCTCCTGACACCTCCATACACATCACATATACTCACAAAGGGGAGCACTACAACTCCTAACATGTCCAGAGAGCTGACAACTCTCCCCTGACACCTCCATACACATCACATATAATCATGAGGGGAGAACTACAACTCCTAACATGTTCAGAGAGCTGACAACTCTCCCCTGACACCTCCATACACATCACATATACTCAACTCATGTGGGGAGAACTACAACTCCTAACATGTCCAGGTTAATATAACATATCAGAGGAGAAAACTGCTACTCTAATTTATTTTTGTTCCTACGAAGCCCCGCCCCTTATTGCACATGACAGTAAAGTTGTCACAGGTCCTTCACTAACTCTACACTTACTGAGCTCCGCCCCCTGCACTGATCACATGACAGTGACATCATCACAGGTCCTTCCCCACCTCTTCTCTCTCCACTGCTTAGCCCCGCCCCCTGCACTGATCACATGACGGTGACGTCACCCCAGGTCCTTTAGCTCTGGCAGTGCAGCAGATACTGGGCAGGTCCTGGTCGGTAGTCAGGGCTCTTGTTCTCTCTGGTATCAGCCATTCCTCCAGCCTGCAGGTAAGATGAGCTGTGAGGGGACAGTGTGGTGGAGAGCTCAGACATGTCACCTCTGGAGATTCTCCTCCATTACACACAAGGAATCCTTCTCCGCTCCTCAGCTTAGTATGATGGGGGAGGAGTAGTGGGGATAGTGGGGGTTGTCATCATTCGCTGGCCCCTGACTGTCCTGGTGAGGGGCCCCTGCCTCCAGGAGGAGAATGAATGGAGCGGGGCCCGGCCTGAGCTCAGCTCTCTCCAGTCTCTTCTCTAGGAGTTCTGGACACAGCTGAGCACAGCCCAGAGGTGGGACCTGCATCTATCAGACATTTATCTCCTCTGGAGCCACCAGAGATCTCCATGTTGGGGCCCCTGGAATCCATGTGGTGGGGGCTCTGAGAAGCGGGGCCCCTCCAGGCTCAGGGAGTGCGGTTCTGGAGGTGACATCTGGTCTTGTCCCCTGGATGATTTCCTCTCCTTTTCTCATAAAGGCGCCTGCAGTACTAGAAGCCTCCAGCTCCTCCAGTTCTCTCCTCTTCTCCTGAACGACCACCAAGGATGGACAGGAAGGAGATCAGCAGAAGAATATTAGATCTCACCTTGGAGATCATCTCCCTGCTGAGCGGAGAGGTAAACTTTTCTAGATTTCTCTCCTCTTTATTGTATTCTGTAACAAGTCAGACATCGGGGAGGAGAATCCATCATAGGAAGTGATAGGAAGAGTCCAGGGTCCTGGAGAACGGCCTCCAGACCTTCCAAGTGACGGAGAACCTGAAGATCAGCCCCCAGTATGGTGAGTGATGTGTCATGTGACCAGTGACCGATAGTCATGTTGTAGGAGCCATGAGGAGGTAAGTAGGCACGTTGTACCAGGAGGAGAGGGCCGGGGGAGAGCGCATGGTCCCTGAAGGGTTTATTCCCTAAGTGTCTCTCTCCATCCACAGGAGTACACAATAGTGAAGAAGACATCGGGGGACTGTGTGACTCCCATCATCCATCTCCAGGAGTCAGGGGGGCGGAGCAGGACCCCTCACCCCATCACAGAGCCTCCCCCTCACCCCCTGATACATGAGCAGAAGATCCTAGAACTCACCCACAAGATGATGGAGCTTCTGACTGGAGAGGTGACACTGCTGGGAATGCTGGGAAATTCTCCAGTAACAGCACTGGAGGGGTCTGGGTGATGACGGTGTCATTGTGTTGTCAGGTTCCTATAAGGTGTCAGGACGTCACTGTCTATTTCTCCATGGAGGAGTGGGAGTATATAGAAGGACACAAGGATCTGTACAAGGAGGCCATGATGGAGGAGCACCAGCCTCTTATATCACAAGGTAAGAGCCGTCATGTGCAGTGTATACACGTGTGTGCAGTGACATGTAATGGAGGAGCACCCGCCTCTTATATCACAGGGTGAGAGCCGTCATGTGCAGTGTATACACGTGTGTGCAGTGACCTGTAATGGAGGAGCACCCGCCTCTTATATCACAGGGTGAGAGCCGTCATGTGCAGTGTATACACGTGTGTGCAGTGACATGTAATGGAGGAGCACCGGCCTCTTATATCACAAGGTATGACCCATCATGTGCAGTGTGTACACGTGTGTGCAGTGACATGTAATGGAGGAGCACCAGCCTCTTATATCACAAGGTAAGACCCGTCATGTGCAGTGTATACACGTGTGTGCAGTGACATGTAATGGAGGAGCACCAGCCTCTTATATCACAAGGTAAGACCCGTCATGTGCAGTGTATACACGTGTGTGCAGTGACATGTAATGGAGGAGCACCAGCCTCTTATATCACAGGGTAAGACCCGTCATGTGCAGTGTATACACGTGTGTGCAGTGACATGTAATGGAGGAGCACCAGCCTCTTATATCACAGGGTAAGACCCGTCATGTGCAGTGTATACACGTGTGTGCAGTGACATGTAATGGAGGAGCACCAGCCTCTTATATCACAGGGTAAGAGCCGTCATGTGCAGTGTATACACGTGTGTGCAGTGACATGTAATGGAGGAGCACCAGCCTCTTATATCACAAGGTAAGAGCCGTCATGTGCAGTGTATACACGTGTGTGCAGTGACATGTAATGGAGGAGCACCAGCCTCTTATATCACAAGGTAAGAGCCGTCATGTGCAGTGTATACACGTGTGTGCAGTGACATGTAATGGAGGAGCACCAGCCTCTTATATCACAGGGTAAGACCCGTCATGTGCAGTGTATACACGTGTGTGCAGTGACATGTAATGGAGGAGCACCAGCCTCTTATATCACAGGGTAAGACCCGTCATGTGCAGTGTATACACGTGTGTGCAGTGACATGTAATGGAGGAGCACCAGCCTCTTATATCACAGGGTAAGAGCCGTCATGTGCAGTGTATACACGTGTGTGCAGTGACATGTAATGGAGGAGCACCAGCCTCTTATATCACAAGGTAAGAGCCGTCATGTGCAGTGTATACACGTGTGTGCAGTGACATGTAATGGAGGAGCACCAGCCTCTTATATCACAAGGTAAGAGCCGTCATGTGCAGTGTATACACGTGTGTGCAGTGACATGTAATGGAGGAGCACCAGCCTCTTATATCACAGGGTAAGAGCCGTCATGTGCAGTGTATACACGTGTGTGCAGTGACATGTAATGGAGGAGCACCAGCCTCTTATATCACAAGGTAAGAGCCGTCATGTGCAGTGTATACACGTGTGTGCAGTGACATGTAATGGAGGAGCACCAGCCTCTTATATCACAAGGTAAGAGCCGTCATGTGCAGTGTATACACGTGTGTGCAGTGACATGTAATGGAGGAGCACCAGCCTCTTATATCACAGGGTAAGACCCGTCATGTGCAGTGTATACACGTGTGTGCAGTGACATGTAATGGAGGAGCACCAGCCTCTTATATCACAGGGTAAGACCCGTCATGTGCAGTGTATACACGTGTGTGCAGTGACATGTAATGGAGGAGCACCAGCCTCTTATATCACAGGGTAAGAGCCGTCATGTGCAGTGTATACACGTGTGTGCAGTGACATGTAATGGAGGAGCACCAGCCTCTTATATCACAAGGTAAGAGCCGTCATGTGCAGTGTATACACGTGTGTGCAGTGACATGTAATGGAGGAGCACCAGCCTCTTATATCACAAGGTAAGAGCCGTCATGTGCAGTGTATACACGTGTGTGCAGTGACATGTAATGGAGGAGCACCAGCCTCTTATATCACAGGGTAAGACCCGTCATGTGCAGTGTATACACGTGTGTGCAGTGACATGTAATGGAGGAGCACCAGCCTCTTATATCACAGGGTAAGAGCCGTCATGTGCAGTGTATACACGTGTGTGCAGTGACATGTAATGGAGGAGCACCAGCCTCTTATATCACAAGGTAAGAGCCGTCATGTGCAGTGTATACACGTGTGTGCAGTGACATGTAATGGAGGAGCACCAGCCTCTTATATCACAGGGTAAGTATTCTTGAGGTATACACCAAATGTAAAAGGACTTAGGAAAACTAGAGGAATGGTCAAAAATCTGGCAACTAAAATGTAATGTTTATAAGTGCAAGATAATGCACCTGGGACGTGAAAACCCAAGAGCAGAATATAAAATCAGTGACACAGTCCTAACCTCAGTATCTGAGGAAAGGGATTTAGGGGTCATTATTTCAGAAGACTTAAAGGTAGGCAGACCATGTCATAGAGCAGCAGGAAATGCTAGCAGAATGCTGGGTGTATAGGGAGAGGCATTACCAGTAGACAGAGGGGGGCGCTCATGCCGCTCTACAGAGCACTAGTGAGACCTCATCTGGAGTATTGTGCTCAGTACTGGAGGCCATATCTCCAGAAGGATACTGATACTTTGGAGAGAGTTCAGAGAAGAGCTACTAAACTGGTACATGGATTGCAGGATAAAACTTACCAGGAAAGATGAAAGGACCTTAACATGTAGAGCTTGGAAGAAAGACGAGACAGAGGGGATATGAGAAAAACTGCTAAATACATAAAGGGAATCAGATTTAAAAGAAGAAAAACTGCTACAAGAGGACATAGTTTTAAATTAGAGGGGCAAAGGTTTAAAAGTAATATCAGGAAGTATTACTTTACTGAGAGAGTAGTGGATGCATGGAATAGCCTTCCTGCAGAAGTGGTAGCTGCAAATACAGTGGAGGAGTTTAAGCATGCATGGGATAGGCATAAGGCCATCCTTCATATAAGATAGGGCCAGGGGCTATTCATAGTATTCAGTATATTGGGCAGACTAGATGGGCCACATGGTTCTTATCTGCCGACACATTCTATGTTTCTATGTGCAGTGGCATATAATGGAGGAGCTCCACAGTTTCTTCTCACGTAACATTAAAGGGGTTGTCTGAGTTATGAAAAAAAATAATATAGCACTGAAAATCTGATGTATAACTGAGCTAAGCAAGTTTTATGCAAAAAATATATATATTTCCTCATTTCCCTGCTTCTTTTCTGGCCCTTTGTTTACATGCAATGAAAACACTCTCTGCCCCTCCCCCTGCACTGCTAAGGGAGTGAATACAAGAGCTGCCCTGAGTGACATGTCTGCCTGCTGGGAGACTCTGCAGCGTGTTGTATGTGTAGGACTACAAGTCCCAGCTGTATAATGACACTGCTAATACACACAGGATCTTCCCCCTACCTTCTTGTGCCATGCTCTCTATAGTCTGTCAGCTCCAGTGCCCAGCATTGTCTCCTCACTGCCTGCAGAGCTGTGCAGCTGAAGGGGTTAGGAATCCTAGCAGAGAGCAGACGGCAGTGAAGGGGGCGTGGCCGGCACAGTGACGTCTCGTGTACAGGCTTGTAAACGACCTTTATCAGAGCAGGGAGAGAAGCTGACATCACAGGTCATGTGACCCTCAGTGAAATCTGAGAAACCAGGCACCAGAGATAAAGGGAGTGAATTGGAAAGCTGTTACATTTGCCTAGTTAGGAACATAGAAAGAACAAAAAAATAACTCGGATAACCCCTTTAATAATAATAATAATTATTATTATTATTTATATAGCGCCACCATATTCTGCAGCGTTTTACAACTTCATAGGATTCATGTAGAAAACAAAAGTAACTGGCTAATATACAACTGAGACACTAGGAGTCAGGGCGCTGGTCACAAGAGCTTACAATCTAGGAGGAATTGGGGGCTGACACATAAGGTAGCTGATTCTGATAAGTAGGATTCGAGCCATTATTGAACTGACAGGTGCGGTGCCGGATGATCTGCTTCGGGTTTGGGACTGTTAGGCCCCTTTCACACGGGCGAGTTTTCCGCGTGGGTGCAATGCGTGAGGTGAATGCATTGCACCCGCACTGAATCCGGACCCATTCATTTCTATGGAGCTGTGCACACGAGCGGTGATTTTCACGCATCACTTGTGCGTTGTGTAAAAATCGCAGCATGTTCTATATTCAGCGTTTTTCACACATCGCAGGCCTTATAAAAGTGAATGGGGCCGCGTGAAAATCGCAAGCAAGTGCGAATGCGGTGCGATTTTCACGCATGGTTGCTAGGAGACGATCGGGCTGGGGTCCCGATCTGTATTATTTTCCCTTATAACATGGTTATAAGGGAAAATAATAGCATTCTGAATATAGAATGCAAAGTAAAATAGTGATGGAGGGGTTAAAAAAATAATAATTTACTCACCGAGTCCACTTGATCGCGTAGTTGCAGATCTCTGTCTTCTTCTGTAATGTTGAGCTGCCGGCTAAGGACCTGTGGTGACGTCACATCACATGGTCCCTCACCATGGTGAGCGATCATGTGATGAGCGCAGTGACTTTATCAAAGGTCCTTTTCCTGTGCACAGCAAAGAAGAAGACAGAAGAGATGCCGGCTGCGCGAACAAGTGGATGAGGTGAGTTAAATTATTTTTTCTTTTTTTTAACCCCTCCAGCGCTATTGTACTTTGCATTCTGTATTCAGAATGCTATTATTTTCTCTTATAACCATGTTATAAGGGAAAATAATACAATCTACACAATCCCAAGCCCGAACTTCTGTGAAGAAGTTCGGGTTTGGGTATCAAACATGGCGATTTTTCTCATGCGAGTGCAAATCGCATTACAATGTTTTGCACTCGCGCGGAAAAATCACGCATTTTCCCGCATCTTATCCGGGCAAAAAACATGACGCCCGTGTGAAAGAGGCCTAAGAGGATCGAGTTCAGGCCAGAGGAGTTGGTGGGGGAAGGTTTAGTCGGGGAATAGTCAGTTTAGGAAGCTTGATAAGCCTGCCTGACAAGATGTGATTTTAAGGCACGTTTGAAGGTGGAGAAGTTGTGAATGGACCTAGTTTTCCGGGGCAGAGTATTCCAGAGAGTAGGTGCAGCTCGAGAAAAGTCTTGAAGACGGGAGTGAGAGGTACGAATTATGGAGGTTATTAATCTTATGTCGCTAACAAAACGGAAAGCACGAGTAGGGTGGTAGATGGAGATGAGGGAGGAGATGTATGGAGGTGCAGCACCGTGGAGAGCAGGAGTAGGGTGGTAGATGGAGATGAGGGAGGAGATGTATGGAGGTGCAGCACTGTGGAGAGCACGAGTAGGGTGGTAGATATAGATGAGGGAGGGGATGTATGGAGGTGCAGCGCTGTGGAGAGCAGGAGTAGGGTGGTAGATGGAGATTAGGGAGATGTATGGAGGTGCAGCACTGTGCAGAGCACGAGTAGGGTGGTAGATATAGATGAGGGAGGGGATGTATGGAGGTGCAGCACTGTGCAGAGCACGAGTAGGGTGGTAGATATAGATGAGGGAGGGGATGTATGGAGGTGCAGCACTGTGGAGAGCACGAGTAGGGTGGTAGATGGAGATGAGGGAGGAGATGTATGGAGGTGCAGCACTGTGGAGAGCACGAGTAGGGTGGTAGATGTAGATGAGGGAGGGGATGTATGGAGGTGCAGCGCTGTGGAGAGCAGGAGTAGGGTGGTAGATGTAGATGAGGGAGGAGATGTATGGAGGTGCAGCGCTGTGGAGAGCAGGAGTAGGGTGGTAGATGGAGATGAGGGAGGAGATGTATGGAGGTGCAGCACTGTGGAGAGCAGGAATAGGGTGGTAGATGGAGATGAGGGAGGGGATGTATGGAGGTGCAGCACCGTGGAGAGCAGGAATAGGGTGGTAGATGGAGATGAGGGAGGAGATGTATGGAGGTGCAGCACTGTGGAGAGCAGGAATAGGGTGGTAGATGGAGATGAGGGAGGAGATGTATGGAGGTGCAGCACTGTGGAGAACAGGAGTAGGGTGGTAGATGGAGATGAGGGAGGAGATGTATGGAGGTGCAGCACTGTGGAGAGCAGGAATAGGGTGGTAGATGGAGATGAGGGAGGAGATGTATGGAGGTGCAGCACTGTGGAGAACAGGAGTAGGGTGGTAGATGGAGATGAGGGAGGAGATGTATGGAGGTGCAGCACTGTGGAGAGCATGAGTAGGGTGGTAGATGGAGATGAGGGAGGAGATGTATGGAGGTGCAGCACTGTGGAGAGCAGGAGTAGGGTGGTAGATGGAGATGAGGGAGGAGATGTATGGAGGTGCAGCACTGTGGAGAGCACGAGTAGGGGGGTAGATGGAGATGAGGAGGAGATGTATGGAGGTGCAGCACTGTGGAGAGCAGGAGTAGGGTGGTAGATGGAGATGAGGGAGGAGATGTATGGAGGTGCAGCACTGTGGAGAGCTTTGTGGGTGAGGGTGAGAAGTTTGAACTGTATTCTGTGGTGGATGGGCAACCAGTGAAGTGACCGGCACAGACTAGTAACATCAGTGTAGCGGTTGGATGGATAGATGAACCTGGCTGCAGCATTTAGGACAGACTGAAGGGGGGAGAGTTTAGTGAGAGGGAGATTAGTAATGTGTTGCAGTCAAGACGAGAATAAATCAAGGCAACAACAAGAGTTTTTGCCGTTTCCACCATAAGAAAAGGGCGGATTCTGACGATATTCTTGAGGTTACATGTTCTTTATATGTCAGTCATATCCATAGGTCTCCAGTCACATGATGGGAGCGTGTCCTTCTGGCCTCCATCGGGCCGGTATAGTAGACTACACTGCTCTATCAGAGGCGTCCTGTGAAATCCGTGTTCCGCAGCGTATACATTGTAGATTATACATGGAGCTTCTGGGCAATGTCCGCCCCTGTATGACTGTATAGAGCCTGACGTCAGAGCTTCTGTCAGAAGGAGATATCAGGAAAACCTCCGATGTTATTTCCTCTGATCACTAAACCTAGAAGTGAAGGAGCTGAGAGAAGAGTCTGATCTATAGACAGATCTACAGGAGGCCATGTATTCAGTCACTGTGTGCTTGTGTCTCCACAGATGGATCCAGGAGGAGAAATCCACCAGAGAGATGTCCTCGTCCTCTGTATTCCCAGGACTGTCCAGAGGAGAAGGTCCCAGAGAACCCTCAGGTAGATGGAGCTGAGCCCTGTACACATCTATATAGGGGGGTCCTGCAGTCATAGAGGGGTCATAGATGGTGGGGGTCTCTTCTGTGGATCTGTTAGATTTCCCACCTGTCTGCTGTATTGTACTGAATTGTTACAGATGACAAATCAGGGGGAAGATCTGACTGATATTAAAGTGGAGGATGAAGAAGAGCGGATGATGGGCGATCCCCCGTGTAAGAGTGAGGTGGAGGAGGACATTCCAGGAGATGTCACCACAGGTATGGAATCATGAATGGGGAAAGTGACTTCAGATTATGTCCTTGGTGCCTTCAGGGCCGGAGGAGAATCTGATCACCGGCTGCTGCTCTCTGATTGGAGATGTCCCCATCACATCATGGAGTGTTCCCCTTATCCAGCTGATGGAGATCTCTGATCAGATTCTTCTCTGATCCCGGCTGTTCCTGCAGGACATGACGGTCAGTCACATCCACACACATCTACTGGGGATTATGAGGGCACAGATTTTGTGCTATCATGATGGACTACATGTACCTCATTGTGCAGGAAAGGGTTAAGTATTATTTTGGGCTCGTCAGCCGATATTACAAGAAATCCAGACATTTTGTAATTTCCTTTTGTAAACGGTTAAATCAAATAAATTAGTGAAGAAATCCCCCAATAATAACAGCGGAGAAGAAAGCTCCTCATCTTACTTCTATATTTCATATATGAGGCTGGAGGCAAGAACTGAGGAGACATCTGACAACACACAAGGTCTCCTGACAACTCTGCCCACAAGTCACAGGGGGACATGTTGTCTTCAGGAGTTTCCTATAGAACAACCTTAGGCTGTGATATCAGCAGTCAGATGTCTATAATCTAGTGCCCACTATACAGCTCTCCGGGGACATGTCTTCTGGGGGTCTCCTATAATGGTCTATGAGGGAACCTTTCCCCCCTTATGCCCCCTCTCTGAGCGGTGACCGGCTGATGTCTATAATCTAGTGCCCACTATACAGCTCTCCGGGAACATGTCTTCTGGGGGTCTCCTATAAGGGTCTATGGAGGGAACCTTTCCCCCCTTATGCCCCCTCTCTGAGCGGTGACCGGCTGATGTCTATAATCTAGTGCCCACTATACAGCTCTCCGGGAACATGTCTTCTGGGGGTCTCCTATAAGGGTCTATGAGGGAACCTTTCCCCCCTTATGCCCCCTCTCTGAGCGGTGACCGGCTGATGTCTATAATCTAGTGCCCACTATACAGCTCTCTGGGAACATGTCTTCTGGGGGTCTCCTATAAGGGTCTATGGAGGGAACCTTTCCCCCCTTATGCCCCCTCTCTGAGCGGTGACCGGCTGATGTCTATAATCTAGTGCCCACTATACAGCTCTCCGGGAACATGTCTTCTGGGGGTCTCCTATAAGGGACTATGGAGGGAACCTTCCCCCCTTATGCCCCCTCTCTGAGCGGTGAGCGGCTGATGTCTATAATCTAGTGCCCACTATACAGCTCTCCGGGAACATGTCTTCTGGGGGTCTCCTATAAGGGTCTATGGAGGGAACCTTTCCCCCCTTATGCCCCCTCTCTGAGCGGTGACCGGCTGATGTCTATAATCTAGTGCCCACTATACAGCTCTCCGGGAACATGTCTTCTGGGGGTCTCCTATAAGGGTCTATGGAGGGAACCTTTCCCCCCTTATGCCCCCTCTCTGAGCGGTGACCGGCTGATGTCTATAATCTAGTGCCCACTATACAGCTCTCTGGGAACATGTCTTCTGGGGGTCTCCTATAGGGGTCTATGAGGGAACCTTTCCCCCCTTATGCCCCCTCTCTGAGCGGTGACCGGCTGATGTCTATAATCTAGTGCCCACTATACAGCTCTCTGGGAACATGTCTTCTGGGGGTCTCCTATAGGGGTCTATGAGGGAACCTTTCCCCCCTTATGCCCCCTCTCTGAGCGGTGACCGGCTGATGTCTATAATCTAGTGCCCACTATACAGCTCTCCGGGAACATGTCTTCTGGGGGTCTCCTATAGGGGTCTATGAGGGAACCTTTCCCCCCTTATGCCCCCTCTCTGAGCGGTGACCGGCTGATGTCTATAATCTAGTGCCCACTATACAGCTCTCCGGGAACATGTCTTCTGGGGGTCTCCTATAAGGGTCTATGGAGGGAACCTTTCCCCCCTTATGCCCCCTCTCTGAGCGGTGACCGGCTGATGTCTATAATCTAGTGCCCACTATACAGCTCTCCGGGAACATGTCTTCTGGGGGTCTCCTATAAGGGTCTATGAGGGAACCTTTCCCCCCTTATGCCCCCTCTCTGAGCGGTGACCGGCTGATGTCTATAATCTAGTGCCCACTATACAGCTCTCCGGGAACATGTCTTCTGGGGGGTCTCCTATAAGGGTCTATGAGGGAACCTTTCCCCCCTTATGCCCCCTCTCTGAGCGGTGACCGGCTGATGTCTATAATCTAGTGCCCACTATACAGCTCTCCGGGAACATGTCTTCTGGGGGTCTCCTATAAGGGTCTATGAGGGAACCTTTCCCCCCTTATGCCCCCTCTCTGAGCGGTGACCGGCTGATGTCTATAATCTAGTGCCCACTATACAGCTCTCTGGGAACATGTCTTCTGGGGGTCTCCTATAAGGGTCTATGGAGGGAACCTTTCCCCCCCCTTATGCCCCCTCTCTGAGCGGTGACCGGCTGATGTCTATAATCTAGTGCCCACTATACAGCTCTCTGGGAACATGTCTTCTGGGGGTCTCCTATAAGGGTCTATGGAGGGAACCTTTCCCCCCTTATGCCCCTTCTCTGAGCGGTGACCGGCTGATGTCTATAATCTAGTGCCCACTATACAGCTCTCCGGGAACATGTCTTCTGGGGGTCTCCTATAAGGGTCTATGGAGGGAACCTTTCCCCCTTATGCCCCCTCTCTGAGCGGTGACAGGCTGATGTCTATAATCTAGTGCCCACTATACAGCTCTCCGGGAACATGTCTTCTGGGGGTCTCCTATAAGGGTCTATGAGGGAACCTTTCCCCCCTTATGCCCCCTCTCTGAGCGGTGACAGGCTGATGTCTATAATCTAGTGCCCACTATACAGCTCTCCAGGAACATGTCTTCTGGGGGTCTCCTATAAGGGTCTATGGAGGGAACCTTTCCCCCCTTATGCCCCCTCTCTGAGCGGTGACCGGCTGATGTAGTAATCTAGTCAGTGTACTATGATACTACAGAAAATTAGAATTCCAAGGCTTTATACAAATCATCAAAGGTTCACAGATGTAAATCCACAAGTACACACTGACTTTAGGAATCTGTTCAGACATAGCAGAACTTAGCAAAACGGACCTCAGGAACTAGGAACCGATAGGACAAGAACTAGGAGGGAATGCAGACAACACAAGGAACTGACTTCAATAGAAACTAACAAACTAAGATGGAATTCAGACTGTGATGTAACAGGACCAATCCAGTCACAAACTACAGGAGCCTGACAACCCGCTGCTGTCACCCTCCTTGTCACCTATGCCCAGGGTCTCACCCTGTGTGCCCAGGAATTACTACTCTCTCTCTTTGTACACATATTTGCTGCCCTTACCCCACTATTGGTACCAAATGGTCTACGGTGGATTCTAAGGTACAGGAATAAATAGGCTTCACAATGGCTAGATGCATAAAAGGTTCACTAAGCAGTGATAGACATATACAGAAAAGCATATACAGATCACGTGCAGCATAAAGTAAAGAAAGAATCAAACTCGGGAGCAAGTTAACGAAACTCTTAGCAAACAGACTCGTTAACTTGCTCCCGAGTTTGATTCATAAAGACCAAGTTGGCTTTGTATTAAATCGCCAGGGAGGCGATAATACGAGGAGGACTATAGACCTGATAGACATTCTTAACAGGCGGAAACAGCAAGCGTTAATATTGGACCTTGACGCAGAGAAGGCCTTTGACCGCCTAAGTTGGCCTTTTATGTTTTCTACATTGCGGTGTTTTGGTATAGGGGGGCCTTTCTTGAATTCTATCCGTGCTCTTTACACGCGCCCATCAGCCTATGTGAAAACGACACATGCTCAGTCCAGCATGATAACTATTCAAAACTGAACCAGGCAGGGTTGCCCGCTATCCCCCCTACTCTTCGTACTTTGCATAGAGCCTTTGGCGGCGCTAGTACGAGCCCATCCTGATATTCAAGGAATAGAAGTGAATAAGGTGTCCTTTAAATGATCACTCTTCGCTGATGATCTCCTTCTTACATTGACAAACCCACATACTTCACTACCAAATCTGTTTCGGACAATAGGGGAATATGGCAGACTGTCTGGGTAAAAGATTAATACGTCAAAAACAGAGGCTTTATCTATTAATATCCCGCCAGATGTACTGAGTACCCTATAGAGTAATTTCCATTTTAAATGGAATGATACCACCCTCAAATATTTAGGAGTGCAGCTAACAAAAACATATAATAGCCTCTATGCTCATAATTTTGTTCCCCTCTTCCAAGAACTTAACTCGCTTATGGCTAAATGGATGCCCTTGCCAATTTCTTTACTGGGACGCATTGCAGCGGTCAAGATGACCATATTGCCTAAATTATTATATGTGATGGAAACTATTCCAGTTCCAGTTCCCATACCTAAGAAAGATTTGAGAGCTTTGCAATCTTCCATCCTTAGGTTTGTCTGGAATGGAAAAATACATAGAATTTCTTGCAGTATTCTTACCGCCCTCAAGTCACAAGGTGGTCTGGGGCTACCTGATATAACGAAATATTATTGGGCGACACATTTACGTCGTATACCTGCATGGTCCTCCCTTCTGGCATTCTCTAGATGGATGGAAATTGAGAAGCCATGGTTGGCCCCTATTCATCCTAATGCCCTTTTGTGGTCACCATTACCGGCCAATTGCGCAACCCAATTGCTGGGTCCTATGTCGTTAACATACAATGTCTGGAAAAATTGCAAGCAGAAATTCCCGTTGGTATCTGATAAGTCATCTATGACCTCGTTTCTATTTAATCCCGTATTCCCGTTGGGGTTACAATACACGGCTTTTAAGCTGTGGTTTTCCAACAAATTATTCAGATTTGCCGATGTAGTAGAATATAGGACCCTTGAGATTATAACGTTTTGTATTTTTCCTGCAGCAAATCAATCTACCTGAGTCCTCCTAGATGGCAGCATATACAAGTCCAGCACTTGCTTAGAACCCTATTTAATGATACGAAGGTATCAACCCCCGACAATGTTTGAACGACTTTGTAAATTCTGGACTTCCACCAGGGGTCTAATATCAGACATATATGTTCTTCTCTCAACTCCGGAATCCCCGCGGGTTATGCGTCATACGTATATGTCTAAATGGGAGAAATACTTGGAGAAGGAAATATCACCAAGTGATTGGCAGCTCATATGGCGTAGAGCAGCAATGTCGTCCACTTGTGTGACCTATAGGGAAAATTCCTACAAGCTTTTGATGTTTTGGTATCAAACACCTCAGAAGCTCAGACACCTGAATCCTACTGTCTCTGGTACTTGTTGGAGGTGTGGCTCTGGCCAAGGGTCTTTGTTTCACATCTTTTGGGACTGTCATAAGTGCGTCATCTACTGAAGCCTGTAGCCCCAACACCAATTTTTGGCAACCTGAGTTTCCCTCACAGATTATAAGCAAATTAGATCTTAGGCTTTAAAGGTGAGAATGCCTCTTTCTTACACAGTTACTGCAGCATGTTTCCCTTAAACCTTAGGCATACTTCAGGGGACAGATAAAAAATCCTGACCAAGTAATACAAAATGCCAGCATGACCCAGAGCTACGTTGCTCGATTGCTCAGATACTTGTTAGAGATGTGGAACGGGATGGGGTCAATGGAACATATATGATGGAGTTGTCTCTCAGTTAGGAGTCTTTAGGAAGAGCTTTCCTTTTTATTTAACATACTGTATAAAAAGAATGTTCAAATTACTATGGAGGTCTCGCTTCTCTCTATGTTCCCGGGCACAGTTACCCAGATAAAAAAACAACAACACATTTTTGATATTTTTGCTCTGAAAATGGTTATCTCTGGATTCTGGAAGTCAGATATCCCTCCTTCTCATGTTCATTGGGCTGTAGAACTACACAAAATCATGAGGATGGAAGACATTATTGCAGCTGAAACAGTTAAATATATATGTCTGCTCCCTATGGTCTCCCCTATGGACTGGCTTTAGGGCTTCTGCCTGGTTCCATATCTGGTTGGGTGGTGGTTCGCCAAAAATATTAGAGATGATAGATTTTTCTCATAAGGCCTAAACCTTTTAGTAGAAGATACTTAATTGTTATTCACTCCTCTGTATCTCAGCTACAATGTCTCCTTCCCCCATTGTGGTGACTCTGTGTCTTTTGTTTTAAGTAACATTTTGTTGCTCTGAGTTGCAGTAGGCCACATAACGAGAAGTTGTCTTTCTGTGGTCTTCTATTCCACTGTGTATATCGGTACCCCTACGTTAATGCTAGAGATCTTCTTTCTTTTGTATTTACTCTTGATTTCAGTAAAACCAAAATGTGTTGGCGGACTAAAGGGCAGGTTGCCAGACATGGTTCTGGCCTTTCAAATTTTTGAGTTTAATTAAAGGCTATGTACACCTTTTTGGAGGCAATTTTTTAAAAATTGCATTTACTCATTTTGAGCTTAAAGGGAACCTGTCATGAACTTTATGCTGACCTCGCTGGGGGCAGTATTAAATAGTGACAGAAATGCTGATTTCAGCAGTGTGTCACTTATGAGATAAAAGTAAGTGGTTGCTGAGAACCAGCATCATAATCATTGCAGCTCAGGCCTGGAAAAGAGTCACGGCCACCTGAGAAGAGTCATAGTTATTCATAATCTCCTGCACTCTCGCCCATCTGCTGATGACTGACATGCTTGTACCTAGTTTTCTCCCTTTCTCTGTAGGAAAGAACTGCCAATCATCAGCAGATGGGCGGAAGTGCAGGAGGTTATGAATAACCAGGACTCTTCTCAGTAGATTTGACTCTTTTCAAGGCCTGAGCTGCAATGATTATGATGCTGGTTCTTGGCAACCACTTACTTTTAGCTGACGAGTGACACACCACTGAAATCTGCATTTATGTCACTACTTTATACTGCCCTCAGTACGGTCAGCATAAAGTTGATGACAGGTTCCCTTAAAAAAAAATTCTATTGGTCTTAATTTAAAAAATATTCAGCAGCTTCAGAATCATACGTTCTTTTTGTGCCAGTTATCTAATAACCCTTATCTTTTAATTCCTAATAGCTCAAAAACACTTAGTTAAGCCACATTCATATCAGATAAGAATTGAGCTATGAGTCTTTGTAAGGTCAGAGATAAGGAGCCGTCAGCTGAGCTGCCTGATGGAACACAGTAAAAATACAGATCCTGCTACTAGAGAATCTTAAGGCTTTAAAGAGAACGGGGCTCAACATTTTTAATAATGACCAATTAAAAACAAATGTTTAGTTTAAAATGGGTACAAAAATTCTCCCAAAAGTTCCCATAGCCTTTAAGTTAATTTACTGTATGTAATGATCATGACCAGGTGCAAACTAGAATCCTGAACTGTTAGGAAGTTATAGAAAGTTTTATAAGCCTGGAATCACACATGCAGCTTTTGGTGCCTTTTTTGGCCAAAGCCTGGATTGGATTCAACATGAATGTCTTATGCTCCTTCTTTCTGGTAGATTCAGTTCCAATTCACGGCTATATCAATAGGTACTTGAGCGTCCCACAATCAAAAGAAATTTACTGCTAGTGTGGGGTAACGTTTAAAAAAATAATATTTTTTTTTATTGAACTATAATTAAAAGTAGGAAGGAACAAAACACAAAAGAAAACGTACCAATGTAATCGTCAGAAGAGCTGCCACCACTGATATCAACTACATTATTTAACCGAGGATATAAGCGTAAAGACCGCCCACAAACGTAAGTGTGACCCTGGTGAGGGGGTACAGGAGGTATGGGGAACCAAAAGTAGCCCCCACTATTCCACCATGCAGGTCAATCGCACGTGGAGCCCATATGGCTCAGTCTTGACTCCCTCAATAGTGGTCAATTAGTGGGTGGATCCCCTATTTCCTAAAAGCTACAACTGTGTGAGGATAGGCTGGGGTCAGTAGATAAGTTCACAATTTAGAAAGATACACAAAAAATGAGGAACAGTGATTATGGATGGTGAGGTAGGAAGGGAGAAGGATACTCTCCAACTGCATAGTTTTCCCTAACCTCCCTAT
Organism: Bufo gargarizans; assembly: GCF_014858855.1. Classification (NCBI taxonomy): domain Eukaryota; kingdom Metazoa; phylum Chordata; class Amphibia; order Anura; family Bufonidae; genus Bufo; species Bufo gargarizans. The sequence goes on along the minus strand of NC_058080.1, from coordinate 741,348,299 downwards.
TAACCCCTCAGCCCTGAGACGACTCCTGATGGCGGGACCTCTCCGTCCTCGTGCCTATCTTAGTTCACCCTATCAGACCCTGATCGGTTCAAATGTCCCTTTTACCCTGACACGTTTCCCCCAGACAGGGTTCCTTAGGGGGTCCGTTTGGGAAAGAAACAAGGCCAAAATGCTAAATACAGGGTGATAAATCCTGATAATGCAAATAGGGAAACTGGCTGTGTTGGTGAACAATGAGAACGCTTAGGATACATCACATGTGGTTCCAGGCGGTCAGGATGACAGAGCTTCAAATGTGTACGTCCCCATTGTGTAGCCAGTTCCCTAATAGGTGCGCGATGATGAAGAGCTCCCTCAACCCCAAAAGTGGTCAATTAGTGGGTGGTGAGGATAGGCTGGGGTCAGCCATTGTTTGCTGGAGCTGACTAATACAACACTGTAAGACAGGAATAGTATCCCTCTCACTTATCAGATAGTTGCTCCTATAGGCTTTACCCATGACCGTCCACAGCACAATCACCGTGCCTGTTCCCTAACTCTACACATTTCTGCTTTATATTAGCATCATCAGGAGCCGAACAGAAGCCTACACAGAGGATGATAAGAGGTTGGTGTGGAGCCTTCGGCACTGGTATGCCCGTGCGCGGCCGCATGCACAGCTGACTTAAAAGTGCCCGCCTACACATGGTAGGGCTGTTCTGGCTGGTATCCAGTCGGAAGGAGGAGGGCGGAGAGGACATCCAGAAGGTGCCACTCCCCCGCCCCACCACCCCGCATACCTCATTGGCCAGATCGTCGAGGTGTCAACACAGTAAGGGAGACAAAGTGGTCAATTACACTGCTGCTGTCGTCTCCATAGTCCAGCAGCTGATTAGGGGATCAAAAGAGTCACACACCACATAGCCCACAGCAAAACCACCCCACTGAAATCACTAGGGCTATGTGGATAATCAGATTATTGTCCACATTAATCGACACCCAGATGCCACTCCTACAAAGATCGCCACAATATGCCTAGATCATGTGGTAATTAAGTTGGCCAAGGGGTTTACCTAAGATAGAAATATGTGGGCAGATTTCCAAGAACGATGTGAACGATATATATTCGTTCAATCCCTTCGGGTGGAGCGTCTGAAGCCTGAATGTCCACTGCGCTTCCTTTTGCAGTCATTTGGTGTCAATGTCGCCGCCTCGCGGGGACATACGGATGGATTCGATACCCTGTAACATTATAGGCTTGAGTTCCCCCTTCCACATCACCTTCTTGGACCTAAGTATCACACGTGATGCGGATAGTAATATCGGTACCAACTTGTCTCATAAGGAAACGTCCACAAATTGTCTCCTGCATTGGGACAGCTGTCACCCCCATCCATTAAAGAGGGGAATACCGAAGGGTCAATACCTTCGCGTGTGCAGGAACTGTTCCAATCTCTCGGCTTTCAAGAAGACAGAGGTAGATGTAAGGCAGAGGTTTCGGCGGCGTGGTTACCCTGAGGCAGTACTTAGGGATGTGCACCACCAGTCCCCGGGAGTGGATCGGGTATCCTTACTCAATCCACGAGTCAGGACCGATGCAGATGAGAACATCCGTATTGTGGCCAATTTTGATATGGCACACCGGGAGGTCAGGAACATTTTGATCAGATACTGGGGTATTTTGAAACTGGACCCTGATGTTGGTCATTTAGTGGGGTCTACTCCCTCTATTACATTCTGGTGGGGACACAGTTTAAGGATAATTTGACTCACAGTTTCTATCAAAAACCGCAATCGGTGACGTGGCTTAAATTCGAGGCAAGGGGCACTTTCCGTTGTGGGAATTGCATTGCCTGCGGAGTAATTAGAATGGGTAATTCTTTCTCCAGTACGGTAACCAGTTGCTCATACACCATTAGAGCAGTTATTAATTGCCGGATGGTAGGGGTCATCTACTTGGCCACATGTCATTGTGGCATGCAATATGTGGCCAAAATCAAGTGGAAGTTCCGTCGCCGTATAGGCGAACACTTGAACGACATCCGGAACAAATCTGACACTATAATAGCTAGACATATGGAGTTGAAACATCCGGGGGAACTCAAGCCTATGATGTTCCAGGGTATCGAATCCATCCGTATGTCCCCGCGAGGCAGTGACATTGACACCAAATTACTGCAAAAGGAAGCACAGTGGACATTCAGGCTTCAGACGCTCCGCCCGAAGGGATTAAACAAATACATATCGTTGACATTGTTCTTGTAATCTGCCCACATATTTCTAGCTTAGGTAAACTCCTTGGCCAACTTAATTACCACATGATCTAAGCATATTGTGGCGGTCTTTGTATGAGTGGCATCTGGGTGCCGATTAATGTGGACAATAATCTGATTATCCACAGTGGTCCTAGTGATTTCAGTGGCGAGGTTTCACTGTGGGCTATGTAGTGTATGACTCCTTTGATCTCCTATACACTGCTTCTGTTGTCTCCATATTCCAGTAGCTGATATTGACTGCTTTGTCTCCCTGACAGTGTTGACACCTCGGTGATCCGGCCAATGAGCTATGCGGGGGGGGGGGGGGGGTAGGCGAGTGGCACCTTCTGGATGTCCTCTCCGCCCTCCTCCTTCCAATTGGATACCAGCCCGTCCAGCCCTAAACTATGTAGGCGAGGACTTGTTCTTTTAAGTCAGCTGTGCATGTGGCCGCGCACGGCCATACCAGTGCCGAAGGCTCCACACCAACAGTGTGTGTGTAGCCAGTCCTCTTATTATCATCTATGTAGGCTTCTGTTCCGCTCCTGATGTTAATATAAGCAGAAACGTGCAGAGCTAGCGCACAGGCAGGGTTATCGTGCTGTGGACGGCCATGGGTAAAGCTTATAGGAGCAACTATGTGATAAGTGAGAGGGATACCTTTCCTGTATTACAGTGTAGTATTAGTCAGCTCCAGCAAACAATGGCTGACCCCAGCCTATCCTCACACAGCTGTAGCTTTTAGGAATTAGGGGAACCACCCACTAATTGACCACTATTGGGGTCAAGGGAGTTAGACTGAGACATATTTGGCCAGGTGGGCTCCACGTGTGATTGACCCGCATGGTGGACTAGTGGGGGCTATTTTTGGTTCCCCCAGACCTCCTCACCAGGGTCACACTTATGTGTCTGGGCGGTCTTTACGCCTATATCCCCGGTTAAGTGATGTAGTTGATATCGGTGGTGGCAGCTCTCCTACCAATGACATCGGTCCTTTTTTCTTTTGTATTTGTTCCTACCTACTTTTAATTATATTTCAATAAAAATATATTTTGTTTTAAGCGTTACCCCACACTAGCAGTGAATTTAGATTCAGTTCCAGCCTAATAGGAATGTTATAAGTTTGTCTACTCTGTAGTTTGACAATCAAAACACAAATTTCAATTTTTATCTTTACAGAAAGTCTCTGTAAGAGTTCTGAGGGAAACTTCAAGTTATCACTAAATTATAAAGCAGAAGATGAAGACATCATAGATCACTCTTCAGGAGAAAACCTCATTATACTTAATATGCATCCAGGACTTCACAGTACAGCTTTATCATATTATCCCACTAATCTTGAGGAACCTTCTCCTTTCCAATCAGAGATTGTTACCACAAGTACAGATCAGAAAGGGTGTGAAATCTCAGGTCTTTCTACAAACAGAACTCACACAGTAGAGAAACCATACTCCTGTTCAGAATGTGGAAAATGTTTGAAAGATAAAACACATCTTGTTATACATGAGAGAAGTCACACAGGAGAGAGACCATATTCATGTTCAGAATGTGGGAAATGTTTTAAAGATAAATCACATCTTGTTATACATGAGAGACGTCATACAGGAGAGAAGCTACATTCATGTTCAGTATGTGGAAAATGTTTTGTAGATAAATCACATATTGCTACACATGAGAGAATTCACACAGGAGAGAAGCCGTTTTCATGTTCAGAATGTGGAAAATATTTTACACAAAAAGCAAGTCTTTTTAAACATCAAAGATATCACACAGGAGAAAAGCCATTTTCATGTTCAGAATGTGGGAAATGTTTTGCACAAAAATACTATCTTGTTGAACATCAGAGAATTCACACAGGGGAGAAGCCGTTTTCATGTTCAGAATGTGGACAATGTTTTACACAAAAATCAAGTCTTTTTAAACATCAAATATATCACAAAAGAGAAAAGCCATTTTCATGTTCAGAATGTGGGAAAGGGTTTACACAAAAATCAAGTCTTGTTACACATCAAAGATGTCACACAGGTGAAAGGCCATACTCATGTTCAGAATGTGGAAATTGTTTTATATATAAATCACAACTTATTATACACGAGAGAATTCACACAGGAGAGAAGCCATACTCCTGTTCAGAATGTGGGAAATGTTTTAGACAAAAATCAGAGCGTGTTATACATGAGAGAATTCACACATGAGAAAAGCGATATTCTTGTTTAGAATGTAAGGAATATTTTACACAGAAATCACATTTTATTAGACATCAGAGATTTCACGCAGGAGACAAGCCATATTCATGCTCAGAATGTGGAAAATGTTTTATATATAAATCATATCTTGTTATACATGAGAGAATTCACACAGGAGAGAAGCCATATTCATGTTCAGAATGTGGAAAATGTTTTAGAGAAAAATCAGATCTTATTACACATGAGAGAGGTCACACAAGAGAGATGCCATTTTCATGTTCAGAATGTGAGAAATGTTTTACACGGAAATCACATCTTGTTAAACATCAGAGATTTCACAAATGGGAGAAGCCATAATAATGTTCAAAATGTAGGAAATATTTTAGAGGAAATGCATATCTTGTTACACATGATAGGTCATACAGCCAGACAAGCCATATTCATGTTCAGAATGGAGAAGCGCTTTTCAGATAAATCAAAACTTGCTAAACATCATAGATTTTACAAAGGAGAGAAACCATTTTCACATTTTTTTTAATTAGGTTTAGAGATGAGCAAATGTCAAAAAAAAATGTTTGTCTCTGATCTGTCCGTGCAGTTATATTCAGGTCCAAATAAATTGTACCCTGGAAAAGCCTCCTCCTTTTTGGTGTCCCTTTCTATTCCTTGATTGTCCCAAATTGCATCGCACAATAATCTAATTCTGTAGAATCTGCTAAATTTGCTAAAATTCTAGACATACTTCTGAATTTTAGAATTTATTTGCCCTTCCCTAATTAGGTTATTAATGGAGCCAATAAGAGGGTTTATTTTTTGGGTGGAATTAGCCCAGATCTTCCAGATGACCAAATTATGTTCCTTTAAGGTCAACTATGAGTAAGATCCATGGAAGAAAAATAATATGTACAATGGCATAACTAGAACTGACTGCGCCCCACAGCAAATTTTGGAATCCTCCTCCTCCCCAGCAATCTCCTTCTCTCTTAGACCAGGCCCGGCAGCCGCTCTGTCCATGTCCTACAAGTATATACTTTATGCCATGTCACTGTATATAATGTCATGGTATTCTACTGTTGAGGGGGCCCTAACAAAATCATTTAGTCCCCCACCTGGGTGGGCCCCATAGCAGCCACTTTCCCTGCTTCCACTATAGCTATGCCCCTGATTGTGAATATAAGGAAGAGAAGAAGAGCCTTGTTTACTTCCAGAGCAGTGAAGATGAATTGTCCTCATGAACCTTTCTTCTTATCACTGTATTCATACCTCCACCCACACTACAGGAGAAACCAGAGTGATATGGGGAGAAGTTACAACATGTGACTGTTTTATAATGTATGTGCAATTATTAATATTTTATTTTTGTTCAAAAAGTATCTAAAGATAAGTTGTTGTTTTTTTTGTTACAACAGCATCACCATTGTTTCTAACAAACATTTTCTGTCCTAAACTTACCTATCCGATCTAAAGCAGCACACTCCTCAGCCTCGGCACGACCGCGCCAAGAGTGATGCGCTGCTCATCCACGCCCCCTGGTGATGCGACCGCATGCTTAGCAACAGCATACAATGCTCTGTTTCTCCCTACAGCAGGTGTGTGCTGGAGGAGATTAGCAGTGGGCTGATTGCTCAGCTGCTCTATACCTGTGTGCTTGTGTTCTGAGTAATGGAGCGCCGAGTCATGGACCTTTCAGGTTCTGACCCTGGGACTTGGTGCTCTATTTAAACCCCTTCCTGGCCATACACCAGTACCAGTGATAGTCGTGTTTGGGCTCACTAGATAGGTTCCTGGTTCTTGTTCCTGTGCAGATTTGGATTGCTCATGTTTTGAACCTCAGCTCATCCTTTGACCACTCTCTGTCTTTCGTTTTTTGTACTGCGTTGTCCTCCTTGTTCTGACCTAATTACGAACAACTCTGTCTTTGTGTCGTTTGTCTCTAGGTGTTTGTCTGTCTCTGCATAGGGACTATCGACCAGTTACGGTCTTGCCACCTAGGGCTGCACTTCAAGTAGGTAGGGAAAGCGGGCTGGGTTCCATGTTCGGGCTCACTGTTCATGTCTGTTCTTGGCTAGAAGTATAAGGTTAATCCCCGGCACTCCAATTCTTGTGCAAAAAAATGTTTGCATTTTATTTTGTTTGCAGATTATTATTATATACATCCAGAGTAAATAATTAGTATGTAGCCACATAAATCATAATTCCCGGACGTTTCACAGCATGCAATTAATCTAAGGAAATATTTTATTTATTGCATATTAGAAAATTACATCGGTTAAAAGTGGCCGCGGCATGTATACACAGGAAGGAAGAAGAACCACAAACATTAGGTCACATGTCAGAAATCCAGACCCCTTGACCGATGACCTTAATATAAAACCTCCCTTGCCCTTGTTACACAATAAAGACAATATTTCAAATCACAAAATATGACTCTTATGATAAATTCCAAGTGGAGAAACAAGTAATTTATGGGAGAAGATAATTATCACATAGAGACAATGTATCAATCTAAAGTGCCAAGTGCCATGCATTCCATACAAAAATCATCAAGAAGTGCTTAATGGAATAAATAATACCGACCAGTGTTGGTTCAGACCCTGACACGCGTTTCACGTGTAGCTTCCTCAGGTGATGAATACACACTATGTTCACTGGCTTTATATATCATCATACCAATCAGTGCCAATTAAAACATATGTAGGGATACCTTTTGATGGATGGACACATGTGCATGATGTTAGGATGTTCATGGCGTGCATTCCACACTGGAACACACAACGTCACATCCTATGATCTAATGGGGACCTCCCCCAAATTAAACTAATCACTTTTAATAAATATAAAATCAAAATAAAAGAATATGATGGATGGGGACCAGAGGGGGGAAGGGAAAGGCCATGCCCAATTACAAACTAACATTATGCCAGCTGATGGAGACGGTAATAGCGGGAGCGCACCCCACATGGCTGGATATCTGGCATGCGTTCCATGCTGAGATGCAAGCGTGTGTCACATGACTCCTGTGGAACGCAACCCGGAACCACCAGAAGGACGGAGCTCGCCACCCGCAGCAGCGCACCATCAGCTGGCATAATATAATTGCACTAAGTGCATATGATTTAAACCTACTGTCTTAATACCCTAATGACACCTAATTAAATATAAAAAAAAACAAGTAACAGTCTACATTCATCCATACAAGTAATATACTCATATAATCATGATCCAGTATCAATAATTAAATAACATGATTGTGACAAAAAAATTATACAAATTCATTATGTGAATCATATTGTGGTATTACCAATGAATAATAGAATACATTATTGTGATAAAAAATATATATATAAAATTGTACATACAGTTGCAAGAAAAAGTATGTGAACCCTTTGGAATGATATGGATTTCTGCACAAATTGGTCAGAAAATGTGATCTGATCTTCATCTAAGTCACAACAATAGACAATCACAGTCTGCTTAACCTAATAACACACAAAGAATTTATTGAACACACCATGTAACCATTCACAGTGCAGGTGGAAAAAGTATGTGAACCCTTGGATTTAATAACTGGTTGAACCTCCTTTGGCAGCAATAACTTCAACCAAACGTTTCCTGTAGTTGCAGATCAGACGTGCACAACGGTCAGGAGTAATTCTTGACCATTCCTCTTTACAGAACTGTTTCAGTTCAGCAATATTCTTGGGATGTCTGGTGTGAATCGCTTTCTTGAGGTCATGCCACAGCATCTCAATCGTGTTTAGGTCAGGACTCTGACTGGGCCACTCCAGAAGGTGTATTTTCTTCTGTTTAAGCCATTCTGTTGTTGATTTACTATTATGCTTTGGATCGTTGTCCTGTTGCAACACCCATCTTCTGTTGCGCTTCAGCTGGTGGACAGATGGCCTTAAGTTCTCCTGCAAAATGTTTTGATAAACTTGGGAATTCATTTTTCCTTCGATGATAGCAATCTGTCCAGGCCCTGACGCAGCAAAGCAGCCCCAAACCAAATCACAGTTGGGATGAGGTTTTGATGTTGGTGTGCTGTGCCTCTTTTTCTCCACACATAGTGTTGTGTGTTTCTTCAAATAACTCCACGTTGCTTTCATCTGTCCACAGAATATTTTGCCAGTACTGCTGTGGAACATCCAGGTCCTCTTGTGCAAACTGAAAACGTGGAGCAATGTTTTTTTTTTGGACAGCAATGGCTTCCTCTCTGGTATCCTCCCATGAAATCCATTCTTGTTTAGTGTTTTGCGTATTGTAGATTCACTAACAGGGATGTTAGCATATGCCAGAGACTTTTGTAAGTCTTTAGCTGACAGTCTAGGATTCTTCTTCACCTTATTGAGCAGTCTGCGCTGTGCTCTTGCAGTCATCTTAACAGGACAGATACTCCTAGGGAGAGTAGCAGCAGTGCTGAACTTTCTCCATTTATAGACAATATGTCCTACCATGGACTGATGAACAGCAAGGCTTTTGGAGATACTTTTATAACCCTTTCCAGCTTTATGCAAGTCAACAATTCTTAATCGTAGGTCTTTTGAGAGCTCTTTTGTGCGAGGCATCATTCACATCAGGCAATGCTTCTTGTGAAAAGCAAACCCAGAACTGGTGTGTGTTTTTTATAGAGCAGAGCAGCTGTAACCAACACCTCCAATCTCATCTCATTGATTGGACTCCAGTTGGCTGACACCTCACTCCAATTTGCTCTTGGAGATGTCATTAGTCTAAGGTTCACATACTTTTTCCACCTGCACTGTGAAAGTTTACATGGTGTGTTCAATAAAAACACCATATAACCCACCAACCACTCATCCATAGCCATCAATGATAATTTCAGAGATCTAGAAAAACTACTATCGAAACAACTAAGACAGAAATGGGAATTAAAATCACTCAACCAATATTTACAAAATGACTACATACCAAAAGATGTCCTGTTAAGTAAAGACCCGGCAGAGGACCTTATGAATGATGACTTTAAAACTAGAATGGGATAACTTCCTGAAAGCCCAATCTCAAACACTAATACACATGATCATTAAAAGGCGCACACAAATCCTAGAAGAAACCATAATTAAAATTGGGAACTTAAAAGAGATCATAGATAAAATACCCCCGGATGAAACCGTCACTAAATGGCAAGTGAGGATATGTAAAGGTCTCTCTAGACCAATTGGAGAAAGAGATCATAAACAAAAAAAAAGAAAAATTAAGATATAATAATCAGTTCACATCAACACAAACGATAACAGACACCAATCCACCTCCAACACCAGAGAAGACACAAACAGAAAATAGAACCAAGAGAAACAGAGATTACAACAAACACAACATTTCAACATCCAATAGATTTGAAACCCTATCCTCTCCGCATTTTTTAGATCATACTCCTCCACACCACAGATCAAGACTAAGACGGGAATACTCGCCAACTTCCGAAAAAAGACACCCACGAACACAACAAAAGCCCCATCAGTACGACCTAAGACAACGTCATCACAATCAAAGATCAGATACAAGGAACTCACCACCTACCCAGAAACACAACCAATACCATCAATCAAATCAACATTACCCCATATCACCAATTCAATCACGCACGCAAAACCACACAAACAGATACGGAGAGGTAGACACAAACACAAGACACTACACCAACCACCAACACCAATCACGACCCCAACAGAGGACATAATAATGAATTTGAGTCAAGTGAATCTTACAGATACACAAACCGTATTACTGAAAAAAAGCCTCAAATATGCACCTACAGTCAAAATAGATGTATTTCTCTATACCTATGTAGGTAGAAAATGTATCAGGAAGCTCTGTTTGAAAAAATACTTCATAAAAAATCCCATAGAAAAAGAAACCAAAGAACCTACGATATACAAACACATGGATTTGAAAAAAAATCCATCTAACCCTTGAATAACCCAAGACAGGAAATCAGCCAGGAGATGGTTACATTCAGACAAAATGTACAAACAGAAAACAGGAATCAAGTGTAACCAAATAAGAACCAATATCACCAAAAAAGAAAGAGACGCCATACAACAATTACAAACCGAGAATAAATTTGTAATTAGGCCAGCAGCCAAAGGCAGGGGCTATTATCATCTTAAATACTGATCAATATGACCAAGAACGCAACAGACAACTATCAGACACCAGAACATACAGACTTCTGAAACAAGACCCGACAGAAACATTCCACAAACAACTGGTGAAACTCTGTAACAAGGGTTACGATAAAGAGATCCTCTTGGAACGAGAACGAAGATTCATAACAAACACCCAAAAACGTTTACCTGTCTTCTATTGCTTGCCAAAAGTCCATAAAGACCAAAAAAGTCCAGCCGGACGACCTATAATATCCGGTATAGGCTCTATCTCCACCAATCTATCTCAATACATTGACAGAATCCTACAGCCGTTAGTAACACAAACCCCTTCGTACATTAAAGACACCACTGAAATTATAGTGATCCTAGAAAAACTCTCTATTGAAGAGAATTGCACTATAGGCACCATGGATGTGAACTCATTATACACCATCATAGAACACCAATAAGGCCTGGATGCCCTAAAAAAAACAAGGAGTATCATACATTTTGACCCACAACTATTTCACATTCGACTCAAAAAGGTACAGCCATGGGCACCAGATTTGCCCCCAGTTTTGCCAATATCTTTACGGCCCAGTGGGAGAGTGAGGTCATCGGGCCTAGACTGGGGACAAGTCTGGTGCTATGGAAAAGATATATTGACGATATTATATTAATTTGGCGAGACACAGAGGACAACCTTGACAATTTCATGAGGGAAATAAATTTTAATGATAGGAACCTTCGGTTCGACACAACCATTAGCAAAACACACGTAGAATTTTTAGACATATCCATCAATATAATCAATCAAAAAATAATATGTAAAACATATCACAAGCCAGTTATGAAAAACAGCTTCATTCCATACACCAGTTGCCACCTTTCTAGATGGCTTCTCAATATACCCACAAGCCAATTCAGACGAATCAAACACAACTGTACTAATAAAGACCAATTCGAATTAGAAGCATATAAGCTCAAACAAGAATTCCTAACCAAGGCATACCCAACGGACTCAATAAAGAACTCACTCGACAAAGTTAGGGCCATGAATAGAACAGATTTTTTCACACCAACAGACAAAACACGAAGATAATTTCTGTATAATCCTACCCTTTCATGCCCAATATAAGAAAGTGGAACAAATAATAAACAAACACTGGCCACACCTCTTGAAAGATAAGATTATAGGAACCATCCTCACTGAGAAACCGCAAATTACATACACCAAAGCCGTGAACTTAGGCCTTAAAATAGCACCAACTATTAAGACCAAAACCACTCCACCCACATCCAATTGGCTGTCATTTAAAGGTTTCCACAGGTGTGGCAAGTGCAATAACTGCAAGTCAACCTCTTACCCCCAAAAAACAACAGACATCAAATCTTCACAAAACTCATACACATTCCAAATTAAAGATGGTCTAACCTGTGACTCAACGGATGTCATTTACATCCTGGAATGCCCATGTAACAAACAGTATATTGGACGCACCAAACGTACCCTTAAGAAAAGAGTCTCGGAGCACATGACAAACATAAAAAAGGGTTTCAAACTACATTCAGTCTCCAAGCATTACAAGGATCACCACAATAGTGACCCCTCCACTCTTAGATTTACAGCAATAGAGAAGGTTAGGAGACATTGGAGAGGAGGCGACCATAATATGTCTAGAATGGAATCCAGAAGAATCTTTGAATTTGACACCCTCATCCCAGCAGGACTGAATGCAGACATTGAACTATTCGGTTTTCTATAACTGATTCCCCGGGTGGCTGCCCGCCTGGGACAGCACCTCAACGTCCTCTCCTGAGTGGGCCGCTAGCCCCGCTACCTACAATCAAATACTACATACGAACGACAAACAAACAAAAAGATTGCTCAACCAAAAAACTTTTTAAAATAAAAATAAATAAAATAAACAAAACAAAAACAGTTTTTGCAATAAAAAATTTTTACAATAATTTTTTTTTTTACAACATAATTTTTTATACCCTCACATATTGAAAGACAGTTTCCATGAAAAGAACGCATTAAAACTGCACTCTGAACCAACTCCTTATCCCAGCGCACGATCACAAGTCTAATCACATCCAAAAATCACATGAACGCACCTTGAACACACCTCCTTCTGCTGCACATGATCCAATCACCTGACCAGAGCACACCCCCTTCTGATGCACATGATCCAATCACCTGACCAGAACACACCCCCTTCTGATGCACATGATCCAATCACCTGACCTGGGGGACAGGCATACGTTGTCTCATATTTCGTAGACTAGTTCCATACGTCATATGGTCAGTTTTCCACAATTCCTATTCTTATACTTTACCTGCCACGTCTGCAGGTACGTTAGCCCGCAGTATTAGTTTATAATTGATCTGTCACGTCGCAGATTCAAACTCGGACTCGCTTTTTCATATATCAGTGGAAACGACTAACATACTTTGTGTCGGCCTTGTTGGCATTCGCATACGTTCCAAACACTCTGCAAGGAGGGGGGGGGGGGTTAAGTCGGTCACCTTGTCTGCTTAGCACTTGGGCAGCAGGGCGCATGTATCACAATTTGTTTTGTTTGGTTGTTTCAGTGGTCATGTCTCAGCCTTCTGACATTGAGGAGTTTGTGTCCTTGCCTCCATCCCCAGGCAGAGGGTCTGAACAAGGCAGCATCCCATCCCTCAGGTCAAGGACAGTGCCAAAGCTGACGACTGAACTTGTAAGAAGAGGCATTCCGTTCACGGCTACTGCCAGAAAGGCGGAACTGTTTAAGTTGCTTTCCCCTAGTGCAGCACCAGCTAGGCCTTCCACGTGCAACGACAACACTTCCATTAACACTTCGTTGGTGCAGATTCATGCAGTGTTGAACACTCTCACGATTTCCATTCAGGATTTACAAACCCGGATGGAGGTGATGGAGAAGCATCGTGACCCCCCTCAGGTAGTCGGGCCGGCTGGTGATGCGGCACCTCCGGCTGCTGTGGCAGGTACCATACCTACTTCATTGGCAGCAGCTAATCCTATACAGGGTGGGGGGGTACCTTCGGTGGCGCCAGTTTATTTTGTCAGGCCAAATATTAAGAAGGATATTTTGGAGGGCAAGGATGTCAGTTTGGCATCCTTGTTAATAGCGTCCCATGACATAGCGGAGAACAAAGCCTTCGCCTGTGGCGAGGTGTCGTGGTGCTCAAGACCAAGGATCCCAAGCTTAGTCGCAAGCTGTCACTGGCTGAATTCGTGCTGGCTTTCAGTCTTTTCAGGGATGTGTTCTGTTCCACCATCCCCCACAGGAGAGAAGAACTTGACACTTACCTTTATAGGGTGGTGGATCTGGCACATAAGTATGGGGGTGACTATCACAGGTCCTTCTCGGCCATTTGGGCCCAGTTTCAGGTAGTTACAAACTGGAGCAACATTGACATGGAGCTGTTTTGCAGGCACTTCGCCAGTCTGAAATCTCCGGTGTGTGCGACATGTCAGTCTCCTGCTCACACTAATACCTGGTGTCCTGGCTGTTCCCAGTACCTCCAGAGGTCAAAGCACCCCAGGTTCTAGTCAGCAGGCAGTACAGTACGACAAACTGGGCAGACCGATTCTTTTTTTGAGGAAAGCACAGCTTTGTAACAACTTCAATTACTCAGCTTGCAACTACAGTCAGTGCAGGTTACTGCACGTCTGTGCCACTTATTTTAGGGCGCATCCTGTTACGGCTTGTACTTTGAAGTCCTCGGCATGACTGAGCCGGGTGTACATAGAGCTCTTAGATTGGCTACTGCGGCTTCACCCGGTTCAACCGTTCCGATCATTCTTGGTGGAAGGGGTTTCCCGGGGATTTCACACCGGGTTCATTACCTTGTCGCAGAACACGTTTGAATGTCCAAATCTACAGTCTGCTTTCAAATATGCAGGTTTAGTGGACGAACTGTTAAGGAGTGAGTTGAAAAAGGGCTTCGTCATAGGTCCTTTTGAGTTCCCTCCTTTTCACACATGGTGGGTGAGCCCGGTGGGGGTGGTGCAAGGGAAGTATTCAAATAAATTTCGGTTGATTTATGATTTGTCTGCTCCTCATTCTTCTCACGTACCAAGTCTCAATTCATTGATTCCGTCAGAGGAATTCTCTCTGAAGTATGCTTCTGTGGATCATCAGACAGGTAGGGGTTCTTGGCTGTCCAAAGCAGATATTTCTGATGCGTTCAAATTACTTCCCATTAGACCATCTCTCTGGCAATGGCATGGCCACGAAATTGACTTTTGGTTCCAAAAGTAGCCCCAGTCTTTTTGACAAGTTAGCACAGGCTCTGGAGTGGATTTTCTTGGAAGTACGGGGTTGTCAGAATATCATTCATTACCTTGACGATTTTCTGTTGATTGAAAGCCCCTCACAGACGCCCGTTAATTTACAAGTGCTTTTGCAAGTTTTCAAGCAGTTAAATATTCCGGTTGCTGACCACAAGACAGAGGGCCCTGCAGAAGTGATCACGTTTTTAGGGATCTCCTTAAATTCACACGAGATGTCGGCTAGTCTTATTGATTTTATTTTTCTTCAAAATCTGGGTACTTGCACTTTAGAAAGAGAGATCCCGGTTTTCGCAATTGATTCTTCCCCTTTTTCTCAAAGGAGTCTCACTCATATTGCTCATGGTATTCAGTTAAGGGTGGGTGATTCACATGTTGAGATTATGTCTTGTTTTGTCATGAAGGACTTGCCCGCTCCTATAGTCTTAGGTTTACCGTGGTTGACAAAACATAACCCAAATATAGAATGGCAAGCAAGACAGATCATTGGTTGGAGTGAATTTTGTTCGGACAATTGTTTTGGCACATCTATCTCTGGTGTGTCTACTACGGCTTTACCTCAGTATCTCTCAGATTTAGCGGATGTCTTTTCGGAGGGTGGGGCTCAGGAATTGCCCCCTCATCGTGACTATGATTGTCCAGTTAATCTCATCCCAGGGGCTAAGTTGCCAAAGTCTTGGCTTTACAATCTTTCTCAACCTGAAAGAGAGGTCATGCGGAAGTATATTGCCGAGAGTTTGACAAAAGGTCATATTAGGCCATCTAAGTCTCCGGTTGCTGTTGGTTTATTCTTTGTAAAGAAAAAGGATGGATCACTGAGACCATGTTTGGATTTCCGGAAATTGAACCGTATTACGGTCCGTGATCCGTATCCCCTTCCTTTGATCTCCGATCTTTTTGATCAAATTGTTGGAGCCAAGGTGTTCTCCAAGTTGGATTTAAGAAGAGCCTACATTCTGATCAGAATCAAGGAAGGGGATGAGTGGAAAACAGCCTTCAACATGCATGAGGGTCATTTTGAGAATCTGGTTATGCCTTTTGGGTTAACTAACGCGCCAGCGGTATTTCAGCGATTCGTCAATTACATTTTCCATAATTTTGTGTAGAGGTTTGTGGTAGTTTACTTGGATGACATTCTAATTTACTCTCCTGATCTGAAGACCCATCAGGATCATGTGAGACAGGTTTTGTCGATCCTTTGGGAGAATAAATTATATGCCAAATTGGAGAAATGTGTGTTTTCTGTGCAGGAGCTTCAGTTTCTGGAATATCTGCTTTCTGACTCTGGTTTTCGTATGGACCCCGAAAAGGTCCGGGCAGTTCTGGAATGGGACCGACCGGAGAATCAGAAAGCTTTGATGTGTTTTTTGGGGTTTACTAATTATTATAGAAAATGTATCTTGAACTATTCTACCATTGTAAAACCTCTGACCGATATGACTAAGAAGGGTGTTGACGTCTCTGTCTGGTCGGATAAGGCATTGCAGGCCTTTTCGACTATTAAGGAATGTTTTGCGTCTACTCCCATTCTGGTGCAGCCCGATGTGTCTCAGCCATTCGTGGTGTAGGTTGATGCATCAGAAGTGGATGTTGGAGCAGTGCTGTTGCAGGGTTCATCTCCTGGCAAATGGGTTCTGTGTGCTTTTTTTTCCAAGACGCCCTCGGTCGCCTGAGATGAATTATGATGTGGGAGATAGGGAATTGCTGGCCATCAAATTGGCCTTTGAGGAGTGGCGTCACTGGTTGGAGGGGGCGTCTCATCCCATTACGGTATATACTGATCATAAGAATTTGGCTTACCTGCAATCTGCCAAGCGTCTGAATCCTAGACAGGCTAGATGGTCACTGTTCTTTACCAGGTTCAACTTTGTGGTTACTTTTCACCCCACCCGGGGGTTAAAAACATCAAGGCAGATGCGTTGTCTCGCAGATTTCCTGGGGGATGTGATTCAGAGGATCCTGCTCCGATATTGGCTGATGGGGTGGTGGTCTCCGCTCTGTACCCCGAATTGGAGATGCAGGTGTTGGGAGCCCAGGAGGGGGCTCCTAGTTCTTGTCCCCCAGGGAGGTTGTTTGTTTCTGATGGACTGCGATACAAGGTATTCAAGGAACATCACGATACTGTCCTTGCTGGACATCCTGGTGGTAAGTCCACCTTTGATCTTGTGTCCCGGAGGTTCTGGTGGCCCGGGTTACGTAAGAGTGTTGAGGATTACGTAGCAGCCTGTGAAACCTGTGCACAGTCAAAGGTTGCTCACACTCGACCTTCTGGTTCACTTCTTCCTTTGTCTATTCCGTCTCGTCCTTGGACGCACTTGTCTATGGACTTTATTACAGATCTGCCGAGTTCCTCCGGGAAAACAGTAATTTTGGTGGTTGTTGACCGTTTTAGTAAAATGGCTCACTTTGTATCGTTAGCTAGTCTGCCCAATGCCAAGACTCTTGCTCAGATTTTTGTTGATAATATTGTGAAATTACATGGCATTCCCACGGATGTGGTTTCTGATAGGGGCACGCAGTTTGTCTCCAGGTTTTGGAGGGCGTTCTGCTCTCGGTTTGGCATTCAACTTTCGTTCTCTTTGGCTTTTCATCCGCAGTCGAATGGGCAGACAGAGCGTACTAATCAAAACCTGGAGACCTACTTGAGGTGCTTTGTGGCTGAGAATCAGGAGGACTGGTCCTCATTCTTATCCCTAGCAGAGTTTGCTTTGAATAACCGTAGGCAGGAGTTCACGGGTAAGTCGCCATTTTTTGGCGCATACGGTTTTCATCCTCAGTTTGGTACCTTTTCTGGGGCTAGAGGAGAGATTTTCTTTTGCCTTGTCTTCTATCTGGCGGAGGATCTAAGTGAATTTGGAGAAGATGGGTGAGAGGTATAAGCGAATGGCTGACAAGAGACGTATAACTGGTCCGGACCTGTGTGTGGGTGATCTGGTGTGGTTATCTACTAAAAATTTTAAACTGAGAGTACCATCTTGGAAACTGGGTCCAAGATTTATTGGACCTTACAAAATATCTGCGGTTGTCAATCCAGTAGCGTTTCGTCTGGATCTTCCGCAGACTTGGAGGATCCATGATGTGTTCCACAGATCTTTACTGAAGAAATATGTGAAACCGGTGGAACCATCGCCATTGCCTCCTCCCCCTGTTCTGGTTGATGAAAATTTTAGAGTTCGAGATCTCTAGGGTTCTCGACTCAAGAGTTCTTCGGGGTTCCCTTCAGTACCTGGTACACTAGAGGGGATACGGCCCTGAGGAGAGGATGTGGGTTCCGGCTGTGGATGTTAGTGCCAGCCGACTGGTGAGGGCTATTCACAGATCCCACCAGGATAAAGTTGGGCCGGGGTGTCCGGAGGTCACCCGTGGAGGTGGGGTACTGTCATGCCCTGCTCAGGTTATGTGCGGAGGTCTGCCAGGTTAGCAGCACATGTGTAGCCTTTTGTTTTTGTTTTGGAGTTGAGCTGTATCCGCCTCCCTTCAGGTGCACTGGGTGGGGTCGTTGGTTTGAGTTTAAATTACGCCCACTCCCGGTGTCCTGTGCGGGTTATAGCTTCTGTCTTGCTCAGAGGAAGGAAGGAAGGATTTGCTGTTCCTACTCACTAACAAGATAAGTTGGTTTTGTTTTTCTTGTGATTGTCTGTCTGGGCTGTTAGAGAGACGCCTGCCCCCTCCAGGTCCTGAGGGAGCAGGCTGCCTCTTTC
The DNA here is from genome assembly GCF_014858855.1 of Bufo gargarizans. Classification (NCBI taxonomy): domain Eukaryota; kingdom Metazoa; phylum Chordata; class Amphibia; order Anura; family Bufonidae; genus Bufo; species Bufo gargarizans. The sequence continues at coordinate 741,329,767 of NC_058080.1, read as the reverse complement.
CCCCTTTCACCATCTTAGGGATTTTAGGGTATCTTCAGCCTAGGCATGGGGACATAGAAGTCTAGGGAGAGCTGGTAGGGATTTGTCAGGAGGTGACCTGTATCCCCAGCTTCTTGCCTAGACATTTGTTTGGTTGTATTCTATGTATCTTATATCCTGTCCAGCGTGACAGTACCTCAGCAGTGTCCCCTCCACACAGAGCCTCCTCTGTATCTCTGTGGTGTCCCCTCCACCCAGATCCTCCTCTGTTCTAATAAAAGGGACACTCCGGTTTTCCACCCATGTTAAATGAGTACATAGGGGAAGTGAGATCAATTACCTCGTAGGGACTACCTTGGTTTACTGTAACCCTAGAGGGGGGGGGGGGGACTGAGATGGTATAATACTACACAAAGAAATGGATGTGAATGAGCCCCTGAGATGCAGCTGCTTTAGTTAGTTGATATCGATCACTCCCAGTCGCTCGTGTATATTGTCTTCTTCTCGTGCATTCGGAGGCCTCAGGAGCGTCATATGGTTTTATTCTGTGACTGAACATCCCTGGTGGCATTTAAGCTTTAGACAGTTTTTCTGGCCATGAGACACGCGTCCTAGGTCTCCTTGGTGACAGGACACTCCCCTTTTTTGTGCTATGGATGGAGAGTGCTGGAGATGATAGGAGTTTTACTCCCGCCCGCTCTCATAACATGCAATGTCTCTGGAGGGGAGTGATATTCTCCGCCCCTTATGTCTTATTTGGGGGAGTGTCAGGATAACGTTGTCCTGGGATTGGTCCACTGGTTGGGCTTGTCCAGAGGACGGGCGGGGTTTACAGTTTATAAGAAGGGATGATGCCTGGGTAAGTCGCCACTGCCTCTCTGACGACCTGTGCTGACCCACTCCGCCACAATCTCTCAGCAGCTGAAACGTGTCAGAGGAGGAGCTTAGATGGTCTTTCAGTTGCATTAGGGTGCATGTTAGGCCTGGGTTTAGGTTTGGGGACTGGCCGGGGTCACCGTTCTAACAGCAAGTGCCACGCCAGTGTTAGGGTGGACTTCACAACGGATAGGCTCAAAAGGAGACTTTGGAACGAGTAGCCGACCCCAGCAGCCTCATATCTGAAACCAAACCCATGGAGTTCGGGAGAGAGAAGCGCACAACTCCCACAGAGATGAATGGAGCGGCTGTGCGCATACACGACTGGCTGCTTTATTTCTTTTGGGGGGCAACAAGAGTATGAGGCCCCCATTATCGTGATTGGTGGAGGTCCCTGCGGTAGGACCCCCACTGATCTAATAGTTATCCCCTATGCTGTGGATGGAGGATAACTTGTTATAACCGGGATCCCCCTTTAAGTCTGGTCCCAATACAGAAGACGCTGACTGACGACAGGCCTCGGCTCTGTTTACATCTGACGTCCGGTGGATTTATGTTTCTTTGCAAATTCCACCTGATGTCTGAATATATATTGTTCTACTGAAGAGAAAGATAAGAACTCTGCTGACATCACTGAATAGCTGACAATCTAATGGCGTTCAGTGAAAGAAGCCGTGACCAAGATCTGCCCCATCGCTCCATTCTGAGAAGTGCATGCGGCGCGTCCAGAGAGCCGGCGACTACAACTCCCAGCATGTCCAGACTGCTAATACAGAAAATCAGAGAACTACAACTCCCAGCATGTTATTAAAGTAAATCACAGAACTACAACTTCCAGCATGTCCAGACTGTTATTACAGGTTATCAGAGAACTACAACTCCCAGCATGTCCAGAATTATTACAGGATACCAGAGAACTATAATTCCCAGCATGTCCAAAATGTTATTACAGGGTATCAGAGAAGAGAACTACAAACCGGATTCCAAAAAAGTTGGGACACTATACAAATCGTGAATAAAAACTGAATGCAATGATGTGGAGGCGCCAACTTCTAATATTTTATTCAGAATAGAACATAAATCACGGAACAAATGTTTAAACTGAGAAAATTTACCATTTTAAGGGAAAAATATGTTGAATCAGAATTTCATGGTGTCAACAAATCCCCAAAAAGTTGGGACAAGGCCATTTTCACCACTGTGTGGCATCTCCCCTTCTTCTTACAACACTCAGCAGACGTCTGGGGACCGAGGAGACCAGTTTCTCAAGTTTAGAAATAGGAATGCTCTCCCATTCTTGTCTAATACAGGCCTCTAACTGTTCAATCGTCTTGGGCCTTCTTTGTTGCACCTTCCTCTTTATGATGCGCCAAATGTTCTCTATAGGTGAAAGATCTGGACTGCAGACCGGCCATTTCAGTCCCCGGATCCTTCTCCTACGTAGCCATGATGCTGTGATTGATGCAGAATGTAGTCTGGCATTATCTTGTTGAAAAATGCAGGGTCTTCCCTAAAAGAGATGACGTCTGGATGGGAGCATATGTTGTTCTAGAACCTGAATATATGTTTCTGCATTGATGGTGCCTTTCCAGACATGCAAGCTGCCCATGCCACACGCACTCATGCAACCCCATACCATCAGAGATGCAGGCTTCTAAACTGAGCGTTGATAACAACTTGGGTTGTCCTTGTCCTCTTTGGTCCGGATGACATGGCGTCCCAGATTTCCAAAAAGAACTTCGAATCGTGACTCGTCTGACCACAGAACAGTCTTCCATTTTGCCACACTCCATTTTAAATGATCCCTGGCCCAGTGAAAACGCCTGAGCTTGTGGATCTTGCTTAGAAATGGCTTCTTCTTTGCACTGTAGAGTTTCAGCTGGCAACGGCGGATGGCACGGTGGATTGTGGTCACTGACAATGGTTTCTGGAAGTATTCCTGAGCCCATTCTGGGATTTCCTTTACAGTAGCATTCCTGTTTGTGGTGCAGTGTCGTTTAAGGGCCCGGAGATCACGGGCATCCAGGATGGTTTTACGGCCTTGACCCTTACGCACAGAGATTGTTCCAGATTCTCTGAATCTTCGGATGATGTTATGCACAGTTGATGATGATAGATGCAAAGTCTTTGCAATGTTTCGCTGGGTAACACCTTTCTGATATTGCTCCACTATCTTTCTGCGCAACATTGTGGGAATTGGTGATCCTCTACCCATCTTGGCTTCTGAGAGACACTGCCACTCTGAGAAGCTCTTTTTATACCCAATCATGTTGCCAATTGACCTAATTAGTGTTAATTGGTCTTCCAGCTCTTCGTTATGCTCAAACTTACTTTTTCCAGCCTCTTATTGCTACTTGTCCCAACTTTTTGGGGATTTGTTGACACCGTGAAAATTTGAATCAACTTATTTTTCCTTTAAAATGATACATTTACTCGGATTAAACGTTTGATCCGTCATCTACGTTCTATTACAAATAAAATATTGACATTTGCCATCTCCACATCATTGCATTCAGTTTTTATTCACAATTTGTTTAGTGTCCCAACTTTTTTGGAATCCGGTTTGTACAACTACCAGCATGTTATTAAAGGTTATCAGAGAACTACAACTCCCAGCATGTCCAGACTTATTACAGGATATTAGAGAACTACAACTCCCAGCATGTTTATACAGGATATAAGAGAACTACAACTCCCAGCATGTCCAGACTGTTATTACAGGATATCAGAGAACTACAACTCCCAGCATGCCGAAACTGTTATTACAGGATATCAAAGAACTACAACTCCCAGCATGTTATTACAGGATATCAGAGAACTAAAACTCCCATCATCTCCAGACTGTTATTACAGGATATCAGAGAACTACAACTCCCAGCATGTTATTACAGGATATCAGAGAACTACAACTCCCAGCATGTTATTACAGGATATCAGAGAACTACAACTCCCATCATGCCCAGACTGTTATTACAGGATATCAGAGAACTACAACTTCCAGCATGTTATTACAGGATATCAGAGAACTACAACTCCCATCATGTCCAGACTGTTATTATACAACTCCCAGCATGTAATTACAGGTTATCAGAGAACTACAACTCCCAGCATGTCCAAAATGGTATTACAGGATATGAGAGAAAGTCAAATCCAATTTCTTTTGGTCCCTACAAAGCCCCGCCCCCTGCACTGATCACATGACAGTGACATCATCCCAGGTCCTTCACCACCTCCTCTCTCCACTGCTGAACCCCGCCCCCTGCACTGATCACATGACGGTGACGTCACCGCAGGTCCTTCAGCTCTGGCAGTGCAGCAGATACTGGGCAGGTCCTGGTCGGTAGTCAGGGCTCTTGTTCTCTCTGGTATCAGCCATTCCTCCAGCCTGCAGGTAAGATGAGCTGTGAGGAGACAGTGTGGTGGAGAGCTCAGACATGTCACCTCTGGAGATTCTCCTCCATTACACACAAGGAATCCTTCTCCGCTCCTCAGCTTAGTATGATGGGGGAGTAGTAGTGGGGAGAGTGGGGGTTGTCATCATTTACTGGCCCCTGACTGTCCTGGTGAGGGGCCCCTTCCTCCAGTAGGAGAATGAATGGAGCGGGGCCCGGCCTGAGCTCAGCTCTCTCCAGTCTCTTCTCTAGGAGTTCTGGACACAGCTGAGCACAGCCCAGAGGTGGGACCTGCATCTATCAGACATTTATCTCCTGTGGAGCCACCAGAAATCTCCATGTTGGGGCCCCTGGAATCCATGTGGTGGGGGCTATTAGCAGCGGGGCCCCTCCAGGCTCAGGAAGTGCGGTTCTGGAGGTGACATCTGGTCTTGTCCCCTGGATGATTTCCTCTCCTCTTCTCATAAAGGCGCCTGCAGTACTAGAAGCCTCCAGCTCCTCCAGTTCTCTCCTCTTCTCCTGAATGACCACCAAGGATGGACAGGAAGGAGATCAGCAGAAGAATATTAGACCTCACCTTGGAGATCATCTCCCTGCTGAGCGGAGAGGTAAACTTTTCTAGATGTCTCTCCTCTTTATTGTATTCTGTAACAAGTCAGACATTGGGAAGGAGAATCCATCATAGGAAGTGATAGGAAGAGTCCAGGGTCCTGGAGAACGGCCTCCAGACCATCCAAGTGATGGAGAACCTGAAGATCAGCCCCCAGTATGGTGAGTGATGTGTCATGTGACCAGTGACCAATAGTCATGTTGTAGGAGCCATGAGAAGGTAAGTAGGCACGTTGTACCAGGAGGAGAGGGCCGGAGGAGAGCACATGGCCCCTGAAGGGTTTATTCCCTAAGTGTCTCTCTCCATCCACAGGAGTACACAATAGTGAAGAAGACATCGGGGGGCTGTGTGACTCCCATCATCCATCTCCAGGAGTCAGGAGGGCGGAGCAGGACCCCTCCCCCCATCACAGAGCCTCCCCCTCACCCCCTGATACATGAGCAGAAGATCCTAGAGCTCACCCACAAGATGATGGAGCTGCTGACTGGAGAGGTGACACTGCTGGGAATGCTGGGAAATTCTCCAGTAACAGCACTGGAGGGGTCTGGGTGATGACGGTGTCATTGTGTTGTCAGGTTCCTATAAGGTGTCAGGACGTCACTGTCTATTTCTCCATGGAGGAGTGGGAGTATATAGAAGGCCACAAGGGTCTGTACAAGGAGGCCATGATGGAGGAGCACCAGCCTCTTATATCACAAGGTAAGACCCGTCATGTGCAGTGGATACACGTGTGTGCAGTGACATGTAATGGAGGAGCACCGGCCTCTTATATCACAGAGTAAGAGCCTTCATGTGCAGTGTATACACGTGTGTGCAGCGACATGTAATGGAGGAGCACCAGCCTCTTATATCACAAGGTAAGAGCCGTCATGTACAGTGTATACACGTGTGTGCAGTGACATGTAATGGAGGAGCACCAGCCTCTTATATCACAAGGTAAGAGCCGTCATGTGCAGTGTATACACGTGTGTGCAGTGACATGTAATGGAGGAGCACCAGCCTCTTATATCACAAGGTAAGAGCCGTCATGTGCAGTGTGTACACGTGTGTGCAGTGACATGTAATGGAGGAGCACCAGCCTCTTATATCACAAGGTAAGAGCCGTCATGTGCAGTGTGTACACGTGTGTGCAGTGACATGTAATGGAGGAGCACCAGCCTCTTATATCACAGGGTAAGAGCCGTCATGTGCAGTGTATACACGTGTGTGCAGTGACATGTAATGGAGAAGCACCAGCCTCTTATATCACAGGGTAAGAGCCGTCATGTGCAGTGTATACACGTGTGTGCAGTGACATGTAATGGAGGAGCACCAGCCTCTTATATCACATGATAAGAGCCGTCATGTGCAGTGTATACACGTGTGTGCAGTGAAATGTAATGGAGGAGCACCAGCCTCTTATATCACAAGGTAAGAGCCGTCATGTGCAGTGTATACACGTGTGTGCAGTGACATGTAATGGAGGAGCACCAGCCTCTTATATCACAGGGTAAGAGCCGTCATGTGCAGTGTATACACGTGTGTGCAGTGACATGTAATGGAGGAGCACCAGCCTCTTATATCACAGGGTAAGAGCCGTCATGTGCAGTGTATACACGTGTGTGCAGTGACATGTAATGGAGGAGCACCAGCCTCTTATATCACAGGGTAAGAGCCGTCATGTGCAGTGTGTACACGTGTGTGCAGTGACATGTAATGGAGGAGCACCAGCCTCTTATATCACAGGGTAAGAGCCGTCATGTGCAGTGTATACACGTGTGTGCAGTGACATGTAATGGAGGAGCACCAGCCTCTTATATCACAGGGTAAGAGCCGTCATGTGCAGTGTATACACGTGTGTGCAGTGACATGTAATGGAGGACACCAGCCTCTTATATCACAAGGTAAGAGCTGCCATGTGCAGTGTATACACGTGTGTGCAGTGACATGTAATGGAGGAGCACCAGCCTCTTATATCACAAGGTAAGAGCCGTCATGTGCAGTGTATACACGTGTGTGCAGTGACATGTAATGGAGGACACCAGCCTCTTATATCACAAGGTAAGAGCTGCCATGTGCAGTGTATACACGTGTGTGCAGTGACATGTAATGGAGGAGCACCAGCCTCTTATATCACAAGGTAAGAGCCGTCATGTGCAGTGTATACACGTGTGTGCAGTGACATGTAATGGAGGAGCACCAGCCTCTTATATCACAGGGTAAGACCCGTCATGTACAGTGTATACACGTGTGTGCAGTGACATGTAATGGAGGAGCTCCAGCCTCTTATATCACAAGGTAAGAGCCGTCATGTGCAGTGTATACACGTGTGTGCAGTGACATGTAATGGAGGAGCACCAGCCTCTTATATCACAAGGTAAGAGCCGTCATGTGCAGTGTATACACGTGTGTGCAGTGACATGTAATGGAGGAGCACCGGCCTCTTATATCACAAGGTAACAGCCGTCATGTGCAGTGTGTACACGTGTGTGCAGTGACATGTAATGGAGGAGCACCAGCCTCTTATATCACAGGGTAAGAGCCGTCATGTGCAGTGTGTACACGTGTGTGCAGTGACATGTAATGGAGGAGCACCAGCCTCTTATATCACAGGGTAAGAGCCGTCATGTGCAGCGTATACATTGTAGATTATACATGGAGCTTCTGGGCAATGTCCGCCCCTGTGTGACTTTATAGAGCCTGACGTCGGAGCTTCTGTCAGAGGGAGATATCAGGAAACCCTCCAGTGTTATTTCCTCCGATCACTAAACCTAGAAGTGAAGGAGCTGAGAGAAGAGTCTGATCTATAGACAGATCTACAGGAGGCCATGTATTCAGTCACTGTGTGCTTGTGTCTCCACAGAGGGATCCAGGAGGAGAAATCCACCAGAGAGATGTCCCCGTCCTCTGTATTCCCAGGACTGTCCAGAAGAGAAGGTCCCAGGGAACCCTCAGGTAGATGGAGCTGAGCCCTGTACACATCTATATAGGGGGGTCCTGCAGTCATAGAGGGGTCATAGATTGTGGGGGTCTCTTCTGGGGATCTGTTAGATTTCCCACCTGTCTGCTGTATTGTACTGAATTGTTACAGATGACAAATCAGGGGGAAGATCTGACTGATATTAAAGTGGAGGATGAAGAAGAGAGGATGATGGGCGATCCCCCGTGTAAGAGTGAGGTGGAGGAGGACATTCCAGGAGATGTCACCACAGGTATGGAATTGTTAAAGCTGGTCTTAAGCAGACCTGTAAATTCTCCCCTGGTTCTCCAAATCAAGGTACCCCCAAGGGTTTAATATCCACACGTGGCTGAGAGACTAGACGCTGACATGTAGCTGGTCAAGGTAATCTCTACATTTATTACAATAAGTAAAGCCGTTATACACCTTCAGGGAGGCGGTCCTTCCTAAGGCACATGCCATGATTTCATTGGCTTAAGAAGGAAAAGGAGATAAGACAATACTTGGCTTCTGCGCTGTATGCTCTAGCTGATAAACTTTGGAATGTGGATTAATATAAACATCTATGAGTCCGCGCCATGTTGTAATGGCGGTCTTCCTAACCTCAATACTACATATGTCATATGTGACAGTTCAAGAAGGTGCTTTTCTATAGGCGGTGAATAATATGTGTGTATCATCCAGCTAAGTGATTGGCTTAAGCATTCTTCCACAGTCATACATCTTCCTTGAAGCATCTGTACAAAGAGAAGAAGACAAACACTGCCCACAGCACAGCTCTCTGACCCCCCCCCCCCCCCAACTTCTCTCCCTCCATTGTGGAAACAAAAGGGAAAAGGGAGGTGATTGTGATAAGAAGATGTAGTTTGTGACGACTTAAGGAAAGAGTCCTAGAGATAGAAAATATAGAATAAAATTCACACATCTCTATCAGAATCATGAACGGAGAAAGTGTGAGTCTAGCAGTCAGATGTCTATAATCTAGTGCCCACTATACAGCTCTCCGGGAACATGTCTTCTGGGGGTCTCCTATAAGGGTCTATGGAGGGAACCTTTCCCCCCTTATGCCCCCTCTCTGAGCGGTGACCGACTGATGTCTATAATCTAGTGCCCACTATACAGCTCTCCAGGAACATGTCTTCTGGGGGTCTCCTACAAGGGTCTATGGAGGGAACCTTTCCCCCTTATGCCCTCTCTCTGAGCAGTGACAGGCTGATGTCTATCATCTAGTGCCCACTATACAGCTCTCCAGGAACATGTCTTCTGGGGGTCTCCTATAAGGGTCTATGGAGGGAACCTTTCCCCCCTTATACCCCCTCTCTGAGCGGTGACAGGCTGATGTCTATCATCTAGTGCCCACTATACAGCTCTCCGGGAACATGTCTTCTGGGGGTCTCCTATAAGGGTCTATGAGGGAACCTTTCCCCCCTTATGCCCCCTCTCTGAGCGGTGACCGGCTGATGTCTATAATCTAGTGCCCACTATACAGCTCTCCAGGAACATGTCTTCTGGGGGGTCTCCTATAAGGGTCTATGGAGGGAACCTTTCCCCCTTATGCCCCCTCTCTGAGCGGTGACCGGCTTATGTCTATAATCTAGTGCCCACTATACAGCTCTCCAGGAACATGTCTTCTGGGGGTCTCCTACAAGGGTCTATGGAGGGAACCTTTCCCCCTTATGCCCTCTCTCTGAGCAGTGACCAGCTGATGTCTATAATCTAGTGCCCACTATACAGCTCTCCAGGAACATGTCTTTTGGGGGTCTCCTATAAGGGTCTATGAGGGAACCTTTCCCCCCTTATGCCCCCTCTCTGAGCGGTGACCAGCTGATGTCTATAATCTAGTGCCCACTATACAGCTCTCCGGGAACATGTCTTCTAGGGGTCTCCTATAAGGGTCTATGAGGGAACCTTTCCTCCTTATGCCCCCTCTCTGAGCGGTGACCGGCTGATGTCTATAATCTAGTGCCCACTATACAGCTCTCCGGGAACATGTCTTCTGGGGGTCTCCTATAAGGGTCTATGAGGGAACCTTTCCCCCCTTATGCCCCTTCTCTGAGCGGTGACCGGCTGATGTCTATAATCTAGTGCCCACTATACAGCTCTCCGGGAACATGTCTTCTGGGGGTCTCCTATAAGGGTCTATGGAGAGAACCTTTCCCCCCTTATGCCCCCTCTCTGAGCGGTGACCGGCTGATGTCTATAATCTAGTGCCCACTATACAGCTCTCCAGGAACATGTCTTCTGGGGGTCTCCTATAAGGGTCTATGGAGAGAACCTTTCCCCCTTATGCCCCCTCTCTGAGCGGTGACGGCTGATGGCTCTGGTCTATCACATATGTGTGAATCTGCAGTAGTTCTGGAGAAGTCACTGATGGTGGCAGTGCAGTGTGAGTGCTAGGAGTCCGGAGATGAAGCTCTTACTGCCCACCTGCCGCTGATTGACAGCTTTCTCCCTATTACTGTCAGTCAGTAGTATGAGGGGGGGGGGGGGAGCCCATATCTGATGAATACACTGGACTCATAATGGAAATGTCTCTCATATGTGTAGCAACATCTAATTGGTTGAGACGAGGCTGGGTCTCCATCTGTCTGGCTATAGGCACCCAAAATGTTATTGTGGGGTTCCAATCAGGTACAATGGCGCCCAGAGGCCTCACAAAGACCCCAGACCTGCTGTGTAATAAGAGACCCCAGCGGTGCAGCCTAATAGATCGCCGGTCAGTGTACTACCGCCAGTAATACTATGGATAAAAGGATCACAGCTTCAAGTCCCCTAGGAAGAAAGACATGTAGGATTCTCTTAAAGGATAACTGTCACACTTAGACCCTAATTTCAATGTTCATATATGTCGTTACTAATAACATGATATTCCAGAATCAGTTACTATTAGACTGACTTACCCCATATTTAATAAGATTCAGCCCTTAGCAACCAGTCTGCATAAAACTGCAATTTCACTATTCAGTTAAGATGGCCGCCACTGCCCTCCCCCTGAGGCTAATCCCGCCTGCCCACACTAGCCAGTAACAATAGCCCCCCAAAAGTGTCAGTAACCAGAGCCCTTCCCCTAAAGGGTTAATCTCCTGCAGCACAAAGGGGTCCTCTTACCACATGTTTCTGTCATGTATACACTGAGCAGACGGCAGATCTCCCTGCTCTGCGCTGCTTCACGTCTAGCGGTGATTTCTCTTGCCTGTGCACTGGTTCGCTAGAATGGAGCATGAACGCCCCGTTTTCTGCTGCTTGCCAAGCAGCGAAGATGATTAGTGCGCATGCGCCACTGACGACACTTAACCCTGACGTGTGGGTGACTGCAGATGAAGCTGACAACGTGTCCACTTCTGGGTTCAGCGACGTCAACAGCGCGTGCGCAGTAATCCTCTCTGCGCATGTAGAACCAGGCAGAGATCCCAAATGGGGGCAAATTGCACCACATAATACACAATAATAGTGAAAGCAGTGAAGAAAGAGAGGGAGAAAAAAAAAGAAAGGGGGGGGGGGCGGGTAGAGAAATGCAAGAAAAGGGAGGGAGGGCAAAAGGTTAACTCACGACTGCAAGTTCCAGAATGTCTCAGAGGAACGGAAAGAGTCCCACGGACTCCACGTTTTCAAAAATCGAGAAGGACCTAGGGGGTGAGAACAATTACTTCTTCCATCCGCTGATATAGAGTGACCTCTTCAAACCATTCATCCAGTGCAGGTGGGGGATTCCCAATGTCGTGGAATGACCGCTTTGCCGTCTGAATTAAAGGATAACAGGAGTCTTAGGAGTTAAAATTACATTGATATTCCCGCTTTCTATGCAATCTAATGCTCCGTAACATTCACTGACCTGCGATCCCTGTGATAATAACTCGTGAAGCAGCCGCCAGAAGTAAAAGCACTGTGCGCAGTGAGCCGGCGGCTGCTTCATGGGGGAGTTTAGGTTTAGTGTGGTTGATACTCAGTGACCGCATTTGGTGCACTGCAGACACCTTCGCGCGAGACTCACAAGCGGCAGGGTACAATATTAGAGTACAAACAAAGCGAACTTAGGGATAGGAAAAATCATAATAGACAATACTGCCCCCCTTCCCTGAACGCGACATATAGGGACACAGATTTAAGCTTGTAGGATAAATAGCCGGAAAGCGGAGATCTGAGAATAATCTGTTGTACGATACGGATAGTTGAATTCGGGTAGGCAGTGTATATAGGTCAAGCAACCTATATCCCCAGCCGCGCAGAGTTCACCAGCACTTTAATTTTAAATCTTTTTCTTTCTTCCCGATTTTATAAAATGAAATAAACGTTATATTTTAAATCAGACCATAAACGGGAATCTATTAGCCTTAGGCTATCTGAACTTAAATATTTATCTCCCGGGTCCAAAGGGTCCCTGAAGCAAATTGAATGGCCCAGTTCACGCACTCAGGAAATGTGTCTGTCATACTCACACAACAAAGTTTCTTTAAACACATAAAAATTCTGGAGCTCCAACAGGAAATTACACCAGTGCTCATTATATAAAACATTACAAAAATGTAAGTGTTTTGGGTTTTACTCTGGATTCTCAGTGCCTGTATATTTTATATACACACAGCACCCTCAGCTGTGCATAACCTCCCCTGGTGCCTGTCCTATCACTGAAGGTTATTCCTTGGGCACATGCACACGCAGAAAAATGCTGGTCCCAGAAGGTTACAGTAATACAATCAAAAACGGTATGAAAACGTAAAAGTGGACACAATAAAGTACCAAAATCAATGTGGACGTAGATGAAGGATATCCTGTATAGTGCAGATCACTCAATTCAATAACTCCCGCAACTTTATCAGAAATGATCAATGGGTCTTCTCTCTCTCTCTTTCCCTCCCTAACTTCCTTAGCCCATCTATGGAGAAATGCACTTCAAAGTATTCTCTCTTCATAAATTTTTCCATAGTATATATGTACAGTCAGCTCTGAAACTGGGTGCGCTCTCTGGCTTCTCGGGGTGAGTTGACTATGACTTACTTTTGGAGGGGACAACATGAATATCAGCACCGCTACATTAATGCTGGGCATGTTATTTCTTTTTTTGTATTTACTCTCGATTTCATTAAGAGACTTGATTTAAACAAAATGTGTTGGCAGACAGAAGGCAGATTGCCAGACTTGGCCAGGCTTATCAAATTTTTAAGTCATGATTTGTTGTAGATAAAGTCTTGACCAGGCACAGACCAGAATCCTGGACTAAGTCGGGAAGCCAGAAAGATTTATAAGGGTGGAACCACACATGCAGTTTTTTGGCCAATACCTGTAGTGGATTCAAAAGAAATGGCTTATGCTCCCCCTTCCTGCTGGTTCCACCTACAGCCTAATAGGAATATTATGGGTTTGTCTACTCTGTAGTTTGGGGGGGAAAAAACACTAATTTCAATTTTTATCTTCACAGAAAATCCCAGTAAGAATTCTGAGGAAAACTTCATGTTATCAATAAATTATAAAGTGGAAGATGAAGATGTCCTGCAGTACTCTTCAGAAGAAAACGTAATTACCCTAATAGTACATCCAGGACTTCACAGTACAGATTTATCCTGTAATCCTCCTAATCATGAGGAACCTTCTCCTGACCAATCACAGATTGTTACAAGTACAGGTCAGAAAGGGGGTGAAAGGTTTCACTATGGTAAAGAGTTCATACAAAGCTTAGGTCTTTCTGCACACAAAGTAATTCATACAGGAGAGAAACCATACTCCTGTTCACATTGCAAGAAATGTTTTACAGATAAATCACATCTTGTTACACATGAGATAAGTCACATAGGAGAGAAGCCATATTCATGTTTAGAATGTGGTAGATGTTTTACACATAAATCATATCTTGTTGCACATGAGAGAAGTCATACAGGTGAGAAGCCATATTCATGTTCAGAATGTGGAAAATATTTTACTCAAAAAGCAAGTCTGTTTAAACATCTGAGATTTCACACAGGAGAGAAGCCGTATTCATGTTCAGAATGTGGGAAATGTTTTGCACAAAAATACAACCTTGTTGAACATCAGAGAATTCACACAGGGGAGAAGCCATATTCATGTTCAGAATGTGGGAAGTGCTTTAAACAAAGAACAAATCTTATTCGACATCAGAGATCTCACACGGGAGAGAAACCATATTCATGTTTAGAATGTGGGAAATGCTTTACGTATAACACTCAACTTGCTATACATGAGAAAAATCACACAGGAGAGAAGCCATTTTCATGTTTAGAATGTGGGAAATATTTTATATATAAATCACAACTTGTTATGCATGAGAGAATGCACACAGGAGAGAAACCATATTCATGTTCAGAATGTGGGAAATGTTTTAGACAAAAATCAGATCTTGTAACACATAACAGAATTCACACAGGAGAGAAGCCATATTCATGTTCAGAATGTGGGAAATGTTTTACACAGCAAACACATTTTCGTAAGCATCAGAGATTTCACACAGGAGAGCAGCCGTATTTATGTTCAGAATGTGGGAAATGTTTTACAGGGAAATCAATGCTTGTTGCACATGAAAAAAGTCACAAAGGAGAGAAACCATATTCATGTTCAGAATGTGGGAAATGTTTTACAGGGAAATCTATTCTTGTTGCACATAAAAGAAGTCACACAGGAGAGAAACCGTTTTCATGTTCAGAATGTGGAAAATGTTTTACAGATAAATCAAATCTTGTAAAACATTTGAGAATTCACACAGGAGAGAAACCATATTCATGTTCTGAATGTGGGAAAAGTTTTACACGGAAATCATATCTTGTTAAACATCAGAAATTTTACACAGGGAAAAGCCATACTCTTGTTAGGAATTAAAACTTATTAAACATAATAGAATTCACAAAGGTGAGAAACCATTTTAACATGCCCATATGATCCAAATTAATTCTACCAAACACTAAATTGCTATAATTGCCTGGAAAAGTCTTTTTTTCATTGTATCTCTTCTCCTTGATTGACCGAAATCAAATCGCACACATTTCAAATCTGATAGAATCAGGAGTTTCCTACAGACTAACCCTCCTGCTGGCATGATGGCTATATCACTGGTTTATCTGACCGGGTGATCTGTGATAATTGACCCTATATGTACATTCCTGTGGTTTAATGGTAAACCTATCTAGGTACTGGAGCCGAGTTATATATCGGTAGTGAGAATCGTTTGTGATGTCACATCTTCTAATTAACCCCTGAATAATGACAACATGAATTCAGTGACCAAATGATGCTCCTATATGTCTTTCATATGTATCCTCCTCCTTCTTTATTACCTGCAGATCATGAATGGAGACATGATGATAAATTATTAGTAATCTGTATGTCTCTGATAAGTACTGGCCAGTAGGTCGCTCACTCACTGTAACCCGGTTGTGGGGAATAATAAAAGTATAATAAATAATATAAATGTGACAATCGCAACACAGTTGTACAGCAATATGCGCATGATATATCCAAACAATGGCCCAGATTTACTAATGGCTTTGCAAAAACAACCGGTCTACAAAGTGGCACAATTTGGTGCATCTAGGGTGTCTACACTTTTTTTCTCAATGTGTTCAACTTTGGGTCGGGGGCTTAGTGGAAAGGAATTGGAGCTTTGTGTGAAAGGGATTAGGGCCTACGATGCACCACTCTGCACCAAAAGTGTAGAACTATTCTGGTGTAAAAATGTCTCAAAGTAAGCTACAGAGTCAGAGAAAAGTGATTTATCCTTTAGCCAGTGCCCCGTTCATGGTGCAGGTCTAGAGGCCGATCTAAGCTTCCACCATCTTTACGATTAGTAAATCTGGGCCAATATCTCTCAGGGTGACTCAGGTAGTTTTCGTCTCAGGTTGTAATTTTATATTTCAAACGTTCATTGACGCCACACGACGACTCCTTGGAAACATCTGATAATTCCTGTATAGGGAGATATGTACCGGAAGTTTCTTTATGACTTATATTTGAAGTCTTACAGTTATAGGTGTTTTCTTAGACATGTATGGCATATCCACAGACTTGGAGAGGTTATATCAAAGCCTCCCTCAAAGTCTGGATACAGTGGCCAGCAGGATGGCCTCAGAGACCCCATTTTCTACAGATAGCTGGATGTGCCAGAGGACAATGGATATGCCATAAATGTCTGAGATGAGAATATCCATTTTAAGCAGCTTTTCACAAAACAGCAAACAAAAATTCATAGCCTTTATAGTTCCCGTTAAAAGTAATTTTATTAATACTTTTAAAATATTCAAATACAGGTGAAACTCGAAAAATTTGAATATCGTGTAAAAGTCTATTTATTTCAGTAATGCAAATTAAAAGGAATTGCATTAATGCAGCTTAAAATTAGAATTTTGTGAAAAGGTTCAATTTTCGAGGCTCAAAGTGTCACACTCTAGTCAGCTAATTAATCCGTACCCCCTGAGCAAAGGGGACCTCAAAATTGTGACTTTGGGGTTTCATAAGCTGTAAGCCATAATAATCATAAAAGACCTATGTTATAACTAACTTCCATTTGCAATGCACGGATATGAGCTGAAAAACACAGTAACCTACTGATGGCTATGCTATCATACCCTCATTGATCATAGATACATAGTAACATAATATAATATTCTCAGACAGATAGGCAAGTTCAAATCCCGTGATTAATATCTAATAACTTAGTTCATTGCACTATAAATCACTTGCCTAGTATGCACTGTAAGATGCACGCCGAAAAGGTGTCTAAGTCCCTCTACGCGCGTTTCGCGTAAGCTTCGTCAGGAGGTGACGTAGGTAAGAAGGAGAGAGTATTTAACTGGCATCTCCCAATGAACTGTCACGGATGGTGTTGCAAAAAGCTGGAACTTATAAATAAACATCCGACTGGCTTGATCCCAAACTAAGGAGCATATGGGTGAGCCCTATAAAACCCCTAGAGCTCTCCCTGACTGCTATGCCCATGCAAAATCGTCTACCATTGCATGCCCACGTACCTAATACTATGTGACACCTGAAAACCCTATAATAGTGAGGGGACACGACCACCGGCTCCCTGCACTTAATACGGACGGAGTCAGGGTCACCTAGAATCAAGCCAGCAAGGAAACACAAATAAAGGAAACAGACTTATCTAAGGAATCAGCAGAAGCAGCATCCAGCAGTGAACACAATCCAAGAAGAAGTATAAACCGCAAAGTGAGGCAGTATGGGAGGGAATATAAAGGGAGACAATTAGTGTAAATAGGTGACAGCTGGGAGAAGGAAAGGAGATGGCAAAGTGAAACCAAAACAAAAATAACTTCATGCAGGTAGAGAAGAACATCTAACAGACCTTCTCACAGAAGTGGCGGTGACATGAACTAAGTTATATGCAATGCAATAAACTAAGTTATTTTATTTTGATATTAATCACGGGATTTGAACTTGCCTATCTGTCTGAGAATATTATGTTACTATGTATCTATGATAAATGAGGGTATGATAGCATAGCCATCAGTAGGTTACTGTGTTTTTCAGCTTATATCTGTGCATTGCAAATAGAAGTTAGTTTTAACATAGGCTTTTTATGAATTAGCCTAGAATTTGTCCTCCGTTGTAGGATATTATATTTATCCCCACTATATGAATGTGTATCTGGGTATTTTAAAAATATGAATACAAGTATTTCTAATGGGAACTAGAGGTCTAGAGGCCGATCTAAGCTTCCACCATCTTTACGATTAGTAAATCTGGGCCAATATCTCTCAGGGTGACTCAGGTAGTTTTCGTCTCAGGTTGTAATTTTATATTTCAAACGTTCATTGACGCCACACGACGACTCCTTGGAAACATCTGATAATTCCTGTATAGGGAGATATGTACCGGAAGTTTCTTTATGACTTATATTTGAAGTCTTACAGTTATAGGTGTTTTCTTAGACATGTATGGCATATCCACAGACTTGGAGAGGTTATATCAAAGCCTCCCTCAAAGTCTGGATACAGTGGCCAGCAGGATGGCCTCAGAGACCCCATTTTCTACAGATAGCTGGATGTGCCAGAGGACAATGGATATGCCATAAATGTCTGAGATGAGAATATCCATTTTAAGCAGCTTTTCACAAAACAGCAAACAAAAATTCATAGCCTTTATAGTTCCCGTTAAAAGTAATTTTATTAATACTTTTAAAATATTCAAATACAGGTGAAACTCGAAAAATTTGAATATCGTGTAAAAGTCTATTTATTTCAGTAATGCAAATTAAAAGGAATTGCATTAATGCAGCTTAAAATTAGAATTTTGTGAAAAGGTTCAATTTTCGAGGCTCAAAGTGTCACACTCTAGTCAGCTAATTAATCCGTACCCCCTGAGCAAAGGGGACCTCAAAATTGTGACTTTGGGGTTTCATAAGCTGTAAGCCATAATAATCATAAAAGACCTATGTTATAACTAACTTCCATTTGCAATGCACGGATATGAGCTGAAAAACACAGTAACCTACTGATGGCTATGCTATCATACCCTCATTGATCATAGATACATAGTAACATAATATAATATTCTCAGACAGATAGGCAAGTTCAAATCCCGTGATTAATATCTAATAACTTAGTTCATTGCACTATAAATCACTTGCCTAGTATGCACTGTAAGATGCACGCCGAAAAGGTGTCTAAGTCCCTCTACGCGCGTTTCGCGTAAGCTTCGTCAGGAGGTGACGTAGGTAAGAAGGAGAGAGTATTTAACTGGCATCTCCCAATGAACTGTCACGGATGGTGTTGCAAAAAGCTGGAACTTATAAATAAACATCCGACTGGCTTGATCCCAAACTAAGGAGCATATGGGTGAGCCCTATAAAACCCCTAGAGCTCTCCCTGACTGCTATGCCCATGCAAAATCGTCTACCATTGCATGCCCACGTACCTAATACTATGTGACACCTGAAAACCCTATAATAGTGAGGGGACACGACCACCGGCTCCCTGCACTTAATACGGACGGAGTCAGGGTCACCTAGAATCAAGCCAGCAAGGAAACACAAATAAAGGAAACAGACTTATCTAAGGAATCAGCAGAAGCAGCATCCAGCAGTGAACACAATCCAAGAAGAAGTATAAACCGCAAAGTGAGGCAGTATGGGAGGGAATATAAAGGGAGACAATTAGTGTAAATAGGTGACAGCTGGGAGAAGGAAAGGAGATGGCAAAGTGAAACCAAAACAAAGAACTTCATGCAGGTAACATCTAACCTTCTCACAGAAGTGGCGGTGACATGAACTAAGTTATATGCAATGCAATTAACTAAGTTATTTTATTTTGATATTAATCACGGGATTTGAACTTGCCTATCTGTCTGAGAATATTATGTTACTATGTATCTATGATAAATGAGGGTATGATAGCATAGCCATCAGTAGGTTACTGTGTTTTTCAGCTTATATCTGTGCATTGCAAATAGAAGTTAGTTTTAACATAGGCTTTTTATGAATTAGCCTAGAATTTGTCCTCCGTTGTAGGATATTATATTTATCCCCACTATATGAATGTGTATCTGGGTATTTTAAAAATATGAATACAAGTATTTCTAATGGGAACTATAAAGGCTACGAATTTTAGTTTGATGTTTTATAATAAGCTATAGTAGCTGTTCTCTGTAATAGCAGGTAAATGTTTGGGAATAGATATTGGTTTTGATTCAAGCAGCTTTGCAGTTTTATTTATATTGAAGGTGTTGAACTTTGAAGCCCTGTTCCTGGAGGAATTTAGATTACAGACACTCAGAGTTCCCTGAACTTCTCTATAACAAACCACTGTGTATTGTCAAAGACTGGAATATTTTTGTCCTCAACCAATTTTTTACAATAAATGGGTTTCATTTGTCAATTGTTTTTATTGTGTTATTCCTTATATGTCTCTTCCATGTATGTGTCACGGCTGTAAGTGAGCAACTGACCGGACCCAAACTAGGGAGGATAAAGGGTGACTCCTGTCAGACCCTAAAAGCTCTCCCTAAGCTGCTATGCACATGTCTAGATCCAGATGGTGGATCGAGACATGCCCGCTTACCTAAGGCTGATGACCACTGAAACCCCTACAATAGTGAAAGGGGCATGGCCACCGGTGCCCTGCTCAGTATATGGACGGAACCGGGGTCGCCTCGGATCCAGTCAGCAAAGAAACAGAAACACACAAAGTCTGAAAACTTAACTGAAGGAGCTGCAGCTGCAGTGAAAGCAGATCCAAAGTCAGCAGACAATATCCGAAGTACTTGCTTCAGCAGAACACAGATCCAGTGAAAAGATATCACACAGGTGAAGATACTCAAGCGAGAGATACAGCTCAAATGAAAAGTATAATCCGCACCTCAACAAAGGAGGAGGAGTGATTTAAAGGCAGCGAAATCAAACACAGGAGGGACAGCTGGGAGGAAGGAAACAGAAAGTAAAGACCTCATCACAGGGGCGGAGAAACAGGGCAGAGGGAACTCCTCCAAGCTCTAGTAGTGACATCATCACAGGGGTGGAGAAACAGAGCTGTGAGAACGTCTCAAAGCTCTGGTAGTGACAGTATGTCCTTACCTACTTGCACAATTTGCTCTAAATGTCGGCTCACATCTTGCTGATGGTCTCTGACTTGACTAAGTGTTGGGGCCTAAACCTGAAGGGGTAATAGAGTAGTTAAACAGAAAAAGGTCAAAACCAGACAGGCAAAACCAGGACCCTGATCAGAATCCAAAGGCTAAGTCATATACACAACAGAGAGATAACGTCAGAGACAAGGTCACCAGGCAAAGGCAAGGTCACAAGCTAGCAAAGTCTAGTACCAAACCGTGTCCAATGGCAAGCACTGTCAAATACCAGGAGGTCACGTCAGAGAAATAGACAAAAGGTCTGTGATCAAGAGTAACAAACACTGATCCAGCTAATGAGACAGGGATGCCAATCACAGGTGTGGCCAGCACCTGCCTGTTTATATAGCCGCCTTCAGGAAGTGTCACGATTTTTGCCACCTCTTACATTATCAGCTGAGTTTTATGCGCATGTGGACAAACACTGCGCTGTCTGGTGGTGGATGTTTCCTGCAGAACCATACTAGGAGATAAAATACTGGGCTCCTAAAGGGATCATTGACGGTAACTACATGTGAACTCTGAGAGGGGAGATGGAGAATGAGATAATAAGAGAACTAAAAAAAGGGAGGGAGAGACTGGCGGAGTGTAATAAAAAATATAAAAGAGAGAGTGAAAGGATATATGAGGTCCCTAAAGGGAAGGTGTGGGGGATCAACCTAGAGTAATACCTAGCTCTAATACCAAGCTTGCAAAGACTGGCACCTCACAAGAGAACAAGTCAGAAAACCATCGAAAGATGACAAAATGGTTGCAGACTATAGAAGTCCACTGCAGTCGAGTGAAGAGCTGGAAAGAGCCACCATATGTGTTGGAGGATAATCAGAGTGGAATGCCTGAGAGATCTAATAAAGCGGTGGTCAGAGAAATGATTTCGTCAGTCGTAATCGATAAAGCTAGATTTAAAGGTTTTGATTAGTCTTCGCAGGAGTACGTCAGCGCTCATCTCGGAAGAATTAGAGCAAAAGTGGCGTGGATGGAGGACGCCATGGAGTGTTTCCATTGATGAAACCAAACAAGGCTCCAAAAATGTTCTGTCTCACTCCCATTTCTTCTTGTTGCATGTTGGAGCTCTACTTGGAACCTTGTTAAGATCCAACAATGTGAAACATGTTTTTTTGCCATTTTTCAAGTGGTCTTAAACTTTTGATCAGGACTGTATGTTGTTGTACTGAAGAAGGAGATAAGAACTCTGCTGACATCACTGAATAGCTGACAATCTAATGGCGTTCTTTCCCAATAATCGCCAGCTCGTTTGTGGGGGCGACCAATGCCTTTACATGGAGGGGCCGCTCCTGCCGCTGTCCGTCCTCATACAGCTGCGTTGTGTCCGGGGAGCAGAGCGTTTACATCGCACCATCGGTGATTTACTTACCTCCAGGAAGAACAGTGTCACCTGATGAGGTGATCTGCTGATCGGATAACCCGCCATTACTCTGGAGACTAAGGCCCTGACTTATCACCCATCTTTACGTTTCTTTGTATGAAGGTGACAGTCCATGCGCCCAGGTATGAACGCGGCACCTAGAACTTGCTGAATTTAGCGCCAAATCTCCCATTCTGCCATATGTTACCCACCACGGCCGGTCAGGAGGAGAAGCTGAGACAATCCCACTGATAAGTGCGGCGCCTGGACCTCTGGAGCGGACTGATCAGCAGCTGAACATGGCTCCTCCTATGGATTTCTCTTACAAGTAAAATGGCAGAAAAGTCACATTTTACTCCAAAATAAAGACAAAACCCGACTGATCGGGAGCCAAGTGCCTGTGCGGGGAATGTTCCTGGGGAGCGGGGGCGAGACCCTTACCTGACTGCACCGGAGGGGGCGAGACCCTTACCTGACTGCACCGGAGAGGGCAAGACCCTTACCTGACTGCACCGGAGGGGACGAGACCCTTACCTGACTGCACCGGAGGGGACGAGACCCTTACCTGACTGCACCGGAGGGGGCGAGACCCTTACCTGACTGCACCGGAGGGGGCGAGACCCTTACCTGACTGCACCGGAGGGGACGAGACCCTTACCTGTCACAACCAGACAGCTGAGAAGCTCTGACAGAGGACTTTCAGAACCTCCTCCTTGAGTTTCTGTGTTGTGGTATTCAGCTCCTCCTCTCGTTAGCCTCTCTCAGCTGTCATGTGTTGGACTAATTGCTTCCCTTTAAATTCTTCCCCAGAAGGCTTTTCTGGGCGGCTTATACTACTTCCTGGAGTGTGTGTGCACGCTGACTCTGTCCTCCTGTTTGCTTCAAAGCTAAGTGTTGTACCTTTATCTGTTATTTTCTGTTTGCTGGATCCCAGGTGACCCTGACTCCCTCCGTATCTTGTGTAGGGAGCCGGTGGTCGTGTCCCCTCACTATTGTAGGGTGCTCAGGGCTTTATAGTCAAGGTTCGTGGATATGCAAACCTCCACCATTCGGATCTTTGCATAGGCTGAGCAGCCAGGGAAAGTGTCAGGTCTTCTGCAGGGGTCTCCCTTGGTTCCTAGTTTTTGGATCCAGCGAGTCGTTTATACATGTTGCTTTGCCTTGTTTCCTGTACACCGTCCGTGACATTATAAGCCGCCATAACCGTCTCAAGCATGGATCCGGTTTCACTTTTGGCTGAACGCTTCCAGGGTCTTTCATTGGAGGTAGCTGATCTCCGTAAGACTTTTTCTCAGCTTCAAGTGACGGGTTCAGCTTGCGTTCATGGAGTTTGTTCTGAGCCTAAGATCTCGCTCCCGGATACGTTCTCCGGGGGTAGTGAGAATTTTGTGCGTTTTAGAGAGGCTTGCAAACTCCATTTTCGCCTTCTTCCCCACTCCTCTGGTGATGAGGAACGGAGGGTGGGGATCATTATATCGCTGCTCAGAGGTAACGCTCAGTCCTGGGCCTTTTCGCTGCCGGAGGGGGCGCGGCCTCTCCGTTCAGTGGATGAATTCTTTTTAGCCCTGGGTCAGATATATGATGATCCGGATCGTATTGCTCTGGCTGAGTCTAAACTACGTCTATTATGCCAGGGTAAACAATCCACAGAGATATACTGCTCAGAATTTCGGAGATGGGCAGTTGATACTGGTTGGAATGATGCTGCGCTCCGAAGTCAATTTTGCCATGGTCTTTCAGAGGGATTGAAAGATGCATTTGCCTTTCATGAGAGGCCTATTTCTTTGGACTCTGCTATGTCTCAGGCCGTTCGTATTGACAGGCGTCTTAGAGAGAGAGGAGAGATGTCTCCTTCCTGTCATACTCAGTTCCAGGACAGTGCAGCGGTCCCGTTCTGTGCGCAGGGGTCTCAGTCGCCGTCAGCCCCTTCTGAGCAGGAGCCCATGCAGCTGGGGTTGATTGCTTCTGACAATAGAAGTTTCAGCCCGCATGGGAGGGTTTGTTTTTGTTGTGGAGGTATAAATCATTTGGCAAATATTTGTCCCTCTAGGAGATTCAGGCAGTTTTCTGGGAGTAATAAAGAAACAAACAGGAAAAAATCTTTTAAAAATGTTCCGTCTGTTACTATTGGCAGGGTTGAGGCGGAAATTTTAGGTTTTCCATTTGCTTGTAGTTCCCGTTTTGTCCTGCCGGCTAGGGTGGCGCTAGAGAGCAAGAACATTTTTTGTGAGATTTTTGTGGATAGTGGAGCAGCGGTCAATCTCATTGATAATCAATTTGTGATAACTCATGGTTTCCAGGTATGCACTTTGGGAAAGGATATTCCTGTTTTTGCTATCGATTCCGCTCCACTTTCTCAAAAATCATTAAAGGGCATAGTTCACAATATCCGTTTAATTGTGAGTGAGTGATGCTCATGTTGAGGATGTGTCATGTTTCGTCCTTAGCGGTTTACCCACCCCTCTGGTGTTGGGGCTGCCCTGGCTCACTAAGCATAACCCCACCATTGATTGGCAAGCGAGGCAAATAAATGGTTGGAGTGACTTTTGCAGAGAGAATTGCCTCATGACATCTGTTTCTGAGGTTGCTACTAAGACTGTACCATCTTTTCTCTCTGAATTTTCGGATGTCTTCTCTGAGAGTGGAGTTCAGGATTTGCCCCCGCACAGGGAGTACGATTGCCCTATTAATCTCATCCCAGACGCCAAGCTGCCTAAATCTCGTTTATACAATCTTTCCCAACCTGAGAGGATCGCTATGCGTGCTTATATCTCTGAGAGTCTGAGAAAAGGACACATACGACCCTCGAAGTCACCTGTTGCCGCTGTTTTTTTCTTTGTTAAGAAAAAAGATGGTTCTTTAAGACCTTGTCTGGATTTCTGGGAGCTGAACAGTATCACTATTCGTGACCCTTATCCGCTTCCTCTGATCCCGGACCTATTTAACCAGGTTGTTGGGGCTAAAGTCTTTTCCAAATTAGATTTAAGAGGGGCATACAACCTGGTCAGGGTCAGAGAAGGGGACGAATGGAAGACGGCCTTCACTACCCCTGAGGGCCATTTTGAAAATTTGGTTATGCCTTTTGGTTTGATGAATGCCCCAGCCGTTTTTCAGCATTTCGTGAACAGCATTTTTTATCATTTGATGGGAAAATTTATATTGGTGTATTTGGATGACATTTTGATTTTTTTTCTCCCGATTTCAAAACTTATAAGGAACATTTACGTCAGGTCTTGCTCATCCTGAGGGAGAATAAATTATATGCGAAACTGGAAAAATGTGTGTTTGCGGTTCCAGAAATTCAATTTCTGGGGTTTCTTCTCTCCGCTTCTGGTTTTTGCATGGACCCCGAGAAGGTCCGGGCTGTGCTTGAGTGGGAGCTTCCTGAGAATCAAAAGGCGCTGATGCGTTTTTTGGGCTTTGCCAATTATTACAGGAAGTTCATTTTGAATTATTCTTCTATTGTTAAACCACTCACTGATATGACCAGAAAGGGGGTAGATTTTTCTTCTTGGTCAGTAGAGGCGCGTAAGGCTTTTTCTGATATCAAGGAGAGTTTTGCTTCCGCTCCCATCTTGGTGCAACCTGATGTTTCTTTACCCTTCATAGTTGAGGTTGATGCTTCTGAGGTGGGTGTGGGGGCGGTCTTGTCTCAGGGTTCCTCTCCTGCCAATTGGCGACCGTGTGCCTTTTTCTCAAGAAAACTCTCCTCCGCAGAGAGAAATTACGATGTGGGAGATAGGGAATTGTTGGCCATCAAGTTGGCTTTTGAGGAATGGCGCCATTGGCTAGAGGGAGCCAGACACCCTATTACCGTATTTACTGACCATAAAAATCTGGCCTACTTGGAGTCAGCCAAGCGTCTGAACACGAGACAGGCCAGATGGTCGTTGTTCTTTTCTAGGTTTAATTTTGTTGTCACGTTCCGCCCTGGAGTTAAGAATGTGAAGGCAGATGCCCTGTCACGTTGTTTTCCGGGAGGCGTGAATTTTGAAGACCCGGGTCCCATTTTGGCTGAAGGTGTGGTGGTCTCTGCTCTTTTTCCTGAATTGGAGGCAGAGGTGCAGGCAGCCCAGTCAGAGGCTCCTGATCTTTGTCCTCCTGGGAGGTTGTTTGTGCCTCTCGCTTTAAGACACAAGATTTTTAAAGAACACCACGATACGGTCCTTGCTGGGCACCCGGGGGTAAGAGCCACACTGGATCTCATCGCTCGGAGATTCTGGTGGCCTGCGCTTCGTAAGTCGGTTGAGGGTTTTGTGGCAGCCTGCGAGACTTGCGCTCGTGCCAAAGTCCCTCATTCACGGCCATCAGGTCCTCTCCTTCCCTTACCCATTCCTTCCCGTCCTTGGACACATCTGTCCATGGACTTCATAACGGACCTGCCTCGTTCCTCGGGGAAGACTGTGATTCTGGTGGTGGTGGACCGTTTTAGCAAAATGGTGCATTTCATCCCTTTTCCTGGTTTGCCCAATGCTAAGACGCTGGCGCAGGCATTTGTTGATCACATTGTCAAATTGCACGGTATTCCTTCAGACATAGTCTCTGATAGGGGCACGCAGTTTGTTTCCAGATTCTGGAAGGCTTTCTGTTCTCGCTTGGGGGTTCGGTTGTCATTCTCTTCTGCTTTCCACCCGCAGTCGAATGGCCAGACAGAGCGCGTCAATCAGAATCTGGAGACATATCTGCGTTGTTTTGTGGCGGAGAATCAAGAGGATTGGTGTTCTTTTTTGTCCCTTGCTGAGTTTGCTTTAAATAACCATCGTCAGGAGTCCTCTGATAAGTCACCATTTTTTGGTGCATATGGGTTTCATCCACAGTTTGGGACTTTCTCGAGAGAGGGGTCTTCTGGTTTACCTGATGAGGACAGATTCTCCTCGTC
The DNA here is from genome assembly GCF_014858855.1 of Bufo gargarizans. Taxonomy (NCBI): domain Eukaryota; kingdom Metazoa; phylum Chordata; class Amphibia; order Anura; family Bufonidae; genus Bufo; species Bufo gargarizans. The sequence goes on along the minus strand of NC_058080.1, from coordinate 741,303,145 downwards.
TTTGTCATCTATTTGGCAAAAGATTCAAGATAATCTAAAGAGCATGAGTGAGAGATATAAGCGTGTGGCTGATAAGAGACGTGTGCTTGGTCCGGACCTGAATGTTGGTGATCTGGTGTGGTTGTCTACCAAGAATATCAAATTGAAGGTTCCCTCCTGGAAGTTGGGTCCTAGGTTTATTGGGCCTTACAAAATCCTGTCTGTCATCAATCCTGTTGCATACCGTCTTGATCTTCCTCAGACTTGGAAGATCCATAATGTTTTTCATAAGTCCTTATTGAAACCTTATGTTCAACCCATTTTACCCTCGCCTTTGCCTCCTCCTCCGATTATGGTTGATGGGAATCTTGAATTTCAGGTCTCTAGGATTGTGGATTCTCGTCTTGTCCGCGGTTCGTCTTGTCCGCGGAGGAAGCGAGACCCTTACCTGACTGCACCGGAGTGGACGAGACCCTTACCTGACTGCACCGGAGGGGACGAGACCCTTACCTGACTGCCCCGGAGGGGGCGAGACCCTTACCTGACTGCCCCGGAGGGGGCGAGACCCTTACCTGACTGCCCCGGAGGGGGCGAGACCCTTACCTGACTGCCCCGGAGGGGGCGAGACCCTTACCTGACTGCCCCGGAGGGGGCGAGACCCTTACCTGACTGCACCGGAGAGGGCGAGACCATTACCTGACTGCACCGGAGGGGACGAGACCCTTACCTGACTGCACCGGAGGGGGCGAGACCCTTACCTGACTGCCCCGGAGGGGGCGAGACCCTTACCTGACTGCCCCGGAGGGGGCGAGACCCTTACCTGACTGCCCCGTAGGGGGCGAGACCCTTACCTGACTGCCCCGTAGGGGGCGAGACCCTTACCTGACTGCACCGGAGGGGACGAGACCCTTACCTGACTGCACCGGAGGGGACGAGACCCTTACCTGACTGCACCGGAGGGGACGAGACCCTTACCTGACTGCACCGGAGGGGACGAGACCCTTACCTGACTGCACCGGAGGGGACGAGACCCTTACCTGACTGCACCGGAGGGGACGAGACCCTTACCTGACTGCACCGGAGGGGGACGAGACCCTTAACTGACTGCACCGGAGGAAGCGAGACCCTTAACTGACTGCACCGGAGGAAGCGAGACCCTTAACTGACTGCACCGGAGGAAGCGAGACCCTTAACTGACTGCACCGGAGGAAGCGAGACCCTTAACTGACTGCACCGGAGGAAGCGAGACCCTTAACTGACTGCACCGGAGGAAGCGAGACCCTTACCTGACTGCCCGGAGGAAGCGAGACCCTTAACTGACTGCACCGGAGGAAGCGAGACCCCTACCTGACTGCACCGGAGGGGGCGAGACCCTGACCTGACTGCCCCGGAGGGGGCGAGACCATTACCTGACTGCACCGGAGGGGGCGAGACTCTTACCTGACTGCACCGGAGGGGGCGAGACCCTTAACTGACTGCACCGGAGGGGGCGAGACCCTTACCTGACTGCACCGGAGGGGGCGAGACCCTGACCTGACTGCCCCGGAGGGGGCGAGACCCTGACCTGACTGCCCCGGAGGGGGCGAGACCCTTACCTGACTGCACCGGAGGGGGCGAGACCCTTACCTGACTGCACCGGAGGGGGCGAGACCCTTACCTGACTGCACCGGAGGGGGCGAGACCCTTACGTGACTGCACTGAAGGCGGCGCGTCCGTCCACTGCTCCAGTCCTTTCTACGGCACTGGTGGAGCCCTGTCTACCTCCCCCCAGTGAAAGAAGCCGTGAACGAGATCTGCCCCATTCTGAGAAGAGGACGCGGCGCGTCCAGAGAGGCGGAGACTACAACTTCCAGCATGTCCAGACTGTTATTACAAGATATCAGAGAACTACAACTCCCAGCATATTAGAGGATATAAGAGAACTACAACCTCCAGCATGTTATTAGAGGATGTAAGAGAACTACAACTCCCAGACTGTTATTACAGGATATCAGAGAACTACAACTCCCAGCATGTCTAAGATATCATAGGGGATAACTCCAATTTCTTTTGCTCCCTATTAAGCTCCGCCCCCTGCACTGATCACATGACGGTAATATCATCCGCGGTCCTTCATCATTTCACCTCCCCAATGCTGAGCCCCGCCCCCTGCACTGGTTACATGACAGTGACGTCACCCCCAGGTCTTTCATCACCTCTAAATCTCTCCACTGCTGAGCCCCGCCCCCTGCACTGATCACATGTCGGTGACGTCATCCCAGGTGCTTCACCACCTCTTCTCCAAGGCTAAGCCCCGCCCCCTGCACTGATCACATGTCGGTGACGTCACCCCAGGTCCTTCAGCTCTGGCAGTGCAGCAGATACTGGGCAGGTCCTGGTCGGTAGCCAGGGCTCTTGTTCTCTCTGGTATCAGCCATTCCTCCAGCCTGCAGGTAAGATGAGCTGTGAGGAGACAGTGTGGTGGAGAGCTCAGACATGTCACCTCTGGAGATTCTCCTCCATTACACACAAGGAATCCTTCTCCGCTCCTCAGCTTAGTATGATGGGGGAGGAGTAGTAGGGATAGTGGGGGTTGTCATCATTCGCTGGCCCCTGACTGTCCTGGTGAGGGGCCCCTGCCTCCAGGAGGAGAATGAATGGAGCGGGCCCGGCCTGAGCTCAGCTCTCTCCAGTCTCTTCTCTAGGAGTTCTGGACACAGCTGAGCACAGCCCAGAGGTGGGACCTGCATCTATCAGACATTTATCTCCTGTGGAGCCACCAGAGATCTCCATGTTGGGGCCCCTGGGATCCATGTGGTGGGGGCTCTGAGAAGCGGGGCCCCTCCAGGCTCAGGAAGTGCGGTTCTGGAGGTGACATCTCGTCTTGTCCCCTGGATGATTTCCTCTCCTCTTCTCATAAAGGCGCCTGCAGTACTAGAAGCCTCCAGCTCCTCCAGTTCTCTCCTCTTCTCCTGAATGACCACCAAGGATGGACAGGAAGGTGATCAGCAGAAGAATATTAGACCTCACCTTGGAGATCATCTCCCTGCTGAGCGGAGAGGTAAACTTTTCTAGATTTCTCTCCTCTTTATTGTATTCTGTAACAAGTCAGACATCGGGAAGGAGAATCCATCATAGGAAGTGATAGGAAGAGTCCAGGGTCCTGAAGAACGGCCTCCAGACCTTCCAAGTGACGGAGAACCTGAAGATCAGCCCCCAGTATGGTGAGTGATGTGTCATGTGACCGGTGACCAATAGTCATGTTGTAGGAGCCATGAGGAGGTAAGTAGGCACGTTGTACCAGGAGGAGAGGGCCGGAGGAGAGCACATGGCCCCTGAAGGGTTTATTCCCTAAGTGTCTCTCTCCATCCACAGGAGTACACAATAGTGAAGAAGACATCGGGGGACTGTGTGACTCCCATCATCCATCTCCAGGAGTCAGGAGGGCGGAGCAGGACCCCTCACCCCATCACAGAGCCTCCCCCTCACCCCCTGATACATGAGCAGAAGATCCTAGAACTCACCCACAAGATGATGGAGCTGCTGACTGGAGAGGTGACACTGCTGGGAATGCTGGGAAATTCTCCAGTAACAGCACTGGAGGGGTCTGGGTGATGACGGTGTCATTGTGTTGTCAGGTTCCTATAAGGTGTCAGGACGTCACTGTCTATTTCTCCATGGAGGAGTGGGAGTATATAGAAGGACACAAGGACCTGTACAAGGAGGCCATGATGGAGGAGCACCAGCCTCTTATATCTCAGGGTAAGAGCCGTCATGTGCAGTGTATACACGTGTGTGCAGTGACATGTAATGGAGGAGCACCAGCCTCTTATATCACAAGGTAAGAGCCGTCATGTGCAGTGTATACACGTGTGTGCAGTGACATGTAATGGAGGAGCACCAGCCTCTTATATCACAGGGTAAGAGCCGTCATGTGCAGTGTGTACACGTGTGTGCAGTGACATGTAATGGAGGAGCACCAACCTCTTATATCACAAGGTAAGAGCCGTCATGTGCAGTGTATACACGTGTGTGCAGTGACATGTAATGGATGACACCAGCCTCTTATATCACACGGTAAGAGCCGTCATGTGCAGTGTATACACGTGTGTGCAGTGACATGTAATGGAGGAGCACCAGCCTCTTATATCACAGGGTAAGAGCCGTCATGTGCAGTGTATACACGTGTGTGCAGTGATATGTCCATAAGGCTCCAGTCACATGATGGGAGCGTGTCCTTCTGGCCTCCATCGGGCCGGTATAGTAGACTATACTGCTCTATCAGAGGCGTCCTGTGAAATCCGTGTTCCGCAGCATATACAGTGTAGATTATACATGGGGCTTCTGGGCAATGTCCGCCCCTGTGTGACTGTATAGAGCCTGACGTCGGAGCTTCTGTCAGAGGGAGATATCAGGAAACCCTCCAGTGTTATTTCCTCCGATCACTAAACCTAGAAGTGAAGGAGCTGAGAGAAGAGTCTGATCTATAGACAGATCTACAGGAGGCCATGTATTCAGTCACTGTGTGCTTGTGTCTCCACAGATGGATCCAGGAGGAGAAATCCACCAGAGAGATGTCCCCGTCCTCTGTATTCCCAGGACTGTCCAGAGGAGAAGGTCCCAGAGAACCCTCAGGTAGATGGAGCTGAGCCCTATACACATCTATATAGGGGGGTCCTGCAGTCATAGAGGGGTCATAGATTGTGGGGTCTCTTCTGTGGATCTGTTAGATCTCCCACCTGTCTGCTGTATTGTACTGAATTGTTACAGATGACAAATCAGGGGGAAGATCTGACTGATATTAAAGTGGAGGATGAAGAAGAGCGGATGATGGGCGATCCCCCATGTAAGAGTGAGGTGGAGGAGGACATTCCAGGAGATGTCACCACAGGTATGGAATGATGAATGTAGAAAGTGACTTCAGATTGTGTCCTTGGTGCCTTCAGGGCAGGAGGAGAATCTGATCTCCGGCTGCTGCTCTCTGATTGGAGATGTCCCCATCACATCATGGAGTGTTCTCCTTATCCAGCTGACGGTGATCTCTGATCAGATTCTTCTCTGATCCCCGCTGTTCCTGCAGGACATGACGGTCAGTCACATCCACACACCCACTGGGGATTATGAGGGCACAGGTTTTGTGTCTGTGCTATCATGATGAACTACATGTACGCCATTGTGCAGGAATTACATTAGATCAGTGACCTAAGCATCATTTTGGGCTCGTCAGCAGACATTACAATAAATCCTGACATTTTGGTGATTTCCTTTAAATCAAATAAATTAGTGAAGAAATCCCCCAATAATAACAGCGGAGAAGAAAGCTCCTCATCTTACTTCTATATTTCATATATGAGGCTGGGGGCAAGAACTGAGGAGACATCTGACAACACACAAGGTCTCCTGACACAAGTCCGGGAGACCAACCCCTCCCGCCTCCTTGGAGCGAGTCAACATTTCCCATCTGATTCTTGGTTTGCCAGGAGACCAGACAAATCTCGTAAAAACAGCGGCGTATCTGTCCAAAAAGCTGAAGGAATGCGGAGGGGGATCGTCTGCAAGAGATAGGGAAATTTTGATAAAAGGTTCATCTTCATAATGCCAATTCTACCAAACCAGGAAAAATACCTATGATGCCAGGACTCCAAATCTTTCTAAAATAGTTGAAGGAGAGGAATAAAATTAAGTCTAAAAATGTTGGACAGGTCAGCAGCGATCCTAATACCCAAATAAGTTATCTGATTTGTTGGCCAAGCAAAAGGAAAAGAGGTTTTAAGCGAGAAGACTAAGGACCCAGGCAGGGAGACATTTAAGGCTTCAGATTTGGTCATGTTGATCTTAAAACTGGTCCATTCTCCAAAGCAAGAGATTTCATGGAGCAAGGATAGCAGAGAAATGCGGGGATTGGTTATATAGAGCAAAATATCCTCCATGAAAGCCGCACATTTGTATTTATTATTATTATTTATTATTAAAGCGCCATTCATTCCATAGCGCTGTACATATGATAAGCGGTGCACATACATAATACAAGTAATTGCACTAATCATAAACAAGACGAGTTAGGAGAGAGGGCCCTGCCCGCGAGGGCTTACAATCTACATGGTATGGGAGAAGGACACAGTAGGTGCGGGTGAAGTTGGTCATGGCGATATAGAGGCAGCAGGGTCACTGGTTGTAGGCTAGTCTGAAGAGGTGGGTTTTCAGGTTTCTCTTGAAGGATTCCACTGTAGGTGAGAGTCTGATATGTTGGGGCAGCGAGTTCCAGAGTATGGGGGATGCATGGGAGAAATCCTGGAGTCGATTGTGGGAAGAGGCGATAAGAGGAGAGGAGAGAAGGAGGTCTTGTGAGGATCGGAGAGTGTGTGTGGGGATGTATCGGGAAAGTAGCTCAGAGATGTAGGGAGGGGACAGGTTATGGACGGCCTTGTATGTGTTTGTAAGTACTTTGAAGTGAATTTGCTGGGCAATGGGGAGCCAGTGAAGGGATTGGCAGAGGGGAGAGGCAGAGGAATAACAGGGTGAGAGGTGGATTAGTCGGGCAGCAGAGTTGAGGATAGATTGGAGGGGTGTGAGAGTGCTAGTGTCACGGACGGTGTACAGGAAACAAGGCAAAGCAACATGCATAAATGACTCGCTGGATCCAAAAACTAAGGACCAAATGGGAGACCCCTGCAGAAGACCTGGCACTTTCCCTGGCTGCTCAGCCTATGCAAAGATCCGAATGGTGGAGGTTTGCATATCCACGTACCTTGACTATATAACCCCTGAGCACCCTACAATAGTGAGGGGACACGACCACCGGCTCCCTACACAAGATACGGAGGGAGTCAGGGTCACCTGGGATCCAGCAAACAGAAAATAACAGATAAATGTTCAACACTTAGCTTTTGTAGCAGACAGGAGAACAAGACCAGCATGCACACACACTCCAGGAAGAAGTATAAGCCGCCCAGAAAAGCATTCTGGGGAGGAATTTAAAGGGAAGCAATTAGTCCAACACATGACAGCTGAGAGAGGCTAACGAGATGAGCAACTGAATACCACAACAAAGGAAGTCAAGGAGGAGGTTCTGAAAGGCCTCTGTCAGAGCTTCTCAGCTGTCTGGTTGTGACAGCTAGATGGAAGACCACAGAGGAGGATGTTGCAGTAGTCTAGCTGGGAGATGATGAGGGCATGTACAAGTATTTTCGCAGATTTAAAGTTAAGGAAAGCGTGGAAGCGGGAGATGTTTTTGAGTTGGAGGCGGCAGGTGGTGGAAAGGGCTTGGATGTGCGGTCGGAAGGAAAGGGCAGAATCAATGGTCACTCCAAGGCAGCGGGCTTTGTTGACCGGGGAGAGTGTGCAGCCATTGATCATGATAGATAGGTCTGTTGGGGGGGTTGAACAAGATGGGGGAAAGATTATGAATTCTGTCTTATCCATGTTAAGTTTAAGAAAGCGAGAGGCGAAGTAGGATGATATAGAAGATAAACATTGTGGGATTCTTGATAGTAAGGTGGTGATGTCTGGACCAGAGAGGTAGATTTGTGTGTCGTCAGCGTGGGAGTGATACTGAAAGCCATGGGACTCTATGAGCTGTCCCAGGCCAAAAGTGTAGATTGAGAAGTGCAGGGGTCCTAGGACAGAGCCTTGCGGGACACCAACAGAGAGGGCATGAGACGAGGAGGTGGTGCGGGAGTGGGAGACGCTAAACGTCCGGTCTGTGAGGTATGATGTGATCCAGGAGAGGGCCAGGTCAGTGATGCCAAGAGATGAGAGAGTTTGCAACAGAAGGGAGTGGTCAACAGTGTCGAAGGCAGAGGACAGGTCAAGGAGAAGGAGGACAGAGTATTGTTTCTTGGTTTTGGCTGTCAGTAGGTCATTGGTGACTTTGGTAAGAGCAGTCTCGGTCGAGTGGTGGGGTCGGAAGCCAGATTGTAGGCTGTCAAAGAGAGAGCAGGAGGAGAGGTGGGAGGACAGTTCTGAATGGACATGTTGTTCAAGTAGCTTTGAGGCATACGGAAGAAGTGATATGGGGCGATAACTGGACAAGGAAGATTGGTCAAGTGAAGGCTTTTTGAGGATGGGTGTAATGGTAGCATGTTTAAAAGCAGAGGGGAAGATACCAGAGTTTAGTGATAGGTTAAAGAGATGAGTTAGCGCTGGGATAAACACTGCGGTGAGGTAAGGGATGAGGTGGGATGGGATTGGGTCAAGTGCACAGGTGGTCAGATGAGATTTGGAGAGTAGAGTGGAGAGTTTTTCTTCTGTAATGGTAGAGAAGCGGGTTTTGGGAGAAGAGGACCGAGCAGTTGTGTAGAGGGTCTGTGGGGACTGTGTACTGAAGCTTTCTCTGATATGGACTATCTTTTGTTTGAAATATTTGGCAAAGTCCTCAGCTGAGAAGAGAGGAGAGGGTGGGGGCGCTGGGGGACGGAGAAGGGAGTTAAAAAGTGCTAAACAGTTGTTTAGGGCTGTATTTATAACCTCTAATATCTGGATTATTATGAATGGAAAACATAAGATGTTCCATGACCAAAACACAAAGCGATGGGGACAGTGGGCTTCCCTTATGTGTGCCATTGTGAACAGAAAAGGAGGCAGAGAGGTCACCATTGATTTTAACCCGTGCTGAAGGCTGTTGATATAGAATGAGAATCTTTGATAAAAACCCTGAACCAAGGCCTATGTGGAACAGGATAGTGCGGAGTGAGGACCAAGAAATGTGATCTGAGGCCTTTTCTGCATCTAAGGACAAGACCATGAAGGGATATTTTTTGTTTTAGCATGATGGGTGATATCAAGTGTCTTCAGTGTTTTTTAGCGAGCCTCCCGTCTTGGCACAAACCCTTCGTTGTTCAGGATGAATAACTGAGGGCAGAAAGGTGTTCAGTCTGTTAGTTAATAGTTTAGCATACATTTTGAGGTCCACATTTAGGACAATGATAAGTCGATAGCTTGCACATGCTTCTGGGTCTTTACCCAGTTTAGTAATAACAGCATTGCGGTTCTCTGTGTCATGGACTGGAAAGTGGAGCTCAGGAGACACCGCGTTGAAGACCTGAAGCAAAAAGGGGGAAAGAGACGTAGAGAAAGTTTTGTAAAACCTGGCCGTGAACCTGTCTGGGCCCAGGATCTTACCTCCCGGTAGTGACCTGAGAACAACCTTCAATTCAGAATCCGCAAAAGGGGTTTCTAAGCTTGTAGAATCTAGCTCTAGGCCCAGGCCCTAACTGGCCCACAGTAGGGCAAGGTAGATTATAAAGGTCAGAGTAAAAAGAATGAAAGGAGGAGGCAATGTCAGTGGAGGTATAGACCACATGGCCAGTGGAGTTTTTGATGGCAGGGATATGAGACGCAATTATTTTTCCTCTAAGAGCCCTGTCTAAAAAACGCCCACTCTTGTTGCCATATTAGAAGAATTTGCTACGGCAAAGTTGAAGCATATGCTTATAGGACAACTCCAAAAGGCGCTCAGCGTCCATACAAGTGTTTTGGACACACTTCAGAGCTTCCCATTGTAATCAACGAGAAGTGGACAACCGTACCACGAACTATGGGCAGGGCTTTATCAACAAGGTCTAAAAGAAAAGAAACCTGGTTCTGATTAGGGGCATAAACATTGAGGAACGTGAATTTGCATCCGCCAATCAACAAAGAAAGGTACCAGGCATATCGGCATCGATGAAATACCTGCGTTTTTTTTTTGGGTGTTTTGAGGCCTTTTCAGGTCGAAGGGCACTATCTTGAGAGACATCATGAGTAGAGAGGAGGGAGGAGTCCAAGAAATGGAGGGTAAGGGAAAGAAGAAGAAATAGAAGAAAAAAATCTAAGTAAAGAAAAAGGGAAGAAATTAAATTACTGAGAGAAAGAAGAAAGAGAAAGAGAAAAAAAAAAGCAGTACACCAAGAAGAGAAAGCAACAATCTAATGTGACCAATAGGTCTAAGGAGACAATCACTAGGAACAAAACAGTCCCGAGTGATAGTCTCAGTCTACGGGGGAAAAGTAGCAACCAGAGAGGAGCAGACTGGCTACATTCCCTATCCAATCAAATATATAAAAAAAATACCACCTACTAGAAAAAGCAAATGAGTTAAAGAAATGAGAAAAAAGGAAATAACTGTTATGGCAATAGGTCAAAAGTCCAGATCAGCAACAGCAACAAGTCGTTCAGGTGACAGAGGGAGATCCACGTAGGGGACTTGCGGAGCACCGTCGTCGCTGTCCATGAAGAGCATGCATGGGTAGTCCGAAGGTCTCGGTTCTGAAAGCTTGCAAAGATGGAGGACGTCCCGTCGAGGCGGAGACAGGTGGAAGGATGGAAGGTCAGGGACTTAGGTCAACTGGAGGCAATTCCAGGAGTTGGGGAAAACGTGGAAGATCTGTTGGATCACGAAGAGTAGCAGCATGTTCCTTGAGGCCTGCAATTCTCGCAAATGGATAACACCATCGGAACGGAATTCCACGGTCCCAGAGGAGGTCCAAGAGAGGATGTAGAGCTGGCCGCTGTGACAAAGTATGGCGGGATAGATCCTGCAGCATAATGGGATCCCCGCTGTAGGACGATTGTCAGGCTTTATTCAAGATCTGCTCTTTAATCACATAGAAGTGGATTCTGCAGATGACATCTCTAGGTTTACAGCTATCTGGGTTGAGGGGTCTGAGGGCTCAATGGACTCTGTCAATCTCTATGGGAGTTTCTAGTGGACGGTCCAGGATTCCATTGAATATTCCCACAATCGTGGATAAGTCAGCTATAGGAACCGACCCTGGAAGGCCTCTGATCCGGATATTGTTGCGGCGGCTGTGGTTTTCTATATCCTCCAAGTGTTGTTGTTGTTGGACGTCATGAGCCTGGCTCTTGTCTTGTAGGGCTTTGACAATCGCGGACATAGCTGTGTGATCTTGTGTTACAGAGTCCACTCTTGTGTCAAGGGTAGCCAGTTTTGAGCGGATCTGGGCGAATCCGTGTTTGCATTCACGCAAGATGTTTTTGTAAAAGTGGAGAGATCAGCTTTAGAGGGCAAAGAACAGATGAGAACATGTAAAACAGCCATGGTCGGCGGTCTTTAGTCCTCATCAAATAAATCTGCAGAGGAAGAAGGTCTCGGGGAGGAGTGGTGTGATAACATCTAAGCAGAGGTGGCCGATAAGCCAGCTAGATCCTGGTGCCTCTATCTTTTTTGTCCTATGGGCTGTTCTCCCGCTGTGCCCCCATTATGGTTTCTGCCCTTAATGTAAATTCATACCATTTGGTACAGGGAGGAGGAGGCGGCCGTGTTTCTCGGGGGGGGGGGTCTCCTTCTCCCTGACTGTGAGCTGGCCACTCGCAGTGGAGAGCATCATAGCCATTAAGAAAAAACAGCTCACCTTCTCCCTGGCTGTGATGCTCTCCGCTGCGATTGGCCAGCTCACAGCCAGGGAGAAACATGGCCATTTCCTCCTCCCTGTACCGATAGTATGGATTTACATACAGGGTGGGAAAACACAACGGGGGGCACAGTGGGGGAACGGAGCAGCACATAAAAAAAATAAGCAATATCACATTTCATCAGTATTCCCTTCACTGCCAGCTATTTATATGGTAATGTCAGGAACGGTGAAAGATCCTCTTTAAGCTCTAGGTGGTTATGATATGGATTCTTCCAGTGAGTCCACCAATGTCATCAGGTCTAAGATTTCTATAATAATGAATACAGTTTGTGGTGAGTAATGTGGTGACAGATCCTTTTATGTGAACTTATATTAACCACCGAACTATTCTGCTGGAGCTGAGCTCGGGCAGAAGAAGAAGGGGGAAGGGCTGCTTTAGATGCTGATATCTCCTCAATGGTAGCCGCTAGAAGCATGCAACTAGTCTTCTTAGTCCAAGCAACAGAGGAGATATCCCTGTTAGAAATCGAGTCGGGAATAATCGCAGGTAAAACCTGCTTTCAATATCAGCTACATTCACTGCCTTCTAACAGTGATATCTTCCCATGTAGTGACGATATTGCTGTCATTCTTGGAATGCCAGTTTTCAAATAATACAAAGCCCATATATCTAGCTAAGAACAAACCAGAGATATGAGCATCTAAAGCAGCCACCCCACTCCCTGTCAGCCTGGAGGAGAAGGGAGCCACACAGTGAACACCATAAAAGAATTCCACAAAAAAATAAAAAAATTGCAGTTTTTTTTATCTTTCCCTATAAAAATAAATAATAAGTTATTTAATACACTATGTATACCCCAAAATGGTTCCTAAAAAACCTACAACTAATCCCGCAAAAAAAATATAGAAGAAAAAATAAAAAAAGTTATGACTGCTGGAACACAAAGGGGGGAAATATTATTGGTCCTTAAGGCTAAAATTAATTATGTCACTAATTGACTAAAAACACAACAGTATCCCCTGAGTTGTGCGTCAACAAGATTTACTGCAGATACACATTAAAAATCTACAATTAAAAAGTGACATTTTTGCGATGGGTTTTTCTAATTATAATGGTACTGTTAGGAGGTTAAAGGGATGAGGAATTGCTGTTACCAGGCTACACCAAAATCAGATACTTTTGTTTCCTCCCCATGAGCTCTTTGATAAATCCCCTAAATGCTGCTTAGACCTTTTTGTCGTCAGACCATTGGGCCCCTTTTTTCCCTGAGGCTCTTGGCAGGAGGACACCTGGAGAGTGAATGATTGCTTGTTAAAGGGGTTCTCCAGGAATTAAAAAAATTAAAATACCTAAAGCAATAGGAGAGTTTAACCTCAGTCACCAATCTGATAATACCCGGCACCAGTACGATGGGAGGCGCTTAAATATGAGCTTTGCAGAATTTTCATCTGACATATAAACTTTTGCACCGCAATCTGTGACAGATGTACTCCAAAAAGTAGTGTATATCTGTTTATAAATGACCCCTAAGTGCATGTGATATGTTGAGAACACTACATGCACATGAGCCACATGTCCTCACCTTTTGTCATGGAGGTAGCATGTAGTTAATGGTGGAGCAGAAGGGGCTGTCTCTGCTTCTTGTAATGTCCCTCTTTCCTCCTCCCTCCCATCTACTTCACCCCTTTGGCCTGGCTACGTGGCCCTCCTCCACAGTCCTTTCTCTTCAGTGGACCGGTCCCTGGTTTTACTAAGCATTCTACAACCAGAATATAACAGGACAATACAGACATGAATGGCCCAGTTCACACACTCAGGAAACGTGTCTGTCATACTCGCATGACGGAGCTTCTTTAAACACATAAAAAATTCTGGAGCTCATTATACCAGTGCTCATTACATAAAACATTATAAAAATGTACGTGTTTTGGGATTTACTCTGGATTCTCAGTGCCTGTATATTTTATATACACACAATACTCTGAGCTGTGCATAACCTCCCCTGGTGCCTGTTTTATCACTGAAGGTTATTCCTTGGACTCATGCACACACAGAAAAAAACTGGTCTCAGAAGGTTACAGTAATACAATCAAAAACAGTTTGAAAACATAAAAGTGGACACCATAAATGTCAGGTGGACGTAGATAAAGGATATCCTGTATAGTGCAGATCAATCATTTTAAAAACTCTATTATGTTTATCACACATACCTGCCTGGGGGAGAGAAAATAAACATTTTTAATGGGTCTTCTCTCTCCTTCCCTCCCTAACTTCCATAGCCCATATGTGGAGGAATGCACTTCAAACTATTCTCTCTTCATAAATTTTCCCTTAGTATATGTACGGCCAGCTCTGAAACTGGGGGTGCGCTCTGCCTTCTCGGGGTGAGCTGACTCGGCCTTTGCTGAAAATCTATGGATGGCTTCCACTCCTCCTGCTCTTCTGCCCTCCGTGGTCTATGATTTACTTTTGGACGGGACGACATCATCTGTACCGTCATTTATTGTGACGTGGAAGGGAGGAGAGTCTTACTCCAAATCAGACTGGGATATTCTTCCTTCTCGTGTTCATTGGGCTGAAGAACTACACAAAATAATGAGGCTATGAGACACGATAACAGCTCAAACAGTTAAATATTCACTCTTCTGCTCCCTATGGCCCCCTGGGCTGATTTTAGGGCTTCTCCCTGGTTCCATATTTGGTTGAATGCTAAACCTTAGAGATGTTTTCTTTGTTTCATAAGGCTTAAACCTAGTAGAAGATACTTGATTGCTGCTCACTTTTTTGTATCTCAGCTACAATATCCTCAAGCCTCCCCCCCCCCCCCTTTGTGGAGTGTCTGTATCTTTCTTTAGTAATATTTTGTTGCTCTAAGTTGCAGTAGGCCCAAACAGCGAGAAGGGGTTGTCTTTCTGTGGGCTACTCTTCTACCATGCATATCAGCACCGCTACATTTAATGCAAGCCATGTTCTTTCTTCCTTTGTATTTACTCTCGATTTCAGTAAAACTTGATAGGGCAGGTTACCAGACTTGGTCGGGCTTTTAAAATTTTTGAGTTTTATTAAGTCATGATTTATTGTATATTAAGTCGTAAACATGCACAGACCAGAATCCTGGACTAAGTTAGGAAGCCAGAAAGATGTATAGGCTGGAATCACACATGCAGTTTTTGGTGCAGTTTTTTGGCCAACGCCTGTAGTGGATTCATAATTAATGGCTTTTTCTCCTCCATCCTGCCGGTTCCACTTACAGCCTAATGGGAATGTCATAAGTTTGTCTACTCTGTATTTAAAAAAAAAAAAAAAAATTTCAATTTTTATCTTTACAGAAAGTCCCAGTAAGAATTCTGAGGGAAACTTCATGTTATCACTAAATTATAAAGTAGAAGATGAAGATATCATGCAGCGCTCTTCAGGAGAAAACTTCATTACCCTCATAGTACATCCAGGACTTCACAGTACAGATCTATCATATAGTCCTCCTAATCATGAGGAACCTTTTCCTGACCAATCACAAATTGTTACCACAAGTACAGGTCAGAAAGGGTGTGAAAGTTTTAATTGTGGCAAAGAGTTCGCACAAAGCTCAGGTCTTTCTACACACAGAGTAATTCATATAGGAGAGAAACCATACTCCTGTTCACAATGTAAGAAATGTTTTACAGGTAAATCACATCTTGTTAGACATGAGAGAAGTCACACAGGAGAGAAGCCATATTCATGTTCAGAATGTGGGAGATGTTTTACACATAAATCTTATCTTGTTGAACACGAGAGAAGTCACACAGGAGAGAAGCCATATTCATGTTCAGAATGTGGGAATTGTTTTAAGCAAAGAACAAATCTTATTCGACATCAGAGATTTCACACAGGAGAGAGACCATATTCATGTTTAGAATGTGGGAAATGTTTTGCACAAAAATACAACCTTGTTGAACATCAGAGAATTCACACAGGAGAGAAGCCATATTCATGTTCAGAATGTGGGAAGTGTTTTAAACAAAGAACAAATCTTATTAGGCATCAGAGATGTCACACAGGAGAGAAACCGTATTCTTGTTCAGAATGTGGGAAATGCTTTACATATAACTCTCAACTTGCTATACATGAGAGAAGACACACAGGAGTGAAACCATATTCATGTTCAGAATGTGGGAAATGTTTTGCAGGGAAATTGATTCTTGTTGCACATGAAAGAAGTCACACAGGAGAGAAACCATATTCATGTTCAGAATGTGGAAAATGTTTTACAGATAAATCAAATTTTGTAAAACATAAGAGAAGTCACACAGGAGAGAAACCATATTCCTGTTCTGAATGTGGGAAATGTTTTACACGGAAATCATATCTAATTAAACATCAGACTCTTTACACAGGGGACAGGCCTTATTCATGTTCAGAATCCAAACTTGTTAAACATGAGAGAAAACACAATAGTGAGAAGCCATTTTAATTTTTTTTTAACATATTGGGTTTAGAGATAAGCAAATTTTGGGTCTGATTTGCCCATATGATTTAGATTCGGGTCCAAACAAATTCTACCCGATACTAAATTGCTGTAGATGCCTGGAAAAGTATTTTCATTGTATATCTTCTCCTTGATTATTCAAAATCAAATCACACAAATTTCAAATCTGCTAAAATCAGGATTTTTGGGGGGGAAAATTCACACTTTCAAATTTTAGAATCAATTCACTCATCTCTAATTAGGTTATTTATGGACCTTAAACAGCAAACCGGTGTATCCGGTTTGCGCCTGTGTCCCGGTGGCCACGATGAACATGCCCATGGTCATAGGTTGGAGGTCGGGTGCCAGGGAAGGGAGATATACATATCTCCCCACAGAAACCCAATAACGGTACCATGCTTGGACTCTAATTGTAGCCAGAACCCAGGCGGGTTCTTGCTGACTGGTTGAGGTGTGAATTTGTACGCATGTGGCCTCCTGAAGCCACAACTACCTCTGCTATCTGACAAGCAGAGGGTTGAAGTGAGAACTTATTTTGCATGTACACTGACAAAGGTGAATCAGATGAAAATCATGGCTGCCAGTAAATAATGATCCATATTCCTCACCAGACATATTTATATTTCATCTTCATCCAAACAGTATTTACAGATAAAATAAACTCTTCTATTTGCTCCACGACAGCGTCACCATTGTCACTGACAGACATTATCTTCTTGGCTCATATTATACTCTCTCCTAGCGCTGTGACCTTCATTGCTCCTACAGACTAACCCTCCTGTGCAGAGACAGTGATATTGGTGGCATGATGACTATATCACTGATTTATCTGATCGGGGGGTGATCTGTGATGAATAACCCCATGCATATATTCCTGCGGTGTAATGGTAAACCTATCTATATACTGGAGCTGAGTCTGAGTGATATATCGGTGGTGGGAATCGCTGGTGATGTCACATCTGTTAAAGCGGTTCTCCGGGAAAGATAAAAATGAAAATACTGAAAAGACATGTTCTTATAAATAAACTCTTAAATGTCTTAAATTATTTATAATGGCACCTTTAGTCTAGGGAACAATCAGTCAAGTAGCTAAAATGGTGGCTCTTAGATTAATGATCATAAAATCCGTCCTTCACGTGACACTGCAGGACGGCCGGTGTGAGAAAGCTGAGCACAGCGCCCTATGCAAAGTCTGCCGGTCTGAGCACTGTGAAGCTGTATATTATGTGCAGATGACAGCTGAGATGACTGCTCCGCTGTGTCCCTGTGCTTCAGAAAGGACTTTACCTCACCTCATACTTGCAGGCTGAAATGTTTTCTAATGACGCTCCTACCCCACAGCAGCACGTCTGGTCCTTATTCCTACCCTTCAGTCTCAAGGTACGGGATGAGGTAAACTCCTTTCTGAAGCACAGGGACAGTTATCTCAGCTGTCATCTGCACATAATATACAGCTTCACAGGGCTGAGACCGGCAGACTTTGCATAGGGCGCTGTGCTCTGCTTTCTCACACCGGCCGTGCTGCAGTGTCACGTGAAGGACGGATTTTATGATCATAAATCCAAGAGCCGCCATTTTAGCTACTTGACTGATTGTTCCCTAAACTAAAGGAGCCATTTTAAATAATTAAAGACATTGAAGAGTTTATTTAAAAGAACATGTTTTTTCAGTATTTTCATTTTTATCTTTCCCGGAGAACCCCTTTAATTAAACTCTGAATAATGGCAACAAGAATTTAGTGATCAAGTGATGCTCATATATGTGTTTTATATGTATCCTCCTCCTTCATTATAACCTGCAGATCATGAATGGAGACATGATTATGAATTATTAGTAATTTGTGTGTCTCAGATAAGTACTGACCGGTAGGTCGCCCACTTACTTTAACCCAGTTGTGGGGAATAATAAAAGTATAATAAATAATATAAATGTGACAAGTGCAACACAGTTGTACAGCAATATACTCGCGATATATCCAAACAATGGCCCAGATTTACTAATGTGTCTGCAAAAACAACCTGTCTACAAAGTGGCACAATTTGGTGCATCTAGAGTTTCTACACTTTTTTTTCTCAATGTGCTCAACTTTGGGTCGGGGGCTTAGTGAAAAGGAATTGGAGCTTTGTGTGAAAGCGAGTAGGGCCTACGATGCACCACTCTGCACCAAAAGTGTAGAACTATTCTGGTGTCAAAATCTGTCTCAAAGTAAGCTACAGAGTCAGAGAAAAGTGATTTATCCTCTAGCCGGAGCCCCGGTGATAAATTTGGTGCAGGTCTAGAGGCCGATCTAAGCTTCTGCCATCTTTACAATTAGTAAATCTGGGCCAATATCTCTCAGGGTGACTCAGGTAGTTTTGTCTCAGGTTGTATTTTTATATTTCCAACGTCCATTGACGCCACACAACGGCTTCTTGAAACCATCTGACAATTCCTGTTTAGGAAGATATGTACTGGTAGTTTCTTTATGACTTATATTTTAAGTTTTTCGGTTATAGGTGTTTTCTTAGACATGTATGGCATATCCACAGACTTGTAGAGGTTATCAAAGCCTTACTCAAAGTCTGGATACAGTGGCCAGCGTGATGGCCTCAGAGACCCCATTTTCTACAGATAGCTTGGGGTGCCATAAATGTCTGAGATGGGAATATTCCTTTAAGCAGCTTTGCAGTTTTACTTATATTGAACTTGTTGAACTTGAAGCCGTGTTCCAAGAGGAATTTAGAGGTCACTGAGCTTCTCTGTAACAAACCACTATGTATTGTCATAGACTGGAATATTTTTATCCTCAACCAATTTTTTACAATAAAGGGAATTCATTTGTCAATTTATTTTTTATTGAATTGTGCTATTCCATATATGTCTTTTCCATATATGTCCCTACCTACTTGCAAAATCTGCTCTAAATGGTGGCTCGCATCTTGCTGATGGTCCCTGACTTGACTAAGTGTTGGAGCCTAAACCTGAAGGGGTAATAGAGTAGTTAAACAGGAAGAGGTCAAAACCAGGACCCTGATCAGAATCCAAAGTCATCTACACAACAGAGTTAAACCAGGAGATAACATCAGAGACAAGATCACCAGGCAAAGGCAAGGTCACAAACTAGCAGAGTCTTGTACCATACTGTGTCCAATTGCAAGCACTGTCAAATAGCAAGCAGAGTCAAATACCAGGATGTCAGATCAGAGAAACAGACAAAATGTCAGTGATTTAGAGTAACAAATACTGGACTGGCTAGTGAGACAGGAATGATAATTACAGGTCACTGTGGTCAGCACCTGCCTGTTTAATTAGCCGCCCTCAGGAAGTGTCATGATTTTTGCCATCTCTTGCATTATCATCTGAGTTTTATGCGCATGTGGACAAACACTGCGCTGTCTGGTGGTGGATGTTTCCTGTAGAACCATACTAGGAGGTAAAATTCTTGGCTCTTAAAGGGATCATTGTGAAGAGGTCACTTCACACTTGACATTGAAGTTGTCTCCATGTGAACTCTGAGAGGGGAGGTGGAAAGGAAGTTAATAAGTGATAAGAAAAAGGAAGGGAACAAACAAAAAGGAGGGAGAGACTGGCGGAGTGTAATAAAAATGTAAAAGAGGGGGTGAAAGGATATATGAGGACCCTAAAGATGGGGGGGGGGGCTAGAGTGATACCTAGCTCTAATAGCACACTTGCAAAGACTGGCACCTCACAAAAGAACAAGTCAGGAAAACCAGACTATAGAAGTCCACTGCAGTCAAGCGAGGAGCTGGAAAGAGCCACCATATGTGTTGGAGGATAATCAGACTGGAATGTCTGAGAGAGATCTAATAAAGCAGTGGTCAGAGTAATGATTCCATGGGTCATAATCGATAAAGCTAGATTTAAAGGTTTAGATTACTCTTCTCAGGAGTACGTCAGCGCTCATCTTGGAAGAATTAGAGCAAAAGTGGCGTCGCTGAAGGACCACATGGAGCGTATGCAAGAATTGCTGAAACCAAACAAGGCATTAAAGTTGAACTGCCGTTTAGCCGTGTTGCTAAGGAATATCCATCTTCATGGCGAAGCACTGAACTGTGAATACTCTGGGCACACTGCTTTTGTCCTCACTGGCCTTTGTGATGTGTCTTGATTGCGTACAGCGCTAGAACCTAGTGCGCGGAGGCGCTCATTATGACCTTGATAAAGATGACCCGAACTCAGGGCCAATTACGTTTGCTCTACTGCTCCAAATTAGTAGTAACCCAAGGGTTTTAAGTGCACGGAAGAAAATAACTATGACACACACTGGAGTCAAAGCAAATTCTCATTTATTACAGGAAGTACAGCAGTTTATAAAGTCATCAGAGGGGCATTCCCCCTGAGGCATGTGGCATTGTTACATTGGCTAACATATCAAAATAAAAGAGATAACACTTAGCATCTGCCCATTGTGCATTGTTTTACTAACTGTGGTATGTGAACTATGTAAATATCTAGCTATAGGTGCCATCTTGTAATGGAGTTCTCTAACAGTAGAAAAGCATATATGACGTAGCAAGAGGGCGTGTTCTTTCGGGTAGGATGGAACCTTTGTGCTCTGGAGAAGATAAGGCGTTGTCGGAGAGCTAAAGTATGTGGGAGCTTTCTTAGCTGAATCAAAGAATGTAGTCCACATCTCTATCAGTGCCCCCTTGGACCTCATTCTTTCCATAACGAAAGCCTAGCACATCTGTCCCCATGCTTTGAAATCCTCTTCGCCAGCTTCCATGACAACCTAGCCTAGTGTATAGACTCCCATGACACTGGACTTAGCATAGGAAAGTCAGATGTCAGTCCCTATGGTCGATGATCTCCAGGTGGCATCGTAAGTAGGGGTGGAACCAACAGAGCTGAGTGGACATTGTCTCCCATACTTATGGAATTCTCTCATGATCATCTTCGTGGTAGCCTCAGCTACAGCCTTGAGCAGAAGCCTCCTAATGCAGGGAATGACACAACAAACAATTACTGCAAGGATCAATGACACCATGATTATAACCATTCCAATTTGTAACAAGGTCTGTTTCCAATTCTTAATCCAGTTTTCGAACCAATTTTCCCATGAACTATCCACCCCAGAATTTTTCTTTAACTCTTCTGAAAGGGAAGTAAGTCCTATCAGTGCGTTTATGACCTGAGCATTTGGTCCTAAGTTATCAGGAATTCAACCTGAAGCTGTGCAATAGTCATGGCGTAGCACAGCAGGAAGCGCACACTGCACTTTCCGGTGGTGGTATGTCCGTAGCAGGAGAGGTAAGTTGTTTTAATTATATTTTTTTTGTCTGATGTCAGGTCTGAAGAAATAAAAAAATATATATATATTCCTCTAAAACCTGTGGTGCGTCTTATAGAAAGAAAAATACAGTATTTAGGCTAAATGGGAAAGAAGATGGAAGTTGGAAAAAATGGGTCTAATAATAGAAACTAGAAGGCTGAATTATTTAGGGATCAGTATATGTAGAGGTGCAGACAATCTGTAGAAATAGTATTAGGATAGATGGAGAGAACTCCCATTTACACTGTCCGGCTGCTGTTATCTTCTACAGATGGTAAACTTGGGCCCGAATCCTGTATCCAATGCAGAGCTTGCCTTTATTGATGCATGGGAAAGACATCCAAATGAAGAAAGCCTCATTCACACTGGAGCCTCCATAGACATCTTTTTTGAAAGGCCCCAGAGGCTGCAACACCTAACAAGAGGCATCACTAACCAAGCACTGCCCTGAAGACCAAGGAACTGTCCAAACAAGTAAGGCACAATGTTGTTGAGAAGCACAAGTCATGGTAAGGTTATAAAAAAAATCCAAATCTTTGATGATCCCCAGGAGCACCATTAAATCTATCATAACCAAATGGAAAGAACATGGCACAACAGCAAACCTGCCAAGAGACGGACGCCCACCAAAACTCACAGACCGGGCAAGGAGGGAATTAATCAGAGAGGCAGCACAGAGACCTAAGATAACCCTGGAGGAGCTGCAGAGTTCCACAGCAGAGACTGGAGTATCTGTACATAGGACGACAATAAGACTCCATAGAGTTGGTCTTTATGGTAGAGTGGCCAGAAGAAAGCTATTACATTCAGGTAAAAACAAAAAAGCACGTTGTGAGTTTGCGAAAAGGCATGTGGGAGACTCCCAAAATGTATGGAGGAAGGTGCTCTGGTCTGATGAGACTAAAATTATACTTTTCGTCCATCAAAGAAAACGCTATGTCTGGCGCAAACCCAACACATCACATCACCCAAAGAACACCATCCCCACAGTGAAACATGGTGGTGGCAGCATCATACTGGGGGATGGGACTGGGAAACTGGTCAGAGTTGCGGGAAAGATGGATGGTGCTAAATACAGGGATAGTCTTGAGCAAAACCTGTAGCACTCTGTGCGTGATTTTAGGCTAGGACGGAGGTTCACCTTCCAGGAGGACAACGACCCCAAACACACTGCTAAAGCAACACTTGAGTGGTTTAAGGGAAAACATCTAAATGTGTTAGAATGGCCTAGTCAAAGCCCTGATCTCAATCCAATAGAAAATCAGTGGTCAGACTTAAAGATTGCGGTTCACAAGCGCAAAATTCCAAGGTGCTAGAGCAGTTCCGCAAGGAGAAATGGGCAAAAATCCCAGTGGTAAGATGTGGTAAGCTCATAGAGACTTATTCAAAGCAACTTGAAGCTGTGATTACCTAAAAAGGTGGCTCTACAAAGTATTGACTTTAGGGGGGTGAATAGTTCTGCACATTGACATTTTCTGTTATTTTGTCCTATTTGTTGTTTGCTTCACAATAAAAAAAAAAAAAAACAACTTCAAAGTTGTGGGCAAGTTCTGTAAATTAAATTATGCAAATCCTCAAACAATCCATGTTTATTCCAGGTTATGAGGCACCAAAACAAAAAAAGTCAAGGGGGTGAATACTTTTGCAAGGCACTGTATGTGGAGAAATAAAGGGGATCATTTATGGCCAGATATATGGCACTTTTTTGTCATATATCTGGTGCAAATTCTGTTGCACGCCATGACTTTCCCTCTGATGCCAGATCTAAAAAAAAAAGGACAAAGCGGGAGTCACGTCTCATTCACCATTTTCTATGGCTGGTTTAGGTGTAGAAAAAAAGTCTCTAAATGTAAGACAGTCCGGAAGCTGTCTTACATTTTTAGAACTGGTGCTGGATGCGCCAAAGTTATGGAGAGGCCGGTGCAATGCGGGCACATATGAACATGGGACCAACACAGATGTCTTCAGCTGCCAAGTGCACATGTAACAGGTCAGCCAGTGCCATAGGTACAAATCTGCTGATAGATGCCCTTTAAAAGGGACTAATATACTGATTAACAGACAGAAACAAATTTGTAGGTGTGGATCAATGGACAATCAGCTGCGGTGCCCTTATTAGGACAGGTTCAAAGTCCTTAATACAAAGTAGAAAAAGAGGTTAACGGGTGCCGCGCTAAATTATGAAGCAGTATACGGGATCAAGAACCAGAATGCAACGTGCCAAATTCGTATGATGCACAAGCGAAAATTCCAAATCCATAGACAATAGTATACAGGCGGGTCTCACACTTCCATATATACCATGCGAAGATTTTCAGCAACCTGTTACTCAGCTGCACATATATGAAGACGGCTGTCTTACGTCTTCCAGTTCACATGCGAAGGAATGGATGTCCGCCTGCAATATGCAATGAAATCTCCCTTTGGAGTGACAATCACACGAAAAGCTTGATCCGAAACAGCCCGGATTACCCTAGTAAAGGACAGAAAAAGATTGCGCAATACCCTCGGGATTTAAAAGTAGGAATACTTTATTCTACTTACAAAAAGCAAGTTTTCACAAGCATGTAAAATACCCGACCCGGGTTTCGCACTTAGCTTCGTCAGGGGCTGCAATGTATACTGCTTCCGTATACTCCCGTATACTGCTTCATAATTTAGCGCGGCACCCGTTAACCTCTTTTTCTACTAATATACTGATGACCTATGGTCTGGAGAGGTCATCAGTATCTGATCGGTGCAGGTCCGACACCTGGGACCCTTGCCAATCTGCTGTTTGAGAAGACACCCGTGTTCCTGTGAGGGTCGCTGCTTTTTCCCTGCTCACCAAGTCCAGCGCCACACATATAAAGCGGCAGTGCTTGGTATGGCACTCAGCCCTATTCACTTCTATGGGTCAGAGCTGCTCCTAGGCCATGTGACGATTAACGTGATGTATCTGGTAGAGATGAGTGAATTTCTCAAAAATTCTATTTGGTCAGTTCTCCGAATTTTCCGAAAAGATTTGATCCGAATTTATTCGTGGTCAATCGCGTTAAAAACAGCTAATTTCTGATACTTACAGCAGCCCGTTGTCTAATACCTCGATGTTGGAAGAGCCCCGAACCACCCAGGGTTTCTGATTTGTACGCTAGGGTGACGGAAGTCCAAACCCTGGAATACTCTATGGCTATGTTTCAGGACAAAATTGCTCTCTTCAATGCCATATGGGATCCCTGGGACGTTTACTGGGCTACGAGACATCCTTAGAGAGCTGCTGAGATAAGGGTATCTCCCCCCCCCCCCCTTTTTGTGTCTTTGTTCTTGTCGTTACCCTTGTCTTGTTGTTATTCAGTGGTCCTATAATGGACTAATTAAAGACAGACGCAGTATTTTTTTTTCTTCTGTGCACTTTATTGTCATATTAATGATTGACATTCCTCTTTATGTTGTGGAATATTACTGAATGTTATTACTGCCTAGGTTACTGTGAATTTGGTGCTTCGTATGTTATGCCTCATGCCTTGTACTAATGTGCATAGATCTGTTGTGGATATGCTTTGTCATTTCTTCACTCTTTAATAAATATACAATTATAAAAAAATAAAAAAAACAGCTAATTTCTGGCAGCAGAGAGCCTTTATACTGTGCCTTTCATTAACACGCATAGGGAGTGTGCTGTGGTAGTGAAATAATACTGTGAGTCCGTATGACACGCAGATGATCAGATGATAGGCGTTGCTCTTAGAATCACTGCACACTTCACTTATTTGGGCAGTTACGGGGCCAAAACTGACCAAATAACTCAAGTGTGAATGTTAGCGTCAAGAAGAAGAGCACTCTTTTTACAACGACATCAGCTGATTATTATTATTTATTATTAATGTGCCATTCATTCCATAGCGCTGTACATATGATAAGCGGTGCACATACATAAGACAATTGCACTAATCATAAACAAGACGAGTTACAAACTGGTACAGAAGGAGAGAGGGCCCTGCCCGTGAGGGGTTACAATCTACATGGTATGGGAGAAGGACACAGTAGGAGAGGGTGAAGCTGGTCATGGCGGTATAGAGGCAGCAGGGTCACTGGTTGTAGGCTTTTCTGAAGAGGTGGGTTTTCAGGTTTCTTTTGAAGTATTCCACTGTTGGTGAGAGTCTGATATGTTGGGGTAGCGAGTTCCAGAGTTTGGGGGATGCACGGGAGAAATCCTGGAGGCGAATGTGGGAAGAGGTGATAAGAGGAGAGGCGAGAAGGAGGTCTTGTGAGGATTGGAGAGTGCGTATGGGGATGTATCTGGAAAGTAGCTCAGAGATGTAGGGAGGGGACAGGTTATGGACGGCCTTGTATGTATTTGTTAGTACTTTGAAGTGAATTCGCTGGGCAATGGGGAGCCAGTGAAGGGATTGGCAAAAGAGAGAGGCAGAGGAGTAATAGGGTGAGAGGTGGATTAGTCAGGCAGCAGAGTTGAGGATAGATTGGAGGGGTGTGAGAGTGCTAGATGGAAGGCCACAGAGGAGAATATTGCAGTAGTCCAGGCGGGAGATGATGAGGGCATGTACAAGCATTTTCGCAGATTCAAAGTTGAGGAAAGCACGGATGCGGGAGATGTTTTTGAGTTGGAGGCGGCAGGTGGTGGAAAGGGCTTGGATGTGTGGTCGGAAGGAGAGGGCAGAATCCAAGGTCACTCCAAGGCAGCTGACTTGGTTGACCGGGGATAGTGTGCAGCCATTGGTCGTGATAGATAGGTCTGTTGGGGGGGGGGGGGGGGGGGGTTGACCAAGATGGGGGAAAGATGATGAGTTCTGTTTTATCCATGTTAAGTTTTAGAAAGCGAGAGGCGAAAAAGGATGATATGGAAGATAGGCATTGTGGGATTCTGGATAGTAAGGTGGTGATGTCTGGACCAGAGAAGTAGATTTGTGTGTCGTCAGCATAAGAGTGATACTGAAAGCCATGGGACTCTATGAGCTGTCCCAGGCCAAAAGTGTAGATAGAGAAGAGCAGGGGTCCTAGGACAGAGCCTTGCGGGACACCAACAGAGAGGGAATGAGACGAGGAGGTGGTGCGTGAGTGGGAGACGCAAAATGTCAGTTCTGTGAGGTATGATGTGATCCAGGAGAGGGCCAGGTCAGTGATGCCAAGAGATGAGAGAGTTTGCAACAGAAGGGAGTGGTCAACAGTGTTGAAGGCAGAGAACAGGTCAAGGAGAAGGTTATTGGTGACTTTGGTAAGGGCAGTATCAGTCGAGTGGTGGGATCGGAAGTCAGATTGTAGGCGGTCAAAGAGTAAGCAGGAGGAGAGGTTAGAGGACAGTTCAGAATGGACATCTTGTTCAAGTTGCTTTGAGGCATACGGAAGAAGTGATATGGGGCGATAACTGGGCAAAGAAGATGGGTCAAGTGAAGGCTTTTTGAGGATGGTGTAATGGTAGCATGTTTAAAAGCAGAGGGGAAGACCCCAGAGGGTAGTGATAGGTTGAAGAGATGAGTTAGGGCTGGGATAAAAAACTGTGGTGAGGTTAAGCATGAGGTGGGATGGGATTGGGTCAAGTGCACAGGTGGTGAGATGTGATCTGGAGAGTAAAGTGGAGAGTTTTTCTTCTGTAATGGTGGAGAAGCGGGTTTTGGGAGAAGAGGACCGAGCAGTTGTGTGGAGGGTTTGTGGGGACTGTGTACTGAAGCTTTCTCTGATGTTGACTATCTTTTGTTTGAAGTATTTGGCAAAGTCCTCAGCTGAGATGAGCGGAGAGGGTGGGGGGAGCTGGGGGTTGGAGAAGGGAGTTAAGTGTTAAAAAGTTGTTTAGGGCTGTGAGCCAGTGAAGATATGAGAGATGAGAAGTAGGTATGTTTTGCATCAGCGAGTGAGGATTTGAATGTGTGGAGGTATTGCTTGTATGCGGTGAAATGATCTTTAGAATGGGATTTCTTCCATCGCCGCTCAGCAGCCCTGGAAGCTTGTCTGAGTTTTTTGGTCAGGTTGGTGTGCCAGGGTTGTCTGTTAATTTTTGGGGTTTTGTTGTGTGTGAGGGGGGGCAACAGTGTCCAGAGCTGTACTTATTGTGGTGTTGGTAGCGTCTGGGTCTTGGAGGGAACAGATGGTAGAGCATGGGAGAAGAGAGTCTGAAAGCAAGCAAAAGTCAAGATCTTTAAGGTTTCAAGTCGAGATTGCCTTAAGGGCGCACTAGACACAACACTATATGCACACAAATATATACAGTCGTGGCCAAAAGTTTTGAGAATTACATAAATATTGGAAAAGTTGCTGCTTAAGTTTTTATAATAGCATATGGCATATACTCCAGAATGTTATGAAGAGTTAATTGCTGTCATTAAAGGATCATCAAGAACTTCAAGGAAAGAGGTTCAATTCTTGTTAAGAAGGCTTCAGGGCGTCCAAGAAAGTCCAGCAAGTGCCAGGATCGTCTCCTAAAGATGCTTCAGCTGCGGGATCAGAGTGCCACCAGTGCAGAGCTTGCTCAGGAATGGCAGCAGGCAGGTGTGAGCGCATCTGCACGCACAGTGAGGCGAAGACTTTTGGAAGATGGCCTGGTGTCAAGAAGGGCAGCAAAGAAGCCACTTCTCTCCCCAAAAAACATCAGGGACAGATTGATCTTCTGCAGAAAATATGGTGAATGGACTGCTGAGGACTGGGGCAAAGTCATATTCTCCGATGAAGCCTCTTTCCGATTGTTTGGGGCATCAGGAAAAAGGCTTGTCCGGAGAAGAAAAGGCAATCGCTACCATCAGTCCTGTGTCATGCCAACAGTAAAGCATCCTGAGACCATTCATGTATGGGGCTGCTTTTCATCCAAGGGAGTGGGCTCACTCACAATTTTGCCCAAAAACACAGCCATAAATAAAGAATGGTACCAAAACACCCTCTAACAGCAACTTCTTCCAACAATCCAACAACAGTTTGGTGAAGAACAATGCATTTTCCAGCACGATGGAGCACCGTGCCATAAGGCAAAAGTGATAACTAAGTGGCTTGGGGACCAAAACGTTGACATTTTAGGTCCATGGCCTGGAAACTCCCCAGATCTTAATCCCATTAAGAACTTGTGGTCAATCCTCAAGAGGCGAGTGGACAAACAAAAACCCACTAATTCTGACAAACTTCAAGAAGTGATTATGAAAGAATGGGTTGCTATCAGTCAGGAATTGGCCCAGAAGTTGATTGAGAGCATGCCCATTCGAATTGCAGAGGTCCTGAAAAAGAAGGGCCAACACTGCAAATACTGACTCTGCATAAATGTCATGTAATTGTCGATAAAAGCCTTTGAAACGTATGAAGTGTGTGTAATTATATTTCACTACATCACAGAAACAACTGAAACAAAGATCTAAAAGCAGTTTAGCAGAAAACTTTGTGAAAACTAATATTTGTGTAATTTTCAAAACTTTTGGCCAGGACTGTACAATGGTCAGAGCTGATTCCACATAGTTGTCTACAGAACCTGTTGTATATAACGATTATACAAGTAGAGTCCCCCGACAGAGTGGAGAGGGTGTCAGCAGTAAGTTTGTATTGACGTCACTAATTATTTTGCCCTTTCTCTGATCTGTCAGAACAATAACCCCCCAAAAACTGATCCTGTCTGTTGAGCATCTACCTTCACTCGGTCAGCATTTGGTCAGTTATCCATCAGTATTGCTAAAGCCCCCCAAAAAAACAGGAGTGGATCCAAAACAGAGATGACACATGAACAAAATATTTGCATGTCTTCTGTGTTTTGTACCCACTCCTGCTTTTGGCTACCAAATCATAAGCCAATTCTGAGGCAAAATAGGGACCATGTCATACAGGCCTTACAGCTGCTACACAGACAGGATCTGTTGTGCGTATAATTTCTCCTTCTGACAGATCAGAAGAAGGGTCAAATAAATGATGATGTCAACCAGGCCAAAAAGGCAAAATAGTGGCCAAGTCATGAAGTGGGGAGGGTGGGAACAGCATGAGAAGTCCACATAGTGGCCCAATGACAGAGTGGGGAGGTGGCAGCAGCATAAGGATACCACAGAGTTGCCCAGTGACATAGTGTTGAGGTGGCAGCAGCATGAGGAGACCACAGAGACATAGTGTTAATGTAGCAGCAGCATGAGCAGCCCACAGAGTGGCCCAATGACAGAGTGGTGAGGTGGCAGCAGCATGAGGAGACCACAAAGTGGCCAAGTGACATTGTTTTGAGGTAGCAGCATAAGGAGACCACAGAGTAGCCCAGTGACATAGTGTTGAGGTAGCAGCAGCATGAGGAGACCACAGAGTAGTGAAGTGGCATCAGCATGAGGAGACCACAGAGTGGCCCAGTGACATAGTATTGAGGTGGCAGCAGCTTGAGGAGATCACAGAGTAGTGATGTGGCAGTAGCATGAGGAGACCACAGAGTGGTCCAGTGACATAGTGTTGAGGTGGCAGCAGCCTGAGGAGATGACAGAGTAGTGATGTGGCAGCAGCATGAGGAGACCACAGAGTTGTGAAGTGGCAGCAGCATGAGGAGACCACAGAGTGGCCCAGTGACATACTGTTGAGGTGGCAGCAGCATGAGGATACCACAGAGTAGTAATGTGGCAGCAGCATGAGGAGACCATAGAGGGGTCCAGTGACAGAATGGGGAGGTGGCAGCAGCATGAGGAGACCACAGAGTAGTGATGTGGCAGCATGAGGAGACCACAGAGTGGCCCATTGACATAGTGTTGATGTATCAGCAGCATGAGGAGACCACAGACTGGCACAGTGACAGAGTAGGGTGGTGGGGGCAATACCAGTACCAGCTGATGATGGTGGCTGGCAGTATGAGCGGCTGGCAGCAGGTGTGGCATCAGGCGGGTGGCAGCATCAGAATAGTAGCTGAAGAAGGTAGCCAAAAGAAACAGGCCTCTTTTGTCAAAGTGTAGGTGTGGCAACATGGATGATCTAGTCTGATGCATCATGCACTGGTGTTTTGAAAATCCTGGCTGATCCACGCCTGATTTATCTTCACAAAGGTCAGTTTCTCCACATTTTGGGTAGGCGAGTTCTCCTTGGGGTTATGCCAAACTACTGTCCGGGCAGGAAAGCTTGTCCAGGGCAAACTCGGCCAGTTGCGGCCACAAATCAAGATTGGCTGGCCAGTAGTCCAGGGGATCTTTGATGTGGGGTGGCATGGTGCACTCCTAGTATGCCACAACCTGCTGGTTCAGGTTCTGCTCTATGTCCACCTGCTGCTGCCGGTGAGTAGTTTCTTCAGTAGGTGGGTAAAGAAAACTGCTCATCAGCGACTCTAGACTTAAGTTGCTGTTGATGGAGCTGGTACTGCTCCTGCCCCCCCCCCCAGCAGCCATGGCAGTGGAACGTGAGCGAAGAGGGCAGACATGCATGAGGATGGGCAATGGCGCACATAGGCAGCGGTCAACTGACTACATAGGATGTCTCGATAGTAGTTCAGTTTGTCTTCCCTCTCAGCGGGTGTAAAAAGGCCCCCATTTTGGTCCGGCAGCGAGGGTCTAACATGGAGAGCCAGTAGTCATCCCTCTGGCGAATGGTGACTATTCGGCTGTCACTACGCAAGCAAGTGAGCATGCATCGGGCCATTTGCGCAAGTGACTCGGAGGGACTCCCTGCCTCCATCTCCAGTGCCTACTGCCACAGTGTGTCTGGGTCCTCTGCCTACTCTTTCTCATTGCCCTTTAGCTCCTCTGG
Organism: Bufo gargarizans; assembly: GCF_014858855.1. Classification (NCBI taxonomy): domain Eukaryota; kingdom Metazoa; phylum Chordata; class Amphibia; order Anura; family Bufonidae; genus Bufo; species Bufo gargarizans. Next base: position 741,272,429 of record NC_058080.1, on the reverse strand, counting down.
CTGCTCCTGCTCCTCCTGTCCTGTCATCTGTGTAGAAAAACCACCCATTTCTCTGCACATTGCTTGTGCTCCAATGTCCTCCTCCTCCTCCAGTTCAACCCCCACGGGGCTCATGTGGCCGTGAGATCTAGGTGCCACATCTCCAGTCCCCTGACCAGCCAGATTTACCAGCATCTGTTCCAGAACATGAAGCTATGGAATGACGTTGTTCATCCCATAGTCCTAGCGACTAACAAATAACATGGCCTCCTCAAAGGGCCTGAGCAAACGGCAGGTGTCACACATGAGCTGCCACTGGCTGACATCGAAGTTACAAAAGGGAGTACTCCTGTCCACTTGGATCATCAGGAAATTGAATAAGGCCTTTCTCTGTTCATATAGTCGGTCCAACATATGGAGGGTGGAATTCCAACGTGTGTGCTTTGCAGTGTACGAGTGGCTGAAGTGCATGCAAAGTTTCCTGGCCATTTTCAGGATGTCTTGCAGATGGGCAGAAGACTTCAGGAACCGCTTTACAACCAGATTGAGCCCGTGCACCATGCAGGGCGCATGGCTCAGCCCTCCTTGTCGCAGCGCCGACACCATGTTCTTCCCGTTGTCGGTCAACATGGTTCCGATTTTGAGTTGTCGAGGAGAAAGCCAGGATTCGATTTCTTGATGAAGGACACGGAGCAATTCCTCCCTTGTGTGACTCAGTTCGCCCAGGCAAACTAGGTGCAGAACAGTGTGACACTGCCGTGCCCTGCACATGTGGTATGCTGTAGGGGCACTGTGAATTGTCCCTGCAGTGGAGGCTAAGGACATAGTGGAGGATGAGGAGGCAGAGGCGGACATTGTCGCTGGACAAACAGCGTGAGAATGTGGAGGCGAAAATAGTGTCACCTGGCCAAGTTGCTGGTGTGGCTGTGCAGGTACCACATTCACCCAGTGGGCCGTAAAGGACATGTATTGTCCCTGACTGTAGTTACAGCTCTACACATCGGCGCTGCCTTGCACTTTGGCAGACACTGGCAGGCTCAAGGACTGGCCCACCTTCTGTCAGTGGCGGATCCAGTGGGGGCAACGGGACAATTTCCCCCCCCCCCCTCGAGCTGGCGGCAGGGCACAGGGAGATGAGCGCATCCATTGTGAAAGCGTTCATCTCCATAGTCATCTGTATCGCCTTCCTCAGGACAGCGATACAGATGGCTGTGCTGCGGCAGGGGAGGGAGAGGCGTGTCCCTTCCCCGTTCCTTTGATAGGCTGCAGAGGACTAGGCCGGCAGCCTATCAGAGGCCTGAGCCGTACAGCACGGGACACAAGCCGGAAGAGGTCTGCATCGCATCGCTGACATGGAGGTAAGTATGTTGTTTTTTTATATATATATACAATACTTTTACTGGCACATGGGGGCTGTTATTGCTGGCACATGGGGGCTGGTATTAATCCTGGCACATGGGGGGGGCTGTTATTAATCCTGGCACATGGGGGAGCTGGTATTAATCCTGGCACATGGGGGGGGGCTGTTATTAATCCTGGCACATGGGGGAGCTGTTATTAATCCTGGCACATGGGGGGGGCTGTTATTAATCCTGGCACATGGTGGGGCTGTTATTAATCGTGGCACATGGGGGGGGGCTGTTATTAATCCTGGCACACGGGGGGGGCTGTTATTAATCCTGGCACATGGGTGGAGAAAGCTGTTAATAATCCTGGCACATGGGGGGGGGGCTGTTATTAATCCTGGCACATGGGGGGCTGTTATTAATCCTGGCACATGGGGGGGCTGTTATTAATCCTGGCACATGGGGGGCTGTTATTATTCCTGGCACATGGGGTGCTGTTATTAATCCTGGCACATGGGGGGGGGCTGTTATTAATCCTGGCACATGGGGGGGCTGTTATTACTGGCACATGGGGGGGCTGTTATCACTGGCACATAAGGGGGCTGTTATTACTGGCACATGGGGGGGCTGTTATTACTGGCACATGGAGGGGCTGTTATTACTGGCACATGTGGGGGGCTGTTATTACTGGCACATGGGGGGCTGTTATTACTGGCCCATGGTGGGGCTGTTATTACTGGCACATGGGGGGCTGTTATTACTGGCACATGGGGAGGGGGCTGTTATTACTGGCACATGAGGAGGGGGCTGTTATTACTGGCACATGGGGAGGGGGCTGTTATTACTGGCACATGGGGAGGGGGTTGTTATTACCGGCACATGGGGGGGCTGTTATTACCGGCACATGGGGGGGGGCTGTTATTACCGGCACATGGTGGGAGTTGTTATTACCGGCACATAGGGGGTGCTGTTATTATCGGCACATGGGGATGGGGCTGTTATTACTGGAACATGATTGGGGGTTGCTCTTGTTACTGGCACATTATTTGGGGCACTATAGGGGCATCTACTGAGGCCACAAAGAAGGGGTATTTTATATGGGGGGCTCTGTACAGAACAATTTTATACTGGGACACATTATTGTGGGTACTATGGGGAAGGGGGGAGAGGAGTACTATGGGGTCATCTATGGGGGGCACTAAGAAGGGGTATTTTATACTTGCAAATTATGGGGGACACTGAGGGCATCTACTGGAGCATTTTATACTGGTATATTATGGGGGGCACTAGGAGGAAGGAGGGTGTGTAGCACTATGGGGGCACTATATAGGGGTATTTTATACTGGCACATTATGGGGGCACTATGGGGACATTAGCTCACCTGGGGGCATTACAAGGGGGTATTTTTTGCACTGTCACATTATAAGGAGAATAACTACTACTGGGTGGGCATTATGGTAGGCTTTATTACTCCCCATGGTATGACCCCCTAGTAGCAGCACCAGCCTCTCCCTGCTCTGCTATCCCTCTGCCCCTTCTCCAAATACTTATTATGAAATCTTTCTCATTAGGATAAAACACAACATCAGCTCCGCCGAGCCCCCGGCTAAAGTGGTGAAGTGGTGTCCGAGATCCCCAAGGACCAAGCCAAGAAATTGTAAGTTTTCATGTGAAATATGTTTATGTTATACACATATAGCATACACTGTGCCCCACAATATACAGTATACCTCTACACTGTGCCCCACAATATACAGTATACCTCTACACTGTGCCACACAATATACAGTATACCTCTACACTGTGTAGTCTGTTCTATAAGCACCATTGTTTTGTGGCGGCGGACAGAAAATAATCTGGAAGTGCCCCTCCCGAGACCAGGCTCTGGATCCGCCACTGCCTTCTGTTTTACATATGTGTGCATGGCTGGAACTGCCTTTTTTGGCAAAGACATGACTGCTTGGGACTCTCCACCTCGGCTTGGCACAAGCCATCAGTTCTCTGAAAGGTGCAGAGTCCACCACTTGAAAAGGGAGGGACTGCAGCACCAGCAACTTGGACAGGAGCACGTTCAGCTTCAGCGCCGTTGGATGAGTGCGCGCATACTGCTGACTCTTGGCAATCGCTTCAGTGATCGATTCCTGATGAAATGACTGACGAGGAGGAGCAGGAGCATCAGGACCAGCAGATGATGGGAAGGACAGACCGCTCCCTTCGGCTGAGGTGGTGGAGCCTTGACTGCATTAAATTGGGTGTGTGCCACTGGGTGATGCAGCGGTTGCTGTGGCAGGCTGGACCACCCCATCGGAGCTACGGTTCTCCCAGGCCACTTTATGGTGACGCTGCATGTGTTGACGCAGGGTGGTGGTGCCAACATTGGCACACTGCCCACGCTTCACCTTCTGCCCACAAATTTGGCAAATGGCCATGTTCACCTCCTCCGGCGGCCTAACAAAAAATTGCCACACCGCCGAGTATGGCATTTTACCCCCAACACTCCATACTGACTGTCTGCTACCGCTGCCTTTGTGAGCCCCTGCACTGCTAATTCTTGGGCAGGTAGTCTACTGCGAAGCGGGCGTTTGGCTCCCATCCGGCTCCCAAGTGCGATCAGCTTCATCATCATCTACTACTGTCTGCACGTCAGTGATGTCCCCCTCAATGGTCTCTGGGTCAGGAGTCTGACTGCTCGCAACATCAGCTCCCGCGTGACTCTCATGATCACCACTTGCCCGCCTACCGGAGGAAGCGGCGGATGTCTTCTCTAGATCTTGGCTGGGCAATCTATAAAAGGACACTGAGAGTTAATAAGCTAGAGGAAGGTTTCGTATCGAAACGCGCGTCGGGGTGTGCAGTCCTCCTGTGGATTCGTTACTACTTTACACACGGTACATGACCTTATCTTCTTTACCTGCCTGTTTGTCTGACCTTCTTGTGGATTTTGCTTTTTGACAAAAACATTTACTATGTTTTTTTCTTGTGACTTTTTTGTAATTTGCACATGCACTTTACCATCCGTTCAACTTAGTTGAACAGGTATATATATATATTCAGAGACCCACATTGGAGAGTTGCCTCTTTCTCTTCTACTTACATAGCAGTTTTGCACTTGCACTTTACCTTTTTTGATACTATTTGTATCCTTACCAATAGTGGGCACTCTCTTCATATATATTTCATACGGCAGTTCTGTTTTATTCATAAGTATTTACAATCAGGTCATTTATCTTTTTACATTGTTGTACTTTACAAACTCTCCCAGGATTGTACTGCACTTTGTGCATTTGTCTGTCATCTCTTTGCATGTTTTTAATTATATATTCAATAAAACGATATTTTTATAGCTTATTAGCTCTCAAAGTCCTTTTATAGGTTATCTATCAGTTTCTGAGTTAAGCTCTTGTGAGGGGCTTTACCACTGCTTTACCCCATTCTTTATGTAACCTATTTTTGTATTAATCTTGGCTGGGCAGTAGCTGCTGACTGTCCTCTAGTAGCTCGTCCTCACTGCATAGTGGAGCTGAACCTACGACATATAATACTTCTCTGGCTGAGGGAACAGAAAAGGACAAAGATAGGTTGAGGACAGGTGAGGGCACAGGGCCTGGGCCATGCCAACTAAGCAGTGTGTCTGAAGAACCCACCGACTCTTTGTTGGGGGTGTCTGATGTCACTTGCGACGAAGTAGAAGACTGAATCAACCATTCAAGCACCGCTGGGTTGCTGGTCAAGACACGAACCAAAAAAGGCTGAAGTACAAAGTAACTGCACTGCAGAACGGCAAATAAGATGTGGCACGGGGAAGGATCTGCAAGGGGTATACCCGAGGATCCCTCCTCTCTCCAACACTCCTGTGGGTAATTGAAGGTCACAACGATAGTGAAGCCCAGACTGCCACCGTCACGTGCAAAGATTTATTGTACTTACAACAGTATCTCTGATAAAATGCATAAAACAATGGTATGCACACTTCGGTATCGCCCGACCCGGGTTTCGCTGTCATGCTTCATCAGGAGCGAACATCTTAGCATCAGAAACCAATCTTAAATACCATTAAAAGGCACACCCTTTCCCTGTGTCACCACTCAGGGTCACACCTCCTTTGTTACAATTCAAAAATACATCAAAATTTAGCATAAAAGAAGTGTATAAATAATTTCAATAAAAGTCAACAGATTCACAGTACTAAAATACATAAAACAACCAAAACCATCTTTCTAGTACTCGCTCCTAATAGATCTAAACCCACCTCTTTCAACACCCCTCCACACTTCTATCTCAGGCCGGCCCCTTCTAGATGGTCACAGCGGCTCTGCTCAATCACCTCATTCATTCTGTCTCATGACTCGACTAGTCAGCGCCGGACGACTTAGTCAGACCTTCGATCCACCTCTCATCCTATCCCAGGTCCTACCTGGTCACAGGTAAGAGAAGTGGAGGATGTATAATAGAATGACATGAAGAGTGACAGCGAAACCCGGGTCGGGCGATACGGAAGTGTGCATACCTTTGTTTTATACATTTTATCAGAGATACTGTTGTAGGTACAATAAATCTTTGCACGTGACGGTGGCAGTCTGGGCTTCTACCATTGGTGTGACCTTTAATTACCCACAGGAGTGTTGGAGAGAGGAGGGATCCTCGGGTATACCCCTTGCAGATCCTTCCCGGTGCCTTTTGTAACCCGTACCAAGAAGGCAGGAGGTGTATCAAGCAGCGCAGTTTTCCACTTTCTTGATTTACTTGCTTCTGTGATCTTCCCACATCGCATTAAAAAACCGGCAGCGCAAGTTTACAGATACGTAAACTCACCTAAAGAATTATTAGGAACACCTGTTCTATTTCTCATTAATGCGATTATCTAGTCAACCAATCACATGGCAGTTGCTTCAATGCATGTAGGGTTGTGGTCCTGGTCAAGACAATCTCCTGAACTCCAAACTGAATGTCAGAATAGGAAAGAAAGGTGGGCTACAACAGCAGAAGACCCCACCGGGTACCACTCATCTCCACTACAAATAGGAAAAAGAGGCTACAATTTGCACGAGCTCACCAAAATGTGACTGTTGAAGACTGGAAAAATGTTGCCTGGTCTAATGAGTCTCGATTTCTGTTGAGACATTCAAATGGTAGAGTCCGAATTTGGCGTAAACAGAATGAGAACATGTATCCATCATGCCTTGTTACCACTGTGCAGGCTGGTGGTGGTGGTGTAATGGTGTGGGGGATGTTTTCTGGGCATCGTTTAAATGCCACGGGCTACCTGAGCATTGTTTCTGACCATGTCATCCCTTCATGACCACCATGTGCCCATCCTCTGATGGCTACTTCCACCAGGATAATGCACCAGGTCGCAAAGCTCGAATCATTTCAAATTGGTTTCTTGAACATGACAATGAGTTCACTGGACTAAAATGGCCCCACAGTCACCAGATCTCAACCCAATAGAGCATCTTTGGGATGTGGTGGAACGGGAGCTTCGTGCCCTGGATGTGCATCCCTCAAATCTCCATCAACTGCAAGATGCTATCCTATCAATATGGGCCAACATTTCTAAAGAATGCTATCAGCACCTTGTGGAATCAATGCCACGTAGAATTAAGGCAGTTCTGAAGGCAAAAGGGGGTCCAGCACCGTATTAGTATGGTGTTCCTAATAATTCTTTAGGTGAGTGTATACTAGTGACTTTTTTACGGCAAATAAGGTGTACTTTTTTTTTTACACTAATACACCCCAAAAGAAACTGTAGAACAATTTTAATGCACTGCATAACGGCAAATATGACGTATGTATATTTCCTATAAATACACCCTGCAACACAGCACCCCAATCACAAGCAAGGTTTGCTGGAATTAGTGATGTATCATATAGTGCAAACAACCTAAAAGCAATTTGGATCCCCAGTTAGTGCAGCAAGGTGTAATATAATCAGTCCTATTACCCAGGCTGAACATTCTCCTATTGCACCCTGTTCTCCTAAGGCCTCATGCACACGACCGTTGTTGTGTCCCGTGTCCGTTGTTCAGTTTTCCGTGATTTTCTGCGAACCCATTGACTTTCAATGGGTCTGTGGAAAACTCGGCTAATGCACCGTTTGTCATCTGCGTCCGTGATCCCTGTTTTCAGTCCGTGAAAAAAATATGACCTGTCCTATTTTTTTCACGGACAACGGTTCGCGGACCCATTCAAGTCAATGGGTCAGTGAAAAAACACGGAGGCACACAATATTGTCATCCGCGTCCGCACTTTCCTCCAAAAATAAAGGAAGACACACGGAAACAAAAACGGACACGGAACAACGGAACCCCCTTTTGCGGCCCGCAAAAAAATACTGTTGTGTGCATGAGGCTTTATAGTGTAGATGATTCCTCCCTATTCTTTCCCCACACCTTGAGTAATCTTTCCCTGCACTTATAAATCATTTTTTTTTTAGCACAATGAAGTCTTTCCTAGCACTTTCCCTAGTGCCTGCTGACGTCTCTCCGTGCACTAAGTACACTGGAAAATGGCTGAATCCAAGATGGCTGAGGCTATTTATAGGGCTGTGACATCACAGGGCTGACTGGCTGCTGATTGGCTGCATGCATGGCATTGTGGGTGATCCCTCGTTCCTAGAGTTCTTTGATCCATGTCCTCATACGTGCAGCAGCCAATTTATCGGTTCGAATATAATTTTTTCTGAAATTTGGATCGAATTCCACTTCGTCAGCTTCGATTCGCTCATCTCTTATCACTTGCCTAGGAAAAGCTGAGAGAAAGCCGCGGTGCTAAGAGGAATGCCACTGCGGTCTCAAACACTTGATCAGCAGTGGTCCCGGGTGTCGGACTCCCATCGATCAGACACAGATGACAGGTCATCAATCTATAAGTCTCGGAAAACCCCTTTATAAGTACTAAGGGTTTTTGCGGGAAGGGGATAACTTAAAACTGTTGAGAAAACTGAATTTCGTGTATTTAAGGTTTGTAATAAAAATAAAAAATCATGTATTTTCGTTGTGGATTTTTATAGCAGGACGGATAAGGGTAGAAATATCTACTTAATAATCTCTCACACACCCTTACTTGTTCCTGTATGAAGAGCTCATGAGCTCAGTGATGAGCGGACCAGTGGATGTTCAGGTTGACCCTAAACATAGAACCACATTGAAGTCAATGGGGACCCGAACTTTGGGGCTGAAAAATGGCTGTAAAAAAGTCATATAAGTATGCCGTAGGTTGTTGCTGGAAGTCGAGTTCCCACCCCGTTTTGTAATGAAAATAGAAACTCCAGCAATGAGATTGCAAAAGTGTAGACGTTTATTAGGCAGTGCGGCTGTACAATAAATGTGACGTTTCGGCCACACAGTAGCCTTTCTCCAACTGGTGGATCCAGAGGATGAGCGCAGAAGGTAGAGAGCAACAGTACTATAGGGGATGCGTCCCCTATACTTATCCCCTATAGTACTGTTGCACTCTACCTACCGCGCTCATCCTCTGGATCCTTGTCACCACAGCGGCACCAGTTTGAGAAAGGCTACTGTGTGGCCGAAACGTCACATTTATTGTACAGCCGCACTGCTGTACTAGACAAACGTCTACACTTTTGCAATCTCATTGCTGGAGTTTCTATTTTCAATGTAAAAAAGTCATAGAAAGGGCTAGAGGGCTGCAAAAGGAACCACAGTTGGTGTAAGAGCAGGACAATTGCCCGGCAAACAAATGGGGATAAAGAAATGACTTAAAATAACATAAAATACACAAAAATAAAAAAATATTAATCTTGAACCAGGAGGTGGAGGTCCAAGTGGAGTACAGTAGGAAGTTGAGGAGGCTGTGGACATGTAGGTGGAAGAGGCGGAAGAGGAAGAAGCCAACACTGTTTTTTTATTTGTCTGTTAATTCTGTGTGTGACCATTTGCCATTTTTCCGGGTGCGGCCGGTATACTTCTCTACCAATATAAGACGTAATAATCTTGAGGTGGAAGCGAACAATGTTTTCTAAATTTAGTTTTTATTTATTTATTTTCTCTTACTTTTTGTTGTTTGTGGAGGCACCAAAACATTGGGAAATGACAAAGAGAATGCACAAAGTGCACTGGAGTATAGCAATGGCTGGGTGCAGCCAATATACCTTGCTACTCTGCCCATGGTACGGACAAGTTCTGTGGGATCCATGCCTGGCTCATTGTAATGAACGTGAGCTTGTCCATATTGGCTGTGGACAGGCGGCTGCGCTTGTCTGTGATAACGCCCCCTGCCGTGCTAAACACACGTTCAGACAATACACTGGCTGCAGGGCAGGCCAGCACCTCCAAGGTGTAAAGGGCAAGCTCAGGCCATGTGCCCAATTTGGAGACCCAGAAGTGGAAGGGGGCAGAACCATCAGTCAGTATGTGTAGGTGTTTGCACACGTACTGTTCCACCATGTTGCTGAAATGCTGCCTCCTGCTAAGACGTTCCATATCAGCTGGTGGTGCTGGTTGTTGTGGCGTGCTGACAAAGCTTTTCCACATTTTGGCCATGCTAACCCTGCCTTCTGAGGTGCTGGCGGTGCCCCAGCTGCGTTGGCGACCTCTTCCTTGTCCTCTGCCTTGTGCTTCCACTGAGTCCCCGCTGTCAGGTGGGAATACCATCAGTAACGCGTCTACCAGCGTGCGCATCTTCTGATCACATTGCAGTGACAGAAGTAAGGGCGGCACGTTGTCCTTGGAGCAGGGATCCAGCAAGGAGGCCAAAAAGTAATCAGACTGGCCTGGTAACCGTGGGAATGATCCCTCTTCCTCCTCCTCCTGTGCCACATCCTCATAAATCATCTCCTGAAGTGTTTTTCCAAGGAGACATAGAAGTGGTATCATCGCCACTGGCCATGTTGGTGGAGTACTCGAAACAGCGCAACAGGGCACACAGGTCTCGCATGGAGGCCCAGTCATTGGTGGTGAAGTGGTGCTGTTCTGTAGTGCGACTGACCCGTGCGTGCTGCAGCTGAAACTCCACTATGGCCTGCTGCTGCTCGCACAGTCTGTCCAGCATGTGCAAGGTGGAGTTCCACCTGGTGGGCACGTCGCATATGAGGCGGGAAGGCCGAAGTTACACTTCAGTGCAGACAGGCGAGCGGCAGCAGGATGTGAACGCCGGAAGCGCGAACAGACGGCCCGCACTTTATGCAGCAGCTCTGACATATCTTTTTCAAAAACCTCTGCACCACCAAATTCAGCACATGCGCCAGGCAAGGGATGTGCGTCAAACCGGCTATTCCCAGAGCTGCTACGAGATTTTGCGCATTGTCGCACACCACCAGGCCGGGCTTGAGGCTCACTGGCACCAACCACTCATTGGTCTGTTCTGCCATGACGGTCCAGAGCTCCTGCGCGGTGTGTTTTCCCCCCCCATACAGATGAGTTTCTGAACGGCCTGCTGTCGTTTCCCCCTTGCTGTGCTGACGTTAGTGATGCAGGTGTTACGTTATCGTGATGAGGAGGCGGTAGAGAAGGAACCGGAGTAGGAGGCAACGAGAAATATCCTCGGTGGTGGAAGGACATGCGCCAAACTGCTATCTGCCTCAGGCCCAGCCGCCACTGCCTTTACCCAGTGGGCAGTTAGGTAGATATAACCGTACTTACTGGTCCACGTATCGGTGGTTATGTGGATCTTGCCACAGATGGCGTTGCGCAGTGCACACCTGATTTTTTCTGCCACTTGTACATGCAGGGCAGGGACGGCCGGCATGGAAAAGTAGTGGCAGCTAGGAACCACGTACCGTGGGACAACTGACGTCATTAAGTTTTTAAAACTGCAGCATTTCAAAGGCCAGGAATGTGGAAATTATGCTTTCAGGGCCAGGGATCGCGGGTGGGTAGGGGGGTACATCCTCTTTCTCTCCAGTGCTTGTGGAATGGACAGCTGAATGCTTCCATGGGACATTGTGGAGATACTTGGTGACCGAGGTGGTGGCATTGCTGCCACATCCTCTGCTTGCGGGGTGCCAGGTGCCCCTTTCGCTCCAAAGAGGGAGGGAAGAGGTCGAGAACGCAGCAGAGGAGGGAACAGGAGGAGCCAGAGACCTTTCTTGGTTTTTGAGGTGTCTACTCCACTGCAGCTCGTAGATGCCTGGTCATGGAGGTTGTGCTCAGGTTGAGAACGTTTATGCCTCGCTTCAGGCTCTGATGGCACAGCGTGCAAACCACTCGTGTCTTGTCATCAGCACATTGTCTGAAGAAGTGCTATGCCAGGGAACTCCTTGGAGCTGGCTTTGGTGTGCTCGGTCCCTTGCTGCGGTGGGCAGTAGGAGGCGTACTGTCTAGGGGACGGCCGCTCGGCTTTTGCACCCTGCTCCATCTTTTCAGGGCAGCAGGCGCTGCGTGACCACGGCCTCTTCCTCTGAACTTCAGACGTTACTCATATGATCTGGATGCCATGTGAGGTCTAGGACCTCATCATCCTCGCCATCATCCTCCACCCACTCTCCACCCCTGCCCTCCTCGCCGGCAGAAAGCCCCAGCAGTTGGCACCTGCATTTAGCCATCATCATCAGGGACATGCTGCGGTGGTCCTCCCATGTCCTCATCCTCAAAAATAAGTGGTTGGGCATTGGTGCACTCAATCTCTTCCACTTCTGGGGCAGGGCTATGTTGATGGCCCACAGAACCCCCGGACACATACAACGTCCTCTCCCTGCAGCAAGAGCTCCACCAGCTCCACGGCCACCTCCCCAATTTCCTCTATTTTTTTTTATGGTCACCCACAAAATTGGCTGACAGACGAGCAGTTGTGTATTTGTGTCAGGATTTACGGGATACTGAGGAGAATTCGCCAGTCAATCCACTGGACCTGGGGGCGCCAAAGGGTGCGTAGACCGAGCCTCTAGGTGCTGAAGCAACGCCCTAATAGCACCCAGAGGCTCATTAGCATATTATACGGCGACGGGCAGGGAGTTATAAAGCGCACTGGTATGTACTGCTGACATCAGCACATCGCTACATAACGGTACTTCTCATGAAAGAAACCCTTTAACTATTGTATTTCCATGTTGTGGGTGCAGATGAGGTGCATCTCCCTCCCAAAAAGGCGTTATGTCACCGACACAATTACAGACTGATTAACTGTCCTATAACAGTAAGGGCTCATTCACACGACCGTGGTTTGGTTCCGCATCCGAGTCACATTTTCTGTGGCTTGGGTGCGGACCCATTAATTCACTCTGTGTGCTGTCCGCATCCGTTGCTCCGTTCCGTGGCCCCCGCAAAAATGCTGAGTCATGTCCTCTTCTTGTCCATTTTGCGGACAAGAATAGGCAGTTCTATAAAGGGCCGTCCATTCCATTCCATAAATTTCGGAAAGGCACACGGGCGTCATCCGTGTTTTGCGGATCCGCAATTTGAATGGCATGGTCGTGTGAACGAGCCCTAAGATGGAGTTTTGAACCCAAAAATGCCTACAGGTCACCCTCAGACCGAACAGCACCAGTTCTGTGTCACAGGGGCAATGGAAGGGTTTTGCACCAAAGAAAAATAGCTATAATACAACTCCCAGCATGTCCAGACTATTACAGGATATCAGAGAACTACAACTCCCAGGATGTCCAGACTATTACAAGATATCAGAGAACTACAACTCCCAGCATGTCCAGACTATTACAGGATATCAGAGAACTACAACTCCCAGCATGTCCAGGCTATTACAGGATATCAGAGAACTACAACTCCCAGCATTTCCAGACTATTACAGGATATCAGAGAACTACAACTCCCAGCATGTCCAGACTAATACAGGATATCAGAGAGCTACAACTCCCAGCATGTCCAGACTATTACAGGATATCAGAGAACTACAACTCCCAGCATGTCCAGACTATTACAGGATATCAGAGAACTACAACTCCCAGCATGTCCAGACTATTACAGGATATCAGAGAACTACAACTCCCAGCATGTCCAGACTATTACAGGATATCAGAGAACTACAACTCCCAGCATGTCCAGGCTATTACAGGATATCAGAGAACTACAACTCCCAGCATGTCCAGGCTATTACAGGATATCAGAGAACTACAACTCCCAGCATGTCCAGGCTGTTATTACAGGATATCAGAGAACTACAACTCCCAGCATGTCCAGACTATTACAGGATATCAGAGAACTACAACTCCCAGCATTTCCAGACTATTACAGGATATCAGAGAACTACAACTCCCAGCATGTCCAGACTAATACAGGATATCAGAGAGCTACAACTCCCAGCATGTCCAGACTATTACAGGATATCAAAGAACTACAACTCCCAGCATGTCCAGACTATTACAGGATATCAGAGAACTACAACTCCCAGCATGTCCAGACTATTACAGGATATCAGAGAACTACAACTCCCAGCATGTCCAGGCTATTACAGGATATCAGAGAACTACAACTCCCAGCATGTCCAGGCTATTACAGGATATCAGAGAACTACAACTCCCAGCATGTCCAGGCTGTAATTACAGGATAGCAGAGAACTATAACTCCCAGCATGTCCAGACTAATACAGGATATCAGAGAACTACAACTCCCAGCATTTCCAGACTATTACAGGATATCAGAGAACTACAACTCCCAGCATGTCCAGACTAATACAGGATATCAGAGAGCTACAACTCCCAGCATGTCCAGACAATTACAGGATATCAGAGAACTATAACTCCCAGCATGTTATTACAGGATATCAGAGAACTACAACTCCCATCATGACCAGACTGTTATTACAGGATATCAAAGAAGATTAACACTAAATTTATTTGGTTCCGACAAAGCCCCGCCTCCGGCACTGATCACATGACGGTGACATCATCACAGGTCCTTCCCCACCTCTTCTCCTCTCCACTGCTTAGCCCCGCCTCCTGCACTGATCACATGACGGTGACATCATCACAGGTCCTTCCCCACCTCTTCTCCTCTCCACTGCTGAGCCCCGCCCCCTGCACTGATCACATGATGGTGACATTATCACAGGTCCTACACCACCTCCTCTCCCACTGCTTAGCCCCGCCCCCTGCACTGATCACATGACAGTGACGTCACCCAGGTCCTTCAGCTCTGGCAGTGCAGCAGATACTGGGCAGGTCCTGGTCGGTAGTCAGGGCTCTTGTTCTCTCTGGTATCAGCCATTCCTCCAGCCTGCAGGTAAGATGAGCTGTGAGGAGACAGTGTGGTGGAGAGCTCAGACATGTCACCTCTGGAGATTCTCCTCCATGACACACAAGGAATCCTTCTCCGCTCCTCAGCTTAGTATGATGGGGGAGGAGTAGTGGGGATAGTGGGGGTTGTCATCATTCGCTGGCCCCTGACTGTCCTGGTGAGGGGCCCCTGCCTCCAGGAGAAGAATGAATGGAGCGGGGCCCGGCCTGAGCTCAGCTCTCTCCAGTCTCTTCTCTAGGAGTTCTGGACACAGCTGAGCACAGCCCAGAGGTGGGACCTGCATCTATCAGACATTCATCTCCTGTGGAGCCACCAGAAATCTCCATGTTGGGGCCCCTGGAATCCATGTGGTGGGGGCTCTGAGAAGCGGGGCCCCTCCAGGCTCAGGAAGTGCGGTTCTGGAGGTGACATCTGGTCTTGTCCCCTGGATGATTTCCTCTCCTCCCAAACTGCTATCTGCCTCAGGCCCAGCCGCCACTGCCTTTACCCAGTGGGCAGTTAGGTAGATATAACCGTACTTACTGGTCCACGTATCGGTGGTTATGTGGATCTTGCCACAGATGGCGTTGCGCAGTGCACACCTGATTTTTTCTGCCACTTGTACATGCAGGGCAGGGACGGCCGGCATGGAAAAGTAGTGGCAGCTAGGAACCACGTACCGTGGGACAACTGACGTCATTAAGTTTTTAAAACTGCAGCATTTCAAAGGCCAGGAATGTGGAAATTATGCTTTCAGGGCCAGGGATCGCGGGTGGGTAGGGGGGTACATCCTCTTTCTCTCCAGTGCTTGTGGGATGGACAGCTGAATGCTTCCATGGGACATTGTGGAGATACTTGGTGACCGAGGTGGTGGCATTGCTGCCACATCCTCTGCTTGCGGGGTGCCAGGTGCCCCTTTCGCTCCAAAGAGGGAGGGAAGAGGTCGAGAACGCAGCAGAGGAGGGAACAGGAGGAGCCAGAGACCTTTCTTGGTTTTTGAGGTGTCTACTCCACTGCAGCTCGTAGATGCCTGGTCATGGAGGTTGTGCTCAGGTTGAGAACGTTTATGCCTCGCTTCAGGCTCTGATGGCACAGCGTGCAAACCACTCGTGTCTTGTCATCAGCACATTGTCTGAAGAAGTGCCATGCCAGGGAACTCCTTGGAGCTGGCTTTGGTGTGCTCGGTCCCTTGCTGCGGTGGGCAGTAGGAGGCGTACTGTCTAGGGGACGGCCGCTCGGCTTTTGCACCCTGCTCCATCTTTTCAGGGCAGCAGGCGCTGCGTGACCACGGCCTCTTCCTCTGAACTTCAGACGTTACTCATATGATCTGGATGCCATGTGAGGTCTAGGACCTCATCATCCTCGCCATCATCCTCCACCCACTCTCCACCCCTGCCCTCCTCGCCGGCAGAAAGCCCCAGCAGTTGGCATCTGCATTTAGCCATCATCATCAGGGACATGCTGCGGTGGTCTGTTGGGGCCCCTGGAATCCATGTGGTGGGGGCTCTGAGAAGCGGGGCCCCTCCAGGCTCAGGAAGTGCGGTTCTGGAGGTGACATCTGGTCTTGTCCCCTGGATGATTTCCTCTCCTCTTCTCATAAAGGCGCCTGCAGTACTAGAAGCCTCCAGCTCCTCCAGTTCTCTCCTCTTCTCCTGAATGACCACCAAGGATGGACAGGAAGGAGATCAGCAGAAGAATATTAGACCTCACCTTGGAGATCATCTCCCTGCTGAGCGGAGAGGTAAACTTTTCTAGATTTCTCTCCTCTTTTTTGTATTCTGTAACAAGTCAGACATCGGGGAGGAGAATCCATCATAGGAAGTGATAGGAAGAGTCCAGGGTCCTGGAGAACGGCCTCCAGACCTTCCAAGTGATGGAGAACCTGAAGATCAGCCCCCAATATGGTGAGTGATGTGTCATGTGACCAGTGACCAATAGTCATGTTGTAGGAGCCATGAGGAGGTAAGTAGGCACGTTGTACCAGGAGGAGAGGGCCGGAGGAGAGCACATGGCCCCTGAAGGGTTTATTCCCTAAGTGTCTCTCTCCATCCACAGGAGTACACAATAGTGAAGAAGACATCGGGGGACTGTGTGACTCCCATCATCCATCTCCAGGAGTCAGGAGGGCGGAGCAGGACCCCTCCCCCCATCACAGAGCCTCCCCCTCACCCCCTGATACATGAGCAGAAGATCCTAGAGCTCACCCACAAGATGATGGAGCTGCTGACTGGAGAGGTGACACTGCTGGGAATGCAAGGAAATTCTCCAGTAACAGCACTGGAGGGGTCTGGGTGATGACGGTGTCATTGTGTTGTCAGGTTCCTATAAGGTGTCAGGATGTCACTGTCTATTTCTCCATGGAGGAGTGGGAGTATATAGAAGGACACAAGGATCTGTACAAGGAGGCCATGATGGAGGAGCACCAGCCTCTTATATCACAAGGTAAGAGCCGTCATGTGCAGTGTAGACACGTGTGTGCAGTGACATGTAATGGAGGAGCACCAGCCTCTTTTATCACAAGGTAAGAGCCGTCATGTGCAGTGTATACACGTGTGTGCAGTGACATGTAATGGAGGAGCACCAGCCTCTTATATCACAAGGTAAGAGCCGTCATGTGCAGTGTATACACGTGTGTGCAGTGACATGTAATGGAGGACACCAGCCTCTAATATCACAAGGGTAAGAGCCGTCATGTGCAGTGTATACACGTGTGTGCAGTGACATGTAATGGAGGAGCACCAGCCTCTTATATCACAAGGTAAGAGCCGTCATGTGCAGTGTGTACACGTGTGTGCAGTGACATGTAATGGAGGAGCACCAGCCTCTTATAACACAGGGTAAGAGCCGTCATGTGCAGTGTATACACGTGTCTGCAGTGACATGTAATGGAGGAGCACCAGCCTCTTATAACACAGGGTAAGAGCCGTCATGTGCAGTGTATACACGTGTCTGCAGTGACATGTAATGGAGGAGCACCAGCCTCTTATATAACAAGGTGAGAGCCGTCATGTGCAGTGTATACACGTGTGTGCAGTGACATGTAATGGAGGAGCACCAGCCTCTTATATAACAAGGTGAGAGCCGTCATGTGCAGTGTATACACGTGTGTGCAGTGACATGTAATGGAGGAGCACCAGCCTCTTATATAACAAGGTAAGAGCCGTCATGTGCAGTGTATACACGTGTCTGCAGTGACATGTAATGGAGGAGCACCAGCCTCTTATATCACAAGGTAAGAGCCGTCATGTGCAGTGTATACACGTGTGTGCAGTGACATGTAATGGAGGAGCACCAGCCTCTTATATCACAAGGTAAGAGCCGTCATGTGCAGTGTATACACGTGTGTGCAGTGACATGTAATGGAGGAGCACCAGCTTCTTATATCACAAGGTAAGAGCCGTCATGTGCAGTGTATACACGTGTGTGCAGTGACATGTAATGGAGAAGCACCAGCCTCTTATATCACAGGGTAAGAGCCGTCATGTGCAGTGTATACACGTGTGTGCAGTGACATGTAATGGAGGAGCACCAGCCTCTTATATCACAAGGTAAGAGCCGTCATGTGCAGTGTATACACGTGTGTGCAGTGACATGTAATGGAGGAGCACCAGCCTCTTATATCACAAGGTAAGACCCGTCATGTGCAGTGTATACACGTGTGTGCAGTGACATGTAATGGAGGAGCACCAGCCTCTTATATCACAAGGTAAGAGCCGTCATGTGCAGTGTGTACACGTGTGTGCAGTGACATGTAATGGAGGAGCACCAGCCTCTTATATCACAGGGTAAGAGCCGTCATGTGCAGTGTATACACGTGTGTGCAGTGACATGTAATGGAGGAGCACCAGCCTCTTATATCACAAGGTAAGAGCCGTCATGTGCAGTGTATACACGTGTGTGCAGTGACATGTAATGGAGGAGCACCAGCCTCTTATATCACAAGGTAAGAGCCGTCATGTGCAGTGTATACACGTGTGTGCAGTGACATGTAATGGAGGAGCACCAGCCTCTTATATCACAGGGTAAGAGCCGTCATGTGCAGTGTATACACGTGTGTGCAGTGACATGTAATGGAGGAGCACCAGCCTCTTATATCACAGGGTAAGAACCGTCATGTGCAGTGTATACACGTGTGTGCAGTGACATGTAATGGAGGAGCACCAGCCTCTTATATCACAAGGTAAGAGCCGTCATGTGCAGTGTATACACGTGTGTGCAGTGACATGTAATGGAGGAGCACCAGCCTCTTATATCACAAGGTAAGAGCCGTCATGTGCAGTGTATACACGTGTGTGCAGTGACATGTAATGGAGGAGCTCCACAGTTTCTTCTCACATTACATTAGAGGCTACGTGTTCTTTATATGTCGTTCATATCCATAGGGCTCCAGTCACATGATGAGAGCGTGTCCTTCTGGCCTCCATCGGGTCGGTATAGTAGACTATATTCATTGTAGATTATACATGGAGCTTCTGGACAATGTCCGCCCCTGTATGACTGTATAGAGCAGGCATCCTCAAACTGTGGCCCTCCAGCTGTTGCTAAACTACAACTCCCAGCATGCCCGAACCGCCTACAGGTATTGGCCTACAGCAGGGCATTGTGGGAGTTGTAGTTTTACAACAGCTGGAGGGCCACAGTTTGAGGATGCCTGGTATAGAGCCTGACGTCTGAGCTTCTGTCAGAGGGAGATATCAGGAAACCCTCCAGTGTTATTTCCTCCGATCACTAAACCTAGAACTGAAGGAGCTGAGAGAAGAGTCTGATCTATAGACAGATCTACAGGAGGCCATGTATTCAGTCACTGTGTGCTTGTGTCTCCACAGATGGATCCAGGAGGAGAAATCCACCAGAGAGATGTCCCCGTCCTCTGTATTCCCAGGACTGTCCAGAGGAGAAGGTCCCAGAGAACCCTCAGGTAGATGGAGCTGAGCCCTATACACATCTATATAGGGGGGTCCTTCAGTCATAGAGGGGTCATAGATTGTGGGGGTCTCTTCTGTGGATCTGTTAGATTTCCCACCTGTCTGCTGTATTGTACTGAATTGTTACAGATGACAAATCAGGGGGAAGATCTGACTGTTATTAAAGTGGAGGATGAAGAAGAGAGGCTGATGGGCGATCCCCCGTGTAAGGGTGAGGTGGAGGAGGACATTCCAGGAGATGTCACCACAGGTATGGAATCATGAATGGGGAAAGTGACTTCAGATTCTGTCCTTGGTGCCTTCAGGGATGGAGGAGAATCTGATCTCCGGCTGCTGCTCTCTGATTGGAGATGTCCCCCATCACATCATGGAGTGTTCCCCTTATCCAGCTGACGGTGATCTCTGATCAGATTCTTCTCTGATCCCGGCTGTTCCTGCAGGAGATGACGGTCAGTCACATCCACACACCCACTGGGGACTGTGAGGGCACAGATTTTGTGTCTGTGCTATCATGGTGACCTACATGTACCTCATTGTGCAGGAAAGGGTTAAGCATCATTTTGGGCTCGTCAGCAGATATTACAATAAATCCTGACATTTTGGTGATTTGCTTTAAATCAAATAAATTAGTGAAGAAATCCCCCAATAATAACAGCGGAGAAGAAAGCTCCTCATCTTACTTCTATATTTCATATATGAGGCTGGGGGCAAGAACTGAGGAGACATCTGACAACACACAAGGTCTCCTGACAACTCTGCACACAAGTCACAGGGGGACATGTTGTCTTCAGGATATTCCTATAGAACAACCTTAGGCTGTGATATCAGCAGTCAGATGTCTATAATCTAGTGCCCACTATACAGCTCTCCGGGGACATGTCTTCTGGGGGTCTCCTATAAGGGTCTATGGAGGGAACCTTTCCCCCTTATGCCTCCTCTCTGAGCGGTGACCGGCTGATGTCTATAATCTAGTGCCCACTATACAGCTCTCCAGGAACATGTCTTCTGGGGGTCTCCTATAAGGGTCTATGAGGGAACCTTTCCCCCCTTATGCCCCCTCTCTGAGCGGTGACTGGCTGATGTCTATAATCTAGTGCCCACTATACAGCTCTCCGGGAACATGTCTTCTGGGGGTCTCCTATAAGGGTCTATGGAGGGATCCTTTCCCCCCTTATGCCCCCTCTCTGAGCGGTGACCGGCTGATGTCTATAATCTAGTGCCCACTATACAGCTCTCCCGGAACATGTCTTCTGGGGGTCTCCTATAAGGGTCTATGGAGGGAACCTTTCCCCCCTTATGCCCCCTCTCTGAGCGGTGACCGGCTTATGTCTATAATCTAATGCCCACTATACAGCTCTCCGGGAACATGTCTTCTGGGGGTCTCCTATAAGGGTCTATGATGGAACCTTTGCCCCCTTATGCCCCCTCTCTGAGCGGTGACAGGCTGATGTCTATAATCTAGTGCCCACTATACAGCTCTCCGGGAACATGTCTTCTGGGGGTCTCCTATAAGGGTCTATGAGGGAACCTTTCCCCCCTTATGCCCCCTCTCTGAGCGGTGACCGGCTGATGGCTATAATCTAGTGCCCACTATACAGCTCTCCGGGAACATGTCTTCTGGGGGTCTCCTATAAGGGTCTATGGAGGGAACCTTTCCACCCTTATGCCCCCTCTCTGAGCGGTGAACGGCTGATGTCTATAATCTAGTGCCCACTATACAGCTCTCCGGGAACATGTCTTCTGGGGGTCTCCTATAAGGGTCTATGGAGAGAACCTTTCCCCCCTTATGCCCCCTCTCTGAGCGGTGACAGGCTGATGTCTATAATCTAGTGCACACTATACAGCTCTCCAGGGAACATGTCTTCTGGGGGTCTCCTATAAGGGTCTATGGAGGGAACCTTTCCCCCCTTATGCCCCCTCTCTGAGCGGTGACCGGCTGATGTCTATAATCTAGTGCCCACTATACAGCTCTCCGGGACATGTCTTCTGGGGGTCTCCTATAAGGGTCTATGAGGGAACCTTTCCCCCTTATGCCCCCTCTCTGAGCGGTGACCGGCTGATGTCTATAATCTAGTGCCCACTATACAGCTCTCCGGGAACATGTCTTCTGGGGGTCTCCTATAAGGGTCTATGGAGGGAACCTTTCCCCCCTTATGCCCCCTCTCTGAGCGGTGACCGGCTGATGTCTATAATCTAGTGCCCACTATACAGCTCCCCGGGAACATGTCTTCTGGGGGTCTCCTATAAGGTCTATGGAGGGAACCTTTCCCCCCCTTATGCCCCCTCTCTGAGCGGTGACAGGCTGATGTCTATAATCTAGTGCCCACTATACAGCTCTCCGGTAACATGTCTTCTGGGGGTCTCCTATAAGGGTCTATGGAGGGAACCTTTCCCCCCTTATGCCCCCTCTCTGAGCGGTGACAGGCTGATGTCTATAATCTAGTGCCCACTATACAGCTCTCCGGGAACATGTCTTCTGGGGGTCTCCTATAAGGGTCTATGAGGGAACCTTCCCCCCTTATGCCCCCTCTCTGAGCGGTGACCGGCTGATGTCTATAATCTAGTGCCCACTATACAGCTCTCCGGGAACATGTCTTCTGGGGGTCTCCTATAAGGGTCTATGATGGAACCTTTCCCCCCTTATGCCCCCTCTCTGAGCAGTGACCGGCTGATGTCTATAATCTAGTGCCCACTATACAGCTCTCCAGGAACATGTCTTCTGGGGGTCTCCTATAAGGGTCTATGAGGGAACCTTTCCCCCCTTATGCCCCTCTCTGAGCGGTGACCGGCTGATGTCTATAATCTAGTGGCCCACTATACAGCTCTCCGGGAACATGTCTTCTGGGGGTCTCCTATAAGGGTCTATGGAGGGAACCTTTCCCCCTTATGCCCCCTCTCTGAGCGGTGACCGGCTGATGTCTCTGGTCTATCACCTATGTGTGACTCTGCAGTAGTTCTGGAGAAGTCACTGATGGTGGCAGTGCAGTGTGAGTGCTAGGAGTCCGGAGATGAGGCTCTTACTGCCCACCTGCCGCTGATTGACAGCTTTCTCCCTATTACTGTCAGTCAGTAGTATGAGGGGGGGGGGGAGCCCATATGCTGATGAATACACTGGACTCATAATGGAAATGTCCATCATGTGTGTAGCAACATCTAAGTGGTTGAGACGAGGCTGGGTCTCCATCTGTCTGGCTATAGACACCCCAAAATGCAATCAGGTACAATGGCGCCCAGAGGCCTCACAAAGACCCCAGACCTGCTGTGTAATAGGAGACCCCAGCGGTACAGCCTAATAGATCGCCGGTCAGTGTACTACCGCCAGTAATGCTATGGAAAACTATCAACTGCAAAGCATTGTACAAGTGATAAAAGGATCACAGCTTCAAGTGCCCTAGGAAGAAAGACATGTAGGATTCTATTAAAGCGACTCTGTCACCAGGATCAACCCTATTACACCAGTCATATAGCGTGATAGGGTTGAACCTGCTGAGTAAAGCGATTCTTTTTTTCTTTAGGTGCACGCTTTTTGGATACATTTACAATTTTATTTTTATGCAAATGAGGCATTGGCGCACCAGGAGGCGGGCTTATGTGGTTTGAGCTCCATTCCATAGGCCCCTCCCTTTAGATTGTTAGCGCTAGACTTCACGTCTAGCAGTGATTTCTCTTGCCTGTGCACTGGTTCGCTAGAACGGAGCATGAGCGCCCCATTTTCTGCTGCTTGCCAAGCAGTGAAGATGATTAGTGCGCATGCGCCACTGACGACACTTAACCCTGACGTGTAGGTGACTGCAGATGAAGCTGACAACGTGTCCACTTCTGGGTTCAGCGACGTCAACAGCGCGTCCGCACTAATCCTCTCCGCGCATGTAGAACCAGGCAGAGATCCCAAATGGGGGCAAATTGCACCACATAATACACAATAATAGTAAAAGCAGTGAAGAAAGAGAGGGAGGAAAGGCAAGAAAAGGGAGGGAGGGCAAAAGGTTAACTCATGACTGCAAGTTCCAGAATTTCTCAGAGGAACGGAAAGAGTCCCATGGACTCCACGTTTTCAAAAATCGAGAAGGACCTAGGGGGAGAGAACAATTACTTCTTCCTTCCGCGGATATATAGTGACCTCTTCAAACCATTCATCCAGTGCAGGTGGGGGATTCCCAATGTCGTGGAATGACCGCTTTTGCCGTCTGAATTAAATACTTGAGGAGCGAGTTCTTATAGGCGGGGACATGGAGGTCAAACTCCTACAGTAGAAGAGATTCCGGAGTGTGTGGGATAGGGATACCAGTGACCTCACGGATTATCTTGTGCACAAAATCCTAAAAAGGGCATAAATCGGTACATTGCCACCAATTATGCAGCAGTGTGCCTTCTTCTGTGTTACATCTCCAACATCATTCCGATGGAATGGTAATAGAGGCGACAGTCCGGGAGACCAACCCCTCCCGCCTCCTTGGAGCGAGCCAACATTTCCCATCTGATTCTTGGTTTGCAAGGAGACCAGACAAATCTCGTAAAACGGCGGCGTATCTGTCCAAAAAAGCTGAAGGAATGCGGAGGGGGATCGTCTGCAAGAGAGAGGGAAATTTTGATAAAAGGTTCATCTTTATAATGCCAATTCTACCAAACCAGGAAAAATACCTATGATGCCAGGACTCCAAATCTTTCTAAAATAGTTGAAGGAGAGGAATAAAATTAAGTCTAAAAATGTTGGACAGGTCAGCAGTGATCCTGATACCCAAATAAGTTATCTGATTTGTTGGCCAAGCAAAGGGAAAAGAGGTTTTAAGCGAGAAGACTAAGGACCCAGGCAGGGAGACATTTAAGGCTTCAGATTTGGTCATGTTGATCTTAAAACTGGTCCATTCTCCAAAGCAAGAGATTTCATGGAGCAAGGATAGCGGAGAAATGCGGGGATCGGTTATATAGAGCAAAATATCCTCCATGAAAGCCGCACATTTGTATTTTTTTTTACCTCCAATATCCGGATTATTACGAATTGAAGACATAAGATGTTTGTGCCATTGTGAACAGAAAAGGAGGCAGAGAGGTCACCATTGATTTTTAACCCGTGCTGAAGGCTGTTGATATAGAATGAGAATCTTTGATAAAAACCCTGACCCAAGGCCTATGTGGAACAGGATAGTGCGGAGTGAGGACCAAGAAATGCGATCGAAGGCCTTTTCTGCATCTAAGGACAAGACCATGAAGGGATATTTTTTGTTTTAGCATGATGGGTGATATCAAGTGTCTTCAGTGTTTTTTAGCGAGCCTCCCGTCCTGTCACCAACCCTTCGTTGTTCAGGATGAATAACTGAGGGCAGAAAGGTGTTCAGTCTGTTAGTTAATAGTTTAGCATACATTTTCAGGGTCACATTTAGGAGAGAAATAGGATGATAGCTTGTACATGCTTGTGAGTCTTTACCCGGTTTAGGAATAACAGCATTATGGTCCTCTGTGGCTTGGACTGGAAAGGGGAGCTCAGGAGACACCACCTTAAAGACTCAAAGCAAAAAGGGGGAAAGAGACGTAGAGAAAGTTTTGTAAAACCTAGCCGTGAACCCGTCAGGGCCCGGGCTCTTACCCCCAGGTAGGGACTTGGAACCGCTTGCAATTCAGCATCCACACAAGGAGTTTCCAAGCTAGCAGAATCTCACTCCAACAGTCTTGAGGACTGAGGAGAGGGTCTAGGTCCAGGCCCCAACTGGCCACAGTAGGGCAGGGTATATTATAAAGGTCAGAGTAAAAAGAACAAAAGGAGGAGGAAATGTCTGCAGAGGTAAACACCACATGGACAGTGGAGTTTTTAATGGCAGGGATCTATTTTTCCCCTAAGAGCCCTTAGCTTAGCTTCCATACGAGCAGTTTGGAGATCGCGGAGAGTTGATACAGAGAGTACACGCTTATAAGTCAGTTCAAGGGAAGCAACCTTCTGAAATGTGAGACTGAGAGAATGCACTTTCTCCTTCTTGAAACGGGAGCTATGTTTAATGAGGACTCCATGAAGAACACACTTCAGAGCTTCCCATTGTAATGGAAAAGAAGTGGTCTGTACAATGATCTGTAAGGAAATTCTCTACAGCTCTTGTAAGATCCGTAGCGCACACAGAGTCAAGGAGAGACTCATTCAATCGCCATGTCCATTCCTGTTTAGTAAGGAAAGGAAGATGTAAAGAGCAGTAAACCAGGGAGTGGTCCGACCACAGGATGTTGCCAATGTGTGGAGTCAAGCCAGGAAAGAGCATGTTGGTGAAGCAGGATGTAATCCATTCAGCTAAGGAAGAGTGTGGAGGGGAGTAGAAAGTGTAATCTTTGTCTGTAGGGTGCTGGATACGCCATGAATCACATAACTGCAACTGAAGGAACGCTTTCCTGACCTTTTTAATGGCCGAATAGGAGAGAAGCGCGACCAGTAGAGTTGTCAAGTGTGGGAAAAGAAACCTGGTTCTGATTAGGGGCATAAACATTGAGGAAGGTGAATTCGTGTCCGCCAATCAACAAAGAAAGGTACCAGGCATATCGGCATCGACAGTGCAGCCCAGCACTTGGTGAGGTAGGGATTATGGATTGCTATAGCAACCCCTTTAGTTCTATTCACTGGGTTGTTCGCATAATACCAGGTCGTGTAGTGCCGGTGCTGAATGTCAGGGGCACCACCTTCCTTAAAGTGTGTTTCCTGGAAACAAATAATGTGTACCTTCTTGCAGTGGAAGTGATGAAGTACCTGCGTTTTTTTTCGGGTGTGTTGAGGCCTTTTCGCATTGAAGGGCGCTTTCTTGAGAGACGACATGAGTAGAGAGGAGGGAGGAGTCCAAGAAATGGAGGATAAGGGAAAGGAGAAGAAAAAGACTAAGTAAAGAAAAAGGGAACAAATGAAATTACAGAGAGAAAGAAGAAAGAGAAAGAAAAAAGCAGTACACCAAGAAGAGAAAGCAACAATCTAATGTGACCAATAGGTCGAAGGAGACAATCACTAGGAACAAAAAGTCCCGAGGGATATTCTCAGTCTACAGTGGGGAAAAGTAGCAACCAGAGAGGAGCACGTATGGGGGGTCGGAAGATCTCGGTTCTGGAAGCTTGAGAAGTTGGAGGACGTTCTGTCGAGGCGGAGACAGGTGGAAGTATGGAAGGTCCAGGGACCTAGATCAAACAAAGGCAATTCCAGGAGTTGGAGAAAACGTGGAAGATCTGTTGGATCAGGAACAGATGCCATTAAATATTTCCACGATCGTGGATAAGTCAGCTATAGAAACGGACTCTGGGAGGCCTCTGATCCGGATATTGGCGGCTGCGGTTTTCTATATCATCCAAGTGTTGTTGTAGTGCATGGAGTTGGACATAATGAGCCTGGCTCTTGTCTTGTAGGGCTTTGACAACCATGGACATAGCTGTGTGAGCTTGTGTTACAGAGTCCACTCTTGTGTCAAGGGTAGCCAGTTCCGAGCGTATCTGGGTGAATTCATGTATGCATTCACGCAAGATGTTGGTTGCAAAACTGGAGAGATCAGCTTTAGAGGGCAGAGGACAGATGAGCGCACATAAATCAGCCATGGTCGGCGGTCTATAGTCCTCATCAAATAAATCTGCAGAGGATGAAGGTCTCGGGGAGGAGTGTTGGGATAACATCTGGGCAGAGGTGGCCGATAAGCTGGCTGGATTCTTATAAACGGCGTACATTGGCTTGAGTGCCTGTTGATAAGAGCTGTCCCATGGGGAACCAGTGGACCAGTGCAGAGATGCTGCCAAGGAGCGTCCAGGGAACGAGCGGGTGAAAGGGGACCATTTGCAGCTAGAGGAGGCGGGAAGGGCGTACAGCTAGGTCAGGGGACCGCTTCAGAGTGGCCCCAGCAGTAATACTGTCTCATATAGTGGCCCCTAACAGTAAGAATGTCCCCTATAGTGGCCCCCAACAGTAATAATGTCTCCCATTGTGTCCCCCCTCATTTACATATTTTAAAAAGATCTGTTTTATACACATTGAAGCTACATAAAGAATTACGACTAAAAGTGTAACATTCAGCTGCTATGTACATGTCGGTGACACATTCCTCCATTCCTTTTAATTCTTGATTGGACCCTCGCTCCCCTTAGAACATCCTGAATTCTTAGTGTAATGGACCCAACAAAGTGCTGGAAACCTTAATACAGATTCTGATTGAAGACCCCACTCTGTCTATTCCACTGTGCCCTAAAGATGTCTATAAAGCTGAGATCTGGTGACCGCATAGTCATGTCCGTGAAATCAGCCTGAGACGTGCGCTTCACCTCGTGGTGCATTATCTGGTTAAATGTAGATGGTCGCCGTGATCAGATTGTCGAGAACAATATTAGGAAGCATCTCTCACTAGATTTCACAATACAAACTGTATGTAGTGTTACATGTCTCTCTTAGAGCTGATGAGGCCGGTGTATATGTAGCCTCAGTGCACCTCCTCTCCTGCTGCTGATATCTCACGCCTGCGCAGTACAATGTGCAGTAAAACAAAGCAGCAGATGGAATTAGAAGCTGTAATTCCAGACCAAAACTACCTCTGGAAGACTGACAGTCTCTCGCTACAGAGCCAAGAAGACAGCAGCTTGTACTGGGCAGTAGAGACTTCATTAGGGGAGCAGGAGGTGCACTAAAAAGCCTGTGAATTAAAGAGGACCTTTTGCCGATTCTGACATTACCATATGAATAGCTGGCAGTGTAGAGCATACTGATGACATGTGATATTGCTTATTTCTTTTTTCCTATGGGCTCTTCCCCCGCTGTGCCCCCAGTTATGTTTTCCCACCCTGTATGTAAATTCATGCCATCGGTACACGGAGGAGGAGACAAATGTATTTCTCAAGGGGCGTCTCCTTCTGCCTGGCTATGAGCTGGCCAATCGCATCACAGCCATTAGGAAAAAACAGCGCACCTTCACCCTGGGTGTGACACTCTCCTCTGCGATTGGCCAGCTCACAGACGGGGAGAGGGAAACGCCCCCTGAGAAACACGGCTGTCTCCTCCTCCCTGTACTGATAGTATGGATTTACATACAGGACGGAATGTTAGTACAATCTACTAAATCATCAAAAAGATGAATCCAATGTGTGACAAAAAGTATATCTACACCAAATAAACTGAAGGGACACACATGGAAAATAATCACAAATTTTATTAAGTAATTGACATTACAAAAAACATAAAGAAAAAATAATATTAGCAGCAGCAATGCAGGCTAGCGCTGCGACAAGCAGCTCATTTGCAGGACAAAGAGTACACCTGATCCCAAAACAGGGGAAACTACAAAAATGCCGCATAAAACAAGCAATATTCGAGCAACCCCCAATAAGATGTGAGAAACCCTACAAAGGTATATAGAAACTACATCGATATGAGCCAATGTGAGGGCCAAATACAAAGCACCTCAAAGAGAAAACCCATAGGCAGTAATAGAGACAACGGTAATAGTAATAACTAGAGTAGTAATAGCATAAACATATTACCTAAAGTTAGTAGGACCACAAAAAGGATCGGACCCTGGACCGGCAAAGAGCGCACCCCGACACGCGTTTCGCTCCGCTTTTTCAAGGGGCGTATATGACTTTACCCACTGACCATCTTACATATACTCCAATAATTGTGCACCGGGCAGGGCATTGCAGAGTCTGGGCAAATCAGCGATGGTCGCGTCATCTCGCGAGACGACGCCAGCCATCACATGACCTGCTAAAGCCGGGTTAGGAAATAAATCGTGCGAGTCAGCGCTAGTCACGTCGTCTTGCGAGACCACGCAAAAGAGTGACGTCGGCCATCACATGACTTACTAAGGCCAGGTAAGGAGATACATCGCGCAAGGCAAAGAAAACCAGATCGCAGATCAAATTGCGGTCACGTGACCACACGCCACTGCTATATGTGAAGATAACTATCTCACCATAGTAACCAGCAATGCCGCAAGCTCACCATCTAACCACGGCAGCCAAAAGCCATACCATCCGCTCCTGATTACTATACTCAAGAATAAAAATGAATGTAAAAATAAATAGGAGGAGGGGGACAAAATAATCAATTGGCGATATAACAACAAGTCTATAAGACAAGCAGCAGAGCCACCTGGCAATATGGCTGTAGTAATATAGAACACAGTGAATACATGTGAGGCGCTTGATAAGAGTGCATAATAAATACAGGATAATTATCCTAAATTTTAGATGTGTCTAAACAACAAAGCGGATAATGATGTAGACAGTAAATACAAATATAGCGCATAAAAAACGCAATAAAAGTACTAAGTACATAAAAATACAAGAATAATTGCCCTGAAATACTAGATCTGCTCAAACACAATAAATATGTACAATAAGAGACATTAGGTAATAATGACCATAAAGAGCATTAAACACTACATATGGTGAATAAACAATAAAGCTATTCTCCTCATTCAAACCTGAGGGTGTAGTAGTATTTAGGAGAAAATCCATTTGCATTCTCGTTGAGCCGGGACTTTTTTCCAATTTCCACTTCTCGTGGTTATTATAACACGATCGAAGCCTCTAACCCGTAACAAAGCACCGTCCGAGTCATGTCTCTCTTTAAAGTGTCTTGCTAGAGTTTTCCACTGTGTCTCGTCTTCCTCTTCTTTTGCTGCTGTAATGGATAACACGTGTTCTCTAACTCTTCTCCTCAATTGACGGGACGTCATCCCCACGTAAATCAGGTTACATGGGCAGATCGCCCAATATATAACCCCCACCGTCGTGCAGTTGATGGAGTGTCTTATTGTCTTCAGAATTGTGGAAATGAGTTGCTCTCTCCATGTTTGCACAGGCGACACATTTACCACAGGGCTTACTCTCCCAAGGGGTCCCCTTTGTCCCAAATAACCCTGTCTCTTTGCGGGCATAATGGCTGCAGGCCAACCGGTCACGCAGGTTTTTTTCCCTCCTAAAGGTTATGGAGGGGTATGGGGGTATGACACCCTGTAGCCGGGAATCCTGCAATATGATATCCCAATATTTAGTTAGAGCTTTATTTACCTCCTTCCATTTGTTGTTGAATCCGGTGATGAATCTTATTTGCTGTGTATCTTCCCGTGTTGTTTTCTTGTGCAGAAGATCTCTTCTCCTTGATAACCTGGCCCTTTGGTAGGCTTTCTCAATACAGCGCTTGCCATAACCCCTCCGTTCGAACCTCTCTCTAAGATCCGGCATTTATATGTCTTTTTGTCGTTTCCCCTGTTTTGGTATCGGGTGTACTCTTTGTCCGGCAAATGAGCTGCTTGTCCCAGCGCTAGCCTGCATTGCTGCTGCTAATATAATTTTTTCTTTATGTTTTTTGTAATGTCAATTACTTAATACAGGGCGGAAACCATAATGCGGGGGGGGGGGGGGAGGGGGGGCACAGTGGGGGAACGGAGCAGCGCATAGAAAAAATATGTGATATCACATGTCATCAGTATGACCTACACTGCCAGCTATTTATATGGTAATGTCCGGACCGGTGAAAGGACCTCTTTAAGCTCTAGGTGGTTATGATATGGATTCTTCCAGTCAGTCCACAAATGTCATCAGTCTAAGATTTCTTTAATAATGAATACAGTTTGTGGTGAGTAGTGTGGTGACAGATCCTGTTATGTGAACCACCGAACTGTTATGCTGGAGCTGAGCTTGGGCAGAAGTGGAGGGCGGAAGGCTGCTTTAGATGCTGATATCTCCTCAATGGTAGAAGCTTTCATCATATAAGACCAAAATGAGAGCATTAGTCAAAGCAACAGAGGAGATATCACTGTTATAAATCGAGTCGGGAATAATCGCAGGTAAAACCTGTTTTCATTTTCAGCTACATTCACTGCATCACAATTTCTAACAGTGATATCTTCCCATGTACTGAAGATATTGCTGTCAGCTTTCAGCCAATGCAAAGCCCATATCTCTAGCTGGTAACAAACCAGAGATATGAGCAGATAAAGCAGCCGTGGAACACGGACGTGAGCGGTCCGTGGTATCCCGGCCTGGCATCCTGCTGACAGCAGGCGCGCACGGCGTCATTGGTTGCTATGACACCGTGCGCTTCATGCCGCCGCTGCACTACAGTAATACACTCGTATAGATCATACGAGTGTATTACTGTAGTGCAGCGGCGGCATGAAGCGCACGGCGTATTAACAACCAATGACGCCATGCGCTCCTGCTGTCAGCAGGATGCCAGGCCGGGATACCACAGACCGCTCACGTCCGTGTTCCACGGCTGTGTGCATTCGGCCTAAGTCAGAAACATTTATAAGGGTGGAACCACACATGCAGTTTTTGGCCAACACCTGTAGTGGATTCAAAAATAATGGCTTATGCTCCCCCTTCCTGCTGGTTCGACTTCCAGCCTAATAGGAATGTTATAGGTTTGTCTACTCTGTAGTTTTGGGGGGGAAAAAACACAAATTTCAATTTTTATCTTCACAGAAAATCCCATAAAGAATTCTGAGGAAAACTTCATGTTATCACTAAATTATAAAGTGGAAGATGAAGATATCCTGCAGTGCTCTTCAGGAGAAAACTTAATTACCCTTATAGTACATCCAGGACTTCACAGTACAGATTTATCCTATAATCATCCTAATCATGAGGAACCTTCTCCTGACCAATCACAGATTGTTACAAGTACAGGTCAGAAATGGGGTGAAAGGTTTCACTATGGTAAAGAGTTCATACACAGCTTAGGTCTTTCTGAGCACAAAGTAATTCATACAGGAGAGAAACCATACTCCTGTTCACATTGTAAGAAATGTTTTACAGATAAATCACATTTTGTTGCACATGAGAGAAGTCATACAGGAGAAAAGCCATATTCATGTTCAGAATGTGGAAAATATTTTACTCAAAAAGCAGGTCTGTTTAAACATCAGAGATTTCACACAGGCGAGAAGCCGTATTCATGTTCAGAATGTGGGAAATGTTTTTCACAAAAATACAACCTTGTTGAACATCAGAGAATTCACACAGGGGAGAAGCCATATTCATGTTCAGAATGTGGAAAGTGCTTTAAACAAAGAACAAATCTTATTCAGCATCAGAGATCTCACACGGGAGAGAAACCATATTCATGTTTAGAATGTGGGAAATGCTTTACGTATTACACTCAACTTGCTATACATGAGAAAAATCACACAGGAGAGAAGCCATATTCATGTTCAGAATGTGGGAAATATTTTATATATAAATCACAACTTGTTATGCATGAGAGAATGCACACAGGAGAGAAACCATATTCCTGTTCAGAATGTGGGAAATGTTTTAGAAAAAAATCAGATCTTGTTACACATAACAGAATTCACACAGGAGAGAAGCCATATTCATGTTCAGAATGTGGGAAGTGCTTTAAACAAAGAACAAATCTTATTCAGCATCAGAGATCTCACACGGGAGAGAAACCATATTCATGTTTAGAATGTGGGAAATGCTTTACGTATAACACTCAACTTGCTATACATGAGAAAAATCACACAGGAGAGAAGCCATATTCATGTTCAGAATGTGGGAAATATTTTATATATAAATCACAACTTGTTATGCATGAGAGAATGCACACAGGAGAGAAACCATATTCATGTTCAGAATGTGGGAAATGTTTTAGACAAAAATCAGAGCTTGTTACACATAACAGAATTCACACAGGAGAGAAGCCATATTCATGTTCAGAATGTGGGAAATGTTTTACACAACAAACACATTTGAGTAAGCATCAGAGATTTCACACAGGAGAGCAGCCGTATTCATGTTCAGAATGTGGGAGATGTTTTACAGGGAAATCATCGCTTGTTGCACATGAAAAAAGTCACAAAGGAGAGAAACCATATTCATGTTCAGAATGTGGGAAATGTTTTACAAGGAAATCTATTCTTGTTGCACATGAAAGAAGTCACACAGGAGAAAAACCGTTTTCATGTTCAGAATGTGGAAAATGTTTTACAGATAAATCAAATCTTGTAAAACATTTGAGAATTCACACAGGAGTGAAACCATATTCATGTTCTGAATGTGGGAAAAGTTTTACACAGAAATCATATCTTGTTAAACATCAGAAATTTTACACAGGGAAAAGCCATACTCTTGTTCAGAATTAAAACTTATTAAACATGATAGAATTCACAAAGGTGAGAAAACATTTTAACATGCCCATATGATTATATACGGGTCCAAATAAATTCTACCCAATACTAAATTGCTATAATTGCCTGGAAAAGTATTTTTTTTCATTGTATCTCTTCTCCTTGATTGACCCAAATCAAATCGCACACATTTCAAATCTGATAGAATCAGGATTTTTTTGTAAAATTCAAGTCACACTTTCAAATTTTAGAATCAATTTATCTGTAATTAGGTTTTTTATGGACCTTGAACAGCCAGTAAGAGGGTTTTTTATTGGGTAGAATTAGCCCAGATCTTCCAGACAACCAAACTGTGATTGAGATCTGTGGAGGAAAAGTATTGTGCATATAAGGAAGAGAAGAAGAGCCTTGTTTACCTCAAGAGCAGTGAAGATGAACTGTCCCCATGAACCTTGATTCTTATCACTGTATTCACACCTCCACCCACACTGCGGGAGAGTCCAGAGTGACTTGGGGAGAAGTAACAACGCTCTATAGAATTGTTTTAGAATGTATGTGGACATATTAATATTTCATCCAAACAGTATTTACACATAATATAAACTCTTCTATTTGCTCCACGACAGCGTCACCATTGTCACTGACAGACATTGTCTTCTTGGCTCATATTATACTTTCTACTAGCGCTGTGACTAGGGGTGAGTGAATCGCTCTTCGGTTCCAAGATTGCTGTTTTAAAATGGAGACAGGTCTCTGTACAACATTAAAACGAATTTGGGGAACAAATCAACTTCGGATTTTGGATCAGAAGCTCAATTTGCTCACCCCTAGCTGTGACATTCATTGCTCCTACAGACTAACCCTCCTGCTGGCATGATGGCTATATCACTGGTTTATCTGACCGGGTGATCTGTGATAATTGACCCCATATGTACATTCCTGTGGTTTAATGGTAAACCTATCTAGGTACTGGAGCTGAGTTATATATCGGTAGTGAGAATCGTTTGTGATGTCACATCTTTTAATTAACCCCTGAATAATGCCAACATGAATTCAGTGACCAAGTGATGCTCATATATGTGTTTCATATGTATCCTCACTCCATCTTTATTACCTGCAGAACATAGAGACATGTGGATGAATTATTAGTAATCTGTATGTCTCTGATAAGTACTGGCCGGTAGGTCGCCCACTCACTTTAACCCGGTTGTGGGGAATAATAAAAGTATAATAAATAATATAAATGTGACAATCGCAACACAGTTGTACAGCAATATGCGCATGATATATCCAAACAATGGCCCAGATTTGCTAATGGGTCTGCAAAAACAAGCTGTCTACAAAGTGGCACAATTTGGTGCATCTAGAGTTTCTACACTTTTTTTTTCTCAATGTGTTCGTCTTTGGGTCGGGGGCTTAGTGGAAAGGGATTAGGGCCTATGATGCACCACTCTGCACCAAAAGTGTAGAACTATTCTGGTGTCAAAATCTGTCTCAAAGTGAGCTACAGAGTCAGAGAAAAGTGATTTATCTTCCAGCCAGAGTCCCGGTCATGAATCTGGTGCAGATCTAGAGGCCGATCTAAGCTTCCACCATCTTTACGATTAGTAAATCTGGGCCAATATCTCTCACGGTGACTCAGGTAGTTTTTGTCTCCGGTTGTATTTTTATATTTCAAACGTTCATTGACGCCACACGAGGGCTCCTTGGAAACATCTGATAATTCCTGTATAGGGAGATATGTACCGGAAGTTTTTTTATGACTTATATTTTAAGTCTTACAGTTATAGGTGTTTTCTTAGACATGTATGGCATATCCACAGACTTGGAGAAATTATATCAAAGCCTCCCTCAAAGTCTGGATACAGTGGCTAGCAGGATGGCCTCAGAGACCCCATTTTCTACAGATAGCTGGATGTGCCAGAGGACAATGGATATGCCTTAAATGTCTGAGATGAGAATATCCCTTTTAAGCAGCTTTTCACAAAACATCAAAAAAAAATTCATAGCCTTTATAGTTCCCGTTAAAAATAATTTTATTAATACTTTTAAAATACTCAAATACAGGTGAAACTCATAATCCAAATTAAAAGGAATTGCATTAATGCAGCTTAAAATCAGAATTTTGTGAAAAGGTTAAATTTTCTAGGCTCAAAGTGTCACACTCTTGTCAGCTAATTAATCCATACCCAAAGGGTACCTCAAAATTGTCACTTCCAAATTATAACAAATAAAGGCTTCAAATATCTCGCTTTGCATGTAATGAGTCTCATATGTTAGTTTCACTTTTTAAGTTGCATTACTGAAATAAATGAACTTTGCACAATATTCTAATTTTTCGAGTTTCACCTGTACACATTCATATAGTGGGTATAAATATAATATCTAACGGAGTCCAAATTCTAGGCTAATTCATAAAAGACCTATGTTATAACTAACTTCCATTTGCAATGCATGGATATGAGCTGAAAAACACAGTAACCTACTGATGGCTATGCTATCATACCCTCATTGATCATAGATACATAGTAACATAATATAATATTCTCAGACAGATAGGCAAGTTCAAATCCCGTGATTAATATCTAATAACTTAGTTCATTGCACTATAGCACTATAAATCACTTGCCTAGTATGCACTGTGAGATGCACGCCGAAAAGGTGTCCAAGTCCCTCTACGCGCGTTTCGCGTAAGCTTCGTCAGGAGGTGATGGAGGTAAAGAGGAGAGAGTATTTAACTGGCATCTCCTAATGAACTAAGTTATATGCAATGCAATGAACTAAGTTATTTTATTTTGATATTAATCATGGGATTTGAACTTGCCTATCTGTCTGAGAATATTATGTTACTATGTATCTATGATCAATGAGGGTATGATAGCATAGCCATCAG
This sequence comes from Bufo gargarizans, assembly GCF_014858855.1. NCBI lineage: Eukaryota > Metazoa > Chordata > Amphibia > Anura > Bufonidae > Bufo > Bufo gargarizans. The sequence goes on along the minus strand of NC_058080.1, from coordinate 741,236,087 downwards.
TAGGTTACTGTGTTTTTCAGCTTATATCCATGCATTGCAAATGGAAGTTAGTTATAACATAGGCTTTTTATGAATTAGCCTAGAATTTGTCCTCCGTTGTAGGATATTATATTTATCCCCGCTATATGAATGTGTATCTGGGTATTTTAAAAATATGAATACAATTATTTCTAATGGGAACTATAAAGGCTACAAATTTTTGTTTGATGTTTTATAATAAGCTATAGTAGCTGTTCTCTGTAATAGCAGGTAAATGTTTGGGAATAGATATTGGTTTTGATTTAAGCAGCTTTGCAGTTTTATTTATATTGAAGGTGTTGAACTTTGAAGCCCTGTTCCTGGAGGAATTCAGATTACAGACACTCAGAGTTCCCTGAACTTCTCTATAACAAACCACTGTGTATTGTCAAAGACGGGAATATTTTTGTCCTCAACCAATTTTTTACAATAAATGGGTTTCATTTGTCAATTGTTTTTATTGTGTTATTCCTTATATGTCTCTTACATGTATGTCCTTACCTACTCGCACAATTTGCTCTAAATGGCGGCTCATATCTTGCTGATGTCTCTGACTTGACTAAGTGTTGGGGCCTAAACCTGAAGGGGTAATAGTGTAGTTAAACAGAAAAAGGGCAAAACCAGGACCCTGATCAGAATCCAAAAGCTAAGTCATATACACAACAGAGAGATAACGTCAGAGACAAGGTCACCAGGCAAAGGCGAGGTCACAAGCTAGCAAAGTCTAGTATTAAACCGTGTCCAATAGCAAGCAGAGTCAAATACCAGGAGGTCACGTCAGAGAAACAGACAAAAGGTCTGTGATCAAGAGTAACAAACACTGATCTAGCTAATGAGACAGGGATGCCAATCACAGGTGTGGCCAGCACCTGCCTGTTTATATAGCCGCCTTCAGGAAGTGTCACGATTTTTGCCACCTCTTACATTATCAGCTGAGTTTTATGCGCATGTGGACAAACACTGCGCTGTCTGGTGGTGGATGTTTCCTGCAGAACCATACTAGGAGATAAAATACTGGGCTCTTAAAGTTATCATTGTGAAGAGGTCACTTCACACCTGACATTCAAGGTAACTACATGTGAACTATGAGAGGGGAGATGGAGAATGAGATAATAAGAGATAAGAAAGAAGAAAGCGAACTAATAAAAGAGAAGGAAAGACTGGCGAAGTGTAATAAAAAATATAATAGAGAGAGTGAAAGGATATATGAGGTCATAGAATAATACTTAGCTCTAATACCAAGCTTGCAAAGACTGGCACCTCACAAGAGTAAAAGTCAGGAAACCATCGAAAGATGACAAAATGGTTCCAGACTATAGAAGTCCACTGCAGTCAAGCGAGGAGCTGGAAAGAGCCACCATATGTGTTGGAGGATAATCAGACTGGAATGCCTGAGAGAGATCTAAAAGAGCAGTGGTCAGAGAAATGATTCCATCGGTCGTAATCGATAAAGCTAGATTTAAAGGTTTTGATTACTCTGGGCAGGAGTACGTCAGCGCTCATCTCGGAAGAATTAGAGCAAAAGTGGCGTCGCTGGAGGACGACATGGAGTGTTTCCATTGATAAAACCAAACAAGGCATTAAAGTGGAACTGCCATATAGTGTGAATTTTAATGGTAGGGACATATACTTTATTTAGTGAATTTTTTTGCACATTTCTAGGGAAAACTTTTTCTGAAGTGTCCTTTATCTGTGCTCTGTAAAATCTGTCTTGCTAAGGAATATTCGTCTTCATGGCACAGCACTGAACTGTAAAGACTCTGGGCTCTCTGGTTTCGCCCTCACTACCCTCTGTTCTGTGTCTTGACAGTGTACAGCGCCAGAACCTAGTAGGGAAAACGTAATCAGCCACGATTGAGGGCATCTTTATCATAGGCGCGCATTACAACCTGATGCTGTGCAATGGCAGGTCACAGTGTAGCACAGCAGGAAGCGCGCACTGGGAAATGGGAAAGATGGAGGATGGAAAAAATGGGTGTAAAAATAGAAACTACAAGGTAGAACTATTTATGAATCAGTATATCTTATCAGTATATCTTATCAGTGGGGATCCGACACCTGGGACCCTGCCGATCAGCTGTTTGAGAAGGCACCAGATCTCCTGTGAGCTCAGCGGCTTTCTCTGTGCTCACCAAGCACAGTGCCATACATTGTATAGTAGTTGTGCTTTCTATTGCTCTCACCCCCAGTCACTTCTATGGGGCTGAGCTGCTCCTAGGCCATGTGACCGATGAACGTATTTAGGGTGTTTGATACATTGCAATTGATGGAAGGGTTGGAATAGAGAAGGAACTAGCCATGTTCAACCACAGATTTGGGGGGGTGGGGTAGGAAAGGGATGGGTTAAAACTGTTGAGAAAAATGAATTGCGTGTATTCAGGGTTTATAATAAAAATAAAAAATCATGTTTGTTTGTTGTGCATTTTCAATGCTGAAAAGATAGCTAGGGTGTGAGGAATATGAGATGATGTAATGCCTGCCCATTTGCTCCAGGAGTTGGCAGAAGAAACAGGCTCCACAGGTGACCCTGCTTCAAATCAGACCACATGTTTACATTGCCCATTTCCATCAGCCAGGGTTAGAGGCTAACTCATCTAACAGGAAGACCTCCTGTGGGGAGCTCAGCTGATCACCTACATCACACCAATTCTCAAGACATCATGGAACCGGCCGTTCATAAGAAATTATGAACTGACCATACATCTCAGAAATACTTCCAATGAAAGTGTGAGATCTGAGGCAAAACCGCATCTACACAGTGTTAGAAATTCCAGATTTTGCTGCAGAAGCGCAAATAAATCCGTATGGAAGTTTGTGTGGATCTTATGTGCGTTCATCCGCATTGTGTGCAGGCGGTCTAATGCAGGATCCCTGCCAGGTCCCATTATAGTAATTGGGGTCTGGCGGTGCTGCGGATCTTTCCAGAACAGTCTGACGGAAGGAAACCAAAGATTGAAACAATTATTGTTATATATTCCAAACCGCCAAACCAAATGAAATCACATCGTCAATGTAGCGGTCGCACCAAACCCTATGGAAGCTGAAGGATTATCAGACCCAAACAGAACTTGTCCCTCCAAATCTGCCTCACACAAACGGAGGGAAAGCCTTACCCCATAGCCCCACCAGAGACCTGTAAATAAATTACAGATTAATCAAAAAAGAATTGTGAGGTAAGAAATATTCCAGAGCAAAAACGGAATAACTCAAATCCTGACTATAATGAGAGCATTTATGTGACATGCATGTAATAGCCTCCAGCTCCATGTATGTAAGAACTCAGTGTCACACGCATTCCTTATTCCGATCAGCCGCACACAGCACGGGTTTTGATTCCTTAAAATATCAGGACAATAAGCCATGAGGAGTGCAACATCGAATCCAACCCTGCACATAATCAATCATTAAGGGAACCGATCTGCGCCACTACTGATCGCATGGGTGTAGGTCCCTTTTATGAAGCTTTGGGAAAGAGTGCAAAATACTTTCTATAGGACTTTCCACACAGAGACATTCAACTTACTAAAAATACCCAATACCATTCCTTCCTCAAGTAAAGCATTTAACTGTTTTCAGAGCAGCTGTGAGGGATCATCCCAAATGTCCGGTATACCTCAGTGGTGTCCCCTTGTCATGTAGTGATGTGGGAGGGAACACCACACTGACCATAGGAGGAAACGGAAAAGGAACTAGGCCTTAAAGCTAGGGAAAGGGAAATTGACACACCTTATGGAAACCCTAATCCTAGCCCTGACTCCTATCCGTATGAACGGACCTTTAGGGTAGGAATGTTCATACACTGGAACCTAAGACCCTGAATTGCCCTGGAGTAGTGTCTGGGCTTGAGACGGCCTATTCCTTCCCTTATGAAAAAAAACTGTGTCTCCCTGAGGCCTAGTAACAAAAGACAGAGGGTAAACAACAAAATATAAAAGGAAAGTAACATTCAACTTCTGAAGTAAATGGACGACTAGGAACTCAGAAAAGGACCACACAACAGCACTTACAATACCAAACTAAAGCTATCAACTGCATAGCATGATGGGTGAAGCCAGGCTAAATAGAGGAGTTGGAATGACCACCTGAGACAAGGTGTGGTCATTACCAGCAACAACACAGAAACAAGTGAAACCAACGAGGATATCAGATCATACAGTCCTGATCAGAAGTTTAAGACCACTTGAAAAATGGCTAAAAATCATATTTTACATTGTTGGATCTTAACAAGGTTCCAAGTAGAGCTTCAACATGCTACAGTACACAATGCTCGCAGGACAAGGGACTTCTTCCAGGAGAATAACATCACTCTTTTGGCCCATCCTGCGTGTTCCCCTGATCTAAATCCAATTGAGAACCTTTGGGGATGGATGGCAAGGGAAGTTTACAAAAATAGACAACAGTTTCAGACAGTAGATGGTCTTCGAGCGGCCGTCTTCACCACTTGGAGAAATGTTCCCTCATTGAAACGCTTGCATCAAGCATGTCGAAATGAATTTTGGAAGTGATAAACAATAACGGCGGAGCTACTCATTACTGAGTTCATGTTTGGAAGTTGGATTTCTGTTTTGGGGTTTTTTTTTTTTTTTTGGAGGTGTGGTCCTAAACTTTTGATCAGCTGAAAAACAGCCTGTTTCAGTTTATTCGTTGTTTTCATTAAATTGAATGCTCAAAAAATGTTTTGTCTCACTCCCATTTCTTCTTGTTGCATGTTGAAGCTCTACTTGGAACCTTGTTAAGATCCAGCCATGCTAAATAGGATTGTTTGCCATTTTTTAAGTGGTCTTAAACTTTTGATCAGGACTGTATCACGTGCAGCCAGTCTTATAGATCTTCTGACACCTATTACGTTAGAGACTGTGGCACCCCTCCACACAGAAGCTCATCTGTACCTCAGTAGTGTCCCCTCCACACAGACCCTCCTTTGTACCTCTGCAGTGTCCCCTCCACACAGACCCTCCTCTGTACCTCTGCAGTGTCCCCTCCACACAGACGCTCCTCTGTACCTCAGCGGTGTCCCCTCCACCCAGACGTTCCTCAGTGCCTCTGTGGTGTCCCCTCCACACAGACAATCATCTTTATATCTGTGGTGTCCCCTCCACAGCTCTATGTCGGCACTGAGCTGCGTCCTCCATGGATTTCTCTTCTATCTGAACAGAACACAGCTGTTACTCTGCATGAAATGACAATTAGCTAGTCATGAAGCGTTAAAGGGGTATTCTGGTTGTTCTCCCCTGTCCATAGAATCGGAGGACATGAGGTCTCGCTTTAGGACCAGGGGCCATCCTGGAAGCGCGTAAATGCGCCGATTACAACAAAAAACAAAACAGAAACAGAGAAGGTGGTCGTGGTATAGGCCCCTTTGATGCTTTACATGGCAAGGTCCATGAAATCATCAAAAGATTTTGGAGAATCTTATGAACAGAATCCAGGATCACGTAGGTGACATCACTAATAAAAGGGACACTCCGGTTTCCACCTATGTTAAAAGAGTACATGGTTGGGGGTGGGGTGGGGTAGTGAGATCAGTTACATTTGTAGAGATTACCCCGGTTCCCCCTAACTTTAGAGGGAGGGGGTCTGGGATCGTATAATCCTATAGACATAGTGAAAATGGATCAAGCATCTCAAATCGGTGTCCCCGCGGGGAGTGAATGATCCCCTGAGATGCAGCTGCTTTATCTACATGATGTCGATGACTCTCAGTCGCTCGTGTATATTGTCTTCTTCTAGTGCATTCGAAGGCCTCAGAGGCGTCATCTGGTTTTATTCTGTGACTGAACATCCCTAGTAGTATTTCAGCTTTACTGAGTTTTTATGGCCAGGAGACACGCGTCCTAGGTCTCCTTGGTGACAGGAAGATCCCCTGCGTACAGGGCGTACTAGAGATGATAGGAGTTTTACTCCCGTCTGATCTCATAACATGCAGTGGCCCTGGAGGGGAGTGATATCTGTCAGGAGAATTCTCTTTACCAGGGAAGGATCATGATGTCATCTGAATTTATGGTTAAAGGAGGCATTTTACCTTTGTTCTTATATAAGAGAAGACAAACACATTGTCTGAAAGTCCAGTACATTGTCTGCTACAGTGCCTTGCAAAAGTATTTACCCCCCCCCCCCCCCCTTGACTTTTTTCGTATTTTGGTGTCTCACAACCTGGAATTAACATGGATCGTTTGAGGATTTGCATCATGCAATTTACAGAACAGGCCGACAACTGTGAAGATGTTTGTTTTTTCTATTGTGAAGCAAACAACAAATAGGACAAAATAACAGAAAAAGTCAATGTGCAGAACTATTCACCCCCCTAAAGTCAATACTTTGTAGAGCCATCTTTTGCGGCAATCACAGCTCCAAGTCGCTTTGGATAAGTCTCTATGAGCAGTTGCCACATCTTACCACTGGGATTGTTGCCAATTCCTCCTTGCAGAACTGCTCCAGCTCCTTCGGGTTGGTTGTTTGCGCTTGTGACCAGCAATCTTTAAGTCTGACCACAGATTTTCTATTGGATTGAGATCTGGGCTGTGACTCGGCCATTCCTACACATTTACATGTTTCCCCTTAAACCACTCAAGTGTTGCTTTAGCCGTGTGTTTGGGGTCATTGTCCTGCTGGAAGGTGAACCTCCGTCCTAGCCTCAGATCACACACAGAGTGGGGCAGGCTCTGCTCAAGAATATCCCTGTATTTAGCACCATCCATTTTTCCCTCAATTCTGACCAGTTTCCCAGTCCCATCCCCCAGTATGATGCTGCGACCACCAGGTCTCACTGTGGGGATTGTGTTCTTTAGGTGATGTGATGTGTTGGGTTTGCGCCAGACATAGCGTTTTCTTTAATGGCTAAAAAGTTCAATTTTAGTCTCCTCAGACCAGAGCACCTTCCTCCATACATTTTGGGAGTCTCCCACATGCCTTTTCACAAACTCACAACGCGCCTTTTTATTTCTAGCTGACAGTAATGGCTTCTTCTGACCACTCTGCCATAAAGCCCAACTCTATGGAGCGTACGGCTTATTGCTGTCCTATGTACAGATCCTCCAGTCTCTGCTGTGGAACTCTGCAGCTCCCCCAGGGTTATCTTAGGTCTCTGTGCTGCCTCTCTGATTAATGCCCTCCTTGCCTGGTCCATGAGTTTTGGTGGGCGGCCGTCTCTTGGCAGGTTTGCTGTTGTGCCATGGTCTTTCCATTTGGTTATGATAGATTTGATGGTGCTCCTGGGGATCATCAAAGATTTGGATATTTTTTTATAACCTAATCCTGACTTATACTTTTCAACAACATTGTCCCTTACTTGTTTGGAGAGTTCCTTGGTCTTCATGGCAGTGTTTAGTTAGTGATGCCTCTTGCTTAGGTGTTGCAGCCTCTGGGGCCTTTTAAAAAAGGTGTGTCTATGTAATGACAGATGATGTGACACTTAGATTGCACACAGGTGACATCATCTCACTAATTATGTGACTTCTGAAGGTAATTGGTTGCACCAGAGCTTTTTATGGGCTTCCTAACAAAGGGTGTGAATACATACGCACAGGACAATTTTCTGTTTTCTATTTGTAAGCAATAGTTTTATTTATATATTTTTCTCATTTCACTTCACCAACTTAGACGATTGTGTTCTTTTCCATCACATACAATTCAGATTAACAAAACATTGAACTTAAGGCTATAATGTAACAAAACACGATAAAAGTCAAAATACTTTAGCAAGGCAGTGTATATATTGTCACACTTGAGTTTTTATAGACATTCTTAAGACACAGTGAATCCGGCTCAAACTAGTTATAACAACATATGGTCACAGTGTAGGGGGAGGGGAAGAACACCAGGATGACAACAGAAGGAAAATGACCAGGAACTAGGCCTCAAGGCTAGGGAAAGGGAAATGGTGACCACCTAAGGAAACCCTAAAGCTACCCCTGACTCCTGTCAGTATGAATAGACTCTGAAGGTGGGAATATTCATACACCAGATACCTAGACCCTAGAAACCCTGAAAAGCCCTAGGATTAGTGACAGGGTCTGAGAGGGGGCGAGACCCCTTCCTGACTGCCCCGGAGGGGGCGAGACCCTTACCTGACTGCACCGGAGGGGGCAAGACCCTTACCTGACTCAACGGAGGGGGCGAGACCCTTACCTGACTGCACCGGAGGGGGCGAGACCCTTACCTGACTGCCCCGGAGGGGGCGAGACCCTTACCTGACTCACCGGAGGGGGCGAGACCCTTACCTGACTGCACCGGAGGGGGCGAGACCCTGACCTGACTGCACCGGAGGGGGCGAGACCCTGACCTGACAGCACAGGAGGGGGCGAGACCCTTACCTGACTGCACCGGAGGGGGCGAGACCCTTACCTGACTGCACCGGAGGGGGCGAGACCCTTACCTGACTGCACCGGAGGTGGCGAGACCCTTACCTGACTGCACCGGAGGGGGCGAGACCCTGACCTGACAGCACAGGAGGGGGCGAGACCCTTACCTGACTGCACCGGAGGGGGCGAGACCCTTACCTGACTGCACCGGAGGAGGCGAGACCCTTACCTGACTGCACCGGAGGAAGCGAGACCCTTACCTGACTGCACCGGAGGGGGCGAGACCCTTACCTGACTGCACTGGAGGGGACGAGACCCTTACCTGACTGCACCGGAGGGGGCGAGACCCTTACCTGACTGCACCGGAGGGGGTGTGTCCGTCCACTGCTCCAGTCATTTCTACGGCACTGGTGGAGCGCTGTCTACCTCCCCCCCCCCCCCCACAGTGAAAGAAGCCGTGAACGGTATCTGCCCCATCGCTCCATTCTGAGAAGAGGACGCGGCGCGTCCAGAGAGACGGAACGCGCTGTAAAACACTCAGGTGTGAACCAAGCCTACAACTTCCAGCATGTCCAGACTGTTATTACAAGATATCATAGAACTATAACTCCCAGCATGTTATTACAGGATATCAGAGAACTACAACTCCCAGCATGTTAACGCTGTTATTAAAGGATATCAGAGAACTATAACTCCTAGCATGTCCAGACTGTTATTATACAACTCCCAGCATGTCCATGCTGTTATTACAGGATATCATAGGAGATAACTCCAATTTATTTTGCTCCCTATTAAGCTCCGCACCCTGCACTGGTTACATGACGGTGACGTCACCCCCAGGTCCTTCATCACTACTTCTACTTTCCACAGCTAAGCCCCGCCCCTGCACTGATCACATGACAGTGACGTCACCGCAGGTCCTTCATCACTACTTCTACTTTCCACAGCTAAGCCCCGCCCCTGCACTGATCACATGACGGTGACGTCACTCCAGGTCCTTCAGCTCTGGCAGTGCAGCAGATACTGGGCAGGTCCTGGTCGGTAGTCAGGGCTCTTGTTCTCTCTGGTATCAGCCATTCCTCCAGCCTGCAGGTAAGATGAGCTGTGAGGAGACAGTGTGGTGGAGAGCTCAGACATGTCACCTCTGGAGATTCTCCTCCATTACACACGAGGAATCCTTCTCCGCTCCTCAGCTTAGTATGATGTGGGAGTAGTAGTGGGGATAGTGGGGGTTGTCATCATACGCTGGCCCCTGACTGTCCTGGTGAGGGGCCCCTGCCTCCAGGAGGGGAATGTATGGAGCGGGGCCCGGCCTGAGCTCAGATCTCTCCAGTCTCTTCTCTAGGAGCTCTGGACACAGCTGAGCACAGCCCAGAGGTGGGACCTGCATCTATCAGACATTTATCTCCTGTGGAGCCACCAGAAATCTCCACGTTGGGCCCCTGGAATCCATGTGGTGGGGGCTCTGAGAAGCGGGGCCCCTCCAGGCTCAGGAAGTGCGGTTCTGGAGGTGACATCTGGTCTTGTCCCCTGGATGATTTCCTCTCCTCTTCTCATAAAGGCGCCTGCAGTACTAGAAGCCTCCAGCTCCTCCAGTTCTCTCCTCTTCTCCTGAACGACCACCAAGGATGGACAGGAAGGAGATCAGCAGAAGAATATTAGACCTCACCTTGGAGATCATCTCCCTGCTGAGCGGAGAGGTAAACTTTTCTAGATTTCTCTCCTCTTTATTGTATTCTGTAACAAGTCAGACATCGGGGAGGAGAATCCATCATAGGAAGTGATAGGAAGAGTCCGGGGTCCTGGAGAACGGCCTCCAGACCTTCCAAGTGACGGAGAACCTGAAGATCAGCCCCCAGTATGGTGAGTGATGTGTCATGTGACCAGTGACCAATAGTCATGTTGTAGGAGCCATGAGAAGGTAAGTAGGCACGTTGTACCAGGAGGAGAGGGCCGGAGGAGAGCACATGGCCCCTGAAGGGTTTATTCCCTAAGTGTCTCTCTCCATCCACAGGAGTACACAATAGTGAAGAAGACATCGGGGGACTGTGTGACTCCCATTATCCATCTCCAGGAGTCAGGAGGGCGGAGCAGGACCCCTCACCCCATCACAGAGCCTCCCCCTCACCCCCTGATACATGAGCAGAAGATCCTAGAACTCACCCACAAGATGATGGAGCTGCTGACTGGAGAGGTGACACTGCTGGGAATGCTGGGAAATTCTCCAGTAACAGCACTGGAGGGGTCTGGGTGATGACGGTGTCATTGTGTTGTCAGGTTCCTATAAGGTGTCAGGACGTCACTGTCTATTTCTCCATGGAGGAGTGGGAGTATATAGAAGGACACAAGGGTCTGTACAAGGAGGCCATGATGGAGGAGCACCAGCCTCTTATATCACAAGGTAAGAGCCGTCATGTGCAGTGTATACACGTGTGTGCAGTGACATGTAATGGAGGAGCTCCAGCCTCTTATATCACAAGGTAAGAGCCGTCATGTGCAGTGTATACACGTGTGTGCAGTGACATGTAATGGAGGAGCACCAGCCTCTTATATCACAGGGTAAGAGCCGTCATGTGCAGTGTATACACGTGTGTGCAGTGACATGTAATGGAGGAGCACCAGCCTCTTATATCACAGGGTAAGAGCCGTCATGTGCAGTGTATACACGTGTGTGCAGTGACATGTAATGGAGGAGCACCAGCCTCTTATATCACAGGGTAAGAGCCGTCATGTGCAGTGTATACACGTGTGTGCAGTGACATGTAATGGAGGAGCACCAGCCTCTTATATCACAGGGTAAGAGCCGTCATGTGCAGTGTATACACGTGTGTGCAGTGACATGTAATGGAGGAGCACCAGCCTCTTATATCACAAGGTAAGAGCCGTCATGTGCAGTGTATACACGTGTGTGCAGTGACATGTAATGGAGGAGCCCCAGCCTCTTATATCACAGGGTAAGAGCCGTCATGTGCAGTGTATACACGTGTGTGCAGTGACATGTAATGGAGGAGCACCAGCCTCTTATATCACAAGGTAAGAGCCGTCATGTGCAGTGTGTACACGTGTGTGCAGTGACATGATGGAGGAGCACCAGCCTCTTATATCACAGGGTAAGAGTCGTCATGTGCAGTGTATACACGTGTGTGCAGTGACATGTAATGGAGGAGCACCAGCCTCTTATATCACAAGGTAAGAGCCGTCATGTGCAGTGACATGTAATGGAGGAGCACCAGCCTGTTATATAACAAGGTAAGAGCCGTCATGTGCAGTGTATACACGTGTGTGCAGTGACATGTAATGGAGGAGCACCAGCCTCTTATATCACAAGGTAAGACCCGTCATGTGCAGTGTATACACGTGTGTGCAGTGACATGTAATGGAGGAGCACCAGACTCTTATATCACAAGGTAAGAGCCGTCATGTGCAGTGTATACACGTGTGTGCAGTGACATGTAATGGAGGAGCACCAGCCTCTTATATCACAAGGTAAGAGCCGTCATGTGCAGTGTATACACGTGTGTGCAGTGACATGTAATGGAGGAACACCAGCCTCTTATATCACAGGGTAAGAGCCGTCATGTGCAGTGTATACACGTGTGTGCAGTGACATGTAATGGAGGAGCACCAGCCTCTTATATCACAAGGTAAGAGCCGTCATGTGCAGTGTGTACACGTGAGTGCAGTGACATGTAATGGAGGAGCACCAGCCTCTTATATCACAAGGTAAGAGCCGTCATGTGCAGTGTGTACACGTGTGTGCAGTGACATGTAATGGAGGATCTCCACAGTTTCTTCTCACATTACATTAGAGGCTCCGTGCTCTTTATATCTCAGTCATATCCATAGTTCTCCAGTCACATGATGGGAGCGTGTCCTTCTGGCCTCCATCAGGCCGGTATAGTAGACTACACTGCTCTATCAGAGGCGTCCTTTGAAATCCGTGTTCCGCAGCGTATACATTGTAGATTATACATGGAGCTTCTGGGCAATGTCCGCCCCTGTGTGACTGTATAGAGCCTGATGTCGGAGCTTCTGTCAGAGGGAGATATCAGGAAACCCTCCAGTGTTATTTCCTCCGATCACTAAACCTAGAAGTGAAGGAGCTGAGAGAAGAGTCTGATCTACAGACAGATCTACAGGAGGCCATGTATTCAGTCACTGTGTGCTTGTGTCTCCACAGATGGATCCAGGAGGAGAAATCCACCAGAGAGATGTCCCCGTCCTCTGTATTCCCAGGACTGTCCAGAGGAGAAGGTCCCAGAGAACCCTCAGGTAGATGGAGCTGAGCCCTATACACATCTATATAGGGGGGTCCTGCAGTCATAGAGGGGTCATAGATTGTGGGGGTCTCTTCTGTGGATCTGTTAGATTTCCCACCTGTCTGCTGTATTGTACTGAATTGTTACAGATGACAAATCAGGGGGAAGATCTGACTGATATTAAAGTGGAGGATGAAGAAGAGAGGATGATGGGCGATCCCCCGTGTAAGACTGAGGTGGAGGAGGACATTCCAGGAGATGTCACCACAGGTATGGAATCATGAATGGAGAAAGTGACCTCAGATTCTGTCCTTGGTGCCTTCAGGGCAGGAGGAGAATCTGATCACTGGCTGCTGCTCTTTGATTGGAGATTTCCCCATCACATCATGGAGTGTTCCCCTTATCCAGCTGACGGTGATCTCTGATCAGATTCTTCTCTGATCCCGGCTGTTCCTGCAGGACATGACGGTCAGTCACATCCACACACCCACTGGGGATTATGAGGGCACAGCTTTTGTGTCTGTCCTATCATGATGGACTACATGTACGGCATTGTGTAGGAAAGGGTTAAGCATCGTTTTGGGCTCATTAGTAGACGTTACAGTAAATCTTAACATTTTGGTGATTTCCTTCACATCAAATAAATTAGTGAAGAAATCCCCAAATAATAACAGCGGAGAAGAAAGCTCCTCATCTTACTTCTATTTTTCATATATGAGGCTGGGGGCAAGAACTGAGGAGACATCTGACAACACACAAGGTCTCCTGACAACTGCACACAAGTCACAGGGGGACATGTTGTCTTCAGGATATTCCTATAGAACAACCTTAGCTGTGATATCAGCAGTCAGATGTCTATAATCTAGTGCCCACTATACAGCTCTCCGGGAACATGTCTTCTGGGGGTCTCCTATAAGGGTCTATGGAGAGAACCTTTCCCCCCTTATGCCCCCTCTCTGAGCGGTGACCGGCTTATGTCTATAATCTAGTGCCCACTATACAGCTCTCCGGGAACTGTCTTCTGGGGGTCTCCTATAAGGGTCTATGAGGGAACCTTTCCCCCCTTATGCCCCCTCTCTGAGCGGTGACAGGCTGATGTCTATAATCTAGTGCCCACTATACAGCTCTCCGGGGACATGTCTTCTGGGGGTCTCCTATAAGGGTCTATGAGGGAACCTTTCCCCCCTTATGCCCCCTCTCTGAGCGGTGACAGGCTGATGTCTATAATCTAGTGCCCACTATACAGCTCTCCGGGAACATGTCTTCTGGGGGTCTCCTATAAGGGTCTATGGAGGGAACCTTTCCCCCCCCTTATGCCCCCTCTCTGAGCGGTGACCGGCTGATGTCTATAATCTAGTGCCCACTATACAGCTCTCCGGGAACATGTCTTCTGGGGGTCTCCTATAAGGGTCTATGAGGGAACCTTTCCCCCCTTATGCCCCCTCTCTGAGCGGTGACCGGCTGATGTCTATAATCTAGTGCCCACTATACAGCTCTCTGGGAACATGTCTTCTGGGGGTCTCCTATAAGGGTCTATGGAGGGAACCTTTCCCCCCTTATGCTCCCTCTCTGAGCGGTGACCGGCTGATGTCTATAATCTACTGCCCACTATACAGCTCTCCGAGAACATGTCTTCTGGGGGTCTCCTATAAGGGTCTATGAGGGAACCTTTCCCCCCTTATGCCCCCTCTCTGAGCGGTGACCGGCTGATGTCTATAATCTAGTGCCCACTATACAGCTCTCCGGGAACATGTCTTCTGGGGGTCTCCTATAAGGGTCTATGGAGGGAACCTTTCCCCCCTTATGCCCCCTCTCTGAGCGGTGACCGGCTGATGTCTATAATCTAGTGCCCACTATACAGCTCTCCGGGGACATGTCTTCTGGGGGTCTCCTATAAGGGTCTATGGAGGGAACCTTTCCCCCTTATGCCCCCTCTCTGAGCGGTGACCGGCTGATGTCTATAATCTAGTGCCCACTATACAGCTCTCCGGGAGCATGTCTTCTGGGGGTCTCCTATAAGGGTCTATGAGGGAACCTTTCCCCCCTTATGCCCCCTCTCTGAGCGGTGACCAGCTGATGTCTATAATCTAGTGCCCACTATACAGCTCCCCGGGAACATGTCTTCTGGGGGTCTCCTATAAGGGTCTATGAAGGAACCTTTCCCCCCTTATGCCCCCTCTCTGAGCGGTGACCGGCTGATGTCTATAATCTAGTGCCCACTATACAGCTCTCCGGGAACATGTCTTCTGGGGGTCTCCTATAAGGGTCTATGAGGGAACCTTTCCCCCCTTATGCCCCCTCTCTGAGCGGTGACCGGCTGATGTCTCTGGTCTATCACATATGTGTGACTCTGCAGTAGTTCTGGAGAAGTCACTGATGGTGGCAGTGCAGTGTGAGTGCTAGGAGTCCGGAGATGAAGCTCTTACTGCCCACCTGCCGCTGATTGACAGCTTTCTCCCTATTACTGTCAGTCAGTAGTATGAGGGGGGGGGGGGAGCCCATATCTGATGAATACACTGGACTCATAATGAAAATGTTCATAATATGTGTAGCAACATCTAAGTGGTTGAGACGAGGCTGGGTCTCCATCTGTCTGGCCATAGACACCCCAAAATGTAATCAGGTACAATGGCGCCCAGAGGCCTCACAAAGACCCCAGACCTGCTGTGTAATAGGAGACCCCAGCGGTACAGCCTAATAGATCGCCGGTCAGTGTACTACCGCCAGTAATGCTATGGAAAACTATCAACTGCAAAGCATTATACAAGTGATAAAAGGATCACAGCTTCAAGTGCCCTAGGAAGAAAGACAAGTAGGATTCTATTAAAGCGACTCTGTCACCAGGATCAACCCTGTTAAACCAGTCATATAGCGTGATAGGGTTGAACCTGCTGAGTAAAACAATGCTTTTTGTTTTTAGGTCCAGGTGTTTTGGATACATTTACAATTACATTTTTATGCAAATGAGGCATTGGAGCACCAGGAGGCGGCCCATGTGGTTTGAGCTCCATTCCAGCTACGCCCCTGGGGCGAGAAATCACCGCTAGATGTGAAGTCTAACACTAACCATATAAGGGCACAGGGCATGTGTTTAACAATGGAGGCGTCGCTGGAGTGGCGTTCAAACCGTATAAGCCGCCTCCTGGTGCGCCAGTGCCTCCATTACATAAAAATAAAAGTGTACATTTCTCAAAAACATCTGCACCTAAAAAGAAAAAAAGAGAATTATCGGTTTCCTCAGCTGGATCAGCCCTAACAGCCTATATCCATTAGAAACAGACCGTTTTTCAACCATTTGTGCTTCTATCTCATTGCAGTTTTTATTCAAATGTTTTATTGGGTTTGGATATCGTTTTTAAACAAATAATGATTGACAATGATTAAGAACAAAGACGGGTAAAATCACCATGAGGTGTCCGCACATGTAGAACCGGGAAAAGGGGCAAACTGCACCACATAATACACAATAATAGTAAAAGCAGCAAAGAAAGAAGAGAAAGAGGGGGGGATAGTGAAGGAGGGCGAAAGGCTAACTCACGACTAAGTCCTGAAATGTCTCAGAGGAACTGAAAGAGTCCCACGTTCTCAAACATCGAGAAGAATCTAGGGGGGGTGAGAACAATTACTTCTTCCATCCGCTGATATAGAGTGACCTCTTCAAACCATTCATCCAGTGCAGGTGGGGGATTCCCAATGTCGTGGAATGGACGCTTTTGCCGCTTGAATTAAATACTTGAGGAGCGAGTTCTTATAGGCAGTAGTGTTGATCGCAAATATTCTAATCGCTAATTTTTATTGCGAATATTGGCACTTCGAGAATTCACGAATATCTAGAATATAGTGCTATATCTTTGTAATCGTGAATATTCTATTTTTTTTTTTATCAGTACCCATGATCCCTCGCTGCTTCTTGCTTGTGGGCCAATGAGAAGGCTGCAATATCTTTGACTTTAGGAGTAGTGTTGATCGGGAATTTTCGTATTGCAAATTTTCCAATTGCCAATTTTTGCATTCAAGAAAATAATGTCTGGAGATCTCGAATTCTGGAATATATGACGATTATTCGCCTAAATATTCACGAAATATATTATTTCTCCTGCCGATCATCACTGATAAGCAGGAACATGGAGGCCAAACTCCTACAGTAGAAGAGATTCCGGAGTGTCCAGTCCCTGCACAAAATCCCCAAAAGGGCATAAATCGGTACATTGCCACCAAATATGCATCAGTGTGCCTTCTTCTGTGTTACATCTCCAACATCGGTCTGAGACCGTAGGAAACCACTTGTGGAGAAGTGATGGCCCTCTATACCAACGAGAGACAATCTTGTAACAGGTTTCTTGAGATTTAGTTTAGTGGAGATCAAAGCTTTATGAGATAGAAGAAAACACTTGGTCCATTGAGATGGTGTAAGGCGGAGACCCAGGTCATGATCCCGGGCCTGACTGAGGGAGGAGGAGCGTTGGTCCAAGAGCTATTTATATATGGATTATTTGTCTTGAAACGCCGCCAATAGAGCCAAGCAAAACTGTTCGAAGGCAGACACAGCTCAAGAGTAGGAATGAGTCAAGCGCAGAGAAGAGTAAAAATGCTGAAGCTGCAAGTATTCGAAGGAGTGTCGTTCTGAAGGGTTAGTAATCCATAACAACAAAGGCAAAGGTTTCAGGGAGGATCCCGAAAGGACATGACAGAACCTGAGTGGGCACATTTTTGTGCCCTGAAGAAAAGAAGAGGAGGAGTTTCCAGGGGGAAACTTTGCGTAATCGATGCAAGGGAACCCTTGGGGTCTGTAAGAGAGGCATGGGAGCCGATGGATGCAAGTATCACCAAGGTATGATGGACCATGAAATACAATGTGGGAGAGATGCGATGCGGGGTAGCTACCAACCAGGGGTGTACGGTCAGAGAGCAGGATGAGGAGTCCTGCACAATGCGCACCCAAGATTTAGAGGATTCAGTACACGTCTGTCTAAAAGCCTAGCGTAAGTAGTGGAATGGTAATAGAGGCGACAGTCCGGGAGACCAACACCTCCTGCCTCCTTGGAGCGAGTCAACATTTCCCATCTGATTCTTGCTTTGCCATGAGTCCAGACAAATCTCGTAAGCCAGCGGCGTATCTGGGTCCACAAAGTTGATGGAATGCGGATGGGGATGGTCTGCAAGAGATAGAGCAATTTCGTTAAAAGGTTAATTTTTAAAATGCTGATTCTACCAAACCAGGAAAAATCCCTACGATGCCAAGACACCAAATCTTTTTGAAATCATTGAAGGAGAGGGGTAAAATTAAGTGCAAAAATGTTAAACAGGTCAGCAGCGATCCTGATACCCAAAAAAGTTATCCCATTTGTTTCCTATAAAAGGGAAATGAGGCTTTAAGCAAAAAGTCTCAGGACCCAGGCAGGGAGACATTTAAGGGCTCTTTCACACAAGAAGATGACGTGCGGGTAATCCGCTGCATGAAAGACAGCCTAGCCCCATTCCGGACAGCAGAGACACGGAGCACGACCATGACTGATGACGCTCCGCGCCTCTCTGTGATCTTTTTACTGCAAAATTACAGTGAGATAAAGTTGTCACCGTGATTTTGTAGTAAAAATATCACAGAGAGGCACAGAGCATTATCAATCATGTTAATGCTCCGTGTCTCTGCTGTCCGGAATGGGGCTAGGCATTCTTTCATGCATCAGATTACCCGCATGGCATCCGCTCGTGGGAAACAGCCTTAAGGCTTCAGCTTTGGTCATGTTGATGTTAAAACTGGTCCATTCTCCAAAGCAAGAGATTTCGCAAAGCAAGGATAGCAGAGAAATGCGGGGATTGGTTATATAGAGCAAAATATCCTCCATGAAAGCCTCACATTAGTATTAATGACCTCCAATATCCGTATTATTACGAATGGAAGACATAAGATGTTCCATGACAAAAACACAAAGCGATGGGGACAGTGGGCTTCCCTTATGTGTGCCATTGTGAACAGAAAAGGAGGCAGAGAGGTCACCATTGATTTTAACCCGTGCTGAAGGCTGTTGATATAGAATGAGAATCTTTGATAAAAACCCTGAACCAAGGCCTATGTGGAACAGGAGAGTGCGGAGTGAGGACCAAGAAATGTGATCGAAGGTCTTTTCTGCGTCTAAGGACAAGACCATGAAGGGATATTATTTGTTTTAGCATGATGGGTGATATCAAGTGTCTTCAGTGTGTTTTCGCGAGCCTCCCATCCTGGCACAAACCCTACCTGATCGGGATGAATAACCGAGGGCAGAAAGGTGTTCAGACTGTTAGCTAATAGTTTAGCATACATTTTGAGGTCCACATTTAGGAGAATAATAGGACGATAGCTTGCACATGCTTGTAGGCCTTTACCCGGTTTAGTAATAACAGCATTACGGTCCTCTGTGGCTTGTACGGGAAAGGGGAGCTCAGGAGACACCGCGTTAAAGACCTGAAGCAAAAAGGGTAAAAGAGACATAGAGAAAGTTTTGTAAAACCTAGCCGTGAGCTGGGAACACCTAAAGGGTAAACAAAGTATGTAAAATCAGTTTTGAATACCTTGAGGGTGTAGTTTCTAAAATGAGGTCATTTTTGGGTGTTTTCTATTATGTAGGCAAATCTTTTGAAATTTTTGGTAAATTTAGTATTTTTTATAAATAAAAATATACATTTTTGACTCAATTTTTACACTGTCATGAAGTACAGTATGTGATGAGAAAACAGTCTCAGGATGGCCTAGATGATTAAAAGCGTTTTAAAGTTATCACCACTTAAAGTGACTGGTCAGATTTGCAAAAAATGTCCTGGTCCTTAAGGTGTAATATGGCAGGGTCCTTAAGAGGTTAAAGTGTGTTTCCTGGAAACAAATAATGTGTACCTTCTTGTAGGGATCGACTGATATTGATTTTTTAGGGCCGATACCGATAATTTGTGAACTTTCAGGCCGATAGCCGATAATTTATACCGATATTCTGGGAATTTTCATTTTTGAAAAAAAATAAAAATTCCCACAAATCTGCTGAAAATTAATGTTTATTGTTAATGTGTATTTTTTTTTTGTAAATCTTTCTTTTTCATTTATACTTAATATTTTTTTTATTTTTTTTTGTAACTTTTTTTTTTTTTTTTTTTTACTAACTTTTAGCCCCCTTAGGGACTAGAACCCTTGTCCTATTCACCCTGATAGATCTCTGTTTGGGTGAATAGGAGCTCACACTGTCCCTGCTGCTCTGTGCTTTGTGCACACAGCAGCATGGAGCTTATCATGGCAGCCAGGGCTTCAATAGCGTCCTGGCTGCCATGGTAACCGATCGGAGCCCCAGCATTACACTGCAGCAGGGGAGAGGGGATCCTGTGGAGGGGCGCACTGCGCCACCAATGTTTTTAATACTGGGGTGGGGGGGGCGCACTGACCCACCAATGCTTAATACTGGGGGGGCTTGGGGGGGGGGGCGCACTGCGCCACCAATGCTTAATACTGGGGGGGGGGGCGCACTGCGCCACCAATGAAGCTTAATCTCTCATTTATTCATATACAGGAGGCGGGAGCTGGCTGCAGAATCACATAGCCGGCTCCCGACCTCTATGAGCTGTAGCTGCGATCCGTGGCACCTGAGGGGTTAACTACCGCAGATCGCAGCTACAGCTCATAGAGGTGGGGAGCCGGCTATGTGATTCTGCAGCTCCCGCCTCCTGTATATGAATAAATGAGAGATTAAGCTTCATTGGTGGAGCAGTGGCCATAGCTCCTCCCCTCCTCCTGTCCCCTGTCCTTACATTGGCGGCAGCGGCAGCAGCAGCACAGGGGCAGGAGACACTGCTCCTTCTCCCCTGTGCTGCTAAGGGGAACACGGAGAGCGCTGAGAGCAGCGCTATCTGTGTTCCCAATACGCTATCGGAATATCGGCAAAATAAATGCCGATACCGATAGCGTTCAAAATCCTGAATGTTGGCCGATAATATCGGTAAATCCGATAATCGGTCGATCCCTACCTTCTTGCAGTGGAAGTGATGAAGTACCTGCGTTCTTTTTTCGGGTGTGTTAAGTCCTTTCGCGCTGAAGGGCACTATCTTGAGAGACGTTATGAGTAGAGAGGAGGGAGGAGTCCAATAAATGGAGGGTAAAGGAAAGAAGAAGAAAAAATCTAAGTAAAGAAAGAAAAAAGAAATGAAATTACTGAGAGAAAGAAGAAAGAAAAAAAGCAGTACACCAAGAAGAGAAAGCAACAATCTAATGTGACCAATAGGTCTAAGGAGACAATCACTAAGAACAAAACAGTCCCAAGGGATAGTTTCAATCTACGGGGGGTAAAGTAGCAACCAGAGAGGAGCAGACTGGCTACATTCCCTATCTAATAAAACATCTAAAGAAATACAACCGACTACTAAGAAAAAGCTAATGAGTTAAATAAATTAGAAAAAAGGAAATAACTGTTGTGGCAATAGGTCAAAAGTCCAGATGAGCAACAGCAACAAGTCCTTCAGGAGGCAGAGGGAGATCCACGCAGGGGACCGGCGGAGCGTCGTCATCGCTGCCCATGAAGAGCATGCAAGGGTAGTCCGAAAGTCTCAGTTCTGAAAGCTTGCGAAGATGGAGGTCCTGTCGAAGCGGAGACAGGTGGAAGGATGGAAAGTCAGGGACCTAGGTCTACTGGAGGTAATACCAGGAGTTGGGGAAAATGTGGAAGATCTGTTGGATCACGAAGAGTAGCAGCATGTCCCTTGGGGCCTGCAATTCTGGCAAATGTATAACACCATCGGAACGGAATTCCACAATCCCGGAGGAGTTCCAAGAGGATGTAGAGCCGCCCGCTGTGACAAAGTATGGCGGGATAGATCCTTTAGCAGCATAATGGGATACCCGCTGTAGGACGATTGTCAGGCTTTATTTAAGATCTGCTCTTTAATCACATAGAAGTGGATTCTGCAGATGACATCTCTAGGTTTAGAGCAATCTGGGTTGGGTGGTCTGAGGGCTCAATGGACTCTGTCAATCTCTATGGGAGTTTCTAGTGGATGGTACAGGATGCCATTGAATAATTCCCACAATCGTGGATAAGTCAGCTATAGGAACCGACCCTGGGAGGCCTCTGATCCGGATATTGTTGTGGCGGCTGCGGTTTTCTATATCATCCAAGTGTTGTTGTTGTTGGGCATTGAGTTGGACATCATGAGCCTGGCTCTTGTCTTGTAGGGATTTGACAACCACAGACATAGCTGTGTGATCTTGTGTTACAGAGTCCACTCTTGTGTCAAGGGTAGCCAGTTCTGAGCGTATCTAGGCGAATTCGTGGGGGGGGGGGGGCTTCTCCTTCTCCCTGACTGTTATCTGGCCACTCGCAGCGGAGAGCGTCACAGCCATTAAGGAAAAACAGCTCACCTTCTCCCTGGCTGTGACGCTCTGCACTGTGATTGGCCAGCTCACAGCCAGGGAGAAGGAGAAGCCCCCCGAGAAACTCGGCCATCTCCTACTCCCTATACCGATGGATTTACATACAGGGCGGGAAACCATAGCGGGGGTCAAAATGGGGGAACGAAGCAGCACATTAAAAAAAATAAGCAATATCACATGTCATCAGTATGCCCTACACTGCCAGCTATTTACAGTCATGTGAAAAAATTAGGACACCCTTTGAAAGCATGTGGTTTTTTGTAACATTTTTAATAAAAGGTTATTTCATCTCCGTTTCAACAATACAGAGAGATTAAAGTAATCCGACTAAACAAAGAAAACTGAAGAAAAGTCTTTTCAAGATCTTCTGTAAATGTCATTCTACAAAAATGCCTATTCTAACTGAGGAAAAAGATAGGACACCCTTGCCCCTAATAGCGAGTGTTACCTCCTTTGGCTGAAATAACTGCAGTGAGACGGTTCTTGTAGCCATCTACCAGTCTTCGACATCGGTCTGAGGAAATTTTACCCCACTCCTCAATGCAGAACTTTTTCAGCTGTGAGATGTTTGAGGGGTTTCTTGCACGTACAGCCCTTTTCAAGTCACCCCACAGCATCTCAATGGGATTCAAATCTGGACTTTGACTTGGCCATTCCAGGACTCTCCATTTCTTCTTTTTCAGCCAATCTTTGGTTGATTTACTAGTATGTTTTGGGTCATTGTCATGTTGCATGGTCCAGTTCCGCTTCAGCTTTAATTTTCTAACTGATGGTCTCACATGTTCTTCAAGCACCTTCTGATACACAGTAGAATTCATCGTGGATTCTATGATGGTGAGCTGACCAGGTCCTGCTGCAGCAAAGCAGCCCCAAACCATGACACTTCCACCTCCATGCTTCACAGTTGGTATGAGGTTCTTTTCTTGGAATGCTGTGTTTGGTTTACGCCAAACATGTCCTCTGCTGTTGTGTCCAAATAATTCAATTTTGGACTCATCTGTCCAAAGAACATTATTCCAGAAGTCCTGGTCTTTGTCAACTTTATCTGTGGCAAATGTCAGTCTGGCCTCGATGTTTCTCTTGGAAAGCAAAGGTTTCCTCCTTGCACACCTCCCATGCAAGTTAAACTTGTACAGTCTCTTTCTGATTGTAGAGGCATGTACTTCTACATCAACAGTAGCCAGAGCCTGCTGTAGTTCTCGAGATGACACTTTAGGGTTTTTGGAGACCTCTTTTAGCATCTTGCGGTCTGCTCTTGGGGTGAACTTGCTGGGGCGACCAGTCCTGGGCATGTTGGCAGTTGTTTTGAAAGCCCTCCACTTGTAGACTATCTTCCGGACAGTGGAATGGCTGATTTCAAAATCTTTTGAGATCTTTTTAAATCCCTTCCCAGACTCATAGGCTGCTACAATCTTTTTTCTGAAGTCCTCTGACAGCTCTTTTGCTCTCACCATGGTGCTCACTCTCACTTCAACAGTCAGGAGCACACCAAACTAAATGTCTGAGGTTTAAATAGGGCAAGCCTCATTCAACATGCAGAGTAACGATCTACTAATTATGTGCACCTGGTGTGATATACCTGTGTGAGATCTGAGCCAATTTAAGAGGGAATACATGTGAGGGTGTCCTATCTTTTTCCTCAGTTAGAATAGGCATTTTTGTAGAATGACATTTACAGAAGATCTTGAA
This sequence comes from Bufo gargarizans, assembly GCF_014858855.1. NCBI lineage: Eukaryota > Metazoa > Chordata > Amphibia > Anura > Bufonidae > Bufo > Bufo gargarizans. Next base: position 741,212,436 of record NC_058080.1, on the reverse strand, counting down.
AAGACTTTTCTTCAGTTTTCTTTGTTTAGTTGGATTACTTTAATCTCTCTGTATTGTTGAAACGGAGATGAAATAACCTTTTATTAAAAATGTTACAAAAAACCACATGCTTTCAAAGGGTGTCCTAATTTTTTCACATGACTGTATATGGTAATGTCAGGACCGGTATAAGGTCCTTTTTAAGCTCTAGGTGGTTATGATATGGATTCTTCCAGTGAGTCCACCAATGTCATCAGGTCTAAGATTTCTTTAATAATGAGTAATGTGGTGACAGATCCTTGTATGTGAACTTTTATTAACCACCGAACTGTTCTGCCGGAGCTGAGCTCGGGCAGAAGTATAAGGCGGAAGGGCTGCTTTAGATGCTGATATCTTCTGAATGGTCGCAGCTATAGGCATACAACTGGTCTTCTTTAAAAGCTGGCATTCCAGGCATTCATGCATTAGTCCAAGCAACAGAGGAGATATCTCTGTTAGTCAGGAATAATCGCAGGTAAAACCTGCTTTCACTTTCAGCTACATTCACTGCCTTCTAACAGTGATATCTTCCCATGTAGTAAAGATATTTCTGTCATTCTTGAAATGCCAGTTTTCAAACAATACAAAGCCAATATATCTAGCTGGGAAGAGCTGACAGGATGCAGGAGGAAAGGGAAAATAGTAAAAATATATAGAAATGTGGTATTATAATCAGTGTACATTATAGTGAACACCATAAAAACATCCACAAAATAATGTAAAAATTACATTTTTTTTAATCTTTCCCCATAAAAATAAAATAACTTATTTAATGCACTATATATACTTCAAAATGGTTTAAAAAAAAAACTACAAATAATCCCGCAAAATAAAAAAATATATAGAAGACAAAATTAAAAAGTTATGACTGCTGGAACACAAAGGGGAGAAATATTATTGGTCCTTAAGGCTAAAATTAATTATGTCACTATAAAACACAACAGTATCCCCTAAATTGTGCGCTAACAAGATTTACTGCAGATACACATTAAAAATCTACAATAAAAAAGTGACATTTTTCGAGGGTTTTTCTAATTGTAACGGGACTGTTTTTCAAATTGTAACGAGAGGTTAAAGGGATGAGGAATTGCTGTTACCAGGCTACACCAAAATCAACTACTTTTGTTTCCTCCCCATGAGCTCTTTGATAAATCCAATAAATGGGCCCCTTTTTTCCCTGAGGCACTTGGCAGGAGGACACCTGGAGAGTGAATGATTGCTTGTTAAAGGGGTTCTCCAGGAATTATGAAAATGAAAATACTTGAATATTATTTTATAATAAATATATTCACAAATACCTTTCATTACATAGAATGGCTTGTTTTGTCTATGGGACAGACATTAGGAGAAATAAAATGGCCTCCGTCCTATCAGTACACGCAAAACCTGTCCGAATCACACAGGAGGACAAGTTACTTCACCACAATGAGTCATAGTGCTGCCTCATCCTCCTCTCTGCTCATGTTCCTGAATACAGGTGAATCTCTGTGGGAATGGAGATGATGAGGACACATGAGAGGAGGGTGAGGTGAGGCTAATGAGCAGCAGCACCTGTTTACAGTCTCCATTACCACAGTCTGTCCTGTCCGTCCTCTCTGTACTTCATGTCTCCTCATGAACTAAATTCCCCAGAGATTCATCTAAAGTTCTTATCATCTGTGTTCAGGATCATAATCCCTGGCAAGTAGAGAGGAGGATGAGGCAGCTCTTTACCTCAGTGTTGTAAAGTAACTTGTCCTCATGTGTGATCAGGACAGGTTTTGTGTCAACTAATGGGACAGCGGCCATTTTGTTTCCCCTGATGATTGCTCCCCAGACAAAACGAGCCATTATAAATAATGAAAGGTATTTGAGAATATATGTATAATAAAGTAATATTTAGGTATTTTCATTTTCTTAATTCCCAAAGAACCCCTTTAAATGACCCCTTTGCTGCTCCAAAAGCAATAGGAGAGTTTAACCTCAGTCACCAATCTGATAATACCCGGCACCAGTACGATGGGAGCCGCTTAAATATGAGCTTTGGGGAATTTTCATCTGACATAAGAACCTTTGCGCCTGAATCTGTGATATACTCCAACAAGTGGCGTATATCTGTTTATAAATGACCCCTAAGTGCATGTGATATGTTGAGAACACTACATGTACATGAGCCACATGTCCTCACCTTTTGTCATGGAGGTAGCATGTAGTTAATGGTGGAGCAGAAGGGGCTGTCTCTGCTTCCTGTAATGTCCCTCTTTCCTCCTCCCTCCCCTCTACATGGCTACGTGGCCCTCCCCCACAGTCCTTTCTCTTCAGTGGACCGGTCCCTGGTTTTACTAAGCATTCTACAACCAGAATATAACAGGACAATACGGACATGAATGGCCCAGTTCACACACTCAGGAAATGTGTCTGTCATACTCGCATGACGGAGCTTCTTTAAACACATAAAAAATACTGGCGCTCATTATACCAATGCTCATTACATAAAACATTATAAAAATGTAAGTGTTTTGGGATTTACTCTGGATTCTCAGTGCCTGTATATTTTATATACACACAACACCCTGAGCGGTGCATAACCTCCCCTGGTGCCTGTCCTATCACTGAAGGTTATTCCTCGGACTCGTGCACACACAGAAAAAAACAGGTTTCAGAAGGTTACAGTAATACAATCAAAAACAGTATGAAAACATAAAAGTCGACACCATAAATGTCATGTGGACGTAGATAAAGGATATCCTGTATAGTCACTCATTTTAAAAACTCTCTTAACTTTATCACACATACCTGCCTGGGGGAGAGAAAAGAAACATTTTTAATGGGTCTTCTCTCTCCTTCCCTCCGTAACTTCCTTAGCCCATATGTGGAGGAATGCACTTCAAACTATTCTCTCTTCATTAATGTTCCCTTAGTATATGTACGGCCAGCTCTGAAACTGGGGGTGCGCTCTGCCTTCTCTTTGGAGGGGACAACATCATCTGTGCCGTCATTTATTGTGACGTTGAAGGGAGGAGAGTCTTATTCCAAATCAGACTGGGATAGGACTTATAACAATTTATCTAAATAACTACAGTAATTGTAATTTTCTATTTCCTGTGGGATCCAGCAAAACAGCTATAAAATCCTGACAAGGAGGTACTCGATTGCTCAGATGCTTGCTGGAGATGTGGGACAGGGGTGGGGTCAGTGGAACATATATGATGGAGCTGTCTCTCAGTTAGGAGTCTGTGAGAAGATTTTTCCTTCTTATTTAATATACTATATAAAAAGAACTTTGAAATGACCATGGAAGTCTCACTTCTCTCTGTGTTCCCGGGCTCAGTTACCTGGATCAAAATTAGATATGTTGTTGTTGTTGCTATGAGAATGGTTATCTCTGGATTCTGGAAGTCAGATGTTCCTTCTTGTGTTCATTTGGCTGAAGAACTACACAAAATAATGAGGATATAAGACATGATAACAGCTGAAACAGTTAAATATTCACTCCTCTGCTCCCTATGGCCCCCTCGACTGATTTTAGGGCTTCTCCCTGGTTCCATATTTGGTTGAATGCTATACCTTAGAGATGTTTTCTTTGTCTCATAAGGCTTAAACCTAGTAGAAGATACTTGATTGCTGCTCACTTTTCTGTATCTCAGCTACAATATCCTCACGCCTTGTGCCCTTCCCCCCTTTGTGGAGTGTCTGTGTCTTTCTTTAGTAATATTTTGTTGCTCTAAGTTGCAGTAGGCCCAAACAGCGAGAAGGGGTTGTCTTTCTGTGGGCTACTCTTCTACCATGCATATCAGCACCCCTACATTAATGCCAGACATGTTCTTTCTTCCTTTTGTATTTACTCTCGATTTCAGTAAAACTTGATAGGGCAGGTTACCAGACTTGGATGGGCTTTTTAAATTTTTGAGTTTTATTAAGTCATGATTTATTGTATGCAAAGTTGTGAACAGGCACAGACCAGAATCCTGGACTAAGTCAGGAAGCCAGAAAGATGTATAAGGCTGCGTTAGGTGTGGATTCGTCTGGTATCTGCACAGACGGATCCGCACCTTTAATGCAAACGCTTGTATCCGTTCAGAAAATGTTTATTTATTTTTTTTTGTTCATGAAATGCAAACGGATCCGTTTTGACTTACACTGAAAGTCAATGGGAAGCGGATCCGTTTTCAATTGCACCATATTGTGTCAGTGAAAACTGATCCGTCCCCATTGACTTACATTGTAAGTCAGGACGGATCCGCTTGGCTCAGTTTCGTCAGACTGACATCAAAATGCTGCAAGCAGCGTTTTGGTGTCCGCCTCCAGTGCGGAATGGAGGCGGAACGGAGCCAAACTGATGCATTCTGAACGGATCCTTATCCATTCAGAATGCATTGGGGCTAAACTGATCAGTTTTGGGCCGCTTGTCAGAGCCCTGAAACGGATCTCACAAGCAGACCCAGAAACGCCAGTGTAAAAGTAGCCTAAGCTGGAATCACACATTCAGTTTTTGGTGCAGTTCTTTTGGCCAACACCTGTAGTGGATTCATAATTAATGGCTTTTGCTCCTCCATCCTGCTGGTTCCACTTCCAGCCTAATGGGAATGTCTAAGTTTGTTTACTCTGTAGATTGGGAAAAAAAAAAAATAACACAAATTTCAATTTTGTATCTTTACAGAAAATCCCAGTAAGAATTCTGAGGAAAACTTAATGTTATCACTAAATTATAAAGTAGAAGATGAAGATATCATGCATCGCTCTTCAGGAGAAAACTTCTTTACCCTTAATGTACATCCAGGACTTCACAGTACAGATCTATCATATAGTCCTCCTAATCATGAGGAACCTTCTCCTGACCAATCACAGATTGTTACAGCAATTACAGGTCAGAAAGGGGGTGAAAGCTTTAATTTTGGTAAAGAGTTCGCACACAGCTCAGGTCTTTCTACACACAGAGTAATTTATACAGGAGAGAAACCATACTCCTGTTCACAATGTAAGAAATGTTTTAGACGTAAATCACATCTTGTTAGACATGAGATAAGTCACACAGGAGAGAAGCCATATTCATGTTCAGAATGTGGGGTAACTTTTAAACATAAATCATATCTTGTTGAACATGAGAAAAGTCACACAGGAGAGAAGCCGTATTCATGTTCAGAATGTGGGAATTGTTTTAAACAAAGAACAAATCTTATTCGGCATCAGAGATTTCACACAGGAGAGAGACCGTACTCATGTTCAGAATGTGGGAAATGTTTTGCACAAAAATACAACCTTGTTGGACATCAGAGAATTCACACAGGAGAGAAGCCATATTCGTGTTCAGAATGTGGGAAGTGTTTTAAACAAAGAACAACTCTTATTAGGCATCAGAGATTTCACACAGGAGAGAAACCGTATTCATGTTCAGAATGTGGGAAATGCTTTACGTTTAACTCTCAACTTGCTATACATGAGAGAAGTCACACAGGAGTGAAACCATATTCATGTTCAGAATGTGGAAAATGTTTTGCAGGGAAATTGATTCTTGTTGCACATGAAAGAAGTCACACAGGAGAGAAACCATATTCATGTTCAGAATGTGGAAAATGTTTTACAGATAAATCAAATTTTGTAAGACATAAGAGAAGTCACACAGGAGAGAAACCATATTCATGTTCTGAATGTGGGAAAAGTTTTACACGGAAATCATATCTAATTAAACATCAGACTCTTTACACAGGGGAGAGGCCTCATTCATGTTCATAATCAAAACGTATTAAACATAAGAGAATACACAAAAGTGAGAAAACATTTTAACATTGTTTTAACATATTGGGTTTAGAGATGAGCAAATTTCTCAAAATTCATCTTTGGGTCTGATTTGCCCAAATAGCCCATATAATTAGATTTGGGTCCAAATAAATTCTACCCGATTCTAAATTGCTGTAATTGCCTGGAAAAGTCTTTTTTCATTGTATATCTTCTCCTTGATTGTTCCAAATCAAATCGCACAAATTTCAAATCTGCTTGAATCAGGATTTTTGTCTTTAATTATTTATAATGTCTCCTTTAGTCTAGGAAATACTCAGTCAAGTAGCTAAAATGGTGGCTCTTATATTTATGATCAGAAAATCCGTCCTTCACTCCAACTCCTTTCTGAAGCACAGGGACACAGAAGAGCAGTTATCTCAGCTGTCATCTGCACATAATATACAGCTTCACAGCGCTGAGACCGGCAGACTTTGCATAGGGCGCTGTGCTCTGCTTTCTCACACCGGCCGTCCTGCAGTGTCACATGAAGGAGGGATTTTATCATAAATCTTAGAGCCGCCATTTTAGCTACTTGACTGATTGTTCCCTAGACTAAAGGAGCCATTATAAATAATTATAGACATTTATTTATAAGAACATTTTTTTTTTGTATTTTCATTTTTATCTTTCCTGGAGAACCCCTTTAATTAACCCCTGAATAATGTCATATTGAATTCAGTGACCAAGTGATGCTCATATATGTGTTTTATATGTATCTTCCTCCTCCTTTATTACCATGTCTCAGATAAGTACTGACCGGTAGGTCGCCCACTCACTGTAAACCGGTTGTGGGGAATAATAAAAGTATAATAAATAATATCAATATGACAAGTGCAACACAGTTGTACAGCAATATACTCGCAATATATACAAACAATGGCCCAGATTTTCTAATGTGTCTGCAAAAACAACCTGTCTACAAATTACCACAATTTGGTGCATCTGGAGTTTCTACACTTTTTTTCTCTATGTGCTCTTCTTTGGATCGGGGGCTTAGTGGAAAGGAGGTGTGTGAAAGGGAGCAGGGCCTACGATGCACCACTCTGCAGCAAAAGTGTGGCACATTTCTGAAACCTGTAGATCTCATAAAGGAAACAGGTTCTTGGCAATAACCAAAGACAATTACCCTTTCTAACTGGTTCAGGACCCGACTAGAGGGACGTCCATACTGGACTTAGCATTAACCAATATACCTGACAGAACAACAGACGTGCAGGTTGGGGGACACCTGGGAAATAGTGACCATAAAGTAATAACCTTCCAATTATCATTCAAAAGAGTGTTTCTTCAGGGAGGAAGAAAAAAATACCAAACTTCAAAAAACTAAATTTAGCCAACTAAGAGAGGCCATAGGCTTAACTAACTGGGACAAAGTCCTCAAAAATAAAAATACAGCCACAAAGCACTGAAAAACCATAAGGAAAAAAATAGAATATGTAAAAAACAAATAAAAGCAGCCAAACTAGAGACCGAGATATTAATTGCAAAAAAGAGCAAAACTAACCCTAAACTGTTCTTAAATTATATAAATAGTAAAAAGTATAAATCTTAAGGTGTCGGCCCTTTACAGAGTAATGAGGGGGGAGTTGCAGAGAGCGATGAGGAGAAAGCAAAGTTATTAAATATTTTTTTCTCTGCTGTATTTACTGAGGAAAATAAACTGTCAGATGAAATGCAGAATGTAAACGTAAATTCCCCATTAAAAGTGCCCTGTCTGACACAGGAAGAAGTACAGCAGCGTCTTAAAAAGATTAAAATAGACAAATTGCCAGGACCAGATGGCATACACCCTCAGTATCCTGAGAGAATTAAGTAATGTCATAGCCAGGCCCTTATTTCTGATATTTAAGGACTCTATACTGACAGGGAGTGTTCCACAGGATTGGCGCATATCAAATGTGGTGCCAATATTCAAAAAGGGTCCAAAAACAGAGCCTGGAAACTATAGGCCGGTAAGTTTAACATCTGTCGTGGGTAAACTGATTTTAAACTTACATAAGCAAATAACGCCATATAAGCATGGCTTTATGAGGGATCAGTCATGTCAAACTAATTTAATCCGTTTCTATGAGGAGGTAAGTTCTAGACTTGACAACGGCGAATTAATGAATGTCGTATATCTGGACTTCTCCAAAGCATTTGACACCATTATTGAACCACATAAAAGGTTAGCATATAAAATGAGAATGCTCGGACTGGGAGAAAATGTCTGTATGTGGGTAAGTAACTGGCTCAGAAAACAGAGGGTGGTTATTAACGGTACACACTCAGATTGGGTCGCTGTCACTAGTGGCGTACCATAGGGGTCAGTACTGGAGGGGTTACAATCACTAGTGGGGTACCACAGGGGTCAGTATTGGGCCCTATTATCTTCAATATATTTATTAATGATCTTGTAGAAGGCTTGCACAGTAAAATATCATTTTTGCAGATGACGCTAAACTGCCACTAAATTACCACGGAAGAGGACCGTATACTGTGTGTGTGTGTGTGTGTATATATATATATATATATATATATATATATATATACTATAGAGGACATTATACTGCTACAGATGGATCTGGATAGATTGGAGGCTTGGGCAGAGAAGTGGCAGATGAGGTTTAACACTGACATATGTAAGGTTATGCACATAGGAAGGAATAATGCAAGTCACCCGTACATACTAAATGGTAAAACACTGAGTAACACTGACATGAAAAAGGACCTAGGAATTTTAGTGAACAGCAAACTAAGCTGCAAATACCAGCGTTAAGCAGCTGCTGCCAAGGCCAATAAGATAATGGGTTGCATAAAAAGGGGCATAGATGCCCGTGATGAGAACATAGTCCTACCACATTACACATCACTAGTCAGACCACACATGGAGGACTGTGTACAGTTCTGGGCTCCTGTGAACAAGACAGACATAGCAGAGCTGGAATGGGTTCAGAGGAGGGCAACTAAAGTAATTACTGGAATGGATGGACTACAGTACCCTGAAAGATTATCAAAATTAGGGTTATTCACTTTAGAAAAAAGACACTGAGGGGAGATCTAGGAACTATGTATAAATATATCAGGGGTCAGTACAGAGATCTCTCCCATCATCTATTTATCCCTAGGACTGTGATGAGGGGACATCCTCTGCGTCTGGAGGAAAGAAGGTTTGTACACAAACATAGAAGAGGATTCTTTACGGTAAGAGCAGTGAGACTATGGAGCTCTCTGCCTGAGGAGGTGGTGATGGTGAGTACAATAAAAGAGTTCAAGAGGGGCCTGGATGTATTTCTGGAGTGTAATAATATTACAGGCTATAGCTACTAGAGAGGGGTCGCTGATCCAGGGAGTTATTCCGATTGCCTGATTGGAGTCGGGAAGGAATTTTTTTCCCCTTAAGTGGGAAAAATTGGCCTTTACCTCACAGGGTTTTTTTGTTTTTTTTTGCCTTCCTCTGGATCAACTTGCAGGATAACAGGCCGAACTGGATGGACAGAGGGCTTTTTTCAGAGAAAAGTGATTTATCTGGTGCAGGTCTAGAAGCCGGTCTAAGCTTCCGCCATCTTTACGATTACTTAATCTAGGCCAATATCTCTCAGGATGACTTAGGTAGTTTTTTTCTCAGGTTGCATTTTTATATTTCAAATGTCCATTGACGCTACACGACGGCTCCTTAGAAACATCTGATAATTCCTTTATAGGAAGATATGTACCGGTATATTCTTTATGACATATTTAAGTCTTGCAGTTATATGTGTTTTCTTAGACATGTATGGCATACAGTCTGGATACAGTCGCCAGCGGGATGGCCGCAGAGACCCCATTTTCTACAAATAGCTGGAGGTGCCAGAGGACAATGGATATGCCATAAATGTCTGAGATGAGAATATCCCTTTAAGCATCTTTGCAGTTTTATTTATATTGAACCTTTTAAACTTGAAGCCGTGTTCCAAGAGGAATTTAGAGGTCACCAAGCTTCTCTGTAACAAACCACTATGTATTGTCATAGACTGGAATATTTTTGTCCTCAATCAATTTTTAACAATAAAGGAGATTCATTTGTCTATTTGTTTTGATTGGATTGTGGTATTTCATATATGTCTTTTCCATGTATGTCCCTACCTACTTGTACAATCTGCTCTAAATGGCGGCTTACACCTTGCTGATGGTCCCTGCCTTGACTAAGTGTTGGAGACTAAACCTGAAGGGTTAATAAAGCAGTTAAACAGGAAGAGGTCAAAACCCGGACCCTGATCAGAATCCAAAAGCGAAGTCATATTCACAACAGAGTTAAACCAGGAGATAACATCAGAGATAAGGTCACCAGGCAAAGGCAAGGTCACAAACTAGAAGAGTCTAGTACCAAACCGTGTCCAATATCAAACACTGTCAAATACCAGGAGGTCACATAAGAGAAATAGAAAAAGGTCAGTGATCCAGAGTAACAAATACTGGACCGGCTGGTGAGACAGGAATGATAATACAGGTAACTGTGGTCAGCACCTGCCTGTTTAATTAGCCGCCCTCAGGAAGTGTCACGATTTTTGCCATCTCTTACATTATCAGCTGAGTTTTATGCGCATGTGAACAAACACTGCACTGTCTGGTGGTGGATGTTTCCTGCAGAACCATACTAGGAGGTAAAATGCTGGGCTCTTAAAGGGATTATTGTGAAGAGGTCACTTCACACTTGACATTGAAGTTTTCTGTGAACTCTGAGAGGGGAGGTGGAGAGGAAGTACCAGCATCTGTTCCAGGACATGAAGTGGAATGACGTTGTTCATCCTGTAGTCCTGGTGACTGACAAATAACGTGACCTCCTCAAAGGGAATGAGCAAATGGCAGGTGTCAAGCCTGAGCTGCCACTGGCTGACATCAAAGTTACACAGGGGAGTACTCCTGTCCGCTTGGATCACCAAGAAATGGCTTATGGCCTTTCTCTGTTCGTATAGTCGGTCCAACATATGGAGGGTGGAAACGTCGCATATCAGCCTATGTTGGGGGATGACGTTGTTATCGCAATTCATGCGATTCTCATCTAATTTGTGTGGTGCCAAATCAATTAGAAGTATAAGTATTCATGTTCCATACTGCTTTCATAATGAGACCAGACACACAAGTTGGTTTTATTAAAAGATCGTCTCATCCCCCTGAGCAAGAGCCCTTTAATCAAGTTACATTCACTTAAATAACAGACATGACATCACAAAAGGGGTGTTCCTTAAGAAAATGACTATTGGCTCTTTGACAAAATGTGTGTAGTATGCCAACTTTATCCCTGAGTTTCATTGGCATATTTGAAAATTGCAACCTAACTCCCCATCCCCCTCCCCCAGTGACCTTAAGACAAAGAAATGCACATGAGGCTCACACATCTGGTTTGCTGTTATCTTGTGGACAGAAAATAGTAGTACAGTACATATATATATATATATATATATATAGAGAGAGAGAGATCTCTCTCTCACAAATCCCTCCTTTTGCGGGAAATAGACCAAAAGTGAACATGCAAAGTGCAAATTCCTTATTGCTTCACCAGGTCCCCTCAACTCCCTTTCGGGTTTGCTTCACCTTGTCCTATTTACCCCGCAACCATCAACAAGGTTTGATTTACTTCAGGATGTAATAATCTTTGTCTTTGACAGGGGCACAGCACATATACATAGTGTGGGCATGGATATATTAAACATTTTAAAAACTATTTTCTTAAAACGGAGAACTATGTAACATCCTGTTAAAGCCAAATGTTAAAAACACTGTAGTCACTGAACCAGTTCCCAAAACATTGTTCTGGCCATGATGAGATTAATTTCAGAATTTTTCCTGTCAGTTCATTTGATAAAGTCCATCAGTTTCTTCAGATCCTTGGTAATCCTTCAATCAGGGGCAGTTTTGTTTAGAATGTAGATGCAGCAGGAACTTCCAACGATCTTGTAGACCCCTCCTTTTTCTGCTGTCAAGGACCAGTCGGTTCTGTACAGTCCTCATCGAAAAAGAGCTCAGTTGTTCCACGATTCCCTTTGCAGCATTACAGGTGTCATTCACAAATCTCTGTTGATGACAATCGAGATGTTAATCCAATCTACATTCTTTTTTTTATTACTACTAATCATGGGAATTAATGTCCCAAATCCTGCAGCTAACTGACTTTTAGCTTTAAATTTGTCAGAAACTCTTCTACAGACTCCTATGGCATCCATGTATACATGTGAGTCAAAGGATGTAGGGAGTGACCTCCTTAGTCGTGACCGGACATTGTGTTGCTTACTGATTTGATCTCACTCAGGAGGTGAGAATAGAACAAATGGCATCAGTACTTGATCAGGGTACGTTGGCCACTTCATTCCACCTGCATCCTGGGTCGGAGTTTCAAATCTCCACACAATCACCAGATATCTACGTTTTGATCATTTTGGTTGATAAACCAACTGTCAGGAACTATCAGAGTCACTACTTGTCTTATTCAGCTGAATTATGTAAGAACAAAATCCTGGAGGGAAAACACCAAAGGGCTTTCCTGTATAAATCCTGTCTCTAAGGTCAGGTTGTCTTTATATTTTTAAATTGGCCAAATATTTAATGCCAATTATAGATAAGGATGTAGGAGCCACAGATGCTACTGAACTTTGAGGTTTCTCCCTTACCAACATTCTAGATTTGCCTAGGGGATCTTTGTCACTTACACATGCTCCTTAAACAGATATCCCCGAATCCTGTTGGATAGGATTTCTAATGGACAGGAACAGAGGATTACACTCATTATGTTTCCAACTTTTTGGTGGTGTTCCCTTCAGGACAGTCATCCTTTGTGACAAACCTTCACCTTTACTAACTCTAGAGGTAGTTTCCACTGGTTTATATTCCCAACACTTCAGATTAGTGTTCCATTCTGTTAATCACCAATATCCACAGTTGGTATGGTCATATCTAAACACAATTACCATAGACTGGGTCAGTTCCAGTCACACAGATGTACTTATCAGACCAATACCAAGTGTCCTATCTGTCATCTGTCTTACAGTCCACTATACTGCAAAAGTCAACTTAGTTGTTCCTGACTCATCTTGATAATATAACACTGTTGGAATTTGATTGTGATTTTCCCCTTGTACAATATGAAACAAACAATACGACATGCAAAAACATTATGGCTCTCATAGTACTGGCACATAATTGCAGTATGACACGTAGACCCAATCAGTCTCTCCTTCCACTTCGACAGCAGTGGTGGTGGTTATCAGGACTTGATGTAGATCTTCAAACCGTAGCTCTAGGACTTTCCGCACGTCTCTCGTTTCACCACTACCCAATCTCCTGATTGTAAAGAATGAATTGTATCTATACAGTCTGGATTCTAGAAAACAACTAAAACTTGGAAATACACATTAGACAATGAATTTGTGCAACAGACAACATAATTTGAAAAACTACTATGCTGCATCTGGAGCTCCAGATGATCCTTAAGACCATCCACAAAGGCAGCACTTAAGATTTTCTCATGCATATCTAAGGTATGCTCAAAGCCCAAATCCACCCAACTTTTCTGGAGTCTAGTGAAAACTTTCTCCACACTCTCTGCCCTGTCCTGATGCATATTCAGAGAAGGTGACAGGATAATCACCTAAATGCTTTCTCCCCCACCCACTGTGGAAGCTACAATCTTGAGAGAAAGAATCCCCAGCTCTACATTGGACTAAAACTTCTAAATCTCACAAACAACATGAGAAAACGCTCCATATTTGAACTAATTCTCTACAAAACAGCATAGGTAAGTCCTTTGAATTGGGAATTCTACTCATCGGGTAACATTGATGTTACTACTGGGGATACTGGGTACAGCAGATTTTTATACATCATAAAATGGTGCAAGAAATCTCACATTTTCCTGTGACTGAAATCCACTCATATCTGAATAAGGACTTAGAATGGGTACAAGCTTAGATTGACTGGATTGGTCAGGGACACTTCCAGTTGGCATCATAGGAATAATTTATGTGGGGCACATTTTAAAATAGTGGAACATACAATTGGGAAAGAATATTTGCAGACATCATTGTATCTAAGCCAATACTGGGACCCATATCATAAATCGAGCACTGTCTGGAAAATCTATAGATAACACATATGTTTGTATATTCACAGTCTGCAGATGCATTACCAATTACCAGCCCCCACCATAGGAGGGGTTGAATTGCTGGGGGCGGGGGACCACTAGAGCTCAATAGGGGAAAAACAGTCGGCACTCCTCTTGCAGAATCGTGGTGCTCGCGTCCAGGGTATGAGAAGCCCACTTACAATATAGAACAGAAGACCGCCACTTCACTGGTAGAATCTTCACTTTATTATAGCATGGAGGAAACAGCGCAGATGCAACACGTGTTTCAGTTCAGGTATGAGCCTTTGTCAAGCATAGTAAATCATTGCATAAAACACATTTAAATAACCCGCCCACATTGGCGTCAGATGTGATGAGGTCACATCACCATAGAAACAGGGATACACAAATCATGAAGTGCAACAATTCTAAACATTGTTGCAACAAGGTACCATGCAGCATATGATACAATTACATCTTAAAGGATTTCACAGAAAAGAGAAATTAACGGCTGGCATGGGATACAAAAATTATAATGAATACAATAAAAATATAACAAAAATATAATAATAATCATCACCCTGAGAAATAAATCACCCACAGGCTATATAAAGATATTAAATCTTGCTGCTTTTGTCATTTGCTTCATTTTTTCATTTTTTCTGTGACTAAATAAATACAAAATACATATTGTACATGAAAATACAATGACAATAATTGTCTATTGGAGTAAAAAATTTTATCTTTCAGAAATGCACTCAAATCATATTCTCGGTTTAAACCTTTTGGTTCAATGGTCTGTGGGGTATGAATCCAAAAACGTTCACGTTTTTTGAGTAATAGAAACCTGTTGCCCCCTCTGCGCGGTGGCAGCACCTGCTCAATTATTTGAAACCTTAATTGTGAGACATTGTGAGCGCATCTGTCAAAATGAAGGGGACAGGCAGCAGCAGATTTTTCTTGCGTATGGTGGATTTGTGATTACTGAACCCGTCCTTCATTCTGACAGACGTCTCACCAATGTACAATAAGCCACAAGGGCATTTTAACAGATACACAACAAAGTTGCTATCACAGGTAAAAAACCTTTTACAGGAAATTTCTTACCAGTGTGTGGATGGAGAAAGGATTCGCCTTTAATCACCGCAGAGCAGTGAACACACTGCAAACAGGGGAAAGTGCCTTATTTTAGGTGTGGAAAGAAAGAGTTAACGAGGCATATGATTAGTAGTACCACCTATGTCCGCTTTCACTATAGTATCTCTAATATTCCTAGTTCTCTTGTAGCAAATCATAGGGATATCATGAAATTCGAGAACGTCCGGATAAGCTGTGCGCATAATCCCCCAATGCTTATTGACCACATGGCGAAACTTATTGATCCAAGGATGATATTTGACAATAAACGGTAACCGTCTATTATCAGTATGGGGCTTGGATGTCTCCATCTTGCTGCTGCATTTTTTCATCTCAGAATCGAATAGGGGTTTAGGATATCCCCTCAAAGAGAATGTTTTTGGCCATCTCATTGAATCTGACCTCCCTCACTGATGGATCTGACACAATCCTCTTGATACGCTTAAACTGTGAGGAGGGTAAAGACCTCTTCACAGAAGGTGAATGGTTACTGGAGTAATGGAACAAACTGTTCTTGGCTGGTTTTTTTGATGTATAAATCAGTCTGTACACAATTATCATGACCCCTTATTACTAAAGTGTCTAAAAAGTTAATCTTGTCATGGTCATGCTGCACTGTAAAGCATAACTCGGGCCATATATTGTTTTATGGGTGAATTGTTCAAGGGACTCGATACTGTCCCGCCATACACAAAAAATTTCGTCTATAAAACAACGCCAAACAATACACGATTGTATGTATAATGGATTTTTGTATATAAAATTCTCCTCAAGCCAGGGCATATAACTATTTGCGTATGGCGGTGCGGCATGCGAGCCCATCGCGGTACCCCGTTTCTGCTGAAAGAATGCATCCTGGAACAAAAAAAATTTTTCTTGTAAAATCAATTCCAATAATTGTTTCTCTTGAACAGAATATTCTGACGATTCCAGGATCCAATCTACAGCAGTGAGACCTTTCGGGTGCTCCATGGACGTGTACAGGCGGCACACATCTAATGTTACAGACAAGTCTCCTCCCTCAAGACGGAAATCTCTGATATCTGACAAGAATTGGTTAGTGTCTAATACAAATGATGGCATTTTTTTTGTTAATGGGGTGAGGACTTTTTCAATCAACATGGCTGGTGCAGATAAGATGGAGTCATTTGACGCAACAATGGGCCGTCCCGGGGGGGCTGTCATACATTTGTGAATTTTAGGCAACGTATACAGGACGGGTGTAACTGGATGTTGAGTATAGTGCGTAATGCCCGTCTCTCTTCATTAGATAGATTATGTGCTACAGTTAGACCATCATGTTGTATGTCCGCCAAAATAACATTAAAGTCCCTTTGCACTAAAGATATATAAGCCTCTGCAGGATGTTGTGTTTTAGGAGGTTGAAAATGGCTATTCAATCTCAGGCCAAATTGGCTTAAAGAGGACCTTTCACCTAAAAAAAAATGTAAACTAAGACCATAGCTTTACTTACATGCCCCCATGAAGTGTTGATCGTTTTTTCTTTTTTCAAACTGTGCCCCCGTTTGTCCGCTATGCCCCCCCGGAATAATTCCCGCCGTCTATGCTAATGAGCCAGCCTCAAATGGGCTGGCTTTAAAAGTTCTCCTCGGCGTGCCTTCTCTCTTCTCCCTGGCACGGAGCTCATCCAATCAGCGCGCTCCGCTCTTAGCCGGATAGACGAAATCGCTCCAGTTCTCTGAAGTCTCGCGAGAACTGGAGCGTCTTCTCCCTGGCTAAGAGCGGAGCGCGCTGATTGGATGCGCTCCGTGCCAGGGAGAAGAGAGAAGGCACGCCGAGGAGAACTTTTAAAGCCAGCCCATTTGAGGCTGGCTCATTAGCATAGACGGCGGGAATTATTCCGGGGGGGCATAGCGGACAAACGGGGGCACAGTTTGAAAAAAGAAAAAACGATCAACACTTCATGGGGGCATGTAAGTAAAGCTATGGTCTTAGTTTACATTTTTTTTTTAGGTGAAAGGTCCTCTTTAATGTTAAACTATCGCATACAGGTGCATGGATCACAGAGGCTGACACATCCACATTTTTAGATGATATGTCATACAGCAAAGTCTCGTTTATACCTGGGACCCCGTGGTCATTGACACTTGCGTTTCTCCTGTAGGGCCGTCCTGCTCTCCTTGTATTTTTCCTTTTCGACGTCTCTGTCCTAAAAAAGGCGCCGCAGGGCGTACACCGGTGGAATAATCGCTGCCAGATCCTGACGATTGAGAGCCTGTTCGGCGTGCAAAGCAAACAATATATGGCCCGAGTTATGCTTTACAGTGCAGCATGACCATGACAAGATTAATTTTTTAGACACTTTAGTAATAAGGGGTCCTGATAATTGTGTACAGACTGATTTATACATCAAAAAAACAGCCAAGAACAGTTTGTTCCATTACTCCAGTAACCATTCACCTTCTGTGAAGAGGTCTTTACCCTCCTCACAGTTTAAGCGTATCAAGAGGATTGTGTCAGATCCATCAGTGAGGGAGGTCAGATTCAATGAGATGGCCAAAAACATTTCTTTGAGGGGATATCCTAAACCCCTATTAGATTCTGAGATGAAAAAATGCAGCAGCAAGATGGAGACATTCAAGCCCCATACTGATAATAGACGGTTACCGTTTATTGTCAAATATCATCCTTGGATCAAGAGAACTAGGAATATTAGAGATACTATAGTGAAAGCGGACATAGTTGGTACTACTAATCATATGCCTCGTTAACTCTTTCTTTCCACACCTAAAATAAGGCACTTTCCCCTGTTTGCAGTGCGTTCACTGCTCTGCGGTAATTAAGGGTGAATCCTTTCTCCATCCACACACTGGTAAGAAATTTCCTGTAAAAGGTTTTTTACCTGTGATAGCAACTTTGTTGTGTATCTGTTAAAATGCCCTTGTGGCTTATTGTACATTGGTGAGACATCGGTCAGAATGAAGGACGGGTTCAGTAATCACAAATCCACCATACGCAAGAAAAATCTGCTGCTGTCTGTTCCCCTTCATTTTGACAGATGCGCTCACAATGTCTCACAATTAGGCTGGGTTCACACTTGAGCGTTGCGCAAACGCGCGTTTTACGCGCGTTTTTGACGCGCATTTTTATGCGCGTTTTTGTAATAGTAAACGCGCGTTTGACGCGCGTTTGTGTGATTCACTACAGTGTCCTATGGCCACAAACGCCCCAAAAGTCGCTCATGTACTTTTTGGAGCATCGGGCATTTTACAGCGCGATCGTACGCGCTGTAAAACGCCCAAGTGTGAACCATTCCCATAGGGAATCATTGGTTTCTCCTTGTTGAGCGTTTTACAGCGCGTAGGAACGCGCTGTAAAACGCTCAGGTGTGAACCCAGCCTTAAGGTTTCAAATAATTGAGCAGGTGCTGCCACCGCGCAGAGGGGGCAACAGGTTGCTATTACTCAAAAAACGTGAAAGTTTTCGGATTCATACCCCACAGACCATTGAACCAAAAGGTTTAAACCGAGAATATGATTTGAGTGCATTTCTGTAAGATAAATTTTTTTACTCCAATAGACAATTATTGTCATTGTATTTTCATGTACAATATGTATTTTGTATTTATTTAGTCACAGAAAAAATGAAAAAATGAAGCAAATGACAAAAGCAGCAAGATTTAATATCTTTATATAGCCTGTGGGTGATTTATTTCTCAGGGTGATGATTATTGTTATATTTTTGTTATCTTTTTATTGTATTCATTATAATTTTTGTATCCCATGCCAGCCGTTAATTTCTCTTTTCTGTGAAATCCTTTAAGATGTAATTGTATCATATGCTGCATGGTACCTTGTTGCAACAATGTTTAGAATTGTTGCACTTCATGATTTGTGTATCCCTGTTTCTATGGTGATGTGACCTCATCACGTCGGACGCCAATGTGGGCGGGTTATTTAAATGTGTTTTATGCAATGATTTACTATGCTTGACAAAGGCTCATACCTGAGCCGAAACACGTGTTGCATCTGCGCTGTTTCCTCCATGCTATAATAAAGTGAAGATTCTACCAGTGAAGTGCCCGTCTTCTGTTCTATAGAGCTCAATAGGGGGATGGAAAAGAACGGAGCAGAATACACGATGGGAGGGGTTCCCTCAGGAGGAGCACATTGTGGAACTAAAAGACACAGAATAGCCAGTGTGGGTTATAGCAGATTTGAGAAAGGGGGATGGGATGCCACATGGCAACTTATTTGTTCTCTATAGGATTCAAAATCCTCCATCTTGCAATAGAAATTCTGTTAATTTCATTTCTCCAACTTACTTCAACTTCTATCAATCACTTTCATAGACAATTTTCACTATAACTCAGCTGGCACCACCCTATTATCCTTTAATCAACACTTCCAAATATAATCTATCCCCTACTGCACTTTCCTTCTTATGCATTTCCTATATGCAGCCTCTAGGGGGAACTCTTACACAATACTACATATTTCCGGATAATACTGGATATCTCTGCTACACAGTATCACAAAAATGCTTTCAACTTCATAACTGAAACATTTTCCTCTGTTTCTTGCATTTGCTGAGTCGCTGTTAACATCTCCTCATTATATCCTGTAACATTAGGATTGCCCCGTTTTTGTGCTTTACACACAGATCAAACGATATTTGATTACTATCGAACCCGCTAACTTAGAGCAGTTACACAAAGATCTAACAATAAGCTGATTACTATCGAACCCGCTAGTTCAGAGCAGTTACAGAACAATCTAATGATATATAATCACCATCGAACCCACTAGCTAAGAGCAGTTACACCAAGATTAAACAATATCTAATCACTATTGAACCCACAAATCTTTTGGTGACGACCCCTGGTTCATTTACCAGGATACAAAATCTTAATAACTTCCAATCGCCTATGATAATTGGTGTTAACCCTACTCATAAATCCTCAAGGCTTGGCTGGAACCCAATTCTGTCACAGATATCCGAGTCAGCTGTCTACCAATTTCCGCTTTGTTTCAGTACGTCCTACCACACAAAGAAGGAATATTCAAATGGGTTATTTCGTTCTAAAGGACAGCTAATTTGAACCCTTCTATCGTGATAACACCAATTCAACCACCGACCCAAAACAGGACCACACCACTTCCAGCACAACACCTATCACCTAATCAACACCAGATCAGCAGTGAAGCACAGACACGAAATTCACGACTCCATCACTCAACACAACATGGACTGTCTCTTTATCACAGAAAGCTGGCTAACGCCGGATTGTAACACCATCTTAGGCTACTTTCACACTTGCGGCAGGACGGATCCGACAGGCTGTTCACCCTGTCGGATCCGTCCTTCCACTGTTTTGCTGTGCCGCCGGACCGCCGCTCCTTCCCGATTGACTATAAAGGGGACGGGGCGGCGCTCAGGCGCAGTATGGCAGTTCGCGGTCAGAGGCCGCCGGACTAAAAAGTCGGACATGCAGGACTTTTAGTCCGGCAGCCTTTTGCCGTGCACTGCCGTACTGCGCCGGAGCGCCGCCCCGTCCCCATTATAGTCAATGAGGACGAAGCGGCGGTCCGGCGGCACGGCGAAACAGCGGAAGGACGGATCCGCCGCAAGTGTGAAAGTAGCCTTAGAATAACTAGTGCCGAAGAACTACTGTATCCTAACTGAGCATAGAGTCGGTCAAAGAGGAGGCGGCCTAGCAGTGATTTACAAATCCTATCTCATCCTCACCAAACCAACTCTACAGAGCACACTGCCATTCATGGAAACATTCATACTTCAACTCTAAACAACACCCCAGGACACTATCCACATACTACTATGTTACAGACCACCGGGACCAAAGACACACCTCCTCACACCTTTCACGGAATTCATTTCTACACTCAGCTTGAAAACCAAAAACCTTCTGCTACTCGGGGACTTCAACCTCTGGGCCAACTCCTCCCAGGACCCCATCGCCACCACCTGCATCAGCCAACTGGAAACACTAGGTTTGCAACAATTGATAAGGGCTCCCACACACGTTTCGGGCCACATTCTCGACCTCATCTTCAAACAAAACATCAACATCAACACACTAGACAACATGCCACTGCCAAGGACGGACCACCACGCCATCAAATTCAAAATAACCACTGACACCATTTGCCAAAACCCAACACACTTAAAAACTACACACTGGACAAGATCACAGAAGAAATTATACTCGCAACTTTTCAAAACCACACTATCCAACAAAATAGCTGCGCTAACACAAAACTGCAGAACTGAAGACACACTTAACACCCTCAACACAGCACTATTACAGACAGCAGACGCAGTCGCACCAATACGTAGAGCACCCACCCGTAAAAACAATGCAGGTTGGTTCAACGACTCCCTTACTTCACTGAAACAAGAACATAGAAGAGCTGAAGGAGCATGGAGAAGGAACCTAACAACGGAACACCACACAAATTACAAATCACTCACCAAAAAATACCACAAAGCCATCTTCATCGCAAAAAAAGAACACTTCTCCAACACCATTTCAAAAGCCATAAACCGCCCCCATGAACTCTTCAAACTAGTCGCTCAGACTATGAACCCTACCTGTCTAGAGCCTCCAGCAAATGAAACACAAGAATTCTGTGATGAGTTATCTGAATTTTTCATCGACAAAATCATAAACATTCGAGAAACAATTCAACAGAACATAGCAAGCAACCCCACCCAGGTAAGGCAAGAAGACAAAAACCACACAAATATTTTACAATCACCGAGATTTACCCTGGTCCCAATCACCATCGATAACACTAAAACCATCATCAGAAGCCTTCGAGACAGCACATCCCCAAATGACATTATTCCCACAAAACTTCTGAAAGAATGCACCGACATTCTGGCTCCCATTATAACACACCTCATAAACCAGTCATTTAAAGAAGGAATAGTCCCGATCTCCCTCAAGCAAGGCATAATCAAACCCCTTCTAAAGAAACCCAACTACCGCAGACCGGTCACAAGTCTCAACACCATCTCTAAGATTATCGAGAAAGCAGTAGTACAACAGCTACAACCCCATCTGGACACCCACAATCTTTTGGACCCACTTCAATCTGGTTTCCGTCCTGGCCACGGGACAGAAACGGCGCTCCTCAAAATCTGGGATGATGCCCTTGAAGCAGCAGATGAAGGAGAATCATGTCTCCTGGTGCTGCTGGACCTCAGTACAGCTTTCGATACAGTAGATCACCAAACCCTGCTCACTCATCTCACAGAAGTAGCCGGAGTTGCAGACTCGGACCTACCCTGGTTTGCATCCTTCCTGGAGAACCGATCCCAGAAAGTGAAATTAGGAGCTTTCATCTCAGAAGCACGTAAAATCACATGCGGAGTCCCTCAAGGATCACCCCTGTCGCCCCGTGCTCTTCAACATCTACCTCCGACCACTCCTTAAAATCATCAGCAACCAGGACCTGCTCTATCCCTCCTACGCTGATGACACTCAACTTTACTTACGCATCACCAACAAAAAAGACCAATATCACGCCCTGGAAATCTGCCTCTCGTTGATCGACGATTGGATGACTGAGAGCTCCCTCAAACTCAATGGTTCCAAAACAAAAATCCTCTTCCTACATGCAAACTGAAACAAAAACCATAGCACGATGTGCACGCCACCCACTATCCTCGGACAAACCATCACTCCCAGCACCAAAGCCAAAAGCCTCTGAGTCCTCTTTGACTCAGACATGACAATGGATGCACATATAGGATCAGTAGTCAGCGGATCCCACCCCCTTCTTCGCCTGCTGCGTAGACTCATCCCTTTCATTTCTGAAGGAGACACAGCAGCAGTAGTTGAAACAACAATCAATTCCCGACTCGCCTACGCAAACTCCCTCTACCTAGGACAAATTTCACATCTACAAGTCCTCTAGAACACAGCCGCCAGACTGATAACGGGAAAAAAAAACTGGGACTCTATCACCTCGTCCCTGAGGACCCTTCATTGGCTACCCGTGAAGGATCGGATCACATTCAAGACCCTCTGCCTCACCCACAAATGTACACAAGGGAAAGCCCCCCAATAGCTCTGCGACAAAATAAAGCACTACACCCCAGGTCGCCCCATCCGGTCAGTTAACGAGAACCTCCTCCATATCCCTAAGACCCATTACAAATCAAAAAGCAAACGAAGGTTCGCAGTCCAAGGACCCCGGCTATGGAACACTCTACCCGCGAAGATCCGCTTAGAAGAAAACCATCTGGCCTTCAGGAAGAAGCTCAAGACCCACCTCTTCTGAAGGCATAGGCGGACAATGGCGATTCAGTTCGCAATTGTAGCGCTATACAAGTTATTCATTCATTCAGAATCTACTTGGGAAAAAGGCTCACAAAAGGTATTTAAGAAATAAAGCTTTCTTACCTTGCTGTAGCATGTGACCTCGTCTGATGGTTTTGAGCAAGTCCTCTTGTGGTGTTTGAATCGGAAGTTACGCAAGCTGTCTGCCACCCAGGGATGCCAAATTGTTATCGCAATTCATGCAATTCTCATCTTCTTTGTGTGGTGCCAAATCAATTAGAAGTATAAGTATGCACGTTCCATACTGCTTTCATAATGAGACCAGACACACAAGTTGGTTTCATTAAAAGATCTTCTCATCCCCCTGAGCAAGAGCCCTTTATTCAAGTTACATTCACTTAAATAGCAGAAATGACATCACAAAAGGGGTGTTCCTTAAGAAAAGACTATTAGATTTTTGACAAAATGTGTGTAGTTTGCCAACCTTATCCCTGAGTTTCATTGGCACATTTGAAAATTGCAACCTAACTCCCCTTCCCCCAGTGACCTTAAGACAAAGAAATGCACACGAGGCTAACACATCTGGTTTGCTGCCATCTTGTGGACAGAAAAGAGTAATACAATAGATATAGCTGCAGCTCAAGGAGGGTGTGCTTTGCTGTGTACAAGTGGCTGAAAAAATGCATGCAAAGTTTCCTGGCCATTTTCAGGATGTCTTGCAGGTGGGCGGAAGACTTCAGGAACCACTTTACAACCAGATTGAACACATGCACTATGCACAGCGCATGGCTCAGCCATCCTTGACACCATGTTCTTCCTGTTATCTGTCACCATGGTTCAGATTTTGAGTTGTCAAGGATAAAGCCAGGATTCAATTTCTTGATGAAGGACGCAGATCAGTTCCTCCCCTGTGTGACTCGGTTAACCCAGGCAAACTAGGTACAGAACAGCGTGACACCGCTGTGCCCTGCACATGTGGTATCTGGAGGGGCACTGTGAATTGTCCCTGCAGTGGAGGCTGAGGACAAGGGAGGAGACTGGAGAAGTCAGCCCTGTGCCTCGCCTGTATTGTTTTATACCTGAATTCCTCCAATAAAGAAGCACCCTGGTTTACTGCAGACCCTGACTCTCTGTACTTATTTCCCCTTGGGGTGCACCAAGCCTTACTTTCCTTTCCAGAGAGCAGCAACACGTGGTGACACCTCGACGGTGTCCGGGGGACCCAGCGTAGCGTTGGGGTCACCCCAAATCCAGCCACTGCACATCATCATCCACTAATGTCTGCATGTCACTGATGTTCCCCTCAATGGTCTCAGGGCCAGGAGCCTGACCGCTCGCAACATCAGCTCCCACGCGACTCTCATTATCACTACTTGCCCACCTACTGGAGAAAGCTCTCTCCTCTAGATCTTGACTGGGCAGTAGCTGCTGACTGTCCTCTAGTATCTAATCCTCACTGAAAAGTAGAGCGGAGCCTACGGCATATAATACTTCTCTAGCAGAGGGAACAGAAAAGGACAAAGGCAGGCTGAGGACAGGTGAGGGCACAGGGCCGTCTCCTGGGCCATGCCAACTAAGCAGTGTGTCTGAAGAACCCACCGACTCTTGGCTGTGGGTGTCTGATGTCACTTGCGATGAAGTAGAAGACCGAGTCAACCATTCAAGCACCACTGGGTTGCTGGTCAAGACACGACCGCTAGATGACACCAGGAGCTCAGGCCTCTTGCTGCGACTCCTGCTGCGACCCGTCCCCTTTTTCTGCTGCCTGCGACAGAAACATTTTGGCCACTGCCCGTTTCCTTGGAAGGGCCTTTCACTTGTCTGTTTGACATACTGTGAGATAAAATAATTAAATTAAAAGGAAATTAATACACCCCAAAAAGGCTGTAGTACAATGTAACTGCACCGTAGAACGGCAAATAATATGTACTTTTTATACTATTAAAACACCCCCAAAAAAGCGTGTAGTACAAAATAACTGCACTAACTTTTTACACTTAAAGGGATTCTGTCACCAGGTTTGACCCCTGTCAGATAAAAATATGCTGATGTTCAGGGTGTCGTCACGATTCCTAATGTGGGCTTATAAATGTCATCTGTAGGCTCATTTAGCTAAAAAACAGCTATTACTAACCTGTCAGTCAAACAAATAAGGTGCCCAAGGGGATGTTAATGGATGAAAGGTGCCGGCCGCACCCGCCGCCGTTCGTGCCCAGCGCCGCCTTTCCAGACTTCTGCGCCGCCTCCTAATCCTCTGTGCCGCCTCTCGCTCTCCCTCCCTCCCCCCTCCTTCTGCTGTAACATCTCGCACTTGCGCACAGGGCTCTGCCTGATGCGCCCGTGCGGACTTCTCCATTTGGATTCATACAGCGAAATGCGCATGCGCCGGCACTTCGCTCAACCCCTGTATGCGCGAGATCTTACAGCAGGAGGAGGGGGGAGGGAGGGAGAGCGAGAGGCGGCACAGAGGATTAGGAGGCGGCGCAGAAGTCTGGAAAGGCGGCGCAGGGCATGAACGGCGGCGGGTGCGGCCGGCACCTTGCATCCATTAACATCCCCTTGGGCACCTTATTTGTTTGACTGACAGGTTAGTAATAGCTGTTTTTTTTAGCTAAATGAGCCTACAGATGACATTTATAAGCCTACATTAGGAATCGTGAAGACACCCTGAACATCAGCATATTTTTATCTGACAGGGGTCAAACCTGGTGACAGAATCCCTTTAAACACCCCCAAAAAGTCTGTAGTACAAAGTAACTGCACCGCAGAACTGCAAATTAGACATACTTTTTTTTTACACTAATACACCCCCAAAAAAGCTGTAGAACTATTTAAATGCATCGCAGAATGGCAAATATGACGTACGTATATTTCCTATAAATACACCCTGCAACATAGCACTTGCACCCCAATAACAAACAAGGTTTGCTGGAATTACAGAGGTATCATCTAGTGCAAACAACCTAAAAGCAATTTGGATCCCCAATAAGTGCAGCAAGGTGTAATAGAATCGCTCCTATTACCCAGGCTGTACACTCCCCTATTGCACCCTGTTCTCATTTTGTAGTGTAGATGATTCCTCCCTATACTTTCCCTACACCTTGAATAATCTTTCCCTGAACTGGTAAATCGTTTTTTCAGCACAATAAAGTCTTTCCTAGCACTGTCCCTAGCGCCTGCTGACGTCTCTCCCTGCACTAAGTGCATTAGAAAATGGCAGAATCCAAGATGGTTGAGGTATTTATAGGGGTGTGACATCACAGGGCTGGCTGGCTGGCTGGCTGTTGATTGGCTTCATGCATGGCATTGTGGGTGATCCCTCGTTCTCTAGAGTTCTTTGCTCCATGTCCTAACACGTGCAGCAGCCATTTTAGGAAAAAATGAGATTCGTTACCACAAAACGCGAGGAAATTCGAATTCGGTGCAAATTTAATTTTTCCTGAAATTTGGATTGAATTCCACTTCGTCAACTTCGATTCGCTCATCTCTAGTCACTGGCCTAGGAAAAGCTGAGAGAAAGCCGCGGTGCTAAGAGGAATGCCATTGCCGTCTCAAACACTTGATCAGCAGTGGTCCCGGGTGTCGGACTCCCATTGATCAGATACTGATGACCTATACAGATGACAGGTCATCAGTCTAAGGGTCCATTCACACGTCCGTTCACCCGGCTGGCACCCCCATAGAACTGCCTATTCTTGTTCGGAGCCGAAGCACGGAAGTTCGGGGCCGCACTCCAGAAATGCGGATGCGGAGAGCACATAGTGTGCTCTCCGCATAGATTGCTGCCCCATTGAGAATGAATGGGTCCGCACCCATTTCCGATATTGCGGAACGGATGGGGACCCATTTGTGGAAGTGTGAATGGACTCTAAAAGTCTTGGAAAACCCCTTTAAGTACTAAGGGTGTTTGATAAATTGCAATTAATGGAAGGGTTAAAATAGAATAGAAACTAGCCATGTGCAACCACAGGGGGGGAGCGGGAATGGGATGGGTTAAAACTGTTGAGAAAACTGAATTTCGTGTATATAAGGTTTGTAATAAAAATTAAAAATAATGTATTTTCGTTGTGGATTTTTATAGCAGGACGGATAAGGGTAGGAATATCCACTTAATAATCTCTCACACACCCTTACTTGTTCCTGTAGGAAGAGCTCATGGGCTCAGTGATGAGCGGACCAGTGGACGTTCGGGTTCGGCTCGTGACCCAAACTTGACCCTGAACACCGAACCCATTAAAGTCAATGGGGACCCGAACTTTGGGGCTGAAAAATGGCTGTAAAAAAGTCATAGAAAGGGCTAGAGGGCTGCAAAAGGAACCAAAGTGGGCGTCAGAGCAGGACAATTGCCCGGCAAACAAATAGGGATAGTGAAATTACTTAAAATAACATAAAAAACACAAAAATAAAAAATATTAATCTTGAACCAGGAGGTGGAGGTCCAAGTGGAGTACAGTAGGAAGTTGAGGAGGCTGTGGACATGTAGGTGGAAGAGGCGGAGGAGGAAGAAGTCAACAACGTTTTTATACAGTTTTTTTTTTTTTGCTTGTTAATTCTGTGTGTGACCATTAGCCATTTTTCCGGGTGCGGCCGGTATACTTCTCTACCAATATAAGACGTAATAATCTTGAGCCAGGAGGTGGAGGTGGAAGCCAACAATATTTTCTAAATTTAGTTTTTTATATATTTATCTTTTCTTACTTTTTTTTGTTTGTGGAGGCACCAAAACATTGGGAAATGACAAAGAGAATGCACAAAGTGCGCTGGAGTATAACAATGGCCGGGTGCAGCCAATATACCTTGCTACTCTGCCCATGGTACGGACAAGTCCTGTGGGATCCATGCCTGGTTCATTTTAATGAATGTGAGCTTGTCCACGTTGGCTGTAGACAGGCGGCTGCGCTTGTCTGTGATGACACCCCCTGCCGTGCTAAACACACGTTCAGATAAAACACTGGCTGCCGGGCAGGTCAGCACCTCCAAGGCGTAAAGGGCAAGCTCAGGCCATGTGCCCAATTTGGAGACCCAGAAGTTGAAGGGGGTAGACCCGTCATTCAGTACGTGTAGGCGTGTGCACACATACTGCTCCACCATGTTGGTGAAATGCTGCCTCCTGCTAAGACGTTCCATATCAGCTGGTGGTGCTGGTTGTTGTGGCGTGCTGACAAAGCTTTTCCACATGTCGGCCATGCTAACCCTGCCTTCTGAGGTGCTGGCGGTGCCCGTGCTGCATTGGTAACTTCCTCCTCCTCTGCCTTCACCTTGTGCTTCCACTGTGCCCCCGCTGTCAGGTGGGAATGCCATCAGCAGCGCGTCTACCAGCGTGCGCTTGTACTCGCGCATCTTCTGATCACACTCCAATGTCAGAAGTAAGGACGGCACGTTGTCCTTGGAGCAGGGATCCAGCAAGGAGGCCAAAAAGTAATCAGACTGGCCTGGTAACCGTGGGAATGACCCCTCTTCCTCCTCCTCCTGTGCCACATCCTCATAAATCATCTCCTAAAGCATTTTTCTAAGGAGACATAGAAGTGGGATAGTAACGCTGATGGGGGCGTCATCGGCACTGGCTATGTCGGTGGAGTACTTGAAACAGTGCAACAGGGCACACAGGTCTCGCATGGAGGCCCACTCGGTGGTGAAGTG
The DNA here is from genome assembly GCF_014858855.1 of Bufo gargarizans. NCBI lineage: Eukaryota > Metazoa > Chordata > Amphibia > Anura > Bufonidae > Bufo > Bufo gargarizans. The sequence goes on along the minus strand of NC_058080.1, from coordinate 741,183,538 downwards.
GTGCTGTTCCGCAGAGCGACTGACCCGTGCGTACTGCAGCTGAAACTCCACTATGGCCTGCTGCTGCTCGCACAGTCTCTCCAACATGTGCAAGGTGGAGTTCCATCTGGTGGGCACGTCGCATATGAAACCGTGAGCGGGAAGGCCGAAGTTACGCTTCAGTGCAGACAGGCGAGCAGCAGCAGGGTGAGAACGCCGAAAGTGCGCACTTTCTGCAGCAGCTCTGACATATCGGAATAATTTTTTAGGAACCTCTGCACCACCAAATGCGCCAGGCAAGGGATGTGCGTCATACCGGCTAGGGCCAGAGCTGCTACGAGATTTTGCCTATTGTCACACACCACCAGGCCGGGCTTGAGGCTCAGCAGCACCAACCACTCATTGGTCTGTTCTTTCATGACCGTCCACAGCTCCTGCGCGGTGTAGGGTTTTCCCCCAAACAGATGAATTTCAGAACTGCCTGCTGTCGTTTCCTCCTGGCTGTGCTGAAGTTGGTGGTGCAGGTGTTGCACTGCCGTGATGAGGAGGCGGTAGAGAAGGAACCGGAGGATGAAGCAACAGGAGGCATCGAGAAATATTCAGGAGTCCTCAGGCCCAGCCGCCACTGCATTTACCCAGTGACAGTATGGAGATGCTGGGTGACCGTGGTGTTGCTGCCACATCATCTGTTTGCGGGGTAGCAGGTGGCTGAAGATTAAGGATGAGGTCGCTGACTCCGCTGTGTGTTTGGCTTGGCTGGCAGAGAGAGAGAGCCGCAAGGCAGGGCGATGGGGTGAGAGCTACTGGGCAGTGGCAGACTAGTGCTGTGTGTGAGTCTGTCAGACTGTCACTGGCACCGCCGCAGTTGTCCGCAACCCGTGAGGTGAGGTCCTGTCCCGCCCGGTCCCGACTCCTGCGCGGCGCTCCTTTGTTCCGGGCCCGGCTAGTGAACGCTGATAACTTTGACGTAAGCGTGCATGCTCAGCTTCATGTTACCTCAGGCAGGACCGGAACTTGGTGGGCGGGCATAATTAGAACATGGCCGGCTTGTACCGGCTCGATTCTGGCTGGCTGACAGTAAGATGCACTGGGGGGGCGGGGTGTAAGGGACAGGCCGGGCCCCCAATGTCACCGGCGCCGCAGCGCCAGTGTATGTGAAGGGGTTCCGAAAAACTTATTAAATAATCATGATGAAACTTGACACGCTGCCGGGTGCCGGGTCCCTTGTCAGCCCGGGCCCCGAAGCAGCCGATTCCGCTGCTTCCCTGGTAGTTACGCCACTGCCCCTATCGCTCCAAAGAGGGAAGGAAGAGGACGAGAACGCAGTAGAAAAGGGAGCAAGAGGAGCCTGAGATCTTTCGTAGTTTTTCAGATGTCTACTCCACTGCAGCTCGTGCTTTGCACTTAGATGCCTGGTCATGCAGGTTGTGCTCAGGTTGAGAACATTAAGGCCTCGCTTCAGGCTCTGATTGCACAGAGTGCAAACCACTCGTGTCTTGGCGTCAGCACATTGTCAGAAAAAATGCCACGCCAGGGAACTCCTTGGAGCTGGCTTTGGTGTGCTCGGTCCCTTAGCGCGTTGGGCAGTAGGAGGAGTACTAGCTAGGAGACGGCCGCTCCACTTTTGCACCCTGCTCCCTCTTTTCGGGGCGTGACCACCACCTTTTCCTTTAAACTGCATACGTTACTCATATGATCTGGTTGCCATGTGAGGTCTATGATGTTATCATCCTCGCCATCATCTGCCACCCACTCCTCAACGCTGCCTTCCTGGCCAGTCTGCATACTGCAGAAAGCCCCAGCAGTTGGCACCTATAGTATGTTTCGTCGTCATCATCATCATCATCAGAGACGTGCTGCGATGGTCCTCCCATGTCCTTATCCTGGAACATAAGTGGTTGGCCATCGGTGTACTCAATCTCTTACACTTCTAGGGCAGGGCTAGGTGGAAGGCCCTGGGAAACCCTGCTAACAGAGTCATCAAAAAGCAGAAGAGACTGCTGCATGACTTGGGGCTCAGACTGCTTGGCAAGGGGGTGAGGTGAAAGACTGATGGCCATGGGCTGCAGGTGCCAACTCTGCGGTTTCAGCAGGAGACTGGGTGGGAGACAATGTGAAATAACTGGAGGCACTGTCAGCAACCCAATCTACTATCGCCTGTACTTGTTCTGGCCTCACCATTCGTACACCGGAATTCGGGCCTACAAAATGACGCTGAACGTCCTGTCGCCTGCGGCGTCCATCAGAGGAAGGGGTTTCACTTGTGCGTGTAGCTGGCACAGATCGACCACGTCCTCTCCCTGCAACAGGAGCTCCACGGCCACGTCCCCAATTTCCCAATTTTTTTATGGTCACCCACAAAATTGTCTGACAGACGAGCAGTTGTGCATTTGTGTCAGGGGTGCAGATGAGGTGCATCTCCCTCCCAAGACGGGAGACACAATTACAGACTGATTATTGTATTTCTGTGTCACGGCAGCAAATTAAGTGTTTTGCACCCAATAAATGGCTATAGGTCACCAACAGAAAGGGTGCAGATGAGGTGCATCTCCCTCCCAAAAAAAGGCGTTATGTCACCGACACAATTACAGACTGATTAACTGTCTTATAACAGTAAGGGCTCATTCACACGACCGTGGTTTGGTTCCGCATCCGAGTCACATTTTCTGTGGCTTGGGTGCGGACCCATTAATTCACAGCACTCTGTGTGCTCTCCGCATCCGTTGCTCCGTTCCGTGGCCAAGAATAGGCAGAATAGGCAGTTCTATAAAGGGCCGTCCATTCCATTCCGCAAATTGCGGAAGGCACACGGGCGTCATCCGTGTTTTGCGGATCCTCAGTTTGAATGGCATGGTCATGTGAACGAGCCCTAAGACGGAGTTTTGAACCCCAAAATGCCTACAGGTCACCCTCAGACCGAACAGCACCAGTTCTGTGTCACAGGGGCAATGGAAGGGTTTTGCACCAAAGAAAAATATCTTTCATACAACTCCCAGCATGTCCAGACTATTACAGGATATCAGAGAACTACAACTCCCAGCATGTCCAGACTATTACAGGATATCAGAGAACTACAACTCCCAGGATGTCCAGACTATTACAGGATATCAGAGAACTACAACTCCCAGCATGTCCAGACTATTACAGGATATCAGAGAACTACAACTCCCAGCATGTCCAGGCTATTACAGGATATCAGAGAACTACAACTCCCAGGATGTCCAGACTATTACAGGATATCAGAGAACTACAACTCCCAGCATGTCCAGACTATTACAGGATATCAGAGAACTACAACTCCCAGGATGTCCAGACTATTACAGGATATCAGAGAACTACAACTCCCAGCATGTCCAGACTATTACAGGATATCAGAAAACTACAACTCCCAGCATGTCCAGGCTATTACAGGATATCAGAGAACTACAACTCCCAGCGAGCCCAGGCTATTACATTCAATCAGAGAACTACAGCTCCCAGCATGTCTAGGCTGTTATTAGAGGTTACCACAGGAGAGAACTAAAACTCCCAGCATGTCCAGAGTGTTAGTATAGAACAGAGATCAGCAACCTTTGGCACTCCAGCTGCTGTGAAACTACAACTCCCAGCATGCACACTTCCTTGGCTGTTATTGTTATTCCAATAAAAGGTAAAGGAGGATTCTGGGAGCAATAGTTTCAGAACAGCTAGAGCGTCGGACGTTGTTGACACCTGGAATAGAATATCAGAGAACTACAATTCCCAGCATGTACAGGATATCAAAGAAGAGAGTGTCAACTCCAATTTCTTTTGGTCCACACATCCTGCAAGGATCACATGACTGACATCATCCCAGGTCCTTCACCACCTCTGTTCCTCTTCACTGCTGAGCCCCGCCCTCTGCATTGATCACATGACAATGACATAACCCCAGGTCCTTCACAGTCTCTTCTCTTCTCCATTGCTGAGCCCCGCCCCTTGCACAGATCACATGACAGTGACATAACCCCAGGTCCTTCACCATCTCTTCTCCTCTCCACTGCTGAGCCCCGCCCCCTGCACTGATCACATGACAGTGACGTCACCCAGGTCCTTCAGCTCTGGCAGTGCAGCAGACACTGGGCAGGTCCTAGTCGGTAGTCAGGGCTCTTGTTCTCTCTGGTATCAGCCATTCCTCCAGCCTGCAGGTAAGATGAGCTGTGAGGAGACAGTGTGGTGGAGAGCTCAGACATGTCACCTCTGGAGATTCTCCTCCATTACACACAAGGAATCCTTCTCCGCTCCTCAGCTTAGTATGATGGGGGTATAGTAGTGGGGATAGTGGGGGTTGTCATCATTCGCTGGCCCCTGACTGTCCTGGTGAGGGGCCCCTGCCTCCAGGAGGAGAATGAATGGAGCGGGGCCCGGCCTGAGCTCAGTTCTCTCCAGTCTCTTCTCTAGGAGTTCTGGACACAGCTGAGCACAGCCCAGAGGTGGGACCTGCATCTATCAGACATTTATCTCCTGTGGAGCCACCAGAGATCTCCATGTTGGGGCCCCTGGAATCCATGTGGTGGGGGCTCTGAGAAGCGGGGCCCCTCCAGGCTCAGGAAGTGCGGTTCTGGAGGTGACATCTGGTCTTGTCCCCTGGATGATTTCCTCTCCTCTTCTCATAAAGGCGCCTGCAGTACTAGAAGCCTCCAGCTCCTCCAGTGCTCTCCTCTTCTCCTGAATGACCACCAAGGATGGACAGGAAGGAGATCAGCAGAAGAATATTAGACCTCACCTTGGAGATCATCTCCCTGCTGAGCGGAGAGGTAAACTTTTCTAGATTTCTCTCCTCTGTATTGTATTCTGTAACAAGTCAGACATCGGGGAGGAGAATCCATCATAGGAAGTGATAGGAAGAGTCCAGGGTCCTAGAGAACGGCCTCCAGACCTTCCAAGTGATGGAGAACCTGAAGATCAGCCCCCAATATGGTGAGTGATGTATCATGTGACCAGTGACCGATAGTCATGTTGTAGGAGCCATGAGGAGGTAAGTAGGCATGTTGTACCAGGAGGAGAGGGCCGGAGGAGAGCACATGGCCCCTGAAGGGTTTATTCCCTAAGTGTCTCTCTCCATCCACAGGAGTACACAATAGTGAAGAAGACATCGGGGGACTGTGTGACTCCCATCATCCATCTCCAGGAGTCAGGAGGGCGGAGCAGGACCCCTCACCCCATCACAGAGCCTCCCCCACACCCCCTGATACATGAGCAAAAGATCCTAGAACTCACCCACAAGATGATGGAGCTGCTGACTGGAGAGGTGACACTGCTGGGAATGCTGGGAAATTCTCCAGTAACCGCACTGGAGGGGTCTGGGTGATGACAGTGTCATTGTGTTGTCAGGTTCCTATAAGATGTCAGGATGTCACTGTCTATTTCTCCATGGAGGAGTGGGAGTATATAGAAGGACACAAGGATCTGTACAAGGAGGCCATGATGGAGGAGCACCAGCCTCTTATATCACAGGGTAAGAGCCGTCATGTGCAGTGTATACACGTGTGTGCAGTGACATGTAATGGAGGAGCACCAGCCTCTTATATCACAAGGTAAGAGCCGTCATGTGCAGTGTATACACGTGTGTGCAGTGACATGTAATGGAGGAGCACCAGCCTCTTATATCACAAGGTAAGAGCTGTCATGTGCAGTGTATACACGTGTGTGCAGTGACATGTAATGGAGGAGCACCAGCCTCTTATATCACAAGGTAAGAGCCGTCATGTGCAGTGTATACACGTGTGTGCAGTGACATGTAATGGAGGAGCACCAGCCTCTTATATCACAAGGTAAGAGCCGTCATGTGCAGTGTGTACACGTGTGTGCAGTGACATGTAATGGAGGAGCACCAGCCTCTTATATCACAAGGTAAGAGCCGTCATGTGCAGTGTATACACGTGTGTGCAGTGACATGTAATGGAGGAGCTCCACAGTTTCTTCTCACTTTACATTAGAGGCTACGTGTTCTTTATATGTCAGTCATATCCATAGGGCTCCAGTCACATGATGGGAGCGTGTCCTTCTGGCCTCCATTGGGCCGGTATAGTAGACTACACTGCTCTATCAGAGGCATCCTGTGAAATCCGTGTTCCGCAGCGTATACATTGTAGATTATACATGGAGCTTCTGGGCAATGTCCGCCCCTGTGTGACTGTATAGAGCCTGACGTCGGAGCTTCTGTCAGAGGGAGATATCAGGAAACCCTCCAGTGTTATTTCCTCCGATCACTAAACCTAGAAGTGAAGGAGCTGAGAGAAGAGTCTGATCTATAGACAGATCTACAGGAGGCCATGTATTCAATCACTGTGTGCTTGATTCTCCACAGATGGATCCAGGAGGAGAAATCCACCAGAGAGATGTCCCCGTCCTCTGTATTCCCAGGACTGTCCAGAGGAGAAGGTCCCAGAGAGCCCTCAGGTAGATGGAGCTGATCCCTATACACATCTATATAGGGGGTCCTGCAGTCATAGAGGGGTCATAGATTGTGGGGGTCTCTTCTGTGGATCTGTTAGATTTCCCACCTGTCTGCTGTATTGTCCTGAATTGTTACAGATGACAAATCAGGGGGAAGATCTGACTGATATTAAAGTGGAGGATGAAGAAGAGAGGATGATGGGCGATCCCCCGTGTAAGAGTGAGGTGGAGGAGGACATTCCAGGAGATGTCACCACAGGTATGGAATCATGGGTTTCTTTGTTGCCTTCGGGGTATTTCCTAAAATACACAGAGAAAGAGAGGTCTTGCAGCACAGGAATCTGGCAGCTTACCCTGCTGCTATAGGGTAGGTGCTAGGTGAGTAATGTGATGCCCATACCTGACCCAAGTAGTGTGATGGTGGTGGGCACGGTGCATCTCCAAAGCACTTAGAAGTCTTTGGGAAAATGTTTCCCTCTTATTTAACGTACTACATATAAAGAGTGTTGAAGTTATCATGGAGTTTGTGCTGCTCTCTTACCAAGATTACAAAAAATGTGTTTCAAATTTCTGAGAATGGTTATCCCTGGATTTTGGAAGTCCGATGTCCTTCCTTCTCATGTTCACTAGGCTGAAGAAGTACATAAAATCATGAGGATGGAAAACATGATCACAGCTGAAACAGTTAAATATTCAGACTTCTGCTCACTATGGTCTCCTGGACTGACTTAACGGTAGCCATGTGCAATGCACAGGCATCGGTTAATGCTGCAGCTCGCTGTCCTCTGCTGGTGAGCTGCGGCATTAACTGCCGCATGCGCACTGCATATGTCTGTGCCTCTGCCCATAGTGGGCAGAGCACTGTGCATGTCTGGGCCCAGCAGTAAAGTGTGCAGGTGAGAACTGAAGAGGGTGACGTGAGATCATTACAGGGCAGACCAGAGGGCTCCATGGTTAGGCGTGCTCATCCGCAAGGGGCCTGGGCACTTACAGCCATAATGTAGTCCCGGAGCACATGTGAGACGTAATTTGCATAAGTGTATAACCTTGTTTTTGCAGCTTCTCTGCATGGGAACATTATATCACAGGTACTGTTTTATTCATGTGTATGTGTGTAATAACGCTATATAAGCAGCTTAAAACATGAAAACCCGGTGATAGGCTGCCTTTACGTTTCATATTTGGTTGGGTGGTGGTTTGCTTTTCAACTTTTAGAGTTTTATTAAGATATGATTTACTGTATATCAAGTCGTGCCCCGGTAAAAACTGTATTCTGAAGTAAGTCAGGAAGTTATAGAAAGATTTATAATACTGCAATCACTCATGCAGGTATTTTCTGGAGTGGATTCAAAATGAATGGCTTATGCTCTTCTTTTCTGCTGGATCCACTTTAAGCATAAAAGCAATGTGATAAGTTTGTCTACCTTGTAGTTTGAGGGAAGAAAATGACCAACTTCAATTTTTATCTTTACAGAAAATCCCAGTAACAATTCTGATGGAAACTTTATGTTACCACGAAATTATAAAGTTGAAGATGAAGATATCATTCTGCACTGTATAGGAGAAAATGTAATTACCCTTAATGTACATCAAGGACTTCACAGTACAGATCTGTCATATAATCTCGATAATTTTGAGGAACCTTCTGACCAATCGCAGTGTGTTACAACAAGTACAGATCAGAAAGAGGATGAATGGTTTAACTGTGGTAAGGATTTCACTAAAAGGTCAGGTCTTTCAACAGACTTTCACAAAGGAGAGAAACCATACTCCTGTTCAGAATGTGGGAAATGTTTTACACAGAAATCAAATTTTCATAGACATAAGAAATTTCACACAACAGAGAAGCCTTATTTTTGTTCAGATTGTGGGAAATGTTTTACAGGGAAATCTTATCTTGTTGCACACGAGAGAATTCACACAGGAGAGAAACCATATTCATGTTCAGAATGTGGAAAATATTTTACACAAAAAGCGAGTCTTTTTAAACATCAGAGATTTCACACAGGAGAGAAACCGTATTCATGTTCAGAATGTGGGAAATGCTTTGCACAAAAATATAATCTTGTTGAACATCAGAGAATTCACACAGGGGAGAAGCTATTTTCATGTTCAGAATGTGAGAAATGTTTTACACAAAAATCAAGTCTTCTTAGACATCAGAGATTTCACACAGGAGAGAAACCGTATTCATGTTCAGAATGTGGGAAATCTTTTATGTATAACTCACAACTTGTTATGCATGAGAGAAGTCACACAGGAGAGAAGCCATATTCATGTTCAGAATGTGGGAAATGTTTTAGACAAAAAGCAGATCTTGTAACACATGAGAGAATTCACACAGGAGAGAAGCCATATTCATGTTTAGAATGTGGGAAATGTTTTACACAGAGATCAAACTTTTTTAGACATCAAAGATTTCACACAGGAGAACAGCCATTTTCATGTTCCGTATGTGGGAAATGTTTTACAGGAAAATCCATTCTTGTTGCACATGAGAGAAGTCACACCAGAGAGAAACCGTATTTATGTTTAAAATGTGGAAACTGTTTTACACAAAAATCAAGTCTTGTTGAACATCAGAGAATTCACACAGGAGAGAAGCCATATTCATGTTCAGAATGTGGGAGATGTTTTACACAAAAATCAGGTCTAGTTAAACATCAGAGATTTCACAGAGGAGAGAAGTCATAGTCACATTCAGTATGTGGGAAATATTTTACACAGAATTCAAATCTTAAATTTAAGCGACACGCTCTCAAGATCGTACAATATAAAAAATATATTTAATATAGACAAAATATAGATAAATTCATCCATTAAAATAAAACGCAAACCCAAATAAAGCCCAAAAGTGACTATAGTATATACTTTATAAAGTTAACGGGATGTAAGTAACCTTCTTGATCAAAAGCCAGTAATATAAATTAATCGCACTGACCACTGAGCCCTAGTGGCAGTAATTCATTGCTCATTAGATATCACCTCCCAGCTGTAGGGCTGTTACCAGTAATTATCCACTTTGTCATACAGTCCAAACATGAATCAATACAATCTCAATATAGCCAGTATAAAATACTTTCTACACAATCCAAAAATTCTCACTTTTGCAGTTACACGATTGATAACCCCACATAGACTATTGCAGTCTTGATATAGCAAACATTGTAGCTTTTTCACATAGTCCCAAAATTATTAATAATGCAGTTCTATGGGATTTATAATATTGTAGCCACACCTAGAGTTTTGCAATCTCAATATAGTAGCTTTTGGACTCTTTCCATCTCATCCAAAAATGCTTCGTACAGAAATTAAACATAATGTGAGCCCTTGTTGGTATTGTTACAGCAATTTTGAATGCTGAATGTCCAACTTAATTAAATGAAGACTGTATATTAAATGGTTGATGAAATCCTATTGTGTGCTGAATACAGTTTGGTCTTGTTTGAATAAATAGGTTCCTGGGGTCACCATGCTATATCTGCCATTATTGTCCCCAGACTTCACCATTCATACAAAGCACACTGATGTCTTATCCTCACTTAGTGAGTGTATTAATTAGGGTATGAGCGAATCGACTTCGGATGCTTCGGGCGCTCCGTACAGTATTAGAATGTATTGGCTCCGATGAGCCGAAGTTATTACTTGGAACTGAACCCGAGTTCGATACAAAGGTTTTTTACAGTAGAAATTAATTTCCGAAGTTATTACACAAAGTCTCGTGAGACTTCACAAAGTGATAACTTCGGCTCATAGGAGCCAATACATTCTAATACTGTACAGAGCGCCCGCTCCGTACAGTATAAAACAATGTTTTATGCGAATCGACTTCGGATTAGGCATCCGAAGTCGATTCGCTCATCCCTAGTATTAATGTATTTCCAGATATTGTCACAATATTCTCCATGCTTGCTTCTTTGTTGTCCTCATTCAGCATTTCAAATTGCCTCTGTGACAGCTCGGTGCTCCGAGAGTTGTGAAAGATATTGTTGCATATGAGAGAAATTACACAGGAGAAAAGCCATTTTCATGTTCAGAATGTGGGACATTATTTACAGGGAAATCATCTCTTGTAAAACATCAGAGATTTCACACAGGAGAGAAGCCATATTCGTGTTCAGAATGTGGGAATTTTTTTTAGATGAAAATCATATCTGGTTACACATGAGAGAAGTGACGCAGCAGAGAAGCTGTACTTGTGTTCAAAATGTGGGTAGCACTTGTCAAAGAAATCCAAAATGGTTAAACACATTTTTAACACATTATATTTACAGATAAGCAACTTTCTCGAAATTCATTTTGGGTCCAATATCCCCCAAATCCCCCATGCGATTAGATTCAGGTCCAAATAATTTCTGCTCAAAACCAAAGTGCTCTGATTTTCCTGGCAAAGTCTTCCTTTTAGTGTCTCTCTTGCTCTCTCTCTTCTTCTTGATAGTCCTGAATCAAAACGGACAAAACTCAAATTTGAAAAAAATCTGAATTTTTGTTAAAATTTGAATATCTAATTATGTTATTTATGGGGCTTAAACAGCCAATAACAGGGTTTATTCTTTGGGTGGAATTAGCCCAGATCTTCCAGATGACCAAATTATATTTCTCTAAGGTCAACTGTGACTGATCTCCACAGTGGAAAAATATTGTTTACTTCCAGAGCAGTAAAGATGAACTGTCCCCATGAACCTTGCTTCTTATTGTCACGGATCAGCGGGTGTGAACCCGATGTGCCACTGATTGGCTATACTCTGGAGGGGCGTGTCTAAGCAACTACCTGGTTTCACTGGAGCCTCAGATGTGAGGATAGACTTGAGCTGTTAGGGTAGTTGCCAGAGGCTACTCCAGAGCAATCACTGAGTCAGTGGCAGCTGATCTAGGCGGACTAGGAGATACCTGGGTAGGTACCAGAAATACACGTGTAGTCAGGCAGGTGGGGTCATTACCAGGAGCAACAGTGCAGTACCGAAGGATGAGGCAGAGGCGTAGTCAGACAGGTCAGGCAATCTGGGTCGGCAACAGGAGAGACAAAGCAAGAAGGCAGGGATCAGATGATAAGCAGTGTCCAGGAAAGAAGAATAGATCAGGAGCACACGAGAATATCAGGAACCAGAAAATTCAAGGACCTTGACATAGGCATTTGGGAAGGGGGCTCAGCCACTTAAATACCTGCAGGAGAGCCAGGGTTGGTCAGCGAGGTCACTTGACCTAACCGACACAGCCTAGGGAGTGACGTGCTCCGCCCTTAGAGAAGTGTAACACAAAACCAGCCAAACTCATGCTGTGTCCAGGGCTGAGTGGAAGCTGTGGAGTGGAATCCTCAAAAGCAATACCACTGACAGAAACAGAGCCCAGGACCGCAGCAGTGAAATGGAAGCACCGACCACAGGTCACTGCTGAGCGCGGCGCCCGGGACCGCAGCCATAAGCGTGGGTTACACTTATCACTGTATTCATACCTCCACCCACACTGCAGAAGACTCCAGAGTGACATGGACCGATTTTGTGATTAGAAGAATTGCTCACAGTGATTCATTTTGTTCTGCAAATGATATTGGACATCACATACCAATTCTAGTGCGGCAAACAGTAGATCCCTCTAGTGTTTATTTCAGGTACATGAACAGCTCGGTGTTACATTGATTTGGTCATGTAACCAGTGGTATGGTCATTTCTCCAAAGTGCCCCAAGAGCTATTTTATAACAGGAAAACACCAGGCTGCATGTTGTTTGTGCTGCTGAAAAAGATCTCCGAAGGCAGACCTACCAGGTTTAGGTCCATGGATTCTTTAATAAACAAAATAGGTTCTGGAAGAGGCACTCTGCTGATAGATGCTGCAGCCAAAGACCTCCAAATTTACTGTAGGAATTTGGTACTGGGTCACTAAGGCCTGATGCAAGATATTGCCTCCAGAACTGGTCCATGAAGGCCTGCTCAGTGAACCGGATGTTACCACAGAACAGGAGAAGAGGAAAGGTTAGTTTCTGAACGAGAGCATCTTTACCTAGCTTTGTCTTTATAGTTGGCCTAAGCACTGGAGTCCTAACTTGAGTACACAACTCCTGATAAAATAATCCTTGCAACTACAGTATAGACACAGATTGCTGCCACATCTGTGCTAGCTTGCTAGCTCTCCTCCTTAGACAGCTTGACTCAAACCAATAGCAGGGACTTCACTGGAGAGAATGGAGAAGAGAGGAGCATGGGGCTCTAGAAAAAAGGTGCCAGTTTTTATTCTCATGTGTGCAGATTCCATGATGTGTTATGTGAAGCATAAATCGATAAGAGTAGCCAGGAAGGTCAGGTTATCCAGGATTACTGACTTACAGACCTTCTCAAAAGGCTGCCTCCAAAACTTCATTGTTCTGGGATTCAATGAACCAACTATGGAACTGGATAGAGATGAAGCTGCATAGGCTGTTTGGCCAGGCTCCTTTAAATACCTTGCAGACAATATCCAAAAATTCTTGAAGGTTACCAGTCAGTGGATCTCCTCACTCCACTGATAGAGTGGTGTAGCCCAAACTAACACCTCGCCAGACAGTGACATTGGTACATTAAGTGGGGAACTGATGAGCTTGCAGTTAAAAATGAACACATTGTCTAGGTAGCCTTGGCAGATCTTTGGATCTCCATCATAGCATGTAGGCAGTGGGGGTGCATTCTGGTATTGTTGGAGGCTGGTGAATGCTGGAGTGACTGAGTTGCTACTGAGATGGTGAGTGCACTCAGATCCAAGGAAATAATGTTCAGATACTGGTGTACTTGTTCCTGATTCTAGTGTTGATTTGTCAACTCCTTGAACAAGTCTTGCACTTTATGGTATTGTATACCCAGCTTGGGTGGGCCAGTGGAATCCATACCTCAGCAAACTGTTATGAAAACTAATGCCACTGAGCAGAATTAGTTTGGGGCTAAACTGTAGTCAGGATCTGGCTGAGGTGAGGGCAGGCAGAGTTTGTGCAATCTGATAAACGGTGAGAATGTCAGAGCGGCAACACAAAATGAATACGAGTGAATAGGTCAGGTCACACAGTAAAGGGTCATATCTAGTAAGCTGGCAGAGGTTGGTGCATGGGAAAACATTACACCTTTCCAGGGAGTAGCACACTAGAAACACTTATTGCTCACGGACCAGTCCAAGTTGAAGAAGATGTCCCAAACACCTTTGGGAAGGCTGTCATTGACTCGGAACAACATGAGGTGTATGCACTTGGAGAGGCTGCCGGCAGGAATTACAAGGCTGCTCATGGTTAGGGACCCAGGCAGAGTGCTCATTTGGCTGTGCAGGCAGTGGTGGACAATAACGGACAAGGACCACCAGAAAAACACTGATACCCCACACGTGTCCAAGTAAACGTATATTTTTTTTTCCCCAAGAAATAAAACTAAAGTGATTTCCATTCATTGTAACTTGTATTATTGGTTGACATCAGATATACACAGGACAATCCACCTCGTTCAGATGTACACAGGATAGTTCACCACTTACTCCATCCACATAACCTGTAATATAAGTCATAGTCTCATTTACTCTACCAATCAAACTAAGAAAGGGACCAGCAATGGAGCTTTGCTTGGTGGAGAGCGGAGGATATCAGTTGTTATGACTAGGGTTGAGCGAATCGACTTCGGATGAAACATCCGAAGTCGATTCGGATAAAACTCTGTACAGTATTAGGATGTATTGTCTCCTATGAGCCGAAGTTATTACTTTCTGAAGTCTCGCGTGACTTCAGGTAATAACTTCATAAATTGATTTCTACTGTAAAAAAATATTTCCCGAACTTGGGTTTGGTTCCAAGGTACCACTTGGAACCGAACCTGAGTTCGGGAAATGTTTTTTTACGGTACTAATTAATTTATGAAGTTATTGCGCGAAGTCTCACGAGACTTTGTGAAGCAATAACTTCGGCTCATCGGAGCCAATACATTCTAATGCTGTACCAAGCTCCTGCTCCATATAGTATTAGAACGAAGTTTTATGTGAATCAACTTCGGATGTTTCATCCGAAGTAGATTCGCTCATTCCTAATGTATATGTTCAGATTTTCCTTTCGTAAGAGATATGAAGGTTCTTCCAATGTATTGTCACATGGAGAGTGAATCATATAAATGCCAACGGTACTCTGCAGCTCAACAGTTCCTCAATGCAGTCATTAGTGGTTGATGATGTAGCCATAGTTCTACTTGGAAAACTTCACACTTAAAATACCCCTTTAAATCAATCCAACAAGCCACCGGCAGGTTGGGAAGGGGTTGTCTCACGGTGGCTAGTTTAAGTCCAAGATCTTTCTGCTGTTTTATCTTCACATAAAAAGTGCTAAAACATAAAAACAATCTTTTCAGTGTGTATGTACAGAGCATTCTAAATAGTGTTGAGCGTATGAAAGTATCTGAGGTGGAGTTCCATCCGAATTTGAAAACAAATGTGTTTTGCCGCAAAGCCGAATTTCCTTGTACTTCGTGGTAATTAATAAATTTTCCCTGAAATGGCGGTAAATTTTTTTTTTATACTCACTCCATCCATTTGAGTGCGAAGAGGCCGTGGCAGCCATATTGATCTTGTGTGCGGTGATGTATGACATCACCACTGTGACCAGCATGATGATGTCATCAGGTACTGTGCAAGATTTCGTGAGGGATCCTCAATCAAGATAGCCGCCGCGGCCTCTTCGCGCTCAAATGGATAAGGTGAGTATTATATTTTTTTTCAACGGTTTAACCCCTGAAAGCCCTCAGTATTATTCTCAGAGTCCGAGGTCAGCGATGAACGTGGCATCTAAGGGGTTTGATCATGGGGGGGTGGCGTTATCACGATTTCCCATCATTGTGCCTGCTACTTACAAAGAAATGCACTTTGTGACAAAGTAATTCGAGGCAAATTTCTTTGTGAAATTCGATGAAGCAGCCAAATCGAATTTTTGTAAACTTCGCTCATCACTAATTATAAGGTAAAATGAGGATAAAACCCTGCCCACGGTACCACGCACTAGTGACAATTTATTCTGTCCCTGCCTGGGACAAGCAGCAGTGCCTACTGGCAGCATGGTATTTCTTGTTCTTTTTCTTTAGATCTTACCCATTCCACCATTCTTATTACCTGGGGATGATAATCACCGGTTTGTCTGGAAGGTCGCATAGTTTTTCTAATTAGAGATTGCTTGGCTATGCCTCTCTCCAGTGCACGCCAACTGTGCCTGCTGTGGTAGGCTGTCCTGCATTCTAGCCAGGTGGCATAGTATTGAGAGATCTCGAGTGTGACCTCACTTGTGATGTGATGTGTGACGCGCTGGATGAGTCAGTGTGTGCAGTATAGTGTGCATACCCACTAGTTCTAAATGCTGTTTGTTTGCTGTCGCTGTCCTGAGCAGACCAGCCTGCTAGGCAGCAGAACCCCTTCTGTATTAAGGTACCAGAGATGGTCTCCCCCACTCTGCTCTCTCTCCTTGCAGGCTATTAATTGGCTTATCTTTTATATATGTCTAGCCTAACTCCAGTGGTGTATCTTGGTTTTGTGCTGCCCTAGGCGAGACTAAACTCGGGCACCCCCCTAATATAAATTTGACCCACCCCTTCCTGTCAAGGCCAAACCCCTTTCTCTCTAAACCCCACCCCTTCCTATGTGCCATCCACAGATCCCCCCCTAAAGAGTGCCAGCCACAGATCCCCCCCCCTCCCCTAAACGGTGCCATCCACAGATCCCCCCCCTCCCCTAAACGGTGCCATCCACAGATCCCCCCCCTCCCCTAAACGGTGCCATCCACAGATCCCCCCCCTCCCCTAAACGGTGCCATCCACAGATTCCCCCCCCCTCCCCTAAACGGTGCCATCCACAGATTCCCCCCCCTCCCCTAAACGGTGCCATCCACAGATTCCCCCCCTCCCCTAAATGGTGCCATCCACAGATTCCCCCCCTCCCCTAAAAGGTGCCATCCACAGATTCCCCCCCCCTCCCCTAAACGGTGCCATCCACAGATTCCCCCCCCCTCCCCTAAACGGTGCCATCCACAGATTCCCCCCACCTCCCCTAAACGGTGCCATCCACAGATTCCCCTCCCTCCCCTAAACGGTGCCATCCACAGATTCCCCCCCCTCCCCTAAACGGTGCCATCAACAAATTCCCCCCCCCTCCCCTAAACGGTGCCATCCACAGATTCCCCCCCCCTCCCCTAAACGGTGCCATCCACAGATTCCCCCCCCTTCCCTAAACGGTGCCATCCACAGATTCCCCCCCCCTCCCCTAAACGGTGCCATCCACAGATTCCCCCCCCCCCTCCCCTAAACAGTGCCATCCACAGATTCCCTCCCCTAAACGGTGCCATCCACAGATTCCCTCCCCTAAACGGTGCCATCCACAGATTCCCTCCACTAAACGGTGCCATCCACAGATTCCCTCCCCTAAACGGTGCCATCCACAGATTCCCTCCCCTAAACGGTGCCATCCACAGATTCCTCCCCCCCTCCCCTAAACGGTGCCATCCACAGATTCCTCCCCCCCCTCCCCTAAACGGTGCCATCCACAGATTCCCCCCCCCCTCCCCTAAACGGTGCCATCCACAGATTCCCCCCCTCCCCTAAACGGTGCCATCTACAGATTCCTCCCCCCCTCCCCTAAACGGTGCCATCCACAGATTCCTCCCCCCCCCTCCCCTAAACGGTGCCATCCACAGATTCCCCCCCCCTCCCCTAAACGGTGCCATCCACAGATTCCCCCCACCTCCCCTAAACGGTGCCATCCACAGATTTCTCCCCCCCCCTCCCCTAAACTGTGCCATCCACAGATTCCCCCCCCCCTCCCCTAAACGGTGCCATCTACAGATTCCTCCCCCCATCCCCTAAACGGTGCCATCCACAGATTCCTCCCCCCCCTCCCCTAAACGGTGCCATCCACAGATTCCTCACCCCCCCTCCCCTAAACTGTGCCATCCACAGATTCCTCCTCCCCCTGACGCTCACAGGAAAACATTTAAAAACGAATCAGTAACCTAAACTTTATTCATTGGTGATGTCTTTACTGTATACCTTACTCTGTCTTTCAGCTTCGGTAACAGCAGGCAGTGCGGGCGGGCGGCGCTCACTCACGGACGTCACGCGCCTGCTCCTCCCACTAGGCGGCGCAGGCGCGTGACGTCAGTGAGTGAGCGCCGCCCGCCCGCACTGCCTGCTGTTACCGGAGCTGAAAGACAGAGTAAGGTATACAGTAAAGACATCACCAATGAATAAAGTTTAGGTTACTGATTCGTTTTTAAATGTTTTCCTGTGAGCGGCGGGGCCCTGTCACCATGGGAACGCCTGGGGGTTAGAATATACCATCGGATTTGTGTTTTCACGCTCTCACTGAGAGCGTGAAAACTCAGATCCGATGGTATATTCTAACCCCCAGGCAAGCGTCCCCGTCACCATGGGAACGCCTGGGGGTTAGAATATACCATCGGATCTTCTGAGTATACCGGAGGCAGATGAGACTGATGGGACAAGGGGCAAACAAGGCATTTTGCCGCCCCATTGGCAAGTGCCGCCCTAGGCAAATGCCTTGTTTGCCTCGTGATAGATACGCCACTGCCTAACTCCAGAGACTTCAAGTATGAGGAAAAGAAAATCCAAGCACAGACGATGTATATCTTTCTGTCAGACTCTGCCTGATGACAATCCTGATCATATCTGCACTCTCAGCCTGTAGAGGAAGCTTCCGTTACTGTTAATCCCCAAGGCTTCTTATCATAGTTCCTTGGACAGTTAGTGAAAACTGTTTGAGGAAATAAAGTCCTATGCACAAAAGACATAGAAGAGAAGAGCATTCTTGGTCGTCAGCATCTGATGAACCTATAGAACCTATCTCTTTTAATAATTCAGAGTCTTCTGACTTTGATTCTGATCAGGGGAAGAGAAGTACAGTGGTCTCTCATGATACAATGGCCTCAGAATACAATATTTTCATGGGTCTTTTCTGACCCATCGTAAGTTGAAACTCGACATACAATGCCTCAGACTCAGATCCAACCAATCAAGACCACTTCTCTGGTAAAATAGCTGTATTAGTTGCTAGTTAGCAGCTAGTCCCGAATGTTATATATAAAGACTTGTCTTATCTGTCTTAGTTATCTGCTTATTATTCTTAAATCTTCATTTTCTCTCATTTTTGGAACTGATTACTCAAGTTACAATGGTTTCAACATACAATGGTTGTCCTGGAACCAATTAATATTGTAACTTGTGGGACCACTGTATATTTTCCACAAATAAGATACATAAAAAAAATTAAAACAGCAAAGAAAACTGTAGCGGTGGAAGAAAATAAGGTGCCTAGAAGTGGCAAACATAGCTTCTGTTTTTAGGAAATAGAAGAGGCTATCTCCCAGAAGAAAGTCTTCTCTAATACCAGGCAATGGCTCTGACACCAATCCTCTGGTGCGAGACAGATTTCCATAACTTCTTTCCATCCAAGCTGGCTGGAATCCACCAGAGTGTAACAGCGGCTGCTGTATGCTGCTTTTCCCCTGCTTACCGGTGGTCCTGGGCGCCGTGCTCAGTGGTGATTCTTCCGTTCACCGCTGCAGTCCTGGGCTCTGTCGTGTACGTGCTGTGGTTCTGAGGATACTGCTCCACAGTTTCCACTCAGCACTGGCCCCAGCATGCTAGCTGCTGGTTTCTTGTTACACTGCCCTAGGGGTGGGGCGCATCACTCCCTGGGCTGCATGAGTTGGGTCATGTGACTTAACTGACCAACCCTGGCTCTCCTACATATACTAAAGTGGCTCAGCCCCCTTCTTATGTGCCTCAGTGTCAAGGTCCTTGTGTTTGCTAATCTCCTGATACGTGTGCTCCTGACTTATACCTCGTTCCAGGATTCTGCTACCCGACTGATCCCTGCCTGCTTGCCTTGACTCTCCTGTTGCCGAATCAGATTTCCTGACCTTTTCCTATGCCCTGACCTTTTGTCTGTCTGACTACGCCTCTGCCTCATCCTTTGGTCCTGCACTGTTGCTCCTGGTAATGTCTTTGCCTGCTTGACTACACTTGCACTTCTAGTACCTACGCAGGTATCTCCTGGTCCGCCTGGACCAGCTGCCTCCTGTGCCTACCCTTCTCAAAAGGTAGCGACCTGGTGTTCTCCTCGGCAAAGTCTATCCCCACCATCAGGGGTACTGTGAAGAATTGAGGCGTTCACTTAGACAACACCCATAGAGGAGGTAGGACAGGTGGCACAGTGGGTTCACACCAGCTGGTTCGTGACACACAGTTCATTGGGTCCTATCAACCAACAGGTGGGGGTATCCTCTGGAATTTGCTACTACACCTCTGTCAAGATTTCGAATAAGTCAAGACTCAAATCCTCATGTTGCTCTACTGTGCGACAAAGGACCAATAGGAAGAGTTCCCCGGTAGGCACAAGGGAGGACTTCTATTCTCCATAGACCTAAGAGAACTCAACAAGACACTACAAAAGAAAAACTTCTGAATGGAAATTCTCAGGTTCGTCATTGCTTTCATTCAACTGAGAGACTTTAACAGCGTCCTCGGTGCGACACTGTCCCCCAGCTCGCTGCCACGGTTCAGGGCTCCGTGCTCACCTGTGATCATGATCTGTGCTTCCCTGTCTCTGCTGCTGCTCTGGAGATTCCGCTCCGCAGCTTCCAGTCTCCCTGAACGCTGCCTGTGCTCGGCTTCTGTACGCATCACTCCTTGGGCGGGGCTGTGTTGTGTCAGGTGATTCCATTGAGGAATCCTGGAGGTATTTAGTGGCTCAGCCCTCTACCCAAGAGCCTCAGAGTCAAGGTCCTATCCTGTGCAATTGAACTGTTACTTATCAAAGAACTACAACCCACAGCATGTCCAGACTGTTGTATTTTAGAGAACTACAACCACCAGCATGTCCAGACCATTATGATATCAGAAAACTACAACCCCCAGCATGCCCAGACCATTATGATATCAGAGAACTACAACCCCCAGCATGTCTAAACAATAATATATTACAGGAGAGAACTACAACTCTCATAATGTAAAACACCAAAAAAGAGTTACTATCATGAATATCTCAGATGGAGTTATTCGTATATCACCTATAAAAGCTTCCACACAAGAGGTTGTCATACTCAATAATCTCTTTATTAGATATCCATCAGCGGTATATCATAAAAACATGTACACGAAAGCAGATACCATAGAAAGACGATGGTGTTAACAGACATTTATATAAAAACAGAGAAAAGACTCCAGACCAAATTAGGGACTAGTACCCCCCCCCCCCCCCCCACCCACAGGTCTAGCAGTTTCAGTGAGGTGGGGTTTTTGTCAGGGATACACACAGGGCAATTAGAAGCGAGACACATGAGCCGGTCAGGCTATGAGACCCTGAGTGTCGCCCCGCACCACACAGACTGCAGGGAGAGAGAAAACAAGTTAAAATGCATAAATCCAGCAAAATACATTCCTTACTGACCCTGGTCATTTCACATGACCACAACTACAGATGACCCCGCCCCTTCACTGATCACATGATGGTGACATCATCACAGGTCCTACACCCCCTCCTCTCCCCACTGCTTAGCCCCGCCTCTTGATCACATGACGGTGACGTCACCCCAGGTCCTTCAGCTCTGGCAGTGCAGCAGACACTGGGCAGGTCCTGGTCGGTAGTCAGGGCTCTTGTTCTCTCTGGTATCAGCCATTCCTCCAGCCTGCAGGTAAGATGAGCTGTGAGTAGACAGTGTGGTGGAGAGCTCAGACATGTCACCTCTGGAGATTCTCCTCCATTACACACAAGGAATCCTTCTCTGCTCCTCAGCTTAGTATGATGGGGGAGGAGTAGTGGGGATAGTGGGGGTTGTCATCATTCACTGGCCCCTGACTGTCCTGGTGAGGGGCCCCTGCCTCCAGGAGGAGAATGAATGGAGCGGGGCCCGGTCTGAGCTCAGCTCTCTCCAGTCTCTTCTCTAGGAGTTCTGGACACAGCTGAACACAGCCCAGAGGTGGGACCTGCATCTATCAGACATTTATCTCCTGTGGAGCCACCAGAAATCTCCATGTCGGGGCCCCTGGAATCCATGTGGTGGGGGCTCTGAGAAGCGGGGCCCCTCCAGGCTCAGGGAGTGCGGTTCTGGAGGTGACATCTGGTCTTGTCCCCTGGATGATTTCCTCTCCTCTTCTCATAAAGGCGCCTGCAGTACTAGAAGCCTCCAGCTCCTCCAGTTCTCTCCTCTTCTCCTGAATGACCACCAAGGATGGACAGGAAGGAGATCAGCAGAAGAATATTAGACCTCACCTTGGAGATCATCTCCCTGCTGAGCGGAGAGGTAAATTTTTCTAGATTTCTCTCCTCTTTATTGTATTCTGTAACAAGTCAGACATCGGGAAGGAGAATCCATCATAGGAAGTGATAGGAAGAGTCCAGGGTCCTGGAGAACGGCCTCCAGACCTTCCAAGTGATGGAGAACCTGAAGATCACCCCCCAATATGGTGAGTGATGTGTCATGTGACCAGTGACCAATAGTCATGTTGTAGGAGCCATGAGAAGGTAAGTAGGCACGTTGTGCCAGAGGAGAGCACATGGCCCCTGAAGGGTTTATTCCCTAAGTGTCTCTCTCCATCCACAGGAGTACACAATAGTGAAGAAGACATCGGGGGACTGTGTGACTCCCATCATCCATCTCCAGGAGTCAGGAGGGCGGAGCAGGACCCCTCCCCCCATCACAGAGCCTCCCCCTCACCCCCTGATACATGAGCAGAAGATCCTAGAACTCACCCACAAGATGATGGAGCTGCTGACTGGAGAGGTGACACTGCTGGGAATGCTGGGAAATTCTCCAGTAACAGCACTGGAAGGGTCTGGGTGATGATGGTGTCATTGTGTTGTCAGGTTCCTATAAGGTGTCAGGACGTCACTGTCTATTTCTCCATGGAGGAGTGGGAGTATATAGAAGGCCACAAGGACCTGTACAAGGAGGCCATGATGGAGGAGCACCAGCCTCTTATATCACAAGGTAAGAGCCGTCATGTGCAGTGTATACATGTGTGTGCAGTGACATGTAATGGAGGAGCACCAGCCTCTTATATCACAGGGTAAGAGCCGTCATGTGCAGTGTATACACCTGTGTGCAGTGACATGTAATGGAGGACCACCAGCCTCTTATATCACAGGGTAAGAGCCGTCATGTGCAGTGTATACACGTGTGTGCAGTGACATGTAATGGAGGACCACCAGCCTCTTATATCACAGGGTAAGAGCCGTCATGTGCAATGTATACATGTGTGTGCAGTGACATGTAATGGAGGAGCACCAGCCTCTTATATCACAAGGTAAGACTCGTCATGTGCAGTGTATACACGTGTGTGCAGTGACATGTAATGGAGGAGCACCAGCCTCTTATATCACAGGGTAAGACCCGTCATGTGCAGTGTATACACGTGTGTGCAGTGACATGTAATGGAGGAGCACCAGCCTCTTATATCACAGGGTAAGAGCCGTCATGTGCAGTGTATACACGTGTGTGCAGTGACATGTTATGGAGGAGCACCAGCCTCTTATATCACAGGGTAAGACCCATCATGTGCAGTGTATACACGTGTGTGCAGTGACATGTAATGGAGGAGCACCAGCCTCTTATATCACAGGGTAAGAGCCGTCATGTGCAGTGTATACACGTGTGTGCAGTGACATGTAATGGAGGAGCACCAGCCTCTTATATCACAAGGTAGGAGCCGTCATGTGCAGTGTATACACGTTTGTGCAGTGACATGTAATGGAGGAGCACCAGCCTCTTATATCACAAGGTAAGACTCGTCATGTGCAGTGTATACACGTGTGTGCAGTGACATGTAATGGAGGAGCACCAGCCTCTTATATCACAGGGTAAGACCCGTCATGTGCAGTGTATACACGTGTGTGCAGTGACATGTAATGGAGGAGCACCAGCCTCTTATATCACAGGGTAAGAGCCGTCATGTGCAGTGTATACACGTGTGTGCAGTGACATGTTATGGAGGAGCACCAGCCTCTTATATCACAGGGTAAGACCCATCATGTGCAGTGTATACACGTGTGTGCAGTGTCATGTAATGGAGGAGCACCAGCCTCTTATATCACAAGGTAAGAGCCGTCATGTGCAGTGTATACACGTGTGTGCAGTGACATGTAATGGAGGAGCACCAGCCTCTTATATCACAAGGTAAGAGCCGTCATGTGCAGTGTATACACGTGTGTGCAGTGACATGTAATGGAGGAGCACCAGCCTCTTATATCACAGGGTAAGAGCCGTCATGTGCAGTGTATACACGTGTGTGCAGTGACATGTAATGGAGGAGCACCAGCCTCTTATATCACAGGGTAAGAGCCGTCATGTGCAGTGTATACACGTGTGTGCAGTGACATGTAATGGAGGAGCACCAGCCTCTTATATCACAAGGTAGGAGCCGTCATGTGCAGTGTATACACGTGTGTGCAGTGACATGTAATGGAGGAGCACCAGCCTTTTATATTACAGGGTAAGAGCCGTCATGTGCAGTGTATACACGTGTGTGCAGTGACATGTAATGGAGGAGCACCAGCCTCTTATATCATGAGGAGTGTCCTGTGCCATTATAAATTTGGGGTCTTCTTCATTTAGACACATATGGAGTAATTTACTTAGACTGGGGTTTTAGACTCCGCTATGAATAACCCTACGTTTGCGTTTGATGCGCCTAAGTTATGTAGAGGCGCCGGCAGTCACCAGCCTTAAATCTATGGCTGCCCTGTTGCCGGTGTAGATTTACATCATGTACACCAGAACACGGCGTAGAAAATGATAAATGAGAAGGACCGTCCTGTCTCCTTCCCCAATCGCTCCACCCTCCCTTTTTACTGGGGTACGTGATGTGGATGGGGAGGAATCTTTAACAGATTTCGGATTCAATCGGCTCTGGTTCCCTTTTTCTCAAGGTTGAACCATGTTTCATTCCGGTGCAATGATCAAAACCCAGAGAATAAAGATCATTTATAGCAGATTTTATACTAAACCGAGCTTGGCGTAAAAACATGTTGGATATGATACTTTTTATTCCATTTCCCATCATGGAAAAAAAAAATCATCAATAATTTATCTTTACCCCCAATTGACCTCTCTTAAAAGAAAGCCCTCATGTGGGTCCTTCAATAGAAACGGGAAATAGTTGTGTCTTGGAATAAATAAAAACACAAATGTGACTTTCTTTTGCATAGAATGTTTTTCTTGTGCAAAACTACTAAAATGTGAGAAATATTTTACTTTTGGTATTTCCGCATTCGACTTATAAAAGAAATGATCATTTTGTTTGAAAGCAAGTTAGTGAGCACAAATAACCTGCACAGAACAATGAGTGGTGCTGTTTTTTTCTTGTGTTGCCTAAAAAAAAAAAAGAATAAAATCTAAATAATAATTGACATGCATCCCACTGTCTACTTCCCCTAATATATGCACATATATGGCATTTTGTCATAAGGGGTTAAGTGACAACCAGGCCTGCCCAGTCTGCTTGTTAAGGGGTTAAAGATGTTTGGTTGTTGTGTTTTTTTCCTTCCTTTCGGAGCACTCCTGTCCTCAGCTCCATGATTATCAGGAAGCTCCTATGTCACATGTGATTATTGTACAGACACAGAGACGTCTCAGTGATGGTCACCTGCACTCACAGGACACTTCATTAGCTCCACCTTCTTAATTCTTGATAGGACCCTCGTTCCCCTTAGAACATCCTGAATTCTTAGTGTAATGGACCCAACAAGGTGCTGGAAACCTTTATTACAGGTTCTGGAAAGTGGTGATAGATCTTTTTATGTGAACTTGTATTAGGGATGTCCAACTGGAGGTGATAGGGAAAATATGTTGGTAAAGAGCAGGGCTGGGTGCCAGACATGATCGGGCTTTTCAAATATTTAGGTTTTATCAGGTCATATTTTACTTTTATGTAATAAAAGTCATGGCCAAGTGTAAACCATAATCCTGGACTTTGTCAGGAAGTTATAAAAAGCTTTATAAGTTTGCCTATGCTGTAGTTTGGGAAACAGAACACAAATTTCATTTTTTATCTTCACAGAAAACTTCAGTAAGAATTCTGCGGGAAACGTCATGTTATCACTAAATTATAAAGTAGAAGATGAAGACATCATGCAGCGCTCTTTAGGAGAAAACTTTAATGTACATCCAGGACTTCCCAGTACAGATCTGTCATATAATCCCCCTAATCATGAGGGACCTTCTCCTGACCACTCACAGATTGTTACCACAAATATAGGTCAGAAAGGGGGAAAAAGATTTAAGTATGGTAAAGAGTTTACAAAAGGAGGAATTCACACAGGAGAGAAACCATATTCGTGTTCAGAATGTGGGAAATGTTTTAAACAAAAACCAGGTCTTTTTGAGCATCAGAGAAATCACACAGGAGAGAAACCGTATTCATGTTCTGAATGTGGGAAATGTTTTACACGGAAATCAAATCTTGTTACACATGAGAGAATTCACACAAGAGAGAAGCTATATTCATGTTCTGAATGTGGAAAATGTTTTACACGGAAATCAAATCTCGTTACACATGAGAGAAATCACACAGGAGAGAAGCCATATATATGTTCAGAATGTGGGAAAGGTTTTTCACAACAACCAAGTCTTTTTAAACATCAGAGATGTCACACAGGTGAGAAACCTTATTCATGTTCAGAATGTGGGAAATGTTTTTCAGAAAAATCTAATCTTCTTAAACATAAGAGAGGTCACAAAGGAGAGAAGCCTTATTCATGTTCAGAATGTGGGAAATGTTTTACACAAAAGTTTACTCTTTTAAAACATCAGAGATTTCACACAGGAGAGGAACTATATTCATGTTCAGAATGTGGGAAATATTTTACAGATAAATCACATCTTGTTAATCATACGAGAATTCACACAGGAGAGAAACCGTTTTCATGTTTAGATTGTGGCAAATGTTTTATGAAAAAATCAGATCTTGTTAGACATCAGATGATTCACATGGGAGTGAAACCATATCCATGTTTAGAATGTGGGAAATGTTTTGCTCAAAAATCAAGTCTTGTTGAACATGAAAGGAGTCACACTGGCGAGAAGCCGTTTTCATGTTCAGAATGTGGAAAATCTTTTACATGGAAATCAAACCTTGTTAAACATCAGAAAATTCACACAGGGGAGAAACCGTATTCATGTTCAGAATGTGGGAAGTGTTTTACAGATAAATCCCATCTTATTATACATGAGAGACGTCACACAGGAGAGAAGCCATTTTTATGTTCAGAATGTGGAAAAGGTTTTACAGGGAAATCATATCTTGTTAAACATCAGAGAAGTCACACAGGGGATAAAATGTATTGATGTTTAGAATAAGAGAAGTCACACAAAAGTCAAGCCAATTTTTTGTTCAGAAGGTGGGTAATGTTTTACTAGGAAATAATTTCTGGTTAAACATCTGAGATGTCACACAGAGGAGAAACCATATTGATGTTCAGAATGTGGGAATTGTTTTAGACAGAACATAATCTTGTTAAAGTGGTTTTGTCACTTGTTGCTTTCCCGGCATGTCTGTTGCTTTGTGGGCCTGTTTCTGAGCTGGAGGGGCCAGAGCTTCTCCTTCTTATTGACAGCAGAAAGATCAAGTAAACCTTCCTGTTGCCTCTGCATGTGCGCACACACATGCGGGCCCCCATAGTTCCTGACTGCATTTGCATATAGAGATAACAGGGGGTCCGAGCAAGGTCGATGCCTGTCTCCTGATAGCGTTACTAGGAGACACATACAGTCACTCTGCCAGGCACTGTGGGAAACTTTCCAGGAGTCATTTTTCACAAGATGACAGAAGGTACTTGCGATCTGAATATTACACATCCAGGGCTTGCAAAAACCTGTTATACTTTATCCTGGTGGCATAACTGTATAGAACAGCTTCAGGGCTGCACTGCATGAGCTGTTCTATAGGAGGAACAAGGTCGGGTGTGGAGCTTATCCAAGAATATATACGAGGTGGCTGGGGACAGGAGCTAAAAACTACAATACATAGAGGTGACGAGAGTGAATTCACATGCACTGGCCTCTGTGTGGGCTGACTCCAGTGAATCTCACCCACCAGATAACTAGGATAATTTTCTCCTAGTGCGCAGGTGCAGCAACCGCAGAAGAGAAGCAACATAGAAAATAGAAGTATATTAGTGCTTGAAAATAGTTATAAACACATTAAGTATTAGGTGAGACAACCCCAAGAGAGAAGCTTTATTCATGTTCAGAATATGGAAAGCACTTTTCTGAAAAATCTAAACTTCTTTCAGGAGAGAAACCATTTTCACATATTAGGTTATTCATGTACCTTAAAGAGCCAATAAGAAAGTTTCGTTTTTGGGTGGAATTACCCATATCTTCCTGGTGATCAAATGGAGGAAAAGTATTGTGGATATTGTGAGAAGGGCATGGTTTGGGAGAACTGATATCTGCCTTGCAAATGGTTAAACTGTGAGTGGTAAGCCTTGGGTGTGTCTCTGTGAACTGAAAGGTTAACTCAGAAGCAGGGTTAATAGTCTGTTTTGTCTATTTTAACCATAGCTAACATAGACAGATTGTAAAATATGTACTGAGACCTGCTTTTACTGGAGTGAGTGAGGTTGGCAGTGGGACGCTCACTCCACCCGGGCTTTTGTCCTGGGCTACCATAGCCCATTGCTGAGAGTCACATGGGTCATTAGGGTCTAATTTAAAGCTCTGTGTAGAGCTGAGCAGTGTGGCCATACCTGGAGAAGCTGACTACTGAACTACAGACGGCATTGCATGTGCCACCCAATACTTACCCTTTGTACTTGTGGGCCGGGTAGCTAGTCCCATGTATAGTTAGGGACTGTTTTGTTGTATTAGCTACTGGCTCAGCCGAGTAGGGTTTTGTTTGTTCAAGCCTGTTTTGTTAAGACTATGCTTTTGTTGAAATATCTAAGTGAGAAATAAAAACACTTAAATTGGACTATATCCTGTCTGTGTCCCTGCTTCTTGCACATCTACCCAGTGTCTACCAGAGCGACCCCCCCCCCACCCCACATATGGTGGAGGATGCGGGCACTGGTGTAGTGAAGCATACACTGGTTCCATATTCTGGCTGTCAACAGCACTTAAGCAACAAGCTACAGCCATGGATGAGATAATAAAGCAGCTGGTTCAGTCCAACATACAGCAGCAAGAAACTAACCGACTGCTGGTACAGCAGATGACAGCACTGGTGGCTGCACAACAAAGGGCTGGTCCAGCGGTGCCAGAGCAAGATGCCAGGAGAGAATTCCGGAAAGCCATGTCTAAGATGACGACAGAGGACGACTTAGATTCCTTCCTGATGGGGTTTGAAAGAGTGGCCACCCGTAAAAGACTGACGCCAAGCCCCAGCAGGCCTATTTCGACTTAAGTGAGCAGGACGCCGGGGACTATCCTATGGTAAAAGCGGAGATTCTGGCCCGCTTGGGAGTCGACCTACACCTACGCGCCCAAAGAATCCATAGTTGGAGGTACCAAGAGGCTTTACCACCAAGGGCCCAGATGCACCACCTCGTCCACCTGGTCCGTAAGTGGCTTCACCTGGAGACATCAACCCCGGCCCAGATGGTAGAAAAGATTGTTCTGCTTTCTGAGGGCCTTGCCAGGTGAGATATAGCAGTGGGTAGGACATAGGGACCCAGCTGATGCCAATGCTCTGGTGGGGATGTTGGAGAGGTACTGAGCTACCCAAGCTCTCTGGAAGAAGGGCCCTCAATCCCAGGTCATCCCGAAGGCCCATGGTTCCCACAAGTTCCCAGGCCGGTGCAACTCCCCATATCAGGGTGATACCCCAGTTGGGGAGATTCCCACCTGTTGGTCCTGCCAGTAACCCGACCATATCGCGGCCAATTGTCCCTACAACCCCTAGTCTATGGACTGCAGCTCTGCCCAGAGGATGTCCCTTTATGCGGACCCGGTTTACATGGCTGCAACCCCAGACTCGGACAATGAGCTCCACCGGGCTCCAGGTGGTGGCCCTGTTGGACTCTGGAAGTCGGGTGACTCTAGTTAATGGGTCCCACATAGACCCTGGGACTGTCATACGCCGCACAGTCGGGGTTCTGTGTATTCATGGGGATGTAAAAGACTATCCTACTGCAGTTGTTGCCCTCCAGACCCCATGTGGAGAGAGACAACATGAGGTAGGGGTCATCATGAACTTGCCCCATTACCTAATTTTGGGACGAGACTTCCTTATGTTCTGGACTCTATGGTGGGGAAATCAAAGGTCGAGTAGCTCCCCCCAAGAGTACAAACCACAAAGACTGGTCAAGACATAGACCCGGAGTCCAACTACCTGGACTCTGGGGTTCATGCCATAGGGGTGACCAGTGGAGAAACTTATGTCAGCTCCGTATTTCCCCTAGATGTAATGGCTGGTGAGACTGAGGAGTTAGTAACTGGGCTGCAGTTGTCGGATTTGGAGGTATCCCGTGACAACTTCGGCACTGCACAGCTCCAGGACCCCACTCTGGTCTAGGCTAGGGAAAATGTTGTGATTAATGGGGTGACGCAGCACACCAACGCTAATCAGATATTTCCCCACTTTATGGTTGACCAAGAATTGTTATACCGGGTTGACAGACTGTGGGGTGAGACCTGGGAGCAATCGCTGGTACCCCAGCCTTATCGTCAAACGGTCCTGGTATTAACCCATAAACATGTGCTCGGGTGGGCACCTAGGCGTCATAAAAACGCTGGACCTCAATCCTGCAGCAGTTTTATTGGCCAGGGGTATACAATGAAGTTAAACGGTATTGTGAGTTCTGTCTCAAATGCTAATTGCATGCTCCTATGGCACATTTACGGAGTCCGCTGGTACCTCTACCCATTATCAAGGTCCCGTTTGAAATAATTGCCATGGACTTGGTAGGTCCATTGGTTAAGTCCGCCCGGGGGCATCAGCATATACTGATAGTGATGGACTACACTACTGATTATCCTGAAGCCATCCCCCTGCGGCACACATCGGCAAAGCTCATAGCTAAGGAGCTATTCGCCATGTTTTTCCAAGTAGGTCTACCCAAGGAGATCCTTAAGGATCAGGGTACTCTGTTTATGTCTAAAGTCTATAGTCTATAATGGCATCTGAGAATATAGATTTAGTGGCTGTTACTGAGACATGGTTCAATGGGAGTAATGACTGGGATATAACAATACCAGGGTTCTCTCTATATAGAAAAGACCTAGTATGTGAAAGATAGCATAAAATCTAATTTAATACAAGTTAGCAAGACCAATTTAGAGTCAGTTTGGGTTACCTTGCAGTTTGATCATCATAAGGTAACTTGTGTAGGTGTGATATATAGACCACCTAGCCAAGTCAAAGAATTAGATGATCTACTAGTTGAGGAAATAGCTAAAATGACATTGAAAGGGGAAGTTATCATTATGGGAGACTTCAATCTTCCTGATGTAAATTGGAAAACCAAAATAGCTAGTTCTGCCAGGAGTACAGATATTCTAAATTCCCTACTGGGATTATCTCTACATCAAGTAGTTGAGCCAACCCCGAAGGAGGCCATTTTAGATTTAGTATTCACAATGGGAATTTGGTATCTGATATTACTGTAGGGGAAAGCTTGGGGTCTAGTGATCACCAGTCAGTGTGGTTTACGATAAGTACAGTGAATGAGTCACACCACACACAAAAACTAAAGTTTTAATTTTTAGAAAAACTGACTTTTCTAAAATTAGATTACTGGTATACGAGTCCCTATCAGATTGGAACCGTTTCAATAGAGTCCAGGAGAAATAGGACTACTTAAAAGTGGAAAATTTCACTGGTATAACTGATATATGGTATACGTTCCACCTATCAAAATTAAATCACTGTCGTTAGGAACGCTATATTTCTGTTAAAACGGTTACTTTATTAATCAGAAAAACAAGGGAGGGGGGACTAACCTATATTAAAATTCTAGGACGCCATCCACTCAGTATAGGGTCGATAGTTAGGACCTATAAACCGCACATACGGTGAATACAACTGCGGGTGGGGTCACCAGAAGTGCCGCAGGCTAGTGCTGTACTGCTGGTTAAAGCAGATGGCCAAGAGGCCGTGCTAATTAGATACACAGAAGTAAGCACTATGGCGCGGTCAGAGTGCTCTGAATCACTGCCAGCTGATGGGTCCCTCAACTAAAGTTATGGATAGACTAATCCAGTGATAAACATCTGCCTGCAGAAGCCGATCTCAATTGAATCCATCCGTTCATGTAAAACGGATGTCTGAGAATCGGCCCTGCAAACACGAATCACTGGATCTAAGCTAAGCTGGGTGAAACAGACAGAACTGGATTGCCATTGCTCATTTACTTGCAGAGGGCTGAGAGCCGCAGACCTCAACTGCAGTATGAGCGCAATGCAGATGCATATGAACTTTAATTCATCCCCACACCACACTCGACGCGTTTCGCCATAAGGCTCGTCAGGAGCGTGTATCTGTGGTTAACAGGATAAATATTCAAAGCTGCTGAGCCTCCGTTACAGAGACTGCAGCTGTAAGTACGAGGTGGCCGAGCGCGGCCGCTCAGGTGCACAGAATATGAGGAGAGTCCTCCTCCCCTCAACTGAGCCCCGCCTACAGAACGGCCAATGAGGATGCAGGAGGCGCGGCTTCGCCGCATCATCCATCCCGCCCCCATTGTGCCGCCCCCTCGATGAGACCGGCCCAGATGAATGTAATAACATTCTACATTAGAGTTAGAGTAAATATACACGGCGACTTACTATCCTGGCGACATTTGTATAGCACCGATCGGGACGGGGATCATACAGTGGTATGAACTGCATTATATTTAGTTTTATTTTTATTTTATTTGTTTTATTTAATTGATTGAGGACATCAATCGGTGGTGGTAGAGACGACACAGAGGAATCAAAAAAGACCCAGCAGCATTTTTTACTGGATGGCAATACTGTGATCAGGCTGATGTACATGACGATCCCTTCATAAATTAAAGGGGCAGTGCGTGGTATAATGTGGTATAATAATTCACAACCAATAATTGCACTATCATGCCCCTGGTATCTCCTGGCCCCATCAGTGGCCTAGGTGATCCGATAACATGAGATCTTTACTGGTCAATCCCACTGGGACACATGGATCATGGGCAGTATGTCATCACCCCTAATATTCCCCTGTTGCACCTCAGCTCCAGGGATCTAGAGAAAACACACGAAGGAATTATACTCATTCAGTCCCTGGGGCTGGAGCGCACATAGGCGGTAAATCCACTGTGTCTCTTTTTGCAATAAACGCCTATCAAAGTCGCCTCCTCTTGGCGATCTTCTGACCACCTCCACAGCCTGAAATTTGATGACATCCACATCACCATTGTGCATGGTCAATATGTGTCTAGCAATCGGGGTATCCGCCCCTTTGCGGATGTCATTAAGATGTTCTGCAACTCTTCTACGGAATTCTCTTGTGGTTTTACCCACATATTGCTTTCCGCAAACACAAGTGGCCAAATATACCAGGCCTCTTGTTTTGCAATTAACAAATGATCTGATCGTAAATCTCTGTTCAGTGACGCTACAGATAAATGTGGCGCCAGTCTGGATTGCAGGGCAAGCCACGCAGCTGCCACAGCGGAAGGTCCCTTTAAGGCTGGTACCCAGCCATGTGGATGTAGTCGGGCCCTGAAAAAAGCTGTGGACCAGGCGATCTCTCAAACTACGTCCACGTCTGTACGTAATTAGAGGTACATCGCCTATCATATCCCCAATATCTGGGTCTGATTTAAGAATACCCCAGTAGGTCTTAAGCAGGTCACGCACTGTGTTGTGTGCTTCATCATATGTGGCTATGATGCGCAACTGGTCCATTCCAGCCGATCCTGACCTAGGGGTAAGGAGGGCATCCCGGTTTTGTGCCAGCGAATGCTGGTACGCCTTAGTTAGTACATGTTGTGGGTACCCCCTACTCCTGAATCTGGTTCGTAGGTCACTGGATGCCGTTCTGAAATCCGACATACTGGAGCAGTTACGCCTTACCCGAAGGTATTGCCCTTTTGGAATACCCCTCTTCAGGGGCAGGGGGTGGCAGCTGTCCCAACTAAGGAGGCTGTTTGTCGCAGTCTCCTTGCGGAACAGTCGTGTGCCAATATTGCCCATCCTGTCCCTGAAGATGGTCAAATCCAGAAAGTTGATTTGAGATTCCTGGATCTCTGATGTAAAGAATAGCCCCATAGTGTTTATATTGAGATCTGAAACAAACCGATTAAAGTCCTCAACACTCCCAGACCATAAAATCAATACATCATCGATGAAGCGTAACCACAAATTGATGTGGTCAGCCCATCTTTGATTATCCGCGAACACAACTTCACGTTCCCACCAGCCCAGGTAGAGATTGGCGAAGGTCGGGGCACAAGGGCTCCCCATCGCCACTCCCCTGAGTTGGTGGTACATGCGGTGGTCAAAGGTAAAACAGTTGTGCTCAAGGATAAATTTCATTAGTTCAAGGATAAATTCGTTATGCTGCCAGCAGTGGGTGCCACGTTGACTAAGAAATGAGGCCACAACTCCACACCCCCTGTCGTGGGGTATCGAGCTGTACAAGGCCTCAACAGGCACTATTGAAGGCAACAGATAATTGCATTAGGCTTGTCAGTAAAAGCAAAAAAAGAGAATCACTGTGGTACTCCGTAGAAGTGGCCAAAATCATTAAAAACAAAAAGGTAGCATTTAGTAATTATAAAAAAAAGAAAACGTGGCTGACAGGCAAATTTATAAGATTAGGCACAGAGAGGCCAAACAAGTTATAAGAGCTTTTAAAACACAGGCAGAAGAGAAATTAGCTCAGTCAGTGAAAAAAGGCGATAAGACATTCTTCAGATGCATAAATGAAAAAAGGAAACTAAAACAAGGAATTGCCAAATTAAAAACAAAAGAAGGAAGGTATATGGAAGAAGATAAAGAACTAGCTGACTGCCTCAATGAATACTTCTGTTCAGTTTTTACAAAGGAAAATGAAGGAAAA
Source organism: Bufo gargarizans (assembly GCF_014858855.1). NCBI lineage: Eukaryota > Metazoa > Chordata > Amphibia > Anura > Bufonidae > Bufo > Bufo gargarizans. Next base: position 741,149,131 of record NC_058080.1, on the reverse strand, counting down.
GGACCTCAGTTAGGAAGGAAGACTAATGAATCTTTTGAATACATGTGTCTTTACAAAGGAAGAGGTTCTAAGTCAACTGTCTAAAATGAATACAAATAAGTCCCAGGGGCCTGATGGGATACACCCAAAGCTATTAAAAGAGCTCAGCGGTGAACTAGCAAAACCATTAACAGATTTATTTAACCAATCACTGGTAACAGGAGTCGTCCCAGAAGATTGGAAATTAGCAAATGTTGTGCCCATTCACAAGAAAGGTAGTAGGAATGAATCGGGCAACTATAGGCCAGTAAGCCTGACATCAAAAGTAGGGAAATTAATGGAAACCATACTTAAGGAGAGGATTTTTGGAACATCTAAAATCCCATGGATTGAAAGATGAAAAACAGCATGGGTTTACTTCAGGGAGATCATGTGAAACTAATCTTATATATTTTTTTGATTGGGTGACTAAAATAATAGATGGCGGAGGTGCAGTAGACATCGCTTATCTAGACATTAGTAAGGCTTTTGATACTGTCCCACATAGAAGGCTTATCAAAAAATTGCAGTCTTTGTGCGTGGACTCCCATATTGTTGAATGGATTACGTAGTGGCTGAGGGACAGACAACAGAGGGTTGTAGTCAATGGAGTATATTCAGACCAAGGTCTTGTTACCAGTGAAGTACCTCAGGGATCTGTTCTGGGACCCATATTGTTTAATATCTTTATCAGCGAAATTGCAGAAGGCCTCGATGGTAAGGTGGGTCTTTTTGCTGATGACACAAAGATTTGTAACAGGGTTGATGTTCCTGGAGGGATACACCAAATGGAAAAGGATTTAGGAAAACTAGAGGAATGGTCAAAAATCTGGCAACTAAAATTTAATGTTGATAAGTGCAAGATAATGCACCTGGGGCGTAAAAACCCAAGAGCAGAATATACAATCAGTGATACAGTCCTAACCTCAGTATCTGAGGAAAGGGATTTAGGGGTCATTATTTCAGAAGACTTAAAGGTAGGCAGACAATGTCATAGAGCAGCAGGAAATGCTAGCAGAATGCTTGGGTGTATAGGGAGAGGCATTACCAGTAGAAAGAGGGAGGCGCTCATGCCGCTCTACAGAGCACTAGTGAAACCTCCTTTGGAGTATTGTGCGCAGTACTGGAGACCATATCTCCAGAAGGATATTGATACTTTGGAGAGAGTTCAGAGAAGAGCTACTAAACTGGTACATGGATTGCAGGATAATACTTACCAGGAAAGATTAAAGGACCTTAACATGTATAGCTTGGAAGAAAGACGAGACAGAGGGGAGATGAGAGAAACTTTTAAATATATAAAGGGAATCAACAAGGTAAAAGAGGAGAGAATATTTAAAAGAAGAAAAACTGCTACAAGAGGACATAGTTTTAAATTAGAGGGGCAAAGGTTTAAAAGTAATATCAGGAAGTATTACTTTACTGAGAGAGTAGTGGATGCATGGAATAGCCTTCCTGCAGAAGTGGTAGCTGCAAATACAGTGGAGGAGGTTAAGCATGCATGGGATAGGCATAAGGCCATCCTTCATATAAGATAGGGCCAGGGGCTATCCATAGTATTCAGTATATTGGGCAGACTAGATGGGCCAAATGGTTCTTATCTGCCAACACATTCTATGTTTCTAAGTCACCAAGGAACTGTGTAATCTCTTTAAAGGCTATGGACACCTTTTGTGCACTAAAAATCAATAACCCCATATCTTACCGTAATGCAGCACATAATAAAATTGCACTTGTTTGTTTACTGGTATCAGCTTTGCTTCACTTGCTCTCAGAAATGCTCTTCTATGATTTTTGCTCACTGCTGTCATCTCCTGTGAGAATCTGTGCGTGTTCCTGTGGATTTCACATGTACCAGCACAGCTCTGCTGCCCCGCCCCCACATCCTGTTACACAGCACAGCTCTGCTGCCCCGCCCCCACATCCTGTTACACAGCACAGCTCTGCTGCCCCGCCCCCACATCCTGTTACACAGCACAGCTCTGCTGCCCCGCCCCCACATCCTGTTAAATAGCACAGCTCTGCTGCCCCGCCCTCACATCCTGTTACACAGCACAGCTCTGCTGCCCCGCCCTCACATCCTGTTACACAGCACAGCTCTGCTGCCCCGCCCTCACATCCTGTTACACAGCTAGCAGCCACTTACATATAGGCTGGAACTTGTAAGTGACTTTGTAGTAAGATTTTATTCCAATCCACAACATGGTGAGTCTTACAGTCTGCTACAGCCTGTAATCAGCAGATCTATTTCTCACTTTCCTTTCTGTAGAAAGTCCTTTATTTGTAGACACAATAAATATTTCTGCTGGTAAAGTTAGTGCAGCGATCTACAGTCAGAACCAGGCGTTATAAGCAGGATGTAGATCTCATTACTGACGCTTTTACTACCTGCACTCTCTTTTAAATACAGTATTGTGTGCGGTCTCTTCTGAATATAGTATTGTGTGTGGTCTCTTCTGAATATAGTATTGTCTGCGCTCTCTTATGAATACAATATTGTGTGTGGTCTCTTCTGAATACAGTATTGTGTGTGCTCTCATCTGAGTACAGTATTGTGTGCAGTCTCTTCTGAATACAGTATTGTGTGCACTCTCTTATAAATACAATATTGTGTGCGGTCTCTTCTGAATACAGTATTGTGTACGCTCTCTTCTGAATACAGTATTGTGTGCGGTCTCTTCTGAGTACAGTATTGTGTGCAGTCGGCACAGTGAATGCTCACTTCTCCTGCACAGATTAGTATAATGTGACGACACACAATGCTATGTACACATAGAAGTACACAGATTTATCAAAACGAGTGCAAAGTAGAACTCGCTTCGTTGCCCAGAGCAACCAATCAGATTCCTCCTTTTGTTTTCCAATGAAGCTGTGAAAAATAAAAGGTGGAATCTGATAGGTTGCTATGGGCAACTGAGCCAGTTGTAATTTCCACCAGTTTGATAAATGATATATATATATATATTTGTGGTCATGACTATGGACAGAGAGAACCTGAAACCTTAATAAATAACAACCTGACTGACCCATCCTAACTGACCTGACTGGAAGGCTGGTGGGGTGCCCTTAGCCCTGATGTGGGTAGGCCTATAAGGGGGCATACCCTGAGGAAACATGAAAAGAAGGGAGGGTGGGGACACCTGGAGTGCACAGAGGAAAGGTAAGGCCGTGCCTCCATATTTATGAGGCCTTCGTCCCTCCCACAAATGCAGGCTGACTTATCAGCCTTACTATTTGTGGTCATGGCTACCGACAGAGAGAACCTGGATCCCTAATAAATAATGACCTGACTGACTTATCCTAACTAACAGCTTGCTGACCTGACTGGAAGGCTGGTGGGGTGCCCTTAGACCTGACGTGGGTATAAGGGGGCAAAAACCAAGCCGTGTAGTATAGGTAAATAACTTTAGCGAGTATGTACAACCGAATCATAAAGCCAAGCTGCGAAAAGCCTCGGATATTGCAGCTTGAGGATTCGGGATATGTCAAGCAAAACACGAAGAGTGCCAATGACCCATCTTGCGAATGATATGGCCTGAGACAGTATGTCTTTAATTGTATATAATATAGTGGGCACTCAATAACTGGCGCTACACATCAGGTCCATCTAGTTATAATCACAGTACATTTATTCAACAATAATTACAATACAGTAAATATTACGGTCTATCAATAGATATGATTCCAGATATGCGAATGTGTATGATAAAAATCCTCTTAAACTGTTCACTAAAGTTTACATGTATAAATATAGGCACTGAACTTGGCGCTCCAGAGAGTCTCAATCGTATAGCTCACTGCTAGGGAGTATAGTCCTCAGTCTCACTGAGTGTCGATGATAAGTTATTACTCACTCTTTGATGTCCGGCTGGCTTGTCTCTGCCTGTGGCGGCCTCCCACCACAGGTCAGTGCACTCACCCGACTTCCTTGCTGTATTATGGAGTATCCTCCAATATTGAGTTTCCACGATACCGCTGCGGTAGTTGGCCACCTCCTCATAGCTTACAGCTGTATGTCCCCACGTGTTGCTGGCATCCTGCGTATTACCAGCGTTCCACGTGATCAGGACGTCAAGGTATCCTTGTTCATTGATTGGTTTAGGGTTCCTGTAAAGAATCGGGGGTGGTGTCAACAGCCGTCTATGCGGTTTTGTCCGTAGCTGATGTTTCCGAAATAGTGAAGTGTCTTTTCAATATAAGGATCTCATCCGCTATACGCATTTCAAGGTCTCAGACCTCTTCCTCAGTAGCTGGTTATGAGATCCTCCATTGCTTCCCTATATACCCAAACGGGTTACACCTCTTTTACTTGATCAGAGTTCATTATAAGATCTGGTTTGGATTGAGGTGGTTTTCGGATCTTTCATTATATTACTAAGCTGATATTGTTGCTCCTTAGTCAGCTTATAGATTGATAATCTGAATATACTTCCAACAGACCTTATTAACTGCGATATATATCTTCATAACAATAGATTTTAATAAAATTTACAATAAAATTTATTGTAAATTTTATTACAATCTATTGTTATGAAGATATATATCGCAGTTAATAAGGTCTGTTGGAAGTATATTCAGATTATCAATCTATAAGCTGACTAAGGAGCAACAATATCAGCTTAGTAATATAATGAAAGATCCGAAAACCACCTCAATCCAAACCAGATCTTATAATGAACTCTGATCAAGTAAAAGAGGTGTAACCCGTTTGGGTATATAGGGAAGCAATGGAGGATCTCATAACCAGCTACTGAGGAAGAGGTCTGAGACCTTGAAATGCGTATAGCGGATGAGATCCTTATATTGAAAAGACACTTCACTATTTCGGAAACATCAGCTGATCAGCTACGGACAAAACCGCATAGACGGCTGTTGACACCACCCCCGATTCTTTACAGGAACCCTAAACCAATCAATGAACAAGGATACCTTGACGTCCTGATCACGTGGAACGCTGGTAATACGCAGGACGCCAGCAACACGTGGGGACATACAGCTGTAAGCTATGAGGAGGTGGCCAACTACCGCAGCGGTATCGTGGAAACTCAATATTGGAGGATACTCCATAATACAGCAAGGAAGTCGGGTGAGTGCACTGACCTGTGGTGGGAGGCCGCCACAGGCAGAGACAAGCCAGCCGGACATCAAAGAGTGAGTAATAACTTATCATCGACACTCAGTGAGACTGAGGACTATACTCCCTAGCAGTGAGCTATACGATTGAGACTCTCTGGAGCACCAAGTTCAGTGCCTATATTTATACATGTAAACTTTAGTGAACAGTTTTAGAGGATTTTTATCATACACATTCGCATATCTGGAATCATATCTATTGATAGACCGTAATATTTACTGTATTGTAATTATTGTTGAATAAATGTACTGTGATTATAACTAGATGGACCTGATGTGTAGCGCCAGTTATTGAGTGCCCACTATATTATATACAATTTCTTACTTGCCATTGTGGTTAGGGTGAACCACACCTTAGTGAGAGCACCTGACCTGGTTTTCAGAAGGGTGAGCCACTATTAACCCTGTGTTATCACAGTATGTCTTTAAGCCGCAGATGCGGCCCCAATGCAGAACGAGTGCCCCGAAATGCCTTTGGGATCAAACCCAAGCCAGTCACTAGGGTACGGATATGGGAGATGAAGTGATGGCCCTGACCCTGAATGGAAGCAATGGGCTGTCTGGGGCGGAGTCACCTAAACCCAACAATAATTCTTAAAACCTGAACTGGGCACCATTAATTGAGTGTCTGCAAGTACTTGACCTCCACCGGTGACCTGACTTGAGACGGTTTGGAAAACATGAGATATAATGAGAAATTGTCATTGCACCATACTAACTGACTCCTGGTTAAGCTTTTGGCTTTGGCGGAAATACTGGGAAAATCCCCTGGCCTCAAGAACCCGTAAAACTAAGGTACATGGCCGCGTTGATGACTATACTAGAATGGAGCCCAAAATGATTACAATCTAGGGGGGTGGAAAATTTTTGAATAGTTCCCCTGATACCGGTTGTCTGCTTAGGACCGTCCCCCCGCTACTCCTCTGTATGTCTCTGAGGGTGGCTTTGATTGCCTGGGATGTCAAAACCGACCTACTATCCGTGTCTTCTAACATGGAAAAATGCTGAACCCCGGCCAAATACAATTTATATGTGTTGTAGGAAAGTTTAAGGTCAGTGTGGCAGTATGCTATGAAGGCCATGAAATACGTGGTCTTGTCAGTGTTCTCCCTTGGGTGACAGAGTGTGAAACTGTTAAAAAAACATTCTAGGCGGTTTTGTAATTCCTGGCAGTGTTCAGAGACTTTTGCACGAGAGACCTTACTGAAAAGATGTATGGTTTCAATCCATAAAGTTTGGAAAGCTCGAGGGGATAGTCCCACTTGTTCCGCCTCCGGCCTAACCTGAAGATGCATGAAAATTGACTCGACAATGCATCTGCCGCAACATTTTGTATACCCTGAATGTCTCTACATGACACATAAAAATTGTGCTGCTGGGAGAGCCAGACCAGCCTAGGAACAAAAGACGTGATTCAGAGTGCCTTTGATCTGCCCTTGGTAATGATCTCTACCACCGCCTGATTATCGGTGAATGCCACCGAAGAATCGACCCGTTGCCTGCCCCAAACTTAGGCGGCCGCTACAATTGGGTAGATCTCCAATAAAGGTGAAGATTTAAAAAATCTCTGGCTTAAGAGATTTCCTAGGACCAGGAACCTGCAAATCACTGATTCCGCAAATTGCCACAAAAACCCTGGAAGAGGCAGCGTCCGAGAAATCACGGCAGATGCGGGACCCAATTGCGGCACAAACAGGGAGACTCTGTTCCATTTGGCCAGGAACGTGTTCCACATGGCCCAATCAGCTATTGCTTGGGCCTCTGAAGATATGGGGCTGTCTTGCTCGGGGCTGAGGGGAGCAACTGTAATAACCTGGACGTGAAAGCCCTGCCTTGGGGCATGACTCTGGTAGCGAAATTTAACATGCCTAGCAGAGATTGTAATTCTACTTTTGTAAATATCCTAGTACCTACTGATTTGGAGATGACTTCCTTGATTTTTGAAAGCTTCTACTCTGGTAGCCTGGCTACCATTTTGATGGTATCTAAAACTATGCCCAAGAAAGTAATTACCGTCGTAGAGCCTTCTATTTTGAAGGTGCCACCGGGACATTAAGTTATGAAAAGACTTGAAGAAGGGTCTTGAGTTTACAGGGTTTGCAGTCTGGTTGCTCTGGAACTAGGGAATTGAGACTGGGGATGCTTGAACCATGCGGAGCGGAAAGGTCATGAATCAATAGTTTTATTGGAAAAATGTATTTGTCATGATGCCAATAGGATTGACCCTCCAATAGTTGAAGGGGACAGTGGAAAATAGCTCAATGAGGAACCCCTTTTCCAGTTCTAACAGAATTAGTGCCCCTACTGACTCGGGATCCCTGGTAGCTGACAGAAGATTGTAACTTTCTCAAGTAGACTGGGGAAGAGCACCTAGACCCATATGGGACCTTTCTGTGAACCCGGAAACCAAGAATTGCATACAATGGGGTTGTGGTGACCTTGAGGACGACTGCTAATAGATCCACATTGACCCCGACTAGTCATGTGGGTCTGGAAGATCTTTGAGGACAAGCCGTTTGGGGGTGTGCCCTAAAACACACTGAATACACATGAAGGGCCCTACATTTATTGTAGTTACAGACTGACCAGTTGTAAATGTTGCCCAAGAAAACGATGGCTCGACCCAATTTGTCTGTGGTTGCACCCGGCCTTTGCTGGAAGCCAGAGCTGCTTGAAAAATCTACCCTGAGTGACGGAAGAACCTACAGTGGGGCACCAATCTCAGGAGTGGGAGATGGACTGGCAAGAGGCACACGCAGGGGCTTTGAAATGCCGGCAAAAGAGCTCCATGTCCATGAAAGCCCAGTTGGTGACGTGCTGGAATTGGGAAAGAGCAGGGACAGCCTTGGTGAAAAACGAGCGGTGGTAGTCGTGAAAGGCATGCCTGCCGTACTTGTACCCCAGATCCGTGATTCTGTGCCGATAGGTGTCCAACTCCTCCCACCTCCCGGGGTGGGCTGAACAGATGGTATCTGAATAAACTGAAGCCCAGGACAAACTCTGGGATGGACAATTTTTGTTAAGGCGGGCATCCCTGGCTTTAAGAATGATAGATATGTCGCCGCAAGCGATCATTTGTTTTCTACCGTGTCGAGGATGGCTATGAGGATGGAATCGAAGTTAACATCCTTTCCCTCCAGGATATCTCTTTTTAATGTTTGCAGGGATAAAATGTAAGGAAGCTACCTCAAGCGTGTTCGTGACTCTACGTGGGGAAATGGTGCTTGAGGTAGAGGCTACTGGAATCCGGAATGCGGACCCCCTAGATCGTACTGGCAGCAGCCAGCTTGCACATCCGAGACTGGAGTGGAAATGGCATTTATCATTGAATGTAGCTGCTTCAATAAAAGTTGGAAGGTGGACATGGAAACTTGCTCCAAAGTTGGAGCTGCTGGTTCGGACATCAAGAAACTGTATAATTCTGCCTTCCGGGCAGAAGCTGGGTAATGAATCCCTGTCTTGTTTAGTTCCGCAATTAGTTTAGGAATTGTCCAAACCTCTTAGGGACGGGATGCTGGCATGCTCAGACGCAGGAGTTTCTGGGACCAACAGGGCCTCCTTGATTTCTGATGTGTGTGACATGATGCGACTGAAATTTGTACGGAGGGATGACAGTTGACACACGTAAACCTAAATGACGGAACATTAGTAATTAATAAATGTAAGCCTGAGTAACTTAACAGGATACAGACATTAAAAATTAATAAACATGAGCCTGAGTAACGTAACAGGCAACAGACATTATTAATTAATAAACGTAAGCCTGAGTAACGTAACGGGCAACAGACATCGTTAATCAATAAACGTAAGCCTGAGTAACGTAAGAGGCAACAAACATTGGTAATTAATAAACGTATGCCTGAGTAACGTAACAGGAAACAGACATTAGTAATTAATAAACGTAAGCCTGAGTAACGTAACAGGCAACAAACATTAGTAATTAATAAACTTAAGCCTGAGTAACGTAACAGGCAACAAACATTAGTAATTAATAAACTTAAGCCTGAGTAACGTAACGGGCAACAAACATTGGTAATTAATAAACATAAGCCTGAGTAACGTAACAGGCAACAGACATTAGTAATTAATAAAAGTAAGCCAGAGTAACGTAACAGGCAACAGACATTAGTAATTAATAAAAGTAAGCCAGAGTAACGTAACAGGCATCAGACATTAGTGATCAATGACATAAGCCTGAAACGTAACAGGCAACAGTCATTAGCAATCAATGAACGTGAGCCTGAATGACGTGACAGGCGATAGATATTAGTAGTTAATAAACGTAAGCCTCAGTAACGTAACAGGCAACAGAAATTGGTAATTAATAAACGTAAGCCTGAGTAACGTAACAGGCAACAGATAATTGTAATTAACAAACGGGAGTCTGAAACGTGACAGATGTCAGACAATAGTAATAAATAAACTTAAGCCTAAATGACGTAACAGGCCACGGACCCTAGTGGTTCGGAACTTTTTTTTTTTTTAGGTGATAGGTGAATGACATGGTGATTGGCAACTGTACTTACTCTGTTTGGACTGGAACCGCTGAAAAACTGAGCCTGGTGGTAGGCGCTGCCAGTGGAGTTAGTGTCTGGTCCCCCTGATAAGGCTTTTGACTGGGTACTGTGCCTAGATACCTGACTGGGTCTACCCAATTGACAATAATCGGACCGAACGGTACCCCCGAACCGGGGGAGAGGGGATGAACCTGAAGCCTAAAAAAGACAATTGGGTGTTAAGCAGTCCGGGCTGAGATAAAGCAAAGGAACGTGTTTTATAAAAAAAAAATTTAGTTTTCTCCCTCGCCTTCCCATTATGATTGACGGCTATGAGCCGGTGCAGTGGAACTTCTTAGCTTAAAAAACGCACACGCCACACCGTGTATGCTGCGACCGCCCCCCCCCCTCAGTGCCGCAGAATAAACCCCCTATGCGACATGCGAGGTACACCAGGAGGACCCCTCCGTTATGCCGCCCATGACACCCCCGCACAAGCACATGCGGTGGCCCCCCGCACTGCACACACAGCCCTGCGGGCACACCACCGCGGCGCGTGCAGTGCGGATCCGGACGCAAGCTGGCGCCTGGAATGACGGACCCCACAGTGCAGCTGCGCCACAACACAAGACGCCCTGCAGCTCGTGCAACAGCTGCCGCGGGCGACACAGAAAGCGACTGGAGCCCGCAAGGAGCGAGACAGGCCGAATCAGGAGAGACAGAATCGGCTTCCAATCACGTGGGGCTGTGTTGGGGCTGCGTTGGCTCTGGCAGCGCGAAAATACGCCGGCTCGCATAACTGTGCGGATGCCAGAGTGGAAGCCGAGCCCGTGCCGTCCTGCGCAAAAAAGCGCCGGCAGGCTACAGCGAGCTGTGGCTCGTTTGTACTTACCGGACCCGGCGCGTGCCTCAGTCTCGCTGCTGCCGAAGTGGAGGAAGATGAGCCGCTTGCTCCTCCGGAGCGAAAAGGAGGACGAAAACTCCTGCCAACGCTGTGGAGCTCCTGCACCTGTGACGAACATGCCCCCTAGACACCTGGAGCATTTATGAGGCCTTTGCCCCTCCCACAAATGCAGGCTGACTTATCAGCCTTACCTATATAAGAAATAAATGTCCGCACTCTCAGACACTTTCTTCCCTCCTGCGGTTGCACTGTTTTCAGCTCAGTCACAGAGTCTCTTTTCAAGCTATGAGCTAAAACATTGCGACTAGTGTTGAGTGAACTTGTGTTTTAACGTTCGGCGTTCAAGGTTCAGGTTATCTAAGAATTTCATTATGGATTCCGCTACCATGGACAATAAGGGTCCATTTACACGTCTACAACTATTTTGCGGTCCACAAATTGCGGACCGCACATGGCCGGCACTATGATACAAATGCCTAATCTTGTCCGTGGCTGCGGACAAGAATAAGACATGCTCTATTTTTTTTGCAGGTCCGCGGAACGGAAGTGCGGATGTGGACAGCACATGGTGTGCTGTCCGCATCTTTTGCGGCCCTATTGAAAAGGGTCCGCACCCCTTTCGCAAAATTGCGTAATGGATGTGTTCCCATTATGCAGAAGTGTGAATAGGCCCTTAGTTATGGTCCATGGTAGCAGAATCCATAACGGAATTCTTACATTACCCGAACCTGAACCTTGTGCGCCAAACTTGAAACACAAGTTCGCTCGTCCCTAGTTGCCACCACAGGGGTGAATAAAGTGTTTTTCTCTTCACTCATTTTTTGTGAGAGTGCTGCAATTTTTTAAAATTCTTGTCCTGGTTTTGTTGCCGGATCCACCATTGTCAGCTATATAATTAGGGAAACTCCTGCAGTATAGAAATCTTTTGCTAGAGGTAGTTGTGCATTGTGTGTGTATACAGTCCTGATCAAAAGTTTAAGACCACTTGAAAAATTGCAAAAAATCATATTTAGCATGGCTGGATCTTAACAAGGTTCCAAGTAGAGCTTCAATATGCAACAAGAAGAAATAGGAGTGAGACAAATAATTTTTGGGCATTCAATTTAATAAAAACAACGAATAAACTGAAACAGGCCGTTTTTCAGCTGATCGAAAGTTTAGGACCACACCTCAAAAAAATAACTAAACCCCCCCAAAACATAAATCCAACTTCCAAACATGAACTCAGTAATGAGTAGCTCCGCCGTTATTGTTTATCACTTCAAAAATTTGTTTCGGCATGCTTTATGCAAACGTTTCCATGAGGTGAGTAGGAACATTTCTCCAAGTGGTGAAGATGGCTGCACGAAGACCATCTACTGTCTGGAACTGTTGTCCATTTTTGTAAACTTCCCTTGCCATCCATCCCCAAAGGTTCTCAATTGGATTTAGATCAGGGGAACACGCAGGATGGGCCAAAAGAGTGATGTTATTCTCCTGGAAGAAGTCCCTTGTCCTGCGGGCATTAGGTACTGTATCGTTGTCCTAACTAAAAACCCAGTCGTTACCACACAGACGAGGGCCCTCAGTCATGAGGAATGCCCTCTGCAACATCTGGACATAGCCAGCGGCCGTTTGACGCCCCTGCACTTCCTGAAGCTCCATTGTTCCACTGAAGGAAAAAGCCCCCCAGAACATTATGGCGCCCCCTCCACTGTGGCGCGTAGAAAACATCTCAGGTGGGATCTGCTTGTCATGCCAGTAACGTTGGAAACCATCAGGACCATCAAGGTAAAATCTTTTCTCATCAGAGAATAAAACTTTTTTCCACCTTTGAATGTCCCATGTTTGGTGCTCTCTTGCAAAGTCCAAACAAGCAGTTCTGTGGCGTTCAAGGAGACGAGGTCTTTGAAGACGTTTTTTGTTTTTGAAGCCCTCCAGTCTCAGATGCCGTCTGATGGTTATGGGGCTGCAGTCCGCAGCGGTAAGGGCCTTAATTTGGGTCAAGGATCGTCAAGTGTCTTGACGGACAGCCAATTGGATCCTCCGGCTCAGTGCTGATGACATTTTTTTGGGTCTTCCACTTGACTTTTTTGCATAACCCTCAGGATCATTTAAGAAATTCCAAATTACTGTCTTTCTGCGGCCCACCTCAGCAGCGATGGCGTGCTGTGAGAGACCCTGCTTATGCAGTTCAACAACCCGACCACGTTCAAAAAGAGAGAGTTTTTTTGCCTTTGCCATCACAACATGTGACTACCTGACAGAAAATGACAATGGATCCACATCTTTGCACAAATTTGGCCTTTTAAAGGCATGTGGTCCTAAAATTTGGATCAGCTGAAAAACAGCCTGTTTCAGTTGATTCGTTATTTTCAATTAATTGAATGCTCAAAAAATGTTTTGTCTCACTCCCATTTCTTCTTGTTGCATGTTGAAGCTCTACTTAGAACCTTGTTAAGATCCAACAATGTAAAAGATGATTTTTGGCAATTTTTTAAGTGGTCTTAAACTTTTGATCAGGACTGTAATTGTCTCCCTGTAGACTTTCTCCATTTTCGAGCTCCAAATAAACTGAAAGATTACTCTCTGAATATATTTCAGACACTGATCACTTGGAGGGAAAACTACATTCAAGCACAGTAGAATTGGGATTATTAGGGCTTTAATGATCAAAGTTTTCCCTTCTATTGTGAATTTGTGCAGCTTCCAAAACTCCACTTTCTTTTGGATTTTTGCTTTGACTTCCTCCCAACTCTTTTGTCATCTAAAATTACTCCAAGCATTTTTATTTGCTCTTTTTGTATCTTTAGATCTGGGATATTTGTTTCTCTCTAATCTTCTCAGGCAAAGCAATCACACTTCGTTCTATTAAGACAAAAGGCAGAAGCTTGGCAAAAAAATTCCGTAATTTGTACGGCTCTTCTCAATGCAGGTATTGTTGTACACAAGAATGTGACATCATCCATGTAGGCCCCTGTTTTAACAGTAAGTCCATTACCACCAGGTATAGAGACACCCTTGATTACCTTGTCTTTTCGTAGTAATGAGAGTAGTGGCTCCAAAACACAAATAAACAGAATGGGTGACAAAGGGCAACCTTGCTTGACTCCGGAAAATAAAGTGACTTTTCCAGACAGAAAACCATTAATAAGAATTTGGCTGAAGGGTTCTCTGTAGAGCAATGATATCTGTTTTATTGCAACATCTGGAAAGTTCATTTGCTTCAGCACCAACCACAGAAACTCATGTGAGACTCTGTCATATGCTTTGAGAAAGTCCAAGGATAGTATGGCTAGATCTTGTTTTCTCTCATTCTGATACCAGATACAGTCTCTTATTATGTTGAGATTTTCCCATACTCCTCTACCTGGGACTGCACATACTTGGTCTTTATGTATAACTTTGCCAATTACTTTTTTAATCCGGTTCAAAAGAAACTTGGCCATAACTTTGTAATCCGTATTTAGGAGTGTGATTGGTCTCCAATTTTCTAATTGTAAAATTCAACCAGATACTCTCTGAGATATATCAAACTGAATTGGAGGTGGATAAAGAACTAGTTCTGTTAGGACTTTATAATAAGAAACACATTTGCCTTAGAGACTGACTATTTCCCTTTTTAATTGCTGCACTCAAGACCATCATACCAAGACATTGGTCGAGTGTAGAGACCCCATCCATACAAGAATGGTTAAAGGAAGTTACGTTAATTAGTAGATTTGAAAAATTAAAGTGGACAATTGCAGGGAATCTCAAGAAGTATCTCGGTATCTGGACCAAATGGAAAGACTATGCATCTACAAACATGATATCCAAATACTTTGATTAAAGCTTTTTTTCTTGGGATTTGATTCTCTCTTTTTGACTACATAAAATAACATGTGACATTGTTTTGTTTTGTTTGTTTCTTTAGGTTCCTTTTTTTTCCGATTCCCTTTCCCCTCTCCCTCCTTTTACCATTCGACGTTCTTATTTTGAATGCTATATGTCAGGCTCTTTAAGTGTAATCATAAATAAAGAATGCCTATCTCTACATGTTATATTTTCAATTAGAAATATCAGAATAAATACGTTAGATATACTAATCATATGTTCTTGATGAATACATTATATTCATACAATTTTTGTCATTGATCGACATTGCTTTTGTACTTATGCATATATAATGGTGATGGATACCCTAATGCTTGTAATGCCTTTGTTATATTTCTCAATAAAACAAAAATTTACAACCAATTTTCTAATTGTGATTTGTCGCCTTTTTTGTATAGTAATGTCACAATACCTTTCCTCCAAGATTCTGGCAATCTTCCTTGAAGATAGCCATCAGGTCTCCTTTCAATACATTCCAGAATGTTAAGTAAAATTCTACTGTAAGTCCATCAGACCCTGGCGTTTTGGTTTTTGTTTGCGAAACCTTTAAAGACAGCATGCAATTCTTCTAGCGAGATGTCCTTGCAGAGCATTTCTTGCCCCTCTTTCTCAAACTAAAGAGAGTTTAAGGCATCTTCAACAAAGGCTTTATCTATTAGTTTTTTTTATTAAACAGCTCTTGATAGAATTGTTTGACTTTTTTAAGCATTTAATCTTTCTTTGTTTCACCACCGATATTTGATATTACAGTTTTTTGCAAGTTTTTTTTAAGAAGAATCTTATACATTTTTCATCAGCTTCAAGCTGCTTTACTTTGGTATTAAATATTATTTCTTTGCCTTTTGGGTAAATTGCCTTTTTAACTTCTCAATTTGTTTTCTCTATCAGGTCTGAGACATCGATGCCTCTATTTCGCAGCTTCAGGTAAGTCTGTAGTTTGGTATTAAGATTTTCGAACCACTGTTTTTTCTCTTTTGCTTTTTTCATTTAAATTTTGAGGAAGAATTCTTTAGTTTTAGTTTTTACATATTCCAACCATAGCAATAAAGACGTGAACTTTTCTTTATAACAAGTCCATTTCTTGTAGTTTTAAACGAATACCTTCTTTACATCTTCATTATTCAATAGATCCGCATTTAGCCTCCATACGCCTTTGCTTTTCCACCTTCAGTTACTTGAATTTGCGCTAGAAGCAACTTATGATCAGAGAAGATATTACCCTCCACGGACATCGTCACAGGCTTCAGGACTTTTGAAATGAAGAAATAATCCAGTCTTGATTGAACTAAAGAGTTACTCCATGTGTAT